>NC_133333.1:56941778-58149285 GCF_042186555.1 Aquarana catesbeiana | reverse complement strand
TAAAATGCCTTTGGAGTAAAAGTCTATTTTTTTAAATTTAAGATACATTTTAATAAAATTTAGTTTATTCAGCATGAAATGGAGCTTAGTTGTGTAACATGAGGCTTTATATTCTGCAATAGTTACATTTTTGGTAAACTCATTCAAAGAATCCAAGCTCTGCAAGCTGAGATAACATGCACTCCATTGATGCATTCACACAATTTCACAGTAACCATGAGATAAAATAAAGTTCAGGAATATTTCTTTATCCCATTGTTTTACAAATCTATGTGCACTACAAATTATATGATTGAATCGGTTCTTATAATCGCTGTTTTACTAACCTGACAGCTTATTATTCTAAACAGGAAACCTTCATTTTGTTTGCAAATATTAAAAATTCTAACTACCAAGAGAACCTGTATTTTCAGATCCATCATGGCAGCGCCTGTTAGCGGGCATCCACTCACCTGCTGCCGCCACGTCCCTCACCTTGTTGTGTCACTGCTGCATCACCAGCCGTCCCATTAAAGTGATTAATGGGACTGTCGGTGAGTCAACAGCAGGTTAGAGGAGGAGCCGCTGCGGGACAGAGATGACAGTTGTTCTTTAAAAATTATGATTTAAATCGAGTTGATTTAAATCACTCCTTTTTACTAGTGATTTAAATAGACTTGATTTAAATCAAATCCACTCTGGTATCCTGGCTGTTCACTGGGCTTTTTGGTCAGTTCCCAACCTCAGCCTATTCCTAGCTCTCTACCCTCTAAGCTTCTGCACTTTGTTAAACAGTTAGATTGCAGGCAGCTAACATAAAAGTCTGAATGACACATTTATTCAGTCCCGAACCATAATCTTGCCTTTGCCTCTTGACCATAATCTTGTCTGTTACATCACCCAGTTTGAACCTGGGTCTACCTGAAAACATCTGCCGCCCAGAAACAGTGTGCTCTCAAGAGGGCACATATGCATATGCATATAAGGATGCTTATGCATCCTTATTATTTCAACCAGCTAGATGCATGGTCTGTTAACGGAAACAGCACCCAGCAAATAGTAACATAAGCCTCCAAAGCCCAATTAATGGCAAGACACTTTCACTGGACTACAAAAAGCCTGCTTCAAAGTTTAAAAAGTTTCTTTAAACTTTAGACTCCCTTAGATCCTATGTAGTTCTTGCCTTTTGTCAGGTTGGTTTAGGATGTTGCTACAGTGGCAAAATTTGGGATGAATCCACTATCATACCCAACAATACCCAGAAATGTTCTGACTTGGTGAATTTGGGGTTTTATTAGGCCCCACCCAATGGTTATATTGATACAGTTATACAAGATACTGGTCTTCTTTTAACTCTAACATTTTTATAAATTGCAGTTAAGCGAGCCAGTGATGTCACTTCCGGGTACCGCGGAAACTGGACATGAGGTGAGAAACACCATTTTGAGATTGGGAATACTGCTCTTTTTGTTTTTAATTTGTGTAAGTGCATAAGTCTAGCAAAAAAAGCATTTAAACAGACACATACGGGGTAGCGCTATGAAATCTGTCCCCTTTTTTTTAACTATACCTGCAGTGGAGACAGCAAAGATTGGTCTCTTAAAAGGACCCCACAAGGCAAGTGGCCACCAATAGCCGGAGGTGGAGTTGCATTAACATTCTGATTAAGCGCCAGTGACCTAATATTTTAGGTCAAAGATTAAGGTGCGGAGACATTGCACACAGTGGTGGATTGACACTTTGGGCTTGCAGGCGCTATACAAAAAGCAATTTGTGGAAGATTTAATGCTTTATGTCATGGAATAAGCACATTTATTTATTTGCACTTCTATCCTGTTTTTTAGGACTTCCACTTTTTGATGCATATGTATTTTATGTCACCTAGGATGGTTAATGGTTATATTATGTATATGATTAATGCGCATTTGAAACACAATTTTTGAAAAGTTTGATTTAAAGGAACAGTGCACCATTATTTTTGTTTTTCTGTTATATAGTAGTGTGTGAGTGGGAGCAGCGGTTCCAGAGTACGTAGTCTTAGCAACACAGTTTCTTTATTAGTTAGCAATATTTGTATTTATTGTTTTCACTCATTTAGTTCTTAAGAGGGAGCACACACATAGCAGTGCATGAGCACACACACCAGGTTCTATTAGTTTATACCAGTACTTCTCAACTCCAGTCCTCAAGGCGCCCCAACAGGTCATGTTTTCAGGCCTTCCATTATTTTGCACAGGTGATTTGATCAGTTTCATTACCTTAGTAATTACCACAGCTGTTTCATACAAGGGAAATCCTGAAAACATGACATGTTGGGGCGCCTTGAGGACTGGAGTTAAAAAACACTGGCTTATACTGCAACTTAGGTGACTTTTCCAGTCTGTGCTCAAAAATAACAATATCACCTAAATACATTGCTGTGAAGTGTTGATGAGGCCTACGAATATTTTCCATCATTAGCTGAAATGTCCCAAGGGCTCCTTGTCCAAAGAGAATTCAGGAATATAAACACTGTGGGGTAGAGAATCCCATCTTTTCTTTTGCTTCCTCCGTCAGGGGTGTTCACAAACCTGGCCAGACCTAACGGAGCTGATTTACTAAAACTGGAGAGTGCAAAATCTGGTGCAGCTCTGCATAGAAACCAATCAGCTTCCAGTTTTTTTGTCAAAGTTTAATTGAACAAGCTGAAGTTAGAAGCCGATTGGCTACCATACACAGCTGCACCCGATTTTGCACTCTCCAGTTTTAGTAAATCAACAACACTCCCTCAATCAGTTAATCAACCCAGGACTTGGGGTAAGCATGAAACTTTAAAATCTTGTTCAGTTTATGGAAGTCATTGCAAAATCTCAATAAACCAGCCTCTCTATGACTTAAGGAATCAAGTTTATATTACATAGTTACATACCCTGTTTCCCCGAAAATAAGACCTAGCGTGATTGTCGGTGATGGCTGCAATATAAGCCCTACCCCCAAATAAGCCCTAGTTAAAGTCCTTGAAGGTCTTATTTTTAGGGTAGGTCTTATTTTCAGGGAAACAGGGTAGGGCTTATTTGGGGGGGTAGGGCTTATATTGCTGCCATCACCGACAATCACGCTAGGTCTTATTTTCGGGGAAAGAGGGTAGTAGGTGAGGTTGAAAAAAGATACAAGTCCATCAAGTCCAACCTATGTGTGTGATTATACGTCAGTATTACATTGTATATCCCTGTATGATGTGGTCGTTCAGGTGCTTAACTAATAGTTTTTTGAAACTATCGATGCTCCCCACTGAAACCGCAACCTGTGGAAGGGAATTCCACATCCTTGCCGCTCTTACAGTAAAGAACCCTCTACGCAGTTTAAGGTTAAACCTCATTTATTATAATTTTAATGAGTGGCCACGTGTCTTATTAAACTCCCTTCTGCAAAAAAGTTTTATCACAATTGTGGGGTCACCAGTGTGGTATTTGTAAATTGAAATCATATCTCCTCTCAAGCGTCTCTTCTCCAGAGAGAATAAGTTCAGTGCTCGCAATCTTTCTTCATAACTAATATCCTCCAGGCCCTTTATTAGCTTTGTTGCCTTTTTCTGTACTCGCTCCATTTCCAATACATCCTTCCTGAGAACTGGTGCCCTGAACTTGACCGCATACTCCAGGTGAGGCCGGACCAGAGTCTTGTAGAATGGGAGAATTATCGCTTTATCTCTTGAGTTAATCCCATTTTTAATGCATTCCAGTATTCTGTTTGCTTTGTTAGCAGCAGCTTGGCATTGCATGCAATTGCTGAGCCTGCCATCTACTAGGACCGCCAGGTCCTTTTCCATCCTTGATTCCCCCAGAGGTTCTCCCCCAGTGAGTAGATTGTATTCATGTGTATAAATAAAACCACAAAGCGCTGTGAGGGTTATTAAAGATAAAACTAATCTCCAAAAATCAAATAAAAACCAAATAAATAAGTGAGGCTGCTATCAATAAAAAGTGGTCAGAATCACTACACATGTACAAATAAATAGGGGGATTGAAGCGCTTCACTGAGTGGTCAATGAAAAATAAATAGTATAACCCACATACAGAATCACATAAGCAATCACATAAAAAATCGCATAAAAAATCGCATTAAAAAATTTCTCCTCCTGTGCAATGAGAGTGCAGCTAAAATAAGTGACCACACGTTTTAAACTAATAAATACCTAGTGTCACAGTGTCAGCTGTTAAAAATAAATATATAGTGAATTGTTAAACCAGAAGATTCGCCATAAATACATGATGATTATTTATCCAGTGATTAGAGTTAGCCATATTGATAATATAATATAAATACGTGAAAGAACAAGATAGCCAATTCAAATGGAAAATAAAATGTAGTCCCAGTGTTAAAGGTTGTAAAATTGCTTAATTGGAGTACTCGCTTGTTAATCCTGAACAATGGTGTCAGTCAGCTCCAACCTCATAAGATGTGGTTTTCAGCGCCAGCAATCATATGTAAAGCAAAATGAGA
Source organism: Aquarana catesbeiana (assembly GCF_042186555.1). Taxonomy (NCBI): domain Eukaryota; kingdom Metazoa; phylum Chordata; class Amphibia; order Anura; family Ranidae; genus Aquarana; species Aquarana catesbeiana. The sequence goes on along the minus strand of NC_133333.1, from coordinate 58,144,824 downwards.
AGAAAAATTTAATTGCGCAATGCTCTGTAACTATGGTACACCAGCAAACATGCTATGAGATCCACTCACGTGCGCCCATAATAGGAAAGGCATATGCAAGGATCCTTGAGAAAGTCACGTGACGGTGACGCAACGCGTGGGAGGGGCCTAGGACGCACTGTGCAGCCTGTCAGTATTGGCTGTGTACTGCAGCGATCCTGCTCTCGTCCTTGGCGGCTGACTGCTATTCACATCTGCATATGCCTTTCCTATTATGGGCACACGTGAGTGGATCTCATAGCATGTTTGCTGGTGTACCATAGTTACAGAGCATTGCGCAATGAAATTTTTCTTCTCATTTTGCTTTACATATGAGTGCTGGCGCTGAAAACCACATCTTATGAGGTTGGAGCTGACTGACACCATTGTTCAGGATTAACAAGTGAGTACTCCAATTAAGCAATTTTAGAACTTTTAACACTGGGACTACATTTTATTTTCCATTTGAATTGACTATCTTGTTCTTTCACGTATTTATATTATATTATCAATATGGCTAACTCTAATCACTGGATAAATAATCATCATGTATTTATGGCGAATCTTCTGGTTTAACAATTCACTATATATTTATTTTTAACAGCTGACACTGTGACACTAGGTATTTATTAGTTTAACACGTGTGGTCACTTATTTTAGCTGCACTCTCATTGCACAGGAGGTGAAATTTTTTTATGCGATTTTTTTATGCGATTTTTTATGTGATTGCTTATGTGATTCTGTATGTGGGTTATACTATTTATTTTTTATTGACCACTCAGTGAAGCGCTTCAATCCCCCTATTTATTAGATTGTATTCATATTTTTGCCTCCCAAATGCATTATTTTAAATGTTTCCCACATTAAACCTCATTTGCCATGTAGTTGCCCACCCAATTAATTTTTGCAGATCTTCTTGCAAGCTTTCCACATCCTACGGAGAAATGATTGCCCTGCTTAGCTTAGTATCATCCGCAAATACAGAGATTGAACTGTTTACCCCATCCTCCAGGTTGTTTATGAACAAATTAAACAGAATTGGTCCCAGCACACAACCCTGGGGGACCCCATTACTCACCCCTGACCATTCTGAGTACTCCTCATTTATCACTACCCTCTGAACTCGCCCTTGTAGTCAGTTTTCAATCCATGTACTCACCCTATGGTCCATGCCAACGGACCTTACTTTGTACAGTAAACGTTTATGGAGAACTGTGTCAAATGCTTTTGCAAAATCCAGATACACCACTTCTACGGGCCTTCCTTTATCTAGATGGCAGCTCATCTCCTCATAGAAGGTTAATAGATTGGTTTGGCAAGAACGATTCTTCGTGAATCCATGTTGATTACTGCTAATGATACAGTTTTCATTACTAAAATCTTGTATATAGTCTCTTATCATCCCCTCCAAGAGCTTGCATACTATTGATGTTAGGCTAACTGGTCTGTAATTCCCAGGGATGTATTTTGGCCCTTTTTTAAATATTGGTGCTACATTGGCTTTTCTCCAATCAGCTGGTACCATTCCAGACAGTAGACTGTCAGTAAAAATTAGGAACAATGGTCTGGCAATTGCTTGAGTGAGTTCCCTAAGGACTCTCGGGTGCAAGCCATCTGGTCCCGGTGACTTATTAATGTTAAGTTTTTCAAGCCTATCTCTAATTCTGTCCTCTGTTAGCCATGAGGGTGCTTCCTGTGATGTGTCATGAGGATAAACACTGCAGTTTTGGTTACTGAAGTCCCCCGATTCCCTCATGAAGACTGAGAAGACTAAATTCAATACCTTCGCCATCTCCCCATCCTTTATAACCAGATTTCCTTCCTCATTCTTTATGGGGCCAATATGGTCTGTCCTCTCTTTTTTATTGTTAATATATTTAAAGAATTTCTTGGGATTTTTTTTTGCTCTCCTCCGCTATATGTCTTTCGTGTTCTATCCTAGCCGCCCTAATTGCACCCATACATTTCTTGTTGCATTCTTTGTAAAGTCTGAACGCTGATGATGGCCCCTCAGCCTTGTATTTTTTGAAGGCCTTCTCCTTTGCTTTTATATGAATTTTTACATTGGAGTTAAGCCATCCAGGACTTGTGTTCGCTCTTTTAAATGTATTTCCCAATGGGATGCACTAGCTCATGCCCTTATTTAATATGCTCTTAAAGCAAATCTTAAAACCCATCTCTCCTCCGTGTTCTTTGTTCCTAGGATTCTATCCCAATTTATATCTTCTAGCAAGGTTTGTAGTTTAGGGAAGTTGGCTCTTTTGAAATTCAGTGTCTTTGTATTCCCCTTGTATTTCCTATTTGTGTGATTTATACTGAAGCTAATTGACCTGTCATCGCTGTTTCCTAAATTGCCCCCATGAAATTGTCCTGCAAGACATTTAGGAACTGGCGAGCCTTAGACGAATGTGCGGTTCCTTCCGCCCAGTCTATGTCTGGATAATTAAAATCCCCCATTATGATGACACTTTCCATCCTTGCTGCTAATCCAAATTGTGATAGGGGGTCCGTCTCCCCCTCCTCCCTCAGGTTAGGGGGCCTATAGCGTACTCCCAGTATTATTTTCCCCTTAGTTTCATCCCTTTGGAGCTCTACCCATAAGGATTCCACCTCCTCCCTAGCTCCCTTAGTTGTGACATCTCTCATGTTCACTTGTACATTATTCTTGATATACAGGCATACCCCTCCCCCTTTTTGACCCTCTCTATCTCTGTGATAAAGGGAATACCCTTGAATGGTTGCCAGTCAATCATGAGAGCTGTTGAACCAAGTCTCTGAAATTCCCACAAAATCTAAATCCTCCTCGTACAACAGTATCTCTAGTTTTCACATCTTGTCCACCAGGCTCCTGGCATTGGTGAACATGCCATGTAGTTTAGACCGGTCGCATACTTTCCCTTTTATTAGGTGTTCCAAGATTGCAAATAGAACTTGTTACTATACTTACCTTGGGTTTATGTGCTTTAGTCAACCTACCACTAATGCCTCCAATACTACCCTCTAGAACATGTTCCGCACACAACTTCTGGACCCTCCCCCCATCGCCTAGTTTTAAAGCCCCTCTAACTTTTCTGCCATCTTCTCTCCCAGCAGATCTGCACCTTTCCATTTAGGTGCAGTCCGTCCCTTCTATAGAACTGGTGACCGACTGAGAAGTTGGCCCAGTTCTCCAAGAACCCAAACCCCTCCTTACTACACCAGCTCCTCAGCCACTTGTTTACTTCCCTGATCTCCCTCTGCCTTTCTGATGTGGCTCGAGGTACCGGTAGTATTTCTGAGAATACTGCCTTGGAGGTCCTTTTCCTCAATTTAGCTCCTAAGTCCTTAAAATCGTTCTTTAGGACACTCCATCTGCCTCTGACTTTGTCATTGGTGCCAACGTGAACCATGACAGCCGAGTCTTCCCCAGCCCCTCCTAGTAATCTGTCCACCAGATCCGTGATGTGCCGAACCTGAGCGCCCGGTAGACAGGATACAGTTCGGCGCTTCAGGTCTTTGTGACAGATTGCCCTCTCTTTCCTTCTAAGAACTGAGTCTCCTACCACCAGATGCGATCTTTCCTTTGCCTTTACTCCCCCCCCCACTCTCACTGTGGAGTTCTTCCCCTGGCAGCTAGGGGAGTCCCTCAGCTCCAGCAGTGCTGGTCCCTGATTGGTTTCACCAATGTCACTGAATGGGGCATACTTATTGGGATGTTCCAGCCCAGGACCGGCCTCCCTGGCACTTCCCCTCTATCCTTCCTGACTGTCACCCATCTACTCTTTTTTAGTATACAAAAACAAATATAACAAAGTGTAACACTAAAAGATGATGTGCCCAGTGCAATCCATACATAAATCAAAATGACACTGAAATAACAGCATGAATATACTAAATAAAATGATATAAACAGTCAATACTGTTTAAAATGAAAACAAGTCCATAAGTAATAGTAGATATGAATCTATTCCCAGTCAGAGTGCGAGGAAATCTTGTAAACAGTGAATATATATACACTTGTGAAGAGAACCACCATCAGATATAGGGGAGGCTTACCAGATCGTTTGAACACGCTAGAGCATACGCTCTGCGTGTCAAACAGGCTTGAGTATAATTAGATGAACCCTGGATCAATGTCGTCAGACAGGTGTATGCAGATGGCAGCCAGATGGAATCATGGGAAATGTAGTACCACAGGCAGACCGAAGCTCAAAAATCCATGGGCCAATGGCGCCAGTTGTCTGTGTGCCAGGGGACCGATGGATGTTGTTGCACAGCTGGATGTAAATCGATGCTCACTCCTGGCTCACAGGCTCAGACATATATTGTGCAAGAAGTTCATATCTGTTATAGAGATGCAACCAGGAATTGGAAAACGTACATTGCGCTGTACAGGAAAGGGTTTGGCCTGGGTGGGCCCAAATGGGGGCCGTAGGATGGTGTACAGGACCAATTGAGTCTAAAGGGAAGCAAGGGCTGCCAGATAGGAAATTTATCTTGTGCAGGAGGATACACCAAAGTGGCAGCCTGTCCGTCACAGATGAGAGAATCTCCAGAGAGAATAAGTTCAGTGCTCACAACCTTTCCTAATAACTAATATCCTCCAGACCCTTTATTAGCTTTGTTGCCCTTCTTTGTACTCGCTCCATTTCCAGTACATCCTTCCCGATGACTAGTGCCCAGAACAAGACAGCATACTCCAGGTGCGGGCGGACCAGAATCTTGTAGAGTGGGAGAATTATCGTTTTATCTCTGGAATTAACTCCCTTTTTAATGCATACCAATATTCTGTTTGCTTTGTTAGCAGCAGCTTGGCATTGCATGCCATTGCTGAGTCTATCATCTACTAGGACCCCCAGGTCCTTTTCCATCCTAGATTCCCCCAGAGGTTTTCCCCCCAGTGTATAGATTGCATTCATATTTTTGGCACACAAATGCATAGTTAATACATTTGAGATACTTATATTAGAAGGAAGGTCTAATGCACAAGCCACTGGGTTAAACCTGCGAAGAATACAGAAAGGCCCACTAAACCGAGGTGCGAACTTCATAGAGGGAACACGAATTCGGAGGTTGTGAGATGACAGCCAGACCCTGTCCCCAACCTGGTAGGAAGGCACAGGCAGGAGTCTGCGGTCATCATTGAGTCTGTACCTATCATTAGCATGTCACAAAGCCTCCAAGTGGAACGAAGGCCACGGAGATGCTCCTCTAACGCAGGAATACTCTGCAGAACAAACAAGTCAGGCAACATGGAAGGTTGGAAACTGTAGTTCGCCATAAACGGGGACAATCGGGAAGCAGAATTCATGGCACTACCGTGAGCAAACTACGCCCACGGTAAAAGGTCTGACCAGTTGTTATGATGGTCGGAAATATAGCAATGTAGGAATTGCTCCAAGGACTGATTGGCTCATTCTGCGGCCCCATTAGACTACGGGTGATACGCAGAGGAGAAAGCAAACTGAATTCCCAACTGTGCACAAAAGATTCACCAGAACCGGGACACAAACTGACTACCCCTGTCTGAGACAATCACCTTGGGTAGCCAATGTAAGCGAAAGATCTCCCGAGCAAATATGGAAGCCAGTTCCTTAGCAGTGGGCAACTTCTTAAGTGGAATACAATGGGACATTTTCGAGAACCGGTCAACCACCATAAGCATAACTGTGTTGCCCTGGGAGTTGGGTAACTCCACAATGAAATCCATAGACAGGTGGGTCCAGGGCCTCTCTTCATTGGGTATGGGTTGTAGGAGGCCCACTGGAAGGTGTCGTGGAGTCTTACTTTGAGCACACACAGAACAGGTAGCTATGAAGGTGGTTACATCCGCACGTAGACTGGGCCACCAGAATTGATTCTTCCCAGGGTGGCCAGCAGCTTTGGGAGAATGGTAAGTCTGGAGCACGGCAGTACGGAGACTCTCTGGGACAAAGCAGCAGTCACAAGGTTTCTCAGGAGGTGCATGGACCTGAGCGGCAAGAATTTTGTCACCGAAAAGGATAAGTGAAACTGGTGCGAAACGTAGCTAGAATATGATCAGGAAGAATCACAGGAACTGGAACCGACTCCATCTTGGAAGTGGAGGAAAATTGTTGTGACAAAGCGCCAGCCCTTACATTCTTAGTACCGGGTAAGAATGAGACAATCTAATGGAAACTAGACAAGAAAAGAGTCCATCGCACCCTTCTGGGAGAGAGGCATTTAGCCTCAGACAAGAATGTGAGATTCTTATGGTCAGTAAGAATGAGAACCGGCACAGTGGTACCTTCAAGGAGATGTCTCCATTCTTTCAGGGCTAAAATGATCGCTAACAGCTCTCTGTCACCAATCTCATAATTGCACTCCGCAGGTGAAAATTTCTTGAAAAAGTAGCCACAATGATGCATAGGCCTCTCAGAGGTAGGACGTTGAGACAGAAGGTTGCCGACTCCAGTCTCAGAAGCATCAACCTCAAGAATAAAAAGTAACGCAGGATCAGGATTTGCCAATACAGGAGCATAAACAAAGGCAGCCTTGAAACTCTCAAATACCTTAATGGACTCTGGAGACCAACTCTGTGGGTTACCATCCTTTCTGGTCATATCAGTCAGGGGCTTGACCAGAGACGAATAAACTTACGATAATAGTTGGCAAAGCCAAGAAAATGCTGCAGAGGACGTAAACCCACAGGTCGTGGCCACTGTAGGACTGCTGAAAGTTTCTCTAGGTCCATTGAAAAACCAGCAGTGGAAATGACATAACCTAGGAATTTAACTCCTTCATGATGGAATTCGCTCTTCTCCAATTTGCAATAGAGATTGTTCTCTCTTAGTTTCTGAAGCACACAACAGACATCTGTGTGGTGGCTCTCCAGGGACTTGGAAAATATTAGGATATCGTCGAGATAAACCACCACACATAACTGCAACAAATCTCGGAGGACATCGTTAATAAATTCCTGGAAGACTGCCGGGGCATTACAAAGACCAAAAGGCATTACGAGGTACTCATAATGGCCTGTTCTGGTATTAAAAGCATCTTTCCACTCATCGCCCTCCTTAATCCCCTCTCAAATCAAGCTTTGGGAAAACTGTTGCTCCCTTGATACGGTCAAATAACTCCGTAATCAACGGAATCGTATAGGCATTCTTAATCGGGAAACGATTCAGACCCCTATAATTAATATAAGGTCTCAGTTCACCACTCTTCTTCAAAGAAGAAACCAGTACCAGATGAGGATTTGCGGATGAAACCTCGAGAAAGTGTGTCTGCAACATACTCCTCCATGGCCCTATCCTCCAAGACTGACAAAGGGTAAACCTGGTCATGAGGGGGTATGGCACCAGATTGAAGGTCAATTGCACAATCATACGACCGGTGTGGAGGCAAAAAAATACCGGCTTGACCTTTGTCAAAGACATAGCTAAAATCGCAGTACTCCTCCGACAGGGAGGAGAGTGAAGAGGTGCACAAGACCTTGGCTACCTTCTGGAAGCATGACTTACTGCATTGTGGCGACCAGGAGAGAACCTCAGCACAGAGTCAATCAAAAGAGAGGTTGTACCTCTGTAACCAAGGATAACCAATAACCAGTGGAAACTTAGGTGAGGAAATAACTTGGAATTAGATTATCTCATGGTGAAGAGCCCCTACGGCCATGGACAACCGAACAGTCTCATGAGTCACATGGGCAGGCTGTAGAGGTCTCCCGTCAAGCGCCTCAATGGCAAGTGGAGTGCAGCGGAATCGAGTGCTTCGATACAAAGGCAGCATCAATGAACAGGCCTGCAGACCCAGAGTCAATTAGAGCCTGTATCTCGACCGACGACTCAGCCCAAGAAAGGGTAACCAAAACCAGGGGCTTATCCTTCTGGATAACTGGGTACAAAACAATGCCACCTAAGGTCTGTCCGTGACAGGACCTCAAGATTCGGGCGTTCCCTGTATGGGTAGGACAAGAATTCAAAAAGTGACCTGCCTGACCACAATAAAGGCACAATCTCTCCCTCCTCCTAAGGGTTCTCTCATCCGCAGAGAGACGCGTAAAGCCCGAGTGCATGGGTTTATCTTCACAGACCGACTCTGTACCAGGAGGCATGGGAGGTAAGTGAGGCAAGGGTGGGACTGCAAAGTTCGGAGACAAATGTACAGGAGGCTTCCGTAAGCGCTCCTTACAAGGAAGTGTTTCTCTGAGTCTGGAGTCAATGGGGATGGAAAATGTGATCAACTTCTCCAGCTCAGTGGGTATATCTCGGGCTGCTATCTCAACCTTGATGGTATCCGAAAGACCATGAGAAAAAGCAGCCACCAGGGCCTCATTGTTCCAAGCAACCTCTGCTACCAGAGTACGGAATTCAATGGCATAATCGGCAACAGTTCTCATACGCTGATGGACATGAGGCACTTGGCAGCTGAAGCGGAGCTGCGGGAATGTCAAATACCCTTTTAAAAGAAGCCACAAACTCTGGGTAACTCAAGACAACAGGTTTTTGCATCTCCCATAGAGGGTTTGCCCACGCCAAGGCTCTCTTAGAGAACAAAGATATCATGAAACCTACTTTGCTTCTTTCCGTGGGAAACGCTTGGGGCAGCATCTCAAAGTATATCTCAACCTGGTTGATTAACCCTCTGCATTGGACTGGATCGCCCCCAAGTTGCTGGGGAAGCAGAACGGAACCAGACATACCTCTTATAGAGGTGCCTGCGCAGAGACTGGAGCAGCAGCAGGGACAGCCACAGTGGGAGATTCCAGGTGAGCCGTGCGACTCAGGAGCATTTGTAACGCCATGACCAGGGCCGCTATCAGGGGGGTACAGCCCACACTCATGTAAGGGGCCCGCTGCCTGACAGCCACTTTCGGTCACTCTGCCACACTTCCTGGTTGCCGGGGTAACGTCAAGCTCACGCCTCACAGCGCCGCTGATTAGACGCCTTGAGATGCACTTCTGCTGGGATTGGTGGAGGGAGAGGTGGGCAGAAAAGTTTCCGCCCAGTCCCCCTCCACCAATCGCAGCAGAAGTGCATCCGGAGGCTTCTAATCTGTGGCGCCTGTGAGGAGTGAGCTTGTCGTTGCCCCGGCAACCAGAAAGTGTGGCGGAGTGACCGAAAGTCACAAGTGGTAGAGCTGCAGACATTGAGGAGATCGAGCGGCAGGAGGAGAAGACAGAGATTGCTGCTTACATTCCACGGAGCTCATCCCTGTAGCAGATGGCGGAGATGGGGAGCAGAGTGCTGAGGAGGGATCAGAGGTGATTGGCAGGAAGAGCTCTCCCTGACACGCACCTCCAGTCATCAACATGCAATGACAGGGCTCCTTTCTACCCCTTTCTGCATCAATGTCCTGACTTCTCTCCTCTACAGGTGCTGGTGAGTAGCTGTGTCTGTACACACATGTACTAAGTGGAAAGTTAATGTTAGGCCCCTTTCACACTGGGGCGGTGGGTGCGTCGGCGGTAAAGCGCCGCTATTTTTAGCGGTGCTTTACCGTCAATTTTGTGGCTCTATTCAACCGCTAGGGGGGTGCTGTTAACCCCCGCTAGCAGCGTAGAAAGGGTTAGAACCACCCACAAAGTGCCGCTGCAGCAGCGATTTGCCGGCAGTTTGGCTGCGCTGCCCATTGATTTCAATGGGCAGGGGCGCTTTAGGAGCGGTGTATTCACTGCTCCTAATGCGCTGCAAAGATGCTGCTGGCAGGACTTTTTTCCGTCCTGCTAGCGCACCACTCCAGTGTGAAAACCCTCGGGGCTTTCAGATTGTAGAGACAGCAGTGGCTCTTTCAGGGCGCTTTGCAGGCACTATTTTTAGCGTTATAGCACCTGCAAAGCGCCTCAGTGTGAAAGGGGTCTTACAGGTAATGTCTGAATTACTTTGATCTCACAATTTATGTATCTCTCTCCCCCCCCCCCAGGTAACTTTTCATGTGGGTCTGCTAATTATAGAATCTGTCCTGTTAGGCTACTTTCACACTGAGGCGTTTTAAAGGTGTTTTTTTGTGCTAAAAATACCTGTAAACTGCCTTCTCTGCAGCCCCAGTCTGAAAGCCCGAGTGCTTTCACACTGGAGCGGTGCGCTTGCAGGACAGGAAAAAAAAATTCCTGCAAGCAGCATCTTTGTGGTGGTGCCGGAGCAGTGAATACAATGCTCCTAAACCGCCCCTGCCATTGAAAACAATGGGCAGTGCTGCCAAAGCGCCTGCAAAGCCATTCAGGAGCGGTGCTTTGCAGGTGCTTTTAACCCTTTTTTTGCCCCCTAGCGGGGGTTAAAAGCAAAAGCACCGCTAAAACTAGCGGGGGGGGGGGGCAGGCCTAAAGCTGTGTAAGGGGCCCCAAAATTTCTTATGGCTGCCCTGGCCATGGCAAACTGATCCAACAAGTGGATTGACTGCATCATCTGAATTCATAGCCTTCGCCTACTCTCAGAAACCATGAATCAGACTGAGATAGAAGTACAGTTAAATTCCACTTGTTTAATAATAATAATGATAATAATAATAATAATAACAGAGTAAACATAGTCAAAACATAGCCAGAGTTCAGGAACTCGAACGGATAGTCACACAAGCCAAAACATCAGGGAGCCAGAGGCTGTCTACTGCTAAACAACCAAATTGCAAAGATCCTCAATGAATCTACCAAAAAAATAATTGGGTTACACATACATTCCATCCCGGACCATGTTTTTAACCAGCTGGAGCTGTCTGTCAAAATGATAAGATTTTTGTACCTGTAGGCTCGCTCCCGAGCTGGGCTGTGTGTGTCTATGGACCCACCCCCTGCTTCCTCCTCACATGATTTGATTAACAGCAGCAGGAGCCAATGGCTGAGTCACTAAGTCCTGTCAGGAGAGGAAGTGAGCAAGCGCTGCTGCACTCACAGCATAGCGCAGGATCAAGATAGGATTCAGGTAAGTATTTAGGGAGGTGAGGGGGCAATGGAAATACTGGTACATTTTTTTTACCTAGATGCATGATGCATTAAGGTAAAAAATATCCTTCATTTGGAACCACTTTAGAAAAACTTTAGTACAAAACTCTGAACATGAAATCATAGACTACACATAAATTAAAAACAATTAGTATGGCAAAATGAAGATCTCTCTCCAAGGGACATTTCCTGTGGTACAATCAACAGGCAATAGTGGATAAGTAACCAGCATAAGAGTAAGTTGTGACACAGACTAGCAACATGAAAGTGATAATCAAAAGGAATATGCAAAGTAATGTCACAGGAAGACAATAAAAAAGACACATTCTTTAAAAATGCATCCTTGTCTATAATAATTATTTGGCAAGTAGGAGGTTGCTATAGCTTCCTTGCCTTGCTATGGCAGAGGAGGTCATTGATTTTAACACGATCTGTCTTTATGTAAAATCAACGTACTGGAAATGGAGCGAGTACAAAGAAGGGCAACAAAGCTAATAAAGGGTCTGGAGGATCTTAGTTATGAGGAAAGGTTGCGAGCACTGAACTTATTCTCTCTGGAGAAGAGACGCTTGAGAGGGGATATGATTTCAATTTACAAATACTGTACTGGTGACCCCACAATAGGGATAAAACTTTTTCACAGAAGAGAGTTTAATAAGACTCGTGGCCACTCATTACAATTAGAAGAAAAGAGGTTTAACCTTAAACTACGTAGAGGGTTCTTTACTGTAAGAGCGGCAAGGATGTGGAATTCCCTTCCACAGGCGGTGGTCTCAGCGGGGAGCATTGATAGCTTCAAGAAACTATTAGATAATCACCTGAATGACCGCAATATACAGGGATATGTAATGTAATACTGACACATAATCACACACATAGGTTGGACTTGATGGATCTTGTGTCTTTTTTCAACCTCACCTACTATGTAACTATGTAAGTGGGGATTCCAACAGGACTACACTGATGGCCACAAGAAAGGCTACCTTATGTGATAGCAAGGAAATGTCCCGAATAGGTTTGAATGGTGATCTTTTTAACACTAACAGTACATGACCTAAGTTACATGGTTGAATTGAAAGATCAATCCTTGAGATAACAGATCTGACTGATCTAGTAAAGACTATGGAGCATTGGCTAAAGCCAGCCATGGACAGTTTTAATCAGCAGGAGCTGCCCGAGATTCGAACCATGTATGGGCCGGCTGAAAGTACCCAAGTTGGTCGATTGATCGATCAACTTGGGTACAACCAACCTGCTGGATATTACATGCGATAATTGCTAGCAGCTGTTATAGCCGCTAGCAATAATAATTCTCCCAGGGGGGAAGGCTTCCCCTGCCCCCCGCCAGGGGAACACTATGGCTCTGTGGGAGAGATTCCCCTGTCAACATGGTCTGCATTGATAGGGGAATCAAGCGATTTTCTTTCCTGCAAACCCATGGGTGCAGGAAAGAAAATTGCTCCATCTATGGCCGGCCGAACAGAGCAACTAGTTCCGCTTAGTACACTCACCAAGGCCATTCCAAAACTAAGAGAATGAATGCAATGCTCTTGACCTTGATCCTTCAAAGAAGACGACATGGCGTGACCGGGACATATGCTGCAACTCCTTCAGGTCTAGTGTCCTGGAAACAAACCTGTCCAGCTTCTTATTAAACTGAGATGCTAGTAAATCCACATCTGTCATTCGCCAACACAGACAAATGTCTCAGAATACTCTGTGATGCAGAGACCATTCCCCAGGGTACAAATATTGTCAGCTGTGAAAATCTGTTTTAGTTTTCCACCCCAAAAATGTGTACAGCTGAAATTGCTGGAACATGAAATTTTGCCCAGGACAGAATAGACTCTACCTCTGTCTCCACACTCTTAGTGCCCTCTTGATGACTGATGTAAACTGTAGCTTTGGTATTGTCCTACTAAACTTAGATCCGATAATCATAAAAACAAAACCCGCCGCTCCCCTGGCCCAGGAGGGGGAAGGAGGGGAAGGGAGAAGAGGGAAAGTGGGAGAGAAATTGTTTATGGAAGTGCACCTACTCATAGACGTGGGTCATATCCCATTCCAGATGTAACCCTTTAAGGGTGAGGGTTTCAAATTTAAAAATCCAATAAACTTCTCTCTTACAGAGAAGAAAGAAGCATACTCCCCCCCTGGGGGGGAGGGTGTCCACTTGTTCTACAATCTGGATTTTGAGGGACAGAGTGTCTGAGGCATGACAGAACCTAAAATGTTTGGCAATGTTCGTGTCTTTATTGGAATTGATATTTGAGATGTGGCTCTGTAGTCTGTCACAAAGGCATCTTATGGTTCGACCCACATGTTGAATAGTGCGTGTGATCAAATATATCACATATCTTGTTTGGCAATTAACTAACAGTTTGATTTTCTAAGTATTGGCATTCAAACTAGATGTAATAAAATGAGGGTCTCCAATATACCAACAGCTTGAGCACCGAGTTGCATTACATTTAAAGAAACCAACAGTATGTAGCTCCGGCAGTATGTAGATCCAATTACCAGTCACTAGGGAGGTCCAGTGATGTAACACACTGATTGTTTGTAATTCTAAAATGTTGATTGGAAGCTTGAGTCTTCCTGACACTAAAAACCCTGAACATACATTTGGTCTAGAACTCTGCCCCAATCCAGCAGACTGGCATTCATTTTGACAGTCTTCCAATGTAAGAAAGAATAAACTTGTCCTCCAACAATGCCAGGGACAGAAGGCATCAAGACAGATAGATCTTAATTAAAGGATGTAACCTTTTGTCCAGAGAAAGATTTAAGGTGTACCATGCTATAAGACTGTTGAGATTCAAGATTTTGGAGTGGGTTTAAGTAAATAGGACAGATTTGAAGGTGGAATCCCAGCACTCAAATGCAGGTCCACAAAGAAGTTTTTCTGAGTATCAGAATACTAGGATACCGCTGAGATGAAGCAGGCCAAGAACTAGTGCAAGGACCTTTGTGAACACTTGCACAGCTGAAGGTGAAGTGCCACAAACTGATAGTGATTGTCACCCATAGCATAGCGAATACACCGCTGACAATCTGGAAACACTTAAATGTATAAATATGCATCCTTTATATAGATGAGTGGTAAGAGGTTCCTATGATGAAGGGAAGCAATAACTAATCAAATAGATTTAATCCAAACTTTTGAGGATCTACAAAGGCATTGAGAGCCTTTTTAAATCCAAGATAGGACAAATGTCTTCTTTGGAATTTGAAACTGTGAACAGTTTTGAATAAAAACGTTGAAACCTTTTGCTTGGAGGAATGAGAATGATAACTCTCTTGTTCAGCAGTCCCTGAATGGCTGAAAGATGGTCTGTTTGATGCTGCTGAGACATGGGAAATAAAAAATATAGGCGGAGGATGGGAGTAAAACTCTATTTGGTAACCTTTGGATACAAAAAACAAAATTAATATTAACCAACTCTGTGCTTACTGGTCAGATAATATTAATAATATGAATGTTGAATAAATAAACAAGGTGTGAAAACCTTGGATACAACCTCCCACACCCATGTGTCTGCAATGTGAGCTTCCCAAAATCTCTGCAAAAGCGTTAGGCAACCTCCACCTTGGAGCTGGTAGGAACAGACTTTCTTGTGGAGGCAGTTTTTCCATGGGTTTTGATCAAATGGTAAGGCAAGGAAGCACCTAGAGCCCAAGGGGTGGAAGAAGACTTGTGGGTCCATGAAATGGAACTTGACCTGAAGGAACAAAAATAATCTTTTTATGCAGGATAGGCAGGTGTCAACCTAAATCATTGAACCATTACAGCCTCTACCATTTCATTCAGCCAAAAAAGCTGAAAACATTGACTCCCGCTAGGAGTAGTCACAACAAAGCTTTATTTTACTGTTTCTCTGCTGACCAACAATTAAGCCAGAGCACCCAGCTGATTTGGAGAGAAGAAAGGGTTACCCAAGATATAATCCCATTAGCATCCAATGCTACATCACACATAAAGCTCAGCACAATCATCGTTTGGTCAGCACAAACAGCTGCCATTTCCCTGCATAGCGATTAGACCAGTCAGCCTGGGGGAAGAGTACAGAGGTGAGAATGGGTTGAACAGCAGATTCCACCAAGGAGTTAATGGAGTGAGTATTTGCTTCCAGCTTCTTGTCAGTTGGGTCCTTCAAGGATGGAGTGTCTTCTATAAAAATGATCAGAGCTTTAAGGCAAAACACAGGTGAGTTGACTACAGGAGAAAAAGAAAATTTCCTGACAAAATCGTTTGCATAGGACAAAGCACCAGGAACTGTTTAGGGCAAGGAATTGTTTGTCTTGGTGTTTCAAATCTTTCTTGATGAAAGCATCAAATAGTGGATCATGAAGAAACACCTTGGTTGAGAGCTATGAGAACCGAGCCTAGTCACCATGGTAGAGGAAAATTCTCTAATTTTAAAGTTTTTAATTTAAAAATAATAATAATCAGTTTCCCTATAATGTGGTAAGACAACTGCTGACTGAAATTCAGCTGGTAGGGATTCCTCTTCAAAGAAAGAGAGGGACATAGCATCCATCAATGAGTACACCACAGAGCACTTGAGCACAAAGGCAGTAAGCAGCAGTTACATGGAAAGGAAAAGGTATTTAAAGGCATTTCCTAGAAAAAGTACAGTACAGAACTAGTACAGAACTATTAACCTAAGTTTAGAATATAGTACGAAAATGGCGGATGGGATTTTTTTAGGCACTCAAAACCAACAATATAAAACCACTGAATATTTTTTTAAGGATAATATATTTAAAAATACATATTAACACTATAGTCTAGTACAGTATACAGACATCACCCAAAATTATTACAACAGTTAATATCAACGCATTTCAATCCAAATGATCTTCATCAGGGGGATAGATAAGGGTGCTAAGGTCTGCAAAATAGATACATACATGTCAAAATTATATACAAAGAATACACACACCATATTTGTATTACATCATAATAGATAAAAAATAGACTTAAAAAATCTAGAGCTGGAGTGGATGTGAATCCTAGCCAGAAAAGTATCCACAGAAACTAAGGAGCACAAAGGATGCTAAGAAAGGAGGGGCTTGCCACTAGCAAGCTCAGACAAATATATATTCAAGATGATATAGTTCTATAAAATGTATATTTCTTTGATATTTATGTAGTCAAAAAATCAGACAGAAAAAAACATAAGATGGATTAAAAAAAAAAAAGCTGTAATTTTTAGAAACACAGAACTCTGCAGGGATGAAATTGTTGGCATATATCTATCATATGACTATTTGAGCCAAATAAACAGGAGGTAATATCAAAACATAGGCAAATAGGTTGTACCTTTAATGATGGGTAGGGGAGGCGATATGCATCAGATGAGCCACCCAACCAAATAATGACATAAATAAATGCTGGGTCATCAAAAAAACATCTCCATAGTCTATAATGGAAGTGACAAACAAGTTGCCAGGCAAAGATGCATAAGAGTAGACTGACTAAAAATTTATAAATGTACCAGAAAAAGATAGGAGCTTACCCTATGCTAATGTTGCTGGAAACCAGCTCTCAATTCAGTGGTATAATGCTGCAACAATCAGGGCCGGATTAAGAACATCATGGTGGGGCTTTTTATAAAAAATAAATAAATAAATAAATAAAAAAATAAAATTACAAACATTTTTTTGTTATAACTTATTAAATTAGAGAGAGGGAGGATAAGAGAGAGAGGGGGGATGAGAGAGAGAGCGAGGATGTGAATGAGTATGCGTGGAAGTGACAGCAACACAGCCCGGCCAAGGCAAGTGACCGAAGGCACAGAACCCGGAAGGAAGACTGGGTGAAGATGGAACAAAAGTGTGCCCATTCTAGAGCTGGTATCATTGAGGATATTCAATATAATTTTAAAGAACTGTTTTTGTGTGTAAGAGGCATAAGGGAGGAGTATGGATGGTATAAAAGTGGGAAGTATGTGCAGGTGAGGGAGAGGAATGTTGGGGAATAACAGTGGGCACTATGTACAGGAGAGGAGTGTGGAGGGTATGCCAGTGGGCAGTATGTACAGGAGAGGAGTGTGGAGGGTATGATGGGGAAGTATGTATAGGAGAGGAGTGTGGAGGGTATGATGGGGGCAGTATGTACAGGAGAGGAGTGTGGAAGGTATTATAAGGGCGGTGTGTACAGGAGAGGAGTGTGGAAAAAAAGATTGTTGGCAGTATGTACAGGAGAGGAGTGTGGAGGGTATGACAGTTGGCAGTATGTACAGGAGAGGAGTGTGGAGGGTATCACAGTGGGCAGTTTGTACAGGAGAGGAATGCGGAAGGTATGACAGTGAGCAGTATGCACAGGAGAGGAGTGTGGAGGGTTTGACATTGGGCAGTATGTACAGGAGAGGAGTGTGGAGGGTATGACTGTGGGCAGTATGTACAGGAGAGGAGTGTGGAGGGTATGACTGTGGGCAGTATGTACAGGAGAGGAGTGCGGAGGGTATGACCGTGGGCAGTATGTACAGGAGAGGAGTGTGGAGGGTATGACAGTAAGCAGTAAGTACAGGAGAGGAGTATGGAAGGTATGACAGCGGACACTATGTACAGGTGAGGAGGATGAAGGAATCTGGGAAGGAAAAATGTAAAGGTTCCTGGAAGAATGTTTATGGACTGCGTAGTGGTTAAGCGGGCCATACATGAATTGAAATTAAGCCAATTAAGCAGAGACCAGCCATAGTCGATCTATGTATGGGCTAGCTGGTTGTACACAAGTCAATTGTCTATTAATCGACTTGAGTACAACCAGCCTGTCAGGTTTTTCCCAAAACAATCAGTGCTGCCAGCTATAGTTAACAACACTGATCATTGTATACTGTGGGTAGGGAAGGCTCCCGACTGGCAGAACACAATAACACTGTGGGAGTGATACCCATATCCACAGGTCAGCAGGTGAGAGGGTATGTGGGGACAGGTTGGGGAGAGAGGTCTGTCAGCAGGGGTTGTGAGGTGGTCATGGAGGGATATCAATCAGCGGGTGGGGGGAGTAACTGGGAGTGATATCTTTTGGAGTAGGGTCTGTCATCTGCAGGTTGGGAAATGGTCACCTGTGATATAAGTTGAAGGGAGGGAGCTAACATGGGAAGTGGCTGGGGAGTGACCTGGTTGGCGGTGAGTGTGAAATGGATGATGTGTTTCAAGTTTCTTTCACATTTACAATAATGCTTACTGCCCTCTGGGAAGTGATCTGTGGTGTATTGCTTTTCAACGAGTGGTATAGCAGCAGCTGACAGGCATTCATGAGGTGCTACTGCCGCCTACTTTTTTTTTTTTTTTTACATTGCTGAATGGCAGTTTTACATCGTTGGACTATGCTGCTACTGCGAGCAAGTATGACAAGCGGTGCTGCCTGTCAAACTCTGCAGGCTCCAAGCTATCCATTGAGCTCAATGCCTCTGACAAGAAGTGAGGAGAGGTACTGTGAGCTCATCCTCTCAGTCTGCTGCAAACAGAGTGTGCCAGCTTGTATTTAAACTGGCCGCTCTGTATGTAGCTTCTGATAGGCTGTGCAAGGAGCCCTGTATCTCCCAAATTTCTGACCAGTAGTGGGGTAGACCTTCAGCTACCTACCCTCTAAATTTGGGCTCTATGTGACCCCTGGTTGCTGAGCCACGACCCTCAAAGTCAATCTTTTTTTTTTTTTTTTTTAAATGGGCCTATCTTAAGGTAAGGGGCCTGGAGCTGCAGCTCCAATAACCCTATGTTAATCCGGTCCTAGCAACAATAGAGCCAGATGCAAATGCTCCATATAATACAAGAGAGGTGACTGCACTCAGCCAGTTAATCAGCCAAAAAATCATCTAATAAGGGGCAATTACCCCCTATTTTGGGTGATAGATAAAGCCAAATGCAGCCCAGCAGAGGCCAGAAAACTGATCCAGCTACACCACGAGGTGCCTTCGCTTTTGTTTGGAAGATCGCATGCTGGCGTCTAACGCACATAGAAAACAAACCAGAAGGAGTGCTAAAGCATTCCAAATGCCCAAGGTGACAGATAAGGTTGCAAAAAGCTGGTTAAAATCCCCTGCTCCATCCATAAAAACTGGGAGTGCAGGGGCTGTGCATGCCAGGTGCTATCCAGCCTCCATAAAAACCCTGGATAAAGAAAACCCATCCACTCCATTACAAAAATATTGATACAAATATATAATAGTGATTATACCAGACAATAAATTGGAAAACAACACACAATATAAACAGATACATAGGAGAGGGTACAACCAAAAAGGGTTAACAATTCAAATCTTTCCAAATGTTCTCTGATGATTTTAGGAGTAATTGGGAAGAAAATCTAAACACCTGTATGAAACAATGATGGCAATGTTTTTTACAGTAAAAGATTATAAATCACAAATGGAAATCATAGATAACGAGATTCAGCAGATTCAGTCTTCTCTGAATCCCCTTCGATCCCATATTAGTTTTGTTAAATATAAACTGAAATGAAAAAAATATTTAGAGATGTACAACAAAAATAACTTCATGAAGAAAGACAAAAAAATTTGGTGGGACAAATGTGCCTTCCTGGAAGACAAAGCTTATAATTGGAATTTTTCTAAAGGAAGGCAGTTATCCAAGAAATCATGGGCAGCACAGTGGTGTAGTGGGTAGCACTCTACCTTGGAATAAAAAGGGTTGCTGCGTTGGTTTCCTCCCACACTCCAAAGACATGCTGGTATGGTAACTGGCCCTAGAATATGAATGTGAGTTGGGGACCTTGGGTTGTGGGCTCCTTGAGGGTAGGGACCGATGTGAGTGTGTGATGTATGTGTGGAGCGCTGCATAAATTGACGGCGCTATATGGACACCTTAAATAAATAATAATATAATAGATGAGCATCTTAATGAGACACAATGTACAGGGACAGGGACAATTGTAGACATGCACCCACACTCACTCCGTGGTTGAACTAGATGGACTGGTGTCTCAACCTTACTATGTAACTACAGTATGTATCAACAATACATTCACATGTGGATCAAGCTTTTTCATCTTTTTTCAGATTCTTCTGTTTCTTCACAGCTTTCACACAAAGGTCCGAAGTCCAAAAAAATTTGTAAAAGACAGTGCCTACTCAAAATTCAAGGGCGATGTAGCATTGTTGCCACACCATCACAGGTAGCTGCCTTAGGTGGACTTTACTGGCAAGTTTAACAGGTATAATAAGGCTTACCTGTAGGCAGTGGCGGCTGGTGCTCAAAAATTTGAGGGGGGGGCGCAAACAAACTGAAAAATGAAACTGTTAGTATTGCAGGACTGTAAATAGCCATTTATCAGGTGATTATGTATCATTACTATCAATAATATTATTATTGCAGCCTCGCTGTTCCCATCAATTGCAGCCTCACTGTGCCCATCAAATGCAGCCTCATTGTGCCCATCATATGCAGCTTCACTGTGCCCGTCAAATGCAGCCTCACTGTGCCTGTCAATTGCAGCCTCACTGTGCCCATCAATTGCAGCCCCACTGTGCCTGTGAAATGTAGCCTCACTGTGCCCGTCAAATGCAGCCTCACTGTCCCCGTCAATTGCAGCCTCACTGTCCCCGTCAATTGCAGCCTCACTGTGCCCATCAATTGCAGCCTCACTGTGCCCGTCAAATGCAGCCTCACTGTGCCCGTCAAATGCAGCCTCACTGTGCCCGTCATATGCAGGCTCACTGTGCCCGTCATATGCAGCCTCACTGTGCCAATCAATTGCAGCCCCACTGTGCACATCAAATTCAGCCTCACTGTGCCCATCAAACGCAGCCTCGCTATGCCCATCAAATGCAGCCTCCCTGTGCCCGTCAAATGCAGCCTCACTGTGCCCATCAAATGCAGCCTCACTGTGCCCGTCAAATGCAACCTCACTGTGCTCTTTAATTGCAGCCTCGCTGTGCCCATCAATTGCAGCCTCACTGTGCACATCAAATGCAACCTCGCTGTGCCCATCAATTGCAGCCTCGCTGTGCCCGTCAATTGCAGCCTTGCTGTGCCCATCAATTGCAGCCTCGCTGTGCACATCAATTGCAGCCTCGCTGTGCCCATCACATGCAGCCTCACTGTGCCCATCAATTGCAGCCTCACTGTGCCCGTCAAATGCAGTCTCACTGTACTATCAATTGCAGCCTCACTGTGCCCATTAATTGCAACCTCATTGTATCCATCAATTGCAGCCTCACTGTGCCCTTCAATTGCAGCCTCACTGTGCCCATTAAATGCAGCCTCACTGTGTACATCAATTGCAGCCTCACTGTGCCCATTATGAGGGGCTCCCACTATCCCTGCACTGAGTTCCCAGGTCTGTACACCTGCTGGCTGCTGTGCCCATTATGAGGGGTCCCCACTCCCCAGTGATGCAGTGCATAAGCAATGCCAATGGAGCCCACTGCACTAGCCCTGGGTAGTTGTGGTGCACCCTATTCATGGTGACATGCCATTTAATTTTTGCCATTGAACAACACTAAGTGGCTGCATCTCCTTTTTCAGGTGGGGTGCTCGGGGGTGGTAAAACTTCAGCTCAACTGCCTGCTTGTACTGCTCCACCCAGCTGTGTGAATAAGCCCCTAAGGTCTTCTTTACAACTGTGGTCTCAGATCTGGGCATTGCTCTCTAGGGGTCCACACACACACACTGACTGCCTCCCTGGCACCCTTTCCATCAAAGAATTACTTTTCATCTCTTCCAACTGTTCAGCAGCTCAGTACATTCTCTGCACTCATTTAAGGTGGCTGTAGAATATATGATTCCTTTTTTAATTTAATTCCTACTACAGCCACCTTTAAATGAGTACACAGAATGTACTGAGCTGCTGAACAGTTAAAAGAGATGAAAAGTAATGTGGGACGAGCGGGACAACCTTGTGGACCATACCTCTACCTTTCAACCCTTTTTCTTCTTTCTCTTTCCTTTTCTCCACCTTACGATTAAAGCTCATTATCAGAATTTATTTGACCTATATACACTCTACTTGTAAACAATATGTATAGTAGGTATAAATCATTTAAATACCTACAAAAGTAACTAAGGAAATGATATATATCTTTAATTTAGGTTTACGTGAACCCAATGTTTAATATTTGAAATTTCATGATATTTACCTATATAAACCCTACTGTAAAACAATGAGCTTACTTTATAGATCCTTGTAAACTTACTTTATGTATCTTTATAACATTGTATACTCAATAAACTTCTTTTGACAAGGAAAAGTAATGTGGGATGGAAAGGGTGTCAGGCAGTGATTGGAATGGCCAGATCTGACACCGGAGGCTGCAGGATGTGAGGTGAGAGCAAACAAACCGCAGAAAATGAAGGAGTTGGGAGTGGGGGAGGATCGGCATAATTGGGATGATGTAGACTTGCATTACATGGAGAGAGGGGGAAGTAAAGTTGGAGGTGAAAGGTGCTGCTGTAGCAGGAATCAGGACAGGGAAAATAACATAGCAGGTGCTCCCTCTGCCCCCCCCCTACAATCCTGGCCCTGCATGTACTGTTCCATGACTTCTCTGTGTGTTTCCAGTGATCCCTCCGTGTGCACTGCTGGCTGCTGAGTCTGTCACAGGGAGATGGACGAAGGATATGGACTGCCTTTGCCTCTGCATGCTGCATGTCTGCCCTGAACCTGCCACCATTCTTCTTCATCTTCTGCTGCCGATTCCCTCAGCACTTGCTGAAGGAGGCAGGCAGTGTGAGACGAGTCACTCCTCCACCAGCAGCACAGGGACTGAGAAAGCCGGGACTTTAATCTTAATATCGGCAAATGCGGCCATTGTAAATCCACACATCAGCTGAAATAGAAAAAATAGTCCATCCAGCCACATTCTCCCCGGCCCTCTGGATGCCCCCCTCCCCCATCCCAGAGGTCCCCCTTTATCAGGATAGAGCAGTGGATGGATGGCCACCTACCTGTATGCAGGCCAGGCAGCCATCACCACCGGGCACTCCACTGTTTAATAATCAGTGTGTTCTCCGGGCTCATTAGCAGCAGTAGGCTGGGGGGTGTACAGGAGTGTCTGATGGCTGGCCGATTAAGAGAGGCTCAATCCTTGTGTTTCACCACTATGGGACTGGTCAACCAGCGAAACCGGAAGTGAAGCGGTTCTGCTAAAAACACTGTCCTATGTCCTCCATGGCCCTGCCAATCATAAACCACCACACAAAGATTAAGGCCCCTTTCACACTGGGGTGGGAGGTTCGTCAGCGGTAAAGCGCCGCTATTTTTAGTGGCGCTTTACCGTCATTTTAGCGGTGGTATTCGACCCCTCCAGTGTGAAAGCGCTCTGGCTTTCACACTGGAGACACAGCAGCGGCTGTTTCAGGTCGGTTTGCAGGCGCTATTTTTAACGCAATAGCGCCTGCAAAACAACCCAGTGTGAAAGGGGTCTAATTGTACAGTGGGCGTGTTTGGGCGCACAGCTCTGCTCCCCGGGGAAACTCTAAAGGCAGCCAATCAAGCTTCCCAGCTGCAATCACATGATTGCAGAAAGTCATACTTCCCATAGACACCTATGTGTCATTAGCTTTGGGGGGGGGGTGCGCCCCTGTTCCCCCTATTGACAGGCTGCCAATGCCTGTAGGTACAGTAAATATTTCCTAAACTTGCAACATTTATAAGACATTCACATTGGCTGCAGATGATGATGTCACTTTAGCAGGCGCAGTGCGCTGTGCATTCGGGGCACACTAAGCGTACTCTGCATGCAGAGTGCTGTGACATGATTGTGACTCCTGTGCTCATCCATTCAAATGGCCAGAGAGTGCAAACCTGGAAGGAAGACTGGATGAAGATGAAAGCATCAGAAGCGGTAGCAGTGTACCACTGCAGGGCTCCGTTTGTAAGGTACTAGTATACAGTGTATACTAGCACATTATGGCACAAACCTGCAAGGGGCTATATATAAAAAAAAAGGTTTTTCATACAGAAACACAACAAAACCATAGAGGTTGCAACTGCGTCACTATTTTCTTAGTGGACAGGGGTCAGTGGGCAATTGCTCAACCAAAGTTGACAACTTTAGTACATAGATGGGTAGATAGCTAGACCTGCAGTTCGTACAGTCAAAGTAACTAGCAAATCATTTTGCTGTCAGAATTGTTACTGATAACAGGATCCAGCAAACAGGGAAATACACATATACAGTAAATGTATGTATTATACTAGTAATGGATGAATAACTCTAATGTTAAATGTAGACTGAGTAGAATCTTTTGCGACGTGTGCAAATGATTCTGGGAAATGTAGAGAATGCAGCCACGACAAGGACTCTGGTCTGCCGGCCTTTGAATTCCATACTTTAGAAATAAAAAAGGAAGTTGACTTGAAAAATACCAGCCAGAGAGATCCCATTTGGCAGCCATAAAGAATTTAGTCCCACTGCATGCCAATATAAAAGGATTCACCTATTCACGTGCTACTTCTAAGCACAGAAAGTCTCCAGTATCCTTGCCTGGGGACTGTGCATGAGGAATGCTGTCTGGAATGTATCTGACAACATACTACAAATATGTGTAAGTTGTCTGGGACCAGGATTCCCCTTAAATTTGAACTATGGGAAAAAAATGTATTTTAAAACCTGCGCTAAGTAAGTTAGCCCTAATAAATGTTATACTATGTGCGGATGGCTGCTGCTTAGTGTAAAATTCATATCTAGCTACAAACTGGATCCTCTCTCCTTGCTCATTCACAAAAAGCCTTGTTTTTTCTTTTCATAGAATACAAGGCATATCTGAGTAGGGATAATAGGCTGTCAGTATTATATTATGATATAAGAATAGCTAAGATTTCAGTGAAGTTTGAAAATACATTCATCCCCAATGCCTGTACATATACGATATGAATGAGGGTTTTTTTTGTGTGTTTTTGTGCTTTGGCTGTTTGTTCAGAATGAGCAGATACTTTAGTATGCATAGTCTAGGCAAAGGTTCACTTTAAAATAGTTTTGGAAGACAAATGCACCCAACCTGTTCCAAGGCAGTTAACAAAAGTGTCAACATTTTAAACTAATCTCTCAACTACTTTTGTGGAAATTGAAATGTTCTTGGCTAAGCCTTGTTACACGTGGTATGTGCCATGAATAATATATTTTTATTATGTTTCTTTTTATGTCTTTGACAATGCTTTGCCTCTGTAAGCTCAAACATTTTTTTTCAATAAAAATATATTAAACAAACAAAAAAGTTTCAAAATTCAAAAAAAGTTTCAAAACTTTAAAATAAACCTTTCCAAATTTGAAATGATCAACGTTAACATTTCTGCTCAACAATGTGCAACCATTGCCTCAAACTTTTCCTTCAAATTGGTGACAGGAAAATTGAAAAATCTGGGAGTTAATGTCACTCTAGTATATAAATGTGCAAAGTAAATAAAGATAGGCGCTAGCCTTACAAATATACAAGTGCTTCAAAGAAAAAAAATAAATTTCAAATCAAATAATTGCATTACATCAATATATTACACTTTCGCATGTTCATATGATTATAGTAACATTAATGTCCCAAATATGTGTGTATATTTCCAATCACTTTGCCAGTAAAAAATATAACAGGGTGGCAGTATCTTCTTATCCACAATGTGCTCCACCACGTTCACACTCATCAGACCTATGCAGCCAACAAAGCATAAACTCTATCACAGGAACTGGACACTTACTAATTTAGGAAGTACTGATCATGCCCACATGCCATCACGCAGACACTTTTTCTCCCTTTTTTTCTCTCCTTCATCCTATCCACTCCTGCCCCAAACCACCCCCACTTCAAGACCTTTTCATTACCCTCCCACATTTGACTCTCCTCTCTCCCACTCCCCTGTCCCCTCCAACCTCCATCCCCTTACCCTCCTTTTTAACATGGAAAACCAAAGGCCCCTTCTGGGATAGAAGACCACATAACACCATACAAAGTCAGAAGATATTAAAGAGGCTGACATTACCCTACTTCTTGACACAGAATCTGGCTCCAAAATGTGGTTTTCAGATGTCAGTTGTCAGAAACCATGAATCAAACCGAGACAGAAGTACAGTTAAAACACACTTTTTTATTAATAAAAATAAAAACGTAAATAGAGTAAGCATAGTCAAAGCATAGCCAGAGTCCAGTAACTGGATCGGATAGTCAGCCAAGCCAGAGTTCAGTAACCAGATCAGGTAATCAGCCAGGCCAGAAGTCAGGGATCCAAGTGGAAGAACAGCAAGCAGGATAAGGAGCCAGAAGGGATGTCAGCAAGCCAGTCTTTAAACAGGAGATAGTTTCTTGTGATGTGACCAAGGCGAAGGCAGGAAAGAAGTGAGCTGGACGTCTTTAAGTAGGCGGGACTGACGAGCAGATCCACAACAGCTGGTTAACTGTGGAGAGAGAAGAGAGCTGGCAATTAGCCGACAGCTGAGTGGCCAGCTCAGAGAAGGAAGGGCTGAGCCAGCCCTGACAGTACCCCCTCCTCAACGACCCCTCCCCCTCGGAGGACCACCAGGCTTGAGGGGAAAACGTGTATGGAAATCACGGAGGAGGGCAGGGGCATGTACGTCCGAGGATGAGACCCAGGAGCGTACCTCCGGCTCGTACCCCTTCCAATGCACCAGGTACTGTATGCGTCCACGGACCCAACGGGAGTCAACAATGGATTGTACCTCATACTCCTCATGGTTCTCAACCTGTATAGGGTGAGGACGTGTCACCGAGGTGGTAAAGCGGTTGCAGACCAACGGTTTCAAGAAGGAGACATGAAACACATTAGAGCTGCGCATACTAGGAGGAAGGTCCAACACGTAAGCCACTGGGTTAATCCTGCGAAGGATACAGAAAGGCCCAATAAACTGAGGTGCGAACTTCAGTGAGGGAAGGCACAGGCAGGCGTCTGCGGTCAGCATGGAGTCTGTACCTATCATTAGCATGACGCAAAGCCTCCTGGACTTGTGCCCAAGTGGAACGAAGACCACGGAGATGCTCCTCTAGCGCAGGAATACTCTGCGGAACAAACGAGTCAGGCAACATGGAAGGTTGGAAACCATAATTCGCCATAAACGGAGACAATCGGGAAGCAGAATTCAAGGCAATGTTGTGAGCAAACTCTGCCCATGGTAATAGGTCTGACCAGTTGTTGTGATGGTCAGAAATATATCAACATAGGAATTGCTCCAAGGACTGATTGGCTCATTCTGTGGCCCCATTAGACTGCGGGTGATACGCAGAGGAGAAAGCAAACTGAATTCCTAGCTGTGCACAAATGGCTCGCCAGAACCGGGACACAAACTGAATACCCCTGTCCAAGACAATCACCTTGGGTAGCCCATGTAAGCAAAAGATCTCCCGAGCAAAAATGGAAGCCAGTTCCTTAGAAGTGGGCAATTTTTTAAGTGGAATACAATGACACATCTTTGTGAACCGGTCAACCACCATAAGGATAACCGTGTTGCCTTGGGAGTTGGGCAACTCCACAATGATATCCATAGACAGGTGGGTCCAGGGCCTCTCTCCATTGGGTATGGGTTGTAGGAGGCCCACCGGAAGGTGTTGTGGAGTCTTACTTTGAGCACACACGGAACAGGCAGCTACGAAGGCAGTTACATCAGCACGTAGACTAGGCCACCAGAATTGTAGGGAAATGGCCCAAATGAGTTGATTCTTCCCAGGGTGGCCAGCTGCCTTGGGAGATGGAAAGTCTGGAGCACGACAGTACGGAGACACTCTGGGACAAAGCAGCGGTCACAAGGTTTCTCAGGAGGAGCATCGACCTAAGCACCAAGAATTTTGTCACCCAAAGGAGAAGTAAGACTGGGGCGAACCCCAGCCAGAATACGATCAGGAGGAATCATAGGAACCGGAACCGACTCCAACTTGGAAGTGGAGGAAAATTGTTGTGACAAGGCGTCAGCCCTTACATTCTTAGTGCCGGGTAAGAATGAGACAATGTAATTGAAGCTTGACAAGAAAAGAGCCCATTGTGCCCTTCTGGAAGAGAGGCGTTTAGCCTCAGACAAGAATGTGAGATTCTTATGGTCAGTAAGAATGAGAACCGGCACAGTGGTACTTTCGAGGAGATGTCTCCATTCTTTCAGGGCTAAAATGATCGCCAACAGCTTTCTGTCACCAATCTCGTAATTGCACTCCACAGGTGACAATTTCTTGGAAAAGTAGCCACAAGGATGCATAGCACTCTCAGAGGTAGGACGTTGAGACAGAAGGGCGTCAACACCAGTCTCAGAAGCATCAACCTCAAGGATAAAAGGTAACGTTTTATCAGGATGTGCCAACACAAGAGCAGCCTTGAGACTTTCAAATGCCTGAATGGACTCTGGAGACCAACTCTGTGGGTTACCGTTCTTTCTGGTCATATCGGTCAGGGGCTTGACCAGAGACGAGAAGTTACGAATAAACTTCCGATAATAGTTGTCAAAACCCAGGAAACGCTGCAGAGGACGTAACCCCACAGGTCAAGGCCACTGTAGGACTGCCGAAAGTTTCTCTGGGTCCATCGAAAAACCAGCAGTGGAAATGACATAGCCCAGGAATTTAACCTGTTCCCGATGGCACTCACACTTCTCCAGTTTACAATAGAGATTGTTCTCTCTTAATTTCTGAAGCACACGACGGACATCTGTGTGGTGGCTCTCCAGGGACTTGGAAAATATGAGGATATCATCGAGATAAACCACCACACATAACTGCAACAAATCTCGGAGGACATCGTTAATAAATTCCTGAAAAACTGCCGGGGCGTTACAAAGGCCAAAAGGCATTACGAGGTACTCATAATGGCCTGTGCTGGTATTAAACCAGTTTTCCACTCGTCGCCCTCTTAATCCTCACAAGATTGTAAGCCCCTCTCAGATCAAGCTTAGTGAAAACCGTTGCTCCCTTGAGGCAGTCAAATAACTCTGTAATCAACGGGATCGGGTAGGCATTCTTAATCGTGAAATGATTGAGACCCCTATAATCAATGCAAGGTCTCAGTTCACCACTCTTCTTCTTCACAAAGAAGAAACCAGCACCAGCAGGAGATGAGGATTTGCGGATGAAACCTCGAGAGTGCGTCTGTAACATACTCCTCCATGGCTTTATCCTCCAAGACCGACAAAGGGTAAACCCCACCACGAGGGGGAGTGGCACCAGGTTGAAGGTCAATTGCGCAATCATACGGCCGGTGTGGAGGCAAACTACTGGCTTGACCTTTGTCAAAGACATCGCTAAAATCATGGTACTCCTCTGGCAGGAAGGAGAGTGAAGAGGTACACAGGACCTTGGCTACCTTCCAGAAGCATGTCTCACTGCATTGTGGTGACCAGGAGAGAACCTCAGCATGGAGCCAATCAAAAGAGGGGTTGTGCCTCTGTAACCAAGGATAATCAATAACCCACGGAAACTTAGGAGAGGAAATCACTTGGAATTGGATTATCTCATGATGAAGAGCCCCTACGGCCATGGACAATGGAACCGTCTCATGAGTCACATGGGCAGGCAGTAGAGGTCTCCCGTCAAGAGCCTCAATGGCAAGTGGAGTGTCACGCAGCTGCAGTGGAATCGAGTGCTTTGATACAAAGGCAGCATCAATGAACAGGCCTGCAGAGTCGATTAGAGCCTGTATCTCGATAGACAACTTAGCCCAAGAAAGGGTGACCGAAACCAGGGGCTTATCCTTCTGGATAACTAGGGACAACACAACACCACCTAAGATCTGTCCATGACAGGACCTCAAGGTTTGGGTGTTCCCAGGACGGGTAGGACAAGACTTCAAAAGGTGACCTGCCTGGCCACAATAAAGTCACAATTTCTCCCTCCTCCTAAAGGCTCTCTCATCCGCAGAGAGACTCGTGAAGCCCAAGTGCATGGGTTCATCTTCACTGACCGACTCAGTACCAGGAGGCATGGGAGGTGAGGGAGGCATGGGTGGGACTGCAAAGCTTGGAGGCAAACATACAGGAGGCTTCCGCAAGCGCTCCTTAAAAGAAAGTCTTTCTGTGAGTCTGGATCAATGAGGATGGCAAACGAAATCAAGCTCTCCAGTTCAGTGGGTATATCTCGGACTGCTATCTCATCCTTGATGGAATCCGAGAGACCATGGGAAAAAGCAGCCACGAGGGCCTCATTGTTCCAAGCAACCTCTGCTGCCAGAGTACAGAACTCAATGGACATGTTTGATGGACATGAGGCACTTGGCAGCAGAAGCAGAGCGTGCGGGAACATCAAATACCCTTTTAAAGGAGGCCACAAACTCAGGGAAACTCAAGACAACAGGTTTTTGCGTCTCCCATAGAGGGTTAGCCCATGCCAAGGCTCTCTCAGAAAGCAAAGATATCACGAACCCTACTTTGCTTCTGTCCGTGGGAAACGCCTGGGGCAGCATCTCAAAGTATATCTCAACTTGGTTGAGAAACCCTCTGCATTGAACTGGATCGCCCCCAAATCGCTGGGGAAGCTGGGGGCGGAACCAGACATACCTCTAATAGAGGTAAAACTCAAGACGGGTGCCTGCACAGAGACTGGCACAGCAGCAGGGACGGCCTGCAACTCAGGTTGTACCGGAGCAGCCACAGCGGGGGATTCCGGGTGAGCCGTGCGACTCAGGAGCATTTGTAATGCAATGGCAAACTGATCCATGCGGTGATCTTGCTCATCCAATCTGGAAAAAATATTACCATCAAGTGGATTGACTGTATCTTCTGAATTCATGGCCTTCGCCTACTGTCAGAAACCATGAACCAGACCGAGACAGAAGTACAGTTAAATCACACTTGTTTATTAATAAAAGTAAAAAGGTAAATAGAGTAAGAGTAGTCAAAGCATAGCCAGAGTCCAGTAACCGGATCGGGTAGTCAGCCAAGCCAGAGTTCAGTAACCAGATCGGGTAATCAGCCAGGCCAGAAGTCAGGGATCCAAGTGGAAGAACAGCAAGCAGGATAAGGAGCCAGAAGGGATGTCAGCAAGCCAGTCTTTAAACAGAAATGCAGGAGATGGTTTCTTGTGATGTGACAAAAGCGAAGGCAGGAAAGAAGTGAGCTGGACGTCTTTTAGTAGGCGGGACTGACGAGCAGATCCACAACAGCTGGTTAACTGTGGAGAGAGAAGAGAGCTGGCAATTAGCCGACAGCTGAGTGGCCAACCCAGAGAAGGAAGGGCTGAGCCAGCTCTGACATCAGTTGAAGGACCTTTTGTTACACAATATGGTGGAAAGACATGTAAAACCTAATATGTTGTTGTGGTCTCTCTGCCACCCTTGATAATCCATATAGATATTTTATTGAGTAAACCACAACAGGAACTTTAATGTTAACTGGAGTGGGAATTGGTGAAGGAAAAACTTGTCCATGCTTTAATATAGTTTTATACTAAGCACAAGGAAAGTACTATACCCATGCATTGTTATGGTTGGCCATTTGTTGACTATATACTTTTCATTATTGCCAGTTTGTTCAGGATTGCCTGTGTATTGTCACAATTGCCTGTTTTTTGGCTGCAAATCATAACTGTTGCCTTTTTTTGTTCCCTGCATAATAATTGACAGTTTGTTGCCCGCACATTGTAATACTTGATTGTTTGTAATCTGCATATTGAGGCAGTTGCTCATTTTTTGAGGTTAGCTTAGAGGACCGTACTTTTATAACTTAAAGTGATTGTAAACCTTCTCATATACCCAGTGAAGTGAATAGCTTCAGGTGATACACAGAGATTAAACAAAACCTCCTACATAAGTTTTACTTGTTTATTTGCAGCCATCTCTTCTCTACATCCATTCAAAAGTGCAGATTTGTGATAAAATCCTCCTTCATCTGTAATAGGCAGTGAGGAGGGAGTGGAGAGCTGCAGTTACAGTGTGTGAGAGCTGATTGGAGGAAAGGGATACGCCCCCCCCCCCCACATACTGCACAGGAACGGAGGAAAAATACAGAGCTGTGTTCTGAATAGACAAGCTGTGTGCTGAGCTCTCTTCCCCTTTACAAATTTATCCCATGTGTTTGAAAAACTTGTCAGAATCGACTCATGCTGATAACAGAGGAACGAAGCACCAGAGAGAAATGACACTTAGAGCTTTGGAGACAAGTAAACACTACAGATATGTGTGCTTTGTTCAGATTTCATGACTGAGGTTTACAACCACTTTAATCCCCTGCAGGACTGTTATTATTATTATCGCAATGCTGTTACCAACACGCTTTGCTGCAGCAAACTACATTCTTACACATTTGGATTTGATTTATTTTATTGACTTTACTAGCATAGTTAAATACATAGTTAAATACACAGCATGAAGTAAAGAAAATTTTAATTGTCTTTCATGAATATCGCTGAACTTTATTTCGGAGCACT
Organism: Aquarana catesbeiana; assembly: GCF_042186555.1. NCBI lineage: Eukaryota > Metazoa > Chordata > Amphibia > Anura > Ranidae > Aquarana > Aquarana catesbeiana. The sequence continues at coordinate 58,112,614 of NC_133333.1, read as the reverse complement.
ATGTATCCAGGGAGGCTGGGGACAGAGAAGGGCTACATCATCGTTACCTAGGTAAGTAAGTTACATCATGAAGCAAAAAAAAAAGGTATTCGCAAATGGGAAGGGACAGGAAAGTTGTAAATTTAGTGAAAGGCCTGCTTTAACAATTCATATACTGTATACAGCAGGGATATGCAATTAGAGGACCTCCAGCTGTTTCAGGACTACAAGTCCCATGAGGCATAGCAAGACTCTGACAGCCACAAGCATGACACCCAGAGGCAGAGGCATGATGGGACTTGTAGTTTTGCAACAGCTGGAGGTCCGCTAATTGCATATCCCTGGTATATAGTATACACCAATCAGCAATAACATTTTGACAATCCCCATAACCCGTCGAGGCATGGACTCCACTAGACCGCTAAAGGTATGCTGAGGTATTTGGTACCAAGCGATCAGTAGAAGATACTTTGAGATCCTGTAACTTGCGAGTTGGGGCCTCCATGGATCAGACTTGTTTTTCCAGCAAATCCCACAGATGCTCGATTGGACTGAGATCTGAAGTTAGTTAGAAGTCAACACTTCTAACTAGCTGTGTTTCTAAAACCATTTTTGATTTTATCAGACCAGGCCATCTTCCATTCCTCCATGTTCCAGTTCTGATGCTCATGTGCCCATTATAGGCACTTTTGGCTGTGGGCACGGGTCAGCATGGGCTATACAGACCCATATGCAACAAACTGCAATGTATTGTGTGCTTTGACAACTTTCTATCAGAACCAGTATTAACTTTTTCAGCAATTTGAGCTACAGTACCTTTTTTCTATTGGATCAGACTACACAGACTTTGCTCCCCAAATGTATCATTGAGCATTGGCCGCTCTTGACCCTGTCACTGGTTTGCCAGTTTTCCTTCCTTGGACCACTTTTGGTCGGTCCTGACCACTGCAGACTGGGAACGTCCCACAAGAGCTGCAGTTTTGGAGTTGCTCTGACCCAGTCATTCAGACATTACAATTTAGCCCTTGTTAAAGTGACCTAATCCTTTATGCTTGCCAATTTTTTCTGCTTTCAATACATCAACTTCAGGGAAAACATGTTCACATGCTAGCTAATATATCCCACCCAATTCCAGGTGCCACCACAATGAGATAATCAATGTTATTCACTCTGTCAGTGGTCATAATTATATGGCTGATTGGTGTATTTTAATAGCTTACCTGGAATTCAGCTTTAAACTCTTCCAATTACCTTGTGACAAGCCCTGCTACCCATAATCATAGCTCATTTTCATAGTATCAACAGTTGGAAATTCAGTATATGGTTTAAAGTATAACTAAAGGCAAAACTTTGTTTTAAGTTTTCAATAGTTTGTGGGCAACTATATGGCAAATTAAGTTTAATGTGGAGATATGTAAAATAATGCACTTGGGGGCTAATAACATGCAAACTACTCACTGGGGGAGAACCTCTGGGGGAGTCAAGGATGGAGAAAGATCTGGGGGTCCTAATAGAAGACAGACTGAGTAATAGCATGCAATGTCAAGCTGCAGCTACCAAAGCTGGCAAAATATTAGCATGCATAAAAAAGGGGATATACTCCAGGTATAAAACTATAATCCTGCCACTTTATAAAACTCTGGTCCGGCCACATCTGGAGTATTCCCTCCTGTTTTGGTCACCAGTCCTCAGAAGGGATGTGCTGGAGCTGGAGAGAGTCCAAAGAAGGGCAACTAAATTTAATAAGGGGACTGGAGGACCTCAAATACGAGTAGTGACTACAAGCACTACATTTATTCTCACTGGAGAAGAGACGCTTGAGAGGGGGCATAATATCGATTTACAAATTACTCAATGGGGATCCCTGCATTGGAAAAAAGCTATTCAGTCTCATGGGGTGTAAGAGGACACAGGGACACACAATGAGATTGGAGGAGAAGCAGTTTAACCTTAAACTGCGCAGGAGGTTTTTCACTGTCAGGGCGGTAAGAATGTGGAACTCTCTTTCACAATTGGTGGTGGGGAGTATTGATATTTTTAAAAGACTCTTGTACATGCATCTTAAAGAACACAATATACAGGGTTATGGGAAAAGGTTATCGACACTGACACACGTACACCTACACAGGTTGAACTGGATGGACTTTTGTCTTTATTCAACCTTATGTAGCAATGTGGACAACATCCTCCGGTATTTCTATGCATCGCATGTCCCTCTAGTGTCCAGTGTTTTAACTGATATCATATTTGTGAGCCAAACTAAAGGGATTGAGGGATGACTAGTTCCTCAGACTGATAATTGCTTTGCATGACTCTGTACCTGGACTACATATCCCAGGGATCCTTGCTACCATCGGAGAGATTGCTGGGAGACATGTTTGCATCCTTTCCTATACGACTCACCGCCACTGGTGTGTGGGTCCACAACTCATGGTAATTGTACCTACCCCTCCCCTGGGTGGTGGAAGCACAGTCCCGGGTGCCGTCTGATTTTAAATATTTGAATATCATCATCTACAACCTTTTGGGGTACATTAATATCTTTTACTCTTCCAAAGATTCCCTTTGTGAATTATCCCCTGAAATTCCATTTATGTGGACATATCACTTTATAACATTGTGTTTTTGTTTATTTAAACACTGATGTATACACGTGCACTTTGGATATTACTGTTATCAGCCGTTATAGCGATATCCTATTTAAGTTGTTTGGTTTTGTTTAGAATCTATATTTGGAATTGGTTTGAATTCCCTTTTCTATATTTGTCCTGTTTACCCTGTCCATGGGATCGGGTGCAGGCGCCACCATTCTCCACTGCCGGTTTCCTACTGTGCATGTGCGAGTCGCGCAGCGCTTTGTGAATGGCCAGCTTGTCTTCTGGGACACACACAGGTCCCAGAAGACAGCGGGGGGGCTCGCTGCACAAGAGGACATGACGTCCTGCTCCATAGCCTGGCTGGAACAGAAGTACACTTAGTACTTCACAAAAGGTGAGTTAGAAAAAAATAAATAAAAATAGTTAGCCAAAAAGGAGTGGTGGAGGGGTCGTCTTTCCTTTAAGACAAAGTTCTAAAAGTGGGTGGAACTCCACTTTAAAGCGGAGGTCTGCTGAAAAAAAAATATTAAAATCCAGCAGCGACAAATACTGCAGCTGCTGACTTTTAATATATGGACACTTACCTGTCCAGGGAGCCCGCAATGTCGGCAGCCGAAGCCGATCCGTCCGTCAGCTCTCGGCTGCTGCCGCCGCCATCCTCAGTAAGGGAATAAGGAAGTGAAGCCGTGCAGCTTCACTTCCTGGTTCCCTACTGGGCATGCACGAGTCGCGCTGCGCGTCCTCTCTGGTCCCTGCTGTGTTCTGTGTCTCACAGAATACAGCGGTGGAGGACAGTGTAGGCGCCGGAAGTGGCGTAGGTCACCGCAAGCGCCGTGGCGAGCTATGCCAGGAAGTGGGAGCAAATACCTGTATTAGACAGGTATCTGCTCCCTCCTCCCCCCTGAAAGGTGCCAAATGTGACACCGGAGGGGGGGAGTAATCCAAAAAGTGGAAGTTCCATTTTTGGGTGGAACTCCACTTTAAAACCCTCACTTACTCTACCCAAGATAAAAATAATGGTTTTCATTGCCCTGTGCCACCACTAGAGGGCAACTTTGAAAGCATCTTGAAAATCTTCACCTTCCCAATAGGAATGGCTCTGCTGACTTGCTCTGCTTTTGTAATGGTCTCCCACTGTGAGAGTGAGCAATAAACAGCATATCAGGATATTATGCAAGTGCGGGATATTTTCTCACCTGCATCCCGCCCCCTATCTTTACAGCTCGTCAGCTTTCGTCTCAGTTATTTCCTTTGGTTCCTTTATAACATTATTGTTACGTTGTATACATTTAAGAAGAAAAGTGTTTTTTCCTGTTAAGTCATGTGCAGCTGGTGGCAGTTGGTGGGGAGGGGGGTGGGGGGGGGAATCCAAGAACTGCCAGAATGTCACAAGATGATTATACAACCTTCCTTCTTTCTCAGTCCCCAGAGGTGTGACTGTGTTCTAGTATGCTAACAAAGTCATTATTTTAGATGTTTAAACTCTATAGTGGGGATCACATGGCAAGCAAAATAATAGAGCTGAAATTCAGGAGAAAAAATGTCTCAATTTCATTTTACAAGAAAATATATCATTATATCATACCGTTTTTTACATTAAATTGGTTGTATAGTCATTTTTTTAACATTTACCTACAGAAAAGCCTATAATAAGGCTTACCTGTAGGTAAAAAAAATATCTCCTAAACCTGTACGGTTTAGGAGATATTCCCCTTGCTATGAGCCGCTGACTGCAGCGGCGCATGCGCACAGGGGATTCTCGGCTGAAGGCCTGGCAAATGCCGGACCTTGCCGGGAAAGAAATCTTTCATTGCGGCTCCGGCCACTCACAGCGCCCTAGCCGCAATACCCGGAAGACACGCCGAGGCCACATGTCAGCTACCTCGGCGTGGACCAGGTAAGATACCGATGCCTTGTTCTAAGGTAAGTATTTCATAATGAGCTAGTATGTGGTGCATACTAGCTCATTAGGCCTTTTGCCTTACAGGTGTATAAAAAAAAAAAATGTCAGCGGGTATACAACTGCTTTAATGAGGAACTCTAATATGCACTATTTGCATGAAAACCAGTCATCTAATTCAAACGAAATGCAAATTCAGGAAGACAGCCATCATTTCTGTGGAAAGAACACTTGTACAGTCACCATAATTTCAGGAACATCTGAAATATTTTTTTAAAGAATAATTACAGGAATGGTATATTTTTATATAGTAGCTGGACCAACATAACTATGTATATACCATACCTGGTTAATGCCCCTGGAAGTTAAAAATTACTGAAGGAGAAACTACTACTCCAGTGATTTCCACTTGCTTCCAAGTCCCATGCTGAGCGGCCGGCCTGCTGCATTCTGAATACAGGAGGTCAGCCACTTAGCAAGGGCGCCATTCAAAGAGTGATTGCATTGAATGAATGAATGCAAATCCTTCTCTGATTGGATGAGGTGGAGAGTGTGACATCACTGTCCCACCTCTCCACCTTCTCCTCCTGCCACACCCTTAGATCAGAGTTTTCTGATGAAAATATGACAAATTAAAACTGGACCTAAAAGAGATCCAGGCCCCAGACTTTCTAAGCAAGACTGGGACCACAAAGGATTCAGCTTTTTGTGGAAGGGCTGGGAAACCTTTGGCCTGGGGAGAAAACACAAACAACTAGACCTTGCATGGTAAAAACTAATTTCTGCAGTAAAACTAAAGGGTATCATGCAAAGTGTGCCATGGTGTAGTGCTGCATCAGTTGGTGGGAATGGTGAAAGATGGGTGTTCCTAAAGGACATAGATTGCATAACCTTTTCACATCTTCCAGCATCAGCTTCCTTTGCAGTTTATGGAATTCAACCAACTGATGTGTCTGAACCACAAAATAAGTAGGTGGTAGAAGACTTCCCACTACCAAATGCTGTGACTGCAGGTCTAAACAGAGATCTGGTAGCTACTGTATATAATGCTAAATATGTGTCAATGACTGTGGGTCTAGTCTAATGCTCAACTTCTGAAGGTGATATATCTCCACTCAGGGCCACCAGCTGAACATATCCTATTAGTACTGGCCAAGGGCGCAAATCCTGCCCTTCAGTTCACTCCTCCATTGGTCTCCATGCTTCCTGAGTCCTGTTTTGTTCTTCATACGCATTTAATACCTATGTAAATTATGTACACATTTGTAATGCATTTTTCATATCCACCTTTAATGATTCCACAAAACTCAGTTGAGTTATCTCAACTGAAAGAGGAAGTAAAGTCCCGTTTTTTTTTTTTTTTTTGTTTCTTTTTGTAACCTGCAAAAGTAAAGGTATAATGTGCTAGTATGCATTGCATACTAGCACATTATGTTAAACTTACCTGCAAACAAAGCCCTCGTCAACCCCGCTGGAGGCCGCATCCATCTTCACCTGTCTTACTTCCGGATCCGCGGACTCTGGCTGTGTGACTGTGTTAGGTCACCTTTTCATTTTTTTCTGAAACAGTGAACTTAAACTTTAAAGATTTAAGTATAATAAGACAGGATACCATGTCCAATTATGAGGAGGAGACCAAGGGAAACCAAAACCCACACCAAAAAAAAACTAGCTCTTTACAAAAATTCTTTAAATGAGTTTATTGCTCATTTAAAATGTATATAAACCCAAAGCATGTATTTTTCATTTAGAAAGTGTAAGGAAGGCTTACAGCCCCTATCTCGTTACTTATTGTATTGTCTTGTCCTGCTGCAAAGATTTCCCTTCACCTCCTGTCCCATGGATGCAACAGAAAATGAGGGGAAATCTTTTTTAGTGACAATGGTCACCTGGACAAATATAGGGATAAATTGCCCCAGTTGGGACACAATTAGCAATAAACATTTGAAAAATGTTCGGACTCTTCCCCAGTCCATCCAAAACTTAAAAAAAACCTGTACATACACTGTAGGGATAATCGATAAAGCCATAAAAAACAAAAAAACAAAAAAAAACACATTCATTTATGGCCTTTGGGCATCTGTTCAAAACTTTTTTAACACAGATACCACTACATGCATATTCCCAACCTATATAGAGCTGTTTTTGTCTTCTCAAGACACTGAGAGCTCATTTACACCAGATGCAGCTGGATGCATTTTTAAGTGCTGAATAAACGCATACTTACCAACTGTCACGAATTTCCCGGGACATTCCTGGTATTTAGACCCTTTCCCCGGATTTAGCCATTCCAGGGAAATGTCCCGGGAAATTCTTATTTTACCGATTTCTTTTTTTCGCCGCCGCCGCTAGAGGTCTGTGGCGGATGGAGACAATGTCTCCACCAGCCGCCATTTTCCTGAAGACCAAATTACTGTTTAGCAATGGCCGGGTGGCTGCCAATAGAATTTGAGCTGTGGCACCGCCCACCTCCCGCCCCGCTGCCGTCTGTCTGTGACCTGATGTGGGAAGGTGCGGGGGTGGGCGGCGCCGCAGCTCAATTGCTATTGGCAGCCACCCGGCTATTTTGTCCCATTCTATTTAGTAATGGTGGTGGAGAGAGTCTCCACTGCTGGGAATGCCTGATGTAAGGAAAAGGGGGGCTCCATTGGGGGATGCCTGGTGTAAGGACAGGACTCTGCTGTCAATGCTTGATGTAAGGGGGTACTCCGCTGCAATGCCTGATGTAAGGGAGGACTCCGCTGGTAACGTCTGATGTAAGGGGGACTCTGATGGCAATGCCTGATGTAAGGGGGGACTCCGCTGGCAATATGTGATGTAAGGGGGACTCTGCTGGCAATGTCTGATGTAAGGGAGGACTCTGCTGGCAATGCCTGATGTAAGGGGGGACTCAGCTAGCAATGCCTGATGTAAGGGAGGAGTCAGCTGGAAATGCCTGATGTAAGGGAGGACTCCGTTGGGGACACCTGATGGCATCTGGTGGCAGGCGACGTGGCAGGTGACACACTCAGGGCTTCCACTGATTCTGCATTATGGTGACATAGATCATTTCATTCTATATTACAACGTAATAATAGAAATGATGCATTTCAGTCATCCTGACCCCATAACAACCTTGGTGCCGGGATGATTGAAGCGCCAACACCAGGTGTTTGGAGTATCTTTATCTGCTAATTTGTTAAACTTTCTGGAATACACATACACACAATACACTATTGTTGTGTAGGATCTGGGCCTGCTGTCACTCCATCCCTCTTTCTTTCTCTCTTTTTCTTTCTTTCTTTCTCTTTCTTTCTCTCCCTCTTTCTTTCTTTCTCTCTCCATCCCTCATTCATTTCATACCACACCCCTTCCGAGCCACGCCCATTTAAGACACACCCACTATTCCGCTCAAACCACGCCCATTTTTCGCCGCAGCGAGCTTCATGCGCTGCATTTTTCTGTTACGATATGCCCCGCCTACAAAAGAATGCCAGACCCCCTAATTATAGCAAAAAAGTGTCCAGGATTTTTTTTTTTGCAATGTTGGCAACTATGTAAACATAGTACAAACGCATGCCCCCATCAGTCCCCAAACTAGTTCACTTTCTCAACAGAGTTAACTTGCAGAGCACCAGCAGTACAAAAAGCCCCTGCTCCATTCTAAGCATACACTGTCTTCTCATTTCATCTCTACAGATTGCCCTGATCCTAATGTAGCTAAGTTAGACATTTATGTAGGCATAAATATGTTGGAGCCTTATTTGTAGATAAAGCAAATCTTTTCTTTTTTTTTAGTTTTAGATAGAGTGGGATTAGAACCCCTGTTAGGTTTTTATTGGTGCCTGTGCCCCCTCTGGGGAAATTCACCTTCTCTATGTGTCCTTTTAATGGATAGCACTAATGCCCCGTACACACGGTTGGATTTTCTGACGGAAAATGTGTGATAGGACCTTGTTGACGGAAATTCCGACTGTGTGTAGGCTCCATCACACATTTTCCATCGGATTTTCCGACACACAAAGTTTGAGAGCAGGATATAAAATTTTCCGACAACAAAATCCATTGTCGGAAATTCCGATTGTGTGTACACAAATCCGACGGACAAAGTGCCATGCATGCTCAGAATAAATAAAGAGATGAAAGTTATTGGCCACTGCCCCGTTTATAGTCCCGACGTACGTGTTTTACGTCACCGTGTTCAGAACGATCGGATTTTCTGACAACTTTGTGTGACCGTGTGTATGCAAGACAAGTTTAAGCCAACATCCGTAGGAAAAAATCCTAGGATTTTGTTGTCGGAATGTCCGAACAAAGTCCGACCGTGTGTACGGGGCATTAGAGTAAAAGTGAAGGAAAACCTGCATTAATTTTGGCTGTAATTTCTCTAGTAGAACAAACCCTAAAATTGTTAGCTCCATCTAGTGGCTAAAGTGCAACATACTTTCCTGTTGAGGTTTTATACTGTATTTTGACCACTATATGGAGCTAACAATCATAGGGATTACACTATTAGGGAAAATACGGACAAAATTTGTGCAGGATGCATTAATGTGTGTGACATTTGTCCCAAGAATGTAGTATAAATAGACCCCTGGGTTTTTTGAATGATACTGCAAAGTCATCACCCAGATTGTAAACATGCTTCAGTGTCATTTAAAAAAATCCAGGCTGTGATGGCAGTGCAACATCAGCTAAGCCTGGATTCTTTTATATGAGAAAGTGCACAAGCGGGCAAAGATATGACCACAATGCTGGGGCAGCTAGACTTCCAGGGGGAGATAGCAAGTGATTTTATATGCTTATTGGAGGAAAAAAAATAATATGGCCACAGTGCATGGGTAAATAACAAATATACTGTATAATAAAATGATATTAAATATGTTACCATCATTAAAACCTTGTTTCTCTGTAAATGTTCTCACTGCATGTGCCGGGTGCTCCTGCTTTGCACTAACACAAAATACTTTCTTATTGAAGTTTTATAGAAAACTAAAGTGCATTTTGACCACTGGATAGACCTAAGGATCATGGCAATTACATGATTAGAGAAATTATGGCCAAAATATGTGCAGCTTGCACACATTAGTGTGACATTTAAAATGATGTCAAGATCAAGAACACGGGGACATGACCTCAAACTAGCAGGAAGAAAAGTTAAAACTAATCTTAGAAAGTAATATTTTACCAAAAGAGTAGTTGATGCTTGGGCTAGACTTCCAGTAGAGGTAGTGAGTCAGTCAACATTAAGTCAATTCAAAACATGCTTGGGAAAAATATAGATCTATACTCTGACAAAAAAAAATACAAAATTAACAAAAGAAAAAAGGGGGGCATACTCAGTGGACCACTAAGAGCCCTTTCACACTGACAGCGTGGGGGGCGTTGGCGGTAAAGCGCCGCTAAAACTAGCAGCGCTTTACCGCCGTTTTAGAGGCGCTTTTCAGCCACTAGCAGGGCGATTTTAACCCCCGCTAGCGGCCGAATAAGGCTGCTTTCACACTGAGACGCTTTACAGGCGCTATAGCGCTAAAAAAAGTGCCTGCAAAGCGCCTGTAAAGAGCCTCTCCTCTCACTCCAGTGTGAAAGCCCGAGTGCTTTCACACTGGAGCGGTGTGCTGGCAGGACACTTAAAAGAGTCCTGCAAGCAGCATCTTTGAGGCGCTGTAGGAGCGGTGTATACACTGCTCCTACAGTGCCCCTGCCCCCCACTAGCGGGGGTTAAAAGCGCCCCACTAGCGCCCGAAAAGCTCCGCAAAAACATCAGGAAAGCGCCGCTGAAATTGATTTTCAATGGGCAGGACTTTTATTGATGCCCTGCCAGTGCAGCGCCCCAGTGTGAAAGCCCTCGGGGCTTTCACACTGGGATTGCAGATGAGGCATTTTTCAGGCACTTTACAGGCGCTATTTTCCAGTGTGAAAGGGGTCTCAGTCTTTTTGCTGTTGTCGCTCTTCTCTGTTTCAATGCTTTTGCTATATTGCTCCTTTTCCAAATACAAGTCTATGGACTGTCTGACTTACTAAAAAACAACCCTGTGTGGCTGATGAGCAGGCATGAGCTCAGGTATGTTCAGACATGATACAAAAAAAACACACAAGGAAAAATGCAACTACAAGGCTACCAATTCAAAAAATATATACATTTATTGGACATACTATATCAATATTGTGTGAGTGGGGGGTTTCCCTGTGCCACATTGATACAATATTGTTATATTATGTCCAATAAATGTATATATTTTTTGAATTAGTAGCCTTTGTAGGTGCATTTTTTCCTTGTTTTTTTTGCATGGTATAATATTGGAAGCACCTCCCCTCAGTATTAGGGTTCAGGCACCGTTTAAAACAACCACTCCCAGGAGTCATACGCTTTGGGATATTAAAAAAGTATGTTCCGACACGAGTTATCCCACCAGGAAGCTGTCAATGCCGACAGCCAGTCATAAGCAGCAGATACATTCCCAGCCCCGCAGCGGGATAGCTCAGGTGGGTTCAGACTCGTGGCTGAACCTGCCTGAGCTCATCCCTACTGATGAGATGACATGGGAAAAATGCCACTGAACCACTGACAGCTCCTTTTGGTGGTAATCTATACATTTCTAAATTGTACAACAAAAATGAAAGATGAGAAAATATAATGAAATATGACTTCAAAACCTAAAGTGGTATTAAACTCCAAACTTACCAATATATAGATGTGATTGCTGCATTAGTTCCTTTTTTTAAGCTTTGTTCCCTATGTCTTCACCAGGCGATTTGGCCAGTAACACACCTCTTGTATTAGGGTGCCTACACTCTGAATGAAGGCACACAGGGGGGACCTTTGGACAGCAGCATTGTTAATTTGGGGGGAGGGGAGTGTTAGATGCACTAGCCAGGGGCGTTGCTAGGTCTACAAAAGATTTGGGGCTAGAGCCCATAGCAGCATGGTAAAGAAAGTCATACGCTTGGGTGGGCATATTTATTATTTCAGGTACTTATATAGCGCCGTCAATTTACGCAGCGCTTTACATATATATATTATACATTCACATCAGTCCCTATACCCTCAAAGAGCTTACAATCTAAGGTCCCTAACTCACATTCATACCTATACTAGGGCCAATTTAGACAGGATCCAATTAACCATGTATATACAGTAATATACGTGTGTGTGTTTATATATCCCCAGAGAGCCACCCATTTACATCAGGGTTCCCAGGGAGCACTCCTTACATCAGGGTCCCCAGAGAGCCCCCCACTTACATCAGGGTCCCTAGGGAGCCCCCCTTACATCAGGGTCCCCAGAGATCCCCTCTAAAATCAGGGTCCGCAGAGAGCCCCCCCTTACATCAGGGTCCCCAGAGAGCCTCCTTCTTACATCAGAGTCCCCAGAGAGCCTCCACCTTGCATCAGGGTCCCCAGAAAGCCCCTCACTTACATCAGGGTCCCCAGAAAGCCCCCCTTACATTATGGCCCCAGAGAGCCTCCCCCTTAAATCAGGGTCCCCAGAGAGCCTCCCCTCCCCTTGGGGACCCCTGCAGAGACTCAGGGCTATGGGTCCCAGATTCGGGGCTATAGCCCAAAAAGCCACCCCCTAGCGATGCCACTGGCACTAGCAGATTTACTATATATACACTAACATTCTAAAGCTGAATTCCACCTCTCACTAATAACTGTAAGCAGTTACAACAACAGTTTTTCCCTTTTGGGATAAGGGTATTACATAAATAAATACAGCTGACCATTGTAAGCACCCCTTTCAGTAGTAAATTGTTTTGTCTCAACCCTTTAACTGCTATATCTGCAGGACAGCTTGATCTGCTGAGAAATAACAGACTTACTGTCAGGGTGACCAGGTGAAAATAAAGGATAGAAAGCCTAAAAAGCCAACACATCTAAAAATTGGTAAAGTGCAGTACAATAAATTCTATAATATTACCTTAATTTACAAGAAGCACTACTAATATCTGCTTACTGAAAATACTCTTGATTTCTCTTTAAAAGGCAAGGCTGTGTCTCAGACTGTTAAATCACAAAATGCCAGCAAATGATGGATTTTTTTCCATATATAATTAGTCTGCATACCGGACGTGTCAGTATTCCTTGCACAGGGGAAGGTCATATGGATAAGTCTATAGCTGAACCTTATCTTTCTGATCAGAGATGTTCTACAGTTTTTTTGTATGACACACAAGTTTGGCGAAAGCAGAAATGTCATAGTCCTGTTTAGGAAGTGTATCCTATGAATAGCCAAGTCTATCCTAATTGTTTCCGTCAACATCCTACAGACCTTGAAAGAGGAGAAAAAAAATCCCAGAAATAGAAAAAGAGAACAAGCTCTATTCTACGCTTTATGCCTCTGGATGCTAAATAGGGCACATTGGATAGAATAAAGGGAACAATTCAAGCTGACATAGTTTTCTGGTCTTTGGGGAACAATACTGGGGGAACCGTAATATTTCCACCATGCCACAGGCAGCAGGAAGGCTGTTTTGTTGTAAGTATTCTTCGGGATAACAGAATTGTGAATGAGTAGTGTCACTAAAATGACTGCTATGCCACAAACATTTGTAATGTAAAAAACTCAAGAATATGCTTTCCACATCATTCATGAACAATCCAGGGAATAGTGTTGACCTATAACAGCCTTTCTCAACCTTTTTAACCTGGAAGGATCCATAAAAAAAACCCATCCATTGGGGGTCAACTAGAACATTACCCTTTTCATTGGCCGGAATGCTAGACAGCTATAGAGATCATTGCTATTACGCAGCTAGTTCTGCCAAGTGACATTGCCCCTAGAACTTTATCCATATCCCCCCCCCAGAACTATACAGGCACCATCAAATAAGGGGTCAATCAGCCCATAGCTCAAGGAACCTCTGGAGGGGAAACTTGGTTAAGAATGGCCATTTTATACCCTGGGCAAACTGTCAACTGATTAAAGAGGAGCTCCAGGCTCCTGCAGAAAAAAATTACTGTAGCTGCTGACTTTTAATATTAGGACACTTACCTGTCCCGGAATCCAGCGGTGTCTTTACCCAAGCCGATTATTCAGTCGGCTATCGGGTGTTGCCGCCGCCATCTTTATTATTTGAAACTGGCAGTATAGCCTTGCGGTTTCACAGCTAGCTCCTTACTGCGCATGCACGAAGCATGCTGCTCTCTCTGATTGGGGCGTAAGGGAAGGAGGAGGGGCTAACTTCCAGCTGAATTTGCCGCGACAAACTCAGCCAGAAGTGGGAAGCGGGTACCTGTCAAGACCAGGTACCTGCCCCCCAAAAAGGTGCCAAAAGGAGGCAGACAAGCAGAGCTTCCCCTACTGGGTAGAGCTCCGCTTTGATGTGAAGTTTTCAGTGAGTTCCCATTTTGATGCATCATTGTAAAGTTACATAGTTGGTAAGGTTGAAAAAAGACACTCCATCCAGTTCAACCTATGGTGTGTGTGTGTGTGTGTGTGTGTGTGTGGATGTATGTGTTTATGTAAATAGTATATTGTATATCCCTGTATGTTGTGATCGTTAAGGTGGCCATCTAATAGTTTTTGTAAACTAGTGATGCTCCCTACTGATACCACTGCTTGTGGAAGAGAATTCCACATCCTTACTGCTCTGACAGTAAAGAACCTTCTATGCAATTTAAGGTTAAACTGCTTCTCTTCCAATTTTAGTAAATGACTGCGTGTCTTTTTAAATTCCCTTTCAAGTTTTTTTCCCTATGCTAGTGTAGCGGTATCCCCGTAGGGGCTGCTGGTTGTTGTGCTTCGTCTGTCACCCTTCCCAGCCCTTCCCAGCCCAGTACACACTTCTCAGTCACTCAGTAGATAGGAAACAGTCCATGCGCTTTGGGTTTTTTTTATGTTTTATTGGGGGAATTAAACCTGGATGGGGATGTGGGAGATATGGAATGCCCAGTAGATCAAAAACACAAAGTAGTGGCTGAGAACTATATACATCTCCAATATCAATTGGTCTCCAAAGTACAAACGCCCACCTATACCTGGTTACCCACCACTGCGCCTCGGAGTAACAACCAACTAAATTGAATGACAAATGTTAGTATAAGTATCTCACTACAGCTGCCACATTGTGAAAATCTATTAAACCATATAAATTTTTATCTAAAACGTGTCTATACGTGAATCACACGTGAAAATAAAAATAGTGGCGCTCCCTCAATATCTATGTCATCCTTATAGTGACTATTCCTGAAACTCGTGAACACCTCTTTTAAGTGTACACCAATAATAGAGAAATTATATATACAAATTATATACACAAAAAATTATATATACAAACTCTATATACAAAAGTATGGTGAACATCAAGTGTAAAAAAATTATTTTTACAAGCTGTGATATATTATCAATGCTGTAGGGAAAATATCATTTTGACAATGAAAAAAGTGTTATATTATATAAAAAATATTAAAGTAGTAATATAGAAATAATGATGTGTGCACTATAACAAAAATGAGAATAAATGACCCCGTGATAGGGTAAAGTTCATTTCAAACTTCGTGCCTTAAATTCAAATAAAGTGTGCAGGATCTTCTTTCCAATAACTTCCACCACACCCTGGTGTTTCGTGAAACCGCTCCCAATGAAAATTCACTCACCAGCTCCAAGTGCCCGCACTTGCGTACAAGGCAAAAAAGCCTAATGGTTCCAGATCACCGGAATAAGGTCACCAAATTTATCCATCCAAAGAAAAATGAGGAATACACTCCATATGTGGATAAACAAAATTGCTCCAAATAGTGTGATAACGTACAACCAGTTTATTTAACACACACTAAAAACAAATCTCCAATAGTTCAACTCACACTTTAAAATTGCAAATTATGCACAGCAAACTCCACATCACACTGTATAACCAATGCACAGCATAGCAGCTTATAAATCTCCTGAGGGTTTGTGGTCACGGCGGACCCGAGATAAGCAGGCATCTGAGCCGATTTTCTCACCCACTCCTCACTCGCCCGACTACTAAGACCGGTATCTCTCTGAGTTTGGTTACACCGTACCGCTCGTCCCTCTGTAGGTTACTCGATCGCGATGTTCACCACTGCACGGCCACGCCCCGACATTGTTCGTCACTACTGTGACTTATTCATGGGATCCCATGAATAAGTCACAGTAGTGACGAAACATGTCGGGGCGTGGCCGTGCAGTGGTGAACATCACGATTGGAAAGAAGATCTTGCACACTTTATTTGAATTTAAGGCACGAAGTTTGAAATGAACTTTACCCTATCACGGGGTCACTTATTCTCATTTTTGTTATAGTGCACACATCATTATTTCTATATTACTACTTTAATATTTTTTATATAATATACCACTTTTTTCATTGTCAAAATGATATTTTCCCTACAGCATTGATAATATATCACAGCTTGTAAAAATAATTTTTTTACACTTGATGTTCACCATACTTTTGTATATAGAATTTGTATATATAATTTTTTGTGTATATAATTTGTATATATAATTTGTATACATAATTTCTCTATTATTGGTGTACACTTAAAAGAGGTGTTCACGAGTTTCAGGAATAGTCACTATAAGGGTGACATAGATATCGAGGGAGCACCAATATTCTTATTTTCACGTGTGATTCACGTATAGACACGTTTTAGATAAAAATTTATATGGTTTATATACATCTCCAGTATATACACACCTTCCTTTCTTCCTCAAACTTGCTTGCTGACTATTACTCCCAGGACCAGCTAGCTCTGAGATGCAGGTCTGACACTAGCTCCGCTAAACCTTAGCAAATGCCCTTTGCAGGCAGGGACCGCGGGCCCCTCTGGTATAGCAAAAATGGTGGTAGTCCTAGTGCTAGCTTTCCCATGTGGCTACTGATCCCAGCACCACATCTTCAGGCCCTGCCAGCCCTACTGGCTGCAGCTGACTCTCTCCACTGCCCGTGTCACCACAGTCCACTGCACTGGCTCTGCACCCATCCCAGACTGCACTCTCCCAGTCCTCTCAGGCGTACCTCCCAGTCCTCCTGACTGTGTGAACACTTACCAGCCCTCCTGGCTGCAACTTGTGGTTCCTCCTGGAGACCTGCCTGGCAGTGCTCTCCTGCTGTCCTCTCCTTGCTCCAGTGCCTCCTGTCCAGGACACCTCTGTGTGTTGTAAGAAGGTCCTGTCCTCCCCCGAGCCCAGGCCCAAGGTCGCCCCACCCCCCAGACTGGGGAGCTCCCTCAAAGGCCATGACAGACTAGCACGCTATCTCCAGCTTCCACCTGAACTAACTCCTCCCCTGCTGGGCTGAAGCTAAGTATTTAAGGAGGCCTGCCCCCCACCAATCCAGGTTGGGGATTGGTCAGGGCTCCTCAGAATACTCCAGGTAGCTCCACATTACCTCTCCTCCTATCTTTCCAGAAGGTTCCAGTACATTCTGGAAAAAGGTGGGAGGTCACAGTGATGCTATCTATGAGTCACCCAGCTCTGCTTGAGTCACTCCCAACCCAGATCAAAACAGTCAGGTGAGTTGCATTGTTGGGGGGGATTTTTTCTCAGAGCACAGATGGCCCAGCTTGGCCAAGGTGGTACAGGTGCTGGGGGGGCCCTCTGCTGCTACTGCCACAGGGGTGGTTTCATATTTCAGGGGGTATGTTTTCATTTCGGGTTTTAATTGTTGTTTTAATTGGTTCGGTCCCACTTTGACACTAAGTTCTGCTGCTTTCACAGATGTTCATGGTTTTCAGAATGATTACATTCCAGGATACGGCCAGCAGGGCACTCCATTTTCCAGGTAAAGGGGTCATGAGCACTTTTGTCTTCACGGCATACATAGAGTAGAGGAATCCTGGTCCTAAATTAGTCGCATACATGTCGCACGTATTTGTACTAAGTGGTAGTTTTGTATGCTTATGTCCCTTTTCCATAGTTGGTTTTCTACACATCAACAGGACTCAAAGGGGGTTATTTACTAAAGGCAAATCCACTTTGCACTACAAGTGCAAACTACAAGTGGAAAGTGCACTTGAAATTGCACTGAAAGTGCACTTGGAAGTGCAGTCGCTGTAGATCCGAGGGGGACATGCAAGGAAAATAAAAAACAGCATTTTAGCTTGCACATGATTGGATAATAAAATCAACAGAGCAGAGCTTCCCCTCATTTCAGATCTACCCCTCAGATTTCAGATTGCAGTTTCAGCCATTTTTCAGGTAGGTATCGTTTGTTTCTTCATGATGGATTTTCGGGGGTGGTTATTTTCATTTCTCAAACCCGACTCGTTGATACAGTGGGGCAAAAAAGTATTTAGTTAGCCACCAATTGTGCAAGTTCTCCCACTTAAAAAGATGGGAGAGGCCTGTAATTGTCATCATAGGTATACCTCAACTATGAGAGACAAAATGTGGAAACAAATCCAGACAATCACATTGTCTGATTTTTGAAAGAATTTATTTGCAAATTATGGTGGAAAATAAGTATTTTGTCAATATCAAAAGTTCATCTCAATACTTTGTTATATATCCTTTGTTGACAATGACAGAGGTCATACGTTTTCTGTAAGTCTTCACAAGGTTGTCACACACTGTTGCTGGTATGTTGGCCCATTCCTCCATGCAGATCTCCTCTAAAGCAGTGATGTTTTGGGGCTGTCGCTGGGCAACACGGACTTTCAACTCCCTCCAAAGGTTTTCTATGGGGTTGAGATCTGGAGACTGGCTAGGCCTCTCCAGGACCTTGAAATGCTTCTTACAAAGCCACTCCTTCGTTGCCCGGGCGGTGTGTTTGGGATCATTGTGATGCTGAAAGACCCAGCCACGTTTAATCTTCAATGCCCTTGCTGATGGGAGGAGGTTTGCACCTCTCACGATACATGGCCCCATTCATTCTTTCATGTACACGGATCAGTCGTCCTGTTCCCTTTGCAGAGAAACAGCCCCAAAGCATGATGTTTCCACCCCCATGCTTCACAGTAGGTATGGTGTTCTTTGGTTGCAACTCAGCATTCTCTCTCCTCCAAACACGACGAGTTGTGTTTCTACCAAACAGTTCTACTTTGGTTTCATCTGACCATATGTCATTCTCCCAATCCTCTTCTGGATCATCCAAATGCTCTCTAGCAAACCTCAGATGGGCCCGGACATGTACTGGCTTAAGCAGGGGGACACGTCTGGCACTGCAGGATCTGAGACCCTGGCGGCGTAGTGTGTTACTTATGGTAGCCTTTGTTACGTTGGTCCCAGCTCTCTGCAGGTCATTCACTAGGTCCCCCCGTGTGGTTCTAGGATTTTTGCTCACCGTTCTTGTGATCATTTTGACCCCACGGGGTGAGATCTTGCGTGGAGCACCTGATCGAGGGAGATTATCAGTGGTCTTGTATGTCTTCCATTTTCTAATTATTGCTCCCACAGCTGATTTCTTCACACCAAGCTGCTTGCAGATTCAGTCTTCCCAGCCTGGTGCAGGTCTACAATTTTGTTTCTGGTGTCCTTCGACAGTTCTTTGGTCTTCACCATAGTGGAGTTCGGAGTGTGACTGTTTGAGGTTGTGGACAGGTGTCTTTTATACTGATAAGGCCCCTTTCACACTGGGGCGGTGGGGGCGTCGGCGGTAAAACAGCGCTATTTTTAGCGCTGTTTTACCGTCGTTTTTGCGGCTGTATTCGGCCGCTAGCGGTGCGGTTTTAACCCCCGCTGGCGGCCGAAAAAGGGTTAAATCCGCTCGTACAGCGCGGCTATAGCCACGGTATTACCGCGGTATAGCCGCGCTGTCCCATTGATTTCAATGGGCAGGAGCGGTTTAGGAGCGGTGAATACACCACTCCTTCACCGCTCCAAAGAAGCGGTTGGCAGGACTTTTTTTACCGTCCTGCCAGCGCACCGCTTCAGTGTGAATGCCCTCGGGCTTTCACACTGAACAAACAGCGGAGGCTGTTTAGGGGCGGTTTGCAGGCGGTATTTTTAGCGCAATACCGCCTGCAAACCGCCCCAGTGTGAAAGGGGCCTAACAAGTTCAAACAGGTGCCATTAATACAGGTAATGACTGGAGGACAGAGGAGCCTCTTAAAGAAGAAGATACAGGTCTGTGAGAGCCAGAAATCTTGCTTATTTGTAGGTAACCAAATACTTATTTTCCACCATAATTTGCAAATAAATTCTTTTAAAAATCAGACAATGTGATTGTCTGGATTTGTTTCCACATTTTGTCTCTCATAGTTGAGGTATACCTATGATGACAATTACAGGCCTCTCTCATCTTTTTAAGTGGGAGAACTTGCACAATTGGTGGCTGACTAATATTTTTTTGCCCCACTGTAGATATGCGTTGTTTCTAAGTAATACCTTTGTGGTTTTTGTTTTCTTTCCATAGTGGTGTTACTACGTTTCAACAGATTCTCTGAGTTTATTTTGTTTTGTTTTTCTTCCTGGTTCAGTTCATTCCAGGTTGGTTTTCTGTTTCCCATTTTACGGTACATGTAGTTTCTTACACCTTGGGTCTCACGGCCATACACCACTGTAGCATTCACCCACCACGTCTATGGGTGTCAAACGGATTGAGGTGATCATTTTTAATTGGCTTGTACAGTGGCAAGTCTCCTCATTCGTTCTACGCTGCTTACGTTAGATTTTCTCACGCAGACACATTTAACTATCTCATTTGGCTGGGCACGTTTCAGGCTGCTCAGGCTTGAGTTCAAGTTTGGGTGTCCTACTAGGCCTTAGGGGTGTCATGAAGCAGACACGTTAGTCTTTTCTACACATACTTCCCAGCATTTGGTTCTCATGTTAATTTCTGTTTTCACATTTATGTTAGCATCACATCTTCACGATTAGGTCATGGCTTCACCACTGCAGCACTACCTATCACGTATATAGGTACATACAGATTGAGATGGTCGTTTCTAATTGGCTTCTACGGTGGCAAGTCTCCTCATCTATTCTCACACAACTCATGCTATGATCATTACATTACTTACATCTATAGCCTGAAACGTTTTCAGGTTTCAAAGGCCTGAGTTCTCGTTGTTATTTTGCCTGATACGCCTCAGGTAACTCGGCCTAGTAAGTTCACAAAGCTGGTATATTTTCAGTCCTGCACAGACGATCCTTTGTCATTTCACTGAAAAAAGGAAAAAAGAAAAAAAAAAAGAAAAGAGGTGGGGGGGCAGCCAATTGGTTAAAGGTAGGTGATGGGTATGGTTGATTTACTTTTCTTGGCTTACGACAGTGTTATTCTTGGTTTTATGCAGGTCATGTCACAGGCAGCGGACATTAAGAACTTTGTATCCATCGCTCCTTCTCCGGCTAGGGGTTCAGAACATGGTAGCACACCCTCCTTAGGAACCTGGACCATCCCAAGACTCATGGCTGAACTGCAGCACGGGGGCATTTCATACCCGGCTTTAGTGCGCAAGGCTGAGCTGTTCAGGTTACAGTTCCCCTGTGCTTCAGGCTCTAGCGCGGAGCAATTTACCCTTCGGACTGTCGCCTCATCCCTCTCTCAAATTCATGCTACCCTGAGTTCCCTGGCAACTTCCTGCCAAGAATTGCGTGCAAGGGTTGAGGTTTTGGAGACTCAGCGGAACCCAGTGTCAGGATTGTCTACCGCTCCAGGGACATCAACAGGTCCCGGGACCCCCTTGGTACCAAGCCCTGTACCTATAGGCCCAGGTAATAGCATGGGTGTTCCTCTCATTACCCTGACTCATTTTATTCAGGTGAACATCATGAAGGACATTCTGGAGTGTAAAGATGTTAATTTAGCATCCCTGTTAATAGCTGCCCATGATGTTGCCGATAATAGATTGTACGCTTGCGGTGATGTTTCGGTGGTGGTTAAGACCAGGGATCATAGGCTCAGCCGCCAGCTCTCCATCCCAGCGTTTTTCCTGGCTTTTAGTTGGTTCAGAGATGTTATTTGCTCTGTGATTTCACTCAGGAGGGAAGAGCTGGACCTTTACCTTTATACAGTGGTAGAGTTTGGTCAGAAGTATGGGGGGGTCAAATTTTTACGTCTATCATTGTTCATTTTCTGCCAGGGCCGCAGCCTGTTTTGCTCAATACCAAGTGGTGACGGTTTGGAGTAACATAGACACGGAATTGTTTTGCCGGAATTTCACTGGGCTTAGATCGGCAGTTTGTGCTACTTGCCAATCGTCCACTCACACTGCTTACTGGTGCCCCAATTCGGAACTCCCCGCGCTACCAGGGACATCCAGGGCTTCAGGCAATGCACTCCCGACCCCAGTCCATCCCGCACCTTGTGACAAGTTAGGCCGGTCCATTCATTTTCTAGGCAAATCACAGATCTGTAACAATTTCAACTCTGGTTCATGCAATTATAGCCAGTGCCGTCTTCTACATATCTGTACCAGTTGTTTCAGGGCTCACCCCAAGTCGGCCTGTACACTGAGACAGAACAAGTCCATGTAACTAAGCCACATTAACGTACCTTTTTTACAGTCTTGTACATTTCAATGCTTTATTAAACAGTCAAACTTTAGGAAGTAGCAGGAAAGAGGCGGAAAAGGAAACTCTCAGGAGAAACTCAAATATCTTCTTACAAAATCTTAGCAACAAATGTCCCGGTAGAATTCAGATAATTATGTGGGATGCCTACCCCTCATGGGACACACTCTTTGCTCGTCTGGATAGGGCTCTCTCACCGGTCTAGCAGCCAGTACGCAGCACAAATCTAAAGTCTCTGCCACAGACTTAATTAGGGGGTAAATTTGCACAATCCTCTGCCACAGGATGTATCAAATCTTCTGCAGTGAACAGTCAGTCACAGTGCCTGAACCTTTAAGCCGAACCAGTGACACTATGCTGTATAATTACTTCTTTCGGATACGTCCTGCAACCGAGTCACCAGGCCCCTCTACAAACCAGCACGCTGCATGATCTCTCCAAGATGGGTCCTCCCCTGGGATCGTGGGCCTCCCGATCGGAGGACCACAAGGTAGCTCCTTAACGCATTCCTGTCGGCCAGGAGGGCCAGCAGGTGGCTGTAAAAACGACCCTAGAACATGGCGTCTGTCCCATAAATTCCCCATTCCCAGAATGCAACTCGGAGGACCACCTCCACCGAGCTTGTCTCCGAGACAGAGGAGCATCTATACACTTCGACACGTTGCCCTTCCAACACTGACTAATGGTAACAGCGACACCCACCGGTCAGCGCGGAAGTACACACAACGTCAGCCAAGCTGGAACAGAGGCAAACTTTTAACCTTCCTAACACACAATTTACTAAATTTACCTAAATGCGGTAGATTGTAAATCTACCAGCACTACATATTCCCCCCACTACAATAGACGTTGTCCCCAACGTCTGTCCTAAACGCAGTAACAGTAACTCTCAAGCCTGAGAGCAGCATTTGAGTTTCTCATAACTTTAGATAGGCAAAGAGAAAGAAAAAGGACAGTTCAAAGACATTAAGAGACTTATATCTATAAAACATTATGTTCACAGCCGCGAACAAAACCACAATGTAATTTTTTTATTCTTTTACAACCTCACTAACTAACTAGCTGAAAAGCCTCCCAGCTATACATATGATCCGATGATCCCTGAAAAAGAAACATATTTAAACACACATATATACACACTACATAACGCCAGGAGCAAAGCCTCATTTAAAATGAGACTCTCTTCCCACTATTTATATTAGAAAAAATCTTAAGGAGTCCATCCCTATATATATTCTCTTCTTAGAATGTAAAAGTCCAGCTAGCGAAGACTCTTTGAATTTGAAGACATCAAGATGAACATTATATTTTGATCACGCAGATCTCTTTACGCTAATCCTAACTGACTAGCTAACTAGGTAACTTCAAAGTGATAGTGTCCACAATTACCAGTAAAACCGAGGATCTGGTAGAGTCACATACTTTCCTTCTTTATCCACAGTGGTAATAAAATATACAGCATTGTTACATAGTTACATAGTTACATAGTTACATAGTAGGTGAGGTTGAAAAAAGACACAAGTCCATCAAGTCCAACCTATGTGTGTGATTATGTGTCAGTATTACATTACATATCCCTGTATATAGCGGTCATTCAGGTGATTATCTAATAGTTTCTTGAAGCTATCAATGCTCCCCGCTGAGACCACCGCCTGTGGAAGGGAATTCCACATCCTTGCCGCTCTTACAGTAAAGAACCCTCTACGTAGTTTAAGGTTAAACCTCTTTTCTTCTAATTGTAATGAGTGGCCACGAGTCTTATTAAACTCTCTTATGCGAAAAAGTTTTATCCCTATTGTGGGGTCACCAGTACAGTATTTGTAAATTGAAATCATATCCCCTCTCAAGCGTCTCTTCTCCAGAGAGAATAAGTTCAGTGCTCGCAACCTTTCCTCATAACTAAGATCCTCCAGACCCTTTATTAGCTTTGTTGCCCTTCTTTGTACTCGCTCCATTTCCAGTACGTCACTCCTGAGGACTGGTGCCCAGAACTGGACAGCATACTCCAGGTGCGGGCGGACCAGAGTCTTGTAGAGCGGGAGAATTATCGTTTTATCTCTGCAGTTGATCCCCCTTTTAATGCATGCCAATATTCTGTTTGCTTTATTAGCAGCAGCTTGGCATTGCATGCCATTGCTGAGCCTATCATCCACTAGGACCCCCAGGTCCTTTTCCATCCTAGATTCCCCCAGAGGTTCTCCCCCCAGTGTATAGATTGCATTCATATTTTTGCCACCCAAATGCATTATTTTACATTTTTCTACATTGAACCTCATTTGCCATGTAGTTGCCCACCCCATTAATTTGTTCAGGTCTTTTTGCAAGATTTCCACATCCTGCGGAGAAGTTATTGCCCTGCTTAGCTTAGTATCGTCTGCAAATACCGAGATTTAACTGTTTATCCCATCCTCCAGGTCGTTTATGAACAAATTAAATAGGATTGGTCCCAGCACAGAACCCTGGGGAACCCCACTACCCACCCCTGACCATTCTGAGTACTCCCCATTTATCACCACCCTCTGAACACGCCCTTGTAGCCAGTTTTCAATCCATGTACTCACCCTATGGTCCATGCCAACGCACCTTATTTTGTACAGTAAACGTTTATGGGGAACTGTGTCAAATGCTTTTGCAAAATCCAGATACACCACGTCTACGGGCCTTCCTTTATCTAGATGGCAACTCACCTCCTCATAGAAGGTTAATAGATTGGTTTGGCAATCTATTGTCCTTTCCCGGTCTGCAGATCACCACTTTATCAGCATAGATATGCCGACCATAGTTCCAATAAACATAGCATCCGTTAAAACGTTCATCCATCCGGACAGAACATCCAGTCTTTCTGAAGGGCTTAGGCACAGATAAGTAGTCCCAAATAGCTTCATTGTACCAAAGTTCCCGATTAGCTTCAATCTCCCGCATGACATCCTGGGGCACGTAGGGGAACTCTAATCCATACTCTGTGGCCACACGCTTGTTTAACATCCTTTGCAAGCGAGCAAGTTTTGGCAAAGATCTGTCTTTTCCCATGCCAGGCAGTACACAGAAGTCTAATGACTTTTTCACCATAGACCCAGCCGGTGTCTGTAGCGAATCAATAACTTTTGACAAAGTCCCAGCAACGGTACTGTGCGTCTCCACACAGGGCGACGTCTTCCCAGAACTCATGGCAGTCCATTCAGGAAGAGTCATTGTGAAGGCAACATCCTTGCCTTGTGACCACAATAACTCTTGTGACATGGTTTCGAACAAGTCATCATCCCCGGAAAGATCCGGCATGGATTCTATTTCCGAGTCTCTCAATTCTTCTGCTGGCAAATACTTATTTACAGTCCCCAACAATGGCTTACCCGTTCCAGACGTAGACTCTGGTAGCTCCGGTTCAGGTAACCTCTGGGGTAGGCCTCGACCACGGCCGTGAGAAGCCTTCACATAGCCCACCTTCTTCTGAGTAGGCACCACAGGAACAGGTGTAGCGGACTCAGAAATCAAAGTCTCCTGATGAGACGGCAGCAGCAGTGTCTCTTTCCGGAACATTTTTGGTAGCAACAGGCGAAGTAGCGGCCCGTCGCTCTCTCTCTGTAGCAGTAGCAGCTTCCACTTTAGCGATACCTGTCACCCAATCCATCCGGTAGGCACGGGGTGGCATAGTAGGTGGCTCCACTACAAACAAATACTCTCCACACTGCGACATTGGCCGAATGGACGAAGATGCACGGCCAATCCTACACATCGATGGCAAGTCATGCCCAGTCCCTCAACATCTCCCGAGGTATACAGGACAAACTTCCCCTGTGGTTTCATTAGAACTCCAGTATCCGCGAGCAGAGTTCCAGATTGCACAGTATTCATTACAGTGCTTGCAGGGAACACTCTGGGTCCCACAACCAATTGCAACGCCGGAAAAGACATGGCCACACTCTGATCTTTTCAGCACGATCACAAGGCTTCTCTTCTCCTCTGGCGCCAAGCACACTACACGTGTCCCACACGGTAGCAAGTAGGGTAACTCCTTGTTCTTTCAGTCACATAGCTCCCGGGCCTCTTCTCTCTCTTCTGGCGCCCAGCGTCTACTAGGGCTGTGCATCTTCACTCACCTCACGATTCGATTCGATTACGATTATCCCATCCACAATTCGATTCGATTCGATTCCACGATGCATCACGATGCATCACGATTAATACCCAAGTACCCATGGTTTTCCACTTTTCCTCAAAAAATTAATTCAAGCAGTCAAAAATTGAAGAAATATTAAATATATTTATTTGTATCTGCTATTTAAACAAATTACACCAAGTTCCCTGCATATAGCAAAGTCTGAACATGAACAGTGCAGCAGACATCAACAGTATTTATTTAAAAGAGTACTGTGACATCAAACTGTTGTGTATAATACATACATACAGTGCTGGCCTGGTGCAGTAGTTTACATTTTAATATTTTCTTTTATTAAAAAGTAAACTATAACTTGTAAACACCAGTAACACCTACATCTATAACAGAGCACTTCCAGTTATTGACTGGCAAACATCACAGTGAACCTGTACCACAGTCACACAGTGTGTTGCAGAACTTCCTGGTTCACAGTGATGATTGTTTGCCAATACCACCACCACCACCACCACCCCGTCAACACAGATGGATGGCTAGATCGGCGTTATAAGCTCTCGGAGTTGTGTCACCCAGTCACTTTACAGAAAACGTTACCTGCACTCTACCACAATACACCTGTAACTAAAGCCAAGCCAAGCCACCATTAGAGGAAGTCTGAAAATCCTTGACAGAATAAATTGTCAACTAAATCTAAAAACCTTGGACAAATCTTTATGGGATCACAAATATACAGTTACACACCACAATACCAAAAACACACACACACATCACTGAATCATAATGGTAAAGGGCAGGCCATAGGTCAGGCGCCGGGCAATGGCACACAGGCACAGTCACAGTCAGACATGAGGTCAGGTCGGTGACGTGTGTATGTTTGTTTGTGTGTGTGTATTTGTGTGATCCAATAAAGATTTACTTCAAGTTTTTAGGATTTAATTTATTCTTTCAAAGATTTGCCTTCCTCTGGTGGCTTGGCGGGCGTCAGTTGTCTGGAATTAAATACAATTTTAGAACTTTATTTGGCTGAGGGTTAAGTTGACCCCCCCAAACATGACATTTGACAATATAACATCAAGTGTGAAAATTCAATGGACACATTTTTGAAGATTGTGTCCGACACAATCTTCAAAAATAAACCATTCTCCATCTCCCCCCAGTGCTAGCAAAGCTTGTTGTCACTCAAGTCGTCACTCAGTCACTTTACAGAAAACGTTACCTGCACTCTACAACGATACACCTGTAACTGAAGCCAAGCCAAGTCACCATTAGAGGAAGCCCAAAAATCCTTGACAGAATAAATTATCAATTGAAGCTTAAAACCTTGAGTTAAACCGTTATGGGATCAGAAATATACACACACAATACCAACAAAAAACACACACGTGACGTCACGTCAGTTGTGAATCACGAGAAAGGGCAGACCACTGTGTGAACAATGCAGGCAAGTGGCACAGTCAGCCACTCATCAGGTCGCCGGTCGGTGTGTGATTTTTCTTTTGTGTGTGTATATTTGTGTGATCCAATAAAGATTTACTCCAAGTTTTAAGATTCAATTTATTCTTTCAAGGATTTGCCTTCCTCTGGTGGCTTGGCGGGCGTCAGTTGTCTGGAATTAAATACAGAATTGATTTTGTTGAAGGTTAAACCCCTAGAAACAGACAGGCAGTCACAGAGCATGACAGACACACTGTGACATTGAACACGCCACAGTCACATGACGACACTAGTATAAAAATTCTAAATGGACAGTTGGACACAACAATAGAAAACCATTCTCCATCTCCTCAGTGCTAGAAAAGTTATAACAAATATAATATTTATATGACATACATATACTCCAGGTTCAATTCACTGTGATGATCATTGATTGTTTGCAATTGCCAGTGCCACGGCCACCTGCAGGCCTGCTGCCACCAGTCAGTCAAAAACAGTGTGACTGTGTGTGACTGCGTTGAGTTGACGCTAGATTAGAGTGGCATAACTGGCGTTATAAGGTCTTGTTGACAATGGCATAGGCAATAGATAGGAGGGACTCGGGAGGGAAAAAAAAAGAAAGTGGGATGTAGAGATGAAGGGGAATGGTGGGGACTGGGGATGGTTGTAGAAGGGGGGTGGGGGGGGGGGAGAGAGGGGTATGGCATTGGTATTTGGTAGGGGAGGGAAAGGGGATGGGGGGAAAGGGAAAAGGGGGAAAGGGAAAAGGGGGAAAGGGAAAAGGGGAAAGGGGAAAGGGAAAAGGGGGAAAGGGAAAAGAAAGAAAGAAAGAAAGAGAGAGAGAGAGAGAGAGAGAGAGAGAGAGAGAGAGAGAGAGAGAGAGAGAGAGAGAGAAAGAAAGAAAGAGAAAGAAAGAAAGAAAGAGAGAGACAAAGAAAGGAGGAAAGAGAGAGAGAGACAAAGAAGGAAAGAAAGAGAGAGAGAGACAAAGAAAGAAAGAAAGAGAGAGAGAGACAAAGAAAGAGAGAGAGAGAGAGACAAAGAAAGAAAGAGAGAGACAAATAGAGAAAGAGAGAGAGACAAAGAGAGAAAGAAAGAGAGACAAAGAGAGAAAGAAAGAGAGACAAAGAGAGAAAAAGAGAGAAAGAGAGACAAAGAGAGAAAGAGAGAAAGAAAGAAAGAAAGAGACAAAGAAAGAAAGAGAGAGAGAGACAAAGAGAGAGACAAAGAGAGAGACAAAGAGAGAGACAAAGAAAGATTCTCCTCCTTTCCTTCTCTCTGAGAAGGAAAGAAAGAGGGAGAGAGAAAGAAGGAAGGAAAGAGGGAGGGAGAGAGAAAAGAAGGAAGGAAAGAGGGAGAGAGAAAAGAAGGAAGGAAAGAGGGAGAGGGAAAGAGGGAGAGGGAGAGGGGAAGAGGGAGAGGGGAAGAGGGAGAGGGGAAGAGGGAAAGGGGAAGAGGGAAAGGGGAAGAGGAAAAGGGGAAGAGGGAAAGGGGAAGAGGGCCTTAAGGGGAAGGGTAGGGGGAGAGGGAAGGGGAGTAGAGGGACTAGGGATAGGGCGAGACTGGGAGGGGAGACAGAGACTGGGCTGAGGGGGGAGAGGGGATGAGGCTTGGTTGGCAATTGGCATCAGTTGTTTGGAACTTTTAGTATTTGGCTGAGGGTTAAAGTAAGTAAGTAACCCCTACTTTTTTTTAAATTTTTTTTGACAATCTTCAAAAATCAAAATCTCAGTGGCAGACACTGACAGTGCTGTGCTATAAACAAAATATATAAAATTAACAACACTGGTGTGGTCACTGGTCACAGTGGTCAGTCGTGTGGCAGACTAACAGCGGGCTGGGCAACTTGGCAGGGGCAGTGGCAGTGGCACTGGCAGACACGACAACAGTACATCAGCACTTCCTGGATAAAAAAAATGGGTCACTGCAAGGCGCAAGCAATGCTGCTCAAGATTTGGGAATGTGTAGATTTTTCTGTAAGAACACTAGTTGATCCACATGCTCTGGTTTGAGTGCGCTTCTTTTTGCAGTTACCACATCTCCTGCAGTGGAGAAAACACCCTCTGCAGACACGCTTGTGCCTGGGATACACAAGTATTGCTTTGACAGCTGAGAAAGGAGGGGAAATATGACCTCATGCTCACACCACCAGTTCAAAGGGTCCTCAGTGAGAGGCAGAGGTGGGGCTTTACAATATTTTTCCATTTCCTCTTCAGCCTTGGCATAGGGGGTCTTGGGTTCTATTGTACCTTCAGTGTCAGTGAAAGACTGTCCCAGCAAACTCATGAGCAGCGATCTGGCCTTTCTTTTGGGAGGAGATGGAGAATGGTTATCCTCGACGGGTGAACTTTCTTCTTCTTCCAGAGTTTCTTTTCTTCTAGGCACTTGATCCTCCTCATGTGTCCTCTTAGATGTAATCTGTGTTTGAACGAAAAAGAATAGAAAAAAATAAATAAAACACATTGTCAATTGCCTATGATTCCGATGGGGTGATGAAAAAGCACAGGAAACGGATGGTGCAGTTCCTGCACCTCATCAGATTCAGAAGCGTGGCTTACACTATGTAGCAAGCTGTAGCTAGCTACTAGTTACAGTTCGTTTCAAGAAACATGATAAAATTCAAATTAGTTGAATTACCTCCAAGGATGCAGCCTCCTCAGTCACCCCATTGTATATCTCCAATCTCTCCTCCTCTGTGAGGATAAAAGGCAGTCCCTTAAAGCGAGGATCCAGTGCAGAGGCTGTATGAAGGATCTTCTTCTCTGCCTCGCTGCTGTACCTCTTCTGAAGATCTGTTCTGATGGCATTCTTGATCTCATGGATCATGGGTGTGTCTCCCATGGTGTCTGTCATGCTCTGGAGGAGTTGTGCATTTAGAGGGGCAATGAGAGAAACTGTTGGATTACGCTCTTCTGACATCAGCATGATTGCATCCTTCATTGGCTTTAATGCATTTACAGCATCCTCTGCATTTGACACATCTGTTTTGTTGAGAGTGCAGAGATCGGACTCTCCTTTTCTGACTTCTGGAGACAGCAAGGTGGCACAGACTGCAGGTTGTTGTTCTAAGAACCTCTCGACCATGTCATATGCGCTGTTCCATCTTGTTGGCACATCAGTTATCAGCTTATGATTCTTCAGGCCAAGACATTTCTGTTTCTCTTTTAGACAGTGGCTTGCTCTAGTGCTGCGGTGAAAGAATGTGGATATCCGTCGCACTCTGCCAAGAAGCCTGGAGAGTGTGGCCACTTTCAGCGCTCGCTGGGATGCAAGGTTCAGTGTATGGGCGAAGCATTTCACATGGGGGAATTTCCCAACTTGAGCTGCAACTATCATGTTTGACGCGTTGTCGGTCACAAGCACTACAGATTTATCGGACAGTTGCCATTCTTCCACAACATGAGACAGTAGCTCTGCCAGATGAGCACCTGTGTGAGACTCATAAATGGCTCTCGTTTGCAGCACATGTGACAAGATCTGCCACTCCTTACTAACATAATGTGCTGTTATTGTAACATAAGACTCCGTCGTGACTGAAGTCCATGAATCACACGTTATTGCGACTCGACTTGCTTGGCTCATTGACGCAATTATCTGAGCTTTGGTTTCGTGGTAGAGTGCAAGTATAACGTTTTCTGTAAAGTGACTTCGTGATGGGATCTTGTAACGCGGCTCTATCGTCTTTAACAGGTAGCGAAACCCAGTGTTCTCCACAACAGAGTAAGGGCGCAGGTCCTTAGCTATGAAAGCTGCCACAGCTTTTGTTATTCTCTTCCCCTTTTCAGAGTTGGGCGGCAAAGTTGAGAGTATTGCATCAATTTTTGGCTGAGCTGGGTCTATTGACTTGGCGGCACTGGTGGTGGTGGTGGTGGCAGGTGTTAGCATCTCTGAGTGAAAACGGCTAGCGTGGTTTCTCATATTAGTAGTATTCCCTAGATATTTAATTTTTGTGTGACAGGCTTTACACACAGCGTATGACTTGTCCAATTCATGCTTCCCACTTTGTTCATATTCATAAAAGCCAAAATGTGCCCAGATGTTTGCTTTTAAAAAGCTAGGTGCATTTTTTATCTCTCGTTCTTTTTGGTCTCCTTCTGCCATTTTTACTAGTGTAGCATGCCATGTAATTGTGACAGGGGTGATGATGACAAAGTTGTCGTCTACAAACTCTGTCAGTATTAAAAAAAAAAAAAAAGAAAAAAAAAATTAAGTGTTTAAACCTAAAGCCTGCCACGAGATCACCAGAAAACAAAAGTAACAAGTTTCCTCTACTAGTGTAAGTGTAGTATGATTGTATGTATGTCATGATATGTTAAACAAATAGTTTATAGTTTTATGTATTCATTGTCATTGTCAATGTCTTAGTGATTTATTCACATCACAACTTCATAGTTATCTTGTTTGTGTATGATATTATTATGGTTTTGCTCATCACTGCCCCACACATGCACTGCACTCACCGCAGCAGCATGTGTGGGGCAGTGATGAGCAAAACCATAAATCATACAAAGGTATCAATGAAGTTGTGATCAATCACTAAGACAAACATTGGACATTCAATAGATTAGAGAATAGAGTTAGACTGACCTAAACCGTAATTAATTAAATGGCAATGGCAGGGTCACTTAAACTCACTTTAACCCTTTCATGACTAAGCCTATTGACATTTGGTGTTTTTTACAAGTTAAAATCCATATTTTTTTGATAGAACATTACTTAGAAAACCCCCAAACATTATATATATTTTTTAGCAGAGAACCTAGAGAATAAAATGGCGATTGTTGCAATATTTTATGTCTCATTGTATTTAATTTATTGTGCAGCGGTCTTTTAAATGCAACTTTTTGGGGAAAAAAAAAAATACTTTCATGAATTTTAAAAAATCGAAACAGCAAAGTTAGTTAGCCTAAATTTTTTGGTATAATATGAAATATGATGTGTTACGCCAAGTAAATACCAAACATGTCATGCTTTACAATTGCGCACACGTAGAATGGTGACAAAACTACGGTACCTAAAAATCTCCAAAGGAGACAAAAAAAAATAACGGATACCACAGGTTAGAGTTACAGAGGAGGTCTAGTGCTAGAATTATAATTATTGCTCTCGCTCTGACGATCCCGGTGATACCTCACATGAGATTTGAACACTGTAACTAACTATGCGGGCCGGGTGCGACTTGCCGAGCCAACTTCCATATGCGTTTTCTTTGCTGCGGGCCGCTTTTATAATTATTATTTTTTTTTTTCTTATGTCTTTAATTTGAGAGGCTAGAGCGGCGGTAGGCAGGGGATGTCCAGTCCGCTCCTCGGGGATAACAACCCCGGTGCCCGCTGTAAAAAACGGTACCAGGCGGGATGATGCCTGCAGCAGTGCAGCTGCGGGCATCATCCTGGTATAACCCCCCTAAGCCGAGGCCGCAAATGCGTCCACTCGGCGCAAAGGGGTTAATGTTTAGGAATAGGAATTCAGAATGGCATGGCAAGCACCATCATCATTATTAATATTTATTATTTACAATAATACATTTGGCATTTGCATTTTGCAATGACAGACACAGTCCACTCCTTCCATAATGCATCAGAGATACAGATTATATGATATTTTATTTATAATATATTATCTTAATTTAAGTGTAACACCGTCCTCTACTATTTGTCTAGTACTACTACTACTAATACTACTGTGTGTGACACAGACAGTGAGTTACCTACCTGTGATGATGACGAGTCGGTGACGTGTTACAGCTGAGCTGGGCAGTGGCACTGGCACTCAGCCACTCACTGGCACTGCTGGTGGAGCAGGTCTCTCCTCCTCTCCTGCTGCTGCCTGCCTGTGAGTGAGGATGAGGATTGGAGTCTGAGGACAGGACAGAATGACAAGTTTACTGAGTGTCACTTCTTCGTTCATACTGTGTGTGTGTGTCTGTGTGATATGGTGACACTAACATGATGATGTGACACACACACAGTCAGTTACCTACCTGATTAAGATGATGGTGGTGGTGGTAGTGGTACTACTGAGCTGAGCACTGAAGTGGTAGAGTGGCTGGCTGGCATTGACAAGATGACTGGCTGGCCTGGCTGGCACTCACTGCTGCTGCTGGTCTGGAGCGGGTCTCCTCTCCTGCTGCTGCCTGTGAGGACTCGGAGTGGACTCGGAGTGAGGGCGCTCATTGGACACACTGACAGGACACTCAGCCTGGTGAGGACTAGAGTCTGAGGACAACCAAGTGCGGCCTAGCTCGGGTCTCTCCGTCCGTGCCCTGAGTCGGGTGACGGTGACGGCACTGACGGACCTTCTCCCTCTCCCCCTGTGACAGCCTGCTGTGTTGTTCACTCACTGCAGTGCACACACTGCACAGCGGGAGCACACTGGGAGGAAAGCTCTGGGGGGACTGGTAGTCCGGGACACGGAGGAGGCTGGAGGAGGTCGGACACGTGTTGCTCCGCTGTCTGTGTCTCCTCTTTCTAAGCCGCGACACAGGAGGATGACGTCAGCGGGAGGCGGGAGAAAACGGCGCGAAAGCTTCGGCTACTTTCGGCTTCACTCGGAGGCAGGTAATGGCGCGGCGGTACGGCGCGAGGATGACGTCATCCTCAATAATCGATTATTTAAAGCTATAGAATCGATGCCGCATCGTGGACGGTCGAATCGCGATGCATCGATTCGACGATTAATTTCAACAGCCCTAGCGTCTACGCACCCAAAAGCAAAGTCCTGCAGTTTAACCTTTCCTCTTCCTGAAAAGATTTTCTCTCTCAAAGTCCAGCTCTCTCTGTGTAAACTCCCGGTAAAACACTCCACTGGGTTGCAACAATTGTCGGTCAACAAATCCCGGACGACGCCCCCACATGTAGCACTAACTCGCGGTGGAGCTGCTGGTTTAAGTGGGTCTGTTACCTTCACTTTGCTTCCCTGTGTTTCACCGGCACCGGGTCTAGGGGTTCCGTTGAGTTTACTGCTGGATGACACACGCACCAACACTGGAGTACATTTTCAATGCTTTATTAAACAGTCAAACTTTAGGAAGTAGCAGGAAAGAGGCGGAAAGGAAACTCTCAGGAGAAACTCAAATTTCTTACAAAATCTTAGCAACAAATGTCCCGGTAGAATTCAGATAATTATGTGGGATGCGTTCCCCTCATGGGACACATTCTTTGCTCGTCTGGATAGGCCTCTCTCACCAGTCTAGCAGCCAGTACGCAGCACGAATCTAAAGTCTCTGCCACAGACTTAATTAGGGGGGTAAATTTGCACAATCCTCTGCCACAGGATGTATCAAATCTTCTGCAGTGAACAGTCAGTCACAGTGCCTGAACCTTTAAGCCGAACCAGCTGTATAATTACTTCTTTCGGATACTTCCTGCAACCGAGTCACCAGGCCCCTCTACAGACCAGCACGCTGCGTGATCTCTCCAAGACGGGTCCTCCCCTGGGATCTCCTCAGCTGTTCAGCTTCGTCACACAGGACCGACAGCTCAGGACCATTCCTCGGCCGCGGTGGTAGGCCCCAGATAAGCCTCTGGACCCACCCCTGCGCCGCAGCATCGTGGGCCTCCTGATCAGAGGACAACGAGGTAGCTCCTTAACGCATACCTGTCGGCCAGGAGGGCCAGCAGGTGGCTGTAAAAACGACCCTAGAACATAGCGTCTGTCCCATAAACACCCCCTTCCCAGAATGCAACCCGGAGGACCACCTCCAGCGAGCTTGTCTCCGAGACAGAGGAGCATCTATACACTTCGACACGTTGCCCTTCCAACACTGACTAATGGTAACAGCAACACCCACTGGTCAGCACGGAAGTACACACAATGTCAGCCAAGCTGGAACAGAGGTGAACTTTTAACCTTCCTAACACACAATTTACTAAATTTACCTAAATGCGGTAGATTGTAAATCTACCAGCGCTATAGTGGTATCTACAGTCAGGTCCATAAATATTGAGACAACACAATTCTAATCTTTTTATCTCTATACACCACCACAATGGATTTGAAATGAAACTAGCAAGATGGGCTTTAACTGCAGACTTTCAGCTTTAATTTGAGGGTATTTACATCCAAATCAGGTGAACGGTGTAGGAATATTAACAGTTTGTATATGTGCCTCCCACTTTTTAAGGGACCAAAAGTAATGGGACAGATTAACAATCATCCATTAAACTTTCACTTTGTAATACTTGGTTGCAAATCCTTTGCACTCAATTACAGCCTAAAGTCTGGAAAGCATAGATATCACCAGACGCTGGGTTTCATCACTGGTGATGCTCTGCCAGGCCTCTACTGCAATTGTCTTCAGTTCCTGCTTGTTCTTGTGGCATTTTCCCTTCAGTTTTGTCTTCAGCAATTGAAATGCATGCTCAATCGGATTCAGGTCAGGTGATTGACTTGGCCATTGCATAACATTCCACTTCTTTCCCTTAAAAAACTCTTTGGTTGCTTTTGCAGTATGCTTCGGGTCATTGTCCATCTGCACTGTTGAGCGCCGTCCAATGAGTTCTGAAGCATTTTGCTGAATATGAGCATATAATATTGCCCGAAACACTTCAGAATTCATCCTGCTGCTTTTGTCAGCAGTCACATCATCAATAAATACAAGAGAACCAGTTCCATTGGCAGCCATACATGCCCACGCCATGACACTACCACCACCATGCTTCACTGATGAGGTGGTATGCTTTGGATCATAAGCAGTTCCTTTCCTTCTCCATACTCTTCTCTTCCCATCACTCTGGTAAAAGTGGATCTTGGTCTCATCTGTCCATAGGATGTTGTTCCAGAACTGTGAAGGCTTTATTGGATGTTTGGCAAACTCTAATCTGGCCTTCCTGTTTTTGAGGCTCACCAATGGTTTACATCTTGTGGTGAACCCTCTGTATTCACTCTGGTAAAGTTTTCTCTTGATTGTTGACTTTGACACACATACACCTACCTCCTGGAGAGTGTTCTTGATCTGGCCAACTGTTGTGAAGGGTGTTTTCTTCACCAGGGAAAGAATTCTTCAGTCATCCACCACAGTTGTTTTCCGTAGTCTTCCGGGGTTTTTGGTGTTGCTGAGCTCACTGGTGCATTCTTTCTACTTAAGCATGTTCCAAATAGTTGATTTGGCCACACCTAATGCTTTTGCTATCTCTCTGATGGGTTTGTTTTGTTTTTTCAGCCTATGATGGCTTGCTTAACTGATAGTGACAGCTCTTTGGATCTCATATTGAGAGTTGACAGGAACAGATTCCAAATGCAAATAGCACACTTGAAATGAACTCTGAACCTTTTATCTGCTCCTTGTAAATGGGACAATGAGGGAATGACACACACCTGGCCATGGAACAGCTGAGCAGCCAATTGTCCCATTACATTTGGTCCCCTAAAAAGTGGGAGGCACATATAGAAACTGTTGTAATTCCTACACTGTTAACCTGATTTGGATGTAAATACCCTCAAATTAAAGCTGAAAGTCTGCAGTTAAAGCACATCTTGTTCGTTTCATTTCAAATCCATTGTGGTGGCATTGTAGAGCCAAAAAGATTAGAATTGTGTTGATGTCCCAATATTTATGGACCTGACTGTACAATGATGCAGTTCGTGCTCAGTTGTTAAGGGAGAAATATTTGAAACTAGAATCAGCCATCAGAATATGTATGTTATTTGAACATTCTGATCACCACAATTGTTTTCGTTGTGATAGTGTGGACTTAATTACAAATAAGGGAGAAATATTCACCACCTTCTCAACAGTATGCAACAAACATGTTGAGTTGAAAATTGACACTGGTGCCAAATGCAATGTCATGTTCTTATCCACATTGCACAGCTTTAACCCCAAAGCTGAAATTGCTCAGTCAAATAAACTAAACCTGATAGCTTATGGTGGTCAAAAATTCAGACACTGGTGGGCACTTCTACCTTGGATTTATCAGGAGACAAGCTGCTATTCCACATTGTGGATAGAAATGTTAAGAGCCTGCTAGGCTTACCAGAACGAATGCACTTAAATCTAATCCAACTTAGTTCAGAAGCACGTGCTGTACTACAACAACAGGCTTCTGAGATGACCGATTATGTGGACATATTTTGTGTTGGCACTGTTGGTAAGCTTCCAGTCATGTTTTACATGCACCTAGATGAACCGGTACAGCCTACTGTGTGTGCCCCTCGAAGGATCCCACTGGCTATAAAAGACAAAGTCTTGCAAGAGTTGGAAAGAATGACTAGACTGGGCATCATTGCACCAGTGTAGAAGGCTACCCCTTGGGTGTCTGCCATGGCAGCAGTAATCAAGAAAGGTGGCACTGTCCACATATGCATTGATCCTGTGCACTTTAATAAGGCTCCCCTGAGGCCTTATCACCTTTTAAAGATTATAGAGCAAGTAATCTCTGATGTGCCACATGCAAAGGTCTTCAGCATTCTAGATGCAAAATGTGGATTCTGGCAAATCCCTCTGGATGAGAAATCATCATTACTCACAACATTTACGATCCTATTTGAGAGATAAAAATGCTTACGAATGCCATATGGAATTTCAACTGGAAGCAAAGTCTTTCAGAAATGTATGGAATAGCTCTTTGCTGGACAACCATGTGAAATAGTCATTGATATGTTGATTTGGGGATCCTCCATTGAGGAACACGACAAACGACTTAAATGCGTACTAGACCGTGTCAGAGCCATCAATATGCAGCTCAACACTACCAAATGTCGCTTCAGTGTCTCAGAGGTTCCATATGTTGGACACCTTCTCACGGTTAAAGGTGTCAAGCCTGACCCAGAAAAAAAAAACTAAAGCCATCCATCAAATGCCTGTTCCAGAGGACAAACATGGATTGCAAAGGTTTCTTGGCATGACAAATTATCTCTCAAAGTTTATTCATCACTACAGTGAGATAACATCTCCACTCCTTCAGCTTTTGCACCAAGATGCTGACTGGTGTTGGACTGAAAAACATACTGTTGCTGTGGATGCATTGAAAGCACATTCAACTAGTCCAGCTGTCCTACAGTATTTTGATGTGCCTAAGCCGGTGGTATTATCTGCTGATGCTTCCCATCATTGTCTTGGTGCAGTCTGTCTTCAAGATGGGAGTCCTGCGGCTTTCACATCAAGAGCCCTCACTAAGACTGAAACACGCTATGCACAAATTGAGAAGTAATTATTGGGACTGGTATTTGCGAGTGTAATATTCCATGATTATATCTATGGCCGCCCTGTGACTGTGGAGAGTGATCATCAGCCACTCATAACCATACTGAGAAAACCCCTGCACACAGCATCTGCGCACATCCAGCGAAATGATGCTAAATCATTTTTTATTGGATTATTTTCATTGACATACATAGGTAACAACGTGAACATTGTTTGTCATACAGCAGGTTGATGTACATAAAAGAATAACGTTAGATACAAAAATTGTGAACTAACAAAGTAACAAGGGATTTGAACCATGTAAGACTCCTACAGCATTCTTTTCGTTATAACTGTCAAGGTCGCGGTGCCTCTCCCTCTCCCAGACAACCCTAATGGGTGCACTTTTGTGTCTCGAGAGGAGAGAAGAACCACTTTGTAATAAATTAGTATGAGCTTTAACTCTCATAACAACTCCTCCCCACTTCTGATAACTCTGGAGCTATTGAGGATTATGATGTGTTGGCTCTGGATGGGGTGTTGTCGTCCAGAAGGATTCAGGAACTAAAGTAAGAAACAGGCAGATGCAACCTGTCAGCACCACATCAACATCATTCTCAATGGGTGGCCTGGCTCCTTTAAGGAAATCCGACATGACATCTGACCATTGTACTCTACGAGGGATGAATTGACAGTGTAAGAGAACTGCTGTGACACGTCGTGTGCACACAGGCGACCGCAGATTTCCATATGCGCCAATGCACATGCGCAAAGGAATATGCGCACTCACTGGACCACATCCACAATCCCAATTGGCGCCAGACGGCCTATTTAACCACTTGCCCACAGGGCACTTAAACCCCCTTCCTAACCAGACCAATTTTCAGCTTTCAGTGCTCTCACATTTTGTAAAAAAAATTCAATTTTCTTTGTTTCCACTATAAAATTTTGCAAATGACTATTTTTTCTTCTTAAATTTTGGCCAAAATTTATACTGCTACATATCTTTGGTAAATATAACCCAAATCAGTGTAAATTATTTGATCTGTGTGAAGGTTAGCGTCTACAAGCTATGGTGCCAATCATTGAAAACTGATCACACCTGATCAGAGGCGGCTCTTTAATTAGGCAAATTAGGCAGCCGCTTAAGGCCTCACACTCAAAGGGGCCTCGCGGCCCCCTAATTTGCCTGTGATTGGGGGAAGTGGTCTCGGCATGGCGGCTTGGGGACCCTTAGTCTCATAACTCCTGGCCAGCTCCCCTGCAGCTTGCCACACATTGCTGCTGGTACCTCGGATGCCCAGAAAAACGGATCGCTGATCTGGCCACATTGGTTGCGGCATGGAAAGCTTCCTGCAGCCGGCGGCGTTTTCCAAAATGGCGCCGCAGTGGCGCAATGCGGCTGTCAACACAGAAGGAGAGATAACCGCTCCTGGAGATGATCGCACCATGCTGCCCTACTCTCCTATGATCAGCAAACTTTCTCTCACACAGCATAAGCATACCACAAATTACACCCCAAAACCCATTCTGCTACTCCTCCTGAGTGTGGCGATACCACATGCGTGAGACTTTGAAACAGCCTGGCCACATAGAGAAGCCCAACATGCAGGGAGCACCATCAGGTGTTCTAGGGACATAAATTACACATTTAATTTCTTGACTACCTATCACACTTTTGAAGGGCCTGGAGCACCAGAACAATGGAAACACCCAAAAAAGATTTCACTACTATTTTTGGTTGATCGTCTGACCAAGATGGCACATTTTGTACCCTTACAAGGAACCCCTGCTGCCACTGAGACTGCCTCTGTTTTTATTAAGGTTGTAAAATGACATAGTATTCCTGACAGCATTGTCTCCGACCGAGGGGTACAATTTACCACTAGATTCTGGAGGACTTTATGTGAGGCTTTAAACATTGAGCTTCATCTATCCACAGCATACCACCCCCAAACAAACAAACAGACAGGACAAGCCAAACCATTGAACAGTACTTACAATGCTTTTATTCCTTTGCACAGGATGATTGGCTGTCACTCCTTCCACTGGCAGAATTTGCATATAACAATTCTATTCATTCAGACACCAAACAGTCCCCCTTTTATGCTAACTATGGGTATCATCCTTCTTTTTTGCCTGAGTTGTCTGTGGAATCTTCCGTACCTGCTGTACAGATAGATAGATTCAGAGATCCCTTCTCTGCTACTTATCGAAGGTAATAAGGAATACGAGGTGAAAGCTGTACTGGACTGTAGAATTAAGAGTGGCCAAAAGCAGTTTCTTATAAAATGGAAGGGCTACGGCCCAGAAGAGAATTCTTGGGAACCAGCTCCAGATATGCATGCCCCAAGACTGGTACAAGCTTATTATCAGAGTCATCCAGAAAAAAAGGCCCTGAAGGACATCCAGAGGCTGCCTATAAGGAGGGGGAAACGTAAGAGAACTGCTGTGACACTTCGGGTGCACACACGTGCGCACGGCACAGGCGACTGCAAATTCTCATATGTGCCAAAGCGCATGCGCAAAGGAATGTGAGCACTCACGGGAGCACGTCCACAATCCCAATTGGAATTGGTGCCAGACGGCCTATTTAAAGGGTGTCCTGCTTAATGCTGACTGGTCTTCAACTGTTTCCTGATGCCCTGCTCGAATCCTGCTTGTGACCTGTTGCTGACCTGGCTTTCCACTGACCTGACTTTGGACTCTGTTTATGCTATTGATTCCTGATCCCGGCTTACTCCTGACCTTGCTGCTGTCTGATGTCCTGGTACCCTGCTGCCTGCTCGCTGCTGACTCCGGCTATCCTATAGACCTCGCTTCTGTTGCCTGCCTGGCTCCATGCTACTTTCGAGTGCCTCTGCTGGCTGCCCCCCATTCCCAGCTCCATTGGACCCAGTGTGTTTCTGTCTCCAGATTACGGGAAGTCCTGGCAAGCCATGTATCCTGAACCTGCAAGCCTGGGGGAGTTCCCCTTTAGCCTCAGGTGATCTACCCAGCATCATCCCAGTTCCTGACCTGATGTTCTGCCTGAATCACTGAGTCTACAACTCCTGCTGCAAGCTCAGCAATCTACACTTATAGGCACCCGTGTTCCTCCTGTCCCTTGGCACCATCTGTTCCACTCTCAGTTGGGCCTGGGCTGAAAATACAAGAGAGGCCGACCTCATCATTTCAGTCTCCTACCAGGTATGTGACAGTCCCAGTCAGCCACGGATGGAGTCTTAAAGGGAGGCCTCTCCATTAGTGGACATTTGCCGATCGATCTCTGCATTATCATACATTGTGCAGAGTTCACAAGAAAACCTCAACCGCATGGAAGGTCGGCTACCCTACAAGATGGATGCTGCAACTACCTGTACTCCTCTCACGTTCATAAACTCATCTGTTCAGACCGAGTCCGGCCTGTTCCCTGAGGCTACTCCTCCTCCTGGTTGCTTCTACTTTAGCGTGAGAGAGGCTTGTAAACAGGCTACTTCACCAGGCTGTAACAGCTTCTCATACCGGTCCAAGCGCCAGATCTTTCCCGCTCCTGCAGCTGGGGCATTCTGTTCTTGTACAAGGCATTGTTAGGCTTGTTTAAACATGGGGTGCACACTTGTGGTTAAAGAGTCTGGTTCCAGAACAAGAGGTGTCAGCCTTCTGACAAGATCGGTGTTGGTCCTTAGGATGA
This sequence comes from Aquarana catesbeiana, assembly GCF_042186555.1. NCBI lineage: Eukaryota > Metazoa > Chordata > Amphibia > Anura > Ranidae > Aquarana > Aquarana catesbeiana. The sequence goes on along the minus strand of NC_133333.1, from coordinate 58,070,391 downwards.
GAGAACTCTTACTGGCCCCTGGTGGGTGAGGACAGACCACTGCCACAGTGTCAAAGGTCTCAGCTTTCCCAGCCACTGAGGGATCGAAGGTCAGCTTAACTGGTAGATAGCCATCATAGGGAAGTTCTGAGTCTCAATGCCCCATATCTCCAGTTCTTCTAACTTCTGCAATGGCAGGTGCTTGAGATGTCTGTCATAGAAGTCTCTGTAGAGAAAGGTCACTTGAGCTCCACTATCCAGAAGAGCCTTAGAGTAGATTTCCTCTACTTGGATGAGGACAACAGGAGAAGGTCCCACCAGCTTGTCAGGGAGCTTGGAGGAAGTGGTAACCCTGGTCTGTTCAGTGGCCTGTAGAGTTCTGGGAGTCTGGTGTGCATTGACCCTCTGCCGCTGGGCAGCATGTGTCAAAGGAAACGGGACACTGAGTCGCTTGGAGGCAACAACGGGCGTCCTCTGCAAGGGGTTAGACTTTTGCCACTGGCTCCTTGCGTTGTTGTTCCTCTTGGAGCTAGCTAATGTAGATGGGCTCCTGGTTGGCTCCTTCACTGGGACCCTCTGGAGTTTCCAGCCAGATTTTGGTGCTGTGCTTCAGGCTTCACAGGGCTTGGGTGCACTCGCTGATAATGTCCAGCTCCTCCGCAGTTGAAGCAGATTCCTTGAATTGCTGGCTTCTCTATCTGACCAACCGTAGAGCTTGAGGACCTTTTGGACTCTGAAACTTTATCACTGCGTAGAGCAGGGGGCTTGGCGGTCAACAGGGCCAGCATTTCTATCAGCTGTGATACCTGAGTCTTAAGAAGCTCGACCCCGGGGTCGCCATCAGCTGCACTGGTCACCCTGACCCCGACAATAGACTCCAGCCTCTGACTCTTCTTTTTGTTTTCCAGCATGGCCTCTTCTTCCCGCACAATCCGGATCAGATCTGGATACTTCAAGATGCCACCATCTTGCCGGGTTCTTAACAGGAGGGTGAGGGGGTCCAAGGGCTGGGCACCCCGCAAAACTTGTTGTGCATGGACTTCATCCACCTTCGGGAGGTCTAGACCCTTCTTCAGCAAGATCTGGTGCATAATCTTGTCTAAACGTCTCATGTAATCATACAGCTTCTCTCCCTCATTTTGGTAAGTGTGCTCCAACTGATAAATGAGATCAGAGACCTTCTCTGTGCACCCAAACACATCCTGCAGAATGTTCTGGTAGTCCTGGGCAACACAATCTTGCTTGCTGAGCTTCAAATTGTGGATGGCCTCTGAAGCAGGCCCTCTTAAACTTTCTGTGATTCTCTGTTTTTTGTGGGTCTCTGGCATGTCCCATTCATCCAAGGCTTGGGTGGCCTGGTCCAGCCACTCTTCAAAGTTGTCCTCCCCTGTAGGCATGGGTCTTTTTCCAGAAAAAGCCCTAAGCTTCCGATACCCAGTTTACAGAGTATGTTGGAGTGTCTTTCTGGCATTTTGACATGAAGTCTCCTAAGGCAGCAAAGAACTCAGGCACAATATTGACCAGAGGAGCCATGGAAGGGACTTCCTCCTCTGTGGCTTTAGCTTGACTGGAACTTGTTGGACATGTGTCCTGTGTATTTGGCTGGACCAACCGAAATTCAGTCTTGTTGAGTAGCGGGTATCCTGGACGAGCCCCCACGTGTTGGTTTTCTACTCTGCCTCTTCAACCCCAAGAACAAACTCAACCCCACTGGCACACCTGGCAGTAGTGTAGTGTAAATACCACAGTGAAGAACACAGGTTATGGTGATATCAGAAAGTAACTTTTACTGTGTGCATGCTTAAAGAGAATGAAACACACAGTCACAGTAGTATAAGGCAGTAAGCAGGCATAATAAAGTATAACAAAGGACAAAAGTTACAGGAAAAATAAACAGGATCAGGTTTGTCTGCTCTTAGGGGACTCTTTAAATGAAATGACTCCAAAAGCAGAAGTAAAAAACATGAGAATAAAGTTCAGAGAATGTAACATTAACTCCAATATAGAGCACCTGACAACCTCAATTGAATTTGGTTGTATGAGTCCAGGCAGGAGGAAGATAGAGGAATGACCTTGTTTTGTCTGTCGATCCTCTCCCTTCTTCACCCCAGCACCACAGTCCCAGCAGGCTTGCTTAACCACAATACCTGTCCCAGTGTACTGAATCAACCTAGAGGCTGTGGGGTGCTCAGTCTGAGGCTGTGGAACTCGGTGTAAGTGGAGCTGGTATAAGTGGGAGTTAAAAACCAGAGTTGGCGTGTACAAGTCTTGCTGTTTGTTTGCTGTTTGTTTGTTTGCTGTTTGTTTGCTATTTGTTTGCTTGCTGTTTGTTTGCTGTTTGTTTGCTATTTGTTTGCTTGCTGTTTGTTTGCTGTTTGTTTGCTTGCGGGTTGTTTGCTGTTTGTTTGCTGTTTGTTTGCTATTTGTTTGTTTGGTGTTTGTTTGCTGGGTTGCATTTTTGGGGCTTTTCCTTTTAGTTTTTCATTTGCCTTTTGCTGTCACTTTTTAAATAGCTTTTTTTTTTTTTCTCTGGTTCCATCAGTCTATCAATTAAGGGGGGTGGTTAATTGCTCACAGGTGCCTATTTAACTGGGTGTAGGACTCAGTCTGAGCGTGCTCAGTCTGAGGCTGTGGAACTCGGTGTAAGTGGAGCTGGTATAAGTGGGAGTTAAAAACCAGAGTTAGCATGTACAAGTCTTGCTGTTTGTTTGTTTGCTGTTTGTTTGCTGTTTGTTTGCTTGCTGTTTGCTTGCTGTTTGTTTGCTGTTTGTTTGCTTGCTGTTTGTTTGCTGTTTGTTTGTTTGCGGTTTGTTTGCTGTTTGTTTGTTTGCTGTTTGTTTGCTGGGTTGCATTTTTGGGGCTTTTCCTTTTAGTTTTTCATTTGCCTTTTGCTGTCACTTTTTAAATAGCTTTTTTTTTTTTTTTTTCTGGTTCCATCAGTCTATCAATTAAGGGGGGTGGTTAATTGCTCACAGGTGCCTATTTAACTGGGTGCGTGCTCAGTCTGAGGCTGTGGAACTCGGTGTAAGTGGAGCTGGTATAAGTGGGAGTTAAAAACCAGAGTTATGCCCCGTACACACGGTCGGATTTTCCGATGGACATTGTCCGATCGGAGCGTGTTGTCGGAAATTCCGACCGTGTGTGGGCGCCATCGGACATTTTCCATCGGATTTTCCGACACACAAAGTTGGACAGCAGGAGATAAAATTTTCCGACAACAAAATCCGATCGCGTCAATTCCGACCGTGTGTGGCCTGTTCCGACGCACAAAGTGCCACGCATGCTCAGAAGAAATTCCGACACGGGACAGCTCGTTCTGGTAAACTTAGCGTTCGCAATGGATACAGCACTTTCGTCACGCTGCAATGTAAAAAATGGTTTAATACAGCGCACTCTCTTCTTCTTTATAATGTGACAAGAATTAAGTAGTTTTGCTGCTCATATTCACACACACTTCTCACAAAGTTTTATTTGTGTTTTTTTAGTGGGATTCCCTCAATATATTGTTATTAGTTGTCACATCTGACAGTTTTATATTTTTTTTGTTTTTTTTATTTTGGATTTTAAGCCTTTTTTTTTCTTTAATGTTTGGATTTTTTCCAAGGCTGATCTTTATTCAATGTTATTTTTATTTTTACTCCAGAATATTTTTGTGTGTGTTTTGTGTGGCAAGTTACCCCAACACCATTGATATCTTTTATTATTTAATCTCCATGAGATTTTTTGTTGTTGGTGTCCCTTGTTCATTTCACATTGTATATTAGAAATGTACCTGAATCCTCACAAACAAACCATCGTTTTTGAAGTAAAACACATAGGAGAGTATAATTCAAAACAAAAATCCTTTATTAAGGGCTCAGAACCAAACAAAGAGGAAGGCAACACTGGATCAACAGGAGAAATTAGTGAAGCCTGGGACCCCCACGGCAGACATCAATTCTTAAACCTCAAAATTGGTGGCCTGAGGAGTCCATATGTAAGGGAGGGCAGTCTGGTCCAGGATTCACAGAGATCCGGATAGCAGCAGATGACATCAGTGTCCCCAGGCTGTGGTACCACAAGAGGCTGCATCTTTTGGCCGACCAGACTGGATCCAGGGTCCTCACTGTCTGGTCTTCCTTTCACACTTCCTTCCGGGCTGTGGCTGTGCAGTTGGAGATGTGGCAGGAGGAGGAGTAGGACCTGGAGGAGGAGTAGGACCTGCAGGAGGAGGAGGAGGACCATCGCGAAGGTGTGTTTGAGGTGTAGTTTGGCCCCTCATACCTTTCGCCAGAGCCTCTGATATGAGGGCCTCACACATGGCTTTTTGGCCCTCCTCCATCCTCTGCATTTTATATGCTATGAATGCAGCAAAGTTCTCCTGCCTGGTGTGGTGCTCCCAGGACCTCTGTAGCCCTACAAAAAAATCTGATAGCCGCCTCCTCTAGGGTACTCCTCCTACTGCCACTTTCTCTTTCCAGGGGGGATGGAGGGACCTGCAGATCAGCCAGCCGGCTCGGCCCGGCCACCTCCTGGCTGAGACTTCCCTGTGTATGAAAAAGGACATGGTTTTAGTTTTTGCATCATCAATCACAATCCTAAATTAGTATTCCCAACTAACATCTAGTTCACATCATTGATTGGACAAGCAGAAATATTTAGAGGAATGCTATACCTGGCTCAATCTGGGCTCCTCCACATGTGGCCTGGAAGGCCCAGGTTGGGCGTCAGAAGCCTCAGCCGGGGGGGAAGGAAGCGTGGAAGGAAGACTGGAGAGTGATGACCTGGGTTCAGTCTGGCCTGCCAGAAAGTGCAGCCTGTCGTAGTACAACATCCTGGGGACATAGATGTCACCTGCTGCTCCGGTTCTCTGCGAATCCAGGACTTTATTGCGCTCCCTCAGATATGTGCTCCTCAGGCCACCAATTAATATCTTTAAATAAGTGATGTCTGCCGTGGGGATCACCTGCTTCACAATTTCACACAATTGCTCCAGTGCTGCCTTCCTCTTTGTTTGGTTCTTGTAATGGGGGTGTTTAATCTCCCACAGACAGGGCAGCTCCCTTAGCATCTCTATGAAGACTGAAATGAAGTCCTGATCTTTCAGTACCATATCCATGTTCACTGCAAGACACAACACAAGACAAAGCCTAATGTCACACCAAACTCTCCTAATCTTGTTACAATATAGGCCTCAATCTATAGAAGCAGTATAGGCCCAAGTTTGTCTCTTACCTTCGTTCTTACGATCGCCGCGTTCAATGCTCCTTCCTCCGCTCACAGATCAAACGTAATACGCACGCGTGTTACGCTTTATATACACTGCGCATGCGTGTAACTCCGCCCGCCCCTGACGTTCTTTCTAGTGTATTCCCCGCCCCTTTTCGTTCGGCGCAGTGGGGGAAGAGCATGATGGCGGACATACAGCAGGTGCGGGCTAATTGTAGCAACGAGGAGGAGGAAAGGGCGGATCCAGGCACGTCCCGATCCAGAAGGAGACGTTTTAAGGCCACAAATATGTCGTTTGGGGAGATGTTGGAGATGGTCGACATCATGAGGAAGTCTGACTATGACGGAAAATATGGGCCTTACCCCAACCCCAATATCCGAAAGGCCAAAATCATGGCGAAAGTGGTCAGGAGTCCAGAGCGGAATTTCGGGGTACGAAGGTCTAAAGATCAGCTCAGGAAGCGGTGGTCGGACCTGAAGTTGAGAGAGCCAGAGCAGTACCGAAAGATCCGGAGAGTGCTGCAAAAAAGTAAGTAGTTGTGCTGTGTTCCTATTCTTTCTGTCTTTATTACGTTCGTTCTGCTCCATATGCTTTGATTAGTTGTAACGTTTCCAAAGGTCAACTTTAATGTTCATGGGCACATTATTCGTTCGTATCAAACATTTTTCTTTCGGCCTCTAGAACACCATTGTTTAGGCCATATGCATTTTCACACATTTTTGGGGGCCTACTTGGATGCCAAATATTTGTTTGTGTAGATGGGTTTGTTACTAGAATGAAATGCAAACTAGATTGTGTGTAAGGAGAGGACACTGAGCAGCTGTTTTCACATCTGGACACTGGAGCACTAGTGTGGGACACAAGAACACCATTTTTATTAGGGGGGCACACAGGTGCTCCAGTGTATACTATAGGGGGGTCTCCATCTGTGAAGCTTGTACCAAACAGGTAAAGTATTGCAGCTTGACAAAGGGCAATAAAAAATATACATCTTGGAACTCGGCTAAAATAGACAATTGTACCCCACTTCCAAGCAATGTTTCCTATTTCTATAGTTCTGCCATCAAATATCTGTGTGCTAAGTATACCATTTTTGTTTTACATAGGGGAGAAAAGACTCGGACACCCCTCATCCCAGGAGACCAGAGACCCCCCACCTCTGGAAGAAGGTGAAATACCAAACCAAGAAGAAGAGCAGGAGGAAGAAGAAGACGTGGTGGAGATTGGCACCACAACAGGTGAGTGTCTGCGACCACAGACTCAGGTAAAAGAGATGGCTGGTGGCAGATTTTTGAGACCTTTTTTTTTGTTCTTTATCTCTTTTTAGGTGATCGTGATGTGAGGGATCCAGAACGCTTTACATCTGAAAGTGCCCAGATACTGATCGGGGAGATCATGGGGTGTAATCTCCAATTGCAAAACATACATCAACAAATCAGTGATGTTATTAAAAAAAATAATAACATCATTGATGTTTAGGGGCGAATTTAAACCCCACAAAATCACCTGTTTTATCGTACCAAACTTTTTTCAATGTTTAGAAAAGCCAAATTTGCAGGATGCACACAGTGTGCCAACATGTGCTATCTGCCATCACGGGAGATCAATGGACGCGTTTTGGGGGGGCAACCCCTTCCTCAATTATAAAGTAGCGTTGAGGAAGGGCTTGCTCCCCCCAAACACGTCCCTTGATCCCCCATGATGGCAGATAGCACATGTGGACATTTGTAAATTGGTGTGCATCTTCCAAATTTGGCTTTTCCAGGGGTGATTTCCCCCCATCTGAACGCTATATCAAACCCAGTTCCTAAATACTGATGTCTGATATAGCCTTCAGGTTTTACCTAATGTGAACTTTGTAAGTTCAAGTTTTTTGGCTTTCTTGTTGGTTTTACACAGGCCTGTTTTATCTGAAATGGATATTTTGATTTTTCATAATGCTACTGCAAACATTGTTATACAACAAACATGTTGGTTTGTTTTAAAAACCTTTGGTAAATGCGCATGTGATTGTGCAGGTATAAAAAAGTGCGTTACTCAAGAATGTGTGGATTATTGTCTCAACACTACAACACTTTTGGGGTGATGTAATTGTTGTTTTATGCACAAATGGGGGTTATTTCCTAAGGGCAAATCCTCTTTGCACTACAAGTGCAGGTTCAGTGCAGTTGCAAGTGCACTTGTAGTGAAATGTGTTTTTGCATTTAGGAAGTACCAGCCAACACTGTTTTTATAAGGTTATCCAATCACGACATTTTCTGCACTCAACACATTTCTGTCAGGGTCAGCTAAAACAAACACAAGCAGTAAATGGCCACCAAGAATTTCTTTTGGTTGTTTTTTATTTGAAAAAGGTGTCACATATTGTCTGGCATATTGATAGCCCCCCTACCCGCAAAGAACTCCAGGTATCGTAACCGGACATCACGGGCATTCAGGGAGGGCAAGCCAGGACGGCCGCTTTCAAGTGCCGTCATTGTTGATGTATTTGGGATTCCGGCCTCAGGCCCAACTGAGCCAGCATAGTTGGCTGAATGTTTTCGTAGAAAATTATGGAGAACACAGCAGGCAAGTATTATATGGTTCAGTTTATACTCCGCCATATGGATGGGTGTCATAAATAATCGGAACCGGCTGGCCAGGATTCCAAATGTGTTCTCCACCACTCTTCGGGCTCTGGCCAGCCGGTAATTAAAAACCCTCTGTTCCGGGGTGAGGGTCCTCATCGGGAATGGCCGCATCAGGTGGTCCCCCAGCGCAAATGCTTCATCAGCAGCGAACAAAAATGGGAGACCTTCAACATTGTCCTCTGGAGGTGGCAAGTCCAAGCTGCCATTCTGGAGATGCCTGTAGAACTCCGTCTGGGCGATCACTCCACCATCGGACATCCGGCCATTCTTCCCCACGTCCACATACAAGAAGTCGTAATTAGCCGACACCACCGCCAACATCACTATACTATTAAACCCCTTGTAATTATAATAGTACGACCCCGAGTTGGGTGGTGGGACGATGTGGACGTGTTTCCCATCAATTGCCCCTCCGCAGTTAGGAAAGTCCCACCGCTGGGCAAAGTGGGAGGCCACAGTCTGCCATTCCTGTGGCGTGGAAGGAAACTGTTGAGGAAAAAACAATAAACATTACTATTTTTTCACAGAAACCTGGCAAGCAGATTAGACACAAACATTATGGGTCAACCTCCAGATAGCATTTATTAAGGGGAATTTAACAACAACAAAGTATACACCTATCATATTTCCCCCCCCCCCCCCTCTCATGGGCCATTTCTAACATTATAGGGGGGGGGGACTCTTGGACAGGTAACCCTCTTCACTTCATTGAGAGATGAATGCCTAAATACAGGGTATTACTTGGAACAGCCCCTCCTTAGTTACACTATTGGCAGACCACTGGACAGGTAAGAAGTGTCATAATACAAAGATATAAATACACACTGTACACATTTGAGCACATTTGGACATTCTGCTATTACCTATCAAGATCATAATAGGATACAAGAACTTTAAACAGTACCATTGGAAAGTATACAGGCAGGCGCTTGCACTACATGCTTTGGGGAATTCATCCATAAATCTGAGCACAAAATAGATGGGTATAGTGTGTATGGGTTTGGCAAAGTCAGCAGATAGATAATTGAGGATAGAGAATTGGGATCAGCTGACTTAGCAGTTGGGGGGAGGGAGGGTTACCAAAAATTTGGGGACACCACAAAAAAAAGCCTCTGGCCCTCTGCCTGAATTTAAATCAAAAATAACATTTCCAAACATTTTAGGGGGTGTTTGGGGTAAAGCACTACTATGGAGCTGATAAAATACATTGTTAAGTGACTACATGAGGTGAATATAGGCCAGGAGACACCATGCTGGGGAGGTTATTGAAGGGCAAATATGTATGAAGGACCTAAAATAATAATTACATAAAAATCCAGCATGCATGAGGACAAAGGGGACATTCACAGCATATTCCAATCATGGTAATTAGGGAATGAGGAAAGAAATACAAGATATTATCAAACATTCAATACAATAAAATGTGATATAAAAGGATAAAAATCTTACCTTCATATACTCCTTCTGTAGGACCTGGATGATGGCAGAACAGGTCTCTGGGATAATGATCCCCAGAGCCTGGGGGGAGATGCCTGTCGAGAACTTGAGGTCCTGCAGGCTTCTCCCTGTGGCCAAATACCGCAAGGTAGCGACCAACCTCTGCTCCGGAGTGATGGCTTGCCTCATGCAGGTATCCTGCCTGCTGATATAGGGGCTCAGCGAAGCCAACAAACGGTGAAATACGGGGTCCGTCATCCTGAGAAAGTTCCTGAAATCATCAGGATTATTATTAAGGGGGGTGGTTAATTGCTCACAGGTGCCTATTTAACTGGGTGCGTGCTCAGTCTGAGGCTGTGGAACTCGGTGTAAGTGGAGCTGGTATAAGTGGGAGTTAAAAACCAGAGTTAGAGTGTACAAGTCTTGCTGTTTGTTTGTTTGCTGTTTGTTTGCTGTTTGTTTGCTTGCTGTTTGTTTGCTGTTTGTTTGCTTGCTGTTTGTTTGCTGTTTGTTTGCTGTTTGTTTGCTGGGTTGCATTTTTGGGGCTTTTCCTTTTAGTTTTTCATTTGCCTTTTGCTGTCACTTTTTAAATAGCTTTTTTTTTTTTTTTTCTCTGGTTCCATCAGTCTATCAATTAAGGGGGGTGGTTAATTGCTCACAGGTGCCTATTTAACTGGGTGTAGGACTCAGTCTGAGCGTGCTCAGTCTGAGGCTGTGGAACTCGGTGTAAGTGGAGCTGGTATAAGTGGGAGTTAAAAACCAGAGTTTAAAACAGGAGGTTATAACAGGGGTCATAGTACCTGTGTAGTGTGAGTATCTGAGTGTTGTCTGAGTAGTGTGTGTGGATCGTTAGTACTTGTGTATTGTGTACTGTATACTTGAGTATTGCGAGTGCACGTAGGTCTGCGACTGTTCTGCGATTGCACGTAGGTCTGTGAGTACCTGTGTATTGTCTTGTTGTGTACCTGTGTATTGTCTTGAGTATTAGTGCCAGGAAGCTAGCTGTTAGGTAATTTGGACAGGGTAAAATCCCCAAATCCTCACTATATTTAATAGGTACGATGCCCGGCGGGTGTGGAGAGGCGACTCTTTGTACATCTTGCCGCATGTATGCGTTCCTTGATCATCCGATCGAGGGCGAATACTGCTGTGCAAAATGTAAGCACATTGTTTCCCTGGAAGCCCAGGTTCTGAATCTGGGGAAGCAACTGTCAGCACTGAGAAGTCCCTCCATACTAAAGGTGAGCCAGGAACGTACACGGCAGGTGCCGGCAGGGGCCAGCACAGAGGCGGGTGGAGAAAAGGGGTGCAGGCACTAGCAAAGAGTAGATGGGAACAGTCAGGAGGGGTAGAGGGGGAAGTGCCAGAGAGGCCGATCCAGGACTGGAGCATCCCAATAAGTACGCTCCATTGAGTGACATTGGTGAAACCAGTCAGGGACTAGCACTGCTGGAGATGAGGGACTCTCCTAGCTGCCAGGGGAAGAACCCCTCCAGTGAGAGTGGGGGGGCAGCAAAGGGAAAGGAAAGACAGATTCTGATGGTAGGGGACTCAATTCTTAGAAGGACAGAGAGGGCAATCTGTAACCAAGACCTGAAGCGCCGAACAGTATGTTGTCTACCGGGCGCTCGGGTTCGGCACATCACGGATCTTGTGGACAGATTACTGGGAGGGGCTGGGGAAGACCCGGCTGTCATGGTGCACGTTGGCACCAATGACAAAGTCAGAGGCAGATGGAGTGTCCTAAAGAACGATTTTAGGGACTTAGGTGCTAAATTGAGGAAAAGGACCTCCAAGGTAGTATTCTCAGGAATACTACCGGTACATCGAGCCACACCAGAAAGGCAGAGGGAGATTAGGGAAGTAAACAAGTGGCTGAAGAGCTGGTGTAGTAAGGAGGGGTTTGGGTTCCTGGAGGACTGGGCCGACTTCTCAGTCGGTAACCGGTACTATAGAAGGGACGGACTGCACCTAAATGAGGAGGGTGAAGATCTGCTGGGAATGAAGATGGCCAAAAAGTTAGAGGGGTTTTTAAACTAGGCGATGGGGGGGAGGGTCCAGAGACAGTGATAGCCAGCGCGGAAGATATTCCAGAGGGTAGTATTGGGGGCATTAGTGATAGGTTAACCAAAGCACAAAAACACAAGGTGAGTATAGTAGCAAGTCCTAGTTGCAATCTTGAAACACCCAATACGAGGACAATATGCGACTGGTCTAAATTATGTGGCATGTTCACCAATGCCAGGAGCATGGCGGACAAGATGGGTGAACTAGAGATACTGTTGTACAAGGAGGATTTGGATTTTGTGGGAATTTCAGAGACCTGGTTCAACAGCTCTCATGATTGGCTGGCAAACATTCAAGGGTATACCCTATACCGCAAGGATAGAGAGGGTAAAAAAGGGGGAGGGGTATGCCTATATATCAAGAATAATGTACAAGTGAATGTGAGAGATGACATCACTGAGGGAGCTAGTGAGGAGGTGGAATCCTTATGGGTAGAGCTCCAAAGGGATGAAGCTAAGGGGAAAATAATACTGGGAGTATGCTATAGGCCCCCTAACCTGAGGGAGGAAGTGGAGACGGATCTCCTATCACAAATTGGATTAGCAGCAAGGATAGGAAGTGTTATCATAATGGGGGATTTTAATTATCCAGACATAGACTGGGCGGAGGGAACCGCGCATTCATTTAAGGCTCGCCAGTTCCTTAATGTCTTGCAGGACAATTTTATGGGTCAGATGGTAGACGCACCAACTAGAAATAAAACATTACTGGATCTACTGATTACCAACAATACAGACCTGATCACAGATGTGGAAATACGGGGCAATTTAGGTAACAGCGATCACAGGTCATTTAGTTTCAGTATAAATCACACAAATAAGAAACATGAAGGGAACACAAAGACATTGAATTTCAAAAGAGCCAACTTCCCTAAACTACAAACCTTGCTAAAAGGCATAAATTGGGATAAAATATTAGGAACAAAGACTACGGAGGAAAGATGGGTTTGCTTTAAGAGCATATTAAATAAGGGCATTAGCCAATGTATCCCATTGGGTAATAAATTTAAAAGAGCGAACAAAAATCCTGGATGGCTTAACTCCAATGTAAAAATGCATATAAAAGCAAAGGAGAAGGCCTTCAAAAAATACAAGGTTGAGGGATCATCCTCAGCATTCAGACTTTATAAAGAATGCAATAAGAAATGTAAGGGTGCAATTAGGACGGCTAAGATAGAACATGAAAGACACATAGCGGAGGAGAGCAAAAAAAATCCCAAGAAATTCTTTAAGTATGTAAACAGTAAAAAAGGGAGGACAGACCATATTGGCCCCATAAAGAATGAGGAAGGAAATCTGGTTACAAAGGATGGGGAGATGGCAAAGGTATTGAATTTATTCTTCTCCTCAGTATTCACGAGTGAATCGGGGGGCTTCAGTAACCAAAACTGCAGTGTTTATCCTCATGACACAACACAGGAAGCACCTACATGGTTAACAGAGGACGGAATTAAAATTAGACTTGAGAAACTTAACATTAATAAATCACCGGGACCAGATGGCTTGCATCCAAGGGTACTTAGAGAACTCAGTCAGGTGATTGCCAGACCGTTGTTCCTAATTTTTACAGACAGTCTATTGACTGGAATGGTACCAGCTGATTGGAGAAAAGGCAATGTAGCACCAATATTTAAAAAGGGCCCAAAAAACATCCCTGGGTATTACAGACCAGTTAGCCTAACATCAATAATATGTAAACTCTTGGAGGGGATGATAAGGGACTATATACAAGATTTTAGTAATAAGAATGATATCATTAGCAGTAATCAGCATGGATTCATGAAGAATCGTTCTTGCCAAACCAATCTATTAACCTTCTATGAGGAGGTGAGTTGCCATCTAGATAAAGGAAGGCCCGTAGACGTGGTGTATCTGGATTTTGCAAAAGCATTTGACACAGTTCCCCATAAACGTTTACTGTACAAAATAAGGTCCGTTGGCATGGACCATAGGGTGAGCACATGGATTGAAAACTGGCTACAAGGGCGTGTTCAGAGGGTGGTGATAAATGGGGAGTACTCAGAATGGTCAGGGGTGGGTAGAGGGGTTCCCCAGGGTTCTGTGCTGGGACCAATCCTATTTAATTTGTTTATAAACGACCTGGAGGATGGGATAAACAGTTCAATCTCTGTATTTGCAGACGATACTAAGCTAAGCAGGGCAATAACTTCTCCGCAGGATGTGGAAATCTTGCAAAAAGACCTGAACAAATTAATGGGGTGGGCGACTACATGGCAAATGAGATTCAATGTAGAAAAATGTAAAATAATGCATTTGGGTGGCAAAAATATGAATGCAATCTATACACTGGGGGGAGAACCTCTGGGGGAATCTAGGATGGAAAAGGACCTGGGGGTCCTAGTAGATGATAGGCTCAGCAATGGCATGTAATGCCAAGCTGCTGCTAATAAAGCAAACAGAATATTGGCATGCATTAAAAGGGGGATCAACTCCAGAGATAAAACGATAATTCTCCCGCTCTACAAGACTCTGGTCCGGCTGCACCTGGAGTATGCTGTCCAGTTCTGGGCACCAGTCCTCAGGAGGGATGTACTGGAAATGGAGCGAGTACAAAGAAGGGCAACAAAGTTATTAAAGGGTCTGGAGGATCTTAGTTATGAGGAAAGGTTGCGAGCACTGAACTTATTCTCTCTGGAGAAGAGACACTTGAGAGGGGATATGATTTCAATTTACAAATACTGTACTGGTGACCCCACAATAGGGATAAAACTTTTTCGCAGAAGAGAGTTTAATAAGACTCGTGGCCACTCATTACAATTAGAAGAAAAGAGGTTTAACCTTAAACTACGTAGAGGGTTCTTTACTGTAAGAGCGGCAAGGATGTGGAATTCCCTTCCACAGGCGGTGGTCTCAGCGGAGAGCATTGATAGCTTCAAGAAACTATTAGATAATTACCTGAATGACCTGAACATACAGGGATATGTAATGAAATACTGACACATAATCACACACATAGGTTGGACTTGATGGACTTGTGTCTTTTTTCAACCTCACCTACTATGTAACTATGTAACTATGTAACCCCTAGTGTGGATCCACTTGTAAGTGATCAATGTCCTGAACACAATTGGAAAGTATAGATATAATACTGTGCTGCGCCCTAGAAAAAAGCAGCTAACACAGCAGACCGACAATTGCAATACTGATGATAAGAGGAAAAGTGCAGCGCTAAATTTAAAATGAACAGAGATGATTGAGTAAATCTTACAAATAATAAATACAAGTAATGTAGAGCTCTAATGCGATATATGCTCAGTGATTTTGTATGAAGAAATCAACAGAAAAAAAATAAACATTGAGTCCATAGGTGAAGTGAAAAAACGTAGTGAATCTGGATGGCCCTTGCAGGAACATTCACCATCTTTAAGACATCCGAAAATGGTGAATAAATAATAAAACAATATGTGAATATAGTCCACCACCGATAGGATGAAGGCTTACCAGATGGTTTACACTCAAAAGGACATACGTCCTGTGAGTCAAATGGGCTTGTATTGGCAAATGCCAAAATTGGAGACATCCGATCTGCAGACCTTTGACACAGAAGCTAGGTCCTCACACAGTCATTGGGGTAGTAGTCTCCATAGAGGGTATTTCATAAGAAAAATGGATGGTTTCTTCCATATGTTCATATATATATCAAGGAAAGGAGAACAAAAGAGGGCCACATAGTGTAATTCCGTATAAAAATTAGAAATTTAATAAGGTTAAAAAACTCACATTTTTGAGAAGAGTAAACAGCCCTTAAGAAATGTGTATGGTGGATGTGGAGCCTGTTCTGACGCCTTTTTGTCTAAATAGACATCATCTGGGGTGCCAGTCCACTGTAGCCATTCTGATTATATAAGAAATACGAACTTGTTGGACATGTGTCCTGTGTATTTGGCTGGACCAACCGAAATTCAGTCTTGTTGAGAAGCGGGTATCCTGGACGAGCCCCCACGTGTTGGTTTTCTACTCTGCCTCTTCAACCCCAAGAACAAACTCAACCCCACTGGCACACCTGGCAGTAGTGTAGTGTAAATACCACAGTGAAGAACACAGGTTATGGTGATATCAGAAAGTAACTTTTACTGTGTGCATGCTTAAAGAGAATGAAACACACAGTCACAGTAGTATAAGGCAGTAAGCAGGCATAATAAAGTATAACAAAGGACAAAAGTTACAGGAAAAATAAACAGGATCAGGTTTGTCTGCTCTTAGGGGACTCTTTAAATGAAATGACTCCAAAAGCAGAAGTAAAAAACATGAGAATAAAGTTCAGAGAATGTAACATTAACTCCAATATAGAGCACCTGACAACCTCAATTGAATTGGGTTGTATGAGTCCAGGCAGGAGGAAGATAGAGGAATGACCTTGTTTTGTCTGTCGATCCTCTCCCTTCTTCACCCCAGCACCACAGTCCCAGCAGGCTTGCTTAACCACAATACCTGTCCCAGTGTACTGAATCAACCTAGAGGCTGTGGGGTGCTCAGTCTGAGGCTGTGGAACTCGGTGTAAGTGGAGCTGGTATAAGTGGGAGTTAAAAACCAGAGTTGGCGTGTACAAGTCTTGCTGTTTGTTTGCTGTTTGTTTTTTTGCTGTTTGTTTGCTTGCTGTTTGTTTGCTGTTTGTTTGCTATTTGTTTGCTTGCTGTTTGTTTGCTGTTTGTTTGCTATTTGTTTGTTTGGTGTTTGTTTGCTGGGTTGCATTTTTGGGGCTTTTCCTTTTAGTTTTTCATTTGCCTTTTGCTGTCACTTTTTAAATAGCTTTTTTTTTTTTTTTTCTCTGGTTCCATCAGTCTATCAATTAAGGGGGGTGGTTAATTGCTCACAGGTGCCTATTTAACTGGGTGTAGGACTCAGTCTGAGCGTGTTCAGTCTGAGGCTGTGGAACTCGGTGTAAGTGGAGCTGGTATAAGTGGGAGTTAAAAACCAGAGTTGGAGTGTACAAGTCTTGCTGTTTGTTTGCTGTTTGTTTGCTGTTTGTTTGCTTGCTGTTTGTTTGCTGTTTGTTTGCTGTTTGTTTGCTGTTTGTTTGTTTGCTGTTTGTTTGCTGTTTGCTGTTTGTTTGCTTGCTGTTTGTTTGCTGTTTGTTTGGTTGCTGTTTGTTTGCTGTTTGTTTGCTATTTGTTTGTTTGCTGTTTGTTTGCTGGGTTGCATTTTTGGGGCTTTTCCTTTTAGTTTTTCATTTGCCTTTTGCTGTCACTTTTTAAATAGCTTTTTTTTTCTCTGGTTCCATCAGTCTATCAATTAAGGGGGTGGTTAATTGCTCACAGGTGCCTATTTAACTGGGTGTAGGATTCAGTCTGAGCATGCTCAGTCTGAGGCTGTGGAACTCGGTGTAAGTGGAGCTGGTATAAGTGGGAGTTAAAAACCACAGTTAGAGTGTACAAGTCTTGCTGTTTGTTTGCTGTTTGTTTGCTGTTTGTTTGCTTGCTGTTTGTTTGCTGTTTGTTTGCTTGCTGTTTGCTTGCTGTTTGCTTGCTGTTTGTTTGCTGTTTGTTTGCTGTTTGTTTGCTGTTTCTTTGTTTGCTGTTTGTTTGCTGTTTGTTTGCTGGGTTGCATTTTTGGGGCTTTTCCTTTTAGTTTTTCATTTGCCTTTTGCTGTCACTTTTTAAATAGCTTTTTTTTTTCGCTGGTTTCATCAGTCTATCAATTAAGGGGGGTGGTTAATTGCTCACAGGTGCCTATTTAACTGGGTGTAGGACTCAGTCTGAGCGTGCTCAGTCTGAGGCTGTGGAACTCGGTGTAAGTGGAGCTGGTATAAGTGGGAGTTAAAAACCAGAGTTTAAAACAGGAGGTTATAACAGGGGTCATAGTACCTGTGTAGTGTGAGTATCTGAGTGTTGTCTGAGTAGTGTGTGTGGATCGTTAGTACTTGTGTATTGTGTACTGTATACTTGAGTATTGCGAGTGCACGTAGGTCTGCGACTGTCCTGCGATTGCACGTAGGTCTGTGAGTACCTGTGTATTGTCTTGTTGTGTACCTGTGTATTGTCTTGAGTATTAGTGCCAGGAAGCTAGCTGTTAGGTAATTTGGACAGGGTAAAATTCCCAAATCCTCACTATATTTAATAGGTACGATGCCAGGCGGGTGTGGAGAGGCGACTCTTTGTACATCTTGCCGCATGTATGCGTTCCTTGATCATCCGATCGAGGGCAAATACTGCTGTGCAAAATGTAAGCACATTGTTTCCCTGGAAGCCCAGGTTCTGAATCTGGGGAAGCAACTGTCAGCACTGAGAAGTCCCTCCATACTAAAGGTGAGCCAGGAACGTACACGGCAGGTGCCGGCAGGGGCCAGCACAGAGGCGGGTGGAGACAAAGAGGTGCAGGCACTAGCAAAGAGTAGATGGGGGACAGTCAGGAGGGGTAGAGGGGGAAGTGCCAGAGAGGCCGATCCAGGACTGGAGCATCCCAATAAGTACGCTCCATTGAGTGACATTGGTGAAACCAGTCAGGGACCAGCACTGCTGGAGATGAGGGACTCTCCTAGCTGCCAGGGGAAGAACTCCTCCAGTGAGAGTGGGGGGGCAGCAAAGGGAAAGGAAAGACAGATTCTGGTGGTAGGGGACTCAATTCTTAGAAGGACAGAGAGGGCAATCTGTAACCAAGACCTGAAGCGCCGAACAGTATGTTGTCTACCGGGCGCTCGGGTTCGGCACATCACGGATCTTGTGGACAGATTACTGGGAGGGGCTGGGGAAGACCCGGCTGTCATGGTGCACGTTGGCACCAATGACAAAGTCAGAGGCAGATGGAGTGTCCTAAAGAACGATTTTAGGGACTTAGGTGCTAAATTGAGGAAAAGGACCTCCAAGGTAGTATTCTCAGGAATACTACCGGTACATCGAGCCACACCAGAAAGGCAGAGGGAGATTAGGGAAGTAAACAAGTGGCTGAAGAGCTGGTGTAGTAAGGAGGGGTTTGGGTTCCTGGAGGACTGGGCCGACTTCTCAGTCGGTAACCAGTACTATAGAAGGGACGGACTGCACCTAAATGAGGAGGGTGCAGATCTGCTGGGAATGAAGATGGCCAAAAAGTTAGAGGGGTTTTTAAACTAGGCGATGGGGGGGAGGGTCCAGAGACAGTGATAGCCAGCGCGGAAGATATTCCAGAGGGTAGTATTGGGGGCATTAGTGATAGGTTAACCAAAGCACAAAAACACAAGGTGAGTATAGTAGCAAGTCCTAGTTGCAATCTTGAAACACCCAATACGAGGACAATATGCGACCGGTCTAAACTATGTGGCATGTTCACCAATGCCAGGAGCATGGCGGACAAGATGGGTGAACTAGAGATACTGTTGTACAAGGAGGATTTGGATTTTGTGGGAATTTCAGAGACCTGGTTCAACAGCTCTCATGATTGGCTGGCAAATATTCAAGGGTATACCCTATACCGCAAGGATAGAGAGGGTAAAAAAGGGGGAGGGGTATGCCTATATATCAAGAATATTGTACAAGTGAATGTGAGAGATGACATCACTGAGGGAGCTAGTGAGGAGGTGGAATCCTTATGGGTAGAGCTCCAAAGGGATGAAGCTAAGGGGAAAATAATACTGGGAGTATGCTATAGGCCCCCTAACCTGAGGGAGGAAGTGGAGACGGATCTCCTATCACAAATTGGATTAGCAGCAAGGATGGGAAGTGTTATCATAATGGGGGATTTTAATTATCCAGACATAGACTGGGCGGAGGGAACCGCGCATTCATTTAAGGCTCGCCAGTTCCTTAATGTCTTGCAGGACAATTTTATGGGTCAGATGGTAGACGCACCAACTAGAAATAAAACATTACTGGATCTACTGATTACCAACAATACAGACCTGATCACAGATGTGGAAATACGGGGCAATTTAGGTAACAGCGATCACAGGTCAATTAGTTTCAGTATAAATCACACAAATAAGAAACATGAAGGGAACACAAAGACACTGAATTTCAAAAGAGCCAACTTCCCTAAACTACAACCCTTGCTAAAAGGCATAAATTGGGATAAAATATTAGGAACAAAGAATACGGAGGAGAGATGGGTTTGCTTTAAGAGCATATTAAATAAGGGCATTAGCCAATGTATCCCATTGGGTAATAAATTTGGATGGCTTAACTCCAATGTAAAAATGCATATAAAAGCAAAGGAGAAGGCCTTCAAAAAATACAAGGTTGAGGGATCATCCTCAGCATTCAGACTTTATAAAGAATGCAATAAGAAATGTAAGGGTGCAATTAGGACGGCTAAGATAGAACATGAAAGACACATAGCGGAGGAGAGCAAAAAAAATCCCAAGAAATTCTTTAAGTATGTAAACAGTAAAAAAGGGAGGACAGACCATATTGGCCCCATAAAGAATGAGGAAGGACATCTGGTTACAAAGGATGGGGAGATGGCAAAGGTATTGAATTTATTCTTCTCCTCAGTATTCACGAGTGAATCGGGGGGCTTCAGTAACCAAAACTGCAGTGTTTATCCTCATGACACAACACAGGAAGCACCTATATGGTTAACAGAGGACGGAATTAAAATTAGACTTGAGAAACTTAACATTAATAAATCACCGGGACCAGATGACTTGCATCCGAGGGTACTTAGGGAACTCAGTCAGGTGATTGCCAGACCGTTGTTCCTAATTTTTACAGACAGTCTATTGACTGGAATGGTACCAGCTGATTGGAGAAAAGCCAATGTAGCACCAATATTTAAAAAGGGCCCAAAAAACATCCCTGGATATTACAGACCAGTTAGCCTAACATCAATAGTATGTAAACTCTTGGAGGGGATGATAAGGGACTATATACAAGATTTTAGTAATAAGAATGATATCATTAGCAGTAATCAGCATGGATTCATGAAGAATCATTCTTGCCAAACCAATCTATTAACCTTCTATGAGGAGGTGAGTTGCCATCTAGATAAAGGAAGGCCCGTAGACGTGATGTATCTGGATTTTGCAAAAGCATTTGACACAGTTCCCCATAAACGTTTACTGTACAAAATAAGGTCCGTTGGCATGGACCATAGGGTGAGCACATGCATTGAAAACTGGCTACAAGGGCGTGTTCAGAGGGTGGTGATAAATGGGGAGTACTCAGAATGGTCAGGGGTGGGTAGTGGGGTTCCCCAGGGTTCTGTGCTGGGACCAATCCTATTTAATTTGTTTATAAACGACCTGGAGGATGGGATAAACAGTTCAATCTCTGTATTTGCAGATGATACTAAGCTAAGCAGGGCAATAACTTCTCCGCAGGATGTGGAAATCTTGCAAAAAGACCTGAACAAATTAATGAGGTGGGCGACTACATGGCAAATGAGGTTCAATGTAGAAAAATGTAAAATAATGCATTTGGGTGGCAAAAATATGAATGCAATCTATACACTGGGGGGAGAACCTCTGGGGGAATCTAGGATGGAAAAGGACCTGGGAGTCCTAGTAGATGATAGGCTCAGCAATGGCATGCAATGCCAAGCTGCTGCTAATAAAGCAAACAGAATATTGGCATGCAATAAAAGGGGGATCATCTCCAGAGATAAAACGATAATTCTCCCGCTCTACAAGACTCTGGTCCGGCTGCACCTGGAGTATGCTGTCCAGTTCTGGGCACCAGTCCTCAGGAGGGATGTACTGGAAATGGAGCGAGTACAAAGAAGGGCAACAAAGTTAATAAAGGGTCTGGAGGATCTTAGTTATGAGGAAAGGTTGCGAGCACTGAACTTATTCTCTCTGGAGAAGAGACACTTGAGAGGGGATATGATTTCAATTTACAAATACTGTACTGGTGACCCCACAATAGGGATAAAACTTTTTCGCAGAAGAGAGTTTAATAAGACTCGTGGCCACTCATTACAATTAGAAGAAAAGAGGTTTAACCCTAAACGATGATGATAAGAGGAAAAGTGCAGCGCTAAATTTAAAATGAACAGAGATGATTGAGTAAATCTTACAAATAATAAATACAAGTAATGTAGAGCTCTAATGCGATATATGCTCAGTGATTTTGTATGAAGAAATCAACAGAAAAAAAATAAACATTGAGTCC
This sequence comes from Aquarana catesbeiana, assembly GCF_042186555.1. NCBI lineage: Eukaryota > Metazoa > Chordata > Amphibia > Anura > Ranidae > Aquarana > Aquarana catesbeiana. The sequence continues at coordinate 58,049,030 of NC_133333.1, read as the reverse complement.
ATAGGTGAAGTGAAAAAACGTAGTGAATCTGGATGGCCCTTGCAGGGACATTCACCATCTTTAAGACATCCGAAAATGGTGAATAAATAATAAAACAATATGTGAATATAGTCCACCACCGACAGGATGAAGGCTTACCAGATGGTTTACACTCAAAAGGACATACGTCCTGTGAGTCAAATGGGCTTGTATTGGCAAATGCCAAAATTGGAGACATCCGATCTGCAGACCTTTGACACAGAAGCTAGGTCTTCACACAGTCATTGGGGTAGTAGTCTCTATAGAGGGTATTTCATAAGAAAAATGGATGGTTTCTTCCATATGTTCATATATATATCAAGGAAAGGAGAACAAAAGAGGGCCACATAGCGTAATTCCATATAAAAATTAGAAATTTAATAAGGTTAAAAAAACTCACATTTTTGAGAAGAGTAAACAGCCCTTAAGAAATGTGTATGGTGGATGTGGAGCCTGTTCTGACGCCTTTTCATCTAAATAGACATCATCTGGGGTGCCAGTCCACTGTAGCCATTCTGATTATATAAGAAATACGACCCCAATAATGTGAAACAGACCTGTGATGCATCATCAATATTGGAAGTGCAAATCAGCAATCACTTCCTGCAAAACAAAGATGGCAAATCGGCTTGCATACCGCGCCTCTCATTGGAATCACATTAAAACTGAAGAGCGCATATGCATGAAGACGTGCGCTCCATGGCTCGCTCTAAGGAAAGTGAATGGAAAAACTATATGCACGTCCAGCCTATCACTGAATGGCAAGGTGCACATACAGCTGAAGAACGTCACTTTCTTTAAAAAAACAAAAATGGGAAAGACTCGTGTCACGCACCTCACTCGCGCACCTCACTCACAAGGAGAGACGTACACCAAATTGCCCGCAATGGGAAGGCTCGATGACGCACGCACCACGTCCCCCCACAGAGAGGACATAACGCCCAAACATGCCTTAAAGTGCCTGTACTTATAAAATTCAAAAACATATAATAAAAAAGGGCGTGTGAATAACGGTCCAACAATTGTTGATACTAAACCCAAAAACTCCCAAAAGGACAGTAAACGGCCAAAACCCACAACAGTATGTCCACAGTCTCTGATGCTTAATTCGTGGATAGATGTAAACCGGCCCCATGTAATAAAAAAATGGGTAAGAACCCATATATTGTTCATTACATATATCTGACCAATCTATCAGCCACATGAAATGCAAGGAGAATAAAAACAAATGCATTTCTGATTGCTCATCGTCAATAAGTATTTTTGTACTAAGATCAAAAACACCTTGGCCCATTAGATTCTCCTTCTTTTGGTGGTTTTCAGTTTTGGACAAGGGCCTCAAATTCACCCCTCTGAAAAAACTCGATAAATTTAATACATTTGTAGTCAGAGTCTTCGAGTGAGAAAGTGATACTCCTAAGCACCAAGGCCTGAGGTGTGCCTTGGCCTGACTGGTCAGTATGCCTGAAAAGAGGGCATACCCTGAATGTCAGAAAAAGTAATATGAGTATGTATGAAGATTGGGGGAAACGGGTGGGTGGGAACCCAGTAACGCCGACGAGCCCTGGCCTGACAGAGGAGGAGGCCTAAATAGCCCTCTCAGACTCCTCCCACAAATACAGGCTAGCCTCCGGCTAGCCTTTACACTTGTAGTCAGAGTCTTCGAGTGAGAAAGTGATACTCCTAAGCACCAAGGCCTGAGGTGTGCTTTGGCCTGACTGGTCAGTATGCCTGAAAAGAGGGCAAAAAAGACACAAATTTAGGTGAAGAAAGGAAGGTAACAATCCATCAAGTGGAGTAGCGCGTGCCCGGATGGCAACAGTATGTATCCGAAAAGTGTCCGCTATGACCGGAGAAACCCCCCCCCGACTCCTGACTTGGTGATGAGACAGAATCCCCCACAGAACCTGCAAAGCTACCCAGAACCCTACTAAACTTCCTGTGAACGATTGGACAGAGCCTGAAGCCCGAGACGACCCAGACATGAGAATGAACTGCTTGTGAATGAGGATGCGTGGGGGAAGGGGATAAATGGCTGTCCCGAGGAGCCCCTGCAAAATGATAGCCGCGAAAATCGAAACTTCAAATGGACACCAGTGAAGTGCTCAGTGAAACCCCTCCCAAGCCCTGGCCTAGGCATGCTGGTGTGGGGAAGTGCGAGGGTGAGTGCCAAAGGTCAACTGGCAGGAATTCAAAATGCTAAATACCTGAAGGACGTGATGGAGTAGATGGATGAGGCCTATGCACTATGGCAATAAGCATTGACAACATGGAGAACCATGCCATACACAGAATACTGGTCCCACCTGATACGATTGGGTCGTGCTTCAGCCTGTGACCTGGCAACCGAGTCTGAAACCTGAACCGAGGAAGGAAGGCCAAACTCCACCCCAGGGAAAAAGTCCCATGGCATGAAAAAGTCATACCCAAAGTAATCGAAAAACCCCCTACCTGGAACCGGCTGGGGAGCGGAAAAGATGACTGGAATGACGTCCCTGAGCAGTCTTCCAGGCCACATCCTAGACAAGAAATCAGAGCCGAGAGTGGAATCCAGAATCATGACGACGTTTGCCCAAACCTACCACTTAAGGACCAACAAGGGGATGATGAATGCCAATACAGCCCAACCTGAAAACATGCACAAGAGAAATGACAGACAAGACGTGAGAACAACAACGCCCCTCTGTGCCTACCTAAGTATGAGAACATGAAATGTCAAGACCACTGTGCGTGAATGAACCTGATGATGGACCCGCCCCCCCCTCGTGTGAGTGAGCCCAAGTAACCTGCTGCGCAGAGTCAGGTAATTAACTGAAAACTCAGGGCTGGTATACCCACAGACCGTGGTGGGTAATCGTACAGGTGTGGTGAATGAACGTGCATCGTATAGCTACCTGACACAGGTACAAACATGAACAAAAAACGATGAGACATGACAAACAACGAAGATGAAACAGCTACCAAAGTATGCCGTGACTGAACAACAATGCCCCTCTGAGAAATGCTGAGGCTGAACACTGAGGCAGAAACGTTATGACAGAAATCTTGGGGCAGAAACACAAGGACAGCAACGCTATGACAGAAAATGCTATGACCGAAATGCTGAACTAATGCTGCGACAGAAGCGTGATGACAGAAAAACCTGTGGCAGAAATGCAATGACAGACACCCTGGGGCAGAAATGCCATGACGGAAAATCCTGGGATAGAAACGCACTGACAGAACGCTGAGGCAGAAACGCGGTGACAGAAATCCTGAAGCAGAAACGCTGAGGCAGAAATGCCATGCCCGAACGCAATGACAGAAACGCTGAGACTGAAATACTGATGGCAGAAATGCAAAAGACAGAAATGCTGAACGCTACGACAGAAACGTTGAACGCTACGACAGAAATCCCGAATGCTACAACAGAAATCCCGAACGCTACGACAGAAATGCTGGGCAGAACGCTACGACAGACATGCTGAACGCTACGACAGAAAATGCCGCATGTTATGACAGAAATCCTGAATGCTATGACAGAAATGCTGGGCAGAAACACTACCACAGAAATGCTGAACGCTATGACAGAAATCCCGAACGCTATGACAGAAATCCCGGACGCTATGACAGAAATCCCGAACGCTATGAAAGAAATCTCGAACGCTATGAAAGAAATCCTGGGCAGAACGCTATGACAGAAAATGCCGAACGCTACGAAAGAAATCCTGAATGCTATGACAGAAATGCTGGGCAGAACGCTATGACAGAAATCCCGAACGCTATGACAAAAATCCTGAACGCTATGACAGAAATCCCGAATGCTATGACAGAAATGCTGGGCAGAACGCTAATGACAGAAATGCTGAACGCTATGACAGAATCCTGAACGCTATAACAGAAATCCCAAATGCTATGACAGAAATGCTGGGCAGAATGCTATGACAGAAATGCTGAACGCTACGACTGAAATGCTGAACGCTACGGCTGAAATGCTGAACGCTACGACTGAAATGCTGAACGCTTGAGACAGAAATGCTGAACGCTTGAGACAGAAATGCTGAACGCTTGAGATAGAAATGCTGAACGCTTGAGACAGAAAGGCTGAACGCTACGACAGAAAGGCTGAACACTACGACAGAAATGCTGAACGCTACGACAGAAATGCTGAACGCTACAACAGAAATGCTGAACGCTATGACAGAAAGGCTGAACGCTACGACAGAAAGGCTGAACGCTAAGACAGAAAGGCTGAACGCTACGACAGAAAGGCTGGGGCAAAAACACCATGACAGAAATAATAGGGCCGAACACCATGACAGAAATGCTGAGGCAGAAAAACGCTATGACAGAAAAACAAGTGTTGAGACTAAACGCCTGACCAGAAACGCTATGACAGAAATCCTGGGGCCAAATGCCACGATATGAACACTTGTGACTGAAACGGTGGATGCCCGGGAGGCGTGCAGGGATCCCCCCCCCAAATGATGTCCCACGTGAATGCCGGGAGGTGAGCGGTCGAGTGATCCCCCCCTCATGAGAACTGGGAAGCGTGCGGGCGTCCCCTCCACGATGCACGGCGTGGTACCAGGGAGGTGAACAGGCGGGCGAGTGGCAAGTGGGTGGTTAGAGGAAGGATGAACGGACGGACGGACAGACCCCCCCGCATGAGTGCCGGGAGAAGCGGGCGTGCGGCCCCTACGGCGCTGTTAGGTACAGAGGGATAAAGGAAGAACCGGGCGGTGCTCCCCCGACTATGCGTAATTGCGCCCAGCTACGGAGATGGATGGATGGACGCCCCTCCACATGGGAGCTGGGAAAAGCAGGTGGGCAGGCAGCATGCTGGCCAGAGGAAGCCATGGATGATGGATGGATGGACGCCCCCCCTCCCCCCGGCATGAGCGCCGGGAGAAGCGGGCGGCCCCCACAGCTCTGACAGTCACGCAAGGCTGAAAGGGAGAAGCACTTTGACAGAAATCCCGGGCGGCAGCTAAGTTAATGAACGGATTCCCCCCCCTCCCCCCGCACGAGCGTCGGGAGAAGTGGGCGGCCCCGACAGCTCCGGCAGGCACATGGATGAAGGGGAGAAGCGGGCGGCGGCTAAGGCAATGGATGGACGCCCCCCCTCCCCCTGCACGATCGACAGGAGAAGTGGGCGGGCAGCACCCTGACCAGATGCAGCCGAGGAGAAGGAGGGTGGTGGAGGAAGGATGGATGGATGGCCCCCCTCCCTGTCCCCGGCGTGATCGCTGAGAGAAGCAGGCGGGCGGCCCCCCCGTGGAGGAGAGGATCAGGCAGCTGGCTGAACATCCCCCCCTCAACACCTGTCAAGGACCCGGAAGTGACGTGTAGGCTCCACCCCCTTCTGAACCCAGAAACGCAGACGAGCCCTGGCCTGACAGAGGAGGAGGCTTAAATAGCCCTCTCAGACTCCTCCCACAAATACAGGCTAGCCTCTGGCTAGCCTTTACACTTATCGACTTACAAAAATATATCCGCAAAATTAACATACAATGATATCTAATCTCTAATCCTTGTGAAAATTCGGCCAGAGCTGCCATTTTTGGGACTGTCCATTCTGGATTGTCAAATCCATCTTTGTTTAACCCACCTGTCCCGGCTGCTCCAGCTGTTAGCATCTTCAAGGAGTTGATACTTAAAGATCTAGCCAAACTACCTGTGAAGCGGACTTACCACCATTCCTTGTCACAATCTGGGCTTAGGTCCTTGTGCGAGAAGAAGGACCTAGTGATTCGCCCTGCTGACAAAGGTGGAGGTATTGTAGTATTAGACTAAACTGACTATGAGATAAAAACGTTTAAGATATTGAATGATCAAGATACATATCAGGAGTTACCTAATAATCCAACCCTTTCGTACAAAAGGGAACTACGGGACATCATCATGAAGAGATATAATCTTAATATTTTAAACAAGAAGGAAATAATATTTTTAATCCCACTGGCACCCAGAATACCCACCATATATTATTTGCCCAAAATCCACAAGGATCCACTACACCCTCCCGGGTGGCCTATCGTGAGTGGCATCGATTCAGTCACCTCATGTATAGGCTGTTACATCGATTTTTAACTTACAACCTCTGGTCAGACGGACACCCTCATATCTTAAAGACACAGGGGATACCATCAGACTATTGGAAAGTTTGGATATACAGGGTGATTATATCATGGCTACCGCCAATGTCGCCTTCCTGTATACTAGCATACCCCATCAGCTGGGGATAGCTGCAGTTTGACATTTTTTGAGTCAGGAATTGATCCTCACTGATTTCTTGAGTAATTACATTATCAATCTTTTAGAGTTTGCTACTAAACACAGATATTTCTGGTTTGACAACCGTTTTTATCTATAGCAGAGAGGCGTAGCAATGGGAGCTAAATTCGCTCCCAGCCTCGCCAATTTGTTTATGGCCAAAGGGAAGAGGATATCGTCTATGCCCAAGATACACCATCTTTGGTTTTATGAGCCAGATACATTGACAACATCCTCCTCCTATGGAATGGCACTGAGAATTCTTTGAAACAGTTTTTTGTCTCTCTGAACTCAAATGATAGAGGCATTTCCCTATAATACAAATCCAGTCAAAGTAAAATTCATTTTCTAGATCTTGAAATTGAAATTAAGAACCTACCGTCTGTAATGGCTGCATCCCTATCGACAGTTGCCATCAGAGATCTTGGCTTCGCTCTGTACCACGTAGCCAGTTTCTGTGATTATGCAGGAACTGTACGGAAACAGAGACCTTCAAGATGCAAGCCATGGTTCTTGGCAGAGGTTCCCTGACAAAGGTTATGATCCAGTTGAAGTAGACTCTGAATTACAGAATATTCTAGATGTCGAGAGGAGTTCTCTATTGGCCGTAAAACCTCGGCGCGAGCCAGATGATAATTATAAATGGTCTATGGTGACCTCATTCTCGACACAACATAAACAAATCAAAATGATTATGAATAAACATTGGAATATACATAAGAGTGACCGTATTCTTGGTACTGCACTGCCTGACCAAGCTAAGGTAATTTTCATGGGGGCTCCTTCTCTACAAAGTAGAATAGCACCTAACATTAATCATTAATTCACCTATATGTACATCTTTTTTTCACAATTTGATTGTTTTTTTCCATGCAAAAAATGTGGTGTTTGTCAACACAAGTTATTGGGAAGGCGCAAAACAGTAGAGTTTAAATCCTCCATCACGTGCATCCCATCAAACATTTTTGCACTTGTGCAACCAAACATGTTGTGTATTTGATCACCTGCCTGTGTGGCAAACAATATGTTGGCTGAACGATTCGAACATTTTCCATCAGAGTCAGCGAATACATTGTCTTGATCAAAAGCGGGACATCAAACATAGTGTGCCTAGACACTACAGACAGTGTCACAACAGAGATCCCAAAGGGACTGAATTCTTAGTCTTCGAGAGGTACATTCCCTCGTGGAGGGGAGGTGCCATGACAAGAGGTGTTTCACATTTAGAGACCTGGATTTACAAGTTACAGTCCCACTTGCCGCTCGGAATGAACGTGGAGTGGGACATTAATGCATTTATCAATAGGGCGTAAAAATTAAAAATCTAAATAATCCAAGGATTTAAAGCTAACATTCATGTGGTATTTTGGGCTTTCCTTTTCTTCTCCTTTCTGTTATTTATTATGTTTGATTTTATCATTTTCCAATGATCTGTTTTGGCTTGTGCTGTACAATATGTATAGTTGTTGAGTGTCAGCCCCGCTGGACTGTCATAACTTGCATTTAGATTCAATTATATTCACCACATATCCACCCTATTGGTGTTGTATCTTAAATACATTTGTTTTTATTTTTCTTGCATTTCATGTGGCTGATTGGTCAGTTATATGTAACGAACAATATATGGGTTCTTACCCATTTTTTTTATTACATGGGGCCGGTTTACACCTATCCACAAATTACCCATCAGAGACTGTGGACATGCTGTTGTAGGTTTTGGCCGTTTACTGTCCTTTTTTGGAGTTTTTGGGTTTAGTATCAACAATTGTTGGACCGTTATTCACACCCCCTTTCTTATTATATGTTTTTGAATTTTATTAGTACAGGCACTTTAAGGCATGTTTGGACGTTATGTCCTCACTCCCCCCTGTGGGGGGCGTGGTGCGGACATCATCGCACCTTCCCATTGTGGGTGATTTGGTGTACGCCTCTCCTTCTGAGAGAGGTGCGTGAGAGAGGTGCGTGATGCATGTCTTTCCCATTTTTGTTTTTTTAAAGGAAGTGACGTTCTTCGGCTGTATGTGCGCCTTGCCATTCAGTGATAGGCTGGACGCGCATCTAGTTTTTCCATTCAATTTCCTTAGATCGAGGCGTGGAGCGCATGTCTTCACACATATGCACTCTTCAGTTTTAATGTTCCAATGCGAGGCGTGGTATGCACGCTGATTCCCCATCTTTGTTTTACAGGAAGTGATTGCTGATTTGCACTTCCGAGATTGATGACGCATCACAGGTCTGTTTCTCATTATTGGGGTCATATTTCTTATATAATCAGAATGGCTACAGTGGACTGGCACCCCAGATGATGTCTATTTAGATGAAACGTGTCGGAACATGCTCCACTGCTGCCATACACATTTCTTAAGCGCTGTTTCCTCTTCTCAAAAATGTGAGTTTTTTAACCTTATTAAATTTCTAATTTTTATACAGAATTACGCTATGTGGCCCTTTTTTGTTCTCCTTTCCTTGATATATATATATATATATATATATATATATATATATATATATATATGAACATATGGGAGAAACTATCCATTTTTCTTATGAAATACCCTCTATGGAGACTCTTACCCCAATGACTTCCGTGTCAAAGGTCTCCAGATCGGATGTCTCCAATTTTGGCATTTGCCAATACAAGCCTGTTTGACTCACAGGACGTATGTCCTTTTGAGTTCAAACCATCTGGTAAGCCTTCATCCTATCAGTGGTGGACTATATTCACATATTGTTTTATTATTTATTCACCATTTTCGGATGTCTTAAATATGTTATGAACACTTGACGAATGTCCCTGCAAGAGCAATCCAGATTCACTACGTTTTTCACTTCACCTATGGACTCAATGTTTATTTGTTTTTCTGTTTATTTCTTCATACAAAATCACTGAGGATTTATCGCATTAGAGCTCTACATTACTTGTATGTATCATTTGTAAGATTTACTCAATCATCTCTGTTCATTTTTAATTTAGGGCTGCACTTTTTCCCTTATTATCTGAACACAGATGGGGCCCTTAAGACGTCAGGTGAATTTAAGGCAGTGTACTTATTGATCACCTGTCACAAGGTAGACACAGTACATCCAGGAGGGCTTGGTATTGTAATCCTATAAGGTAGTGTATAAGAATGTTCACTGCCAGGCAGGGTATAACTAAGAAAAGCAGAGCAACAGAGATAATTCAGAGTTCTGGCTTAGGAAGGATTGGGCTGAAGCCCTCTCACTGACTCCTGTGTCCAGAGGCCCAGGGAGAAGATACTGTCTGTGTGAGTGCCGATTGACACCTCCTCCTAGGAACATTGCTGATCAGGATGCCTGGGGATGCAATCGGGATCCTCCTTTAGCTCCGGATGCCTGTCGCCGACTCCTTGGCTATGGCAGGCGCAATCCCCCAGATCTAAGGCCACAGCACTCTGTTCCTTCATCCGGACTCCTGTCTCCCTCGTGGTAGCTCTGGCTTCCTCCCAGCAAATCTCTAGGGTCAAACTTCCCCCATGCAGGAGTGCTTCCTGGGATGTGTAGTTCTCTGTGGGTCAATTACAATCAAGGAGTCTGTGCTGCAAACTCCATCTCCCAGAATTCCTTGTAACACTTTCAGTCCTCTTTTGATAGGCCGACTCGACTCTATGCCTATGAAAAACCAGGGGAAAGGGCAGAGTGGGCTGTCCTTCCTGTGAACATGTCTGTGAGGAGAAAAAGGAAGCGGGAAAGTCCCTCGTTCAGAGCTGACAAGCTGTGTCTGTGCTCAATGAGAAACCTGGCCAGCTTGGCAATGCAGTGAGTATACAGAGCAACCGCTACATAAGTATGAGCCATTTGTAAGTAGGATGTTTGTAACTCGGGGACTACCCTTACACTTTTTGGGATTTTTTTTTACCAAAGTCATGTAGCAGAATACATTTTGGCCAAAATTTATTAAGAGTTTTTTATGGGATATCTTTTATAGCAGAAAGTAAAAAAATAGTTTTCTCTCAAAATTGTCGGTCTTTTTTCGTTTATAGCACAAAAAATAAAAAACCTAGTGGTGATCAAATACCACCAAAAGAAAGCTCTATTTGTGGGAAAAAAATAATATTAATTTCATTTGGGTACAGTGTTGCATGACTGCGCAATCGTCAGTTAAAGTAACAGTGGTTAAATAATGTGTCTGGGACGTGGCACATTATCTGACTGTGACGTGGTGCATCTGTACGATATTTATACAGTAACCTACTATGGCAAAAATTATGTTTACAAAGAAATATAAATTACATTTAACCACTTCGGCTTTAGAGAAATTTTTTCATATTCTTTTTCCATATGTAAAAATCTGTATTTTTGGCTATAAACCTTAACTTACTCTTACTTAAAACCCCAGAGCATTATATACATATTCTGAAAGCAGAGGTCTGGTAGAATAAGAAATATAGTAGTTGCAATTTTTTTATGTTGTATGATATTTTTGCAAGTGTTTATCAAATGCATATTTTCAGGAAAAAATATAAATAAAAGTATTTTAGTGCAAACACAGACAATACAATACCATATGTTTTGGTAAAAAAGATGGGGTTGCATCAAGTAAATAGTCAACATGTCAAGTCTTAAAATTTGTGTCTGTGATATTGCAAAAATCTATGGTACCCAAAAAACTCCATAGGCGATGCTTTAAACGCCTCTATTACTTTTCAGGTTAGAGATGACTGTGAGCTTTGTGCTAGTATTATTGCACCCACTCCAATGTTTGTGGCGAAAACTCACATGTGTGTAGGTTTTAGGTGTAGTGGTGGGGATTGCAGGCATAGGGGTGACAGGAAGGAGCAGGGATGTTAGTGCAGTAGTAGTAGGGTGGGTGCAGGCACAGTGGTGCATCCAGAAGGAGCTGTGAGCTGTAACTCTGGATGCAGTCCTCTCTGCCAGCAGCAGATGTAGGGTGGGGTTTGGTGATGGATGCTGCCATGCTAGAGATTTTAGCGTCTGTGTAAACCTCAGCAGAAGTCAGAGGGTAGAGAGGCGGTGTGAGCTAATGGGGCCAAAAACTAGATGGTCTTGTCCCATTGCAACTCAGTCTCAGCAGCTGTGTGAACCACTTTGGATGTGCTTCTTGCTGGATATGACTGTTGTGAATGGCACTATTCTGTGCATTATCATTGTCATTGTGTTGCACTACATTGAAAAAAAAAATTGTGCAGGTATATTCTTTTATGCACTGCAGGTCAAAATGTATGGGATGCCTTAACACAACGTGCCTTAGTGTCCAAAAATGCAGCACTAATGCAATGGACAGTCTGAATGGGCCCTAATGCCCTGTACACACGGTCGGACATTGATCGGACATTCCGACAACAAAATCCATGGATTTTTTTCCGACGGATGTTGGCTCAAACTTGTCTTGCATACACACGGTCACACAAAGTTGTCGGAAATTCCGATCGTTCTAAACGCGGTGACGTAAAACACGTACGTCGGGACTATAAATGGGGCAGTAGCCAATAGCTTTCGTCTCTTAATTTATTCTGAGCATGCGTGGCACCTTGTGCGTCTGATTTGTGTTACACATGATCGGAATGTCCGACAATGGATTTTGTTGTCGGAAAATGTTATAGCAAGCTCTCAAACTTTGTGTGTCGGAAATTCCGATGGAAAATGTGTGATGGAGCCCACACACGGTCGGAATTTCCGACAACAAGGTCCTATCACACATTTTCCGTTGGAAAATCTGACCGTGTGTACGGGGCATAAGGCTTATGTCAAACTAGCAATCTTGCTGCTGGCAACAATTCCCCAGTGACAGGATTGTTAATGAGGTGAAAGAACATTAAAAAAGCACTCACCTGCTTCTTTGACATCATTCCCTCAACTGGTGAAGAAAAATGTGAAGCCAGCAAAAGGCAACACTGTAGAAATAGGTGAGTAAGGTTTTTTTTAGCAATCATGTTTCTAGCAATTTGTCACCAGCAACAGAATCTCAAGTCTGCTAACCCACACTAACAAGATTGCTGAACAAAGCTCCTACCTGCTGCTATGAAGCCACTCCCTCATTGGACAAAATGCTGCAGAATTTTGCTTACCAGCAAGAAAGCAGCATTGGAATGCCACCTCTCTGGTTCAGAAAGGAAAAGAGTGATGCTGTAGAAGTAACTGAGTGCTCTCTTAGGCTCGGATCACATAAATGCATTTGAGTTTGATGCGGGTTACCCTGCATCCAATTCGCATGTCAGGAGACTGTGACCGGCTCTCAATGGAGCCACTTCACATAGCTCTGAGATAGCTCCGGAGCAAATTGTACAGGAGTCCTGTGCGTCTTCTGGTCCATTTCAGGTCCGAATTCTGCCAAAAATTCTGACCAAAATCGGACCTAAACGGTGAACAGGGACACACCGGATCCCTACTGTGAGCCGCTCCGCAAGGCAGTGTGAACCCAGCCTCCATGATCTTGTCCCCAGCAAATTTCCACCTTGCTCCTTTGCTTGCTGGTGACGTCAGTGTGGTACTGATTGTGTCTGAAAACATGTTTCTGGTGTGTCAGTACATTACTGACTGTGTATCTGTGGAAATGTTTGTGTCATAGTGGTTTTGAATCTCTTTTTTGCTAGTTGCATTATTTCAGGAATTCTGTTTTTTAGTACATTTGGGACAGCTCACACGGGGTGAGTTGGTATTGGCAACTTCCAAAGAAATGATGTGCTGGGGTGAAGGCGGCACAAAATCTGTTCTTGACCACATTGCCAAATTCAGAACTCAAGCTTTCCCACTAGTATTCACATATAGCATGTTCCTCAAACAATCTTCACTAAAGTACTTTGATGATTAGTACTTACTTGCAAAGGTATTTGGGTCCTTTCATACCATACTTCACATAAAAATGAATGCAAATGCAAATGCATGTGCAGTATTGTGCATTTGAGTTTGTTTTTATGCATGCTGTGTAGCATTTATGTGCATTAATGTGTGTTGTGATGTGAACAAAGCACATAGAAAAGTATTGATTTCTACAGTATGTGCACTTGCAGTAGCTGGCATGTATCCAGTGCAAAAAAATTTCAGGTAACAGAACATGGTGTGAATGGGCTCTTAGGCTACATTCACATGGGTGTAAGAATTTTACTGATCTTATTACGCATGTTTTTTTCTAGTACAAAAGTTTCTAGATAATTAATAAATACTTGCGTAAAATTGTCTTTTTATTTTTTTCATGTCCCCAGATGCAGATTTTAGGATTTTGTGTAATGGATCAAAACACAATGCATGTTTACATACCTGTGTGAATTGAAAACAATGCAGCTGCGTTCAGATCCATAAACAAAAAATGCTGGTAAATGTGTTTTTTATGGCAGTGTGAATTACTGAATTACACTCTTTGAAGACTTAATTGTACCTACTTGTGCTTGATAGTTTCTAAGTTACCTCTAAGCTAATAACTTGTAAAGGCTTTTAAAGCATCGCCTATAGACAATTTTAGGTACAGCAGTTTGTTGTCATACCACAGGCATGAACAATTTTAAATCTTGACATGTCTGGTATCTATTTAATCTATGCAACATTATCTTTTATATTTTGCCAAAAATGGTATTAAATTGTGCTTATGTGCACTAAAATTTATTTAAACTAAAGGCAAAACTTTTTTTTTTCATTTTGGATAGAGTGGAGAGAGACTAGGTTTTTATTGCTGTCTGTGCCTCTGTTGTCACCAAAACAGGAATAGAGCGGAAATCTACCAAATGGGACATTAATTCTGGTGACTCTGTTGATGACCTAGGACTCCCTCACTTTGGAGGGATTTCCTCTCACTTCCTTTTTTGGCTATAGGACAGGAAGTCAAGGGGAATCTCTCCAATGGGACACAGATGGCAAAAAATACTGACAGTGGCAAAAAAACTGACAGTGGTTATACATATCCCTTAAGTTGGCATACACTAGTAGATTTTTGAATAAACATTTATACGAAAAGTCTTGGTACACTTGGTGACCTAGGTCAAAATTAAATGTGCTTTTAGCACAAGATTTTGGAGTGAATGTATTTTCCTGAACAAAAAACGGAAACTGAAATTTGTTTGAGAGAAACTGTAAGAAAAAATCTCCATCATGCAACTTTGAATTATGTGTCACTGTGGTCAAAAACAAATGATAATTTATCTCCCGGCAATGATTAGAAAATTAAACAAATGTTCAGAAAATAAGTAATTTCAAACAAACGTATACTAGTATATTGTCAGCTTTACTCTATCCAAAATAAAAAAAAAGTTTTGCCTTTCAAGTAGACTTGTAATTTGTACTAGCTTCTATTTTCAATAATGTAATCTATTGATTTCAATATAAGTATATATTTAGTGTTATACAAATCAAAGGTTCTGTAAAAGAGCAGACAACAAGAGCAAATATCAAACATTTTTACATGGTTGGGAGTACCAGACAATAAATCCCCTATTTCCTTGCATTTCCCACTAATAGGACTTCTGTTTAGAATGGGCAGGATAATTAAATTATAAAAATGTCTGTAAAGTCCAATTTCCTAATCTTTTCTCACATGTTTTCCTGATGGAATTGTGTCTTTCCTTCCTCTCTTCTACCAGATTGCCTTTCGGAACAAAGGTTGTCCCTTTTTTAGTTTCAGGCATTGTCTTGCGCGTTCTGGTACGGAATGTTTGAATCCCCGTTACTCGCGTGGGTTTGTTTTCACTTGATGAGATTTTCAAGTGTCCTAGTAAGAACAGAAGTATGTGCTTCGTTTTCTGCTATACAAAGAAGTTCAAGCAAAAAATGCAGATTAGTGTCAAGGCCATTGAAAGGTTTAGCTTTTCTATCGGAAATCTGGACTACAGTGGAACATGGAACAAAGGATGGGGAGAGGTTAGAGCGGGATGTGTAAAATGGGCAAAATAACTCAGTAATGCAGGGTTCTAAAAACTGATTTTTTTCAGGAACATTAAGAGTAAATTCAGAAAAAAAGTTTTGCAGCGGTAAAGGGTTAAAAGGGCCAGGGAGTGAAAAGGAATCTAACCCAAACAGAAATAAATCACCTGCAGAGGTTCCAGTTCTTCTTTATACTATGACGGATTATATTATACAATGAAGGACTATACTATTATATTATTATTATTATTATTATTATTATATTGGTTATAGGATTGTGTATATGGGAGTGTATGATTTTATTTATTTATTTTTATGGTTGAACTAGCAGGACTTGTGTCTTTTTTCAACCTGACTAACTATGTAACTATGTACAGTATCTCACAAAAGTGAGTACACCCCTCGCATTTTTGTAAATATTTTATTATATCTTTTCATGTGACAACACTGAAGAAATGACACTTTGCTACAATGTAAAGTAGTGAGTGTACAGCTTGTATAACAGTGTAAATTTGCTGTCCTCTCAAAAAAACTCAACACACAACCATTAATGTCTAAACCGCTGGCAACAAAAGTGAGTACACCCCTAAGTGAAAATGTCCAAATTGGGCCCAATTAGTCATTTTCCCTCCCCGGTGTCATGTGACTCGTTAGTGTTACAAGGTCTCAGGTGTGAATGTGGATCAAATGTGTTAAATTTGGGGTTATCACTCTCACTCTCTCATACTGGTCACTGGAAGTTCAACATGGCACCTCATGGCAAAGAACTCTCTGAGGATCTGAAAAAAAGAATTGTTGCTCTACATAAAGATGGCATAGGACAGTGATGGGGAACCTTGGCACCCCAGATGTTTTGGAACTACATTTCCCATGATGCTTAACTACACTGCAGAGTGCATGAGCATCACGGAAAATGTAGTTCCAAAACATCTGGGGTGCCAAGGTTCCCCATCACTGGCCTAGGCTATAAGAAGATTGCCAAGACCCTGAAACTGAGCTGCAGCAGTTTAACAGGACAAGTTCCACTCAGAACAGACCTCGCCATGGTCGACCAAAGAAGTTGATTGCACATGCTCAGCGTCATATCCAGAGGTTGTCTTTGGGAAACAGACATATGAGCACAGTGGCTGCAATTGACTGGGCACAGTGGCTTAATTTGACGGGGCACAGTGGCTGCAATTGATGGCACATTGGCTTCATGTGATGGGGCACAGTGGCCTCATGTGACGGGGTAGAGTGGCTGCAATTGATGGTGCACAGTGGCTGCAATTGATGGCACAGTGGCTTCATGTGACGGGGCACAGTGGCCTCATGTGACGGGGTAGAGTGGCTGCAATTGATGGTGCACACTGGCTGCAATTGACGGGCACAGTGGCTTCAAGTGACGGGGCACAGTGGCTGCAATTGACGGGCACAGGGGCTGCAATTGATGGGCACAGTGGCTTCATTTGATGGGGTACAGTGGCTGCAATTGACGGGCACAGGGGCTGCAATTGATGGGCACAGTGGCTTCATTTGATGGGGCACAGTGGCTGCAATTGATGGGCACAGTGACTTCATGTGACGGAGCACAGTGGCTTCATATGATGGGGCACAGTGGTTGCAATTGACAGGGCACAATGGCTGCAATTGATGGGGCACAGTGGCTGCAATTGACGGGCACAGTGGCCTCATGTGACGGGGCATGGTGGCTGCAATTGACGGGGCACAGTGGCTTCATTTGACGGGGCATAGTGGCTGCAATTGACAGGCACAGTGGCTTCATTTGACAGGGCACAGTGGCTGCAATTGACGGGCACAGTGGCTTCATGTGACGGGGCACAGTGGCTGCAATTGACGAGCACAGTGGCATCATGTGATGGGACAAAGTGGCTGCAATTGACGGGGAACAGTGGCTGCAATTGACGGCACAATGTCTGCAATTGATGGGCACAGTGGCTGCAATTGACGGGGCACAGTGGCTGCAATTGACGGGGTACAGTGGCCTCATGTGATGGGGCACAGTGGCTGCAATTGACGGGGCACAGTGGCTGCAATTGATGGGGCACAGTGGCCTCATGTGACGGGGCACGGTAGCTGCAATTGACGGGGCACAGTGTCTGCACATGACGGGCACAGTGGCTTCATTTGACGGGGCACAGTGGTTGCAATTGACGGGCACAGTGGCTGCAATTGACGGGGCACAGTGGCTTCATGTGACAGGGCACAGTGGCTGCAATTGACGGGCACAGAGGCTTCATGTGACATCGCACAGTGGCTGCAATTGACGGGACACATTGGCTGCATTTGACGGGGCACAGTGGCTGCACCTTATGGGCACAGTGGCTTAATTTGACGGGCACAGTGGCTGCATTTGACGGGGCACAGTGGCTGCAATTGATGGCACAGTGGCTGCATTTGATGGGCACAGTGGCTGCATTTGACGGGCACAGTGGCTGCATTTGACAGGCACAGTGGCTGCAATTGATGGGGCACAGTGGCTGCAATTGACGGGGCACAGTGGCTGCAATTGACGGGGCACGGTGGCTGCAATTGACGAGGCACAGTGGCTTCATTTGACGGGGCACAGTGGCTGCAATTGATGGCACATTGGCTTCATGTGATGGGGCACAGTGGCCTCATGTGACGGGGTAGAGTGGCTGCAATTGATGGTGCACAGTGGCTGCAATTGATGGCACAGTGGCTTCATGTGACGGGGCACAGTGGCCTCATGTGACGGGGTAGAGTGGCTGCAATTGATGGTGCACACTGGCTGCAATTGACGGGCACAGTGGCTTCAAGTGACGGGGCACAGTGGCTGCAATTGACGGGCACAGGGGCTGCAATTGATGGGCACAGTGGCTTCATTTGATGGGGTACAGTGGCTGCAATTGACGGGCACAGGGGCTGCAATTGATGGGCACAGTGGCTTCATTTGATGGGGCACAGTGGCTGCAATTGACGGGCACAGTGACTTCATGTGACGGGGCACAGTGGCTTCATATGATGGGGCACAGTGGCTGCAATTGACAGGGCACAATGGCTGCAATTGATGGGGCACAGTGGCTTCAATTGACGGGCACAGTGGCCTCATGTGACGGGGCACGGTGGCTGCAATTGACGGGGCACAGTGGCTTCATTTGACGGGGCATAGTGGCTGCAATTGACAGGCACAGTGGCTTCATTTGACAGGGCACAGTGGCTGCAATTGACGGGCACAGTGGCTTCATGTGACGGGGCACAGTGGCTGCAATTGACGAGCACAGTGGCATCATGTGACGGGACAAAGTGGCTGCAATTGACGGGGAACAGTGGCTGCAATTGACGGCACAATGTCTGCAATTGATGGGCACAGTGGCTGCAATTGACGGGGCACAGTGGCTGCAATTGACGGGGTACAGTGGCCTCATGTGATGGGGCACAGTGGCTGCTATTGACGGGGCACAGTGGTTGCAATTGATGGGGCACAGTGGCCTCAGGTGACGGGGCACGGTAGCTGCAATTGACGGGGCACAGTGTCTGCACATGACGGGCACAGTGGCTTCATTTGACGGGGCACAGTGGTTGCAATTGACGGGCACAGTGGCTGCAATTGACGGGGCACAGTGGCTTCATGTGACAGGGCACAGTGGCTGCAATTGACGGGCACAGAGGCTTCATGTGACATCGCACAGTGGCTGCAATTGACGGGACACATTGGCTGCATTTGACGGGGCACAGTGGCTGCAACTTATGGGCACAGTGGCTTAATTTGACGGGCACAGTGGCTGCATTTGACGGGGCACAGTGGCTGCAATTGATGGCACAGTGGCTGCATTTGATGGGCACAGTGGCTGCATTTGACGGGCACAGTGGCTGCATTTGACAGGCACAGTGGCTGCAATTGATGGGGCACAGTGGCTGCAATTGACGGGGCACAGTGGCTGCAATTGACGGGGCACGGTGGCTGCAATTGACGGGGCACAGTGGCTTCATTTGACGGGACACAGTGGCTTCATTTGACGGGGCACAGTGGCTTTATTTGACGGGGCACAGTGGCTGCTTTTGACAGAGCACAGTGGCTGCAATTGATAGCACAGTGGCTACATTTGACGGGGCACAGTGGCTGCATTTGACGGGGCACAGTGGCTGCAATTGATGGCACAGTGGCTGCAATTGATGGCACAGTGGCTGCAATTGATGGGACACAGTGGTTGCAATTGATCGGACACAGTGGCTGCATTTGGTGGGGCACAGTGGCTGTGTTTAATGCCGCACAGTGGATGCGTTTGATGCTGCACAGTGGCTGCGTTTGATGGGGCACAGTGGCTGCGTTTGATGGGGCATTTCTTTTTATCTATTTCTACAGAGCCTACAGAGCATTGCACTAAGTTGTATTTTCCCTGGATGGGGAAATGCAACCATGTTTTATATTGTACGACCCTATACACCATGTGCCCTATAAAAGGGGATGGGCATTAAGGTGTATATATGCAGAGTAAACACCTCCAAAATCTTGATATACCAGACATGTGTGAAGGGCAATGGTGTGCGGGCAATTCTTATATTTCTGCACTGAGCAATGTACACTCTGGGCTCCAGATGGGATGGGTTCTAGAACACTGTAACTTCTGTCTCAGCACATGTGCAGGATTTACATAATCCTGAACTTAATGTGTCTCTGGATTGCTTTTCAGTGGTGTTATCTGGGAGAACGTGCCAATTTTGAGACCTGGCCAAAAAGCATTGATAGAGACTGGGGATGTCCGTTTGGGGAGAGTGCCCCAGGATCTGCAGCAGAGGAGTCTCTTCATCTATAAGACACTGTAACAGTCCAGACTTGGAGTAAGTAAATAAAATAAGTCTCTCTCCCTCTCTCTGATTTTCTTGCTTTTCATGGGCACAGTGGCTGCATTTGACAGGGATATACAATGTAATACTGACACATAATCACACACATAGGTTGGACTTAATGGACTTGTGTCTTTTTTCAACCTCACCTACTATGTAACTATGTGGCACAGTGGCTGCGTTTGATGCCGCAGAGTGGCTGCAATTGATGGGGCACAGTGGCTGCATTTGATGGCGCACAGTGGCTGCATTCGATGGGGCATTTATTTGTATTTATTTCTACGGAGCCTGCAGAGCATTGCACCCAGTTGTATTTTCCCTGGGTGGGGAAATGCAACCATGTTTTATATTGTATGTCCCTATACACCATGTGCCCTATAAAAGGGGATGGGCATTAAGGTGTATATATACAGAGTAAACACCTCCAAAATCTTGATAAACCAGACATGTGTGAAGGGCAATGGTGCAGCAATTTTTTTTATTTCTTTGTGTACATTGTAATGCACATGCACTGAGCAATGTTCACTCTGGACTCAAGATGGGATGGGTTCTAGAACACTGTAACTTCTGTCTCAGCACATGTGCAGGATTTACATAATCCCAGGGTTTTTTTTCTCAAACAATAGGTGCTGGAACTTAAAGTGGTGTTCCGGCCAAAATTATACTTTTTAAATAAAAATACCCCTATAATACACAAGCTTAATGTATTCTAGTAAAGTTAGCCTGTAAACCAAGGTCTGTTTTGTTAGTTTATAGCAGTAGTTTGTTATTTTATAAACTTACAGCAGGCCGTGGCCATCTTAAGTGTGGGCATCTGAAGCCAGACTGTATTTCTTCCTGGATCTCATCTTTGCAGATCTCGCACATGCTCAGTGCAGCACAAGCAGTGTAATAGGTTTCAGGTCAGGTTTCCATAGCAATGGCAGTGTCAGAGGAAGTTGCCCCCCCTTCCCAGAAGGCATTGCAAACAGGAAATGATGCGATGGGCCACGGCCAGGGAGGAGGAAGTGAAAAATGAATACAGCATATATACAGTAGGTGCTGAGAAAAAAAAATAAAAAATATCCAAATTGTTTACAGTGCACATTTTAGTGAGGGATGCTGAAGAGTTGTAAAAGTGGGTGGAACTCCACTTTAACCACGGCCCCACAAAACCCCTCCCCCTACACACACCCTCCAAATCACATCAAATAGTGGGTGTGTTCAGTCAAATTTCATGAAAACAGTAGGAGGGTCTTAAGGGGGCATTAAATACCAAGATTGCATTACATACAGAGTGCAGAGCTGTCACTTGTAAACACAGCAACCAGACTTCTGTGTTTACAAGTGATTGTGGTGAGCAGGCACCAAAGGGGCTGAGCCAGAGGTGGTGGAACTGAGTTCCACCAAGTTCCCCCTGAAATAAAGCCCTGCATAATCCTAAACTAAATGTGTCTCAGAATTGCTTTTCAGTGGTGTTATCTGGGAGAATGTGTCAATTTTGAGACCTGGCCAAAAAGCATTGATAGAGACTGGGGACCATGGTCCGTTTGGGGAGAGTGCCCCAGGATCTGCAGCAGAGGAGTCTCTTTGTCTATAACTGTGACAGTCCAGACTTGGAGTAAGTAAATAAAGTAAGCCTGAGCCAACGTAAAGAACCATTTTGATCATGTTAAGATTTACAGTATTCTTTTTGTGTAGATGTCATAATTTGTTCTTGGTTTGTCTGTGAATGCCTAAACAGACTATTGGGATATTAATGGAGTACTCCAGTTACAGATCATTTTGCCATACTTTAAGTGTTTTCCGGTCTCCCCTTCAAAAAATGTAAAGTCCGCTACTACGCATACAGTAGCTGCTGACTTTTAATATTATGACACTTACCTGTCCTGGAGTCCAGCGATTGTCGGCACCGAAGCCGATGTTTCCATCAGCTGTCGGGTACTGCCTCCACCATTGCCGGGGACAACTACGCATGCGCGAATCGCGCTGCGCACTCCAACTGACCCGGCATTTCTTCTTTAGGACATCATAAAACAGCCCAAATGTTTGTATCTTGCTGTCCATTCAGAGCTCCATTAGGATAATCTGCAGTTCAAGTCCAGAATACTTTCAGTGCAAAGACCAAGTCCTCTGTATATAATAACTCTCTGTATTTACAGTTACAACAATTAAAGTTTCTCCTGCAACTCTTTTATTTATTTTTTTTGTTGGTTAGAGCTCACAAGTAATATGTAATAATAACAAAGGAGTATAAACTAACGGCATGCTGAGGATACCCATATCACACCATTGCAGTTTGCTTTAGCTTTGCCTCTCCTAAGCATATTCCCTTAAAATAAATCCTTAAAGTGTAACTTTACCCATAACAACCTGATAAAATATATAGTTCTTTAGCAAGGAACATATATTCCACATTAATAATTATGCTACCAAAATTAGTGTGTGCTGTAAATTGCCTCCAGCATTGCTCCTGTTTCTTCTTGCTGGACGCGGCCATTTTGCTGAAGCCCAGAGTCTGAGCAGTAAATCATAAAGCAGAACTAAACCCATCAATTTAATGGTTTAAAAACAGTTACATTACAGTAATGCCAGGATTGCTAAACTGTCACATTTGCTTGTGTCCTCAACCAAACTGTTTTACATCAAATTGCTGGTGTCATAACTATCATCTGCAGCACCATGGTAGTTGCAGATCAAACAGAAGCAGCTTGCTTGGCTGTAAAGATAGGAGGGTTTAATTAAGGCTGTCAGCAGATCAGCCTCTACAAATTCAGCAGTGCCTAAAAATGGAGAGCAACTCAGCATGTGTAGTGTATTACTGGATTTTATACAGTATAGGTACTTATTTTCAATGTTTTACATATAGCTATACCTGCAAAAAAGGCAGCAGAAAGTGATCTAGTGGGACCTAATTTTCCTACTAAAGTTCCACTTTGACTATAGTGCCAGATGTGAGGGTAATGGCCTAAGGGTTAGGCTAAAGTGATTCCTAAGATACATAACTGGTAAATATCGGTATTTAAGGGGAAAGTGGCTGGGGAGAGGGGGTGATAAGTAGGGAATGGGGAAAAAGGGAAGGTAGGCGAGAGATCGTCTCTGCCGCAAGAGTTCAAAACCAACCAACAGAGGGAGTGTTGATTGGAAAATTAATAAACATGAATAGTAGCAGTAATCTGTTTAAGGCATTTTTCTTGACAGAGGTCCTCCCAGACTCAACCCTTGTTTAGGGGTGGGAGGCCCTTTGTCCACAGAGTGAGAAAGGGTACAGGTAAAGGGTCTTTTATATATAGTCAACTAATTATTGTGTAGCTCCAACTGGATTCTGTTCTATCAAAGCTTTGTATCTGTCCGTGGTTTGGAAATGATTCCAGCATGCCCAAATGTGTGATAATTTGGCTGTGGAATCACTAGCATTATGAATCAAATCTTCCATCTCCATGATTTTACAGATGCATTTAAGCCATTCAGAAATATTTGGGGTGTGGGATGATCGCCAATGTACTGGAATCAGGACTGGACTGGCCTACCGGAAATTTTGTGGGCATGTGCCATTCCAAGGCTAGGCGGTCTCTGGAAAGCTCGTACATGCTCGGCCATTTTCGGAAGGCTGGCGCATGCGCAGTGACGTAAAGGTGCTGGGCGGCGCCATTTGTCCCAGGGCGACAAAGCGCTCGTCTCAGCGGTGGCATGCGCCAGTCTTCACATCACGGCTGCATCGGCCAGGTAAGACCAGACCCCTTCGCAGCCTCTGTCTGGCCTCTCTCCTGTACCATGTCTGACCAAACACATGTCCTGGGATTAAAATATATAGAGGGGGTGGGAAGGGGACAATGGCACACAGTCTATAGCAAATGTTCTATAGCAAATTAAAATGCTGATTGGGAAGCGAATAGTTACGGGATCTTTTTGATGTTAATTTTTATAGGTCATGGATATTCAAAAAATTTTCCTCACCAAGGTTTCAGCAGCAGAATCATCACCGTCAGAGCAGTATCAGCAGGAAGAAGAATCTCTTACCTCTGAACAAATTAATGATTTTGATGATGATCCCTTAGATGCTGAGGAAGGTTCAAGGTCATCATGTCTAGGAAGCCGTGAAGAACTGCCAGAAAGAGCAGGGAGTAGCTCTGTAAATCTGAGTTTAGTATGTGAGGCTACTGATTTAGGGGATGTTGAAAAGGGGCCAGTACAGCCTAAACTAGCACAATATCCTTATGACTATTTTGGCACACAAAAACGTTCATTTTTGTTTCATTGGTTAGAAAAATACAGCTGGTTGGAGTATTCAATACAAAAAAATGCCTTATTCTGTTTTACCTGCAGAAAGTTTGGTACAAAACAAGGTAGGTCACACTTAGATTCACTTATGTGCAAAAGTGGATACAAAAACTGGAAAAGAGCTCTAGGTTCATTTAAGGAGCACGAAAAATCTTCAGCTCATAAGTCTGGTATGCTTGCATGGTCTGCACCTGATATTCCATTATTTTGTTTGTGACTTTTTGAATACCCTCCTTATTGACTCTCTTAGGCAGCCAACTATTACCACCGCAGTCCACTCAGGCTGTGTCCATCCAGCCCACCGAGCAGCTCGCATCCCTCCGCTCCCTCCTTCCCATCCCCCTTTTTTCCCCATATCTGTTGGATTTGCAAGCAATTAATCGGTCTTATTTAGGATTCGGGGGCCCTCATTCCCCAACCTTCAAATTCAACTTACACTTACCTAAATGACTGCTTGCTAACTCAATGCGTCCGGAGGGTGTATGACGTTGTTTTGTTTTGTATTGTTTTATGTTTTGTCCTGTTTGTTTAATTAGCTCACGATAATTGTTTCAAGGTCCAATCCTGGACTTGATTAGTAGTTTTTTTGATACTACATTTTAACTATTCACTCCTCAATTTTTGATATTTGTAAAGCTACTTATTTAATAAATTCTTGTTTATACTTTTGAACCATTTTGAATTTTCTGGTCTGATCAATACTTGTTGCTAAAATAACCCCTTACTCAGCTCCTCTACACCGGGTACCCCTTTTCTTTTCCATGTATGCATATGGTTACAGCAACAGACACCGATTAGGTGTATGATCTAGTTGATCATGTTACTTACTCGACTACCACCGGGTGTCTCCTGCTCCTCCCCCCTCCCCTACCCCATCCCTTATTTTATAATACGTTTATTGTGATCCCCTTATGGTCACTTCCAGCAAGCACACCATTACATAAACTTAAAGTAGTATCTTTAATTTGTCCCCAGTGTGAGCTTTGGGGGAATGGCCTTTATGTTGGGAGAGGACATCGACCTTGAGATTAGGACTGCATTCCAGAGTGACACCCCCCCAAGCCTTTAATCAGGATGACAAAATCAGGAACAAATTTAAAGAGCATAAAAAACTCCTGATTAGGCATCTTAACAGAAAATGGGACGTGTCCTCTCTGGAAACATATATCTCACATAGAATAGTACCAAGAGGATTACGTGATAGGACTATACCAGCTGAACATTTACATACAGAAAGTTTCCTACCCAAGTGGAAAGAACTTTGTATTAATCACGGCTTAGCCGTGATGAGGCTAATTGTTGAGGAGGAAAAAGCTCAATTGATAACAATACAGGTCCAAATAGAGGAAAGTGCTCGAGGCTTAGAGGCATTAAAACATTTAGAGGAATTTACTAAACAAAATTATATTTTGAAAAAAGAAATTGAAAAGACACAACTAAACCTTAAAATAACAAAACAAAGCAAATTCAAACGTGACATAGCTGACTTTGAAAGAGACGAGGTGTTTGACCTGACCATCCGACGAGGACGGAGCAAATCACGGGGGGGGGGCAACGTCAACAGTCAAGACAATGTCAAAATAAATCACATAGTGACTCAGACGACGAGACGACTAAGGCAGTCATTTTTTTAGATCAAGAGGGGGTGGAGCCAGTAACTACACAAGCCCCACCTCCAAAAACAAAGACCAAAACTGGACCTCAAAACAAGAAACAACCAAAATCGACCAGTGAACGAACATACACGAGGAGCCAAAAGAGACACTGACTGTGCCACTCTCTATGTGCGACCTTCAGAGACCTGATGACCTGAAGGTGGTAAATCTATCCAACATTGACCTTAGTCCGGACCACGTTAGCCTCCTTAAAAAGGGTATGTCCTTCTCCCCGACAGCAGAAATGGAAGAGTTCACTGTGTATAAGGACATTGTACTCTTCCTAAGGAAGGTCTTTTTACGTTCCCTGCACGAAGAGAAAGGTGAAGTGCTAATAGCCACTGTCACTTTGGACGTGGATGACCAAAAGGTCCTGGACATACTGAACTCATTATTAGAGGAAAATTTAGGACCTAGCGAGGAACCCTCAATTTCGACAAGACGGCAGGTCGATTTAAAAATTAAATCTCAAAAAATGCCCCCATTATCTAAAAATAGGTGGCTAAACCTCTTTTTGGAGATGGTTCAATCTGATCTGGAAAAAATCAATTGGTCTAAAAAGACCACTGACAATTTAACCTCCGGTGAAAGAAATGCCCTCAATGAAATAAAAAAAAAGAAAAACATAGTAGTAAAAAATAGTGACAAAGGGGGCAATGTGGTCTTGCTAAATGAACAACACTATGAGAGAATAGCAAAACGATTGCTGTCCGATGAGAGTACTTATCGTCAACTTAACTACAATCCTTTCCCTGCAGTGATTCAGGAATTAAATCAGACTTACATTTGCCAAGGACGAGGGACTGCTAACCATTTGTGAATTTCAACATCTTTCCGTTCGGGAGTTCAATGTACCCACCTTCTATATAATTCCTAAGTTACATAAAAATGTAATAAATCCACCCGGAAGACCTATTGTCTCCGCCTGTCAAGGCCCTTTTGAAAAAATTGGTAGGTACTTGGACTCCCTTTTGAAGGGCATGGTTGGCAGTCTAGAATCCTTTGTACAGGACACTCGACATGTCTTAGCAAAGTTCTCAGAGCTTAAGGATCTAGATCAACTTGGTGAAATTTGGCTCGTTGGTATTGATGTTGAGTCACTGTATACCTCGATACCCCACTCTTGTGGAATAAAAGCTGTTGAGACTTTTCTGAACACTACATACCCAGAATCAGGACCACAAAATGAATTCCTGATTGACTTGTTGGAATTTATGCTACTCAACAATTTTTTCCAGTTCTTAACCACCTATTACCAACAAATTCGGGGCACCTCCATGGGGGGTGGCATGGGTGCCATCCTATGCTTGCCTGCATTCGGGTCTGTGGGAGGAGGAGGTTGTTTTCTTTTCGTCGATGTGCCGTGACCACGTTCACACGTGGTTGCGGTACATCGACGATGTCTTCATGATTTGGAGGGGTACACAAACTGAGCTGTTACAGTTCATTCATGAGCTTAACATCAACCAATACAATATCCACTTAACCTATACGTTTGACTAGACAAGATTGTCTTTCCTAGATTTGCAAATAACTTTGGAAAATGGTCAATTCTGTACCTTCACCTTTCGCAAGGCCACTGCAGCGAACACCTTCCTCTGCGCAACTAGCCATCATCCTTATTGGATTAAAAATGGTATACCAGTGAGACAGTTTCTACGCATTAAAAGAAACTGCTCAAAAGCAAGTAACTAGAGACGCGAGAGCCTGGATCTTTACGCTCGATTCCGAGAGCGTGGTTACTCGCATCGACAAATTAAAAAAGCTAAAAAGAAAGCAGCAGCCCGTGACCGCCAAAGATTGTTATCAATTGAGCCATCCGGTGTTCCAACAAGACCCAACTCTAATACCAATGATCCAATACGAATAATAACCACTTTTGGATCCCAGTGGAACACCGTCCGATCAATTTTAGAGAAACATTGGGGTGTTTTGACCAACTCACCTGGGTTGGCCAAGATCGTGGGCAGCTCACCCAAGTTGGTAGCACGTCGTGCCAAAAACTTGGGTGACATGCTGATTCAATCAGAATTCATCCGTAAACAAGACAACTCATGGCTATCCAACTATCCATGGTCACTAGGTATGTTCCCTTGTAATAAATGCCAGATCTGTCCATTGGTGTATAGGACTTCAACTTTCACGGATGCACATGGAAGGGAAACATGTGAAATACGGGATTTAATTAATTGTTCCACTTCACGTGTAGTCTACATGATAACATGTCCATGCCCTAAAATATACGTGGGCAAAACAAAAAGACAGTTAAGGATCCGCATAGGTGAACATTTGCGTGAAATTAATGATAAAAGCAAAATTCCAGAAAAGCCCCTCGCCAAACACTTTGCCCAATACCACGGAGGGAGCTCCCAGGGTATGAAAGTGAAGAGCATTTATGCCCTAAAACTACCCTCTAAATGTGGTGACTTTGATCGTATGCTCCTGCAGAAAGAAAAGTGGTGGGTGTATCCATTAAAGTCCCTTACACCTGTCGGATTGAACACAGAACTAAACCTGCAGGCCTTTTTACCTACTTAAAACTCCTTTCAAAGCTTGCGGTTTTTATTTCTTTTGAAATACCTTCCTCTTTGTTAGGGTGATTGTGATCTGGTGGGTTAACAGACCTATTCATTTTAGGCACCCACTCCCTGCCTATATACGCATCTATGCATGTGCTTAATAGGTATGCACATGCACACATATACATATGCAAAAGGCCTTGATTACTAATGTTTCTCATACTTCCTGTTATGTTTAATATGTATATTACTAGCGTTGTTTGTCCTCGTTTTTTGTCCTTCCCCTTTGTCCCTTTTTCCACAAACATACCCAAAGTTATCATTAGGACTCTCTCAACTTACTTGACATACTAATGAGACTATTGATTTTCTTTCTCATGTGTATCATGATCTTTATGTGTCAAGTAGTTGTAAAAAACTCTTTTGATTGTGAAGAAATTACAAAACATGATCTTTTTTATTCATGGACAACTGTCCCCTTAATATCCAAACACACTTGGGAGGTGACCGAACGCAATCGTAATGATATAAGGGAGCGTGGTTACCAGCCCAAGTATTGTCCAAGATGAAGCTACGCCATTAGACCCAGCGAAACGCGTTGACGTCATCAACGCAGGCCTGTCATGGACGCCGGTGTATGGGAAGCGAGGCGAGCGCTGTGAGCTATGCTCTGACGAGCTAAGGCTGTACGATCACACCGAACCATCTGAAGTCTATAGCAGATTGATATTTCAAATATTTCAATTTCTACCGGGATGCACTCCTAAACAACCTGCACACTTTACTTACCTTTCATCACGGCATCTGATCATGGAGGGAGTAAGTCACTGGAGCTTCGGATTTCCCGCCACCCCTGCAGCCTATGATGATACTGTGTATCCAGCCATTCTACAGCTGAGCAGATGAGTACGTGAGTGATTTGTTTTTCCCCTGCATATGAAGCGTTCTCTGCACCAACTGACTCAGTCTATTAGGAATTATCCCACCCGGTTGAAGACTTCAAATGGTAAAGTCTGGTGATTCCATTATCATACATCCTCTTTATGATCCATTTCCGATTGTCAGTGTTATCTTCCACACATGAGTAATCTTTTTTGACCTATTGAAATTTCAGCTAATATCTTGCCACCGAGGAACTCTAGTATTCTTAACATCAATACCACCTGATATTCCATTATTTTGTTTGTGACTTTTTGAATACCCTCCTTATTGACTCTCTTAGGCAGCCAACTATTACCACCGCAGTCCACTCAGGCTGTGTCCATCCAGCCCACCGAGCAGCTCGCATCCCTCCGCTCCCTCCTTCCCATCCCCCTTTTTTCCCCATATCCATTGGATTTGCAAGCAATCAATCGGTCTTATTTAGGATTCGGGGGCCCTCATTCCCCAACCTTCAAATTCAACTTGCACTTACCTAAATGACTGCTTGCCAACTCAATGCGTCCGGACGGTGTCTGAGGTTGTTTTGTTTTGTATTGTTTTATGTTTTGTCCTGTTTGTTTAATTAGCTCATGATAATTGTTTCAAGGTCCAATCCTGGACTTGATTAGTAGTTTTTTTGATACTACTTTTTAACTATTCACTCCTCAATATTTGATATTTGTAAAGCTACATATTCAATAAATTCTTGTTCATACTTTTGAACCATTTTGAATTTTCTGGTCTGATCAATACTTGTTGCTAAAGTAACCCCTTACTCGGCTCCTCTACACCGGGTACCTCCTTTTCTTTTTCATGTATGCATATGGTTACAGCAACAGACACCGATTAGGCGTATGATCTAGCTGGTCACGTTACTTACTCGACCACCACCAGGTGTCGCCTGCTCCTCCCCCCTCCCTTTCCCCTACCCCATCCCTTATTTTATAATGCATACAAAGATAGTATACTCCGTGGTAATGTGCTTGAGAGGATCCAAACAGGTAGTGAGGTTCAAATTCAGGAAAGGAGAGATTATCTTAAACGTCTTGTGGCTGTTGCAACGTTCCTTAGTAAACAAGGATTTTCATTTAGAGGTCAAGATGAATCAGAAAATAGTCAGAATAGGGGAAATTTTAAGGAATGTTTAAATTTGATTTCTAAATTTGACAGCTTCCTCAAAAATTATTCACCACCTGCAAACGCTACCTATACTTCTCCTTCATCTCAGAATGCAATTATTCAGTGCTGCTCTGAGGAAGTTAGCAGTAAGATAGTCAGTGAATTAAAGGCTTCTGGTCTTTATTTGGTAATGGCAGATGAGGCAAGAGATCATCAAAAAGAACAATTAGCCATATGTATCCGCTACGTTTTACCCGAAAATGGTGCAATAAAAGAACATTTTCTTTCTTTGAAGGAATTGAAAGATTTCTGTGTGAATTCAATCACTGAATCTTTGCAGGAGTGTTTGAAAGATTATGGGCTAGGTCTCAAACTGGTGGCCCTCCAGATGTTGGGTAACTACAAGTCCCATGAGGCATTGCAAGGCTGACAGTTACAAGCATGACTCCCACAGGCAGAGGCATGATGGGACTTGTGGTTTCGCAACAGCTGGAGGGCCGCCAGTTTGAGACCCCTGGGCTAGATAGTCTTTAATGCGTTGCACAAACTTACTATATATGTGCACTGCTATGCTCACGAACTCAATCTTGTATTGTGCCATACTTGCAAAGCAATAAAAGAAGCCAAGGATTTTTTCCATTCAATGGAAAATCTCTATACATTTTTTAGCACATCTCTAATTCACTATCAAAAGTTCAAAGATGTGCAATCCACATTAGGCTTGAAACCAGGTGAACTAGTTCAGCTATCAGATACCCGCTGGTCTTGCCAGATACGCTCTGTGAATGCACTGATTACCAATTTTGTTCCTGTCTACAAGTGCCTTTCAGAGATAAAATCAAGTACTGCATTTGGTCTGTTGTCAAATTTAAAGAAAATCTCTGTAATTTTTTGTCTTTTTATGTTCCAAACTTTATTGAGCACAACAGAGGGATTCCATAAAACACTCCAAAAAGAGAATCTAGATTTAGCCAAAGCAGTTGACCTTAAAGAGGCAGTTTGCAGTACTTTAAAACCCAAGCACACAACTGAAAAAGCCTCAGAGCTGCTTCAGAAAGCTGAAATCTTATTGGCTAGTGTCAACACTGAAGGTGAAGAAGTGGTTGTGCAAAGGAAAAAACAAAAGCACATGGAAGACTATGTGACTGAACCTAGTTTTTCTCGTGAATATGTTAGTTCCAAAGATGACTTCAGAACTAAGATATTTTTTTCATGTGTAGATAGCATGCTATCTGAACTAGACCATAGATTTTCTAGCATCAAAAAAGAACTGATAAGAGGGATTCAGGCCTGCAGTCCACTTTCCCCAAACTTTTTGTATGATCCGGATTTAGCTGAGATTGCTAGGCATTACAAAATTCAACTAAAAAAGAGAGGAAGTGCTTGTTGCCAAAAATTTCTTTGCACGGAAACAACTGGATGGTGAACAAATGTCAATGGATCAAGTCTATCAACAGTTAGATCCTTTAATGTTCCCAACTGTAAAAAAAAATATTCAAATTGTTCTATCTATTCCTGTGAGTAGTTGCAGTTGTGAGAGATCTTTCAGTGCGCTCAAGCGACTTCACAATTGGTTGAGATGTACAATGGGACAGGCCAGATTAAACAATCTTGCAGTATTTTCAATAGGAAAAGGAGGAAGATATAATTGATCGTTTTGGCCGTAAACAAACAAGAAGACATGCACTAACAGTTACTAGGCTGCCACCACCATGTTTCACTGTGGGGATGGTGTCCTTTGGGTGATGTGTTGGGTTGGGTTCGCACTAGACATAGCATTTTCTTTGATGGCCAAAAAGTTCAATTTTAGTCTCATCAGACCAGAGCACCTACCTCCATACATTTTGGGAGTCTCCCACATGCCTTTTCACAAACTCAAAAAGTGCCATTTTGTTTTTTGCTGGCCACTCTGCCATAAAGCCCAAATCAATGAAGCGTACGGCTTATTTTCGTCTTATGTATAGATACTCCAGTCTCTGCTGTGGAACTCTGCAGCTCATCCAGGGTTACCTTAGTTCTCTGTGCTGCCTCTCTGATTAATGCCCTCCTTGCCCGGTCAGGGAGTTTTGGTGTGCGGCCGTCTATTGACAGGTTTGCTGTTGTGCCATGCTCTTTAAATTTGGTTATGATAGATTTGATGGTGCTCTTAGGGATCATCAAAGGTTTGGATATTTTTCTTATAACCTAACCCTGACTTGTACTTCTCAACAACATTGTCCCTAGGAGTGTTGAAATTAATTGTAGCATTGATGCATCACGATTCGACCACCCAGGATGCAGCATCAATGCTACGACTGGCACATTCGATTTTTGATGACGTCACTCGTGCGCTGCTATATGCCCTGCCTCTGAGTCTGAACTGAACCAAAAGCAGCCGAAGGAGCCATGGGCATTGGCCATGCCTCTGTTCTCGCCCCCCACTGACGTCATCCCCAGCCACACGGCGTCACCGTGTTGAGCTGGCTGCTGTGAGACACGTGGGGTGAGTGTTCCCAACTCCCGATGAGTCATGACCCGGTCCCCAGAGCCTTCCACAGGCTGCCTCCGTCCTCTTTACAACAGGCTGCCAGACGGCCGCAGTTGTCCTCTGTCCTCCAGTCCTCCTCACAGGCTGCTGCTGCGGACATCATCATCAGGTACTTTGGGACCAACCACCATCTTATTATAGTATAAAGAATTGGCTGTCTCCTGTGGACAGCACAGCACCATCTTATCTCTTGTGGCTTAAAGAGTGGACTGGGCATGTGAAGGAAAGCACCAAAGTCTTATCGTTTGTGACCATGAAAAGTGGGATAAAGGGTTGGCTGTGTGGTGCTGGGAGCCTACCTACCCCTGTATAATATACTACATACATAGTCAGATGAACAGTAGTCTTTGTGCAAGGATCCAAATGTTGTGAGCTGTTATAGATCTCCTACACCACTTTAAGTAAACAGCTGCCAGCAGTGGTAGTCTTTGTGCAAGGATTTGTAAGAGGAACCCATAGGAGGGTAGGTGCATTGTCTTGTGTAGCTAAAAAAGTCTCTGTCCATCTCTTGTATCATGTCTGCAGTCTCTGATCCTCTTTTGTAGTATTTTGGGGTCAGTCAGTCTGGAGCTTCTCTTTAAGTTGTCTGCTGTGTTTACACTTTGCTGCATGCAATGTAGCAAAGTGTAAACACAGCAGACAACTTAAAGAGAAGCTCCAGAATGACTGACCCCAAAATACTACAAGAGAGGATCAGAGACTGCAGACATGATACAAGAGATGATCAGAGACGGCAGACCTACTACAGGCGATTGTTAGATACTACAGACATGATACTAGAGAGGGTCAAAGACTGCAGACATGATACTAGAGAGGGTCAGAGACTGCAGACATGATACTAGAGAGGGTCAGAGACTGCAGACATGATACAAGAGAGGGTGAGAGACTGCGGACAAGAGAGGGTCAGAGACTGCAGACGTGACACAAGAGAGGGTCAGAGACTGCAGACGTGATACAAGAGAGGGTCAGAGACTGCGGACATGATACAAAAGAGGGTCAGAGACTGCAGACGTGACACAAGAGAGGGTCAGAGACTGCAGACGTGATACAAGAGAGGGTCAGAGACTGCGGACATGATACAAGAGAGGGTCAGAGACTGCGGACAGGATGCAAGCGAGAGTCAGAGACTGCGTACATGATGCAAGAGAGGGTCAGAGACTATGGACATGATGCAAGAGTGGGTCAGAGACTTTTGTAGCTACATAAGACACTGCACCTACCCTCCTATGGTTGCACCAGAGCTTTTTATGGGCTTCATAAGAAAGGGGGTGAATACATACACACATGCCAATTTATCATTTTTTTTATTTCTGAAAAATAGTTTTATGTATATATTTTTCTAATTTTATTTCACCAACTTAGACTATTGTGCTCTGATCCATTACATATAATTCAGATTAAAAAACATTGAACTAAAGGCTGTAATGTAACAAAATAGGTAAAAAGCCAAGGGGGTGAATACTTTTGCAAGGCACTGTATAATTTACAATAATTGTTTTCCTCTTCATTCACAGTAAAAACAATGTCTAGGTGATAGAGCCCTTCACCTAAATTTGTTTCTGATGACGATACTCATTATTTTGCACTATTTTTTTGTTTACATGTTACCTCAAGAATTTAAATTGCACTACAAATTAAAGCGGGATTCCGGCCAGCTAGAAAAAAATTTTAAAGTCAGCAGCTACAAACACTGTAACTGCTGACTTTATATAAGTAGACTTACCTGTCCTGGGTGCCCGCGTTGTCGGCCGCCCGAGGCCGACCCGTCCCTCAGCTCTCAGGTCCTGGCACCGCCATCCTAGGTAAGGGAAACAGGCAGTGGAGCCTTGCGGCTTCACTGCCAGTTTCCTGCTGCGCACGCGCGAACGGCGCAGCGATCTGTGAATGGCCCCGTGGTGTTCTGGGAACACACACAGTTCCCAGAAGACAACGGGGCCGCTCACCGAGGAGAAGAACATGCTGCGGAATAGGAAGAGGCAGATTAGGAAGACTGCCTAGCAACAAGGGTTTAGGAAAGTATAACATTTTTTTTCCAAATGTTTTTTTTTAAATTTTTTTAGGAATTTTGGTGGCATTTTTTTTTCCAGGGTGGCCCTCCGCTTTAAGTTGTTTGTACCAGACCAGGGGTAGGCAACCCCCGGCGCTGGTGACGCAAGCGGCACTCAAAGTCTATTTTGCCGGCACTCAACTCTCTCCCCATCAGCAGAGCAGTGCAGGGAAGTGTCAGTGAGACACTAATGCATTCCAATTTCAGAATTCTCCATGCTGCATCTGCACTGAGGGGGAGGCACTGTGTCCCCACACATTGTAAAAGATAGGAAACATTGTTTGGTTCTCTAATTTTTGCTGTAGCTGCGATCGTTAGCTTTTGTGATGGGGAAGAGATTGGGTGCAGTTCTGCTAGGGGGGTGGTGGTCCCTGTTTCCAGGAGAAGGAGGACTGTCATTGGCCACTGCTAAAGCCAATCACAGTCCTGCTAGCCCCACCCACCATCTGGAGGAAGATGACTCACTTGGTTGCCACTACCAATCTCAGAAAGAAGGGATTTCACTGTGATTGAGAAAACCACAATTAGGTGACAGTTTGTGGAAATACTGTTGAGCTTCTGGGAACTTTGTTGAAATTATTCCTGAACCTTTGCTTCACTTACTTCTGAACCCCCTGCACTGTGTGTCCCTTTAAGCCACAGCCAGTATTCAGTGCAATGAAAATCACACCCAACTTTTCCTGTGGTGCAGAGCGCCGCACTTTTTCTCAGCTGCGGGGGCCCAACTTATGATCCTGCACACAGGCCCACTGCTTTCAGAAAATGCCCCTGACCTGAGCTCATCATTGCATATCCATTCCAGATGCTTGTATGTGACATCACATACATCACATACAAGCACGCGGGCTGGATGCGAGAGTTGTATCAGCAGGATGAGTGTGCCAGGACAGGTAGATGTGTCTCATCTCTACTTCCTTTCACTACTGTGCATATCATAGATGAGAACAGGGTACAGCAGTGGAGCAGATGAGCAGGAGGGGTTCAGAGGTGGGACAGATTAGCAGGAGGGTACAGCAGAGGGGCAGATGTGCAGGGGAGGTACAGGGGTGGAAGAGTTGAGAAGGGGGTTCAGCAGTGGGACAGAAGAGCAGGGGGGTACAGTGTTGGGCCAGATAAGCAGGAGGGTTCAGTTTGGGCCAGATGAGCAGGGGGGGTTCAGTGTTGGGCCAGATGAGCAGGGGGAGTTCAGTGTTGGGCCAGATAAGCAGGAGGGTTCAGTGTTGGGCCAGATGAGCGGGGGGGTTAAGTGTTGGGCCAGATGAGCAGGGGGAGTTCAGTGTTGGGCCAAATGAGCAGGGGGGTTCAGTGTTGGGCCAGATTAGCAGAGGGGTTCAGTGTTGGGGCAAATGAGCAGGGGGTTACAGTGGTCAGACAGATGAGCAGGGTGATACAGTGGTGGGACACATTTGCAGGGGGATAGTGATCTGAGGTGTGAAGCTGCATGAATTGGGGCTGATCTGAGGCATGAGAGTGCAGAATGTTAATTTCTCACTACTAAAGTAGTTTACAGCATTTACTTTATAAAACATATTCATGATAGAGAGTGTGAAGTTGACATTTTTTGTTAGAAAATCGGCACTCTCAATTTTTTCAAAAACATTTTTCGGCACACTGTCCTCAAAAGGTTGCCTACCCCTATACCAGACTGTTTAAAGATATTAAAATATATTTATTTTATGTGTGTGTTTAATGTTATGTCTAAGTATTGACATTTGCTTAACTTTGGAACCGAAAACACCTTTTTATGAAAACGTTTTTCTGAGAATTGTTTTATTACATTTGTGTGATATTGTTAACATATTTTATTTATATATATATATATATATATATATATATATATATATATATATATATATATATATATATATAAATAAATATCATCATAATCTCTTGACTGGGGTGTACAACATATGCAAATGTAAGACCATTGTTTACATATGTTTATTCATAGATCTCCTTTCTTAAGTATTATGTTGGCAATTTTATTTTAAATTAAAAAAAAAAAACTGAAGCAAATGATTCTTGCTTTATTTTCTTCCTGCATATGAAATTTATATATGGTAAAGGTGGCTAACAGTTAGGTTTCTATTTTCCTCAGTCACATATGTGGGTACAGATCTCAGTCGAAATCAAAAAATCTCAAGTCAGATATATTGTGTAAATATTGTTTAATTATATTAAAGTGACAATCTGCAAGTGGTGGCAGGTGATGTGGCAAGTGGAAATCTGCAAATGGTGGCAAGTGACGTGACAATCTGCAAATGGTGGCAGGTGATGTGGCAAGTGACGGTGGCAAGTTAAAAAGCTGCATCTGGTGACAGGCGACGGTGGCAAGTGACATGCTGCATCTGGTGGTGATGTGGCAAGTGACGGTGGCAAGTTAAAAAGCTGCATCTGGTGACAGGCGACGGTGGCAAGTGACATGTTGCATCTGGTGGCAGGAAATGTGGCAAGTGACACGCCCAGGGCTCCCACTGATTCTGCATTATGGTGAGTTGAACCACTTCATTATATATTAGAATATAACAATAGAAACAAGGCGCTTCAATCACCCTGACAATATATCAACTATGGTACCATGATGATTGAAATGCCAATATCAGGCTTTGCCCGCGAAAAATTGCTTACCACCGGCATGCCCACCCCCAGGCCTGTTGGTGACCGCTGTTATGGGCTCTAGCCCCAGATCTTTGGCAGACCTAGCAACGCCCCCGGGCCTCAGGCTTCTGGCCTAGCAGCCCAGGGCGACATACCACACATCCACCCTGACAGCCATCCAGGTGGCACAGAACCCCGATCACCTGACTCCACCCAAATAAATAGGCTCTCCCATCAGGCCAAGGGGCTTAAAGAAACTCTTATCCATTGGCTGAGACACCTCATCCATTCATAATCTGTCCTTGCTATCCCCTTGTCTATCTAACGTCACCAGCTACAATGCCACCTAGTGACAAGAGAAAAGTGCAGCAATTCCAGAATTAGGGGGAAATTAGTGGATCTCCTAACAATTAGCCAGGACAATTACTACCTGGCAAACTAGAATTGTTAGCAACCCTGCCTAAACACCAGGGTGCTACACTAAATCTACCACATTTAGAATGCGACATGGGGCAAAGCATCACAGCCATGGCATGTGTACAGCCCTGAAAGGCTGCATGCCCTTCCTTAGTGGGTGGTTAGAGGGTAGTAAAACTGGGCTCAACCAAATGCTTTTATCGCTCTCTGGCCACTCGTGTGAATTAGTGGAAATTGTGAATTTTAACTACTTGCCGACCAGCCGCCGTCATTATACTGCAGTTTGTTCCCACAAACCGCTGTAGGTGTACGTCGGCTCCTTTAAACCAATTGCCCACCACTGGCCGTCATATGACATCCTTGACTTTGTGGGGGTATATCTGAATGATGCCTGCAGCTACAAGCATCATTCAGATATCGTTTTTTTCAGCCGGCGATTCCCTATACCATAAGAATGATCATAGTGATCATATTCCACCGCTTGATCATTCTTATGGGCGGCAAAAGGGCCTCCCACCGCCCCTCCCACCGCCCTCCGGTGCTTCTATCGACTGCTGCCATCGGTGAGTGGGAGAATGGATCCATGGCCCTGGATGTTTACCATAGAGATTTCCGGTGGACCAGATGGTCACCGGAGTCTCTATGATCGTTCGGAGGCTGGGTGCAATGTCATGACGTCACGCCTCTGCATTCAAACAAACGGCGCCACCTCGGCTGGGAAGCTGAAATAGTTTTTTTTGTTTGTTTTTTTTTTTTTTCAGCTGTCCCAGCCTAGAGGTGAGATATGGGGTCTTATTGACCCCATATCTCACTGTAAAGAGGAACGATCATGCCATATTCCTATTACATGTTTACATTCCTTGTAATAGGAATAAAAGTGACCAAAACAAATTTTTTTTCAAAAGTGTCAAACTAAAAAATTAAAGTAAGATTAACAATAAAAAAAATTAAAATAAAATTTCAAGTGCCCCTGTACCCGTGTGCTCACACGCAGAAGCAAACTCACTCGTAAGCCCCGCCCACATATGAAAACGGTGTTCAAATCACACATGTAAGGTGTCACCGCGAATGTTAGAGCAAAAGCAATAATTCTAGCCCTAGACCTCCTCTATAACTCTAAACATGTGACCAGTAAAAAAAAAAATTAAAGCGTCGCCTATGGGGATTTTTAAGTACCGATGTTTGGCGCCATTCCACAAGCGTGTGCAATTTTGAAGCGTGACATGTTAGGTATCTATTTACTCGGCGTAACTTCATCTTTCACATTATGCAAAAAGATTGGGCTAACTTTACTGTTTTATTTTTTTAAAGCATGAAACTTTTTTTTTTCCAAAAAAACGGGTTTGAAAAATTGCTGTGCAAATACTGTGCGAGATAAAAAGTTGCAATGACAGCCATTGAATTCTCCTGGGTCTCTGCTAAAAAAACATAAATAATGTTTGGTGGTTCTATGTAATTTTCTAGCAAAAAATGATGATTTTTACATGTAGGAGAGAAATGTCAGAATTGACCTGGTTGGCAAGTGGTTAAAAGTCATAACAGGCACGCGCCCGCTGCACGGCGGGGGACCCGATGCGCGTGGCCGGCGGCTGCAATGTCCGCCGGCCACCTGCGATCGCGAGAAATAGCCAGAACGGGGATCTGTCAAAGTAAACAGACAGATCCCCGTTCTGACAGGGGAGGAGAGAGAGATCTGCTATTCCTAGTGATTAAGAACAGCGATCTCTCAAGTCAGTCCCATCCCCCACACAGTTAGAAACACCTCCCAGGGAACATATTTAACCCCTTGATCACCCCCTAGTGTTAACCCCTTCCCTGCCAGTGACATTTACACAGTAATCAGTGCATTTTTATAGCACTGATTGCTGTATAAATGTCAATAGTCCCAAAAAAGTGTCAAAAGTGTCTGATCTGTCCACCACAATGTCA
Source organism: Aquarana catesbeiana (assembly GCF_042186555.1). Taxonomy (NCBI): domain Eukaryota; kingdom Metazoa; phylum Chordata; class Amphibia; order Anura; family Ranidae; genus Aquarana; species Aquarana catesbeiana. The sequence continues at coordinate 58,009,127 of NC_133333.1, read as the reverse complement.
CAGCCCCGCTAAAAATAGCAGATCACTGCCATTACTGATAAAAAAATAAATAAATAAATAAAAATGCCATAAATCTATCCCCTATTTTGTAGACGCTATAACTTTTGTGCAAACCAATCAATATATGCTTATTGCGATTTCTGTTTTTTTTTTACCAAAAATATGTAGAGTACATATTGGCCTAAACTAAATTGTTATTTTTTTCAAAATTGTCGCTTTTTTTTGTTTATAGCGCAAAAAATAAAAACCAAAGTGGTGATCAAATACCACCAAAGGAAAGCTCTATTTGTGGAAAAAAAAAGGATGTGAATTTTGTTTGGGTACAGCGTCACATGACGTCAATTGTCAGTTAAAGCGACGCAGTGCATTATCACAAAAACTGGCCTTGTCATTTATACCCCTTTCGCACTGAAGGCATTTTTCAGGTGTTTTAGTGCTAAAAATAGCGCCTGTAAAACATCTCTCAATGCTCGTTAAAAAAAAAGTCCTGTAAGCAGCGTCTTTTGGGCGGTGGAGGAACAGTGTATACACCGCTCCTCCAATGCCCCTGCCCATTGAAATGAATGGGCACCGCTGCCGAAGCACCTGCAAAGCGCTTCAGCAGCGGCGCTACATGGCCGCTATTAACCCTTTCTTCGGCCACTAGCGGGTGTTAAAAGCGCCCTGCTAGCGGCCGAAAACCGCCACTAAAATTACGGTAAAGCGTCGCTAAAACCGGCGCTTTACCGCTAACGCGGCAGGCAGCTCTAGCGTGAAAGGGGTCTAAGGGGGAAAATCTTCTGGTCTGTAAAAAATCCACTCCCCTCCTCCACTACATTATAATATGAACAGGTGACCAAATCAGGGCATCATGGTTAAGACTTGCCCAGATTCAAAAACATATGAAATAATACATCTGTGCATTTTGTACATGTATTACTACTGTGCCTATGAGAATGAAAAATCTTTAGGTTAAAATATCTCATTGGTCTGTTCAAACACCAAATTAGTAAATACATTTTCACAGCGCTATACTGTTGAGTCTTGTCAATCCTACAGTGAGCTGCCACCCATCAAGCTAAATTCTGATCTCATGCTCTGAGGCCTGCAATTTCTCGAGCCACAGGCAGCTATTTTCATGTCCTGTTATTTTAAAGATTGTCCAAGTTTCAGCTCATGGAAAACACACATAAATAGCAAAGGTGAGACTGAATGCAGGCTCAGACATTGGAATGGCAACAGACAAGAAACTAGGGCAATAAAACTTCATGTGAAGAGAGGGTTGGAATCAAGCTTCTCATCCATTTATAATTACTCGTGCAACTGTATATTGGAAGGGTAGCTCATTACAAAGGCACAATCCAGATTTCTCATCAGATTTCTTAGTCTTGCTCTCTAGAAAATATGTATAACTCCTAACAGACCTAAGTCAGAAAGAAAACTAACATCAGATGAAAACAGAGGATCCACTTACATACACACACACACACACACACACGTGTGTGTGGTGTCTGTATATGTATATATATATATATATATATATATATATATATATATATATATATATATATATATAACATAGTTGGCAACATTGTAAAAACATTTTTAGGGGACACTTTTTTGGCTGTAGGCGGAGTCTTGTTATAATTAGGGGGCGGGGCATGCATTTGTGGACGTGGCACAGGGGGAAAGTAAAAATGCGGCGTGCAAAGCCGCGGCGAGCAATGGGCGTGGTTTATGTGAAATAGTGGGCGTGTCTTAAATGGGCATGGCTCAAAGAGGGTGTGGTTAGAGTCTGAGATGAATGAGGGATGGAGAGGGAAAGGGGGGGAGAGGGATGGAGGGACAGCAGCCCCAGATCCTACACAACAATAGAAATATGTGTATTCTAGAAAGTTTAACAATCAGCGGATAAAGATACTCCAAACACCTGGTGTTAGCACTTCAATCATCCCGGCACCATGGCTGTTATGGTGTCAGGATGATTGAAGTGCATTATTTATATTATTACATTGTAATATAAAATGAAATCATTCAACTCACCATAATGTTGAATCAGTGGGATCCCTGAGCGTGTCACCTGCCACGTCGCCTGCCACCAGCCGTCTGTCCTTGCATCAGGTGTCCCAGCAGAGTCCGTCCTTTCATCAGGTGCCCCCAGCAGAGTCCTTCCTTGCATCAGGTGCCCCCAGCGGAGCCCCCCTTGCATCAGATGTCCCCAGCGGAACCCCCCCTTACATCAGGTGCCCCCAGCGGAGCCCCCCTTACATTAGATGTCCCCAGCGGAGCCCCCTTACATCAGATGTCCCCAGCAGAGTTCCCCTTACATCAGGTGCCCCCAGCGGAGCCCCCTTTTACATCAGATGTCCCCTGCGGAGCCCCCCCTTACATCAGGTGTCCCCAGGGGTGCCCCCCTTACATCAGATGTCCCCAGCGGAGCCCCCCTCTCATCAGGAGATCTCAGCGGAGCCCCCCTCACATCAGGAGTCCTCAGCGGAGCCCCCTCACATCAGGAGTCCCCAGCGGAGCCCCCCTCACATCAGGAGTCCCCAGTGGAGCCCCCCTCACATCAGGTGTCCCCAGCAGAGCCCCCCTCACATCAGGTGTCCCCAGCGGAGCCACCCCTCACATCAGGTGTCCCCCCCACATCAGGAGTCCTCAGCGGAGCCCCCCCTCACATCAGGAGTCCTCAGCGGAGCCCCCCTCACATTAGGAGTCCCCAGGGAAGCCCCCCTCACATCAGGTGTCCCCAGCGGAGCCCCCCTTTACATCAGGTGTTCCCAGCGGAGCCCCCCTCACATCAGGTGTCCCCAGCGGAGCCCCCCTCACATCAGGAGTCCCCAGCGGAGCCCCCCTCAAATCAGGAGTACCCAGCGGAGCCCCCACACACATCAGGAGTCCCCAACGGAGCCCCCCTCACAACAGGAGTCCCCAACGGAGCCCCCCTCACATCAGGAGTCCCTAGCGGAGCCCCCCCTTACATCAGGAGTCCCCAGCGGAGCCCCCCTTACATCAGATGTTCCCAGTGGAGCCCCCGCTCACATCAGGAGTCCTCATCGGAGCCCCCACTCACATAAGGAGTCCTCAACGGAGCCCCCTCACATCAGAAGTCCTCAGCGGAGCCCCCCTCACATCAGGAGTCCCCAGTGGAGCCCCTCCTCATATAAGATGTCCCCAGCGGTGCCCCCCCTAACATCAGGTGTCCCCAGCGAAGCCCCCCCTTACATCAGATGTCGCCAGCGGAGCCCCCCTCACATCAGGAGATCTCAGCGGAACCCCCTCACATCAGGAGTCCTCAGCAGAGCCCCCTCACATCAGGAGTCCCCAGCGGAGCCCCCCTCACATCAGGTGTCCCCCCCACATCAGGAGTCCTCAGCGGAGCCCCCCTCACATCAGGAGTCCCCAGTGAAGCCCCCCTCACATCAGGTGTCCCCAGCGGAGCCCCCCTTTACATCAGGTGTCCCCAGCGGAGCCCCCCTCACATCAGGTGTCCCCAGCGGAGCCCCCCTCACATCAGGAGTCCCCAGCGGAGCCCCCCTCAAATCAGGAGTACCCAGCGGAGCCCCCCCACACATCAGGAGTCCCCAACGGAGCCCCCCTCACATCAGGAGTCCCCAACGGAGCCCCCCTCACATCAGGAGTCCCCAGCGGAGCCCCCCCTTACATCAGGAGTCCCCAGTGGAGCCCCCCTTACATCAGATGTTCCCAGCGGAGCCCCCGCTCACATCAGGAGTCCTCAGCGGAGCCCCCCCTCACATAAGGAGTCCTCAACGGAGCCCCCTCACATCAGGAGTCCTCAGCGGAGCCCCCCCTCACATCAGGAGTCCCCAGCGGAGCCCCTCCTTATATCAGATGTCCCCAGCGGTGCCCCCCCTAACATCAGGTGTCCCCAGCGAAGCCCCCCTTACATCAGATGTCCCCAGCGGAGCCCTCCCTCACATCAGGAGTCCTCAGCGGAGCCCCCTCTCACATCAGGAGTCCTCAGCGGAGCCCCCTCTCACATCAGGAGTCCCCAGCGGAGCCCCCCTCACATCAGGAGTCCCCAGCGGAGCCCCCCTTTACATCAGGTGTCCCCAGCGGAGCCCCCCTCACATCAGGTGTCCCCAGCGGAGCCCCCTCACATCAGGAGTCCTCATCGGAGCCCCCCTCACATCAGGATTCTCCAGCGGAGCCCCCCCTTACATCAGATGTCCCCAGCGGTGCCCCCTCCTAACATCAGGTGTCCCCAGCGGTGCCCCCCCAACATTAGGTGTCCCCAGCAGTGCCCCCCCTTACCTTTCTGTAGCAGACCGGCAGCGGGGCGGGTAGGAGGGGCGAGGCGGAGCGGGGCGCAGGGTGGGCGGCGACGCAGGTGCTTCGTCTAGCCGCCCAGCCGTTCCTGGTCTCCTTAAAAATGGCGGCCGGCGGAGACAATGTCTCCGCCGGCCGCGGACCTCTAGCGGCGGTGGTGGAAATTCGTAAAAAAACTGATTTCTCGGGATATTTCCCAGGAGACAATAAACTCGGGAAAAGAGTTCAAATCCCGGGAATCCGGGACAGTTGGTAAGTATGATATATATATATATTTACATACACACATACACACATATATATATATATATATATATATATATATATATATATATATATATATATATATATATATATATATATATATATTGTATTTATTGGCGTATAACACACACTTTTTCACCCTGAAAATTGGGTGCAAATAGCGTGTGCGTGTTATATGCCGATACCTCAATTTTAGCTGCCTCGGAGGGGACGGAGAGGGGGGCGGGACCAGCGCCGTCAGATTACATACAGTGAGAATCTCCTGTTTACTTGGCGGCCTCTGTAATAGGAAGTCCCGTCTCCTGGGCCGCCATTGGACCACTGTTCTGTCTATCATAGGACATTCTCACTGTATGTAATCTGTCGGTGCTGGTCCCGGCCCCTTCCCTGTCCCCTCTAGGCTGCAGATGGGCATTGATCAGGCTGCACTGATGGCAATGGTGAGGCTGCTGCACTGATGGCAATGGTGAGGCTGCTGCATTGAAGGCAATGGTGAGGCTTCTGCATTGATGGCAATGGTGAGGCTTCTGCATTGATGGCAATGGTGAGGCTGCTGCATTAATGTCAATGGTGAGGCTGCTACATTGATGGCAATGGTGAGGCTGCTACATTAATGGCAATGGTAAGGCTGCATTGATGTGGACTGATGAGGCTGCATTGATGGCACTTGTGAGGCTGCAGATGGGCATTGATGTGTTATACTCCTGTGCGTGTTATACGCTGATAAATACGGTATATAGTGGGGACGGAAAGTATTCAGACCCCCTTACATTTTTCACTCTTTTATATTGCAACCATTTGCTAAAATCATTTAAGTTCATTTTTTTCCTCATTAATGTAAACACAGCACCCCATATTGACAGAAAAACACAGAATTGTTGACATTTTTGCAGATTTATTAAAAAAGAAAAACTGAACCCTTTACTGTGACACTCATATATTTAACTCAGGTGTTGTCCATTTCTTCTGATCATCCTTGAGATGGTTCTATACCTTCATTTGAGTCCAGCTGTATTTGATTATACTGATTGGACTTGATTAGGAAAGCCACACACCTGTCTATATAAGACCTTACAGCTCACAGTGCATGTCAGAGCAAATGAGAATCATGAGGTCAAAGGAACTGCCTGAAGAGCTCAGAGACAGAATTGTGGCAAGGCACAGATCTGGCCAAGGTTACAAAAAATTTCTGCTGCACTTAAGGTTCCTAAGAGCACAGTGGCCTCCATAATCCTTAAATGGAAGACGTTTGGGACGACCAGAACCCTTCCTAGAGCTGGCCATCCGGCCAAACTGAGCTATCGGGGGAGAAGAGCCTTGGTGAGAGAGGTAAAGAAGAACCCAAAGATCACTGTGGCTGAGCTCCAGAGATGCAGTTGAGAGATGGGAGAAAGTTGTAGAAAGTCAACCATCACTGCAGCCCTCCACCAGTTGGGGCTTTATGGTAGAGTGGCCCGACAGAAGCCTCTCCTCAGTGCAAGACACATGAAAGCCTGCATGGCGTTTGCTAAAAAACACCTGAAGGACTCCAAGATGGTGAGAAATAATATTCTCTGGTCTGATGAGACCAAGATAGAACTTTTTGGCCTTAATTCTAAGCGGTATGTGTGGAGAAAACCAGGCAATGCTCATCACCTGTGCAATACAGTCCCAACAGTGAAGCATGGTGGTGGCAGCATCATGCTGTGGGGGTGTTTTTCAGCTGCAGGGACAGGACGACTGGTTGCAATTGAGGGAAAGATACAGGGATATCCTGGAAGAAAACCTTCTCCAGCGTGCTCGGGACCTCAGACTGGGCCAAAGGTTTACCTTCCAACATGACAATGAACATGACGAAGAACGTGTCTTACAAAGGTGTGAGTGTGTTGATGACGGACCAACAGCGCGTGAAATGCAACCAGTGACCAAACCTACCTAAAGTGTATGGAATGAGTGAGCCCCAGAAACCTGCAGTGCAAAGACAGGCAATTGAAAATGAACACTCAGGGCTACGATACCCACAGTCCGTGGTGGGTATATATGAACATAATGAATGAGAGTGCATCGTATGACCTATGGTATACGGACAAGAAGATTGTGGTCCAACAATCACTTAAAAACAAAACCTCACCCCGTATGAATCTGTAGATGTGACAGATCCTGAAATGTGACTAAATCTAACTGAAACCATGAAAGAAGAGGCATACACACGCACATTGCCGACTCTACCCGAACTCTGAAATCCACCTGAAACAATATCACATGTACATGCAGTGAAAGCAACCGAACGACAAAGTACAATGAACATAAAATGAAAGCGGATGGAAAGGATACCGAGTGACGCGCAGTACTGGATACTCAATGATGGAATACCATGAAATGCCCATCGTGCATGGCTGAGAAAGAACCAACCCATGCACCAGCCAACATAGCGAGGTGCAGGATGAAGGGAACTCCCCCCACAGTTGAGGCAAATGGTTCTATGCAGACTGAGCCCCTACATCCACCAACCATGGCCACATGATAAGCAGCCTGTGGAACTACAAGACCCAACGCAACATCTAGCAAGCTTGCCCTCCCCCTTTCCCCCAACCCTAATGGTGACACAAAACCCCTGAAGACCAGCCCGCGATCTTGCCAAGCCACAGAACAGAAGAAATTAACCCACGATGAAAACCGCATGGCAGACAGCATAACTGGATGATTCCCCAAACACTAGTCTAGCACATTTCATTGCGGACAGATAACCATGATGATGACAACAAACAAATAATGAATATATCCCTGTGTAATCCATAATCCCCACCGAGATGATAACAGCACCCCCCCACCCATCAGCAGAAGCAATGAAGGGTATAAAGCATCGGGGGGGCTATGAAGCCTGAGCTGATCACTAGCACACAAACAACTTTGCTGTCTTAACGCCCATGGTAAATAAATCCTCAGGCTAAAGAAACACCCCTGAAATAACTAGAAATGGCAACCTACATAAATAAACTAACCTGCAGCACCCCCCCCAATATCTGATTTCTGAATCAGCCCCATGGTCTGACCACCCACCTAAGACTCCCCCCGCCCCCATGAAACACCCCCACGCAAACCCGACTGGCCAGCTGCGCCCCCCCCTGGCCATTTAACGGCGATGTAATTGTGAAATGAAGGTTCCACTGTGAGCCCGGCCCAACAGGCCAGACTGCGGGTGGCCCCCGCCTGTAGCCGGCCCTCCCAAAGATACCTGAAACATTGCGATGAGAGCGGGGGAAGCGAGGTCTCACAACAGACGATTTCCCCTGTTTGCATGAAAAACCGGAAGTGATATCAACTAGTCGCACCGGAAATGATGCTTGCCGACTGTTACCACAGGAACCAGGAAGACGAGTCGACGCAGGACCTGCCAGAGGAGGAGGGATATATTCCCCCCAAACTCCTCCCACAAATCCAGCCTCAGGCCAGCCTTCTAACACATGATTTATCAACTCCAGTCCTCAAGGCGCCCCAACAGGTCATGTTTTTAAACTTTCCATTATTTTGCACAGGTATTTTGATCAGTTTCACTGCCTTAGTAATGACCACAGCCCTTTCATCTGAGAAAAGTCCTGAAAACATGACCCATTGGGGATCCTTGAGGACTGGAGTTGAGAAACACTGTTCTAACATATAAGAAGGCCGGCATGGTGGCCTGAATTTATAGGAGGAGTCTGGGGGGTATTTAAGCAGACCACTCACCTGTGGTTTTTGTCGGTTCCGGTGCACGAAACCTCACATCTCTAGGTCGGCTCTTCCCAGCTCACCTCATGGTTCTGTGCATTCAATTTTCAGTGTGTTGCGGCGTCTCCATTCGTAGTCTTCATCGGCGGTTCTCGCTCGTTGTTGCAGGTAGGATTCGAACCTTTTCATATCATACACAAGTTGCGTTTCATTAAGTTTCCTATCCCGCATCCCTTTCGTAGCTAGCTGCCTCCGAGTCGTTGCTGGTCGTGTCCCGACATCATTCGCACAGGCCTAGTGAATTTGTAGGTTCCCTCTGCCTTGTTTATCCCCCATATATGTACATACGATTTGTTCGTAGATCAAAGCCACCGAGCCGCTGTTGGTCGTTGGCCGACATCACCCGGCCCAAGCTTCGCTGGTTACAGGATTCATAGTCTATGGGGTTGGGAACCGAGCAGGTATTGATTCACAGGCTCTGTGGCTGATCAAGGTGGTAATTAGACCCACCTGGTGCCTTGTCTGCATTTGATTAGCCTCGGGGGTTAGGTGGTTGGTAGGTGTTTGGTTTTGGAGGGGTGATGGGCCAACCCTAAACACTCTACCACAGCTCGATTCGAATCCAGTTGTGTCAGCGGCACAACTATTCGTATCGGTTTCATCTCATACAGTCTACAGTTCGGTTCGGATTCAATCGCATCAGCGACACAATGATTCGTATCGGTTCATTTCAATCATTTCTTTTAATTTCAGTTCATACTCTACAGTCTGGTTTGAATCCAGTAGCATCAGCGACACAACGAGCCGTATCGGTTTCATTTCAATCATTTAATTAAATTTCATATACTCGACAGTCCGATTCGAATCCAGTCGCATTAGCGACACCGTGGTTTGTATCGGTTTCATTTCATCCTTTCATTATATTTCATTTCATATACTCTACAGTCCAGTTTGAATCCAGTCACTATAGCGGCGCTACGATTCATATCAGGTTTGATTTCATTCACTTCACTTCTCGTTATTTCAGTTAATTTTATACACTTTACAGTCCGATCCGAGTCTAGTCGCAAATTGCGGCACCGATTCGTATCGGTTTTTCGCCCCATGTTCGTTAAATTTTATTTCATACACTCTACAGCCCAATTCAAGTCCAGTTGCATCAGCGGTACAAAGATTCCTATCAGTTTCATTTATTTCATTCCACACTTTACAGTCCAAAATTCGAGACCAGTCACATCAGCGGCACGGCAATTCATATCGGTCTCAATTCATTTCATTTCACACTCTACAGTCTAATTCGAGTCCAGCTGCATCAGCGGCACAACGATTTGTATCAGTTTTATTGCATTAGTTTCATTTCAATTCACACACTCTACAGTCCAATTCGAGTCCGGTCACATCAGCGGCACGACGATTCATATCGGTTTCATTTAATTTTATTTCACACTCTACAGTCCAATTCGTATCCACAGGCGCAACGATTCGTATTAGTTTCATTGCTTTTGTTTCATTTCTTTTTCTTTAAATTCTATATTTTATTTTTTTCAAGAAAAATTTTTTTATAGCATATAAACAAAGACATTTTGTTGCTAGCATATCACAAAATATAACTTAATGCACAGTAATTCTATTTTCCATAGATATATGTAGCTTATTATCTAACATACAGACCCATATATGTAATCAAAAACAAAAACAAAGACAAAAACAAAATCAAAAACAAAAACAAAAACAAAGACAAAATCAAAAACAAAAACAAAAGACATACAGGGAAGGGAAGAAAAAATGGTTCCTCTCACTTGTATATCCATTCCATCATTCATATGTATATTTTTATTTTCTCTCTACTCTCCCCTCCTAACCCCCCCCCCACCACCACCACCACCACCACCTCCACCACCTCTCACTTATAGACAAATACTATTTACCAGGAAAAACAATAAGGAGAGGGGAGAGAAAGAAAAGAAAAAAAAAGGAGGAGAAAGAATTTTCTACAGGGATAATTAAATTATCTCACTCTCTTCCTTCCCCCTAAGACCCCACCTGCATCGCTCCCCAAGCGCACAGCCATATTCCCTAGTACATACAAAAATAGACCATGGCTTACATTTTTTATTAAATTTCTCCTCATTACCTTGCATGATTGCAGTACCTTTTTCCATGGCATATATATCTGCTATTTTTTTGAACCATAGTGAGATCAAAGGGGGTGACTCCTGTCTCCAGATAGCCGGGATACAGGCCGTTGCCGCGTTCAAAAGATGAGTGATGAGCAAGTTCCGATATTTATGTTTTGAAAAGTCAGAGAAATTAAGAAGATATCTTGCTGGGTCAGACCCCAAGTCATTATCTGTTAACTGTCCTATAGTGTCTCGCACTCTAGACCAGAAATACACTAACTTCCGACATGACCAAAAGATTTGGAGCATATTGCCCTCTGACTCTCCACACTGCCAGCAAGTGTTCGCCCTCTCCGGATACATTTTTTGTAATAATGTAAGAACTGTGTACCACCTTGTGAGAATTTTATAGCATAGCTCTTGTTATCTACTAGCTGTTGAGGAATAATGGGCAAAGTATAAGATATGCAGTATCTCACAAAAGTGAGTACACCCCTCACATTTGTGTAAATCTTTTCCTCTATCTTTTCATGTAAAAACACTGAAGAAATGACACTTTGCTACAATGTAAAGTAGTGAGTGTACAGCTTGTATAACAGTGTAAATTTGCTGTCCCCCTCAAAATAACTCAACACACAGCCATTAATGTTTAAACCGCTGGCAACAAAAGTGAGTACAACCCTAAGTGAAAATCTCCAAATTGGGCCCAAAGTGTCAATATTTTGTGTGGCCACCATTATTTTCCAGTATAAAAAGGAAAAATGGGGATATGGCGCTACCCTGTAGTGACGCAATTTATAAATTTAAATTAAAATAAAAAGATAGAAAGTAAACAAATAGTGCACAACCCAGTGCATCTATACACACTCTAAGGTGCAAATCTATATGAATAAACAGGTTTTTGAGTAAGTGGTATATAAGTGCATGAAAATATTATAAGCATACAATACGCTAAGTCACAAAAAACGCTAAATCACAAAAAAAATTTTCAGTGCATCCACCCTTATTACAAACAGCGGTGACAGAAAATGCTTGAGTGTGTAATCAATGTATGCATTTAGTCCAATTCCCTCTGCTCCTGGTGAGCTTAACTGTGAAACAAATACAAAATTTATGCCAAAAAATGCGTGTATGTATACAATTATATAGTTAAACCACTAATTAGCTCATATAAAGTGTATTAAAAAGTCCAAGCCAGGATTACAAGGGTATCTTCCTAACATGTGCAATCCAGAGAAAAAATAAATGATAAAGAACGGTGACTTCTGTGCTCATAGAAACTGGTGACTCCAGGTGCTCCCCCAGTGTTTCCCCACTCACCAGAAGTAGTCACCCCTACAGGGGTAATAGGCATAGTGTGGGTGGCTTTGGATGGATGTCCCCTTGGATCCTTGGATGTCCCGCTTTGTACTCCGCTCCTCCGCAAGCTTGCACCAGCGATCAGAGCTCCTGGCATACGCTCCAGACCTGGACCCCTCCATATCTTAGCACCACCAATCAGTCCTCTCCTCCTCTGCCGCCAAAACCTGCAATCTTCTCTCTACGTCTTATGGAATGTCCTGTGACCTGAATGTCCCGTATTGTATGCTTATAATATTTTCATGCACTTATATACCACTTACTCAAAAACCTGTTTATTCATATAGATTTGCACCTTAGAGTGTATAGATGCACTGGGTTGTGCACCATTTGTTTACTTTCTATCTTTTTATTTTAATTTAAACTTATAAATTGCATCACTACAGGGTAGCGCCATATCCCAATTTTTCCCTTTTTATACTCAAATAGGTCCCAGTTGGAACCAATTAGGGGGAGGCTGCAACCCTTTAATCTCCTAAGTGCGGACCTCTAATTTATTATTTACCATTATTTTCCAGCACTGCCTTAACCCTCTTGGGCATGGAGTTCACCAGAGCTTCACAGGTTGCCACTGGAGTCCTCTTCCACTCCTCCATGACGACATCACAGAGCTGGTGGATGTTAGAGACCTTGCGCTCCTCCACCTTCCGTTTGAGGATGCCCCACAGATGCTCAGTAGGGTTTAAGTCTGGAGACATGCTTGGCCAGTTCATCACCTTTACCTTCAGCTTCTTTAGCAAGGCAGTGGTGTCTTGGAGGTGTGTTTGGGGTCGTTATCATGTTGGAATACTGCCCTGTGGCCCAGTGTCCAAAGAGAGGGGATCATGCTCTGCTTCAGTATGTCACAGTACATGCTCGCATTCATGGTTCCCTCAATGAACTGTAACTCCCCAGTGCCGGCAGCACTCATGCAGCCCCAGACCATGACACTCCCACTACCATGCTTGACTGTAGGCAAGACACACTTGTCTTTGTACTCCTCACCTGGTTGCTGCCACACACGCTTGACACCATCTGAACCAAAAAGGTTTATCTTGGTCTCATCAGACCACAGGACATGGTTCCAGTAATCCATGCCCTTAGTCTGCTTGTCTTCAGCAAAGTGTTTGTAGGCTTTCTTGTGCATCATCTTTAGAAGAGGCTTCCTTCTGGGACGACAGCCATGCAGACCAATTTGATGCAGTGTGTGGTGTATGGTCTGAGCACTGACAGGCTGACCCCCCACCCCTTCAACGTCTGCAGCAATGCTGGCAGCACTCATACGTCTATTTTCCAAAGACAACCTCTAGATATGACGCTGAGGACTCAACTTCTTTGGTGGACCATGGCGAGGCCTGTTCTGAGTGGAACCTGTCCTGTTATACCGCTGTATGGTCTTGGCCACAGTGCTGCAGCTCAGTTTCAGGGTCTTGGCAATCTTCTTATAGCCTAGGCCATCTTTATGTAGAGCAACAATTCTTTTTTTCAGATCCTCAGAGAGTTCTTTGCCATGGAGTGCCATGTTGAACTTCCAGTGACCAGTATGAGAGAGTGAGAGTGATAACACCAAATTTAACACACCTGCTCCCCATTCACACCTGAGACCTTGTAACACTAATGAGTCACATGACACCGAGGAGGGAAAATGGCTAATTGGGCCCAATTTGGACATTTTCACTTAGGGGTGTACTCACTTTTGTTGCCAGCGGTTTAGACATTAATAGCTGTGTGTTGAGTAATTTTGAGGGAACAGCAAATTTACACTGTTATACAAGCTGTACACTCACTACTTTACATTGTAGCAAAGTGTCATTTCTTCAGTGTTGTCACATGAAAAGATAGAAGAAAACATTGACAAAAATGTGAGGGGTGTACTCACTTTTGTGAGATACTGTAGCGCCGTTGCTCCTTGGAAAATGTAATATTTAAATCTCTTTCCCATTTCAAAAGGAATCTTGGAACAAAGTCTTCAGAGGGATCTCTTAGTATTTTGTATACCTCAAATACCCCATGGACAAAAGGCTTTTCTACCAAACATAAATTTTCCATAGGTTCCGATCTCTCCCCCCTATTAAGGGAGGTAAGGAAATTAATAAGCTGTTGCATCCGCCATGGATCCAATTGCGGACTAAACAGCGACTGTATTTTCGCCCTGGTCTTCAACCTAGATGCTTCAAGAAATTCACGTAGTCGAAATTTACTCCGTCGCATTTTGTTTAAAACGACTATCTGTATAGCCAGGGGGGAATAATGGGTTTGCCAAAACTGGATAGAGCCGAGTAATTACCCCGTCCAATTTTGAAAAAGATGACTCTGTTCGATTACTTTTAAAGTTGCCCCTATCAGGGGGTGGTGTCTTAGGGTTCCCAATGTTCTTAGCCGTAGTCATTGCAGGCATCGGACTGGAATTTCCGTACATGATTGTTCAATCGCTACCCAGATTATATGTCCCTCGTCTCTACACCAGGCAAGTACCCTGGCAAGATATTGCTTTATAGTATCTTATTGGATCTGGAAAAGCCATACCCCCCTGGGTTTTTGACACAGTCAGTAAATGACAGGATAGACAGGGATGCTTTTTTGCCCAAATAAATCTAATAAAAGCGCTGCATAGTGATTTCAAAAAGGACTCTGGGATAGCTATTGGCAAGGTCTGAAACAGGTACAGTAATCTTGTTAGAATATTCATTTTAAGGATAGCATTCCTACCCATCCATGTATAGGGACCTTTGTTTAATCTTTCCAAATCAGAAGAGAGTTCCCGCAATAACGGTGGAAAATTTACTTGAAAGACTGGATCTATTGAGGAGGTCAATTTGACTCCTAAATATATCAAAAATGAGGAAGCCCATGGGAAGGTGAATGATGATTGAAGAGCCTGTACGCGTATATTTGACAACGTAATATTTAATATTTCCGATTTTTGAATATTAATTTTAACATTTTAAAATAAGCTATAGCGATCAAACTCAATTAAAAGATTTGGTAGCGTAGTTTCTGGTGATGTAAAGAAAAACAGTATATCATCCGCAAAAGCCGCAATTTTATGCTCCGATTTATCGATCAAACATCCTTGAATATTGATATTTTGTCGAACATGATGCACAAATAGTTCAAGGGTTAGCATAAAAATCATTGGAGACAGAGGACAGCCCTGTCTTGTACCATTGCTCATATTGAAATATAAGGAGGTCACCTCGTTAAGTCTTAACGCTGCGGATGGGGCGGAGTATATAGCCTCTATCCATTTACTGAATGCTTTCCCTACTCCAATATGAGTCAACGTCTCCTTCAAAAATATCTAATCCACCCTGTCAAAGGCCTTTTCTGCATCCGTAGATAACAGACACAGTGGTATTTTACGAGAGTGGGCCAGGTGGATAATATCTAGGGCTTTTATAGTGTTATCCTTTGCCTCTTTAGTAGGCATAAAGCCTACCTGATCAGGGTGGATGACATTTTGGAGGAGAGGTTGTAGCCTTTTGGCTAATATCCGTATAAAAAATTTTAAATCAACATTCAGTAATGAAATAGGTCTATAATTCTTGCAGCGGGCATGGTCCTTACCCTCCTTGGGAATAACTACAATATGTGCCCTGAGAGTATCTCTCAGTATTGGTCCATCTTCTAAAAGGGAATTGAAGGCTTTTATAAACCTCGGAGATAGAAGCAAATGCCTTATAATAAGCTACTGTGTACCCATCAGGGCCAGGAGCTTTATGGGGCTTAAGAA
The DNA here is from genome assembly GCF_042186555.1 of Aquarana catesbeiana. Lineage (NCBI taxonomy): Eukaryota > Metazoa > Chordata > Amphibia > Anura > Ranidae > Aquarana > Aquarana catesbeiana. Next base: position 57,993,716 of record NC_133333.1, on the reverse strand, counting down.
TATTGATTGCACTCATATATTCGTCGATTGAGAACGGCTTATTTAGTAATTCGGACGCATCCTCAGAAATTGATGGTAAACCTGAGGCGGCAAGATAGTCTTGGATTGATTGTTGCTTTTGTACCATCTGATCTGGCGAGATATTAGTCTATAGATTATATAACAGCTAATAATATTCTCGAAAGACCTCTGCTATTTCACCGGATACAGAAGTACACCTTCCTCCATCAGAGCCTATATGTGGGACATCATTTCTCCGTGAGTTTTCCCTGTGTGAGTGGGCCAGCAATTTGCCTGATTTATTCCCTTGTTCATAATATATTTTCCTGGCCCTCAATATCTGTATGCTAGTCTCTTGTCTCATCAAAGAAGAGAAGTTTTCACGCTCTAACCTAAGGTCTATTGCTCCAGATTGTGAAAGTGATTTTTTATGTTTATTTTCTAAGTCTGCTACCAAATTTAATTGAGCTTGAAATGCTGCTCTGCTATTTTTCAGTATTTCCGTCGCTTTTTTAATCAGTATGCCGCGCATAACGCATTTATGTGTTTCCCATATTGTAAATGGAGGGATTTCATCTGTATCATTTTCAGTAAAAATTTTGGTCAGTTCACTGGTAAGGTCATTTCGAAGTTGACCTTCCTGTAACAACAATTCATTAAGTTTCCATGTCCAGGGTCTGTTGACAGGCTTAGTCAGCTGAAGGTCTATGAATACCGGGGTATGGCCTGCCACTGTTTGTATCCCAATTGAAGAGTTCACCACCGCTGGTAGTAAAGATTGAGATACTAATACATAGTCAATTCGAGAGTAACTGTCATGTGGCATTGAATAGAAAGTATAGTCACGCTCAGCCGGATGCTGGACTCTCCAAACATCTACAAGTCACATAGATTGTAAAGCTTTTTTTATACATCTAAGATATTGATAGGTTAAATGTGTAGCAGATTTAGAAACATCGAGTAGAGGGTCAAGAGCCACATTAAGATCTCCACCCAGTATCAGTCCACCCTCCATGAAAATTTGTAGATTATTAAGAATTCTGTTCAGAAAACTCAGCTGAGCCTGATTCGGTAAATAGATAGATGGTAAGGTGACTCGACGGCCCGCTAAATCACCCTTAAGAAAAAGAAAGCGTCCCTCCGGATCACTCATCTGATCAACACAAGAACATGGAACTGTCCCTGAGAGCAGGATGCTCACCCCCCTCGTCTTGGAATCTGGGACTACTATGGAAAACCTGTGGATACCGATCATCCTTAACTTTTGGTATCTTTCCAGATTGAAAATGGGTTTCTTGTACGAATGCCACTTGTATACGCATACGCCAGAGTTTGCGTAAGATCATTGTGCGCTTCTCTGGTATATTCAATCCGTTAACATTTAATTATAAGCAGCGCACATTAGTCATAGTGAAACCTAAGATCTATCTTCTGTGCACTACCAGAGCGGGAGCAGGTGAGCGGGGGAAGGGAAAGCAACAAATAAAAAAAACAACAAAAAAAAAGGAAACACACAAAATATATATGCAGCAATCTACTAATAAGGCTCTAATTGAGCCTGCACACCCCTGCGTTTTCCTCCTAGAATAGTCCAGGAGGGAAAAGCACTGGGAGGCAATATTCCTATGTAGAGGAAATGAGGGATGGGATAGAGGGATGCTTTTGTTTCATTTCAATTCACACACTCTACAGTCCGATTCGAGTCCAGTCGCATTAGCGGCACAACGATTTGTATCTGATCCATTTTTCATTCGTTTCTCAGTCCGATTCTAATCTAGTCGCGTCAGCGTCACAACGATTTGTATGAGATTCATTGCATACACTTTACAACCGATTCGTATCGGATTAATTTCATAAATGTTACAACTGTTTAGTATCGGATTCATTTCACACATTCCACAACCGAATCGTATCGGATTAATTTCATACACTCTACTACCGATTCATGTTCTACACCTTACAACCAATTTTTATCGCATTCATTTCATACACTCTATTACCGATTCATGTTATACACCTTACAACCAGTTCCTATCAGATTCATTTCATACACTCTACTTCCGATTCGTATCGGATTTGTTTTGTACACTTTACAGCTGATTCGTATTGGATTCATTTCATACATTCCACAACCGATTCGTATCGGATTCATTTCATACACTCTCAGGCACGGTTTCAGTCATTCAGGATTATAGTCCATTCCTACATACTCAATTTTCTGCTATCCTTTCTTGTTTTTCGTCTGCCAATAAGGCCACTTATTCTCCAGCCGGCCACTTATCATTTCTAGTTGCACACAAGCCGGCCACACATCTTTTTTTCCAGTGGCACACAATCTGGCCACTCATAGGGGGTTATTTACTAAAGGCAACTCCACTTTGCACTACAAGTGCAAACTACAAGTGCAAAGTGCACTTGAAATTGCACTGAAAGTGCACTTAGAAGTGCAGTCGCTGTAGATCCGAGTGGGACATGCAAGGAGAATAAAAAAACAGCATTTTAGCTTTCACATGATTGAATACTAAAATCAGCTGAGCTTCCCCTTATTTCAGATCTACCCCTCAGATTTACAGCGACTGCACTTCCAAGTGCACTTTCAGTGCAATATCAAGTGCACTTTGCACTTGTAGTGCAAAATGGATTTGCCTTTCGTAAATAACCCCCATATTCTCCAGTGGCATACAATCGAGCCACTCACCGTTTCTGTCTGTCGTTTCCCATTTAGGTCAGTCAAATTCAGGCTCCATCCTGCACCAGGTTGGACGTTATTTCGTAAAAAAAAAAAAGGATTTTCATGTCTTTCTTACTACAGGTTCCCGGTCGACTGAGTTTTTGACCTCAACCAGGACTTCGCTGCTAGGGCGCCAGGCAGGTGCAGTACATGGGTTGCTTGGCATCCCCCCCTGTTCTGCTCTTATAGCCAGAGCCATGTCACAGGCCAGCAGTGATGACATCACACCCGCCACTCTCTCACCTTCTGCGGGTTCAGAGGGCGGCAGCATACAGTCCCTTTGGGGATGGACCAGAGCTCAGGAGCAGGGACATTCTCTACCACGCTACAGCCAGGAAAGCTGAGCTCTTCAGGCAGCTCTCCTCACAGCCAGTAGCAGTGGGGCCCAGGACTCAGCAGGCATCCCTGCAGTTGAATCCAGCTGGTTTAATGTCAGTCATTTTAATTTAGTTCCATTTCATACATGCTACAGTCCAGTTCGAATCCAGTTGCAATAGTCACAACGATTCATCTCCCATTGCACGTCTCGGTCCTGTCTATCACGCAGCCTACTACAGTTCAGTCTCTATCGTGAGGCATCTGCCATAAACTACTAATCATTACTCAGACTAATCTGCTCGTACGCACGAATAACTCAGCTCATTTCATACATCCTACTGCCCGATTCCAATCTAGTCACGTCGGCGGTACAACATCCCAAGTTTAAACTCCTTAATTTCTTCCGAGGAGTTTTCCTGTTATTAGCGTGAGCGCGGGCATATGCCTGTCCAAAGCGGACATGTCTGACGCATCTTAATTATTGCCCATTGAGCCATCCCTCTGGCGGTGGCATGGCATCAAATTGAAAGGTACAAGACCAAAATCAAGTTCTCAGGCTGGACCAGTGGTGGCGTGTCCATTGGGGGGGAGGGGCACCGCCCCCTCTCTCCAGCCACCCTTCTCTGACTAATGAATAGATTCATGCATTGCATGAATCTATCTATGGCCGCCGCCGCCAGCCTCTATTCAGGCGTCCAGCCCCTTGGACACAGTGGTAGCATTTTATGGGCACAGTGGCAGAGTTTGATGGTACAGTGGCTGCGTTTGATGGCACAGTAGCTGCCATTAATGGGCACAGAGGCTGCAATTGATGGGCACAGTGGCTGGGTTTGATGGGCCCAGTGGCTGGGTTTGATGGGCCCAGTGGCTGCGTTTGATGGGCACAGTGGCTGTGTTTGACGGCACATTGACTGCGTTTGATGGGCACAGTGAGGCTGCTAGTGATGGGTTTTTTTTCAGAATTTTTCAGTTTGTTTGCGCCCCCCAAAAATTTGGAGCACCAGCCGCCACTGGGCTGGACCCAGCAGCTATAGCAGATTGACGATGTAGGGCAAATTCTTCGCAAACTGGAATGGCATATCTGTGTTTATTCTGTTAGCATTAGCTTTGCCACTTCAGGTAGTCATGGATGCCGCAGCCTCCACAGGCTTCGCTGCAATTTGTGGCCATCATTGGTTCGCAGTTTGCAGTTCCTCACACTTTTTTTATTCTTGGTGTTCAGCTTTTGATCACCCATGTAAACCTCTTCACTATTTGATTTGTGCATACCCCTTCCTTATTTGGACACTACACACAACATATTACTCAGCCAAACCATTTGGTTTGGCTTATTACATTGGTTTTGATACATTCGCCACCACATTACTTCTTATTCTACACTTATCATTCTATAGGACCATACAGGGCTTTTCCCTCATCAGACATCCAATCCAATTCTCTAATATTAATATACCTAATTTTATATTTTTTTATATTTTATTCATTCACAGATGATTGGGGTGACCGACCCCACATCACTATGGATCATCTGGTGGGAACCGGTTTTGAAAACTGAAGATAACAGTCTCAAAGTTAATAATTTTATTCCAAAAATATATATTTAATAAAATACAAAATACTGTTTAAAAACAAGGACAATCTACCAACACTAGCTCTATAGTCACTCAAGTGTGACAATTAGGACAATAATACCATCTGTGTATTGATTGCTCTACATGTTTCGCGGATGAAGTTTACCAATTCTTCAGGAGCTTTATTGTACATATACACAAGGTTTTTATAGAGCTATTATCAATGTATAACTATTAATAAAAGAAAAGAAAAACATAGATTATTCAAAATGCATATTAAATCAGTAAATATCAAACATTGGATACAAAATACAGGTATATTTTATCTGCTGTGGAGACCCCTTAAAATAGATCATCTTACCAATGATGCAACCATATGAGCGGCCCAAGGGAGAATGGCCCGTCTCAGAGAGCATGGGAGCACCACACACAGGAAATACACTAATTGAATGTCTAATCAAAAAATGGAAATGATTTAGGAAAGTGTGTTAGCCATAGTAATTAGTAAACTAAATGGTAGATAAGGGTAATTGATCATACCAAGAATACTGGCTAAGTCCAAAAAATCAAAAGACTGTAGTTTAGTGGGTCTCTATGGGATGGTATAAGGACTAAAAATATATATAAATAGATACACAAATAAAATCCACCACTCCATGCAAAACTAAGATACATAAACCCCCCTAAAAAACATATATATGTGTATATACCCGATCAAATAAATGTATATATGCTCCACCTCATGCCATCAAAAGGTCACAAAGGGGACATGCCTATACAGTATAGGAAAAAATAAGGCTCAATTCCAAGATTTCAAAGATATATAACTAAAGTCAGACAATAAAAAGTCAGCATAAAATATGTATACTACTATAAACAGATTGAACTAGATTTTTATGTCTCACCTTAAAGGATTGAGTCACAAAGAGCAAAGATGATAAAGTGTTCAATAGAGAAATGTAGGTATGGTATACATCTACTAGTGTTTCTATGTGCAATCGGCCCCCTGAAATCAAAGTAGAGAAGCAAGAAGTGGATCGATCAAGAGAACATAGATTCTAAAAAGAATCATAGAGTACAATTGAAGTCAGGTCAATGTAATAAAACTACCTATGGTGCAGAGAGAGAATTTTAGCATGAGCATGGGTGGCAGCAGGGAGGCTGTGATGTACAGCCTCTATATTTATGTATCTGCATGTGTAGGAGCTCCTACCCGGCGACTCCCACACCGCCGCAGTGGCGTGTGACGTCACCGGACCCAACCTCGGAGTGCGCGCGCGCCCGATCGGTGCATGCGCGATGTCTCAAAGAAGGCAATAATACACAACGCGGACAAAGTCTGCAGGTGTACAGCCTGATAGACAGCGAGGTGGGAGCCATGTATCCACATGGACTTTCAGGGATCGTCTGAAAGTGGATAAAGTAGGAGAAAATCGGACGGATTGGGGTAGAGCATTCCCAAGGATGGGAGAGGCTCTGGAGAAGTCCTGAAGGCGAGCATGGGATGAGGTGACAAGGGAGTTTGAGAGCAGGAGGTCTTGGGAGGAGCGAAGAGAACGATTAGGTGGAAGCCTTCTCTTTATGATTTTTTTCTGGGAAATATCTGCCATCCACCCCTTGATTGAGCTACCAACCCCTGCAAAGGAGCTGGGATCTTTACTGAGAGCAACCAAAGGCCCAGGCTGGGTACACATAGGCGCACACGATCTCCTGTAATTAAGAGATCCATATGAGCTGGCAGTCTGTGTGAAGGTGGAGGACAGATCCTTATCTATATCACTATTCGGGTGTTGTGTGTGATAATCGCATCAATTCGTCATTATTCTGATTAATTACATCTTTATATTTGATTAATTGAATGGACTTTCAACCCTTAATTAATTACATCTTTTTTATGCATCAGTTTACACCCATTCACAATATTATACGTATTGATTGTTAACTCGAAAGGACTTTTTTATCCTTCATTAGTTTGATCAATCACACTCTTATGCATTAGTTTGCACAAAGTCACAATATTATATTCATCACTAGTTTAGTTTAAAGCGCGACTTATTATTGGTAAATTGTTTGTGTGTGTGTGTATCTAGCAGCAAAGTCACAGCTGTTCATGGTTTATTATTTTGTGTATTTTATTATATATCTGATATCATTTACGCACAGGACAGCACAGTAATTATAAATTATTAGGCATGTGCAATTTGTTTCGTTCCAAATTCGTTTTTTAACGAATTTCGACAAATTCGTTAATTCGGGAATATCCGAATTAACGAAAACCCGTTTAACGAATTTTTTCTGAATATTCGTAAATTCGATAAAGTTGGACATTCGTAAATTTGGGCATTCGTACATTCGCAATTTACGAATGTACATTCGTACATTAGTGAATTAGTGAATTCGTAAATTTGTAAATTCGAAAATTCGGAAGTCTGAAATAATAGTTAACTAATAATAACTTAACTATTAATAATTACTAGTAACTTTTAAATTATAGGTATTGTAATTTCCTTTCAAATTTGGCTGTTAGTGAACGTAACACATACAAATTTATCCAAAGTTATGAATGATCCGAAAAAACGGAATGGAACGTAATGAATTAATAATAATAAATAACAATAATAATAATAACAACGTTTTATTATTATTATTTATTATTAATTTGTTCCGTTCCATTTGTTTAGATGCAGCATTTGTTTTGGGTAATTCGTAACTTCGGATAAATTCGTATTTGTTACGTTCACTGACAGTCAAATTTGAAAGGAAATTACAATACCTATAATTTAATAGTTAGTTACTATTTCAGATTTTTGAATTTTCGGGTTTTTGGATTTTCAAACTTAGAATTTACAAATTTCCGAATTTTCTAATTTACGAATGTACAAATGTAAAATGTACGAATGAACGAATGTACGAATGAACGAATGAACGAATGTTCGAATTTACGAATGTATGAACGTACGAATGAACGCATTTACAAATTTATGAATGAACGAATTTACGAATCGCGATCATAACGAATGACCCGAAAAACGAAAAAAATAATAAACGAATGAAACGAAAACGAAAATAAAGGAATTTTTTTGGCTGTGCACATGTCTATAAATTATACTTACAGTTAGATGCTGTACAATTCATTCCACCCTGGAGGTGCAGCATCTCCAAAAGTCCAATCTAGGAGGGCCCATTGGACCTGTAACAGCATTGCCACATGACTGGGTGCATATGGACAACATTTTCCATGATCACTTGTGTAATGTCAGCTTTTAAAGTGACACCTGAATCTTTGTATTCCCCACACAAAATCAAGTTACACACATGTACGGGAAGAGAGATCATTGCCACAGTCTGGCATGTGTCTGCTGTGTTCTGGACAGACAGTGCTGCTGGGGAAGCTGCCGTCAGTGAAATTCTGGGAGTGAAACAGGGGAATGACTTTCAGATGGGGATTCTGGGCTGCCTGTACTTTTCATGCATGGAGTGTCCACACGTTGTCAGAGCTGGGCTCAGCCTGTCCTTCTCAGAGCTGGTCGCTCAGTTGTCGGCTAATTGCCAGCTCCTATCTCTACTCAGCTGTTGATGATATCCTGCTCTTTAGTCCTGCCTACTTAAGCTGTTCAGCCCAGGGGATCTCTGCCTTCGCCCTGGTCAACATCATAGAGACATTCTCCTGCGTTCCTGTTTAACCACTTCAGCCCCGGAAGAATTTACCCCCTCCCTGACCAGAGCACTTTTTGAGATTCGGCACTGCATCGCTTTAACTGACAATTGTGCGGTCGTGCAACATTATACCCAAACAAGATTGACGTCCTTTTTTTCCCCACAAATAGAACTTTCTTTTGGTGGTATTTAATCGCCTCTGCGATTTTTATTTTTTGCGCTATAAACAAAAAAAGAGCGACAATTTTGAAAACGCATTATTTTTTACTTTTTGCTATAATAAATATCCCCCAAAAATATATAAAAAAACATTTTTTTTCCTCAGTTTAGGCCAATATGTATTCTTCTATATATTTTTGGTAAAAAAAAATCCAATAAGCGTATATTAATTGGTTTATGCAAAAGTTATAGCGTCTACAACTATGGGATATATTTACGGATTTTTAATTTTTTTTTTTTTTTATTGTTTTTATTAGTAATGGCAGCAATCGTAATTTTTAGCGGGACTGCAACATTGCGGGGGGCAAATCTCACACTAAGTGACACTTTTTGGGGATGCAGGACAAATCATCAGACATATAGTGAATTACATTTAAAACAAACATGACTTGAAACTAATAGCTAGACAGAAATAAAGCTACATACCACTTTTGCCTGCTTGTGAGCTAAGAGAGGGGGTTTTGTATCTTGAAGATTTTTGATAGATGGCTTACTTTACACACAAAAAACACTTTAAACCTTGAGAGAAAGCACTATTTCCATTCAGCAAAAAAAAACAAAAAAAAACAGGAAGCTAGCATGTAATAATGCATGATGGGGAAATAAATGAACAAGTAAGTACACATGCGCCATCTAGAGGTTATTAACATAATAGTCACAGAAATAATGTGTTTGCCAGTACAATTCTACCTGCACATCTTTCATAGAGGGCCATCATAGTGCATCCTTATGAATATGTTGTGTGACAGTAACTGTTGCAACAAGCTGGATATATGATGATGTTACATTAAAGCCCTTAACTACTTCAGCTCCGGAAGGTTTTTCCCCCTTCCTGACCAGGCCATTTTTTGCTATACTGCACTGCGTTACTTTAACTGAGAATTGCGCGGTCGTGCGATGCTGTACCTTTCTTTTTGGTGGTATTTGATCACCTCTGCGGTTTTTATTTTTTTGCGCTATAAAAAAATAAGGCCGACAATTTTGAAAAAAACATTATTTTTTTCTTTCTGTTATAAAAACACATCCAATTTAAAAAAATGTAAAAAATCAAATTTCTTCATCAGTTTAGGCCAATTTGTATTCTGCTACATATTTTTGGTAAAAAAAAAATCCCAATAAGTGTATATTGATTGGTTTGTGCAAAAGTTATAGCGTCTATACACTATGGGATAGATTTATGGACTTTTAATTTTTTTATTGTTTTTACTAGTAATGGCGGCGATCAGGGATTTTTAGCGGGACTGCAACATCCTGTGAACAAATCTGACACTAAGTGACACTTTTTGACACTCAGTGACACCAATACAGTGATCAGTGCTAAAAAATGCGCTATCGCTGTACTAATGACACTGGCAGGAAGGGGTTAACATCAGGGGCGATCAAAGAGTTAAATGTGCTCCTAGGGAGTGCTTTCTAACTGAGTGGGAGATGCTTTGAATGGGGGAAGACAGAGATCTGTGTTCCTGTTTAGCAGAAACACAATATCTCCATCTTCCCCTCTCAGAGAATGTCAGTCTGCCTTGTTTACATAGGCAGACCGCCATTCTGTCTTTCCTGAAAATGATTGTGGGGTGCAGGTGAACATAGGGTCTCAGGTGTGAAGGAACATGCAAAGCTGTGTTCTGAATAGACAAGCTGTGTGCTGAGATCCCTCCCCCATCACATAAGTATCTCATGTGTCGGGAAAACTTCTCAGAAGTGAGACATGCTGATAACAGAGAAAGGAAGAGCTTAGAGCTTTGGAAAGAGACAAGTAAACTCTACAGATATACTGTATAGCAAGTCCCCTACTTATGAACTAGTTTTGTTTGTAAGTCCATTGTAAGTCCTAGTGTTCCCCCTGTCAGAACACAATAGCAGAGCTGGTGAGATCACTGCACCAACATTGCTTGTGTAGATAGGGCGGCCTGTCAGTTTTTTTATTCAGCCCGCTGGGTTAAATGAAAAAAAAACTGTGCAAACACATGCTCGCATCTTTGAAAGTTCACAACTCTCAGGTTCGTATGTAAGGGACTTACTGTATGTGCTTTGTTCACATTTCATGACTAAGGTTTACAACCACTTTAAAGTTTAACTAAAGCCAAAATTTTTTTTTTTTTTTTAGTTTTGGATAGAGGGAAGAGGGATTAAAACCTGTTTTTATTGCTGTCTGTGCACCGTTAAGGAGATTTAATCTCTGTATTTGTCATGTTTACCATTATCATTAAAAGTGAAAGTAGAAGAAAATTCCTAATTTTGGGTTGTCCCCCAGAAAAGTAATAGAGGGGAAATCTTTCAGTGGGGAAACTAGTTCGGGTAACCTGAAGGGCCTCAAAATATTCCCCTATATTTGCAGGGATTTCATCTCACTTCCTGTTTTGGCTAAGGGACAGGAAGTGAAAGTAAATCTCCTCAATGTGACACAAATGAGAAAAGTAAACCTTAAAAATATAACCCTCCCTTACTCTATTCACAATGAAAAACGTTTTGCCTATAGTTATACTATATTAGTGACCTGGAAAGCCATTCCAAAAAATAACATTGAATACATTTGCTATTTGTGAAAAAAATTACACTGAAACATTTTGTGATTATTTGCATTATCACAGAACAGACCTAAAAGCCCAGCGGATCATTGAAAAGACTATTTGAGCATGGCAGCAAGCTGCTAATAGCTGTGTATTATTGATGGAAGTTGGTGTTACTTTAAAGTGGAGTTCCACCCAAAAGTGGAATTTCCGCTTTAAGTACTCCTAGCCCTCTTACATGCCACATTTGGCATGTAATTTTTTTTGGGAGGGGGGAGTGGGTACCTACTTTAGAGAGGGACCTCCTGTCCCACTTTCTCCTTCCGTCTTCATGCCGCCTAGGCAACTCCTCTCACCCTAGGCGGCCCCTAAGGCAATCTTCTGGGACATATCACAGGTCCCAGAAGATTGCCTGTCCACTCGGAGAGCGCAGCGTGACTCGCATATTTGCACAGTGTGTGCCCGGCCGTGGTGCCCACAGTTCCAATGATGCCGGAGAGGAGCGAGGCTTTGGGTGCCCACATCACTGGACTGTGGGACAGGTAAGTGGCTGTTTATTAAAAGTCAGCAGCTATACTGTTTGTAGCTGCTGACTCTTAATAAACTGAAAAAAACCCGGAACTCCGCTTTAACCCTGATCTTCAGAGCAGGCTGTTTCTAACCGATATGCTGGTTGGTGTACCTTGTGTTTTGTTTTCCATTTTCCTCCGTGATGAAATTGCTATTATCCACAGTTAGGTGATTTTGTTCTTTCCCTTCCTCGATAGTACAATCTTCTAGGGGTCTTCTTTGCCCCTCCTTAAGTTTCAGAATGGGCTGTTGTGCTCAAGCCTGCCCAAAGGCCAAAAAAATCAGCCCCATCATTGTGAGCAATGCACATGGTTGTGGTGTGCTAGTGTGATGTTCAAAGTGTTAAAAAAAGACAATTGGGGCGCTGATACAACTTCTCCTTACCCCTGTCAAATGCACTCTGAAGAGAGATACAAATTCAGATCACTCTTTAGAGAGCACCACATATGTGAAAGAGTCCTCAAAGAGCCAAGTGTGCATCAGTTTAAAAAATATTTTCCCAAGCCCCATTTGTTCAGCTGGGGGTCGGGGCAGAAAGCAGACTAATCACTTTCGGGGGCAGACAGAGTAATCTGCAGCACCACAGCTCATTGAATTAAAGTCCTGGCCTCTTTTATATCAATCTACTGGGGCAGGCTGGGACTTTAATAATTGGGAAATGCTGTGCTACAGATTACTCTGTTTGCACCTGAAAATGATTAAATAGTCCCCTTTTTGCCCCCTGTTGAACAAGCAGTACCTCTGAGAAGTTGATGTTTTAATTGCTGCAGAGCAGGGTGCCCAGAAGTTGGGAGTTTCTTCTCTGCCTCTGGGCCCACCTGCTGAATTGGCAAGGTCAGGCCCAGTACTGATGGGCTGGCACTACCCCCTTTTCAGGGTCCCTGATCATAAGCAACAGCAGCTACCACAACTCAGTTATAATAGATAAATATATTGTTATTCTTAATTATTATGCCGCGTACACACGGTCGGACTTTTCGTCTACAAAAGTCCGACAGCCTGTCCGACAGACTTCCGGCGGACTTCCGGCGGACTTTCGGCGGACTTGCAGCAGACTTTCTAACGAACGGACTTGCCTACACACGACCACACAAAAGTCCGACGGATTCGTGCGTGATGACGTACACCGGACTAAAATAAGGAAGTTCATAGCCAGTAGCCAATAGCTGCCCTAGCATGGGTTTTTGTCCGTCGGACTAGCACACAGACGAGCGGATTTCGGGGTCCGTCGTAGTTACGACGTAAAGATTTGAAGCATGTTTCAAATCTAAAGTCCGTCGGATTTGAGGCTGAAAAAGTCTGCTGAAAGTCCGGAGAAGCCCACACACGATCGGATTACCAGCCAGCTTTAGTCCGTCGGCGTCCGTTGGACTTTTGTAGACGAAAAGTCCGACCGTGTGTACGCGGCATTATTGTTATAGATGTAGCCAGAAGCTGGCTTATATTGCCTGCATATTCAGGAGACACTCTGCGGTATTGCTACAGTGAGACTGTTTTCTCCTAGTGCCCAGTCTGGACTCTATGTCATTACATCCTGAAGTCAGGGTGAATGAGAACTATGAATGGAGCAAAGCATCTTGGGACATGTAGTCCAAGGAGTCAAGTTCTATATTCAGTTGCACTGTTATGGACTACAAATCCCAGCCGGCTGGGGAAGTAGAACAGAATGCTCAGAGAGGTAATAAAAAACCCGTGTGGGAACAGATTTGCCCTCTTGGGACCATGGCCTGGATCTGCAAACAGTGACTCGGTGTTAGACTGTGCTGCGGCCAAGTTGCGGCCAGGGACAGGAAGAAAGAGAACCACCAAGAGTGGGTGCGGGAGCATCCACTGCCAGCCACTTCTGGTCATTCAGAGGCAGCCTGGAGGTCGCTCTCATCACATCCACGCTATATCCAGCTGGGCTGCGACACGGTGTGACATGAGGTTGAGCGCCGTCCCTTAATCCAGACTCTGCAGAGGCCTGCTGCGGAGTCCTCACGCCACTTTTTAATAACGAAGGTCATTGGGATTGGTGAGCGGGCGGGGGCTTGCCCATCTTCCTATAACAAAGGACACTGTGTTGTCTTGTTCCTCTGACTAAACTTGTAGGAGAACTTTGTACTACACTTTCTCTTTGCTGAGCAGTGACAGTGTTCCCCCCTGCTTGCCAGGAAACCACAAGCATACTTTACATAACCCTGCTTGCCAGGACATTAAAGCACATCACTAAAGAGCTAGCTGAAGGCACAAGGTCAAAAAATCCTAATGGCAGCTTCCTTTTAATTTTCTCAAGCAATAAATGATCTGTGTTTGTTTTGTTTTATGTTTTTTAATGTGGCTTCTGCTATCTACCAGTTCCTTACTCCTACATTTCAGTTTATGCATTACCATTCTCCCAAGAGATATTGATGTAATGGGTCTGTGAGAATAAATAAGTGGACTGGGAACAGATTTTATTTCAGGCTGGCACATGAGGAAAAATAAATGGAAACCCAGCAATCATGTGTCGATTCAGGTCATTAGGATAATTGCATCAGTTCTGCAATATTTAATTTGAAGGAAAAAAGAAATTATAGTGTACTTCACGGGCTCTGAAAGTTGAGAAATGTCCCTGTTAAAGAGATCGGCAGCTTTGATGAAAATGTTGCTGTATAAACACATCTTCCTTGTAAACATCTAAAACATCAGGGCTGTTCCATTGATGTTCATAGCATTTAGTGACCTGATGTCTGACCATTCAACAGATCAGTTCTTGTAGAGACAATTAAGGCCAATTTACTAAAAGAGTTGGGAATGTTTAGATAATACATCTATTCAAGATTCTTTTCAATTATGCAATGCAGATGAAATAAGTAAAAGGAGGATTTCTTTTTACATGATTGGATAACAAGCCGATCTTCACACAGTTTATCATGTGAACATTCCCATTTCCTTTAATAAATCATCCTTGTGTATGCAACTTTGTACTAAAATACTATATGACACCAGCAGACAGCACTGCTAGCGTTTGCAGCTTCCAAACCCCAAACACCCAATAAATGTGCGCTGAACACCTATTTTATGTACTGTGGATCAAGGCCAGATTTACAATTAGGCATGGTAGGCATCATTCTGAGGGCATCATGGTCTGAAAATTGCCTACTCCAGGCACTTTCTTCTTTAAAATAAGACGTTTACATCAAACCCAGCCAAACTGTCTTGTCTTCTTTCCCACCAGTATCTACAGTACAATGCCTTGAAAAAGTAATCATACCACTTGAAATTTTTCACATTTTGTCATGTTACAACCAAAAACGTAAATGTATTTTATTGGGATTTTATGTGATAGACCAACACAAAGTGGCACATAATTGTGAAGTGGAAGGAAAATGATAAATAGTTTTCCAATTTTTTTACCAATAAACATCTCAGAAGAGTCTTTTGTTTTGTTTTCAGCCCCCTTTACTCTGATACCATTAACTAAATTCTAGTAGAACCAAGTGCCTTCAGAAGTCCCCTAATTAGTAAATAGAGTCCACCTATGTGTAATTTAATCTCAGTATAAATACAGCTGTTCTGTGAAGTCCTCAGAGGTTTGTTAGGGAAACTTAGTGAACAAACAACATCATGAAGTGTAAGCAGCACACCAGATAAAGTAAAGGGATAAAGTTGTGGAGAAGTTTAAAGCAGGGTTAGGTGATAAGAAAATATCCCAAGCTTTGAACATCTCACGAAGCACTGTTCAATCCATCTTCCAAAAATGGAAAGACGGTGGCACAACTGCAAACCTACCAAGACATAACTGTCCACCTAAACTGACAGGCCAGACAAGGAGAGCAATAATCAGAGAAGCAGCCAAGAGGCCCATGGTTATTCTGAAGGATCTGCAGAGATCCACAGCCCAGGTGGGAGAATCTGTCCACAAGAAAACTATTATGCCCCGTACACACGGTCGGATTTTCCGATGGACAATGTCCGATCGGAGCGTGTTGTCGGAAATTTCGACCGTGTGTGGGCGCCATCGGACATTTTCCATCAGATTTTCCGACACACAAAGTTGGACAGCAGGAGATAAAATTTTCCGACAACAAAATACGATCGCGTCAGTTCCGACCGTGTGTGGCCTGTTCCGACGCACAAAGTGCCACGCATGCTCAGAAGAAATTCCGACACGGGACAGCTCGTTCTGGTAAACTTAGCGTTCGCAATGGATACAGCACTTTCGTCACGCTGCAATGTTAAAAATGGTTTAATACAGCGCACTCTCTTCTTCTTTATAATGTGACAAGAATTAAGTAGTTTTGCTGCTCATATTCACACACACTTCTCACAAACTTTTATTTGTGTTTTTTTAGTGGGATTCCCTGAATATATTGTTATTAGTTGTCACATCTGACAGTTTTATATTTTTTAATTTTTTTTTATTTTGGATTTTAAGCCTTTTTTTTTTCTTTAATGTTTGAATTTTTTCCAAGGCTGATCTTTGTTCAATGTTATTTTTATTTTTACTCCAGAATATTTTTGGGTGTGTTTTGTGTGTCAAGTTACCCCAACACCATTGATATCTTTTATTATTTAATCTCCAGGAGATTGTTTGGTGTTGGTGTCCCTTGTTCATTTCACATTGTATATTTGAAATGTACCTGAATCCTCACAAACCAACTGTCATTTTTGAAGTAAAACACATAGGAGAGTATAATTCAAAATAAAAATCCTTTATTAAGGGATCAGAACCAAACAAAGAGGAAGGCAACACTGGATCAACAAGAGAAATTAGCGAAGCCTGGGACCCCCACAGCAGACATCAATTCTTCAACATCAAAATTGGTGGCCTGAGGAGTCCATATGTAAGGGAGGGCAGTCTGGTCCAGAATTCGCAGAGATCCGGATAGCAGCAGATGACATCTGTGTCCCCAGGCTGTGGTACCACAAGAGGCTGCATCTTTTGGCCGACCAGACTGAACCCAGGGCAATCACTGTCTGGTCTTCCTTCCACGCTTCATTCCGGGCTGTGGCTGTGCTGTTGGAGATGTGGCAGGAGGAGGAGTAGGACCTGGAGGAGGAGGAGGACTGGGGGGACCTGGAGGAGGACTGGGGGGACCTGGAGGAGAGGGAGGAGGAGGAGGAGGACCTGCAGGAGGAGGAGGAGGACCATCCCAAAGATGTGTGTGAGGTTTAATTTGGCCCCTCATACCTTTCTCCAGAGCCTCCGATATGAGGGCCTCACACAAGGCTTTTTGGCCCTCCTCCATCCTCTGCATTTTATAGGCTATGAAGGCAGCAATGTTCTCCTGCATGGTGTGTGGTGCTCCCAGGACCTCTGTAGCCCTCCAAAAGAATGCTATAGCAGCCTCCTCTAGGGTATTCCTCCTACTGCCACTTTCTCTTTTCAGGGGGGGTGGAAGGACCTTGATATCAGCCAGCCGGCTTGGCCCGGCCACCTCCTGGCTGAGACTTCCCTGTGTATGAAAAAGGGACATAGTTTTAGTTTTTGCATCATCAATCACAATCCTAAATTAGTACTCCCAACTAACATCTAGTTAACATCATTGATTGGACAAGCAGAAATATTTAGAGGAATGCTATACCTGGCTCAATCTGGGCTCCTCCACATGTGGCCTGGAAGGCCCAGGTTGGGAGTCAGAAGCCTCAGCCGGGGGGGAAGGAAGCATGGAAGGAAGACTGGAGAGGGATGACCTGGGTTCAGTCTGGCCTGCAAGAAAGTGCAGCCTGTCGTAGTACAACATCCTGGGGACATAGATGTTATCTGCTGCTCCGGGTCTCTGTGAATCCAGGACTTTCTTGCGCTCCCTCAGATATGTACTCCTCAGGCCACCAATTAATATCTTTAAATAGGTGATGTCTGCCGTGGGGGTCACCTGCTTCACAATTTCCCACAATTGCTCCAGTGCTGCCTTCCTCTTTGCTTGGTTCTTGAAATGGGGGTGGGTAATCTCCCACAGACAGGGCAGCTCACTTAGCATATCTATGAATACTGACATGAAGTCATTGTCTTTCATTAAGATATCCATGTTCACTGCAAGACACAACACAAGACAAAGCCTAATGTCAGACAAAACTCTCCTAATCTTGTTACAATATAGGCCTCAATCTAGAAGCAGTATAGGCACAAGTTTGTCTCTTACCTTCGTTCTTACGATCGGCGCGTCCAATGCTCCTTCCTCCGCTCACAGATCGTACGTAATACGCACGCGTGTTACGCTTTATACACACTGCGCATGCGTGTAACTCCGCCCGCCCCTGACGTTCTTTCTAGTGTATTCCCCGCCCCTTTTCGTTCGGCGCAGTGGGTGAAGAGCACATGGCGGAGTTACAGCAGGTGCGTGCTAATTCTAGCAACGAGGAGGAGGAGGAGGAAAGGCCGGATCCAGGCACGTCCCGATCCAGAAGGAGACGTTTCAAGGCCACAAATATGTCGTTTGGGGAGATGTTGGAGATGGTCGACATCATGAGGAAGTCCGACTATGACGGAAAATATGGGCCTTACCCCAACCCCAACATCAGAAAGGCCAAGATCATGGCGAAAGTGGTCAGGAGTCTTGAGAGGAATTTCGGGGTACGAAGATCAAAAGATCAGCTCAGGAAGCGGTGGTCGGACCTGAAGTTGAGAGAGCCAGAGCAGTACCGAAAGATCCGGAGAGTGCTGCAAAAAAGTAAGTAGTTGTGCTGTGTTCCTATTCTTTCTGTCTTTATTACGTTCGTTCTGCTCCATATGCTTTTATTAATTGTAACGTTTAAAAAGGTCAACTTTAATGTTCATGGGCCCAATATTCGTTCGTATCAAACATTTTTCTTTCGGCTTCTAGAACACCATTGTTTAGGCCATATGCATTTTCACACATTTTTGGGGGCCTACTTGGATGCCAAATATTTGTTTGTGTAGATGGGTTTGTTACTAGAATGAAATGCAAACTAGATTGTGTGTAAAGAGAGGACACTGAGCAGCTGTTTTCACATCTGGACACTGGAGCACTAGTGTGGGACCCCAGAACACCATTTTTATTAGGGGGGCCACACAGGTGCTCCAGTGTATACTATAGGGGGGGCTACATCTGTGAAGCTTGTACTAAACAGGTAAAGTATTGCAGCTTGACAAAGGACACTAAAAAATATACATCTTGGAACTCGGCTAAAATAGACAATTGTACCCCACTTCCAAGCAATGTTTCCTATTTCTAGTTCTGCCTTCAAATATCTGTGTGCTAAGTATACCATTTTTGTTTTACATAGGGGAGAAAAGACTCGGACACCCCTCATCCCAGGAGACCAGAGACCCCCCCCTCTGGAAGAAGGGGAAATACCAACCCAAGAAGCTGAGCAGGAGGAAGAAGAAGACGTGGTGGAGAATGGCACCACAACAGGTGAGTGTCTGCGACCACAGGCTCAGGTAAAAGAGATGGATGGTGGCAGATTTTTGAGACCTTTTTTTTTGTTCTTTATCTCTTTTTAGGTGATCGTGATCCAGAACGCTTTACATCTGAAAGTGCCCAGATACTCATCGGGGAGATCATGGGGTGTAATCTCCAATTGCAAAACATCCAGCAACAAATCAGTGATGTTATTAAAAAAAATAATAACATCATTGATGTTTTGGGGCGAATTTAAACCCCACAAAATCACCTGTTTTATCGTACGAAAATTTTTTCAATGTTTAGAAAAGCCAAATTTGGAGGATGCACACAGTGTGCCAACATGTGCTATCTGCCATCACGGGAGATCAATGGACGCGTTTTGGGGGTGCAACCCCTTCCTCAATTATAAAGTCGCATTGAGGAAGGGCTTGCTCCCCCAAAACACGTCCCTTGATCCCCCCTGATGGCAGATAGCACATGTTGACATGCGTAAATTGGTGTGCATCTTCCAAATTTGGCTTTTCCAGGGGTGAATTCTCCCCATCTGAACGCTATATCAAACACAGTTCCTAAATACTCATGTCTGATATAGCCTGCAGGTTTTACCATATGTGAACTTTGTAAGTTCAAGTTTTTTGGCTTTCTTGTTGGTTTTACACAGGCCTGTTTTATCTGAAATGGATATTTCGATTTTTGATAATGCTACTGCAAACATTGTTATACAACAAACATGTTGGTTTGTTTTAAAAACCTTTGGGAAATGCACATGTGATTGTGCAGGTATAAAAAAGTGCCTTACTCAAGAATGTGTGGATTATTGTCTCAACACTACAACACTTTTGGGGTGATGTAATTGCTGTTTTATGCAAAAATGGGGGTTATTTCCTAAGGGCAAATCCACTTTGCACTACAAGTGCAGGTTCAGTGCAGTTGCAAGTGCACTTGTAGTGAAATGTGTTTTTGCATTTAGGAAGTACCAGCCAACACTGTTTTTTATAAGGTTACCCAATCACGACATTTTCTGCACTCAACACATTTCTGTCAGGGTCAGCTAAAACAAACACAAGCAGTAAATGTCCACAAAGAATTTCTTTTGGTTGTTTTTTATTTGAAAAAGGTGTCACAGATTGTCTGGCATATTGATAGCCCCCCTACCCGCAAAGAACTCCAGGTAGCGTAACCGGACATCACGGGCATTCAGGGAGGGCAAGCCAGGACGGCCACTTTCAAGCGCCGTCAGTGTTGATGGATTAGGGATTCCGGCCTCAGGCCCAACTGAGCCAGCATAGTTGGCTGAATGTTTTCTTAAAAAATTATGGAGAACACAGCAGGCAAGTATTATATGGTTCAGTTTATACTCCACCATATGGATGGGTGTCAGAAATAATCGGAACCGGCTGGCCAGGATTCCAAATGTGTTCTCCACCACTCTTCGGGCTCTGGCCAGCCGGTAATTAAAAACCCTCTGTTCCGGGGTGAGGGTCCTCATCGGAAATGGCCGCATCAGGTGGTCCCCCAGCGCAAATGCTTCATCAGCAACGAACACAAATGGGAGACCTTCAACATTGTCCTCTGGAGGTGGCAAGTCCAAGCTGCCATTCTGGAGACGCCTGTAGAACTCCGTCTGGGCGATCACTCCACCATCGGACATCCGGCCATTCTTCCCCACATACAAGAACTCGTAATTAGCCGAAACCACTGCCAACATCACTATACTATTAAACCCTTTGTAATTATAATAGTACGACCCCGAGTTGGGTGGTGGGACGATGTGGACGTGTTTCCCATCAATTGCCCCTCCGCAGTTAGGAAAGTCCCACCGCTGGGCAAAGTGGGAGGCCACAGTCTGCCATTCCTGTGGCGTTGAAGGAAACTGTTGAGGAAAAAACAATAAACATTACTATTTTTTCAAAGATACATGGCAAGCAGATTATACACAAACATTATGGGGCAACCTCCAGATAGCATTTACTAAGGGGAATTTAACAAGGCCAAAGTATAAGGTACACCTATCATATTTCCCCTCCCCCCCTCTCATGGGCCATTTCTAACATTATAGGGGGGGGAACTCTTGGACAGGTAACCCTCTTCACTTCATTGAGAGATGAATGCCTAAATAATGGGTATTACTTGGAACAGCCCCTCCTTAGTTACACTATTGGCAGACCACTGGACAGGTAAGAAGTGTCATAATACAAAGATATAAATACACACTGTACACATTTGAGGACATTTGAACATTCTGCTATTACCTATCAAGATAATAATAGAATACCAAAACTTTAAACAGTACCATTGGAAAGTATACAGGCAGGCCCTTGCACTACATGCTTTGGGGAATTCATCCATACATCTGACCAGTAAAGAGGTGGGCATAGTGTGTATGGGTTTGGCAAAGTCAGCAGATAGGTGATTGAGGATAGAGAATTGGGATCAGCTGACTTAGCAGTTGGGGGGATGGAGGGTTAAAAAAAATTTGGGGACACCACAAAAAAACCCCTCTGGCACTCTGCCTGAATTGAAATCAAAAATAACATTTCCAAACATTTTAGGGGGTGTTTGGGGTAAAGCACTACTATGGAGCTGATAAAATACATTGTTAAGTGACTACATGAGGTGAATATAGGCCAGGAAAGACCATGCTGGGGAGGTTATTGAAGGGCAAATATGTATGAAGGACATAAAATAATAATTACCTAAAAATCCAGCATGCATGAGAACAAAGGGGACATCCACAGCATATTACAATCATGGTAATTATGGAATGAGGGAAGAAATATAATATATTATCAAACATTCAATACAATAAAATGTGATATAAAAGGATAAAAATCTTACCTTCATATACTCCTTCTGCAGGACCTGGATGATGGCAGAACAGGTCTCTGGGATAATGATCCCCAGAGCCTGGGGGGAGATGCCTGTCGAGAACTTGAGGTCCTGCAGGCTTCTCCCTGTGGCCAAATACCGCAAGGTAGTGACCAACCTCTGCTCCGGAGTGATGGCTTTCCTCATGCAGGTATCCTGCCTGCTGATATAGGGGGTCAGCGAAGCCAACAGACGGTGAAATACGGGGTCCGTCATCCTGAGAAAGTTCCTGAAATCATCAGGATTATTCTCACGGATCTCACGGAGCAAAGGCATATGACAGAACTGGTCACGCTGAAGCAACCAATTCTTGGTCCATGAACTCCTCCCCACCCTGTTCATGGACTGGACTTGTGTCAAGGTCAGGACCCCAACACCAAGCCCCCGCACAGCACGAACTCTACGAGGAGTACGCATACGAAACATGGCTAGAAAACGGTCGGCTGCTCAGAACGAAGTAACAGAACGCACTGAAGAACAGCAAGGCCTGTGAAGAGCGACCTGAAAAACAGCAACGAGCGGGCAAGATCGCACAGAAAACTCTGATACGAACTGACTGCACGCACTGAAGAGCAGATACAAACCCACAAGCACAAACTGAACGGCAGAAAACGATCTGAAAGCCACGAGTCTGAAAAAGCGTGAATCGTCTCTCACCAAACTTTTACTAACACGAGATTAGCAAAAGGAGCCCAAAGGGTGCCGCGCTTGGTTCTGAACCGGCCTTTTCTAGTCTCGTCGTACGTGGTGTACGTCACCGCATTCTTGGCGATCGGAAATTCGGACAACTTTGTGCGACCGTGTGTAGGCAAAACAAGTTTGAGCCAACATCCGTCGGAAAAAATCCTAGGATTTTGTTGTCGGAATGTCCGAACAAAGTCCAACCGTGTGTACGGGGCATTAGTCGTGCATTCCAAAAATCTGGCCTTTATGGAAGAGTGACAAAAAGAAAGCCATTGTTGAAGGAAACCCATAAGAAGTTCCGTTTGCAGTTTGCGAGAAGCCATGTGGGGGACACAGCAAACCTGTAGAAAAAGGTGCTCTGGTCGGATGAGACCAAAATTGAACTTTTTGGCCTAAAAGCAAAACGCTATGTGTGGTGGAAAACTAACACTGCACATCACCCTGGACACACCATCCCCACCATGAAACATGGTGGTGGCAGCATCATGTTGTGGGGATGCTTTTCTTCAGCAGGGACAAGGAAGCTGATCAGAGTTGATGGGAAGATGGATGGAGATAAATACAGGGCAATCTTATAAGAAAACCTTTTAGAGTCTGCAAAAGACTTGAGACTGGGGCAGAGGTTCACCTTCCAGCAAGACAACGACCCTAAACATACATCCAGAGCTACAATGGAATGGTTTAGATCAAAGCATATTCATGTGTTAGAATGTCAAAGTCCAGACCTAAATTCAATTGAGAATCAGTGGCAAGAGTTGAAAATTGCTGTTCACAGACACTCTCCATCCATTCTGACAGCGCTTGAGCTATTTTGCAAAGAAGAATGGGCAAAAAATTCACTCTCTATATATGCAAAGCTGTTGGAGACATACCCAAAAAGAACTTGCAGCTGTAATTGCAATGAAAGGTGGTTCTACAAATTATTGACTCAGGGGGGCTGAATACAAATGCATGCCACACTTTTCAGATAAATATTAGTAAAAAATGTGGAAAACCATTTATCATTTTCCTTCCACTTCACAAATATGTGTCACTTTATGTTGGTCTATCACATTAAATCCCAATAAAATACATTTATATTTTTGGTTGTAACGTGACAAATTGTTAAAAATTTCAAGTGGTATGAATACTTTTTCAAGGCACTGTATCCAGAGAGATGCGACCCTATGCTTTCCCTCCTCTTCAGGAACCTTTCCCTATCACCAATACTGTCCCTCGCAGACGAGGTACCTTTCCTTGCGCTACCCACTCGCCTAAAACACGCCAAACCCAGTGGACACACCTAAGATGGCCGCCAAAGTTATGTGTGCAGCCAGTATCCAATCTTAACTCTGCTCCAGTGACTCAGGAAACCATAGAACAACCCTTACCTGCGTGACTTCCTCTCCCTTTGCGATTGAGCGCCACCTGCAGTGGAGACAGCAAACTGCACCTGTCTACTTACTGACCCATGACATGCATGCTTTTGTTCAGTGACTGAATATATTAAAGCCACTAAATCGGTGAGACAGCCAGGGAACTAACATTGTAAAAGGAGAGGTCAGCGATAGTATCCAATGTATTTCTCTTAGTATTCTATTAAAATTTATTCCTCATCAGGTATAAAAAGAAAATCAAAATAGGACAGTTTCAACCACTAGGTATTATTATACTGCCAAGTGCCACTCTTTTCTTACATAGTTACATAGTTATATAGTAGGTGAGGTTGAAAAAAGATGCAAATCCATCAAGTCCAACCTATTCTTCAAATATAGGGACAGTTCTGAGCATTAGCATTTTCGTTAAGGAAATCTATGGTCTAGTGGTCGGACAGCGTAAGGAGAAAAATAAGCCGATCACCGGCTTATGTGCAAGGGACATCAGTACCCAAGAGGAAGAGGCAGTTCTGTCTCATCTGTGCCAATCAGTACCCCCTGCCAGTGCCACCTGCTAGTGCCACCTGCCAGTGCCCACGGTGCCACGTATCAATGCCCATGAGTGCCACCTATCAATGCCCACAAGTGCCACCTATCAATGCCCACCAGTGGTGCCAATCAGTTCCTCATCAGTGCAAACTAGCAGTGCTGCCTATCAGTGTAACCTACCAATGCCGATCAGTGCCCATTATTGCCACCCATCAGTGCCCATCACTGCCACCTATCAGTGTCCATCACTGCCAGCTATCAGTGCCACCTATTAGTGCCACTTCTCAGTGCCCACCAGTGCCACCTATCAATGCCCTTCAGTGCCACCTACCAGTGCCACCTCTCAGTGTCACATCTCAGTGCACACCAGTGCCACCTATCAGTGTCCACCAGTGCTGCCTATCAGTGCCCACCAGTGCCATCTCATCAGTGCCCATCAATGCAGCCCAACGGTGCCCATCAATGCAGCCCAACGGTGCCTATCAGTGCAGCCCATCGGTGCCCATCAGTGCAGCCCATCAGTGCCCATCAGTGCAGCCTATTGGTGCCCATCAGTGCAGCCTCATCAGCGTACATCAATGAAGGAGAAAAATGACCTGTTTGCAAAATTTTATAACTAAATATAAAAAAATATTTTTTTTTTTTAAATTCGGTCTTTTAAATTTTTTTTAACAAAAAATAAAAACCGCAGAGGTGATCAAATACCACCAAAAGAAAGCTCTACCTCTGGGAAAAAATGATAAAAATTTCATTTGGGTACAGTGTTGTATGACCGCACAATTGTCATTCAAAGTGCATCAGCGCTAAAAGCTGAAAATTGGTCTGGGCGGGGGGGGGGGTTAAGTGCCCAGTAAGCAAGTGGTTAAACATTGGTTACTATCTGTCAAGTTAAATCATTCAAGAAAGGTTCTAAAATGTCCTGTGTACATTAAGCCTAAGAACTACATATCCCGTGGTACCTTGCTGCCTGCAAGCATTGATTTCTGTACTAAATCTGCCTCCTAAAACTTCTCCTCTGAGCACTTCTCTAGTTCAGAAGGCTGGCTCTGTGAATTCTGTGAAACAGAAGTGCCTACTCACAGGTCATAGTGAAAAATTGTCACAGGATTCAAGGAAGCAAATGTGTGGGGGTCTTCACAAAGTAAGTTTACAAACGTCAAGATCATTCAGATTTTGTACCAGACCACAATATTCCCTTATCACACATGTTCTTGAGGTAGGCTAGGAGGTAAGTGGGCCCTGGAGCAACTGCCATCTGGAATCTTTTAACATCAGACATATTGAAGGCACACCAGGGATCTTCACATAATGTCCAAATATTTGATTCATGATGATCACATCACAGAGTAAGAATGCAATGTTTTGACATCCTGCAGGACCCCCTTCATCAGGCATGTAACACCTAAAAAAGA
This sequence comes from Aquarana catesbeiana, assembly GCF_042186555.1. NCBI lineage: Eukaryota > Metazoa > Chordata > Amphibia > Anura > Ranidae > Aquarana > Aquarana catesbeiana. The sequence goes on along the minus strand of NC_133333.1, from coordinate 57,967,941 downwards.
GGTCCTGATGCAATGTTTTAGGGCCACGCAGGATTCTTCCTCTTGCTTTCTTCCTCTGTGAAGTGATTATCTTGAACAAAATATTTGGATGTTCTTTAAAGATTCCAGTTGTGCTGGCAATATGTATGTTGAGCTTTTCTATACAGATCCAAAAATGTACCATCTGTCGGGCGATCTCTTTGCCACCAGAACAGGTGCTCCTTTGTACACACTGGAACAAAGACAAAAGGGGAGTGCATCAGCCCAGTGCATTATCTTGAGACCAATTTATAATTCTTCTCAAGATAATGCACTAGGATAGGGCGCCCTCTTTTTTTCTTTATTTTAGATTGTGCTAAGGATTGTGGGCAGCAAGGTGACATGTTGCAGAGTTCCTTATGGCTTGTTCTTGTCTGGGTCCAGCGATACAGAAGAGGAATACTAACTGAGACCATCAATATAGACTCAGACTTGAGACCTTTACTCACCTGCGCTGATGTTTGTTCTCTGTTCCTCTGTACATATCCAAGAATTTACAAACTGGAATATTGATATACACAGTGTAATAAACCATAATAACCAATGAGTACTAATAACAATTAGTATTTAGTAAGAAATTGTTTATGGTATCTTTCTATGGGTTACTGTCCATAGAACATCATTGATGCTTTTGCATTGCCCTATAAATAAACCATATTAAGAAAGATCTTCTATATTTGAGGATCAATGACAGATGTGTAGAAATATTTAAGATATCAGCAAACATTTCCTTAGTGGAAGAGAGATGTTGGTAAAGTAGTGGAATGTAGGAACATTGCTGGAAATCCTCCAGATCCCATCAGTTATGAGCCATGTCATACATGCATCCTATTACATATAGCTGTGTTTGTGTAAGGGAAAAACAAGCATAATGAGTGATGCTTTCCTCTTCCTTGAAGAGTGTCCCATGCCATCAGTCTGGTCTGCTACTCAGGAAGGAGTTCTTCCACATATAATTATTAGTAAAGACCATTATTATGCGCTTCTCAGCTCTTGGTTGTCTAACAGAGAGGTCCAACATCATCACTAGCAAGAGGTTTTAGCTCATCAAATGAGCATAAAAGTACAAACTTGCTTTAGCATCAGAATTAACAGCTTTGCATAAAAGGTTCATGGGCTCAGGAGTTACTTGGAGCATCATTTGAGGTTCAATTGCCCCCCGATAATAGAGATGAAAAGATATGGACATGTTTGGATTCTATAGAAGAAAAGCAGCTTAGGGTGATAACCTTGGCACCCTCTATAGATACAGTGGAAGAGTGATATAGCCACCCAAGGACAAGAAGTGTGTTATTTGCATGATTACCTGGTAAAGCAAAGGAAGCTTTTGAAAAGAAAACAAATGCAGCCATTGCACCAAGGACTAGCAATCTGCAATATATTACATTTTTGGTTTGGGGTTTAGATATACTTTATTAATTCCTTATTCCTTTATTAATTCCTAAAGCACATGCTTATTTCTCAGGTCCTTTCCCCAAGAGGACTGTAAATTTTAATAGATAAAGCCTCTCCAGACACTGCTTCTTAATCATTTGACTCTGTTCCAGACAAAATAATAAACTCCCTGATGTAATAAACTCTTTGCTCACGTTTCCCACGTCTGCTCTTGAATTTTTTGGCTACTTTGCTTAAAAAAAGAGACATTCAAGCTGACTATGAATGAATCAGAAACTGAAGCTGATCTGTGTGAATTGAAGTTGTCACGTCCCTCACTACCTGCACGTTTTGGTCCAGGATGTGTCTTATTCTATGCTTTTATCCTGTTTTGTTTTTTGTTGTTCTTTATGCTGTTTCCCCGTATCTCCTTTTGATTTATCTAGTGATTCACATAAAATCTGTTTCCTTTTCATACAAAGGACTGACCTGTCCAGTAAATGAAAAAAAATAAGAAAATAGCCTTAAATAACCTCTTGGAAAAAAATATTGTATTAAATGCACAATATTGCTTTAAAGCAAACATTATTAAAAAGACCAGCATAAGGCTCAATTTATTAACTTTTACCCAAAGTTGTTTGTAATAAGGGTCTTTATTTTAGCAATGATATGTAATGAAGGTTAAAAATACTAGTCACATGGCTGAAAATTGTTGTAATATGTTCGCCAATTTATGTGGGACATTATATTATTATATGTATGTACACATACAGTACAATATTGACCAGGCCAGAATTCAGTGGACAATGGTCGATTTGTCCAAGCCAACTCAATTTTAATATAACAGCTGATGTCCCTTTGATATGTTGATCTTATGCAAGTCTACCTAGGTGTGTGAGGTATGGCCTGTTAACCTAATTGAACATTTCAAAGGGTACATTGTTTAAAGGACCATAGAAGAAGTATTTATTGATGGTAATTAGACTTGAGGGGGTAACAATAAGATCAAAGAGTATTTTGGGTTGACCTAGCAGAAACTCCCTCCTAGTGTACTAATATTTCAGGGGGGGACTAGTCAAGCTGGCAGTCAGTCCTGTCTGTGTGTGACTATGAAGGGGCAGATCTGGGAAAAATGGGACTCTAAATTTTATACTCTGTTGGATTTTTGTCATCTGTGGACTTTGGACTTTGTTCTGTGTTGGAAGTCAATAAAGTGCATCTCTCTGGAAGAATTGGGTTGCTGCGGAAGAGTACTTACATCATCATTATAATAACTACTAATTAATCATCCACCCAATATAATACTATATCACTACATTACTATATATTATATCACTACAAAAATTAGAATAGTTATGGCTAATACAAAATTGTTATAGATTGTGTACCCCTTTCTCATCATGCTGACTAACAGTCTTTTTAAAGGCCGAAGGTTTTTTACTTCATGAAAAAAAAACCTTTAGTGTGCAATCCCCCCCCCCCAGCCCCCCTAATATTTTCCTGAGCCTGATCTTTCTCCAGTGTTGCGCACGAAAACCTCTCGGATTTTCTTGGGACTCCCCCTACTTATTGGCTAAGCCAGCAGCGGGAGCCATTGGCATTGGCAGTCACAGCCAGTGCGCCAATGAGGAGAAAGAGGGGGCAGGGCAGAGCTACAGCGTAAATGTACACGCAGAGCAGGGCTGGACTGGGACAAAAATTTGGCCCTGGACTTCATCCAGACCGGCCCACTTTAATTTTGCGAACACACACAAAAACAGTGTATAAACTATAAGCAATTGCGCAAAAAAATAAGTAAAGACATTCCACTGTATGTATAAACATTTTTTTTTTATTATTTAGAGAAAAAGATGCATTCCAACATTACAGACGCCTTTAGAATGAAATGTGTAAGTTACACTCCATTCAATGGCAGGTGTCATAAATAAGGAAAACAGTTATAAATAACAACTTATGTTTGAATATAGTATTAACAAGAAACAGTTCAAACAATAACTTGTGGGAATCACAAACATAAAAAGACAGGGAAAAATCCACTCTAACGTACAATGCGAATTACCAAGGCAGTATAAACGGCTAACCATACAAAAAGGTCCAAAATCACTGTTAGGGCCTATAGAAGAAGCTTAGAAAACAATTCACTTTTCTCTGCAACTTTGTCAATTTCAGAGTCAAGAGAGCAGAGGATGTCCTTTTCTGTTGACATCAACATAAAAGCTTCCAGATGCTCTTGTGACAGCTTGGTTCTGAGTCTGCTTTTGATGAACTTGAGTGTTGAAAATGTACGTTCACAAGCAACCTGAGTGATGGACAGGGTGAGTAGGAACTGGTATGCAAGACCTAGGAGGTGGTAGGCATTTGACATCAGATTGAACCTCCTGAAAATCTGATAGCAACACAGCGGGCATTCTTTACATGAGGAACACTTCTTACACTGGATTTAAACCTGTTCATCTTCACGCTCATTCTCCAATGTTTTTACCTTGTATTTATCTAGTAGAGACATTTTTAATCTTTCCCACTGAAGAGCAAAACTGCTTAATTCACACTGTGGTTTGTTTCTTAGCACTTGCTTCACTGTCAAACTTCGACAGACATTTGCTAAGTTCTTGGAACATCAGTGGTGAAAGAGGCGAGGACTTTAACTGAGTGAAGTTTCTTCGGTCCAGAAATGCAAGGTCAGCAAAGAGTGTGCCATGACTCAGGAACCTTCTGTGCAATGTCTCTGTAGCTGTGTCCATTATTTGATTATGTACTGTGATTTCATAATCCTTTTCTGGACTTGTGATCGTTTCAGCATGAGCAATCTCTCCAGGCATGGTTTTCTTCTTCCTATTTCTTTGTGATGGCAATGTAGACTGAACTTCCAGTTCTATCTCTTTGTCCTGCTCCTTCAATTTTTCATTTGCCCACAGAACAAATTTCCCTGCAGCTGTGCTAACTGAGGCAAAATCTCTTGACATATTTTTAAGACTTTCATGTGTTGCCATAACCGTTCTATGAGCAGACAGTATATCCATCCCCTGTGTTTGAAGGTATTTGGACAGTGGTGAAGTCTTCTCAAATATTCTGAGGAAGGTTTGTGCCGTCAGTATCATCTCATACTTCAGCAGAGCTTCAACAAATCCTCGTGCTTGAATGCGAGCAGTCATTTTTAAGGTAATATCTTCTTGTATTGCTGTCAATGCAAGAATGACATCCACATAGAGACAATTGTCTGGATTTGCAAATGATCCAAACACTTTCCTGAGAGCGTTATCCTTGGCCCACCACCGTGTCTCTCCAATTAGTGTAATAGGGCGTACACACGGTCGGACTTTGTTCGGACATTCTGACAACAAAATCCTAGGATTTTTTCCGACGGATGTTCGCTCAAACTTGTCTTGCATACACACGGTCACACAAAGTTGTCGGAAAATTCGATCATTCTGAACGCGGTGACGTAAAACACGTACGTCGGGACTATAAACGGGGCAGTAGCCAATAGCTTTCATCTCTTTATTTATTCTGAGCATGCGTGGCACTTTGTGCGTCGAATTTGTCTACACACTATCGGAAATTCCGACAACGGATTTTGTTGTCGGAAAATTTTATAGCCTGCTCTCAAACTTTGTGTGTCGGAAAATCCGATGGAAAATGTGTGATGGAGCCAACGCACGGTCGGAATTTCCGACAACAAGGTCCTATCACACATTTTCCATCGGAAAATCCGACCGTGTGTACGGGGCATTAGTCGTCTCTGGTGCTTGTCTTGGCTCTCACTTTCCCACACATTCATCCTTTTATATGACTCAAGAAAGAACACTGCAATGTCATTAAGCACTGCAAAAAGTGATCCACATTGAATTACTGTTTGGGTTGTGTCAGCCAAAACTAGGTTAAGAACATGGGCATAGAACCAAACATGCACTTGATTTGGTGAAAATTTGGACATCTGAGTAGAAAAGCCTTTGTAGCGGCCTTGCATGTTAGAGGCACCATCTGTAGCATGTCCAATGCACTTGCTCAAGTCCAAATTGATCTCCGCAAACTCAGAAACAATATCCACAAAATATTGTCCAGTAGATTCTTTACACTTGACAATGCTAATAAGCCTTTCATGAATGGTGTTTGTAACATATCGAAAAACAATAGAACACTAGTCTTGTGAGGTGATGTCTTGTGTGGTGTCAATCTGCACAGAGAACATTATGGCATTCTTTATGTCTCTCACAATGGTCTCCTGAATAAGGTGCTGAATGGTGTCAATGACAGAATTAATGGTTCTTGCAGACAGTAACGTAACCAGGGAACCTCAACCTTTTGCCCCAGTCTGATGTAGCTTCTTAGATTTTTCAATGCATTCTTTTAAATGCTCTTTCAGACAGACATCATACTTGCTTAACAGGAGTATAATCTCTAAGAAGTTACCATGATCAATATTGCTGTCATCAAGCATGTATGCAGCCTCATTTTCTAACCTATAGCTAAGTCCTCTTTTGCCAATCAATTTTACAACATCAACTACACGCTCCAGTATTTGTCGCCTCTTTCTGATTTGTTCTCTGTGTGAGGACAGCTGACTTCCACTAAGTAAATGTTTAATGTCAGATTTAGAGGCATTTAAGAAGTATGCTTTTGCACAGGTTTTGTGTGCCATGCTCTTTTCATGTTCCTCTATGCCCTGATGCACATGTTTCCAGTCTGTCATACCACTTATGAATGGAGATTTGTCAGCTAACTTGGCAAATGCTATGCAGACAGAGCAATGTAATGCATGGCGTTCTTGACAGTAAGTAAGCCACCATCTATTAGTGCCATCCTTGCACCAGAACACTCTCTGTACCAATGGATTTCTTGATGTTTGTTGAGGATGATAATTAAAAAATATCTTCAAGTTTTCCTGGTGGGGACGAATGTAATAATTAGGGATGAGCCGAACACCCCCCGGTTCGGTTCGCACCAGAACCCGCGAACGGACCGAAAGTTCGCACGAACGTTAGAACCCCATTGACGTCTATGGGACTCGAACGTTCGAAATCAAAAGTGCTCATTTTAAAGGCTAATTTGCATGGTATTGTCCTAAAAAGGGTTTGGGGACCCGGGTCCTACCCCAGGGGACATGTATCAATGCAAAAAAAACTTTTAAAAACGGCCGTTTTTTCGGGAGCAGTGATTTTAATGATGCTTAAAGTAAAAAAAAAAAAGTGAAATATTCCTTTAAATATCGTACCTGGGGGGTGTCTATAGTATGCCTGTAAAGTGACGCGTGTTTCCCATGTTTAGAACAGTCCCTGCACCAAATGTCATTTTTAAAGGAAAAAATCTCATTTAAAACTGCTTGCGGGTTTAATGTCATGTCGGGTCATGGCAATATGGATGAAAATCAGTGAGACAAACGGCATGGGTACCCCCCAGTCCATTACCTGGCCCTTTGGGTCTTGTATGGATATTAAGGGGAACCCCGCACCCAAATTAAAATAAGGAAAGGTGTGGGGCCACCAGGCCCTATATACTCTGAACAGCAGTATACAGGTTTGTTGTTAAGTAGAATCTGTTTGTAATTTTGAACATTTTTAACGTGTTTAGCTCCAGCCAAAAAATCTTTTCTAAGCTTTTTGGAAAACATAGGGAAGGGTTATCACCCCTGTGACATTTGTTTTGCTGTCTTTCCTCCTCTTCAGAAGATTTCACCTCACTTTTTTGTCCCAATGAAAAATGTTTTTTGAAAATTTGGGTTTTTTTGTGGAACAAGGATTGGAAAGCATCAGTGGAAAGGAGAAATTGTTTTCCCATATTAACTCTTACAGGAAAGAATTTCCCTTCCTAGGGGTAGATTTCATCTCACTTCCTGTTGTCTCCTTCCGTTTGCAAGTAGGAGTCGTTTGTAAGTTAGATGTTTGAAAGTAGGGTCCTGCCCTATATACTCAGCAGAAATTTGGGCCTTAGGTGTTGCTGTGGCCACAACACTGTAAGCCCTCACAGGGCCCTGCTGTGAAATATTAGATCAAGAATTGTAATTACATGCCCCTGTTGAACAGGAGCTGAAAAATTAGGCCTTAGGCACTGGTGCTGGTGCCACAACACTGCAACCCCTCACAGACACTCTAGTTGGAACGCAGGAACGAGCCCTGCTGCAAAGTATTGCTTCAAAAATTGTAATTACACGCCCCTGTTAGACAGGGGCAGAAAAATTGGGCCTTAGGCACTGGTGCTGGTGCCACAACACTGCAACCCCTCACAGACACTCTAGTTGGAACGCAGGAACGAGCCCTGCTGCAAAGTATTGCATCAAAAATTGTAATTACACGCCCCTGTTAGACAGGGGCAGAAAAATTGGGCCTTAGGCACTGGTGCTGGTGCCACAACACTGCAACCCCTCACAGACACTCTAGTTGGAACGCAGGAACGAGCCCTGCTGCAAAGTATTGCATCAAAAATTGTAATTACATGCCCCTGTTAGACAGGGGCAGAAAAATTGGGCCTTAGGCACTGGTGCTGGTGCCACAACACTGCAACCCCTCACAGACACTCTAGTTGGAACGCAGGAACGAGCCCTGCTGCAAAGTATTGCATCAAAAATTGTAATTACACGCCCCTGTTAGACAGGGGCAGAAAAATTGGGCCTTAGGCACTGGTGCTGGTGCCACAACACTGCAACCCCTCACAGACACTCTAGTTGGAACGCAGGAACGAGCCCTGCTGCAAAGTATTGCATCAAAAATTGTAATTACACGCCCCTGTTAGACAGGGGCAGAAAAATTGGGCCTTAGGCACTGGTGCTGGTGCCACAACACTGCAACCCCTCACAGACACTCTAGTTGGAATGCAGGAACGAGCCCTGCTGCAAAGTATTACATCAAAAATTGTAATTACACGCCCCTGTTAAACAGGGGCTGAAAAATTGTGCCTTAGGCACTGGTGGTGGCGCCCAGAACCAAAAATGTTCTTACAAGCTATCAGCGTGATGATTGAGGAGGAAGAGGATAATTACTCAGGGATAGTCACTCAGCATCAGCATAGGCAGTCTTTGAAGGGATCTGAGATTTCAAAAAAAATTATTCGGTTACATCAGCATCAGGTGCTTGGTAGCTGGTGGTGATCCAAGACTCATTCATTTTTATGAAGGTCAGCCGATCGACCGAGTCGGTGGACAGACGCACCCTGTGATCGGTTACCACGCCTCCAGCAGCACTGAATGTGCGTTCCGAAAGAACGCTGGATGCAGGACAGGCCAGTAGCTCAATTGCATACTGTGCAAGCTCTGGCCAGTGATCCATCCTCAAGACCCAGTAACCCAGAGGATTTTCGGTGGGAAAGGTGTCCAAGTCTGATCTTGCCCCTAGGTATTCCTGCACCATGTAAAACAGACGCTGGCGATGGTTGCTGGAACCGATCATACCTTGGGACTGCGGACCAAAAAATTGTCTGAACGCATCGGTCAGACGGCCACCTTCTCCACCGCTCCTTCTTTGACTGACCGAAGCCTCAGCAACACGTTGTCCAGAAACAGGAGTTTGTAACCTCCCAGTCTCTGGGAATGCATTGCACAGACCTTTCTGCAAGGCCTCCCGAAGATGTTTCATCCTCTGCTCCCTCTGCGATGGCAAGATAAGGTCCGCAACCTTACCCTTGTAACGTGGATCAAGGAGGGTTGCCAGCCAGTATTGGTCCTTCTCCTTGATACCACGAATACGAGGATCCTTACGCAGGCTTTGCAGGATCAGGGAGGCCATGCAGCGTAGGTTTGCTGAGGCATTCGGTCCGGAGTCCTCTGGGTCACTAAGAACGACATGGTCCGCAGCCACCTCCTCCCAGCCACGTACAAGTCCATGTGTTTCTTGGGACTGATCCCTTAAAGACTGCTGCTGATGCTGAGTGCCAGGCTCCACCTCCATACTGACACAATCTTCCTCCTCCTCCTCTTCCTCCTCGTCCTCTTCCTGTGTGATCGGCGGGCACGCAGGAACACTGTCTGGATAAAGGGGGCCTTGAGAGCTAAGGAAGTCCTCCTCTTCCTGCCTCTGTTCTGCCTCCAGTGCCCTGTCCATTATTCCACGCAGCGTGTGCTCCAACAGGTGGACAAGGGGGACAGTGTCACTGATGCATGCACTGTCACTGCTCACCATCCTCGTGGCCTCCTCGAATGGTGACAGGACAGTGCATGCATCCCTGATTATGGCCCACTGGCGTGGGGAAAAAAAACCAAGCTCCCCTGACCCTGTCCTGGTGCCATAGTCGCACAGGTACTCATTGATGGCCCTCTGCTGCGTGTGCAGCCGCTGCAGCATGGCCAACGTTGAGTTCCACCTGGTGGGCATGTCACAGATTAGGCGGTTCTTGGGCAGGTTAAACTCCTTTTGGAGGTCCGTCAGCCGAGCACTGGCATTATATGACCGGCGGAAATGCACACAGACTTTCCTGGCCTGCCTCAGGACATCCTGTAAGCCCGGGTACCTGCCCAAGAACCGCTGCACCACCAAGTTAAGGACGTGAGCCAAACAGGGCACATGGGTCATTTGTCCCTGTCGGAGGGCAGAGAGGAGGTTGGTGCCATTGTCGCAAACCACCATTCCTGCCTTAAGTTGGCGTGGCGTCAACCACCTCTGAACCTGCCCCTGCAGAGCTGACAAAACCTCTGCCCCAGTGTGGCTCCTGTCCCCCAAGCACACCAGCTCAAGCACCGCATGGCATCTTTTGGCCTGCGTACTTGCGTAGCCCCTTGAACGCCTACGGAGCACCGCTGGTTCCGAGGAAGAGGCCATGGAGGAAGAAGAAGAGGAGGGGGTGGAGGAGAGAGGTGTGTCACAATCAGCATTTTGGAGGCGTGGTGGCGGAACAACCTCCAACACTACTGCACCTTGTCCTGCATCCTTCCCAGCTGCCAGCAGAGTCACCCAATGCGCCGTGAAACTTAGGTAACGTCCCTGTCCATGCCTGCTGGACCATGAGTCAGCGGTAATATGCACCTTACCGCTGACCGCCCTGTCCAGCGAGGCATGGACATTGCCTTCCACATGCCGGTAGAGAGCCGGAATCGCCTTCCGTGAGAAAAAGTGGCGTTTGGGTACCTGCCACTGAGGAACCGCACATTCCACAAACTCACGGAAGGGGGCAGAGTCTACCAACTGAAAAGGCAGCAGTTGAAGTGCTAGCAATTTTGCCAAGCTAGCATTCAACCGCTGGGCATGTGGATGGCTGGGAGCAAACTTCTTTCGGCGGTGCAGCAGCTGGGGCAGGGAAATTTGCCTGGTACAATCTGACGTCGGTGTACCAAAAGCAGATTGCCCACAAGTACTTGGCTGTGACACACCTAATTCTACACCTTCATTCCTCTCACTGCAGGTCTCAGAGAGGACTGAAGGTCTAGTGGGGTTGGAAATCTCAGCTGATGAGGAGCAAGGAGAGATCCTCTTTGTTCTTTGGTGTGGGTCTTTTAGATACGCTTGCCAACGAACTGCATGGCAGGTCAACATATGTCTGGTCAAGCATGTGGTACCCAAGCGGGAGATGTTTTGGCCACGCGAGATACGCTTGAGACAAATGTTGCAAATAGCAGCGGTGCGATCTGATGCACTCGTCTCAAAAAAGGCCCACACCAAAGAACTTTTTGAATAACGCGCAGAGACTGCAGCGCCCTGCACATGTGGAGCTTTGGGGTGTGATGCAGTCAATGTGCTGCCCTTAGGCTGGCCCCTGGAGGGCATCCTGCCTCGTTGGTGATGTGCCGCCGCCTCCTCCTCCTCTCTCCTATCAGGCACCCACGTTGAGTCAGTGACCTCATCATCCCCTCCCTCCTCATCACTGGAGCAAACCTGGCAGTATGCTGCAGCAGGGGGAGCATGACTGCCAGATTGCTGTCCTTCTTGGGCACCCCCTCTGTCCGTGCTCATGTTACTGCCTTCATCGAGCTCAGTATCGTCATCAGAGCCTTCCAAACGCTGGGCATCCTCCTGGAGCATGTACCCAACACTGTGGTCAAACAGTTCGAGGGAATCCTCATGAGGACATGGTGGAGCTAGGGAAGGAGTCACTGATGACATTGAGCTGAGGGAAGAGGCCGCTGCTTTGCCAGACAAAGCACCCTGGGCATGGGTGAGAGAGGATGAGGAGGATGAGGACGGCTTGGTCATCCACTCGACCAAGTCTTCCGCATGTTGCGGCTCAACACGGCCAGCTGCCGAAAAAAAGGCCAAGCGTGTCCCATGGCCACGTGCTGATGAGGATGCACCGTCTCCACGACCAGCACTAGACACAGAGCCTGCTTGCCCTCTCTTATTGGCTTGTGACTGTCTGCCTCTCCTTCTTGGCCTTCCAGACATACTAATGGCCTGTAGCTGCACTAAGCTGGGATAGAACACCTGTAATTTTCTTCAAGTAGCTTTATATACTGTAACCAGACAAGCCTGCCTGTCAGTAGGAAGATAACAGGAACGGATCTAGCTGAACACTGTGAGCAGGACGCACTGTACTAAATGTAAATAGTCTAGCTGCCTGACCGTGGTACTAATAGGATCAAATAGAACACCTGTAATTTTCTTCAGGTAGCTTTATATACTGTAACCAGACAAGCCTGCCTGTCAGTAGGAAGATAACAGGAACGGATCTAGCTGAACACTGTGAGCAGGACGCACTGTACTAAATGTAAATAGTCTAGCTGCCTGACCGTGGTACTAATAGGATCAAATAGAACACCTGTAATTTTCTTCAGGTAGCTTTATATACAGTAACCAGACAAGCCTGCCTGTCAGTAGGAAGATAACAGGAACGGATCTAGCTGTACACTGTGAGCAGGACGCACTGTACTAAATGTAAATAGTCTAGCTGCCTGACCGTGGTACTAATAGGATCAAATAGAACACCTGTAATTTTCTTCAGGTAGCTTTATATACAGTAACCAGACAAGCCTGCCTGTCAGTAGGAAGATAACAGGAACGGATCTAGCTGAACACTGTGAGCAGGACGCACTGTACTAAATGTAAATAGTCTAACTGCCTGACCGTGGTACTAATAGGATCAAATAGAACACCTGTAATTTTCTTCAGGTAGCTTTATATACTGTAACCAGACAAGCCTGCCTGTCAGTAGGAAGATAACAGGAACGGATCTAGCTGAACACTGTGAGCAGGACGCACTGTACTAAATGTAAATAGTCTAGCTGCCTGACCGTGGTACTAATAGGATCAAATAGAACACCTGTAATTTTCTTCAGGTAGCTTTATATACAGTAACCAGACAAGCCTGCCTGTCAGTAGGAAGATAACAGGAACGGATCTAGCTGTACACTGTGAGCAGGACGCACTGTACTAAATGTAAATAGTCTAGCTGCCTGACCGTGGTACTAATAGGATCAAATAGAACACCTGTAATTTTCTTCAGGTAGCTTTATATACAGTAACCAGACAAGCCTGCCTGTCAGTAGGAAGATAACAGGAACGGATCTAGCTGTACACTGTGAGCAGGACGCACTGTACTAAATGTAAATAGTCTAGCTGCCTGACCGTGGTACTAATAGGATCAAATAGAACACCTGTAATTTTCTTCAGGTAGCTTTATATACTGTAACCAGACAAGCCTGCCTGTCAGTAGGAAGATAACAGGAACGGATCTAGCTGAACACTGTGAGCAGGACGCACTGTACTAAATGTAAATAGTCTAGCTGCCTGACCGTGGTACTAATAGGATCAAATAGAACACCTGTAATTTTCTTCAGGTAGCTTTATATACTGTAACCAGACAAGCCTGCCTGTCAGTAGGAAGATAACAGGAACGGATCTAGCTGTACACTGTGAGCAGGACGCACTGTACTAAATGTAAATAGTCTAGCTGCCTGACCGTGGTACTAATAGGATCAAATAGAACACCTGTAATTTTCTTCAGGTAGCTTTATATACTGTAACCAGACAAGCCTGCCTGTCAGTAGGAAGATAACAGGAACGGATCTAGCTGAACACTGTGAGCAGGACGCACTGTACTAAATGTAAATAGTCTAGCTGCCTGACCGTGGTACTAATAGGATCAAATAGAACACCTGTAATTTTCTTCAGGTAGCTTTATATACTGTAACCAGACAAGCCTGCCTGTCAGTAGGAATTTAACAGGAACGGATCTAGCTGAACACTGTGAGCAGGACGCACTGCACTAAATGTAAATAGTCTAGAAGATAACAGGAACGGATCTAGCTGAACACTGTGAGCAGGACGCACTGACTGCACTAAATGTAAATAGCAGGAACGGATCTAGCTGAACACTGTGAGCAGGACGCACTGCATTAAATGTAAATAGTCTAGATAGAAGATAACAGGAACGGATCTAGCTAAACTGAATACAGTGTATATATATATATATGCAACACCTGGGATGCATATATATACACAATACACTGTAAGTGCAGCTAACTGACTGACTGTTCTGCCTAATCTATCTAACTCAAATCAAATGACACTGTCTCTCTCTCTCTCTATCTCTCAGCACACCGGAACACACACTACACAGGGCCGCCGTGCAGGCGGCCTTATATAGTGTGGGGTGTGTACTAAATCCCCTGAGCCATAATTGGCCAAAGCCACCCTGGCTTTGGCCAATTACAGCTCTCTCTACTGACGGCGCTGTGATTGGCCAAGCATGCGGGTCATAGTGCATGCTTGGCCAATCATCAGCCAGCAATGCACTGCGATGCCGCAGTGAATTATGGGCCGTGACGCGCCACACGAATTTAGCGCGAACGGCCCATAACGTTCGCAATTCGGCGAACGATCGAACAGCCGATGTTCGAGTCGAACATGGGTTCGACTCGAACACGAAGCTCATCCCTAGTAATAATCAATGTTTTCCTCTGTGAATTCACTTTCCTCTGTGTATGCTGCCATTTCTACACTCTCTCCTTGGTTTACATCTCCTCTGTCATCTACTCTCTCATGCGTTATGTCTTCAACTCTCTCTAATCCTCTGTCTTTTTTCACACCTTCTCTCTCTTGTCTACACTCATGTTCCTGCTCATCTCCTCTATCGTCTTCACATTCATCGCCTGCCTCATGCTCTCTCTCCTCTCCACTCTCCTCTATTGTGGACCCAGCCTGAGAATGGACATATAGTAAGTCACAACTGTAGGCATAATATGTTCCAAAAAGTCCACAAATCTTTATGTTTAAAAAGGAATAAAAAATTAATGTCTGACTTACCACAGCAGTCAGGCCTGCGCTGCTCTCAACTTTTGCTGACGTTACAGCAAATAATACGTCTAGTTTCACACATTTAGTGGCATCTGCCTCAAGTGCTTGCTTTTTTTTTCTCTTAACTTCTCAGCTCCTCCTTTACGTTTAGTCTTGTGTTTTAACATGTTTGTTGTTGCACATCACACCTAATGGGTTTAGTTAAAGTGTAATACATTATTTAAATATTTCTCTAGAATTTCAAAACTGCTAATATACTTCTGGAGTAAACTTCTTATTAATCTTATGTTATTATCTATGGTATTAAGGTTTGAACATGCAATACAGACACATAAATACCTGTCATGAATTGGCAAAAGAATTGCAAAATCTAGGACAGAGCAACTGATCTGGAATAGATTGTTGCATTGCAGATTTTTGCATCTGCATTTTCCAAATACAGCAATATGCCATTTGCAAAGTTTTCTTGGAAAAGTTTAATAGTGATTTTAACTTTGTGTATTTTATTATTTTGCAGATTGGGAATGGATATAGTGATGGATATCAGTGCAGATTGGGAAGAGATAGATAGGAATTAGGATGGATATAGATGGGATTAGGGGCTCCTCTGCTAAACAGTGAGTTTAATGATTATTTTGCTGCCAAGAATGTCAATGGCTGTCTCGGTGTAAGGAGCTATAGAGCCGAAGACACTAGTGCGACAAATAAGTCTTGGCATTGGGATCGCAGAGCTGGTGAAGGACTAGGGAAACGACTATTGGATGTGAACATTGTTCCATGGGAGATGCACCATAACAAGTGTGCCTGGATGTCATAGGTCTCAGCACAGAAGATCTGTTGTTACACAGAGTCATTCTACATTTGTGGCTGATGGGACAGCATCAGGGTCAGCGACTGTCTAATTCCACTCAGTACATACTGCACATCTCTCTGTAACACTCCTGATCTGCTTAAAGGAAAAGTCCAGCCTGAGCTCGTTTGGTTGGGCTTCTCCTGTGGATCACAGGAGTGCAATTCGTTTTACACTCCTGTGACCCATTTTCAGCAGAGAGTGGGCTGAAGTCTGCTCTCTACTGATGTCACAGAAATCAGTCCAGGCACCGTGTCATCATGACAATGAAAGTCTGGACCTGCCAGGTGCTTGGATTGATACCCGCCTCAGCCTCTCAGAGAGCCACTGAGAGCCTGAGACAGCCACTTTCCGCTCCTCCACAGCTCAGCACTCCAGTGAGCACGGGGGGGGGGGGGGGGGCAGAGCAGAGAGCTGCTGATTGACAGGCAGCAGCTCTCTGCTCGGGGAGCTAAGAGAACTGAGCCATCAGTGGTGTTTGATGGCTCGGTTCTCAGTGCAGAGGCGCCGGGGGACAGATGCAGCATCCACCTAGATAAGTATAAAACAGAAAAAAAAAAAACATACTTCTCTTTTAATGAATTAAAAACTTGGCTGATGGTTGTTGTCAGTTTGTATTACATAGAAACTAGCCTTTTACTCCATGATGCAGGAAGCTCCAAAGAGTGGCAGCAACAGCAATGGTAGCAGTGCCAGCTCCTTCATCCAGCCAATATTAAAGAAGAGGACTGCAGCCCAGAAAAGGAGAGGCCTCCAGAAGTGTCCTGTTCCCCCTTTTCCAGGGAGATATCAGTTCAGTGGTGGATGAGCACTTCAGCAGAGCTCTCAGCCAACCCAGCAATGATTCCCCAAGCAGTGCTGCTGCCAAAAATGCCAGTACTGCCACTGGTCACTGATGAATTCATGTACTGCCACTGGTCACTGATGAATTCATGTACTGCCACTGGTCACTGATGAATGAATGTACTGCCACTGGTCACTGAGGAATTAATGGCTGACCAGTGGTGATCATGACCAGCAGTGACAGTACATTCATTCATCAGTGACCATGACTACCAGTGGCAGTACATTCATTCATCAGTGACCATGACCAGTGGCCACAAATTCATTAATCAGTGACCATGACCAGCAGTGGCACTAGTAAATTCATTCATTAGTGACCATGACCAGCAGTGGCACTAGTAAATTCATTCATCAGTGACCATGACCAGCAGTGGCACTAGTAAATTCATTCATCAGTTACCGTGACCAGTGGCAGTAAATTAATTCCTCAGTTACCGTGACCAGTGGCAGTAAATTCATTCACCAGTGGCATTCAATTATTCATCAGTTACCATGACCAGTGGCATTAAATTATTTATCAGTTACCGTGACCAGTGGCATTAAATTATTCATCAGTTACCATGACCAGTGGCATTAAATTATTTATCAGTTACCGTGACCAGTGGCATTAAAATATTTATCAGTTACCGTGACCAGTGGCATTAAATTATTCATCAGTTACCGAGACCAGTGGCATTAAATTATTCAGTTACTGTGACCAGTGACATTAAATTATTAATCAGTTACCGTGACCAGTGACATTAAATTATTCATCAGTTACCATGACCAATGACATTAAATTATCAATCAGTTACCTTGACCAGTGACATTAAATTATTCATCAGTTACCATGACCAGTGACATTAAATTATTCATCAGTTACCATGACCAGTGACATTAAATTATTCATCAGTTACCATGACCAGTGACATTAAATTATACATCACTTACCATGACCAGTGACATTAAATTATTAATCAGTTACCGTGACCAGTGGCATTAAATTATTCATCAATTACTTTGACCAGTGATATTAAATTACTAATCAGTTACTATGACCAGTGGCATTAAATTATTCATCAATTACCGTTACCAGTGACATTAAATTACTAATCAGTTACCGTGACCAGTGACATTAAATTATTCATCAATTACCATAACCAGTGACATTAAATTACATTAAATTACTAATCAGTTACCGTGACCAGTGGCATTAAATTATTCATCAATTACGGTGACCAGTGACATTAAATTACTAATCAGTTACCGTGACCAGTGGCATTAAATTATTCATCAGTTACCATGGCCAGTGGCATTAAATTATTCATCAGTTACCGTGGTCAGTGGCATTAAATTAATAATTGACCAGTGGCATTAAATTAATATTAATGCGACTGGTCATGGTAACTGATTATTAATTTAATGCCACTGGTCAATTATTAATTTAATGCAACTGGTCATGGTAACTGATGAATAATTTAATGCCTGTCTGATGCTGCATCCACCTAGTATGATTAGGCAAAAAAAAGAAAACCCATACTTCTCTTTTAAGATAAAAAGCCTTCTGTGTGCATC
The DNA here is from genome assembly GCF_042186555.1 of Aquarana catesbeiana. Classification (NCBI taxonomy): domain Eukaryota; kingdom Metazoa; phylum Chordata; class Amphibia; order Anura; family Ranidae; genus Aquarana; species Aquarana catesbeiana. The sequence continues at coordinate 57,950,151 of NC_133333.1, read as the reverse complement.
AGCCCCCCACAACACTTACCTGAGATCCCTCTCTGTCTGTTCTCCCTCCTGATTGACTGAGACACAGCTAACCAATCAGGAGATAGAAGGGTCGGTGCTCAGTGTCTGAATGGACACAGGGAGCTGTGACCCGGCTCGGCTGCCCCCATAGCAAGCTGCTTGCTGTGGGGGCACTGAACAGGAGGGAGGGGCCAGGAGCACAGAAGAGGGACCAGAGAAGAGGAGGATCTGGGCTGCTCGGTGCAAATCCACTGAAACAGAGCAGGTAAGTATAACATGTTTGTTATTTTTATAGGAAAAAAAACAAGACTTTACAATCACTTTAAGTTAATGCTTGTAGCTGACCCACAAGCCTAATTCAGACAGTCAGATTGTGACTGTACATACAACTTTTTTTTTATGACCATGATCAGCTTTACACAGTACATACACTATATTGTCAAAAGTTTTGGGTCACTGCCTTTACATGCACATGAACTTTAATGGCCCACTCTTAGTCCATAGGGTTCAGTATTGAGTTGGCCCCACTCTTTGCAGATGTAGCACCCTGATGTTTAGGCAGGGTTGCTATTAAATGTATTTGCCAAGTGATAGTTGCCTTGACCAATTGTTAGGAGGTCAATTGATTTTGCCCTAATTCAGGAATTGCTGCACTTCTCTCTTCTGTCACTAGATGGCCGGGTATCTGGTGACATTAAATAAGACAAGGACATTGCAAGGACAGATTAGGAATGAATGGGGTATCTCAGCTAAAGGGCAAGGATTTTCTTGGGTCCCTTGGGCTGCTGGGAGAACCTATGTATTTGGGTGGAGTCAGGTGATCGAGGTTCTGTGCCACCTGGACAGCTGTCTGGGTCGACGTGTGTCGTATTGCCCCGGGCTGTTAGTGCAAAAACCTAAGGCCTATCCCGGGGATATCTGGCTGCTAGGCTACCCGCCGGCCGGGGAACCAGTCATGGTCGGAGGTAAAAGGGAAGCTGTCGCCACAAAGGGACCATCCACCTTGCTACTGGAGACCATTGTGAGTAAGCTGAGGCCAGTACCAAAGCAGACTTCTCGCCAGCCAGTGACGGTGAAGAAGTGGAAACGCATCAGCAAGTGCCAAGTCAGGGACCCAGCGGGACAGTAGAGGTGACACTTGTGGAGTGCCAAGCCAGGGACCTAACGTGTCAGCAAGGGTGAAGCTTGAGGAGTATCTGTGAGTGCCAAGTCAGGGACCCAGCAGCGAAGCGGGGGTGATGCTTGAGGAAGATACTGAGCGCTACAGTGAAAGAGCTTAGGGGATCCAGTGGCTAGTGGATCTGAAGTCTAGTGAAAGACTGGGAGCTCGTTGAGTGATGATCCACAGTGAGTGAGTGTGGGGTAAAGAGAACTGTTCGTGCTGCAGATAGTTGAATACTTTTACCATTAGTAACAGCTACAAGATTGTTGCCATAGGAGACAGCGGTCCTACCTATACAGAAGTGGTGTCTGGCTGGAGGCCTTCACCTGTATAGCTATCTACCTATAGAGGTTTCGGAATCTGCCAATTGACATTGCATCTACCTAAGGGTGTCCTGGCCCTAATCCTCTCTCCCACAGTTCTGTTTAAGAGACAATAAATCTCTTTGCATTCAAAAAGTGTCTGGCGCCTACCTATTCATCTTGCATTACACCCACCATGCCTTGTAACTCACTCTACACTGAAGGATGTCAGCTGTCCCTAACGCTGGATATCACCATTGGGCTTCAGGGGCCCCGGGACTTTGCTAAACAGCTATAACAGCTTCAACTCTTCTGAGTTGGGTTGAGATCAGGACTCTGTGCAGGCCATTCAAGTTCCTTCACCCCAAACTCGCTCATCCATGTCTTTGGAAGTTGCTTTGTGCACTGGTGCGCATTCATGTTGGAACAGGAAGGAGCCATCCACAAACTGTTCCTAGAAAGTTGGGAGCATGCAATTGTCCAAAATGTCTTGGTATGCTAACACCTTAAGAGTTCCCTTCACTGGAACTAAGGGGCCAAGCCCAACCCCTGAAAAACAACCCTGCACCATAATCCTGCTTCCACCAAATTATTTGGACCAGTGTACAAAGCAAGGTCCATAAAGACATGGATGAGCGAGTTTCTGGTGGAGGAACTTGACTGACCTGCACAGAGTCCTCTCCTCAACCTGACAAAACACCTTTGGGATAGAGTGGAGACTGCGAGCCAGACCTTCTCATCCAACATCAGTGCCTGACCTCACAAATGCGCTTCCGGCAGAATGGTCAATACATTCCTATAGACACACTCCTAAACCTTGTGGACAACCTTCCCAGAAGAGTTGAAGCTGTAAGCTGCAAAGGGTGAGCCAGCTCAATATTAAACCCTGCGGACTAAGAATGGGATGCCATTAAAGTTTATGTGAATGTAAAGGCAGGGGTCCCAATATTTTTGATAATATAGTGTAAAGCTTGTATTACACATGTGAATCCTTTGTTTATGTTAAAAAACAGCTATACAAGCATTATGTGCAATGGTACTACATTGTTATCAACAATGTGCAAGCTTGTTAACCTTTCAATACCAGATCTCATTTGCTTATTTCAAAAAGTGTCCTGTGGTCCACTTACCCTTTCTTTCGTTTTTCCTTTTTCATCTTTTCTTGCTCTACTGTTGCAGTTGTATCTAATCACAGAAGTATCCCTAGCAGTTTGCAACTTCTCGAATGGACTCTAGTCACAATTAATAGGACTGCTGATCCAATTGCCAATTTACGTGCCTCCGTCACCCTGCTCTCTTCTCAGCATCTCTGCATCTCCCCCCTCCTCCTCTCCCTGTCAGTTCCATAATCTGTGTGAGAGCCAATCTCATCTCCTCTCCTCTCCTCTCTGTGTAATTATTTTCCCTGGAGCATTTAGTACAGGGTGTGTGTTTTCCTAAAGGTAACATGCTAAACACCTTTATTGCAGAGCCTTGCTGTGCTGTCATGTGACCTCCCTCTGCTTCCTTTCCTGATGTAAGTGAGTACAGTGGGAAGGGCTGAGATTGCCCTCTGCAAGTTGGCAGAGGGAAGTCACGTGTCTGCACAGCAGGGCTCTGCAAAGTAGGTATTTAGCATTAAAACTTTAGGAAAACACACACTGTACTGAACAGAAACCTAAAACAGAGTGGATCAAAATAATTAGTACATGTTTATTTACGTTGCAAGCACTGTAGCAGCTGCAGGGAATATAATTACACATAGAGGAGAGGGGATTGGCTCACGCACAGTTTATGGAACTGACAGGGAGAGGGGGAGGGGGGAAATGCAGAGATGCTGAGAAGAGAGCAGGATGACGGAGGCTTGTAAACTGACCACGGTATCGTGGATCAGTAGCCATAATATACATGGTCAGTTTAAACAGGGGAAGACAAGACCAGGCAGGACCAACAGGTATTGTACAACATAGAAAAGGACAAATGACACTACAAAACAATATGCTATATATTATGCCTTAAACAGACAGGAGCTTTTTTTTAATAGTTACAACCACTTTAACCACTTCCGGCCCAGGGTACGTCCCAGGACGTCCTTGACTTTGAGCGGGTATATCTGAATGCCTGCAGCTACAGGCATCATTCAGATATTGGCTTTTTCAGCCGGCAATTCCCTACACCATAAGAATGATCATAGCGGCTGTTCCGCCGCTTGATAGTTCTTACGGGCGGCTAGAGGGGACGCCCCCCCTCCCACCGGTGCTTCTACCGACTCACCGCTTCCATCGGTGAGTCAGGGGAATGGATCCACCGGCCCCGGACGGCGACCATAGAGATTTCCGGCGGACCAGATGGTCGCCGGAGTCTCTATGATCGTTCGGAGGCCGGGCGTGATGTTATGGCGCCACGCCCAGCCTCTGCATTCAAATGAATGGTGCCGCCTTGGCTGGGAAGCCAAGATCGTTTATTTTTTTTATTGATTTCAGGCTTCCCAGCCTAGAGGTGAGATGTAATTTTGAAGCGTGACATGTTAGGTATCTATTTACTCGGTGTAACATCATTTTTATTTCAGTTACTTATATAGCACAGTCAATTTATGCATATACATTGTACATTCACATCAGTCCCTACCCTCAAGGAGCTTACACTCTAAGGTCCCTAACTCACATTCATACATACTAGGGACAATTTAGACAGGATCCAATTAACCTACCAGCATGTCTTTGGAGTGTGGGAGGAAACCCACGCAGGCACAGGGAGAACATGCAAACTCCAGGCAGGTAGTGTCATAGTTGGGATTCGAACCAGCGACCCTTCTTACTGCTAGGCGAAAGTGCTATCCACTACACTACTGTGCTGCCCACTTTCATATTTTGCAAAAAAATAACTAACTTTAATGTTTTGTTTTTTTTTTAAAACATGAAACTTTTTTTTTCCAAAAAAAACCTGTTTGAAAAATTGCTGCCCAAATAGATAGCTGCCTGAATGCGAGATAAAAAGTTGCCACGACCGCCATTGTATTCTCTAGGTTATTTGCTAAAAAAACATATAAAATGTTTGGGGGTTCTATGTAATTTTCTATTAAAAAAAATGATGAATTTTACATGTAGGAGAGAAATGTCAGAATTGTCCTGGATGGGAAGTGGTTATTGCGGGAATTGCCGTACCTGTAAGGCTGCTCTAGCAGGTGCAGCTGCGGGCGCCGCCACCAGCGCCCTCCCACTGCACACTGTGGGAGCGTGTCCACAGGTCGGGCAGACTCAATGTCCACCAGCGACCCGCGATCGCCTAGTACAGAGGTAGAAATGGGATCAGCCAGTGTAAACAAGCAGATTCCCGTTTTGACAGGAGACATGATAAAGATCTTCTGTTGCCAGTGATCGGGAACAGTGATCTTTGTCATGCCCCAGTGAGCCCACCCCCCCCCCTACAGTTGGAACACACCTAGGGAACACACTTAACCCCTTGATCGCCCCCTAGTGTTAACCCCTTCCCTGCCAGTGTCATTTTTACATTTTTATAGCACTGATCAATGTAATAATGTCACTGGTCCCGGAAAAGTGTCATTTGGGGACAGATTTGTCCGCCGCAATGTCGCAGTCCCGCTAAAAATTGCAGATTGCTGCCATTACTAGTAAAAACAATAAAAAAAAAAAAAAAAGTCCCTAAATCTATCCCATAGTTTGTAGACGCAATAACTTTTGCGCAAACCAATCAATATACGCCTATTGCTTATTTTTTTATCAAAAATATGTAGAAGAATATATATCGGCCTGAACTGATGAATAAATGTGTTTTTTTAATTTATTTTTTTTGGATATATATTATATATGTTTTTTTTTCAAAATTGTCGCTATTTGTTGGTTTATAGCGCAAAAAATAAAAACCGCAGATGTGATCAAATACCACCAAAAGAAAGCTCTATTTGCGGGAAAAAAAGGACATCAATTTTGTTTGGGTACAGCATCGCACGACCGCGCAATTGTCAGTTAAAGCAATACAGTGCCGTAACGCAAAAAATGGCCTGGTCATTAAGGGGGCAAATACTTCAGGGGCTGAAGTGGTTGAAGGGGCATAGTTAAATACGCAGTGAGCCTTTTTGCTGCATAAACTACACACACAGTGGGTATAGAAAAGAATCACCCCCCTTTAAAATAATCACATTTTGTTGCTTTGCAGCCTGAAATGAAGACAGACACAGTTTTTGTTTTATCCAGCTGTATTTATTATGGTCAGAGGAGACTAATATTGAAATATTTGACCTCAACACCAAACCATATGTCTGGTGGAAATCCAATACAGCTCACTAGGTGGTTCAACAAAATACTGACATACGGGGGGGTGATGCTTTTCCCAGCTCAGTGATTCTGTTTCTGATCTCTGTATTATTTTTTTCTGACATGTTGGTGTTATATCTTTCACTTGAATGTTATAGGTTGTACTAACACTTTGTTCCATGTGGCCTCAAAGAATCTTCAAGGTACGTTTAACCGCTTCAGCCCCCCGAAGATTTTACCCCCTTCCTGACCAGAGCACTTTTTGCGATTTGGCACTCCGTCATTTTAACTGACAACTGCGCGGTCGTGCAACATTGCACCCAAATAGAATTGACGTCCTTTTTTCCCCACAAATAGAGCTTTCTTTTGGTGGTATTTTATCACCTCTGTGGTTTTTATTTTTTGCTCTATAAACAAAAAAAAAGCGACAATTTAAAAAAAAAAAAGCAATACTTTTAACTTTTTTGCTATAATAAATATCCCCCATATATAAAAAAAACTATTTTTTTCCTCAGAGAATGGAGTTTTGACCTGTGCCAGCCTAGGTATGAACAATGACATGCCTCCATCCCTGGTTTGTATGGAATCAAAGAAAGAGATATTTGGACGGGACTTTGAATGAGGCATGTCAAAGAATATACCCTGTTTCCCCGAAAATAAGACCTAGCGTGATTGTCGGTGATGGCTGCAATATAAGCCCTACCCCCCAAATAATCCCTAGTTAAAGTCCTTGTAGGTCTTATTTTCAGGGTAGGGCTTAGTTTCGGGGAAACAGGGTAGAGCTTATTTGGGGGGTAGGGCTTATATTGCAGCCATCACCGACCATCACGCTAGGTCTTATTTTCGGGGAAACAGGGTAGGTCTAATTGTTTAACAATAGTAATTTGGAGATTGTAAATTAAATTTCATTTAATGTAATATCATGGCACCAAATCAAAGGTCCAAGGTATTAAAAATATAATAATAATTAATAATATAAACTGAATACCGTAATCAGACAGGATTTACATAATAATATTCATATAAACATATTTAATATAATTAATCACTGGACATGATGGTACAATCAATACAAATATATAAAATAGTAAACATGATTAATGCAATTAATACAGAGGTAAATGCAAAGAATAGAATCATTTTAGATAAAAATATATTTGGGCAACCATAGGTTGTTAACTCGACGCGTTTCTTGGCTTATAACCAATCGTCAGGAGTCAGATGCATGTTTAAACTAAAAAGATTCGAAATAATGAGATATCTATTAGTAAATGTGAACACTCTAAGTAGGGAGAGCGGGATGAAAAAATCAGTTTAAAAGATGCTTACAGATCAGCCCATAACCAATCACAGCTCCTACATGGGGTAGTAAAGGCGGCACTGGTTAAGTAGTCTCACCCGGTGTTGAGGCAGAGAACACCCCCCAGAATGCCAAGGAGGGGACCTGGGGATGGCGGCAGCCAGGGGACAAACCAGACCAATCAAAAGGCATGACCGGATGGACTGATTGTGCATACTTGAAAAAACACCTGGTTCTAGGAGGAAAAGGAAATAGATTTCGGTAAAAAGGAAAGAATTAGTGAATGAAAGTGTGAAAGAGGACAAGGATGGAGGGGGGGGGATTTTTTTCCTCAGTTTAGGCCAATATGTATTCTTCTACATATTTTTGGTAAAAAAAAACGCAGTAAGGGTATATTAATTGGTTTGCGCAAAAGTTATAGCGTCTACAAAATAGGGGATAGTTTTATGGCATTTTTATTATTGATTTTTATTTTTACTAGTAATGGCAGTGATCTGTGATTTTTATTGGGACTGCAACATTATGGCGAACACGTCGGACAATTTTGACACATTTTTGGAACCATTGGCATTTATACAGTGATCAGTAAAAATAAGGGAAGGGGTTCCGCGCTCACGGACCTAGAGGCTTGCAGCCTCCCCTTGCACTTACCCCCGAAGGGGTGAGTTGAATAATGAAAGGAATTGATTAGGGGTGGATGGCGCTACCTTATCTGGGTACCTTGACTTATAATTTAATGAACCTCAAAAGGAACCAGGTACTATATAATAATAAATGCACCCCTTTATCCCTCATTAGGTAGTGGATCTAGATGTCCACCGTTACCTGAGTGGACTGTGCTAGCAGATCAGTCTCATACCTACATGCAGGTGTACACCATGTGATTAATCAACACAAATTAATTAGGTGACAATTGATAAAAAAATCAATAGTGGCAACCAAACAAAACAAAAATAAAGTTAAATAAAACACCACGGTACGAACTTATATTAATCCCCAAATGTGTCCAAATGTGCTTATAAGCAAAAAGGTGAATATGAATAGTCCCAACATTAGACATATAGTGCAGGGTTGCACATTAAATAATATAAAACTGATGGAAAAATAATGAAAATTGATGAACAACTTAGTGGAAAAAATTTTTTGATGAAAAAAATATATATAGTGTAAAAAGTGAAATAAAGTCCAATAGCAGGAAGTGAAAACGTCTGTAATCGGTGACTTTCGTGAAACCAGCTGATCAAATCCAGTGACTTGCGGTGCTCCCCCTCAAAGATCCCCACTCACCAGCTCCCTGCACCCCTGCAGGGGTAGTAGGCATGTAATAGTAGGCAGCAGTAAGATGTGTATGGGTCATCAGGGTCCACCGCTCCAGCTGTGAGGTATCCTTCAGTGTATCCAGATATGATGGACTCCCTTGTCAGCGACAGGGAGTCACTCGAGCGGGTTGCCTCTCAGGGCTAGTGAACGGACATCACAGCTCTGCGAACCTTCTGGGTCAAACTCTGCGCGGATCTCCCGGGGTCGCCAGGTGGGTCCTCCCAAAGGATGGCCAAGGTGCGGACCAGAGGGAACAATGCGTCACGTACAAAGGCTGGAGTGAAGGCTGGTTGAATCTCTCAGTGAGTATGTGGAGAAAAAATAAACAAGCTCCACATAGTGTAGATGAGCAAAAATAGGATTTTTATTGCTAAAAACGCCAGGTAACAATAAAATGTGATCACAAAGTAAAAAATCAAAAATGGGCAACAAGGAGGATGCTGGAAGCGCCCGAAGCTTTTCGATCAATGGATCGTCTACTGGGGCATGTGATCAGTGCTATAAAAATGCATAGATTACTGTAAAAATGTCACTGGCAGGGAAGGGGTTAACACTAGGGGCGCTCAAGGGGTTAATTGTGTTCCCTAGTGTGTGTTCTAACTGAAAGGGGGAGGTGACTGTGTAGAGGAGATGACAGATCACTGTTCATACTCTGTATGAACAGAGGATCTGTCACTTCTCCCCTCAGAGAACTTGAAACTGTGTGTTTACACACACAGATCCTGGCTCTCCATGTGCCCCGATCGATCGCGGGAGCCTGTCGGTGATCGCGACCGCCGGGCACTCGCATCGGCTCCGTGGGTGAGCAGGGGGCGTGCCCCTTGTGGCCACAGGGCAAAGCAACATCACATAACGTTATTTTACCCAGCCATGTCATTCTGCCGCAGTACAACTGCGGTGGCTGGTCAGCAAGTGGTTAAGGTGGTCAGTTGAGATTAAAATTTTCTTATCTGCCCACAACACCAAACCATATGTCTGGCAGAAATCCAATACAGCTCACCATCCAAATAACACCATTCCTACATTAAAGAATGAAGGTGGTAATATCGTATTATGGGGTGTTTCTCTGCAGCAGAAACTGAAGCACTTGGCATGATAGAAGAAAAATGGATGGGGCAAAATGCCATCAAATTCTTGAGGAAAATCTGTTGCCCTCTGCCAGAAAGTTGTCAATGGGAAAAAGGTTTACCTTCCAACATGACAATAACCCAAAGCACACGGCAAAATGTACCACACAGTGGTTGAAGGAAAAAAAAGTTAATGTCCTTGCATGGCTTAGTCAGAGCCCAGACAAATTTAACTGAACTTGAGCAGTTTTGCAAAGAAGAGTGGGCAAATATTACAAAGTCTAGATGTGCAAAGTTAGTAGAGACATATCCCAACAGACTAAAGGTTGCAATTGAAGCAAAAGATGGTTCAACAAAATACTGACATACGGAGGATGATCTTTTTTCCAACTCAGTGATTCTGTTTTTTAGTTTTAAAATTTTTTTCTGACATGTTGGTATTATATCTTTCACTTGGATGTTATAAGTTGCACTAATAAATACAGCTGGATAAAACAAAAACTGTGTCTGTCTTTGTTTCAGCTGCAAAGCGACAAAATGTGGTTATTTTAAAGTGATTATTTTCTATACCCACTGTATACCACAATCCTTGTGGCCTAATGACTGTGCTGGGAGTGTCTCAAATATAAACCTCAGAACAAAGGATCATTAAAACAAAAAATAAATTCTTCCACTACATATGCTTTTCTGCACACAGAATATAGACACAGAATATAGACATTAAGCTAACATGTTGTCTGAACTTACTATAAAGGAGAACTTCACTAAAACATTTAGTGACTAGCACCCAGCTAGTGAATTAGCACTTTGGTCAGGACTATATAATGGACAGCACAGCTTGAATGATCAGAGTATGTAAATTAGAGCACAGCTTTCAGAAAGCAACAGTCAGGAGTATGCACTATGCAGTGGTCCGTGTAGTGCCCCTTTACTTTAGTGGTCAATGTAGTGCCTCTATATGTTGCTGGCCAGTAAGGACATGCTCCTTATATTGGTGGTCAGTAATATGCCCCATTACTTTAGTGGTCAATGTAGTGCCTCTATATGTTGCTGGCCAGTAAGGACATGTTCCTTATATTGGTGGTCAGTAATATGCCCCATTACTTTAGTGGTCAATGTAGTGCCTCTATATGTTGCTGGCCAGTAAGGACGTGTTCCTTATATTGGTGGTCAGTAATATGCCCCATTAAATTGGTGGTTAGTGATAATATGCCCCTTATGCTCATGGTCATTTTAGTGCCCCTAATTTGGTGGCCAGATGTGTAGTATTCCCTTTCATTGGTGGTCAATGGTCATTGTAGTGCCCCCTCACATTAGTAGTCAGTGGTATAGTGCCTCCTTTTATGTTGGTTGCCAGTGTAGTGCTAAATTACATTGAAAGGCAGTGGTGTTATAGGATAGATAGGGCTTGGATATGACATTTGTAGCTCCCCTTGTTGGCCACTAGATGCCCCTATAGCTGGAAAGTGAGATTCTGAGATTCATCTTAGAGATATGTGTAGGTTACGTGCCAGCCCTACCCCTGCTAGGTGAGGTGCACCCTGGATAAGGTAGTATTACAATGGCAGAATGCTGGCTGCGCTGGTTGCCACAAGAAGAGTGATTACTGGTTTTCCATGTGAGTGCAACAGTATGGACCAACATGTAGTCTGCATGTAGTTTCCTCTGTTTAGAGGGAAGTCGGAGGAACCTGGATTTGTAGATATTGGGACTACTCGCATTCCCTAAGTAGGGATGCTGGACACTGGTCATTTTATATATACGGACCTCTGATTTTGACTCTGCACTCTGGACTCTGTTACCTCTGTTACCTCTGTTACCTCTGTGTAGATTTTGTAGAAGTAATGATGAATCGTAAGACGAACCTTGTGAAGAACTTGTTTATTTCCAGCCAGTAGTGAGCCGCATGTAAACCTTTTTTTTTTTTTTTCACTTCCTGTTCCCACACACAGGTCCTCACATTTATGAAAAATCTGCAGCATATACAGTATCTCACAAAATTGAGTACACCCCTCACATTTTTGTAAATATTTGATTATATCTTTTCATGTGACAACACTAAAGAAATGACACTTTGCTACAATGTAAAGTAGTGAGTGTACAGCTTGTATAACAGTGTAAATCTGCTGTCCCCTCAAAATAACTCAACACACAGCCATTAATTTCTAAACTGCTGGCAACAAAAGTGAGTACACCCCTAAGTGAAAATGTCCAATGGGCCTAATTAGCCATTTTCCCTCCCCGGTGTCATGTGACTCATTAGTGTTACAAGGTCTCAGGTGTCAATGGGGAGCAGGTGTGTTAAATTTGGTTTTATCGCTCTCACTCTCTCATACTGGTCACTGGAAGTTCAACATACCACCTCATGACAAAGAACTCTCTGAGGATCTGAAAAAGAGAATTGTTGCTCTACATAAAGATGGCCAATGCTATAAGAAAATTGCCAAGACCATGAAACTGAGCTGCAGCACGGTGGCCAAGACCATACAGCGGTTTAACAGGACAGGTATCACTCAGAACAGGCTCACGATGGTCGACCAAATGAGTTGATTGCACATGCTTAGCGTCATATCCAGAGGTTGTCTTTGAGAAATAGACGTAAGAGTGCTGCCAGCATTGCTGCAGAGGTTGAAGGGGTAGAGGGTCAGCCTGTCAGTGCTCAGACCATACGCCGCACATTGCATCAAATTGGTCTGCATGGCTGTCGTCCCAGAAGGAAGCTTCTTCTAAAGATAATGCACAAGAAAGCCCGCAAACAGTTTGCTGAAGACAAGCAGACTAAGGACATGGATTACTGGAACCATGTTCTGTGGTCTGATGAGACCAAGATAAACGTATTTCATTCAGATGGTGTCAAGCGTGTGTGACGGCAACCAAGTGAGGAGCACAAAGACAAGTGTGTCTTGCCTACAGTCAAGCATGATGGTGGGAGTGTCATTGCCTGGGGCTGCATGAGTGCTGCCGGCACTGGAGAACTACAGTTCATTGCGGGAACCATGAATGCCAACATGTACTGTGACATACTGAAGCAGAGTATGATCCCCTCCCTTCGGAGACTGAGCCACAGGGCAGTATTCCAACATGATAATGACCCCAAACACACCTCAAAGACGACCACTGCCTTGCTAAAGAAGCTGAGGGTAAAGGTGATAGACTGGCCAAGCATGTCTCCAGACCTAAACCCTATTGAGCAAATGTGGGGCATCCTCAAACAGAAGATGGAGGAGCGCAAGGTCTCTAACATTCACCAGCTCCAAGATGTCATCATGGAGGAGTGGAAGAGGACTCCAGTGGCAACCTGTGAAGCTCTGGTAAACTCCATGCCCAAGAGGGTTAAGGCAGTGTTGTAAAATAATGGTGGCCACACAAAATATTTACACTTTGGGCCCAATTTGGATATTTTAACTTAGGGGTGTACTCACTTTTGTTACCAGCGGTTTAGACATTAATGGATGTGTGTTGAGTTATTTTGAAGGGACAGCAAAATTACACTATTATACAAGCTGTACACTCACTACTTTACATTATAGCAAAGTGTCTTACTTCAGTGTTGTCACATGAAAAGATACAATAAAATATTTACAAAAATATGAGTGGTGTGCTCACGTTTGTGAGATACTGTACATATCCTACATATTTCCCCTTTTAAAGAAAAGATATGCATATATAAATGAATTGTAATATAGAACCAAAAAGGAGTGCAGCATAGCAAGGAACAATAACAAACTACAATATAAAACGCAAAATGCTGAGTAAGAGTCAGTGTGTGATAATGTCTTGGAACTTTGGACTGGGTTTACACACTTTTCCAGATTGAGTAACAACTTGTGGGGATTGCGAGTCTAAAGCCTTTTGCCTGTCGCCATCAAAATGTTGTTGTGGTTGTGTGTTACATCCATTTTTTGAAGTGTTAATTGACACAGCAGCAGATGACTGTGCTTGGGGTCCTGAAGTAATCATAGGCACATGGGCAGCAGCAGTACAGTATTATTCAGGTAACTGTAGGAGGTACCTGGAGCAGGCATTTGATGACTGGCTTTGGTTTTTTTCTGGCTCAGGCTTGACACCTTTATCCGTGAGAAGGTGTCCAACATATGGCACCTCTGAGACCCTGAAACGACATTTGGTAGGGTTGAGCTGCATATTGATGGCTTTGACACGGTCTGGTATGCATGTAAATTGTTTGTCATGTTCCTCAACAGAGGTTCCCCAAATCAAGATATCATCCACGACTATTTCACATGGCAGTCCAGCAAAGAGCTGTTCCGTATATCTGTGAAAGGCTTTGCTTCCAGTTGAAATTCCATATGGCATCCATAAGCATTTTTATCTCCCATATGGGGTTATAAATGTTGTGAGTCCAGAGGAATTTGCCAGAATCCACATTCTGCATCTAGAATGCTGAAGACCTTTGCCTGTGGCATATCAGTGATCACTTGCTCTACAGTCTTTAATGGGGGATAAGGCCTCAGGAGAGCCTTAATGAGGTGCACAGGATCAATGCATATGTGGACAATGCCATCTTTCTTGACTACTGCTGCCATGGCAGACACCCAAGGGGTAGCCTCCTGCACTGGTGCAATGAGTCTAGTCATCTTTTCCAAGTCTTGCAAGACTTTATCTTTTATAGCCATTGGGATCCTTCGGGGGGACACACAGTAGGCTGTACCGTTTCATCTTAGCGCATGTGATACATGCCTGGAAGCTTACCGACAGTGTCAGTTCGAAATAAGTCCTCATAATCAGTCATTTCAGGAGCCTGTTGTTCTAATGCATGTACTTTTGGACTGATTTGGATTAGATTTTAGTGCATGCTGTCTGGTAAGCCTAGCAGGCTCTTAACATTTCTATCCACAATGTGGAATAGCAGCTTGTCCCATGTTGGATCCGAAGTAGAAGTGCCCAGTGTCTGAATTGTTTGACCACCATAAGCTATCAGGTTTACTTTATTTGAATGATCAATTTTATCTTTTGGGTCAATGCTGTGCAATGTGGATAAGGACATGACATTTGGCACCGGTGTCAATTTTCAACTTGACATGTTTGTTGCATGCTGTTGAGAGGGTGGTGAATATTTCTCCTTTATTTGCAATTAGGTCCACACTTTCACAATGAAAACAATTTTGGTGATCATCACTTTCCACTTTATTAATTCTGTGCTCATTTTGTTGTTTAATGTCACTAGATGGTGTCATCCACGCACCTCTATTTTGAGGCTTGGACCTACAACATTTTGCAAAATAATTCCATTCATTGCATGAGTTACACCTTTTGTTAAAAGCCGGATACTTGTTGCGCTCAGCAGCATATTCACTACCACAGTTGCTGCAGTGCCTTTTGTTCTCTTGCACCACAAACACTTCTGCCTCTCTTTTTAGTTCCTTAGTGGTCCTTTCAGAATGTTTAAACAACATACATATTCTGATGGCTGATTTCAGTGTATAATCTTTCTCCCTTAACAACTGAGCACGAACTGCATCATTGTAGATACCACATACAATCCTGTCACATATCAGTTCATCTGTTAGTGCACCAAAATCATATTAATTTTTAGCCAGCAGTCTCAGTGTGGCTGCTTAGGATTGAATTGCTTCATCAGGTTTCTGAACCATCATGTTAAATGCATGTCTGTCTATTATCACATTACCACATTACGTTGTGGTAAGCATATCTCATCAAATTTCTTGATTAAGACATCAGGATCCTATTAGTTCTCATTGTCTTGAAAATGAAATGACTCATATTTATTTAGTGCATCTGAACCAGCAAAATGCGTCTAAGCTTGTACATTTTTTGAATTGTCTGAGAGTCCTGCTTTACTGTACAGGTCCCATTCTCTTTTGAATTTCAGGCAGTTGTTAGCAATGTCATTATCAAAGATTAGGGGCTGTATGCCACGTAGATTCTGAGCCATGATATTTCAGCAATCTCACTTCTGTCACCATGTAGATTTTGTAGAAGTTATTATGAATCGTAAGATGAACCCTTTAAAGAACTTGTTTATTTCCAGCCAGCAGTGAGCCGCATATAAACTTTTTTTTTCACTTCATAACTTCCTACTTCTTGTTCCAAGCCCCATGTCCTCACAAATCTATGTAAATATGCAGCTCATACATATTCTACACTCTGATTTGCATTGCTGCATTGCTTTCTCTCTCTCTCTCTCTGTCCTGCTATTGTCTTGTTCAGAACTGTAAGCCGTGTGCTACCGTCCACCTGGGAGGCTGTACCTTGCATTTATTAATTTTGTAAAACCAAGCAAAAGAGACTTTGTGTAGACTGCTCCTTCCTCTAACCAATGTGGGAACATCTCCTGGAATGGCAATTTGGACTGGGATCACGGTGGGGTCCATTGCAAGCTAAGCCTGAAATGGGTTAGAGAGGCATCTGGGAAGTGCTGGTTGGGTAAGGCTGGGCTGCCCTACACCTATTAGGGGCCCATGCTCACAGTACTCCACTGGATCAAGGGAATCACTTGAGAACAGGTAGGAAAAGGTTAAAGATTAGAAATACTCCCATGCTACACAACACTTAACATCACAAACAGGATTCTGGGAGCTCATTGGTTAGAAGCATTAAGTAGTCCCTAGGTGAACTCTTAAGAGTGAAAGAGACCTTGCCTACCCCGTACATGTGCTTTAACATGGAGTCTGGGGTAAGCAATCCGCGATGGATGCCTGAGGTTCACATGGCTTTAGGTTGTATGCCGATGGTGTACTGCCTCAGAGAGGTGGAAGAATGGATGTGGCTGGTGTGCCCGGAGTCAGTGCATCCAACAGGTGAGGTTAACCCATAACCTTGTTATCATGTCATCTGTTGTTATTATGGAAAACATCTGACCAGAGGGACACGTAGTAAGACTGGCAAGCATAAAGGGACATCTGCAGGAGATTCTGGCATCCAGTTCTCCATCCTCCACTGTCAACCATGGGAGGGCTGTGAGATGTCTCCCATGCACAACTGAGGGTTGAGTTCCCCCACGGAGACCTGAAAGCATTGATCACCTGAAGTGGTTTTCACTCATAGTTACTATCCTGGAGCCTGGCCAGAGACACACTGGGAAGGTGGCCAACATATTATGGCCTGTAGTAATTCCCCAGGCTGGCCACTAGACAGCCCCCATAGCTAAGAGTAAAATTTGGCTAACAGAGCCACGTGGGTTAAGTGCCAGCTCACCCCTGCTAGGGCAGGGGCATATTAGGAAGGTGGAGAGCTGAAAATTAGTTCCCCAAGGAAGGTTCTGGACACTGGGACACCCCTCACATAGGTACAGGTTTTTAGTTTAGTCTCTGCTCCCTGGACTTTATTATTTCTGACTTGCATAGCTGCATTGCTTGCTCTGTATTCTGATAATGTCCTGTTAAGTACTCTTTGGAGCTGTAAGCCCACCAGGCTGTTACGATGCACAGCTGCACCAGATTCTGCACACCAGTTTTAGTAAACCTCCCCCCATGTGTGGACTGCTGGGTTACCCCACAGGTGTCCCCAGAGTGATCAGTGCTGGGATCCTGTGGGCCACATGCTCATAATACTGTGCCAGAACCAGAGAATTACCTGAGAGCAGAGCAGCAATGGGTTAAAGAGTAGAAGCCCTTCCCTGTTACACACCAATGTAGTGTCCCATACATTTATGTTAATTGATAAAGTGATCCCTTACGTTGGTGTTCAGTGAAGAGCCCAATAATTTGGTGGTCAGTAGTGAAGTGCCCTCTTATATTGGTGGTCAGTTGGACAAGGGCTTCTTACATTGATGAACACTGCTGAAGTGCCCCCTATGTTGGTGGTCAATGGTGCCATACCCCCTTACATTAATGGTCAGTGGGACATAAATAAAACATTGATTTGTGTGGTTACATACAGAGTAGTGGCCTTGTGTCTCACCTCTGTGTCTCATCTTACCTATTGGACCTTTAGCTTTTTTAATTTTGAAAATATTTGGGCAACAGGCCACAGTAATGACCGTATACAAATAATCACTGCCAGTCACTAGCATTAGATAAATTTGAAAATGTCCCTTTTTATCTCTCTAAAGTCCTATGCGGATACAGCTCTCAAACATTGCTTCCAGGTTTTATTGTCTGTCTTGGCATCAGTACAATACTTGACTCTGGAATTCACCCGTTACTTCTATGCCTCAATGATAGAGGTAATTCTGCCTTGAAAACATTTAATACCAGGAAAAGGCTTAAATTAAGATTTTTTAAAAATGTAAAATGAGCATTGCAAAAAGTCCCAGGTAGTACATAGATTACAAAAGTGAAACTATAAATATAAATTTTAGGAAATTTGTATTTTTTATGTGTGGGAAACAATTAAATTATAGCAAATGCAAGTTGGAAACTCCCTTAAATTATCAATGAATTTACTTTAAATTAACTAAAAATATTTGGGAGTTTCTCTCAAGGGGGAGATAAATGTATTCCTCCCACAGTTCTTACATATTCCCCCACTTTTTTCTTTCCCTCATTTAAATGGCCTCGCTCTTTGTCATCTTATATATGAAAAAAATTGCATAGGGAGATATCAGCCATTACCTTCTGGTAATTTAGAAAGCTATGATTATAAATGACTTTACAATCATTATGTTAAAATTTTAGGTAAAAAACTGAAACCTACATTCTATGGTAAAAACTCGAATAAAAAAAATAAAATCAGGATTTTTAAATTATGGTAAAAGTTTAGTTAGGTGTATTACATTTATGCTCGGATACAGTATAGATATAAAGTTAATAGTACACAAAGCAAAGCATCATCCATAAGGCAGGGACAGATCCGGGGGGGGGGGTCAACGGGGCAATTGCCCGCCCCCCCCCCCCCCCCCCCGAGAAATTAGTTGCGGGTGAGTGAGTGGGCAGGTCGGCTGGTGAGTGAGCGGACGGGCGGCTTGGTGGTTTGGTGGGTGAGCGGGCAGCTGGCCAATCAGTGGGCCGGCAGGTGGGGGAGCAGAGAGATGTCATCATCTCTCACCGCCCGGCGCCCGCCCTGCATCCTTGCAGTTTTGCCTCACTGTGCAAGCAGCCGCGGGCAGCAGAGAGATTACATCATCTCTCTGCTGCCTGACTTCACTCTGGTACACAGCAAGTGACAATCCCCACATTACCAGGAAAGTGACACAGCAAGTGACAATTGTAGCAGGCAAGTGACAATCCGCAATGAGTTGCAAGTGACAATCCGCAATGTGTGGTAGGTGACGTAGCAAGTGACAATCCACAACGTGTGGTAGGTGACATGGCAAGTGACAATCAGCAACGTGTGGCAGGTGACATGGCAAGTGACAATCAGTATCAGGTGACAGGCATGTGGCAAGTGACAATGCCTAACTCGTAGGTGACGTGGCAAGTGACAATCTGCATCTGGTGACAGGCAACGTGGCAAGTGACAATACGCAACATGTGGCAGGTGACGTGGAAAGTGACAATCCGCAACTTGTGGCAGGTGATGTGGCAAGTGACAATCTGAAACTTGTGGCAGATGACATGGCAAGTGACAATTTGCATCTGGTGACAGGCGACGTGGCAAGTGACAATCTGCAACGCATGGCAGGTGACGTGGCAAGTGACAATCCGCAAGTTGTAGCAGGTGACATGGCAAGTGACAATACGCAACTTCTGGGAGGTGATGTGGCAAGTGGCAATCCGCATCCGGTGACAGGCGACGGTGGCAAGTGACACACTCGGGGCTCCCACTGATACTGCATTATGGTGAGTTGAACTATTTCATTTTATATTCCAATGTAATAATAGAAATAATATGCTTCAATCATCCTGAAGCCATGTCAACCATGGTGCCAGGATGGTTGAAGCCCCAACACCAGCCATTTCCCCTATAAAATGCCCGCAAAAAAATGTATTTTCTGGCAGTGCCCCCCCCCCCAGAATAGACTCGGGATCCACCCCTGCCATAAGGTGAAGAAAACATTCTACATTTATATTATATATGTCTCATGGCCAGCAAACCTTTTGCTGCCAGAGCCATTTTTGTGTTCTTTTTGCACGTTTAAAAAAATCATTTTAGGCCGATTATTTAAAATGCCCAAAACAGTATATATTTTCTGAAAGCAGAGGCTCTGGTGAATACATTTTCTATGTCACACAATATTAGCACAACAGTTTATCAGGTGTATAATGTCATTATAAATGCACTTTGATTTTAGGACACACAATTATCCATTTTTTAAGCAAAATAAAAAAAAGATGAAATTGCATACTCAACATGATTTTTTTTTTATTTTTACAAGTTCTGTTTTATTAATTTTGCGACATACCAGTACAAAGTATATGTAGAAAATACAATACATTTCAACACAAAACAGTGTGCAGTTCAGTCAGGGAACTGCCCTCATACACGTAATGCTCCACCCTAAAATCTGCCACATAGTAAGTTATTAAAAGGTACTAGATATTGAGATAGCATACCAGAGAGGAACTCATGTCAATTATAGCCCCGGGTTCAACAGAGTCACAAGAATCAAAGCGGCCACTCAACAGCAGAAGATGTAGTTCAAAGAGTAGAAATCATACCCAACATGCTAGGCCTTAAAATTGTGAGTGCCCACGAAATGACTAACTTCAGGATCCTACATTTTTAACAGGCGATACTCTCACTCCAGCGTGCATGGCAATATGTAACATGTAATGCAGGTGATATTTTCGTACATAGGCACACCCGATGCATGAGTTTAGGGTGAGGGCTCAAAGTTTTTTTGGAGGTGGTTTAAGTGCAACTTTTTTTCCAATAAATTTTTTTTATCACATAGAAGACCAAAAGTCCTCTACGTGATATTATTTTGTTGTGACTGGTTCCCTTGATTGAAAAATCAGAGGTCTATTAAACCCCTGATTTCTCACCTGCCCTCCATTGAAGTTTATTTAGCACACATTGCACTCTATTAGCTTATTCCCCCTCCACAGAGGATGATGAAAGTGACAGCCAAACCCAGAACAGAAGTGATGTAATGTACGTCGCTTCTGGGTTCTTAATAGGTAGGTAAGATTAGCAAATCGACTTCAACACTGGACTTAGGAACACAGCCAGTATCATTGGGATACTGGGATTGTGTTAAAATCCTTGGAAAGTCTCACAGAATCCAGGGCAGTTCAGGGCTATAGAAATAGACTAGTGAACTTATAGGCCAATTGCAAAAAAGTTGAACTTTCAAGGATCCAAAATCTAATAATAGGATTTTTTAAAACAGCTTACCTGTAAAATCCTTTTCTTTCGAAGGACATCACGGGACACAGAGCCACAGTAATTACTGATGGGTTATATAGGTATCACTGGTGATTGGACACTGGCACACCCTATCAGGAAGTTCAACCCCCTATATAATCCCTCCCCCTTGCAGGGATACCTCAGTTTTGTAGCCAAGCAATATAGTGTATTAGAAGAGGGGTGGGACCTCTGTGTCCCGTGATGTCCTTCGAAAGAAAAGGATTTTACAGGTAAGCTGTTTTAAAAAATCCTATTTTCTTTCTCGAACATCACGGGACACAGAGCCACAGTAATTACTGATGGGATGTCCCAGAGCAATGCTACCTGAGGGGGGGGAACCACGACCAAGTAGGGTGCAATCAGACCTGAGGACCCTGTACCGCTGCCTGCAGCACACTACGCCCAAAGGCGATATCCTCATGCCTTCTCACATCCACCTGATAGAATCTGGTGA
This sequence comes from Aquarana catesbeiana, assembly GCF_042186555.1. Taxonomy (NCBI): domain Eukaryota; kingdom Metazoa; phylum Chordata; class Amphibia; order Anura; family Ranidae; genus Aquarana; species Aquarana catesbeiana. Next base: position 57,929,082 of record NC_133333.1, on the reverse strand, counting down.
ATGTATGAACTGAAGACCAGGTTGCGGCCTTGCAGATTTGAGCCATAGAGGCCCGGTGATGCACTGCCCAAGAAGCACCAATAGCCCTTGTGGAATGTGCCCTGATCTGAAACGGAGGAATCTTCTGTTTCAAACCGTAAGCTTGAATGTTCAACTGTCGAATCCATTTAGAAATGGTAGCTTTTGATGCTGCCTGTCCTCTATTGGGACCCTCTGGCAGCACAAACAAAACATCCGTCTTGCGAATCTGAGTAGTTGCCCCTAGATAGGCCTTAACTGCTCTTACTACATCCAACGAATGTAGAGATCTCTCTTCCGGAGAACAGGGATCTGGAAAAAAGGAAGGTAGAACAATGTCTTGGTTTAAATGAAAATCAGAAACCACCTTCGGTAAAAAACTAGGATGAGGGCGTAGTACCACTCTATCCTTGTGTATAATCAAATAAGGCTCCTTACAGGAAAGAGCTGCTAATTCTGATACTCTTCTAGCAGAAGAGATGGCCACCAGAAAAATTAATTTCCTTGTCAACAAGACCAAAGGAATCTGACTTATTGGTTCAAAAGGCCGTTTCTGTAACACAGCCAGGACCAAATTCAAGTCCCAGGGGTTTAGGGGCGCTTTAACCGGAGGATTAAGACGCATCACCCCCTGCATAAAGTTTCGGACCAAAAAATGCGAAGCAAGTGGCCGCTGAAATAATACTGATAAAGCAGAGACCTGGCCCTTGATGGTACTCAAGGCCAGCTTCATCTCTAATCCCATCTGTAGAAAATCAAGGATTCTACCTATGACATATTTCCTGGGATGCCAACCTCTGGATTCACACCAGGTTATATAAGCTTTCCAGACTCTATGATAAATCATCCTGGAAGCTGGCTTCCTTGCATTAATCAAGGTAGATATGACAGGACCTGAGAGCCCACGACTCTTCAGAACGTGGGTCTCAATAGCCAAACCGTCAAATTTAGCGTTTGTAAGGCAGGATGGAACACTGGACCTTGAGATAACAGGTCTGGGCGTTCCGGTAGTGTCCACGGGGAACCTACCGTCATCCTTACTATTTCTGCATACCAAGTCCTTCTGGGCCAAGCGGGGCCACCAGAAGTACCGACTTCCTTTCCTGCCTGATCCTGCGAAGGAGTCGTGGTAGTAGCAGAATAGGCGGGAATGCGTAAATCAGTGAGAACCGATGCCACGGAATCACCAACGCATCCGTCCCGCATGCAAGAGGATCTTTTGTCCTTGCCACAAATCTGTCTATCTTTTTGTTGAATCGGGATGCAAAGAGATCTACATCTGGAACCCCCCATCTTTGGCATATGGCCCAAAAGACGTCGGGATGCAGAGACCATTCCCCTGGAAGTAACTGCTGGCGACTTAGATAGTCCGCCTGCCAATTCTCTATTCCCGGGATGAAAACTGCCGATATGCATGGCACATGCATCTCTGCCCAGACTAAGATCTGGTTCACCTCTTTTTGAGCAGCTCGGCTCCGGGTGCCTCCCTGATAATTGACATAAGCCACTGCTGTGGCATTGTCGGACTGGATCCTGACCGGACAACCCTGTAGCCTGATAGTCCAGGCTTTTAGAGCTAGATGTATCGCCCGGATCTCTAGAATGTTGATGGGTAAGGTCCTCTCTGTCTTGGACCATACTCCTTGGACCGCAGCCTGTTCCAGAACTGCTCCCCAACCTGACAGACTGGCATCTGTTGTTGCCACCGTCCAGGTAACCGGTAGAAAGGATTTCCCCTTCTGCAGGTTTTCGGGTATGAGCCACCAATTGAGGCTCTGACGCACCGCATGCGACAGGTGCATCGGAAAGTCTAATGCCTGAACCTTCTTGTTCCAGGTCGACAGAATACTGTGTTGCAGCATTCTTGAGTGAAACTGAGCATAGGGAACTGCTTCGAATGAAGACACCATCTTCCCTAGTAGCCTCATACAAAGGCGGACTGAGGGACCCTTCTTGGTCCTTACTGTCAGAATCAGCTCTCTCAAAGCAGTGATCTTTGCCTGGGGTAGAAATATTTTCTCCTGGCTTGTATGTATAATCAGACCTAAATATTCCAGTCTTCTTACTGGTTTTAGGAAAGACTTTTCTAAGTTGAGGATCCAACCCAGGTGTTCTAGATACCTGACCGTGGTCATCAAGTTTCCATTCAAAGAGGCTACCGACCGGTCTATCAAGAGCAGGTCGTCTAGGTATGCTATGACAGCTATACCCTGAGCCCTTAATCTGGCCAGAGGAGGAGCCAAGATCTTTGTGAACACTCGAGGTGCAGTGGCTATCCCAAAGGGCAGAGCCATAAACTGGAAATGGCGCCCTCCTACCTCGAAGCGCAGAAACTTCTGATGAGCAGGAAAAATGGGCACATGCAGATATGCATCTCTGATGTCTATTGATGCCAGAAATTCTCCTCCCTGCAGGGTGGGAACTACTGTTCGAATTGATTCCATGCGGAAGGATTGAATCCTTAGGAATCGGTTCAGATCCCTTAAGTCCAAAATGGGCCTGACATCCCCATTTGGCTTTTGGACCGTAAAAAGGTTGGAATAGAAGCCCAATCCCTGGTCCTTTGCGGGAACTATCATAATGACCTCCTGCGACAAAAGTCGCTCTAACGCTAGAAGGAGCGACTGCTTCTTCTCTGGGTCTCTGGGAACATTTGATCTGAGGAACCGAGGAGAAGGGAATTCCTGAAACTCCAGCTTGTACCCTAAGGTTACCGTGGAGACTACCCATCTGTCCTGGAAGTCCTCCTGCCAGAGCTCTGAGAATTGTCGCAGTCTTCCCCCCACTCGAGTGAGCGGGGGCGCCCCCTCATGCAGAGGTCTTAGTGTTTTGCCTAGTAGGCTTCTTTCCCCAGGACTTCTTTTGTCCCTGGGGTTGACTCTTGTCTCTGGACCCCGATGGAGGCGGCCGTCGAGACTGCCTGGAGGCTGAAGCCCCCGGCGCTGGGGAAAGAGTCCGTTTGAAAGAGGGACGCTTACTCTTCTTCTTGACAGGTAAGAGAGTGCTTTTCCCACAAGAGATTCTCTTGATATAGTTATCCAAGTCCTCTCCAAACAACCTTGCACCACGAAATGGAAACCCAGCCAGTAGCTTCTTACATGGTGCTTCGGCTGACCAATTTTTCAACCATAGGATTCTACGTATATGCACCAACCCCAGTGAAAGACGGGAGGTTTGCACGATAGAATCTCTAATGGCGTCAACCACAAAGCATAAGGCCGCTGGAAGGTTAGCAAACCCCTGGGCCTGCTGTTCAGGTAATACTTTGATGACCTGCTTAACATGGTCTCTTAAGTATTGACAGACTCCAATCGCTGCTATTGCAGGTTGGGCCACTGATCCTGCTAAGGAGAAAACATCCTTCAATAGGGATTCCATCCTTTTATCTACAGGATCCCTGAGCATCTGAGCATTGTCTGCAGGACAAGTCAGGCTATTATTTATGGAGGAAATGGCGGCATCAATAGCTGGTATTCCCCACATTTTAATAAACTTTTCTTCCATCGGATAAAGTGTTGAAAACTTTCTCGGCGGAAAAAAACGTTTGTCTGGGTGATCCCACTCAGAATAAATAAGCTTTTCAAGTAAAGTATGAACAGGAAAAGCATGTGCTGCTTGGAAAGGTTTCAGTGACCCCAAAGCAGAAGAGGATTCTTTAGCAGTTTCAGGTATGGGCAACTTAAATGTGGAGCGGACCAATCCAGTGAGGATCTGCACTAAGACTTTCTCCTCTTGGGAAGTCGCAGAGGGTCCCTCTCCACCTTAATCCTCCGAAGAGGAATCATCCATCCCATCCCGATCCTCTGAAAGGGATTCATCTCCTTTATCCCAGAGCTCCTCTGTCTGAGGGTCTTGGGGAACAGAGGAAAGCCTAGTGCGTTTTCTTCCACTGAGTGAAGACGTAATCACAGCCATTAATCTTTCCTCTAGACCATTAATGGTTGAGGAAAAAAACCTCTTGTGTAATATATACAGGGGCTGAAGTGCCAGAAGCAGGTGTAGCCCCTGACCCCAATGGCTCTCCCTGGCTAGCCGTCCCTGGCCCATCTTTAGGGGGGAAGGATGCTGCCGACAGGGGGCCCTCAGAACCTGAACGAGATCCCCTAGTGTCTCTGGTTCCTGGGGTGCTTGAACCTCTTCTACCCATAGTGCAAAGCAACAAGGTGTGAGGTATACAAATGAACACTGTCCGCTGAGCGATGTAGTCTGGCTAAAAGCCTTGCTACCCAATGCTCAGTCTGGTGTTACTTCAGTAAATGCTGCCTAGGAGAATGCCTGTGTCCCACCTTACATGCGACCGTCAGCTCTGTGTCTCTCAGAAGGCTGAGTGCACCTGTACAGAGTGCCTTTAATAGCCTGCAGCTGGCCTGAGTGGGAGTCTAAACACTCTGTGCTGACATCCCGCCCCCTCCTCTACCGCCCCCCCCCCCTCGAGTTTTGAAAAAAACGAGCGCTTCCCGCACTGCCGACTCTCCTGTCATGCTCTGGAGAAAAGGCTGGGGATGGGGGGGGGGGAAGGAGGGAGACTGGTAACAAGATTTGCCTGAACGGCTATCTTCAGAGATGGTGGCCATTAGGCCACAGAGCCCGGGTGGTATAACCACTTTCTAGACCCCTGTGGCCCCTCTCTAGCCTGGGGGGGGGAACATTCAAACATGAGAAATCCCCCCATCCACCTTACCTGCTTGCAGCTTGCTTGATACGCTGGGACATACACAGCGATTACAACACCTGAGACAATCAGTCAGCATGTGTAGGTTTGTGCTCTTGGCAGCCCCCGGTGGTCACAATAGGCATAGCATGCATTTACCTTAAAGGAGAAAAGCCACTAGAACTCAAAAATTCTGTGGAATCTCCTCTTACCTTATCCAGCCGCAGGGTGCCGTTTACACAGACCCAATCTTCACCTCTCACGGTGGGCTCCGTTTGAAAAAACCGTCAGAGACTGGGGCCCCCATCAGTAGGGGGATCCAACAGTTCTGGGACCGTAAAGCACCTCGCCAGAAATTAGGAAGTTTAAAGCCATTTTCTGATCTGCGGGGTCCAGCTCTCTAAAAAGAGAAGCATTACGGGTAAAACCTCGTTTCTTCGGACACGAGGCCCGGGTACCATTCAATTCGGCCATGAAAAGACACTTTGAATGGATCCGGTTCGCCTGGCTTGCCCCAGTATAGGATCTTAGGATATTCCCTTTGGAGCTCAGCACAGGACATCTTTACACGTCCATCACCTAAGACACTGGCGTAAAAACTGAGGTATCCCTGCAAGGGGGAGGGATTATATAGGGGGTTGAACTTCCTGATAGGGTGTGCCAGTGTCCAATCACCAGTGATACCTATATAACCCATCAGTAATTACTGTGGCTCTGTGTCCCGTGATGTTCGAGAAAGAAATAGTGTTTATTCTAATGTTGTGCTTCCTTATCTAAGTCGAGATTGGTTTCTCCCACCCTGGCTCTTGAGCCTCCTTATTGTTCCTTTATTGTAATGGGTAGCCTCAATGACCAATAAGAATTGGCTGGATTTGCATGGTGTGAATGCGCCCTTAAGTGTACTGAATCTCTATTGAAGTTTTTAGTTGTCTGTACTTCCTGTTACTGTAAGCTACTGTATTTTTCATGTTTCTGCATTCTGTTTTACTAAAGGTTTTATCCCTCACTATCGCAACGCTAACACACCAAAATAAGCAACTGTTTTTCTAAAAAAATATAACAGTTATTTTTAGTTGCATAAGAATAGGAAATTACATTCACACAACTAAACATAGGCCTTAGGCTAGCTTTAAAGATTTGTAAATCGAGACTTGAGATCTTCATGCTTCTCCACAAAAGATGCTACCTCTATAAGGGGTTATGGGACCAGATTTAAAAAATGCAGTGGATGGACTGGGATGAAGAATTCTTCTAGATGTGCTGTGATCTGCAGAGTAAGAAATCCACTTTTCTTCTACATTCAGAACAGCAAAATGAACAGCAGTGGAGCAGATCAGAAAGGCAAATGCAATGATATAGGTAGCCATACTTGCATAAATTCCTTTTGTTTAGCCCAGCCTTTTTCAATCACGGTGCCTTGGAAAAATGCCTAAAAATTGCCCAAAAATGTATACAAGCCAGCAGGTGGATAAAGCTTGCCTTTTGGTTAAACAAAGTCACAGGATTTTATTGTGCACCAGTTCAACCTTCCAGCCACTGGCATCCTAAAAACCAGCGATGTCATCAGTGTTGATAAGAAGGGTGTTGATCACCTGCACAGCATCCTTGTTTGACCCCGCCCCTCTCCGTCAATACTGGGGTGACATTAGCTGAGTGATGGAGAGAAAGGGAGAGGAGAAACACTGGAATACTAGTTGATACTAGTGTGCAAAAGTGTATGTGCTTTTGAAGAATAAATCACCTCTTAGGTTACATATACAGTACATAGTTACATAGCAGGTGAGGTTGAAAAAAGACACAAGTCCATCAAGTCCAACCTATGTGTGTGATTATATGTCAGTATTATATTGTATATCCCTGTATGTTGCGGTCGTTCAGGTACTTATCTAATAGTTTCTTGAAACTATCAATGCCCCCTGCTGAGACCACGGCCTGTGTAAGGGAATTCCACATCCTTGCCGCTCTTACAATAAAGAACCCTCTACGTAGTTTAAGGTTAAATCTCTTTTCTTCTAATTTTAATGAGTGGCCACGAGTCTTGTTAAACTCCCTTCTGCGAAAAAGTTTTATCCCTATTGTGGGGTCACCAGTATGGTATTTGTATATTGAAATCATATCCCCTCTCAAGCGTCTCTTCTCCAGGGTGGACAACGTAACTCTATTACGAAACGCGTAGGGCTGAGCGACACGCTTGCGTCACCTCTCATCACTGTTGTTGTTACCAGCAGGACGTTTTGTTTATCAGGGTGTTGCCAACAGGACAAAGCACAGAGTGAATTTAAGCCGATTCACCAAGAATCAGCCAAAATTTGATGTTTGGCCAGATTTAGTTTAGTAGTGAAAGATAGTAATAGTAATTCACATAACACATCAAAATACAACAAAGGGTAAGAAAGCTTATGCAAATGCTGCATAAACATGTTGACTTTAAACAGTAAGTTATATTTACTAAGAAAACTATAATAAATGACACTTGGCAAAAACTAGGAAATGCAGGAGGATCTGCACTGGTTTTGACTTAAAGCTTTTCTATGATCTGTATGATGTCATTTGGTTTGAGTCACTGCTGAGATTGTGAGTTATATCTATCTTGCCATAACTGGATAAGTTATAGAGATTACACTTACAATGTTTAAACTGGGGAGGCAGAACAGATACAAAGTTGCCCAATAAAGAATTCAGAGCATGCCTGAGATGACTTTGACAACTTTGGTTTCAAAACCCATCGCTGTTGTCAGAATTTGATGATTGCACTCTCAGCCTCTCAGGAGCAACACATTTCAGGGTCTGTACCCTATTCTCAAGCCACAGGCTTGAGAAAGGGGCACAGACACCAAAACACATTGACTAGTTACACTTTGTTTATTTCCAAGGCCATCAGGACACCCAAGGGATGCCTCTTGTTGTCCTCTCCAAGCCAGTCCTGGGCTGTCTCAGTCACTTGCTGGCTATCATTCTCTGCTGTGACCCACTGCCTCTCTGCTGGAGCTCACATCTACAGCTGCAGCACAGCCTTACTGTTGTTCAAACTTCACCCCACAACCATCTGGATTCCTCCACCATGTGGGCTCTGGACTGCAGAAGGTGCTTCTATTCCATTGCTGTTAGTCACCACTTTCCACTGCTGGATTCCACGTCTGTTGCTGACCCCCCGATTGCATTGTGACAAGTGCCTGATTGCATTCCTAAAAAAATGTTATTTTATGCTATTGATACCATTAAACACTAATTTTAATACTCAATACCTGAACCCTTCTCTCTGCTAGTCCCTCCTGATCACTATCATGAACTGTGAGGACTTGAACCTGTTTGGCAAGTCATTTTTGCCACTTTTTATTATCCTTTGCATTACAAGTGAAACATATATAATCTGCTTCTTGATTTCTGTGCAGTCCAGTGCAATTCACTCATAGTATGTCTGATAGAGTCACTGGCTCTCTTACAAATTACTTTTCCAATATCCTTAGCATTTCCAATATCAAATAGGAGCTCACAAGCTGCAGATGCAGCCATCTTTTCTGGTTCCTAAGTTTGGTGTTTACAGAAATTACGCGATCAAAGGGTCTGAGGCGTGTGCTGAGGGAATGTTGAAGTGTTTTATGATATTTCAGCAGACACTCTCTTGAAGACAATTTTACTAACTATATCAATATTGTCCTACGTGGCAATACACTTAAACCATTACATTTGATCATTGACCCCAAACCTGCCTCATTTCTAGACAAATGGAGATACTATCAACTACAATGTTTCTTAAGCTCTCTTCCTCATCCGCTTAGAGGTTTACAAGATCTAAATCGAATAGAAGATATATTCTACCCAAAAGATCCTCCCTTACATAGTATTTCTCTATTTTATAGAGCTATTATTGCCCTTCAAAATCCTGAGTTTCCACCCTTTTTAGCAAAATGGGAAGCTGATCTGGGTTCTCCCATCTCAGACAATCTAAGGGATAGGATCTTACAATTGGCCCACACCTCCTCCCTAGCTTCTAAGATGGCAGAGGTCAATTATAAACTACTCACTAGGTGGCATTATACCCCCGTTAGACTTCACCAAATGTTCCCCGCCAGCTCCCCATTGTGCTGGAGGAACTGTGGGAACGAAGCCACACATGCACATATCTGGTGGTTTTGCCCACTCATTCGCCCCTACTGGATGGCCATCTGCAACTTGATTTCACAGATTTCGGAGGTCAATTTACCCATGGACCCGTGGACTGTCCTTTTTCATGCCTCTGCAGCCTCCATAGGCCCATATAAGCGTTCACTCATTCCTCATCTTTTGAATACAGCCAAAGCTTTAATACCCGCCTTCTGGGGCCAAGCGGCAATTCCGCCTATTAAGACCTGGTTGCAGAGGGTTGATGAAGTTCAACTCATGGAGAGTATTACCCATAACAGCAAAGGGACTTCAGAAAAACACTCAGCCACTTGGGCTCCTTGGGTAAATTTTCAGTCCACCTCTACATACAAAGATATTATTGTACAGATCTCATAAATTTACTACTTATATATTGTCATAAAAAAAAAAAAAAAAAAAAAAAAATGTTTTGATCACTCAACATTTCACACATGTATGCCAGCACTCCCCCTCACCCTCTTCCCTCCCATCTTACCCCCTATCCTATTTACTATCCCCCCTTTTTCTCCTTTCATTTTCTCTTCTATTATCAAGTTTTCTGCATCTTATGCTTTCTGTTCGCTACATTACATCTCTTTTACCTACCTGAAGCAAGGTTTTTCATCTTGTTTTTACATTTTGATTACTATGTTTATAATGACAGAAGCCTTCTTTTCTACCCAATTGATACATTGACTCTCATCCTCCTTTCTGAATATACAGAATTGTTTAATGTATCTCAGGCTTCTTGAAATTGTTTGTATATATCCGAGCATTGAAACTGACTTTGCTTCCCTTAATGTTTGAATCCAGTTTGTGACATAACTGTTTCTTTTTGTAATTATTTTCTTTCATAAAAATTCAATAAAAATTTATTAAACAAAAAAAAACTATATCAATATTTCCAGAGGGCCATGCTTTCCAGCTGACAGCCGACATATTGTTGCACAGAATGAAATCATTATTTGATAGAGATCATGATAAACATGATATAAATCAGATGCCTATATCACTTAGAAGAATTAATATGACTATTTTGTCTGGCGAACATCCTACTATAATGCTCCAGTACACCCGATCAGAAAATCGCATAAAAAGTACCGCTTTCGAAGCGATCGCACGATAATCGGATCATTAGTACAGGGCTTTCGAGAGTTGATCAGGACAGTTCATCAGCTGTCGTTCAAAAATGCAATACAAATGCATTACAACACATGACATCACTTCCAAATTTTTATTCTGTCGTACGAGAATTTTTAGTAAACTCATCAGATTCGATCTGAGATTTGCATGCAAAAAAAAAAAAAATCATGCGTTCAATAATCTCATTGTGTGTACCAGGCTTAAGCATATTTGGTATCTAACTTCTAAACAAAATTCTCCACTACGCCAAAAGTTGTTATCCTCAAACTTTTATTAAATGTTAATAGCAAAACATAGCTTGTGTAAAAAAAGCCCTGATATGTTGGAGACACAAGAGTCCCCTTTCCCAAGAATTTTCTTATACATTTAGGTAGATGCTTGATATGAATGTATTTTATCATAACAGAGTCAATAAACATGTGTGAAGTTTGAGGGCTGGGTTGTATGAGAAGGGCAGTCTCAGGTCAAGTAGAGCCAGACTCACATGGTGTTCCTTCTAAATGGCTTTACATTGGACAATTATGACACAATAGGTTTTATGACATGTTCATATTGTTGCTCCTTCTTCCTCTACTGATGAACAGCATGGAGCAATGGGTGGGATCAGCTTCTACTGCTCAAGACAATCATGCATGAAAAGTACTTGGAAAGTTAATCTGGTTCTTGGTTCAAGTGCAGAATTCATCTCTTAGAGCAGCGGTCGCCAACCAGTGGTCCGTGAACCACTGATGGTCAACGAGAAAATTTTGGTGGTCTCCAAGAGTTCTGCCACAAATTAACATTAATGTTGTTTCCAGTGTTGTCCTCAATGCACGCTGACATCATTGACTATCGTTTACACCCGACGTCTCCTCTGTAGGTCCGGCTCTTTTGAACTCAGAGGGAGGCACCGGGACTAGTGCAGAGAGTGGGATGTGAACAAAGATGGTAACAATGGCAGCGCTGATCACAGACTGTGACAGGGGGTACGGAGCTCGAGCATATGGCTAGACAAGGAGGTGAGATCCAATGATGAGTTTCTGTAAGGCAGCAGTGTGATGCAGAGTGCTGGGGGGGGGAGTGGCAGAGAGCCGGAGCATTGTGTGTTAAAGGCATGTAAAATTCATGTTACTTATTGTGAGTTTAGTGGCCCTCAAGGTCCTAAAGGTTGGCGACCACCTACTTAGAGTACGTCTAATCTGATAAAGTCACTGGCTCTCTCATAATCCTTAGCAGTTTTATTGACAAAGGAGAGATCACAGGATATATATACAGTCATCTTTTCTGGTACCAGAGGAGGGCATTTATAGAAATGAAATGTCCAACAAAAGGGTCACAGGAGTGTGCTTAGAGTGTGTTAGCGTTTTATGATAGTCTGGGAACCATTCCCTCTATCTAGTTTTTCAAACTGTATCGATATTTCCAGGTGCCCATTTTTTCCTGTCCATAAACCTATATATCATTACAAGAACAAAATCATGATTTGATAGAGATTAAACATGTTATAAATTGGATGCCTATATCGCTTATGAGAGTTAATGTGACCAACTTGCTTGCTGTTTATATAGCATAAGCATGTTTGATATTAACCACTTGCTGACCAGCCGCCAGATTTCTTCATCAGTTTAGGCCAATTTGTATTCTGCTACATATTTTTGGTAAAAAAAAAAACAATAAGTGTATATTGATTGGTTTGCGCAAAAGTTATAGCATTTATAAACTATGGGATAGATATATGGACTTTTTGTTTTTGCATTGTTTTTACTAGTAATGGCGACAATCAGCGATTTTTAGCGGGACTGCAACATTGCAGCAGACAAATCTGACACTAAGTGACACTTTTTGGGGACCAGTGACACCAATACAGTGATCAATGCTAAAAAAAAAAATGCAGTGACACTGTATAAATGACACTGGCAGGGAAGAGGTTAACATCTGGGCACTCAAAGGGTTAACTGTGTTCCATGGGTGTGCTTTCTTACTGTGTGGGGGGATGGACTGACTCGAGGAAGAGACACATCTGTGTGTCTGATTAGCAGGAATCACAGATCTTTCTCTTCCTGTCTGACAGAACTACATAAACAAGGCAGACCGCCGTTCTGTCTCTCCAGCAGACAATTGCAGGTGGCCGGCAGCCATGGTGGCATCCAGACCACTGATTGGCTCTCACTGTGTCCAATCACAGCGGGAGCATGGCTCCGGTGATGCGCATGCGTGCCCCAGAGCCGATGGAAGAAATCATGTACAGATACGTGATTTTGCGCTTAAGGGCTGCCCTGCCGCAGTATATGTACGTGGGGCGGTCCTTAAGTGGTTAAATAGGATTTGGCTATAGTGTTCCAAAAGTTCGGACACCTTCATATACAATAATAACAGTACACACCATTAGTGTACAACAAGGAGAATACACTGTTATACACAGACTCGTGACCCTAGTGTCAAGGAAAATCTACTCGATTTGATTGACAGATCATCCATGAGAATGGTCTCCACATAATTAGATTATGCTTTGGTCAATATACTTTTATGGAGCTTAGAAGAGAAAGGGGCGTTTTTTTTAATATTACCCCTTGGGTTGTTCCACTTTGTCAATATAAACACGTGTTATTTTCGCATATAAGGATCAACTTGTGGATGAAGCATGGACAAAATCATTGAGTTTGGCTGATTTGCTTGTGTAATTATATGTCGTATGCTATTGAACCAATAGATATTTTTTTGGTGTAGAAACTGTGATTATATGGAATACCCACATAGTCAGAAGGTTCAGAATCAGTGTAATTTAATCAGGAGGTCCTGTAGCAGGTGTGACATTCACTTAATTATTGTTTTACCAAGTTGTACAGTACTGACATTACAAAGCAGATTCTTTGGTGGAATCTTATAATTGCATACTTTGGTTTTTAAATTATTTCAATTATTATGATAAAGCAGGTTCACTTTTGGTTGTTGCTATTTATTTTTATCATTCCCATATAAACTAGTGAGGTAACCTGTAGAGCATATAACCAGGTATCTTGGTGTAGGATGTGATTGTGTACAACTGGGGCTCCTTGTCTTGATAGTAATGTAGCACACCCCCCTACAGAGCCACTGGTGAATCCGGTCCTATTTCCCCCTTTATATTTTTAGCATACACAGCCAGGCACACAACATTTTCTTAATTGTTTCACTGGTTCAGAAAACAGTCTAGGAGTTCTTTTTAGGTTTTTAATTGGAACAGGAACTTGGAGGGGGATACGCAGCATACGATAGCCCCATGCACTGTAACTGAAACAAAGTGAGGACTCCTCAACTTCTGGCTGTGCTTTATACACTGCTGGCTGCACTTGAGACTCCTCATCTCACGCTGCTGGCTGCTTTTGATTGTCCCACAGGATTCCTAATATTGGTAGTGACTTTTACTCCCACAGGAGGTTATAAGCTGCACACTGTCGCTTCTCTTTAGTATAGGGGGGTCATTTACTCACTTAGCGACAGTGTCACTGGTAGCCTCCTGCTGATATCTACAGGCTGTTTTTAGTGAGGGAGATGTAGACTTAAACCACCACAGGACAGTTTGACTACATCCCACCGACTTCCTCCTGGCTTTCTCCAATGAGCTTTCTCCTGACCCAGCTCAATCCCTGGACCATGGATCTTTGGTAGGCCCCCAAGCTAAGCCTAGCTGGGACCTCAATGTTTTTACACTTGCTTCTCAGCTCTCCTGTCTCAGGGCAGAGCTGAGAAGACAGGGGTCTTCTCCTGCAGGACTGGACCCAGGAACATTTAACACTGCTACCCAGGCCTAAGACTACTTATGGGTTCTCCCTCCACCTTATGGGTTCTCAGACCAGACCACTTATGGATTCTCCAGCTCCACCTCCCAAGGGATTGGCTGAAGTTCCATAAATATTCAGGCTGCCTGTCCTGCCTCTAGAAGACAGGAGGAAGTAGTAGAACAGCAGTCTGTGAAACACAGAGTGGTCCAAAGCAATCAACCTCTGCTTCACTGTTTACAGAGGAGCTAAACTATATTTCCCTAAGCAGCCTACTACTAACTAGGAAGGCGCTACAGTTTACATATTTACTGACTACGTTGTTTGGAGCAACTTCATCAATTTGTAGATATGAGTCTTGCCACTAACAATTAATTTGGTTATGAATGGGCTTAGTTGCTGACTTCCTAAATATCTCTCGGGGGCTTCAAATGAGAAATCGTACAGAGCTTCTGTCTCTGACCACCATGTCTCAGGATATCCCACTCACTGTTGCATGCTACATCATGTAAGGTAAACCCCACAGGGAGAATTAAACTTCCTTTTAATACAAAAGGCAGGTGGGAAGATTTGGGAACACAAAAAAAATCTGAATTTATGAGTAACAGTAAGAAGTGATCCTGGGTTGCTAGCCAACATTGCAAAACTCATTGCATATCCCTTATTTTGTGTGGTATACAACATATTCATCCACAGATTTTGATACATTTACTCTAGTTAGATTGTAAATAAGGTTTACCAAAAGTGGTGCACACAGAATCTGGTGCAGCTAGCTGCGCGTAGTAATCATTCAGCTTCCAGGATTTATTGTCAAAGTTTAATTGAACAAACTGAAGTTAGAAGCTGATTGGTTACTATGCACAGCTGCACCAGATTCTGTATGCACCAGTTTTAGTAAATCTCCGCCAATAACTCTTTCAGAAGGTTAAATAACCAAAATAAGTATGAGTCACAATCCATCAAGAGGGTGATTTGGGGTCTCATACCATCAATGAATTTTGTGTCTGCTACTTTTGATATGTTGTTGAGGGGATAGCAGTATTAGATAACATTCCCATAATCATTTGGAATAGTTAAGACTCCAGCCTTAATATCCTGCGAGAACTATGCAGACAACAGACCTGTCTGTCTCCCCCATAAACCCTTTCAATGCCAGAGGCCTGAAGTGAACAATTTAGCTGAGTTGCCCAGCCTTATATAGCAGTGCGACGGTTAAAGTAAAATTCAGGCTTTTCACAAAAATGAATAGAAATTCTTCTTAAATAAATATAAATTTTATCTAAAGACCTTAAGTTAAAATTATAATTTTAAGTTCTTATATGATTCTTTACCTGTTTTGCAAGGTTCTAGTGTTACGTGGGCAAAAATGCCCTGCATATCTCCTGTGGCTAGCAGCAAAATTTCAAATTACAGGGCTTCATAGCAAACTTTTTAAAACCTCCATCCTTCTGTTCAGGTTCCCATTACCCCTTTTCAGTATATCTCTGTTGTGCTCAGCATTTTGCACATCTAATAACACACGTCTTTATCACTAGTAGCCAGTGGCCTATATTACCCATATTTTTGCCTCATATTGGTTGTTCTGTGGTATCTGATGCACCTCTTATTTTCACCCCTTTAAAGAGTCACTCCACTTTTTTGAAAAAAAAATATAGGATATAAAAAAACAATGTAGCCTATACAATTACTACAAAGCTATGCTGTTATTAAAAATCGCCTTTCCTTTTCAAACTGCAACTGCTGTAATTTTTGGGAAAATTCAATGCAATATGGCACAACTCCAATAGGAATTTCAGTTTTGGTGAGGTACACCCCAAAGTTAGATGATTCCGAAGGGGTGCAGACCCTGTAGCTTTTCTTGTTAGAACACTGAAAGTGCACCAAGCGATTATAATGAACTAGTTCCTCCCATTCAGATTCAGTGCGCAAAGGACATGGTGAGACCAACAGCAACCAAAGGTAGGAATCTGCTACCCTGCAATGTACATTGATCACCCACAGGGGAATGTTTTTTTCTTAACAAAAGTAGAGTTACTCTTTTACATTCAAAATCAGTGAACAACCCACTTCCTTTAAAAAAGCTCCCTTGCACTGCTGATTATTGTAAATGCCCCCTTTACATTGGGGGTCAGTGTAATGCCCCCTTACATTATTAGTCAGTGGATAAGTGTCCCTTAATATTGTTGCTCAGAGCAGAAGTACCCCTTCAAAATGGAGGTCACTTCCTTTTCTCTCTTTAATTTATATGTATTACTCTATATGCTACAAGATGAATGAGATCCTTGGCATGTCATCTATAACCTTGCTATTTGTTAACATTTCAATAAAAAATTTGTGAAATCAAAATGGAGGACAAAGTGAAAGAATATCTCCCTGACATTGGTGGTCACTGGAAGAAAGACATAGCTAAAGCAAAATCATTTATGTTAGTGGTGACTTACCTGAAAGTGGAGGTAACTGGTAATTACAATCAACTGATGGTGATTACAGGAGCCATTTTATGCATAGAGAAACTTGTACAGTGGAACCTCGGATTACGAGCATAATCCGTTCCAGGAGTATGCTCGAAATCCAATGTACTTGCATATCAGTGCGAGTTTTCCCATTGAAGTCAATGGAAACTAAAATAATTTGTTCCGCATTGACTTCAATGGGATGCAATACCGCATGCAGCCAGAGGTGGGGGGGCGCCGGAGAGCCTCTGAATCGGCTGAAAAGGCCCGAGGGACACTTCGGCGGACCTCGGCAAACCTCGGAAAGACCCCGTTCACGAGCCTTTCCTAGGTTTGCCAAGGTCAGCCGAACTGTCCTCGGGCCTTTCCGTGCATTTCCGAATGGCGACGATCGGCGACTTTTGGCTCTGCTCGGCTCCGGTGCCCCCCACCTCAGGCCAAAAGCGGTACTGCACACCGCTTTTAGCCTGAATCCTGCTCTTTTGCAAGACAACACTCGCAAACCGAGTTAGGAATTTTAGAAATACAGTGCTCGGTTTGCGAAATGCTCGTTAACCACGTTACTCGCAAACCGAGGTTCCACTGTACTTTAATGGTTCTGTTTTTCTAAATGTCAGTAAAGAGGTAATGTAACTTCACTGATACTTGAAATGGTTAAAAATTTCCAGGAGCGGAGGGCAGGAGGCGGAGCCTAGCAGAGCAGACATGCATTGTTAGAGCTCCACACCGCTGAGGAGAGAAGAGAAGGACAAAGCGGAGCCTGCAGGCTCAAAAGGTATCCATTTGAACCTTTTTGCCCCAGGGAACAAACTGTGAAAGTTTGGGCAGGAAATATGGTACTGGGAGGAAACCGTGGCAGAAATAAAAATCACCTCACAAAGAGCTCACAGGCACTCACTGCAGCTGAAGCAGCTCCAGTCACCTCACAAGATAAAGCATCAGGGCGCTCTCACAGACAGAAAATGTCACAGCAAGACTCTCCATTTGAGTCAGATACAGAACAAATCCTCTCACAAACTTCTCCACAAGCCTCCTCAGTATCCCCAGTAATATTATTACAATTTGAAAAGATGCTTCATAAGGCTTTAAAACAAACCTCAGACCAAATAACAAAAAGCCTAACCAAAGAAATAAGAGAGCTGGGAAACCGCACCGCAGCCTTAGAAATAAAAATGGATGAATTGAAATTACAACCCAAGAAAATATAACAGAATTGGAACAATTAAAAAAAGAGAATTTAATACTTCAAACTAAGCTCGAAGATTACGAAAATAGAGCCAGACGCTCAAACTTGCGCATAAGGGGAATACCTGAAACTGTGACAGACCTGCAATCTACTATTACTGCTCTATTACAAGAACTAAAGCCAGATATCCCTATTGAACGTTTAGAACTGGACAGAGTACACAGAGCCCTCACAGCCAAAAAGAAAGATGGACCCCCACGTGATATAATCACAAAATTTCATTATTACAGAACGAAAGAACAAATACTAATTGCTGCAAGAGAAAAAAAGGAACTTAATTTTCAAGGACACAATTATCAAATTTTTGCTGACCTATCCCAACTTACTATTACTAAAAGACGATCCATGAAACCCCAACTAATGGAACTGCAACGCCACAACATTATGTATCAATGGGGCTTCCCCTTTTCAGTCAGATTTAACTACCAAGGTACAATTTACAGAAGCAGATCAGCAGATGAACTACAACAAACCCTTTTAAAATTAAATCTGACAGAACCCACAAGCAGCAACACTCCCACACGCAGAAGAATAGCGTCATCTTCACCTTCAGGCAGCACCCAGAAAATTTCAGAACAAAATGGGAATCATCATTCTCACAAAAGGGGCCGTTATGCCACATCATCCATGGACCAAGAAGATTCAATGAACTGACATCCTAATTCCTGATATCTCTTCATATATTATACTAAGAGATGGTTCTCTATAAAAAACCTATATTTATAACTGAATGTAACTGCATTCTGATAGTCACACACTGTGTGGGATCATGTTACATTCCAGTTATATTTCTTATTACTTCTGATTCATATAGCCTTAGAATATATAAGTGAAATAAGGAAATTCTTGTTCAGTTATATATTATCAGGTAATAACAATAGATTTATTACTTTTTAGGACAAATATGTTCAATAATCCAGAAGTAATGGAAGCTTTTTCTTTCTTTTCTTAAAACAAATATATTATTACCTAACTAGTTCCTAGAATTATGTTTTTGTTTATTCTAATCTGAAGCAATACAACCTCAATTTTATGAGTTAACATATCTAAACAGTTACTGTACATATGAATAAAATATGTAATTGTTTACTCTAAAAGGGTTAAAATCCCAAAATAATTCAAACTATCTTCATCAATACCAAAGTTATTAACAGTACCTTTCTAACTGAATTATTTAGCCTAGGGCAAGACTAACCATATACAACCACCCTGGAATAAATAATTTCAACAAAAACTATATTCTGCACTCCAATTAATGAAACATCATTTTGATGTCTTTTGACATAGCACTTCTCTCCTGTAAGCGGAAGATCCGTGTACCCCCATTAGCCCTCCTCATTCTCCCAACCATATTATGTGGGAGTGTGACGAAGGCACTTATTCCCCTGAGAGAGATATTTATTCTCTTTCACGGGTAAATTGTGATTACTTGCAAAAAATAATTTATACAATGTATCATCTAATCTCATATGTTTTTTGTTTACTCTTTACTCCAGAATTCACTGGTTTCTTTTCTATCTATTCATCTCTTCAGTCCACACAGGTTGATCTGCGCAGTCAGCTCTGCATAACAAAAAGTAAGTCAAAACTATTTGATCTATTGCCATGGCACCACTGAATATACTTTCCCTGAATGTTCAGGGAATAAATGTCCTTCAAAAAAGGACCAAAGCCTTCCGTACTTTCCATAACAAGAAGGCTCACATAGTATGCCTCCAAGAAACACACTTCACCAAAGATTCTACTCCAAAATATATTTCTCCTTTTTATCAACAAATTTACACGGCTTCTGCCTGTACCAAGCAAAGGGGAACTCTAATTGCATTTCACCGATCCACACCATTCACCTTATCATCAGAAATTAAAGACCCAGAAGGTAGATACCTGATACTCATGGGTTATATAATGGATACAGCAATCACGGTGATTTCCTACTACGCTCCTAACAAACAACCTACACCATTCCTCTCACATATATTACAAGTGATTAATACACACAAAATAGGAACAGTGATAATGTGTGGGGATTCGAACCAGGTCCTCCTCCCATTTCTAGATAAATCACCTTTTACACCATCCAAAATAACCTCTAGATTACCTTTTTCTCAACTTCTTTCCAAATACAATCTGGTAGATTCATGGAGAGAAAGTAACCCAATGAAAAAGAAATTCATGAGGGGGGCGTGGCCTGGACATGGCTGGATAGAGACGTGCTTTCCTTGAGCTCCTGGCCGTCTCACCCTTAACCCAGCTAATCCAGCTTTTATTACAAACTATGCACACTTCCAGAAAGAGAACGGTGAAGAAGAGTGGAAAATCATCCAAATCTACTCCGCAGCCGCCCTCCTCCAGCGAGCTAAGAAGGAGATTTCAGCTCGCACTCCTCGGCTCCCCGGAGCTAAAGATGGCGGCGTCCCATGGAGAACACGGAGAGGAACAGGCGGCGCGCGCCTCCTCATCACCGCACAGAGACACACAACGGGCGGACTCTTATGCCGGATTCCCCCCGGACCTCCGCCCCAGCCACAGTGAGTCTTTTTACTGTCTCTCCCATACACTTGGAGGAGATGCAGAGCTGCGTTCTATACTAATGGCTCTGCCTACTAAAACTGACATTGCTGCTCTAATAGCGACGGTGGAAGCAACCCACCGCAAGGAAATGCAGGCAGTGAGAGCAGAGGTTAACACATTAACCACCAGAATGGAGGTAGGGGAGAACTCCCTGGCTGCACTGGAGCGCCGAGTGATAGTGGTGGAAGGGAAACAGGACGCACAGACAGAGGCACTACAAGAACAAGCGCTGCGTTTAGAGGAGATGGAAGACCGCAGTCGCAGGAACAATCTGCGCCTCACGGGTCTACCAGAAGCCACAGGGCCTGAAGACCTGGAGGATACAGCAGTAGCCATCTTCCGTAGCCTGCCAGGTACAGACCTCCCAGAACATGTAGAAATTGACAGGATTCACCGTGCTCTAGGCCCTAAACCAACTGACCCTCTGAGGCCCAGAGATGTGATCTGCAGAATCCACCACTACATACAGAAAGAACAGATCCTGCGCAAGGCCTGGGCAGCAGAGGACCCAGAAATAGATGGAGCGACAGTTAAGATTCTCCCAGATCTTTCCCGTGTAACTCTGCAACGCCGTGCGATTTTGAAGCCGCTATTAGACCTGGCTAGGCGGAAAGGCGCTACCTATCGGTGGGGTTACCCCTTTTCGGTTACATTTAGAAAAGACCAAAGGTCTTTCACACTACGCAAGCCAGACGCACTGCCAGCTTTGTTTGCCTTCCTAGACGCAGAACCCATTGACGTCCCAGATTGGTTGGGCCCTCTTCCGAAACCGACAGGACGACCGTTTATGCCAAGAATGGGAAACAATTCCCAACCAAGACAGCAACGAAGTCGCCGCCGATCCAGAGCACCTTCCCAGGAGGACGCACGTGAGTCATGAGACTTCTGTATCGCTAATACGCGAAGTTTACCACATTTTATTTGTTTACGTTTTCGCTTGTCTCTTTTTGGTTTTCTCCTCTGGAATATTCAGAGAAAAAGTTGACTCCACAGACTGTTTCTAACTGTGTAATTGTGATCGATACCGGACTGCTGATCGAAACAAATCAATCCCTCCGCACCACTCTTGCACTGTCTCAGCAATACTGGAGACAAATTGAAGTTTCTCCTAACGTCGAAGGGAGACGCAGTGCTCTGTAGAAGTCATAAAGACAGGGAACCACCAGATACGATTCTGGAAACCTCCAGGCGAGGAACTCACACACCTTCATTTCCTAAGAGACTACCTTCTCGACTATACAAGACTGCCAGAGGGTTCCTTGAATGCCTACATAACTTACCATTTGCCAGAGCAGACTACGGCTCTAGGAAAGATGCATATAAGGGGTACTTATGTCAATCTTCTGTTGCAGGATAGTGTAGGAGATGTTCGGCAGAGTCTATTTTTGATGGCTTTAGGGGCAGACACCTCGGCTCCCACTAAGTGGAGGGAGAGGGTGTTTAGCCAACCGTCATGACACTGCACCTTATACGGTAGCATTCCCCTAAGAATAGGCGGAATACACGCATAGTATAAAGACCAATTATTGCCAGTGACCACACATGCCTAACCGGGTAGGTCAAGGCAGCGCAAACCAAGTTAGAGGGCATTAGATTGGTACTCTTAACAGGCAACGTCATGGTGGCGAGATTGTTCTAGTAGACGTTATACATTGCTGCACAGCAGTAATTGATATATATATCTGTTTAGCATTATGGAGTTTATCAGGTTATATGTTTATAGAGATGCATAGTACTTTTACAACTTAATATACCAGCCAAGCTGGGTTGGGGGAGCGGCCGGGAGGCTCTCCTTTTGAGCCTTGTCCTTCCTCCCTCCCGATTAGGTTAACATATACCCCTGGGGTGCAGATTCTGTGCCCTACGGGAGTTATATGCAAAATACAACCCCGTAATTCAAGGGGAACGTTGCAGGCAAGACACTAGGCCTTGTCTGACTCTTATTACTTGCTGCCTATTTCTTCTCTATCTTTTCTACTCTCTCTCCCCTATCTATACTTACCTCTCCCACCCTCTCTCTTCTCCCAACCCACACCTAACCCTCCTCTCCCTCCCTCCCCCGACAGAAGATACCATGGCGGTCAGTAAAATCAATGTGATGTCTCTTAACGTAAAAGGGCTTAACATACCAGAAAAACGACGTATGTTATTAGAAGGTTTAAAAAGGAACCACACAGATATAGCCTTCCTTCAGGAGACACACTTCAAAGCTAATAAATTACCATACCTACAAAATAGACATTTCCCTGTAGCCTTCCATTCTATGAACCCAGACTCCAAATCTAAAGGAGTCTCCATTCTCATATCAAATAAGATACCCTGGCAACACCAAAGCGTTCTGATAGACCCGACAGGAAGATATCTTTTCCTTAAAGGCACAATAGGAAGTGTACAGATAACACTAGCAACCATGTATGCCCCTAATGAACAACAAGCTACATTCATACGAGAGACACTAGAGAAACTAAATGAATTCCAAGAAGGTCAACTGATTGTAGGAGGAGACTTCAACACCCCCTTGATCCCTTCGGTGGATACGTCGTCGGGCAAAACGTCGATCCCACCGAAACAACTTAAACAAATAGCAAAAACATTCCATAAATCGCAATTGATAGACATATGGCGCTTACAACACTCAGGGGAAAAAGACTTCACATTCTATTCCAACGTACATCAATTATTCACTAGAATTGACTATTTCATGATCCCACACTCACAGCTACACGCAGTTGAACAGACCTCAATTGGCAACAGGACTTGGTCAGACCATGCTCCAATATTTTTAAGATACCGCTTAACAGACACTTCCTCGCCCAGACACCGATTTTGGCGACTTAATGAAAGCCTCTTACAAACCCCGGAAGTACTAGCAGATGTGACAAAGGCCCTAAACCTTTACTTCCAAGAGAATGATCAACCTGGCTGTGACCCAGGAATATTATGGGAAGCCCACAAAGTAGTTCTAAGGGGGATCCTCATCTCCCATGGTGCCCGTATCAAAAAAGAGAGAAATAAAACACTGACACAGCTTTTGCAGGAACTTGCTACATTAGAGGCCAAACATAAACATGCCCCTACTCAGTCGTCTGAAACACAACTGTCAACCCTCCGAAGGCAGATCACTGATCTCCTACATTATAGAGCAAAAGCAGCCCTGCAACGCTGCCGCAAAACGACATATGAGTCAGGGGATAAATGTGGGAAATTATTAGCCAACACCGTGAGAAGTCACAAATTAGCGTCCTATATCCCACATATCAACACGTCGAAGGGGAAACAAGTAACCCTACCTGCGCACATAACTGAAGAATTCAAACAGTTCTACTCTAAGCTATACAATCTACCGCAGGGAACCCCCTCCGAGAACATGATAGAGGAATACATTACATCCTCCCAAAGGTCAAACCTCACCCAGGAAATTAGAACAGAATTAGACTCACCCATTACCCTAACAGAAATTCAGAGTGCCATAAAGACAATGAAACCAGGTAAAGCCCCAGGCCCGGATGGCTACACGCTACAATATTACAAAACTCTATTTCCAATACTGGGGCCCCGTATGGTTACACTGTTTAACAAAACTGGAGCGGGTGCAGTCTTTGCTAGGGAAACACTGAGTGCACATATTTCTGTAATCCATAAAGAGGGAAAGGATCCGGCGGCATGTAGCAGCTACAGACCCATATCCCTGTTAAATCTAGACCTTAAAATATTCACTAAAGCCCTGTCTGTCCGACTAGCGCAACACCTCCAACAACTCATTCATCTGGACCAAGTGGGGTTCATCCCCTGTAGAGAAGCTAGAGACAGCACTACTAAAGTCCTGAATCTGTTATATATCACTAGATCCAAGAGGACCCCTTGTGTCTTTCTCAACACTGACGCAGAAAAGGCCTTTGACCGGGTCAGCTGGCCATTCATGAATGCAGTCCTCAGACATATAGGCCTAGGAGAGGTGATGCTCAACCGGATAGCTAGTATCTACTCCACTCCCACAGCGCAAGTTAAAGCGAACGGAGTCCTGTCAGATTCCTTCCCGATCACTAACGGGACAAGACAGGGATGCCCCCTATCTCCTCTCCTGTTTGCCCTTACTCTTGAACCATTTTTGTCCAAAATTAGACTAAACCCTGACATACAAGGAATCCCACTAGGCCCCTTACAACACAAGGTGTCTGCCTACGCTGACGACTTACTCTTTTCACTGACCAACCCAGTAGTGTCCCTACCCAACCTTCTAAAAGAATTCGAACTATATGGGAAGCTGTCAAATTTAAAAATCAACTTTTCAAAATCAGAAGCTATGGGTATCTCTATTCCAACCAATGACCTCACAAATTTACAATCCAACTTCAGGTTTAAGTGGACGACCTCCGCCCTGACTTACTTAGGTACGAAGATCCCAATAGACCCGACACTAATTTTTGACAGCAATTTTCCCCCTTTACTAATTAAAACCAGATTACTACTAGAGGATTGGAATACGGGCCTACACTCCTGGTTCGGGAGGTGTAATCTAATCAAAATGTGTATATTACCTAAATTCTTGTACCTCTTCCAAGCCCTGCCAATCAAAATACCCCCCACATACCTCAAACGAGTACAAACTCTTTTCACCCGCTTTGTCTGGGCACATAAGAAACCCCGAATCCCCAGATCACAATTAACTAAGCCTAAACATTACGGAGGGATAGCACTCCCAGACGTTCGAAAATATTATCTCGCAACTCATTTAGGCAGAATGATAGACTGGCACAAACATAAGGAATACAAACTATGGGCACAAATGGAGCAACATCAAACACAAATACCGTTACACTCGGCAATGTGGTGCTATGACTCACTTCCGTCGGAATTGAAAGCCCACCCTTTCATAGGTAACACCATAAAACAATGCCTTCAAGCCACGTTGCAGACCTCATTGACGACCACAGATTCACCCCTAACTCCGATATTAGGAAACCCCAAATTTCCCCCCGGGATAAGGCCAGGACCATTTCAGACACTAAGAGACTCTAACTGTGTTAGGGCTCCGCAGTTCGTAAAACATGACAGATGGCCCTCCATAGTAGAACTAATGGACCCAACAGGCCCGTTCACTCTGACATTCTGGAATGCAGTTCAAATTCATCACTTCCTCCAAACAATTGCGAACCCTCAATCATATACTAGGTCCTTAACTTCATTTGAAGAAATATGCTCAGACACAGAACCAATCACACAAATACTTTCCAGGATGTATACTCTATTAAACACACCTATGCAGCCACCTTCCCTCCCATGCATTACAAAGTGGGAAACAGACCTTCATTGTACCTTTACTGCAGTCCAGAAACAGAACATGATAGTTCTCTCCCTTAAATCATCCATCTGCACTAAAATACAGGAGACAAATTTCAAAATTTTGACGAGATGGTATTTAACCCCTAGTCGTTTACACACGATGTTCACTGACTCCTCTGATCAATGCTGGCGATGCCAAAGGGAGGTTGGTACGATGTTACACATGTTCTGGTCTTGTCCCCGTCTGACAAATTTCTGGTCTGCAGTAAGATCCATCTCCCAGAAATTCACAGACTTCCAGATCCCAAATGACCCAGCATTTTTTCTACTACACGTTTCCTCCATACCACTCAAATCTTATAAAAAATCCATATTAAGACACCTCACAAATGCAGCCAAGTCCTGCATACCCATGCTTTGGAAACAACAATCCCCACCTACTACATCAATGTGGCTACGAAAAGTGGAAGACATCAATAAAATGGAAGACTTAATAATGACAGCCCAAAACAGACAGACAGTTTATCAGAAAACTTGGACACTCTGGAATATGTTCAAATATTCAGAAGAAGGCAAAACCCTTTTTGAGAACCCAAATTAACAAGACCCAGTGTGAGGAAGTAAGCTTGCGGAACGGAATGACACCTGTTCATCACTATAATACACTAATGACCAGTCCCCTCCTCCCCCCCTGCTTTCCCCCCAACCCTCCCTTCCCCATTTCTCTCTTTCCCCCCCTTTTCTTTTTTTTTCCTCTATATACTTTTCTATTTTTCTGTGTTATACTCAGGTTGCTGCTCTCCGAGTGAATTATTTCAATCTGTATTCTATTGTATTGACAGAAAACGAAATTCTCAATTGCAGATCGATTTACATACTCACAGTAATTGAGTAGTGAGAAGTAGCACTATGAGAACTATGTATAGACTGATAATGATACCCTAGAACAACATTTACATGTTTAAGATGTATTATGTATGGATATGAGGCAATATCGGGAGGCGGCAACCCCCCCCCCCTACTGTTATGTATTTTTTCGGGCTTTGCCCTATTCCTTTGAAAATAATAAAATATATATTTGAAAAAAAAAAAAAAGAAATTCACTTATTTCTCGCACCCTCATCAAACCTTCACCAGAATAGATCATATTTTTCTAACAATAGGAATGATACCAGAAATTATTGCATCAGATATAACTCCAATTCCGTGGTCTGACCATAATGCAGTATACACTACTATAGCCTCAGCCATACCAAAAGCGCATGACCCAACGTGGTACTTACCGGACATAATGCTCAAACACCCACTACATCAGATGGCCATTGAACAAGCTTTAAAGGAATACATATCAATTAATAATATAACAGACATCTCCCCAATAACACTGTGTGAAGCTCATAAGCCTGTCTTGCGTGGTACAATACAAAGACAAATGGCACTATTTAAACGGGAACGCAAAAATCTAGCAAAAAAACTAGAGCTCAATTTTAATGCAGCCTACATATCATTTCAAGATAATCCATCTCAGAGTACAAAATCTCATCTGGAAAAATCTAGATTGGAATACGATCTATTTCTCACTGAGTCAGTTGATAAATCCCTCAAACGCTCCAAACACAATTTCTACATGAATACAAACAAACCAGGTACATATTTGGCTCGGGCATTAAATTCAACTAACAAATCTTTCAAACCAATACGTTTGAAATTATCAAAAAATGTTTACACTTGTAATCCAGTTAAAATAGTCCATAAATTTCACTCACATCTCGCAACTTTATACAAGACAAACAATGAATTTAATCCTACAGAAGCTGAATCCTTCTTCTCAAAAATAACCTTACCTGAGTTATCTCAGAATCAAAAAAGCAGTTTGGATGAGCCTATAACTATAGATGAAGTTGCTAACGCCATAAAAGACCTAAAACTTAACAAAAGACCAGGCCCAGACGGCTACTCGGCTTTATACTATAAAACATTCTCAGAAATACTCTCTCCCATTCTCACTGAAACTTTTAACAAACTTCTAGATGGACATTCTTTTCGGCAAGAAACACTAATGGCAATTGTTTGTATGATCCCAAAACCCCTTTCTGATGATACTTCCTGTGTGAATTATCGGCCTATCTCTCTGTTAAACCTCGATATTAAATTATTAGCAAAAATAATAGCAAAACGCCTCAATAGCATTATAGGAAAATTAATACATAGAGATCAAGTAGGCTTCATGCCAAATAGACAGGCCGGCGATAATATACGCAGGGCAGTGTTATTGGCACATATTGCTAAAAAACGGAAAATCCCTTTATGTTTTCTATCTCTCGATATTAAGAGGGCATTTGACACAGTATCCTGGCAATATATGCAATATTCATTACAAAAATGGGGTTTTGGACCCCACTTTTTAACATGGATCAAAGCATTATATAATAAACCCAAAGCCTATATAAAATATGCTGGATACAAATCTGAAGCCTTTAATATCGAAAGAGGTACCCGACAGGGTTGCCCATTATCTCCCTTATTATTTGCCCTTGTACTCGAACCCATGGCCCAATACATCAGAACAAACCAAACTATAACTGGCATTGAAGTAGGAGGTATTACACACAAATTATGTATATTTGCAGACGATATATTACTTTTTCTATCATCACCACAGGTCTCTGGTCCTAACTTAATACCAGCTCTTGATGGATTTGCAGCCCTATCCGGCCTTATGATTAATCCTAAGAAATGCCTAGTGCTTAATATTTCACTCACAAACATGGAATTGATCCCGGCTAGGGCTGCACTCCCATTCACATGGGCAGAAAAATCAATCCCATATCTTGGAATTCATTTAACAGCATCTCATTCTGACTTATTCTCAACCAATTATCCTCCTGTATTAAGACAGATCACAAATCTAATAAAACAATGGTCGCAACTTCCTTTATCCTGGATAGGGAAGATTAATGCAATCAAAATGACTATTCTACCCAAATTGCTTTATCTATTCAGAGTCCTCCCTATTCCAATTCCTTCCTATTTTTTGAGAATAGTACAAAAAAGAGCAACTTCGTTTATATGGGGATCTTCTAAACCACGTATACCTATACACACACTACATCTTCCCAAAAATAAAGGAGGCCTGGGATACCCTAATTTTACTAACTACTACAGAGCAGCACATTTGGCCAGTCTGTCCAAATACCATGCAAAACCGGAAATCCCATTATGGGTATTTATAGAGGCTTCAGAAAATGACCCTCTATTAATATCAAATTTATTATGGCTTGATCCTAAAGACCGCTTTAAAATTCATAATCCCATAACTAAACACTTCTTATCTCTCTGGGATAAACTAAAAACCAAATATCAGTTACAATCTCCACACAATCCTCTCCTTTCTTTTATCAGAAATCCGGCCTTTTATTCGGCATGGATCTACCCAAATTCTTTTAAAGCTTGAACAACATCAGGCATTCAGACACTAAATGACTTCATAGCATCTAAATCATTCCTTTCATTCCCATCGCTTAGAGAAAAATATGATCTACCAAACTCTGAGATATTTAGATATCTCCAAATCAAAAATTTCTATACACCATTCCTAAAGGGGGATACACCATTATCCCAATTATCCATTTTTGAATCAATCTGTACAAAAGATCCATTTGCTAAAGGTACAATTTCATCACTTTATAATCAATTATATGGAGTAGCAAATCTTAATAGACCCTCTTACGTTCAGAGGTGGGAGGAGGACCTGGGACGAACTTTAGAAGACACGGACTGGTCTAATATATGGCTCACATCTAAGTCATCTTCACCCAACATCTTGGCACTGGAGACAAATTATAAAGTCCTAACTCGCTGGTACCTTGTACCCGCTAGAGTGGCAAAATATTCACCTAATACCTCAGCTCTTTGTTTTCGAGGATGCCCAGAAATAGGCACATATTTACACATATGGTGGACGTGCCCAGTAATCCAAACCTTCTGGAAGGAAGTCTTCGTGATTGCATCTAAAATATTTAAAAAAATAATACAACCAGATCCATATTTAACTTTACTTAATCTAAAACCGGAATGGTTAACACTCTCTCAATTCAAACTTATGATCCAACTAATAACGGCTGCAAAACAAACAGTGGCCAAGGCATGGAAATCTCCTACATTGGTACTAGCAGAAACAATTCACAGAATGAATAATACAATGTCCCATGCTAAGATGGTAGCCATCGATCAAAATCAAATTCCAAAATTTGAAAAACTTTGGCATCCTTGGATAAAACAACAGTTCCTGTCAAATTTCAATGACTCTGTCCTGTTGCCATGGTAACAGATTAAATGACTTACAGAGACACCCATTCTAAGGCTTCAAAGAGAACTAAAAAGAATAATAAACTGACGAGCGGGACAACCTTGTGGACCATACCTCTACCTTTCAACCCTTTTTCTTCTTTCTCTTTCCTTTTCTCCACCTTACGATTAAAGCTCATTATCAGAATTTATTTGACCTATATACACTTTACTTGTAAACAATATGTATAGTAGGTATAAATCATTTAAATACCTACAAAAGTAACTAAGGAAATGATATATATCTTTAATTTAGGTTTACGTGAACCCAATGTTTAATATTTGAAATTTCATGATATTTACCTATATAAACCCTACTGTAAAACAATGAGCTTACTTTATAGATCCTTGTAAACTTACTTTATGTATCTTTATGTATCTTTATAACATTGTATACTCAATAAACTTCTTTTGACAAGGAAAAATTTCCAGGAGCAGTGGTAAAATACTTCTGATTAGTAAAATGCTAATCCTCAACTAATCTGTAAGTTCTAAAGTGCTACAGAAGGAGTTAGTTACCTAGGCCAATTCAACAGTTTTGTCCTTGCATCTAGACTTTGATATGCCTTACAGAAAATGTTTTCTTTGCACATCAGTCCTGTACTGCATTATTAACAAAGAAAAATAGATAATTAGTTGAACATCTTGCCCATTTGAACCATATGGATATTAAACCTTTGACACTGGACATTACCTGGGGAGATGATCAGCAGTGTCAAGATGCTCTCCATAAAAGCTTTATATAAATATCCTCAAACAAATATTAAATAAACTTTTATTATTTGTCTAAATTAAGCTTTTCTTTTTAAGGTATTCACTTCTTCAAGACAAATTGTGTCCTTTTTAAACCATAGAAAATCATTAGCAACATGGTAGAGAGGCACCAATATCTGTTTCCTTTCCTCTAAATGAACCTAGGAGGCCACATTAATATAGTGACTTATGGCGTATCTATGGTCAAAATGTAAAATCATATATTCATTTCTGCATTGTATTTCAATTATTTTTTATCTTACTCCTATTAATCTGAATGATCTTAAAGTTTCTGCACTTTGTGAAGATTCACTGTCCTGTGAAGAGGCAATGCTGTGTCACACAGTTTACAGAGCCTGCTTTCTGAACTACAGAGGTGCTGAGAGGAGGAGTTTCAGGAGGTGGAGTCAGTACTGGGATCACCGCTTACAGGCAGCAAGGTACCATGGCAGGGGCGGATCCAGGGGGGGCAACGGGGCAATTGCCCCCTCCGAGAAATGCGGGTGACTGTGAGAGCAGGGTGTGAGAGAAAGCCCGCCGGCGGGCGGCTCCGTAAGTGAGAGAGAGAGCCGCTGGGCGGCTCCGTGAGTGAAAGAGGAGCCGGGCGGCTCCGTGACTGAGAGAGCCGCTGGGCGGCTCCGTGAGTGAGAGAGCCGCTGGGCGGCTCCGTGAGTGAAAGAGGAGCCGGGCGGCTCCGTGACTGAGAGAGCCGCTGGGCGGCTCCGTGAGCGAGGGAGCCACTGGGCGGCTCCGTGAGCGAGGGAGCCGCTGGGCGGCTCCGTGAGTGATGGAGCCGCTGGGTGGCTCCATAGGTGAGAGAGAGCCGCCGCTGACATGTGCCGCTCAATGTGTTTGTGGGCAGGCTGCTGCCTGCTGGCCAATCAGGGAGCCGGCGGGCGGGGGAGCAGAGAGTTGACATGATCTCTCACCGCCCAGCACCCGCCCTGCATCCCTGCAGTTCAACTTCCCCCCCTCCATGCAGGCAGCTGCGGCAGCAGAGAGATTACATCATCTCTCTGCTGCCTGTCTCTGGGACACAAGAGACCACCTTAGCAGGTGGCAAGTGACAATCCGCAACATGTGGCAGGCGACGTGGCAAGTGACAATCTTAATCTGGTGACAGGCGACGTGGCAAGTGACAATCTGCATCTGGTGACAGGTGACGTGACAAGTGACAATCCGCAACATGTGGCAGGCGACGTGGCAAGTGACAATCTTCATCTGGTGACAGGCGACGTGGCAAGTAACAATCTGCATCTGGTGACAGGTGATGTGGCAAGTGACAATACGCAACATGTGGCAGGCGACGTGGCAAGTGACATGGCAAGTGACAATCCGCAACATGGCAGGCGACGTGGCAAGTGACATGGTAAGTGACAATCCGTAATGTGGCAGGCGACGTGGCAAGTGACAATCTGCATCTGGTGACAGGTGACGTGGCAAGTGACACACTCGGGGCTCCCACTGATTCTGCATTATGGTGAGTTAAACTATTTAATTTTTTATAACAATGTAATTATAGTAATAATGAGCTTCAGTCATCCTGACACCATAACAACCATGGTGCCGTGATGATTTCCCCGATAGATGTACCCCAAAAAAATATATTTTCTGGCAGTGCCCCTCCCGAGACTAGCCCCTGTACCATGGTTTATGTAGTTCTTTGAAATTGAAAATAAACAGCAGAGGAAAAGCTGCAAAGCATGCAGGGAGTCCTGGAAGATGTGGAAAGAGAAGGCCACCAACAGGCAGCAATCACAGCATGAAAGGAGTTTTTTCTTTCAGCTTATATTGGATATAACTTTTGGTTGTTTTGTTATTACAATGTTGATATTTTAAATGTAAAGACCATTCTGTGACCATTGAGTCGGTACTTGCATCACCCATCTCATGTGGTACTTGCATCACCCATCTTTTTGAAATTTGCCTGACTGTTATGCTGACTATGTAACTATGTAACTCAAAGTTTTAAAGCCTGAGTATCACCATGACAGCTAGGCTTCTAAAGTTTTCATGAGAGTTCAGTAATGGTAGCATACACATTTCTATTAGTCCTGGTATCCTTTAAGGCTTGGAATTCACACAGGGATCAAAGTCTGCTGTCTGTACTTCAGCTTTTCACAAATGCATATCTGTATTGCACTAGTCTACTCCATTACCTTCTCATGGTAATCTCAGATTCTGGGTACCCCCTTCTGCTTACCTATTGTAACACAAGTGAGGCATTTTTCCCAAATACACCATATACAGGCTTTTTGCTGTCTCCTAAATACAGAAAAACTGATGCAAATTGTATTTACTAAGAAGGATCTCACAGACACCAGTCACATTCAAACCTACCCTGGAAGCCTGAATCAGGGTAGTGATACAAAAAAAACAAGAGAGAGAAGAAATTATGAAGTATAGCTTCAGGATGTACCCTCCCATGTCACATGTGTGAAAAAAATCTGGCTGCAGTGAACCACATAGATTTTTAACTTATTATTTAGAACCATATTTATGGTCAGTCCACCCAAAAAGAATATTGGTGGATGCCAAACAGTAAAAGCATGAGCTGGACACACGCTACTACGCTCGAGGGAACAGTGGCTGTCCTTGTTGCTGGAATCCCATACTACTGTGTTCAAAGACATGTGGTGTTACTTCTGGCGTTTGTAAGTTTTTAAACCTTAATAAATGTCCTTTTATCAGCGGTTTTACACTATGTGGAGCATCTTTTCTATTATATCCACATCGGTCTTGCTGAGGGTATTCCTAGTGGAGTACTGGCTCCCTGTGGGCTGTGGGTGCATGTGATGGCAGTTAACCAGCTAAATTTCTGGCATTTTCTGTGGAAGAGGGGAGGTTGGAAGAGTGCCCTTTCCTTGGATGATTTCCTACTATGCGCTTTTGATCACTCTTTTGAGGCTTACAAAATCTGGTAAGCCTTGTGTATGACCATAGACTGGGAGACCTTTTAAGCATCTGATGGTGAAGAAGTCCATCCTAATTTTTTTCAACGCTGCTTGTGGGACTTATTTATTTTCTCCTTTATACCCTGTTCTGGGGTTATATACCTCCATATGAACTCTCATCTTTTTACTCTGTTGTTTTTTATATATTGCTCATGTGTATATTATCACATTTTTTTGCACTTATATTGTCACAGTATTGAGTTTATGTATATTTATTGCTTACACATTTGTCACAGTATGCAATTGATGTTTAGTGTTTTACACAATTTTAGTGTTGTTTGGATGAGATCCTGATGATATTAGGAACTAAAACATATATTTCTTGACACTTATTAAAGAGGATGTAAACACTGCCTCTTTTTTTTTGTGACCTGCAAAGTAAAGGTATAATGTGATAGTATGCATTGCATACTAGCACATTATGTGAAACTTACCTGCAAACAAAGCCCTCGTCGTCCCCGCTAGGGGCCACATCCATCTTCGCCCGTCTTCTTTCCGGGTCCGCGAACTCCGGCTGTGTGACTGGCCGGAGCATGTGATTTCACTCCCGTGCATGCGTGCGGGAGCCGCCGGTCACGGCACAGGGCTCTGAAGAATCGACACGGGCGGCCGTTCCTTCAGAGCGCATGCGCCTATGACATCATCGGCAGTGTATACAGTAAATATCTCCTAAATGGTGCAACTTTAGGAGATATTTACAGTACCTATAGATAAGCCATAGTATAGGCTTACCTATAGGTATGTACAATCAAGGGAAGTTTACTTAGTAAAAGCATTTTCTTATATCTCTCAAGGACTGTTTCTTCCTTCAGTTTGTAAAAAACTGCTACCAACTGCATGTGTGGAGCTATGCAGAAGCCAAGGAAGGACTGTAACAGAGGAAGTAAGATTAAACTGAATTACAAGTGGAACATTTTAAATTGGTATGAGACTGCTTGTGAATTTTCAATAAAAAGGGCCATGGAAGGGCCCGGCATGCTGTTGTATCTGTGACTACCACACTTCATCCATTCTGTGCCCTCAATCTCCACCTGCAGTACACCATTAACACAAAATATATCTCTCTACCTTCTCCTTTTCCATGGTACTTAGAATTTGTGTATATTACACATGGTTTCACTCCATAGCAATACACAAGGCCTTCATTTGTAACAATGTGTGTAGATGGTGATACGAATAGTCTCTTTGTGGAGAAACTCATGTTGTGAGGTTTCACCACTAATCTCCTCCCCTTTGTGCTCTTGCTGTTTCTACCTGTCAAAATACAGTATCTGTTGACTTCCACGAAAAATCGTTAAACACCAAGACAATGACCAGGAACAACCAGGGGAGATATCCAGAGGACTTACTTGTGCTGCAATAGAATGTTTTCTACATCCTACCTCCATTACATTTCACCAAGCATAAACAATTTTCAATGGAGGTTTTCTTTTTTTTTTAATAATATTTATTTTATTTCAGTTTTGACTTTAGATACACTTTTATATATTTTTTTAAGAAAAAAGCAACAGGAAAAAAGCAACAGGAATGAAAAGAATAAATGAAAAAATAAAATAAAAAGCAAGTGAAAACAAAATTACATTTCCTATCTACTTTTTTCTTAGATTTCCAAAGAGAATAAAAGTGAAAAGGAAATAATAGTTAAAAGGGAAAGGAAAGAAAAAATGGACAGTTTTTAAGAACAACACCACTTTCTAATCTTTGGTTTTGAATTTATTGCCTATAAAATGTATCCACTTAACGATAGCTGTACTTTACGAATCACAAAGTTATTTAGTTCTCCCATGAGGTGAGACGGCTGTGATGGAACCATAAAGTCACATACAGTGCAAGGGTGGGTCTGTAACCTTTCTTTCACTGTCTGTTTAGGATTAATTTGATATCCTCCTGTCTGTGCCTTAAGGAGATTCCCAATCTATTCCACCGAAAGAATTACTGGCATTATGATCTGTCTTGTGCCCCGGCCATTAGTACATTGCAGGAACAGGTTTCGTATAAGGATGCTGCAGACATGTTTAGTAGGGGACTACCCTGCTTGTCCGGCTGGCGTCCTTCATCCCCCAGGACGTTTAGATTGTCCCAGTTTAAGTTGCAGCTTGGCATTTGAATTGCATTTTTAATGGGCATGAGATTTACAGACTGATAGTAAAAATCTAAAAATGATTGAAGTGCTTCAATACAATTGCTTCTGCATTCATTCAAAGCTTTGTGTTTTTATTGTATCTAAAAAAATATGAACTTTAGCTATGGCTATACTGAACATCCTAATATCATTTATAGTTTGTCTGATGGTATATGTTCAATATAAATTTAAGTAAAAGATTGACAGCTTATATTTTTTTAACACGTGACGCAAGATAAATAGAGAAAATTGAATATTCATAAAACATTTTTAGCTTTTACATTTTTGCTGCCATTGCCAAGTAAACAAATACAGAAAATCAGTTTTGGTGCTGTTTGTGTCAATTTCAAACTCCTTGGCAAGATCAGCCGTCAGGTTATGGTTGGGCAGACCACAAGATAACAAACTAAAATATCCTAGGTTTTCAATGTATTTATTCATGGAATATTTTTTTGTTAATCTGACTATGTAACTATGTAAAGCTTTGCAAAGTACATTATGACATCCTAGAACAGAAGATATTTATTTGTCACTGCTCCTAACACAAATCCCAAAAATGGAAGGTTTATAATTCATTTTAGGATACAGGATGATAGAACCGTAATGTCTTTATGCCCTTGTAGCTAACCATCCAATCAATCCAAAACTGCTGGTATATAGCACACATAATTTTCAATCATTTATTCCTATTTTCAGAGGATATTTTAAGCTTATTGAACTTATCCAGTACAAGGCATGGTACACATGACTCTAAAATTAGGAGTTCAACTTAACCTTGTCTTAAAAGCCCAACTCAGTGAAATTTGAAAACTCTCCCATGCTGTCAGGAAAGGTTTCACCGGCTGGTGGCGCTGTCAGTTCTTTCGGCTGCAGTACTGGTGTCCACCAGCGGGTGTCTTCCGGCAGTCTGGAGCCGACCTCATCTCCTGCAATCAGGCGTCACCTGAGACTGATTGCAGGAGGTGTGTGTATATATATATATATGCAGATGCTCACACATTTGCCTTGGTATTTTCCTTGAGCCCTGACCTGTATTCGCGAATCCTGTACCTTGTGACCTGTATTCCTGAATCCTGTACCTTTACCTTGATTCCTGTGTTCCTGAACCCTTCATCCATCCCTGGACCCATGTCTTGCAGACTTATCCCTTCCTCCTGTTGTCCTCTCCCTGTCTTGTCCTGCTCCCTTTTCTATCTGATTGATTGCTCGTGTATGACCCTGGCTTGATTACGTTTATGATTATATCTTACTCCTGTATTCATGTTTGGTTTAGAGAGCTATTATTGTGTGTCACAGTGGTTGTTTGCTAGTTTGCTTTATTGTTTATGACTTATCCTTTTAATAAATCTTACTATTATCACTTTACATGCGTTTTGGTGTTCCCTACAGCAGTCCAGACATTTCTGACATTTATGACACATGCAGTAGGGCTGTGTCCACACTGCAAGGGTTAATTGCCTATTTAGTTCAAAAAATGACTTCCTGCGCTTGAGCGTTGGTGCTTTAGGGTTTGATAGACTCTCCACTCATCCAGGTTTCCAGTTGTAGCACAAAGTGCCTTGCCTCAGGACTTTGGGTATCCCTTCATATAACACTATAAAACAAAAAAGAGAGAGTGAACCTACCTAGCGCATTACCACTATATAATTTTTATTGAATAAACAGAACAAGTTATATACTCACAAACGCATGTCATTGACAAGCATATTATAGAATGCAAACAAGACTGCCTCCAGATCAACATCGCCCAGCTGATGACATGGGAAGACTTTTTATCATCCTATATAGTTATTGCATTTCAAGGGACAATCCCTTATCTTCAGACGCCTTCACTCCTGTTATTTACTTCCCCTATTTGTTTTTTTTTTTTTGCTATGGTCCTGCCTCTCACTGCCATTCTCACCTAGGACATTGACGTGTCTAGGGGAGCCACCTCATCCCTTTAAACCCAAACACATATTCATTACAGTTAAAGGCTAACTTAATGCAGATAAGGCACCGGGTGAGTTTAATTACCACCTTAACCACTTGCCAACCAGCCGCTGCAGTTGTACTGCGGCAGAATGGTACGGCTGGGTGAAACAACGTTATGTAATGTCGTTTTGCCCTGTGGCCACCAGGGGTACGCCCCCTGCTCGCCCATGGAGCCGATGTGAGTGCCCGGCAGTCGCGATCACCTGTGGGAATTAGTGGGAAAGAAGGGACGTCAATTTTGTTTGGGTGCATCGTCAAACGACCGCACAATTGTCATTTAAAGCGACGCAGTGCCGAATCGCAAAAAGTGCTCTGGTCAGGAAGGGGGTAAAATCTTCCGGGGCTGAAGTGGTTAATCAGCCACAGAACCTTTGTAATTAATATTTGTTCAGTTTCAAAGGGATGAGTTGGCAACCCTAGACGTGTTCCTTCTCCTGCAGCCTCCTGGGATATCCCCATCACATACGCCAAGAGGCTTCAGGAGCAGGGACTCTTTGCGGCCGGTGGGCGGATCTGACGTATGTCAATGGACCAGCTGCCTGAATCCTGAATCCAGAAAGGGCAGCTGGACTTCTAATGACATCAGAGAAGAAAATAGTAGCACAGGGTCAGTCATTTGATCTGTTTGGTCCCCTGTTCCTGTGCCCACAACTTTGCACTGTGACACACTTGGCTGAGTGGGGAATATTTAATGCAGATGTATAGGAAATATCCCAATAGTAAAAGCGTAAAAGCGTAATAGTAAAAAGAAGACTATGTACAGTATGTACAATACGTGAGCAGTAGAAATAAATATGCTCTAACAGAAACACTCTAATGGTGTAGAGAGCAATGCCTATTAAACACTATACTAGCCAATCCTAACTAGAACGTACAGTCCAGCAGTAGGCATGTGCAATTCGTTTCAGTTTTTGGTTACTCAGAGATTCAGATGTATATCCAAATGAAATAGCAAAGAATATAGTTGAAATTCATTTAATTTTGTTTTGCATATAAACTTTCTAATGAATTCCAAATGTTTGGAACTATTCAAATTCAGATTGGTCGAAATGAACAAACTCTGCGTAAAGAATAGCTGGTTGTTAAGGTGCGGGCCGGGAAGCCGGCTATCGCATCCTTAACAACTGATGACAGCATAGCCACATGCCAATGTTGAAGGCCTAGTATGGTTCATGAGGGGGCCGCACGCTCCCTCCCCTCCTGGCATGACAGGCTGTATGCTTGGATAAGGGTCTGGTATAGATTTTGTGGAGACCCTACGCTGTTTTTTTTTAATTTTGCCTCTCTCCCCCAATCCATACCAGGCCCTTGGGGTCTGGTATGGATTTTATGGGAAAGACAATGCTGTTTTTTTTCTGCATTTTTCTTTGGTGGCATTTTTTTGTTTACATTTCAGCTGTCAGCGGAGGTGAGTCATCAGTTGTTAAGGACGCGATGGATGGCTTCCCGGCCCGCTCCTCATTCTTCACAAAGAATTCGAATCAGTCAATAATTTTTCGACTGATCCAAAATCGAATAGTTCCAAAAATGTGGAATTTGTTAGAAAATTTATGAACGAAGAGTAATTAAATGAAACAAAACAAAACTAAATGAATTCTTAAACAAATCAAGAAACTAAATTAGTAACATAATGAATCCATCCAAAATAGCAGCAAGTAATCACCTCTCCCCTTTTGCCCATCGGGCTCACCAAGCCAGCTCAGTCTGTCAGAACTATACTTCCCACAATCCTTGCAGTCCACGTCTTTTGTATCTTCCTATTGGGTAGAGGGTGAGCTCAGCACCAACTGTACACAGCTCTACAATAAAAGTAGTAGTGACTGTGTAAAAGCCTCATCTACAGCCAGACACAGAATCCTTTTCCTGTCAGTGCTGCAGACTGGGCTACATGTGAATCAAGGACAACACTGGATAATACGTAAAAAGGAGGGGGGGGGGCTGAGAGTAGGGGGGGTCTTCATAAACAGAACCTGTCACCCAACCTTGTGTTATCAATGAAGTTAAATAATTTAAAAAATAGTCAAAAAAAATTTTACTAAAATAAATAAAAATAAATCATTTAAAAAAATGTAACAGTACCCCTGTTCCATCTTCGCATACATGTAAATGCGAAACACCTGTGTAGGTACAACGTGTATATGTAAACAGCGATTTTGCCACACATGCAAGGTATCTCCACAAATGTTGGAGTGAGAGCAACAATACTATGGCCAACATTCATGGTCAACTCTAAACTCATAACGTAAAGGTTTTCACCTATTAAAAATTTTAGTTACCATAGTTTATCACCATTTCATGGCAGCACACAATTTTGAGTCTAGATATGTTTGGTATCTAATATATATACTCGATGCAACCCCATCTTTTATATTTTACCAAAAATTGTGTAACTGGGTGACCACCAGCTGTGTGAATCCTCCTCCCAGTTACCCCTCCCACTGCTTCTTTTCTGTTGCTTCTTCAGCCACCTGTCTTCTCTCACTTCCCTGTTGTTCAGAGCAGCTGTGGCTGTCAGGAAGTGCCCAATGGAAAACACAATGCTGCTGCCCAAGCTGGTGCACGTCTGTGTGCACCGACACTCATGTGTACATGTGATTCTTGGCGCCAAATAGCCTATTTAACCTCTTCCCGACCGGCGCACGCCGATGTACGTCGGCAGAATGGCACGGCTGGGCAAATGGACTTATAAAAATCGCAGAGGCGATCAAATACCACCAAAAGAAAGCTCTCTTTGTGGGAAAAAAAGGACGTCAATTTTGTTTGGGAGACACGTTGCACGACTGCGCAATTGTCAGTTAAAGCGACGCAGTGCCAAATCGCAAAAAACGCTCTGGTCAGGAAGGGGGTAAAATCTTCCGGGGCTGAAGCGGTTAAATAGGATATGCAGACAGTACCAGTGCTGTCTGATCTGCAGCTTCCTGTGACCCCTGCTCCTGTTAATCTGCTCCTTTAATCTACTTCCTGAATGACCCGGCTTACCTTTGGACTTCCCTTGCTTTTTGCCTGCACCTGACCCGGGCTCGCCTCTGACTGTGATCTTGCCTGCTCCTTTAAACACCACACTGTCCGCCAGTTACCGACCCAGCCTGTGACCCGACCTGCTTGCCTTTTGCACCTGCTCCAGCATCCCCTGCCAGTGCAAAGATCCAGTCTGCCTGCACCTGCCTGTATCCACACCCCTCTGGACCGATCCACTGTCTGCCAGCCCCTGCATCTGGGCGTGTGTGTGTCCGGATATTGGGTGATCCAGTCTCCAGCCTGTCTGCTGTTCTGATCCTCCTCCCTGCTGGTCCTCATCCCTGCAGCATCAGAAATCTCAGTGCGGACCTTTTAACAGCTGACCCACCAGGCACTCATACCATTCTGCACTCCCGTGCCACCTGTTTGCTCTACCAGGGGCCACGAGTCAGATACGTAAGGGAGGCCTTCTTCTGCACTATTGGGCTCATTAGTCAGGTACGTAGGAACGTGACAGTGGCCTCCCCTATGCCGCCACTGCTGTAATGTAGATCGGAGCGGATTGAGTGTACAGTCCCCTGCTCTTGCTTCTTCTCCTCCCTTCTGGCAGCAGCCAATCAACAGTGGTGCAATGGACTTGCTGTGCAGCACTGAGGATCATAGGAGGTGTAGTCCAAAAAGGAGCGCTGTGCAATGGAGGCTATGGAGCACGAATTCCAATTCTCACAAATCTCCTATAAAACTAAACTAACACAGACACCACAACCAAAGAGTGGTAAACTGCAATACATTACATATTTTTTCTTGGATTTAAATGCTTTAAACGTGGTACAAAGGTGATGGATTCGCAGTCAGCATCACAATTGCTAAAACCACAGCAATGAAATGACTCACTTCATATGCATTTACAAGAAACCGCATTCCTTTGGGTTGATGGAATATATGAGATTCAGAGGTTAGTGTAATAAATAGGTTAAACCACTGCTAAAGTCAAACTGGCCTTCAGCAGTCGCTTTGAGGTTGAGATGTTAAAAAAGGCTGCTACAGTATTAGGTAGGCAACAGGCTGCCCCTTGTTTCACCTTTACAACTCTGAATTAATACATTCCTGTTATCTCACAACATTCAGTAACAGCATCATTGTTTTTAAATCAGTACTTTTTCTCATTTAAAAGCAGCCATTGTGTTTTGGTCTGAAATTATGTCATCAGTCTTCTGCAGGCAAGAAAAAGCATTTCCTTAGTCTCCTTCATTTTAGTGATCAGACTGCAATAGTGTAGCTTTGTAGAAAGTTACAATTAATGATGAACTAAATTTTACTTGGGAAGCTGTCACAAGACATTGTCCAAATATGGCCATATTAGGTTAATGATGTCATCAGCATCCCCGCCCCTTTGTTACACGTGGTTGTGGGTCAGGGAATTTCCTGACAGAAGCTGATTAGCCCGGTGTTCTGCCGAGAAAGTTCAGCTCGGCGGATAAGTTCCCCCCTCTACTGCGCAGGCGATGCGCCTGCGCACTAGGATCCGGCGGAAATAGCCGAAGCGGAATAGCTGAAAATCAGCTGTACACGGTGCCTGTAAGAGGGCCCCTCGCGGGCTCGCTTCGCTCGCCACGCTTCGGGCACGGCCTCGCTTCGCTCAGCTCTTTTAGATTCCCCCTCTAGGTCCACTTGGATGGTGGGGAAGGAACCTGGACCTAGGGCGCAGGCGCCGTGTACAGCTGATTGAAGAGTTTGAGCTTCGGCTATCTCCGGCGGCTGACAGTAGTTCGTACTGCGCAGGCGCTGCGCCTGCGCAATACAGGGGGGGAACTTATCCGCCGAGGGAACTTTCTCGGCAAGACACCGGCAGCCTGTTATCATGTGACAG
The DNA here is from genome assembly GCF_042186555.1 of Aquarana catesbeiana. Classification (NCBI taxonomy): domain Eukaryota; kingdom Metazoa; phylum Chordata; class Amphibia; order Anura; family Ranidae; genus Aquarana; species Aquarana catesbeiana. Next base: position 57,886,880 of record NC_133333.1, on the reverse strand, counting down.
CTTCTCATGGGTTCAGGCCAAATTATGTTCAGCTTAAACCTTAGCTCACCAGCAGTCACAAGGCGAGATACTGCAGAATAGGGTTGATCCGTGTCAGATATTTGTAAGCACAGCAAGAACTGCACATGCACCAGCAGTGATTGCGTCATTTCTAGGTAAGCATCTCAGTCCAAGAAGTAAATGCTCCTTGTGCCCCTTTCCTATTTGTTAAATTAAACCTAGTATCAGATATTTTTCATGTTAAGTGTATGAAAGAGAATTATTGTGTATTCGTAATTCTTACAGGTATTTACACCATCTCAAAGGATTATACTGCTTTCTCTGACAATGCATTCATATCACCTTTTCATCATATGAACTTTTCAGGCATTATCTATGGTCAGCATCTATCTCTTGGATTGACATGTTGGTTCAGGGATGAAACAATCATGGAAATCCTGATGCCTGTGTAATTCTTGGTTGTGTTCAGAAATGTCTCACACCGATCGGCCTCCTACAAACTTACAAAGATACATTTTGATTGCTGAGAGACTGAAGAAATGTTCCCTCATGCTTGCAGCAGTCTAATGATATCACCTCATCCCAGGCATGTACTGGCCATTGGGACTACAGGGAGTTTCCCGGTGGGCCGATGGCTCAGTGGGCCGATTTCAGTGACAGTGGACCGCTGCCTCCCTCCAGTCCTCTGTCCCCTCCGCAGTGCTCACCTCCTCTCCCTGGCTAGTTATGCAGTGCGCCTGACTACAGACATGATGCTCAGGAGTCAACACTTAGAAGCTCATCATACGATCTGGAAGGAGGGCGGCCTCACTTTCCTGCCTAATTTTGTTCCATTGGGGGGGTGGGCGTCAAACTGATTCTTTGCCCCAGGTGAAATAATGTCTAGCTTCCCCACTGGTACTGCCTATAAGAGAAATAATGTAGAACGGCTAATAGCTAGTGGGGGGGGGGCTTGGGTGGCAAGCCGGCATGGGAGAGACCTGTCAAAGTGGGCCAGTCTGGGTGAAGTCCAGGGCCAAATTTTTGTCCCAGTCCAGCCCTGCCTCATCCTTGTCACTTTACTGGACCTCAGTGATTACTTTTAGTTGATAAATTATGTTGGTGACCAAGGGGAGCAGTGACATCACTCCCTCAGACACATGACAGTGCTTTGGTGCAGAGATTAAAACAAACAAAAAACAGGGCGCTGAACTCGGATTTTCCAAGCGTCACTGAAACTGTCACTGGGTACACTGGCTCCAGTTTGCCAGCACACAACAAAATGGGATCACCCAATGAGAGCACCAAAAAAATGTCCAAGGGTCCAAGGTAATTTAATGGTACAACTAAAACTGATTCATAGCAAAATAGGGTCAATGCATGTCGGGGGGGGGGGGGGGGGGGGGCAAAGACACACCCTCTTCATCAGGGCTACAAAAGAAGTACAAATCCAAACGTAATTGCAACTACATTCATATTTGTACACGTTTTGTAGCCCTAATGAAGGGGGAATGTGTTTGACTCCTGAAATGTGTTGGCTCTATTCTGCTAAGAATCAATTTCATCATTAAATTACCTTGGACTCTTGGATGTTTGTTTGTTGTGCTCACTGGAATGTATGTGTGTTGTTCTTGAGACTGACTGATTGACCCAAGCACTGTCACAGTGGAGGAGGTTTCATACTCCCCCATACCTGGTTGTTGTGGAGCAATGGGGGAGCACTAGTAAAGTGAGTATAACTGGCTCTGGGAGGGCCCTTTGAGTAGAAACTGTTAATTTGCCTTGCCTGGTTCCCTCCTGCATTATGTTTTCTGGATGACTGACATAAAGAATGCATTCAGCAGGTCAAGACAACTTCATACTCATACCGAGTCAATAACTTATAAAGTTTTGAAGCCCTTGTATTAGTATGGTTGCTAGGCAAGTAGCATTTTGAGAAGCAGAAATCAGTAATGTTAGCCTTCATACTTCCCATGGGTTCCTATTAAAATGTGACTCATTTTGATCAAGATAAAGAAATAGAAAAACATAACTTTTTCCTCAAATCTACAGAAGAAGTCACTCGGTATGCATTAATCACTGGGTGCAGATACTGTGAGGATGGGACAGAGAGCCCTATATTGTGAAATGTCCACATTTTCCTCTTTACCTTGCAGTGGTTCGGTACCTGTTAGCTAGTGTTTTTCTTTATCCTTCCTGGTATGATCATGCCTATTAAGTTTCCATATTTGTTTTCCATCACAGTACCAGACCCGATACAGGATATATTTGTAGTAGAGGCCCACAGTTTACATATACTTTATATTGTGGTGGTGGAACCTTGTCTGTTATCTCATTTATATCCATTGATACCTGTTGTGGTTGCATTATGCCGCGTACACACGATCGCACATTCCGACAACAAAATCCATGTTTTTTTTTTCCGACGGATGTTGGCTCAAACTTGTCTTGCATACACACGGTCACACAAATGTTTTTGGAAATTCCGATTGGCAAGAACACGCTGACATACAACACGTACGACGGGACTAGAAAAAGGAGGTTCAATAGCCAGTGCGCCACCCTGCTAATCTAGTGTTAGTAGAAGTTTGGTGAGAGACGATTCACGCTTTTCTGCCTCGTGCTTTTTAGATCGTTACTGCTCTTCAGTTTGTGCTTGTGGGTTCATATCTGGTTTTCAGTGCATGTAGTCAGTTCGCATTTGTTTTTCAGTGCGTTCTTGTCTGCTCGTTTCTGATTTTCAGCTCGCTCTTCTCAGGCCTTTCTGATTTTCAGTGCGTTCTGTTAGTTCATTCTGACCGTTTTCTAGCCATGTTGCAAGTACGTACTCATCGTAGAGTTCATGCTATGCAGGGGCTTGGTGTTGGGGTTCTTACTTTGACCCAAGCCCAGTCCATGAACAGGGCGGGGAGGAGTTCATGGGCGAAGAATTAATTGCTCCAGCATGACCAATTCTCTCATATGTCTTTGTTGCGGATGATCCGTGATAATAATCCTGATGATTTCAGGAATTATATCCGGGTGACAGACTCCGTTTTTCACCGTTTGTTGGCTTTGCTGTCCCCTTATATTACGAAACAGGACACCTGCATGCAGCTGCATACGGCAAGCCATCACTCCCAAGCAGAGGCTTGTCGCCACCTTGCGGTACTTGGCGATGGGGAAAAATCTGCAGGACATCAAGTTCTCTACAGGCATCTCCCCCCAGGCTCTGGGGATCATTATTCCAGAGACCTGTTCTGCCATCATTCAGGTCCTGCAGAAGGACTATATTAGGTTAAGATTTCTCCTTTAACATCACATTCTATGTATTTAATGTTTGCTAATGTATTGTATTTCTTTCATCATTCCCTAATTAACATGATTGGAATATGCTGTGAATGTCCCCTTTGTTCTCGTGCATGCTGGAAGTTTTTAAACTTCCTTTTTTTATTATTGTTATTATTATTTAGGATTTATATAGCGCCAACAGTTTACATAGCACTTTACAACTTGAGGGTAGACAGTATAAATACAATATACTTTAATACAGTAGGAATCAGAGGGCCCTGCTCCTTAGAGCTTACAACCTAAGAGGGAAGGTCAGGGGATACAAGAGGTAATAACTGTGGGTGATGTGCTGATTGAGAAGATAAATGTACAGTTGTTAGGTGGGGGCCAGATAGGCTTCTCTGAAGAGATGAGTTTTCAGGGATCGTCTGAAAGTGGATAAAGTAGGAGAAAATCGTACGGATTGGGGTAGAGCATTCCAGAGGATGGGAGAGGCTCTGGAGACGTCCTGAAGGCGAGCATGGGATGAGGTGACAAGGGAGTTTGAGAGCAGGAGGTCTTGGGAGGAGCGAAGAGAACAATTAGATTGGTATTTTGAGACTAGGTTAGAGATGTAGCTGGAGGCCAGGTTGTGGAGGGCTTTGTGAGTTATAGTTAGTATCTTGAATTTAATTTGGTGACTGAGTGGCAGCCAATGGAGGGATTGGCAGAGGGTTATAGCAGACGCTGAGCGATTTGTGAGGTGGATGAGCCTGGCAAGCGCGTTCTTAATGGACTGAAGTGGGGATAACCTATTTAGAGGTAAGCCAATGAGGAGGGAGTTGCAGTAGTCGAGGCGGGAGATGACCAGGGAGTGGATTAGAAGCTTTGTGGTGACATTGGTTAGGAAGGGCCGTATCTTGGAGATGTTGCGGAGGTTGAGGCGGCAAATTTTGGATAGTGATAGAATGTAGGGCCGAAAGGTTAGTTCAGAGTACAGGATTACACCTAGGACTTTGGCGTGGGGAGATGGGTTGATAGTTGAGCCGTTGATATTGACAGAGAAATCAGGAGAAGTGGCACCTGAGGGAGGAAATATCATGAGCTTGGTTTTGGATAGGTTGAGTTTGAGGAAGTGATGTGATATCCAGGCTGATATGTCTGTTTTTTTGTCCTTCATGCATATTTTCCTTTACTAACCTCCCCAGCATGCTATCCTGGGCCCATACACACCTAGCCTAGTCACTTAACAATGTATTTTGTCAGCTCCATAGTAGTGTTTTACCCTAAACACCCCCTAAAATATGTTCAAATGTTATTTTTGTCCTTAAATTCAGGCAGAGTGCAAGAGGCTTTTTTTTGGATTCCCAAAATCATTTTGAACCCTTTCTCCCCCCCAACCGCTAAGTCAACCGGTATCAATCCTCTATCTGCTGACTTTGCCAAACCCATACACACTATACCTACCTCTTTTGTGGTCATATTTCTGTATGAATTCACCAAAGCTTGTAGTGAAAGGTCTTGCCTGAATACTTTCAAATGGTACTGTTTAAAGTTTTGTTCTCCGATTATCTTGATAGGTAATTGCAGAATGTAAAAAAGTGCTTCAATTTGTACAGTGTGTATTTATATTTTTGTATTATGACATTTCTTACCTGTCCAGTGGGCTGCCAATAGTGTAAGTAATGAGGGGCTGGCCAAAGTTAAACACATTATTTATGCATTCAGCTCTCAATGAAGTGGAGAGGGTTACCTGTCCAAAACATCCCCCCCCCCTAAATTTTTTACAATGGGCCATCAGAGAGGGTGAGGAATCTGATAAGTGGACTTTATATATTTGTCTTTAAATACTCCTCCAAATAAATGTTAATACTGATGTTGGCCAAGAATTTTTGTGTCTAATCTGCTTGTTTATGAGCAAAATTACTAATTTTTATTTTCTTGTTTGACTCCACAGTTTCCTTCAACGCCACAGGAATGGCAGACTGTGGTATCCCAATTTGCCCAGCGGTGGGACTTTCCCAACTGCAGAGGGGCAATTGATGGGAAACACGCCCACATAGTCCCACCCCCCAACTCGGGGTCAACTATAAGGGGTTTAATAGTATTGTAATGTTGGCGATGGTGTCGGCAACATATGAGTTTCTCTATGTGGACGTGGGGAAGAATGGCCGGATGTCGGATGGTGGAGTCATCACCCAGACCGAGTTCTACAGACAGCTCCAGAATGGTGGCTTGGGAGGGATTGCCACCTGCTGAAGATAACGTGGAAGGACTCCTGTTTGTCTTTGTCGCTGATGAAGCATTTGGGCTAGGTGATCACATGATGCGGCCGTTCCCGATGAGGACCCTCACCCTGGACCAGAGGGTTTTTAACTACCGGCTGGCCAGAGCAGAAGAGTGGTGGAGAATGCTTTTGGGATAATGGCCAGCCGGCTCCTTCTATTCCTTACGGTAGTCAACATGGTGGAATATAAACTTAACCATATAATCCTTGCATGCTGCATTCTCCACAACTATTTAAGTTGGGCCTGAGGCCGGACTTCAAGAAGAAACCTCGACGGCGCTTGAAGCTGGCCGTCCTGGCTTGCCCCCCCAAAGTGCCCGCGAGGTCCGTATCAAATATATGGAGTACTTTGCGGGTAGGGGGGGCCATTGATATGCCAGAAAATGTTTAATAAACATTTTTAATAACATTTTTTAGTTAAACTGAAATAAGATTTCCTTTGATTTACTCCTTGTGTTACTTTAGCTGTCTCCTAGGTTATCCAATGGGCTTTTCTTTTTGGCCATTTTCTTCAATAGTGCAAACATAATTTATTTGATACATGAGGTGACAATCTCTTCTTTTAACAAACTATTATGTTGTGGGTCTGCTACACACAAACACCTTGTTTATTTTGTCAATGTATGGAATGCATTACTGATAAAAATATTCATAATTTTCAGCACCATAAATTAATTTTTGTGAGTCACGAAAATGGCCTGATTGTCGCAAATTAAAAAGCACTGTGGGAGTTATTTACTAAATGAAAATCCACTTTGCACTCCAAGTGCACTGCAAAAGTGCACTTGAAACTGCACTTGTAGTGCACTAAAAGTGCACTTGTAGTGCAAAGTGGATTTGCCTTTAGTAAATAACCCCCATTATCCCTGTAAACACCAACTTAGTCCAAAAACTGCTATTGAGCATTGAAAGAATAATCCACACATTGTTGAGTAGAAAATGTTTTACTCTGTGCACATTCACATGTGCGTTAGAAAAGGGTTTTTGAACAAACCAACATACTTTAGGAATAACATTTTTGGTTTTGACAGTACAAATAGCCTTTTTAGTGTTAAACAGGTTTGTTTAAAACCATAAAACAATACACAACTCAGGAACTTACAAAGTTCAACTTTGATAAAATCAAGGCAATATCAGACATTAGTATGTCCAAACTGTGTTGATTTTGCCTATATCAGATGGGGTGATGTCACCCCTGTGAAAACCAAATTTTGAAGATGCACACAAATTGAGAGTCAAAATGGGGATTTCCCTCCTGATCCCATGTCTAATGTCAACATGTGCTAGCTCCCATCATGGGGGATTAATGGACATGTTTCGGGGGTGCAACCCCTTCCTCTCACCTACTCGAGTTGCGAGGAAGGGGTTGCACCCACAAAATGCGTACATTGATATCTCGTGATGGCAAATAGCACATGTTGACACACTGTGTGCATCTTCAAAATTTGGCTTTCAATATACTTTAAAAAAGATTCTAAAATCTTCAATATATAATCAAATTGAAGAATTTTGCTGTGTTTTCGATTCTGCCTAAAACATCAATGATGTTTTTCAACATCATTGATGTCTTCCTTGATCTTCTGTAAATCACGATTGCACACCATGATCTCCCCGATGAGGATCTGTGCACTTGCACTTGTGAAATGAGTTTCTTCTTCCACAACATCCACATCACCTAAAATTAAAAAACACACCATGTATTAAAAATATGCAGGCATACATCTATTACCTGAAGCTGTGGTCTCAGACACTCACCTGTTGGGGTCACTATTTTGCCCACTTCATAAACCTCTCCTTCCTCCACATCCTCTGGTTGTGGTGTTGGTATTTCCCCTTCTTTATGAGATTGGGGGTCCCTGGTGTCCTCAGATGTCCCGAGTCTTTTCTCCCCTATGTGAATAAAAAAAAGGTATACTTAGCACACAGATATTTGAGGCCAGAAATAGGAATTGGAAACATTGCTTGGAAGTGTCATACAATTGTCTTTTTGGGCAGAGTTCCATGCTGAAGACTTTTTTTTCCCTTTCTAAAGCTGGAATACTTACCTTTTTTGTACAATTTTCACACATGAAGAGACCCCTAGTATCCACTGGAGCACCTGTATGGGACACCCTAAAAAGGGTGTTCTGGTGTCCCACACTAGTGCTCCTACGTCCAGATGCGTAAACGGCTGCTGAGTGTCCTCTCCTTACACTGAATCAAGTTTACATTTCATTCTAGTTGCAAACCCATCTAGAGAACAATGTACTAAACTTCTTTTAATACAAATAGGCCTGAACAAATGTAGTTAACCTGGATCTGCCAAAAACATTGTATTAGTGGGCGAACGAACGATGTTTACTACGAACGATTACTGTGCCCACGAACCAGAAAGTTGCCATTTTAAACTGTACAACAGTAAAGAAAAACAGAAAGTATGTGGCCTCGTAGAGCAACAAAATTATTTATGGTATAAATCGATAAAATGTACCATCATCCAAATTGATTTGAGAAGGATCATTTGGGAGTATGGGACCCACCCCAAACTCACCGATGGAAGAAGAGGCAAGTGGAATATTGCGGAACATACAAAAGAGATATACATATATAGTACGACTCACTGATAAAAATTCACAAGATTTATTTATACAAAAATAGCAAAAAAACAAGACATTAAAAAGGTTCAGATGATATGATATTTCAATATGTTTCGTGGATTTACCACTTCATCAGGACAATACATCTGCGGACATAGATGGAAATACAATAATAGGTTACATATAGAGAATTTTTACAAGTTTAAGGAATGGGGAGGGTAGAGTAAGGTAATAGGGACTGCTTACCTGAGCCTCAGAGAGTGTGCAACAGCAAGGCGGCCCAGCTAGGTCTCCCCCGGCGATTGGGAAGGGGATATGAAACACCAGCAAACATCTAAGTGGAACAATATCAAGACGTATATTCGGGTAATCAAGTCAAGCGGGTGCCAAACATAAGGGTGATGTGGTTGTGAAAAGACACACCAACACATGTGAACACATAAACGTGAAAGATATGGTGAGGTATGGGAGGAAGAACAAAAGAAGGCAAGGAAAAGAGAAGAAGATCATGCATGATTGGGAAAGGAAAGGGAAAGAAAATGAAGATAAGAAACATGAAAGAAAGATAAAGGAGGAGAGAGGGAAGAGAGAGTAAAATATGGAAAGAACAAAAGAAAGAAGGGGAAAACAAAAAATACCACCTTTATGGTTTTCTCACCTTACCTTTAGATTATTTTTTGTTTTCCCCTTCTTTCTTTTGTTCTTTCCATATTTTACTACGGCGTGTGTGTCCACCTTTTGCGGTAAGCGTACCCAATCTTCCTTTATTTCACATGTATATCTGCGAATGACATATGCAGAAGCCTATGCAATTTCACCTATCATCTGTGGAAAGGACATCACTCTATTATTTCCCTTACATGGGACTATATCACACTCTATAGAGGAGCATTGCAGTTGATATTTTTGTTCACCACGGACTGTCTGTTTGTTTTTTTTGGTCACAAAAACCTTATATGTTTTTTATTGGTATTTATTTCTTTTTTGTCATTCACTGCACACTGATTTTGCAATTTATTTTATGTTATACTTACTAGCCATTGGCTTCTCATCTATGAACGGCCATTGGTCCTGTACTTATTCCTGTGGGCCACTCTGGGGATTGTGTATATCACATTAGCGCTGCATTTTTTTATGTCTTTTGGTCATTACACAGTTCACTACACTGTTGATGCTGGCTGCTGATCTACTGTTTCACAGATTCACTAGTAGCGCAACTTTTTTCACTTATACCTACCAATAATCATTGACATGTTCAGGCAGCTGACCTGTCTGTGGCAGGTGAACCACCAATTTTTTAATAAGCTAAGAAAGAGGAAGGCAGCTCTGGAGAAACTGCTTGAATTTGTGAAGCCGATAATCCCCATGGAATACATCACCTATTTGAAGGCCAAAATTGATGGCATGAGGAGTACTTATCTTAGGGAGCGAAAGAAGGTCCAGAATTCCCAGAGATCAGGAGCAGCAGATGACGTTTATGTCCCCAGGCTGTGGTACTATGACAGACTGCATTTTCTGTCAGACCAGAGTGAACCCAGGCAATCACTATCCACTCTTCCTTCAAGGCTTACTTCCACCTCAGCTGAGGCTTCCGTTGTCCAACCTGGGCATTCTAGGCAGGAAGATGTGGAGGAGCCCAGCTTGAGTCAGGTATAGCATTGTTTAACATATTTCTTGTCGTAAAATTAATGATGTTAACTAGATGTTATTATTGATCACTAATTTCTGATTTAACAAAGTGGTTTACATATCAATAGACAGCAGTGGCCAAAAAGGATTGGGACAAGAAAGAAAAATGCTGGGGTCAGAATGATAGTCTTTTCTATTTGTTAACATTCAATTTGCAACAGTCATGAGCTGAAAATTGTGTGTGATTGATGAACAAAAAACTAAAGCTATGTCCCTTTTTCATACACAGGAAAGCCTCAGCCAGGAGGTGGCGGGGGTAAGTGGCAGCCAAGAGGTCGATCATCATCCTCCTCCTCCACCCCTTGCCACAACTCCAACACCAGAGCCACAGCCTGGAAGGAAGCATCTAAGGAAGACAAGAGTGTGATGGTCTGGGTTCAGTCTGGTCTAGCAAAAGATGCAGGCTGCTGTATGACCACAGCCTGGGAACATATATATGTCATCTGCTGCTGTTCATGATCTCTTGGAGTCCTGGACTGGATTGTGCTCACTATTATATGGGTGCCCCAACGTGTGAGGAAGCTTCACGTTTGAGTGATTTTGCGGGTGGAGGACAAGTCTAACTCCAAAAACGGTAAGCATTTTTATGTCTTTTTTTGTATGTCTGTCTCCCCTGTATGAACACCCAAACTAGCAAGCTTCTTTGAACATTGTTTATATATATATAACCTTTTGTCTGTACTAATACTTTGATGAGACTGATATGAACAGTATAAGTGAAATAAAATTGTACTGAGAGTGTATGAGAAGGCATCCTGCTCGGTTGGGCCAAAACTGCAGCAGGGTGTCTGCGTGAATGATAAGGGGTTCTGATTGGACGTTTGAAGGCAGTGGAAAGAAGTAGGATCTGGGCCTTTCTGCCAACAAGCGCTTCTGGTTGACCCTTGCATGAGTCTAGGTCAAGACGCTTCCCGGTCTTTGAGATCGAATTGCACCTGTGGGCCTAGTACACACTGAATGATCTTCGATGTATGTATCTATCTTTCTGTGTAAACTACTAACGGGGGATTGTAAGCTTTGTGATTAGATCTGTAATGTTGTAACTCCTACAAATCGTATTGTAATTAGGTGTGCATCAGTTAACTACCTCCTGTACTACAAGCACGCATAGGGTCCTAATTATCCAAGTTCGTGTTAATAATTCTTGATATAACAGAAGTAAAAGCCTTTCGTTAAGCATTTCTTTTAGAGTACTTCAGAAAAGTCCACGGGGGGGATTAAACTATTAGTTTGGGAAATATCCAGGCTAATTTTTTGAAGGACTATAGCCAGGACAGGAATTTGGCCTGGCAAGTAGTGAAAAAAAATCGGCAACGGTGACAGGGGCGGTACCTGTCAACCCAATTCTTGGTCAGAGAGTAGCTACCTCTGAGGTAAAGGCAACCTATAGAAAGGTTGGGGGAATCAGTTCAAGGTCCGTAAAGGATGGGTAATCTAATCGCTTCAAAGAGGGCGTCTAACCGTGGGGAACCCTACCACTTGACCCTAAGGGAAGAGATGATAGATAAATATGGGCCTTGGGTTGTGAAATATTTGCAAGATTGGGATCGTTGGACTGGGAAGAAGTATTTTAAAAGAGGTACTTTTAAGCCAAAAGCTTGGGAAGATCTGTACCGTGCTCACCACAGAAAGATGACATGACCATATGAAAAAGATACGTTATTTATATGGATGCTGGAGTCAGCAAATAAAACAGAGGAAGTGAATGTTATTACTATGGGATTTAAGGAAAAATCATTCCAAACAATGTTTGAACGTAGGGACAAGCGGAAACCATCACAACCCCCAACAAGGGGTGACAGCGATTGTCAGGGAGACAAGGAGCAGTTGTCAGGACTCGGGCCTTATGCAGTTGCCCAGTCCTTGTCAGCTGAATGCTCATGGGCTATCATGAATTGTCACCTTTCAGTGGTGGACAAAAAGGTAGAGCCACAACACAAGTCTGATACCTCAGTAAAATGTGGATTACAGGGGGATGGGGAGGTACAGGAAGAAGAAGGCAGAGTAGCAAGACAAGGAGACGAAATGGCCATGCTGGCATTAAGGGAGGAAGGTCTCCAGGCAGAAGGGACACTTTCTGTCCCGCTGACAGGAGAGGATGTGAAATTAAATCTCACTGAAAGAAGCTGTAGTAAGCGCACGGGAAAACCGCAGCTAATCTTTGCGGCCAGGTGGTTAGCAAAACAGTATGAACATTTGAAAGTGCAAAACACATCCCTAAAAGAAGAGCTAGAAATCACCAAAGGTAACATCAGTAGTTTAGAAGCTTCTAGGTCAAATTCTGAGGCTATCCACCAGCAATTAGTACTAGAAAACAAAAGATTACAGGAGGACGTTCATCAGTTGGGAAAGAGACTGAAGGATGCAGAAGGTGGGGTAAAACCATTATCTGTCAGCTGCCAGGAGCCGTTGGATCAGTTTTCAGATAGAGAAGATAACAAGGTAACTGATTTGGGTAGGTCTGAATTCAGGGGGACGTCCTCCACACCTAAGGTATGTATCAACAAGAATAAATCCCAAGAAGGTAAGAGCTCTTTAAAAATTGCCCCTTCTTTCTTTTTGTAAGCTGCAGGTAAAAACTACTAATCCAGAAGAGGCCATCCCATATTCTCAGTCGTCTAAAACAAAGCCTTTTGTTAAGAGATGTTGTACCACTTTAACTAAGATAAAATGTCATTTATGTGGCCTAGTGGGCCATATCGCGAGATTTTGTCTATCCAGTTCCAGTCAAAAAGTCGGTAAGCATAATCCATACAGGACCACAAGACGTGATTTTGAAGTGTACTCTGCACGCTTTGCCACATGGCCTAGGTGTAGGAAGTATGGACCACCTGGGTCAGGGGTCCCATTCCAAACTCCTGAGAATGCATCCATACAGGCTGAGAAGGGGCTAACAAAATGGGATGGATCTCTGAAAGAATTTCAACCTTACCAAACAGATGTTATGGGTTTAAGAAGAAGTACAGGGTATTATAGAAAACTGATATGTGTGATGTCTAGAGGTCATCTTTAACCTAGCCAATCGTGTGAGTGTGTGTGGAGTATGCAATATATGTCGTGTTGGGTGACGTTTGTTCTCAGCTGCTGACAGCCCACCCAAATGACCCCCCTTCTTTCTCACCAGGTCTGTGAAAAGGTACAGCGAACTGTATTGACATGCAAATGACCTGAGCCAAGATAATTATCTGTACTAGTAAATTGAAAGATACATATACTAAAATGACTTTGTTTTTCAGGAAAACAGTACTGGAGAGGTTCTTTGTGGTGAGGTATTATGATCTGTTCATAAATGGTACTGCTAAAAGGTTTATTACGGATTGCAAATTTTTTTCAACCATGGTGAATAAAATTTTTTTTTCTTTTTGGGGAATTATTGGTATACCATAAAACAAAATCCACGTGGTATTAATGTATTAAGTAATACATATTAATGATAAGTTGAGCTCAACATTTTTTTTGGTATCTTAAAAAAAAAAATGCACAGTTTATGTAATATAATGTAATGTATATTTGTGTTTCATATGCTAATGTCTTGTTACAGGTATATAACCATTGGATTATTTTGTTTCTAGGAGGAAAATGGAATATTTATTACTAAATTTTATTGGTGTTTTATTCCTCAGATTCGATAATTGGGTTTCCTGGCATTAAAGGGCACATCGGTCGGCTCGTGTACCCACTACTGTTCAGTGATCCCGGTGCCTCAGTGCTGCAAGGGATTTTTTCTTTGCCCTTTGGCCAGTTGTGTTTGGTAGCAGAAGTTCCTTGAGTTGGATACACATTATGCAATTTTTGTTTTCCAATTTTCTTCAGATTTACCTTCAGATGTGTAGTATGAGGGCCTGCCTGATGGCATACAAGTTGAGAGTGTATAGGTCTGGCCTCGTATTGTATAGTTTTGGGAGAGCCTGTAGAAGAGTTGTGCAGGAAGATGGTGTGGGGTGTTACCAGCTCGTGGCTGTTCTTCACCACATGGCGCTGCAAAATCTCGCAGTGGTTGATAAAAACCTATTACCCTATATGTGCTGAGTATACACTGAATCAAGTGCGGTCATTGTACCAGTGACTTACTCCCAGAGATGTGCAGACACAGAATGAGGTTCATGCAGGACGCGTATGTCTGAGGAGTAACCGGAAGAGGAGGGATGTATTCAGCACTATATTGCTGGAATAGGAGCTGGGATGGGAGTTGTTAATGGAGTGGACATCGGCCTCCTGAGGAACAAACTCGCAGCCATAGCTTCAGACAGTAAGCTTTGTTACTCAGAGAGATTGGTGGCATCCTTGATAACATTCAACAAAGTCACATAAATACCCAGGGTAAAGTGGCTCCAGATTTTCTCAACCGTGTTGAGAGGTTGGTAGAGAGTGTGATGGAATAGGACAGAAATCTGTCATTGGCTCTGGCGCGCACGCAGCGGCAGGCGGAATTATCAACCAGCATTAAGCTGATTATACAGTCTCTGTATGAGGGGCAGTGGCCTGATGAGTTAGCATCACCGCCCAGTAAGACTTTGCCAAAACACGTTGCTTACACTAATCCAAAGTGGTGGTCGAATGCCTGGATGGGCTGTACTAGTTTGGATTGTGAAAGGTGTTATGCTGTATGATCCCATATACAGAACTGCAGACTCAGTCTGTATATTTGGTGGCATCAATGGGCTTACTGACTGAGGATTCTATCTTGTTGCATTTGAGGCTAAATTACCCACATGGGATCAGAGAAGATGGAAGCTGGAGACAGGTTGATACTTCCCTCTGTTGGAAGCATGACCATGATGTCCTTTATAGGCCAGGTCAATACATGGTGGTGAGCGAAAATTGTTGGGAAGATATTTCACTCTGTGTTCTGGATGGAGAGGTCATTGCTGGGAAGGAAGCACCTGGGTATTATTTGGGACATAGACGAGTTTGTTTCTGTGTCCTAAGGAATACCAATGTAACGTTAATGAGGGAACTAGAGGGTTCCTTGAACCTAACCATAGGTAGAGGTGCATTGTATACCTTGGGCATGGTCTCTGAAATCCAGGCACAGGGATGGAGTTGTGTGGGCACGCTGTATTCTCCTCAGTGGATACCCATAGTTGTCCCTCCTGTCCTAGACTCCTTGCGTACCTTAACTAGTGGTCTGTGGCTGGCATGACAGGAAGACCAGTGCCCCATAAGGTGTGCAGCCTCTATAAAGAAACTAGTGTACCTGGTAGCAGGTGGTTTTTAACCTGGGTATTCTGACTATTTCCCATCCTTAGGAAAGAGAGGCTTAATGGAGACTGTCTTTGGAGCTGGAGGTGGGGCACTGGGTACCTTAAAACACTATGGAGCTGGAGATATTCAGGATCACATTGGGGGGGTCTTGTGCTACATATCAGGGAAGGGGTTAGGAAAGCCAACTTGTTCTGTCCAGCATCACTTTTTAGGGACAGACAGGTGGGGGTAGTATCCAGGTTGCCTATGAGTCGTAATAGATTGGTGGATGACTCAGTTCCAGGATCGTCAAAAATCTTACTTGAACTGTTCTCATCCCTAATGGCAGGGATGGAACATTGTGCAGATATCACGGTCAATCTGGGTACTATCCTATCAAACTCTACTGGATTACACCCTGGAGTCCATCTTGTTCTGATGGTTGGAGTATGGACAGCCTCGGATGACTGGTACTGATGAGTGCTAGAGAAAGGTAGGGGTTGTGCTATGGGATAAGGCAACAATGCTGGCACAGGGGGGGGTCATGTCTAATGGATGCCGGGGTAGTGTCCCAACTGGTCCTAAACAAAGTTAAAACTACTTGAGACTGGAGACCAGGGTACTGGTGCTAGTATCACATGTCTAATGATGCACTGTTTTCAGCATCAGGTTAAATGGTACTCAACAGGGTACACTACCTCGGGGAGTCTATGATACACCTCCTCTGGCTCGTGGCATGGATATAGCAGGAACACCGGGTTGTACCCCGATCACCCCTGAAGAAAGGCTTGATATCAAACCTGATACCCCCATACATTTACAGAAACTTCCTCTGGGATTTGGGGCTGAGTTAAAAGCTTGGCTGATGGATTTCGGACAACAGGATGAAATATTAAATGTACTAAGAGATGCTGAGAAACAAGCCACCATACGACTCACCCATGATCAAAATAGATTGATCCAAGTATCCCACGCTTTAGACGCAGACCCTAAGATTTCCTGGTGGGAAAGTTTATTTGGGTACAGTCCTAACGCTACAGCTTTCCTAAACATTTTGCTACACCCTGTTGTTGTCCTAACCTGTGCAGCCTTATTGCTTTTCCTGATGCAGGTAATAATGTGCGTTACTATCAGGAGAATGAATGCCAAAGCTATGAGAATGTGCACCTCAACAAGGTATCTTCTCTCAAGGAACAGAAAGGCCACTAACTCAGAAACAAATCTCTGAGGAAGCCATATCCAATCCAGACCAGTACAAAGAAGTTGCGCATTTAAGAGAGGACCCTAGAACTATATTTTTCTTGTTGTAGGGATAAGCCTCTTCAATTTTTAGTAATAAAGTGCAGTCAGGTTTACCTAAATTCCAAAAGTTTTAATCATTTTTTTTTTTTTCTCTCCCTTTTGTTGTTAATATCTGTGTACCTGACCTGCAAAAATACTGTTAATGGGAGAGGAGTTTTTTTTTAAAAACATTTGTTTTGTTTTTTGTTTTTTTATTTTTTATTATGTTTTTTTAACCAATGTATTCGTTTTTTTATACAGATTCAAGGCTCTTTAACAGTCTTGATTGGAGCAGCGTTCAATCTGTAGTTTTTTTTCATTTTTTGTTCTTTTTTTTCATTATTATTCCCACTATTTTTCCTGTTCATTTTCATTACTCACCTCTCTTCCATTCCTTTTTCTTCTTTAATATTATTCTCTCTGAGTTTTTCCTTTGGTTTCTATCATCTATCTTCTCAAGATAATGTAACTAAGACATCAGTCATATCATTTTTGTTTAAAAAAGACTTTGCCTGCCCGCAAGTACCATATTTTAACTAAAGTATCCCTGGACATCCAGTTTTATTACTTAATGTAATTTCACCTCCTCTAGTCTACCTACTGCTTTAATCTGAGCCCCGTGAGCAGGTGTGGTGAACCCAGGGATCTGGCAATAACAGACAGTATTGTCTATCCCTACCATCAAGGGCCATGGATGATACTGGCTGTTGCTCAGACTCTGTACCCTGTGGGGAACCCACTCTACTCGTCCACATTACACCCTTTAGGAGTATTTAGTCTTACTGGCTAACACTCTGCTCCTGTCCAGCATTTCTCCAATATCTGTACACTAACGTTCTCCTCTCTCTGTTTGTATTCATGCACGACTGTCTGGAGGCCCGCCCGACCCCACCTGAAGAAGCAACGACCACCAAGTTATTTCTTGAGATAAATGTGTCACGAATAAGACTTTCCTGGACTTTCCTTCACCATGCTGAAAAGTGCTGTCTCGCGGTCCGATCCAATCGATGCAACCATTACATGGTCTTACAAAGATACAGGACTAGATATGTCAGGATCCCGCCATCAATGTTGGAGTTCCGCTCTTCCAAGGCAGAGGGGCGATGAAACATTGCAGTACAGACACTCATGGTTTGGATGTGAAGTCTCAAAGGCACCAGGATTTCTTTGCTATCTTAAGCCTACCTTGAGGAGTTCCGGCGTGTTCAAGAAAGGAAGAGGAGGCCGCAGTGGTGGTGGGGAAGGGTCGGGGCTTCTGGGCTGTTGTGGGTGGGTGCAAGATCATTGAAGGAGGACATAAGTTCAAGAATGAACTTCAGGGGGAAATGTGATGGAGATATTGGATATCATATTTATATCAATGAGATTCAAGTGGACCATTGCAAGGACTCCAATTTAAACTGCCTTGCCCCATAGGATGTATGTATGTGTATATATATATATATATATATATATATCTACGTGTATATGTGTGTATCTATGTGTGGGTATATATATTTTATATATGGATATATGTTTCTTAATATCATGATAGAATATAGCTCAACTTAAGGAATGTAGTTACATTGATGTGAACCCGAGAAGCCCTACAGGTGTTGATTGGATCAAAGGGTATTGGCAGACCTTAAGGCATTCATTCTTCAGGGGGCCATTAACATGCTTCCAATACACGGGTGGAAACCAGGAAAGGTCCCCAGGTGGTAATCAACTCACCAGGGGGCCATTAACATACTACTGTCGGGACTGTTTGGGCTGGGAGATCAAAGGAGGTTGTTCATTAATTCATAGACTGTTAGGCACTGAGGGGGTCGCAATGTAACAGCAATGTCCGAGCATGAACTTTCAGACAGCTTCAGATTTGACCAATCAGAATTTAAGGCATCTGTAAACCAATTAGCAAAGAGGCTTTAAAATGTAGCCAACCAGACTTTGAGACATCTCTGACCCAATCAATATGTTGCATCTGTTGATTGGTGGAGAATGCATATAAAAGAGAGAGGACTAAATGGTTTTGAAACTGTCCAGCCCAAGACCATCTAGGAGACAAGCTGTCTGCGTAATGTATACTGGAATCTCTGTTCTTTTCTTTCTTTCTAACCTTTTTGTATCCTAGGATTTGTCTTATGACTTTGTATATCTTGTATATGTCCATTGCAAATATTTATGAGTTTATGCCTAAATTAACTTTGTAGCCTAGAGCAAACACTGTAGAGATATATGATAAATTCTAATCATTCTAACTTTCTTTTTCTGTGTAAATAAATGTAATTGTTTATCTTTTTTTTTTCCCTGTTATCGCTCGTTTTTATTTTTATATAGACAAAGGTTTAATCACTTATATTTGTATCGTTAATCGTTTAAGTGAGGTATAAATATTTCCGAAACACTCCTCAGGCCACCAATTTTGCCTGTAAAATAGTTGATGTGTGCCCTGGGGTACAAAGTACAAAGGCTTCGCATATTTCACCAGTTTCTCCAGTGTTGCCTTCCTCTTTATTTTCTTATGACCCCCTAATAAATGTCTATTTTTGATTCACAACTACTTGCCTATGTGTTTTACTTCAAAAAAGGACAGTTTGTTTGTGAGTAGGCAGGTACATTTCCTAAATACAATGTCAAATTAACAAGGAACACCAACCAACCTCCTTGAGGTTAAAAAACACAAGATAATAATGGTGTTGTGGTAACTTGACACACAAAACGAAAAAAAAATATTATGGAGATCACTAGAAAAAAAAAAAAAAAACAGGAGCTCTTGATAAAAAAAAAAAAAAAAACACTATAAAAATAAATACAAGACATTATTATGGAGATCTGACGAAAAAAATAACTAATATTATTCAGGAGATCACGAGAAATAATAAAGAAATCAGTTTGTCAGAACTGTATGTGAATATCAGCAGCAAAACAACTTCATTATTCTAGCATTATAAAGAAGAAGAGAATGCGCTGCATTAAAAGATTTTAAAATTTGCACCGCGACGAATGTGCTATCTCCATTATGAACGCTAGTTTTACCAGAATGAGCGCTTCGGTCTTGTACTTGATTCAGAGCATGCGTGGAAATTTGTGAATCGGAATTGTCTCCACACGCTTGGAATTTACGAGAACGGATTTTGTTGTCAGAAAATTTGAGATCCAGATCTCAAATTTTGTTTGTCGGAAATTCTGACGGAAAATGTCCTATGGAGCCTACACACGGTCGGAATTTCCGACAACAAGCTCCCAACAAACATATGTTGTTGGAAATTCCGACCGTGTGTACGCGGCATTACTGTTTATTTTTGAATTTCATCAACTGTGATTTCTCATGTCACATTGTTATGTTCTATTGCGTAACTAATTAAAAAAAAAAAATATATATATATATATATATATATATATATATATATACAGTGGCTTGCGAAAGTATTCGGCCCCCTTGAACTTTTTAACCTTTTGCCACATTTCAGGCTTCAAACATAAAGATATAACATTTTTGTTTTTTGTGAAGAATCACCAACAAGTGGGACACAATTGTGAAGTGGAACGAAATCTTTTGGATTTTTGAAACTTTTTTAACTAATAAAAAAATGAAAAGTGGGGCGTGCAAAATTATTCGGCCCCCTTGCGTTAATACTTTGTAGAGCCACCTTTTGTATATACTGTATATACATTCAGCAGGTCAAGTGATTATATACTGTATATAGGAATAAAACCAACTAGCACCTCTCCCTCAATGCCATCCTTTGGCAAAAAACAATGCAACAATTGCATGACCCTCCACCAGGGAGACAGGAAGACTGACCTCTTCACATTTTCCCTTTTTGTATGTTAATGATGCCCTGTTATGTGCATTCAAGCT
Organism: Aquarana catesbeiana; assembly: GCF_042186555.1. Taxonomy (NCBI): domain Eukaryota; kingdom Metazoa; phylum Chordata; class Amphibia; order Anura; family Ranidae; genus Aquarana; species Aquarana catesbeiana. The sequence continues at coordinate 57,866,791 of NC_133333.1, read as the reverse complement.
GGTCTCCAAAAAGCCTTGTACAAATTACTTTATATTTATGCATTTAGATTACTGACTTGAGGTATAAGCAAATAGTAGTTATTGCATGGTGTACTTAATGTTTTTAAAAAGTTGTGTCCATATGGCCTTTCAAGTGCTTTCCATTTCTGATGTGGTCATAAATGGCTTACCTCATGGACAGTGCATTTTCCAAGAAGCATTTAACTTGGAGTAAACATTTAAACAAGCACTTAATGGTATAATGGTTTACTGATTTAATTGCCTATATGTTCTTTACTGTTTGTTTTGTTCACTGGAACATGATATGTGGACTGATGTAAATGGTACATATATATATGAGATTGTCTAAATTTGGAAAAGATTAAAACTGATAAATCGGTGCATTTACTAGGGACATGAATAACACAGATAAATTGTACAACACATTGCTTAGGGAAAGTGGCCTGTATTTGAAATATTCTTTTTACATGTTCCATTTACTCAGCACCTCATACTATGGGCTATATAAATTGGAAGGTTGGGCTCATTTGAAGAAATAGCTAGCAGTAGTTAGTCATATTCAGCTGGACTTGTTCTGTAATGTTGACGATATTGCGTAGCTTTTCCAAGCCCTTCAGTTCTAATGGGTGTCAGGAAGCTACCCCACCATTTATATCTACACAGGTAGCACAGACACCCTAACCTAATGACCATGGAATGTGTAGATGTTGAGTGTCCAAGAGCAGGATGGGAGGTATGAAAGCTGTGGCATGGAAACTGGACACTGCCATGGAGACATGTACCAATACCAATGTTTTGTTTTAAATAACATACAGCAGAGAGAGTATCCTTTTAATGTGGCTTCATAAGTGACACAAAAAAAAATAGAAATTCAATTTTAACTTCACAGAATGCCTTAAAACTCCACATTTGGTACACTCTAGCAGCACATAATTTGCCTGTGGAATTGCTACTTTTCTTTTACAATTACCTTGGCTTAGTGCAACAGCAGCACCCCAATATGATTTACTTCAGCTTGCAAACAAGGCTTTCAGGGGCTTTTAGCAGCAACACTTGCTTTTTCATCAAATAGTTGTGAACCCACTTTGACCAGTGGATATAAATAGTTGGATCGCTGAGACTGTCCTCGCTGATGCCAAACTGTCCTTTTCCTGGCCAGCTGGAAGCTGATTGGTTTCTATGCAGAGCAGCACCCAATTTTGCACTCTACCAGCTTTGGTAAATTAAACCCACAGTCTCTGCATGCCCCTCCGAATGCAACATACTTGTACATCAGTACAAGTGTGTAGTTACATGGGACAAAACATCTTTAGGAGAAACTCTATACATTATTGCTGCACACAAGCGGCTCATCTCTAACTCGGGAGATTACCTCGTTTGATTCTTCACATGACCGCAGCCTCCACCCGGTTCTACTATAAGAGCCGCTAGCAATGATTGCATGTAAAATCCAGCAGGCTGCCCATACATGGCTCAAATCTCGTCCAGTTCCTGATAAACTGGCTGTGATTCATGGTCGGCCTAATATATCCCACCAACTTTAAGGTGCCATTGTAATGCGATAATCCATGTTATTCCCTTAAGCCGGCCATACACAGAGCAGATTTCTTTCCTGTAACCATGGGTTGCAGGAAAGAAATTTGCTTGATTCCCCCATCAACACAGGCAGTGCTGACTGGGGAATCCCTCCTGCCCTAGTCATTGTGTGCTCCCACCAGGAGAAGACAGTGATTATTACTAGCGGCTATAGCAGCCACTATCGATAGTCACAGGTAAAATCCAGCATGCTGGTTGTACCCAAGTTGATTGATCGATTGATCAACTTGGCGCATTCAGCCTGCCCATATGGCCTGCCTTGACCTGTCAGTGGTCCTAAAGTTATGGCTGATTGGTGTTTATCAGCATATTTTATATGCTTACAGAACAGTTGTCAGCCTCTTAGCTATGCTATTTATATATTGGACATCCTAGAAGCAGAGTCAGGTTTATAATTCTTAACCCCTAAGCCAAGCATTATGTGATGCCCTGCTCAATCAACTGGTTAGCTTTAGAGCTTTAGTATCACACAACAAGATATAAACTCACAGCCACACAAGACACGCCAAGATTGATGTTGGAAAGACTGGAAGAGTACAGTTTGTGCATGTGAGTGAGTTTACCTACAACTGACCTGAAGAGTAATGCCCCATACACACGGTTGGATTTTCCGATGGAAAATGTCCGATCGGAGCGTGTTGTCGGAAATTCCGACCATGTGTGGGCTCCATCGGACATTTTCCATCGGATTTTCCGACACACAAAGTTGGAGAGCAGGAGATAAAATTTTCCGACAACAAAATCCGTTGTCGGAAATACCGATCGTGTGTACACAAATCCGACGGACAAGGTGCCACGCATGCTCAGAATAAATAAAGAGATGAAAGCTATTGGCCACTGCCCCGTTTATAGTCCCGACGTACATGTTTTACGTCCCGCGTTTAAAACGATCAGATTTTCCGACAACTTTGTGTGACCGTGTGTATGCAAGACAAGTTTGAGCCAACATCCGTCGGAAAAAATCCTAGGATTTTGTTGTCGGAATGTCCGAACAAAGTCCGACCGTGTGTACGGGGCATAAGAGAAACCCAATGCAGGTGAAATGCAATTTTGCAATTCCATGAACACCTGGAAATTCAGCCTTGCCTAAATTGTAACTGGATGAGCCATGAAAGGAAGAAAAGAAATGCAGAAGCCCGGATTTGTTATGCACAAAAGTCCAATAATTAACAAAATGTAATCTCTGAAAAAAAAAATGTCTGCTGCACATTTTAGAATTATTGTAGATGTGAAATATCCCAACAAACCAACTTATTAGGAGGGAGCAAGAACCTTTAATCATACCCGGGATTAAAGCACGTAGATCTTCAGGGGGACTATGTATATAATCCTGACAACACAGTGTTAAGATGGAAAACATTTCTTGTACTTTTGCATAATCCATTTATTAAATACGTAATACATACTGTATATATTGCTGAGACAAATTCTTCAAGGTGCTAAGCTCAAGATGTGCAGGTGGAAGGTGTTTATACCTAGATACGGGAGCACAAGTCACTTTACTTTACTAGGACTTCTACGATAAATATTTGAAGCACATCCCCCTAAGTAATCTAGAGGAGCTGGAAATTTGGGGAATTGGGACTGACAAGTTTCGTATAATGGATATATTCCCATAAAAATCTCCTTTGGGCCAGCAGCCACAGGAAAGATGGAGACATTCGACACATTGGCTGTAGTGTGCCCCAGACCTCCTGGAGCTGAACAGAATTCCCTTTTGATTGGGACTAACATTGATTTAGTGAGAAGGCTGCTAGCATCTTCCCTGTTCCGAAGTGGGAAGAAGGTGTCCATCAGCCTCCCGAATGTCACAGATCACGCTGTGGTGTTAGGGGCTTGAATGCTGGAGGGGCAACCACCCCAGTTCCTCCAGCAGAAATTGTTAGAGGAGCAAAGTACAAGGGGCTGTAGAAGGAAATGTAAAAGTGTGCTGAGGTGTTACACCCTGCATGGCAGAAAAGAATGAAGTTACAGTTGTCTCACTGGGAGAAGATCTTTTCTGACAATGATTTTGATGTAGGTTGTGCTCACATATGTTCATCCGGCTACAGGAAGACAAACCCTTCCAGGAGAGAGCTCGGAGGATACTCCTCAGTGACCTGGAAGGGAGCAATTGGCTGAGTTGAAGATGTCAGGAGTATTTCATGAGTCCAGAAGTCCTTATGCTTCCCCCATTGTGGTGGTACAGAAGAAAAATGGAACATTGCTCATATGTATAGACTTTCGAACCTTGAATCAATGGACTGTCCCTGATCAGTATACAACTCCCTGTATTGAGGATGCTCTCCAGTGCCTTGCCAGGGCCAAATGGTTTAGTGTGCTGGCTTTGAAAAGTGGGTATTACGAAATACGGATGCCCCCTGAAGACAAAGAGAAGATAGAGATAGCCTTCTTCTGCCTGCTTGGGTTTTTTTAATTTAATCAGATGCTACAAGGAGTTTCAGGGGCACCAGCGACATTTCAACGATTAATGGAGACAACTGTGGGAGACATGAATTTGATTGAAGTTCTAGTATACCTGGATGACATCATAGTGTTTGGAAAGAATCTAGAAGAACATTAGGCGCGGTTGGAGAAAGTCTTTGAAAGGCTACATGAGGAGGGGCTTAAACTATCACTGGAAAAATGTCAGTTTTTTTTTTCAAATATAAATGTTTTTTTATTAACGCCCCACGTGGGCAAAGACAATGCAGTACAAGCACACAGCATCACCGTAATTAACAACTACATGAGTAGAAGGAGCAACAGGTGTCATATATACATGTGATTGAACATTTTCATTACCGATATTGCATCTCTGTTAGGTTGATATGAGATGATGAAGTATACAGTGATATAAACCTTACATATTTATAAATATTTATCCAAGGGATAAGGTAAAGAGCCATAGAATCCCTATTTCTACATACAAATTACACATTTTACTAACCTATTCCCTCCTCCTTTTTCCATCTCCATCCTCCAGTTGGTGTACTATTTGTGCGCTTGCATTAACAACCAAGGAAAAGGAAAGTAAGAAAGGGGGGGTATGAATAGAGGGAAGCAGAGGGTAGGTTATAAGAGTGAAACAGGCTAGGGCCCTGGTTGATTCAAGACTGCCCCGAAGTCTGATGCACTAAGGTGTCTGTTCTCTTAGGAAGCTCTGAGAGCAATGCCCTCTGGGGAGAGGATGAATTGTTTCCATATTGCCCATGTCTTGTTATATTTTTCCTGTTGCTGTCTCTACCACTAGGTCTTCTAGCCTACTGATATCTTCTACCTTCTGAATCCAGTTTGCTACTGTTGGCGGTGTTTGGTTTTTCCAACAAAGTGGAATACATGCTTTGGCAGCATTTAATAGGTGACGCACAATCGACTTCTTGTATAGTTTTGCCGACATGGTATAGACATGTAATAAGAAGAAGGCCGGATCATCCGGGATATTGTATTCTGTAAATTTCTGAATGATTTCTCTAATTTTGGCCCAGAAAAACGTAAGCTTAGGGTAGGACCAAAACACATGCAGTATTGTGCCTCTATGTCTCAGACATCTCCAGCAGATTTCCGACGTCTCTGGGTATCGGATATGTAGAGCATGTGGGGTGCGATACCACCTTGTTAGGAGCTTGTAATTTGTCTCCTGTATTTTGGTACAGGTGGAGGATTTGGAGGTGAACATAATTATGCGTTAAACTTGGGCCGACGTAAAAGTACGGTCCAGGTCCTTTTCCCACTACTAATGAAGTTCAACGTCATGTCCTCTGCCAGAGAGATCAATAGACTATACATCAGGGACAGCACCTTCGGGAGGGTGTCCTCTGTCGCACAAAGTTCCTCAAATGTTGTTAATGGCTTATTAAAACATTGTGGATTAGGTATAGACGTGAGGAAATGTCTTAATTAGAGAGCGGTCCAGAATGGCAGTTTAAATGGTCCTGTGGCATCCGTAAGTGTTGCTATCGATGCCCAAGATCCGTTTATCAAAAAGTGTTGTGCCCTTGTGCATTTAGCTGTGGAAAGCCTGTCCCCGACTTGGGGGTCCATCCCGGGAGGGAATTGAGGGTTTCCTATAATGGGAAATAATGGTGATTTGGTCGTGGAGAGCAAGTGTGTAAAACAGGCTTGGGAGCCAACGTGGATTGTTATATCTATAGTTGGGTGTTTCTTTAAATTTGGTGGCAAGTGTTCACGGCACCAAATCACACTTCCTAACGGGATTTGTGTTTGGGCTTGTTCCAAACGTGTCCATAATTTAGATTCCTGGTGACGGCACCAATCAATGATCCTGCCCAAATGGGTGGCCTGATAATATTTCCTCACATCAGGAACCGCCAAGCCCCCATTTAACTTGGGGAGGCATAAAAGGGTACGGGGTAAACGTGGTTTCTTATTTCACAAATAAAAGTATTAAATTGCGCATGTACTTTTTTAAAGAACTGCGAGGGGATTAAGATTGGCAGTGTTTGTAGTAAATATAAAAATTTGGGTAGGATACACATTTTAATCAAGTTATTTCTGCCAAACCATGAATGCAGGCCTTTTTGCCACGAGTCTAGCAGGGCCTGAGTCTTGAGCAGCAGGGGAGGAAAGTTTAGGTTGAAAGCGCGAGTTAAATCAGCTGGGACCACGGTACCTAGGTATGTGAGGGAGGAGGATGTCCATTTAAAATTAAAACTAGATTGAAGAGTGGATAAGAGGGTAGGTGGTATCCCAACCCCCATTGCCTCTGATTTAGTATAATTCATTTTCAAATTAGATATAGTTCCATAATATCATAATTCCATAATATAGTTCCATTTAATCATAGTTTCCCCTAATAGGATGTGTCTGAGGACCGCAAACATGTAGGGCCAGTGGACTCGGTCGAACGCCTTTTCGGCGTCGGTGTTGACAAAAATAGATGGTATATGAGTCTGATTAGCTATATGAATGAGGTTCAGTACTTTTGATGTGCTGTCCCTGGCTTCCCTTGTGGGGATAAACCCCACTTGATCTAGATGAATTAATTTTTGCATATGTCGGGCTAATCATAGTTACATAGTTACATAGTAGGTGAGGTTGAAAAAAGACACAAGTCCATCAAGTCCAACCTATGTGTGTGATTATGTGTCAGTATTACATTACATATCCCTGTATGTTGCGGTCATTCAGGTGATTATCTAATAGTTTCTTGAAGCTATCAATGCTCCCCGCTGAGACCACCGCCTGTGGAGGGGAATTCCACATCCTTGCCGCTCTTACAGTAAAGAACCCTCTACGTAGTTTAAGGTTAAACCTCTTTTCTTCTAATTGTAATGAGTGGCCATGAGTCCCATTAAACTCTCTTCTAGTCGAGTCGCCAAAATTTTAGTGAACAGTTTAAGATCAATGTTTAGAAGGGAGATGGGCCTATAGTTACTACACATGGTCGGGTCCTTACCGTCTTTCGGTATTACAGTAATATGTGCCCCTAAAGTGTCTCTGGTGAGGGTCGCTGTCTGTCCCAGGTCATTATAAAAAGTTACCATATGGGGGCTAAGAGTCAGGAGAAGGGTCTTATAATATTGGAGGGTGAACCCGTCTGGGCCAGGGGCTTTACCCGGTTTGGTTGAGCTGATTGCTAATATCAGCTCTTCTGAAGTGATCGGGGTATCTAAGTTGACTTTGTCCTCGGAAGTCAATGTGGGCATTTGAGCGGAGGTTATATAGTCCTCCATTATTGAAGAGGTACTTGATGGGGTCGGTAAATTGTACAAGGTTTCATAATAATCTCTAAACACTTTCAATATTTGGTTTGGTAAGCTGACTTTGGATCCATTTGGGGTCCTCATGTGGGGTATTTATGTTTGTGTTGTAGCGTCTCTAACTCCTCTTGCTAACACCTTCCCACATTTGTTCCCCGATTCGTATGCCGTAAGGCGGCATCTTTGTAGCGCCGCTTTGGCTCTATAGCCAAGGATGTCGTTAATTTGGTTGCGGAGCAAAGCCAGTTCCGCTTCTAGGAGGGGGCTAGCAGAGATTTTATGTTGTAATTCTACTGTACTTAGTGTGGATAGAAGCCGCCCTAATTGTCCTTCTCTTTCCCTCTTAATACGAGCCCCGTGCTTTATAAGGATTCCCCTAATTACCGCTTTATGGGCCTCCCATATTATTCCTGGGCTACTGTCTACAGTGGTATTTGTTTGACAGTAACAGATTAATTCCCTATTAACTTCTTCCAATACGTCTGGCCTTTGTAGGAGACTTTCATTTCATCGCCAAATGTGTGTTTTATGTGAGGGGGTATTGGATAGTTCATATGTCAGAAAGATGGGGGCATGATCAGACCACGTCCGCAGGCCAATAGAGGAATTCCGTAATTCATGGAGTTGGCTGTGAGGGATTAGAAAGTAATCTATTCTTGTATAGATTTTGTGAGGGGGGGAGTAGAAGGTATAGTCCCTTTCTCCTGAGTGTTGAAGACGCCACACGTCATTCAGCTGGGACCCATGTAAAGTTTGGGCAATGCGTTTTCGAGAACTCGTCGGGATGGAAGAGGTACCTGAGGAAGTGTCTACCGCTGGGATTTGAGGGATGTTAAAGTCTCCCCAAAGTATCAGAAGACCTTCTCTGAAGTCAGAGAGTTTGGATAGGGTGCGTCTTAAAAAAGTGTCTTGATGTTCGTTAGGGACATATATAGTCGCTAATGTCAATTGTACGTCACCTATAAGACCCTTGATAAATGCAAAGCGTCCCTCCTTGTCTAGCATGGAGTTTTGCAAGGTCCAAGGAATTCCTCCGGACAACAAGATGGAAACTCCTCTGGATTTAGTTTTGTTGGTAGAATGGTATGCTAAAGGGAAAAATTTATTTTTGAGGATTGGGAGTTTGTCTTCCTTAAAATTAGTTTCTTGAATGAAGGCCACGTCTACCTTTGCCTGTCTTAAATCATTCATGAGCATGCGTCATTTCTCTGGTATATTTAGGCCTTTTGCATTGATGGAATAAACTTTTAGGCTGTCCATCGTCAACCAGGGCTACCCCAGAATACAAAGAGAGGGAGGGGGAGGAATTAGTAGGAAAGGACCGGTAGGGAGGAGGGATGGGAGAGGGTACAGGTGGGAAAATATAACGAGGCGTCCACTTAATAGAGGCCCTCAGCCCCGTCTCTATTTATGTGTCTTTTGTGTGGGTGCCGCTATACCACCGCAAAAAGTTGTTTAACAAGAGCTGAAAAACCAAACAGGTTAAAAATAAAGTAAGTAAGAACTAACCAAACTGTGGGGGGATAGGGGGACAATAATACTACTAGTATTAGCAAGTATCACACTTGCATGTGCACAACTCGTCCGTTGCTGGACTAAAGTTGTGCCGGCCTATTTGGGGGAGTGACTGGTCTAAGCCGCAAGGAGGTGCTCCCACCCCTGCCCGTCCAGCTCAGTCTTACGATCTACAGTTTCAGGGCTGTGGTAATCCCCCCAATAATGGGGCTCCACCCTCCATACCACTAACCCCAGATCAGGTCCACTCCAATCCTCTCTTCCAAATTCTTTAAGAGGGGGAGGCATGAAATCAAAAGCATTTCTTAGCTGCATTTTTGTTCCACCGGCCTACAGGGGCCCGGCCCTCTGTGCCTGGTACCGTCCAGAAGAGAGTGCCCAAACGCCCCGCTGGCTGAAGGATACAGGAACAATAGACACTTAAACCATTTCTAACATTTCTGGACTGTCAGTTGGTCCCACTAAGCTTCCTCTGTAGGTCATAACTGACAGGAAGTCGGGAAAGTCTGTACCAACAATCATTTATCATTTCAACAAGGCTTAGGTTTAGAGGTACTTAGTTACATTCAAAAAAAAAAAAAAAAAGACAAAACATAGCAACACTTTTTCAAACTTAGGCAAAGAAACTTAGGAACAAGAGACCCGCTCCCCTCCTTAATATACAGGGAGTCGGGTCCCCCGTCCCCACCCCCACACCGTCCAGGGCCGCCCGAGCCACACCGGTCAGAGGCACTGGTCTCTCTCACTTCTATGGGTCTCCTATCTTTCATAGATACAGTCATATCACTGAGGCCTCTCCACCAACCTAACCTCAATGTGTGTGGTTCTCAATGACCCTTCTTTCTCTTGTCGTCTGTGTAAGAGACGGAGAGGGTACCGCATGCAAGAGTCCTTTAGGCGGTAAATGCAATAACTCTGTTCTCGGCCATCATTGTATAGTGTCTATCTACAGTGCCCCAACCAGCATCCGAGGGATCACTTTTTGAAGTTTACATGCGGCAGGGACGTCACATGGTGGGGGGGGAGAGCAGAGATGGAGGGTCGAAACCCAGCCCATCAGGTTCTTTGCTACAAATGCCCTCAGGAAAAATCCTGGAAGCTGCTAAAGTGACAAGGAGAAGTTGTTCCGAAACAAATGTTATTTAAGGAGTAAAAGTTTGTAGTTACCTTTGGGTAAGAGGGGTTCTTTTTAGGATTCACATGTGCCATCCAGTGTGAGTGCCCTGAATCTTCGGCGCTGCCTCTGTGGTCTGGATTGGGTGTTGCTTCACGAAGTCACCGGTCCCGAACGGCCGCCCTGTTGTGGGATGAAGAGGAGCCAGTTCTGGATTCTAACAGGTGGCGCCCCCAAGAAATCAAAGAGGGCCAGTAAGTCCCTTGGAGAGCGTAGGGTAAAGGTGTGCTGGTCTTTCTTAAAGAAGACTGACAGTGGGTACCCCCAGCGATAAGTAGATGCATGTTGGTGGGCCAGATCTAGGACCAGGCGGAGCATAGACCTTCTTTGCAGCGTAGCCCGGGAAACATCTGGTAGAATTTTAATCCAGTCGCCATCAAAGTCTATCTCCCTGGCCTCCCATGCCCTGCGGATTATGCTTTCTTTATGGGAGTAGTGATGCAGGCGGCAGATAACGTCCCTTGGTCTGTTGGGGTCTGCTGAACAAGGGCCTAATGCTCTATGAATGCGGTCAAATTCTAGCCTTTGGGGGAGCATATCACCCGGGAGTCGATGAAAGATGTCCACCGCGGTAGCCGCGAGGTCCTCAGAGCCTGTCGCCTCAGGAAGGCCTCTGAGGCACAAGTTGTTCCGCCTACTCCTGTCCTCCATTTCTTCCATGTGTAGCTGGAGCATGGTTGCTGCATCTATACGGGCCTCTTGTAGGTGTTCCAGATCTGCCACTCTATGCTCTAGGTCTGCTACTGAGGTCTCCCCTGCTGACAGCCTAGTAGATAGTGTCTGCAGCTCCCCTCTTACCTCCTGTATCTCCTTGCGGTGCTGTGTCTCAATCCGTGTTATAAGGGATTCAATGTCCTTTTTAGTTGGAAGGGCTTTTAACAGTACCCACAGCTCTGCCTCTCCACCTGTGTCCCGTAGATCGAGCAGCGCTGTCTGTGTCCCCGACTGCAGAGCCGCTGGAGTTCTTGGCCTTGAAATGGGCAGTAGTTGACAAGCTGAAGGATTATTTATATGGGGCCAAGTTCATAGTGAAGACAGACAATAATCCTTTGACCTACCTTTTGACTTCTGCTAAGCTGGATGCCAGTAAACATCAATGGTTAGTGCACTGGCTGGATTTCAGTTCAGTTTGAAGTATCGGTCTGGAGCTGGCAACAGGGATGCGGACGCACTGTTCCGTAGGCCTCATCGGCTGGAAGAAGAACCCAGAGAATGAACTTTTGTGCCTACAGAAGGAGTGCAATCTTTTTGCGGAGGCCTGGTCCAAAGGCTGAAAGGAACTATAGGAGCTGAATCCATAGGCGTTCCTCCTTCTGGAGTGCCTCAGTTTTACTGTGGGATGAAACAAGTACGAGGGTCTTCCTTGGCTATCAAAAAAAGACTTAAAAACTGATCAGGATCCCCAATGCCACTTAGTCATTGAAGCTTTTGCTAAGCAGGATCCAGTGTTGCTGTTGTAGAGTCCTGTGGTTGGTGCTAGGATACTACACAGATAGTGGAATAGGCTGCAACTGAGAGACAGTCTGCTGTATAGGAGGGGCCCTGCTGAGGAGTCAGAGGAAACATGGCAACTTTTCCTTCCTGAAAAGTATTGCACATCAGTGTTGGTAGCCCTTGCCGAGGAACATGGACATTTAGGCATAGAAAGGACCTTTTGCTTAGTCAGAGACAGGTTTTATTGGCCTGACATGAGAAGGGAGGTAGAAAGCTATTGTCATTCCTGTTTACCCTGCATTCAGAGAAAAACTCTTCCAGTGCGAGCTGCTCCCATGGGACATCTGTAGAGTCAGGGGCCCATGGAGTTGGTGTGTATTGACTTCCTGTGCCTGGAACCGGATACAGGTGGAATAAGTAATATTCTTGTGGTGACTGACCATTTCACTCGGTATGCCCAGGCTTACCCTACCAAAGATCAACAGGCTACTACTGTGGAAAATGTTCTTGTGGAAAAGTTCTTCATCCATTGCAGACTACCTGTCAGGAGTCACTCTGATCAAGGAATAGATTTTGAACGCTGACTAATACATGAGTTGTGCAAGTTGCTGGGCATCAAAAAGTCTCAAACCACACCATACCATCCTCAGGGAGACCCTCAATCTGAAAGGTTCAACCGGACTTTACTGAACATGCTGGGAACTTTACCCACTGAAAAGAAACAACATTGGGGAAATTATATTGCTACAATAGTACACTGGGTGATGCCACAGGATATGATGCGCCATACAGACTTATGTTTGGGTGAGAAGCTTGACTTCGGATTAATCTGGTTTTTGGAACGTCTGTGGAAGATAACTCTCTGACTTCCCACAGGTGATATGTAGAATGTCTACGAAAAAATTTGAAGCAAGCTTATGAGAAAGCTATGGAATATGCTGCCACCCGAGAGTTGAGAAATAAGAAGAATTTTGATCTCAAGGTGAAGGTGCAAGATTTACAGCCAGGAGATCGAGTGCTGCTAAAGAATTTGTGTGTGCCGGGAAAACATAAATTGGCTGACCGCTGGAGGCCTCAACCATATGTCATCTGCATGCAGCTTCCAAGGTTACCAGTGTACCAAATTAAACCTGAAGTAAAGCTAAGGCCTCTCAAAATGTGGCATCATAATCATCTGCTTCCCTTATCAGATGCTGTTCGAGTGCCTCCTGTTTCTCCTCCACCTTCATTGGAACCAAATCCCCCCAGAACTCATTCTCGTCGAAGACTTCCCATTCGCTCTGTGCTGCCACTACAAGAGGAGAGTGAGGATGAGGAGATAGTGCCTTGCTGGTTGTGGCCCTCAACTGCTGATGTTGATGTAGGAATCAGTAATTGGACTAGAGAGAGAAGACCATCAAAAGAGGTGGAAAAGTGACCTGATCGGGATGTGAATACTTCATCAGGAGGATAGATGCTATTGAAACTAGGTGTACTAGTCCAATTCTGAATCAGGCTGAAGATTTGATCAGTTTTACTGATGGATATTTACCTGTGCTGGAGCCAAAAAGCCACATGGAGAAGGAATCGTCATTGTTAGATGAAGAAGGAGCAATGTGCTAAACTCCACGCTGTTGATGAGGCTGGTCTTACCATTCTTAAACCAGGTCCCTCCACCCCAGACACAGACTTACTGTCAGTGACTCATGACCTTACCAATATGAAAAGTCCTAAAAGGAACTCCACACCCATGAAAAAGCCCTGAAAGGAACCCTTTACCAGTAGTAAGCCCTGAAAGGAATTCTACACCAATAAAAAGCCCTGAAAGTAATTTTACATCAGTGAAAAGTCCTGAAAGAAACCTTACACCAAGTTCAGAAGCTCATTCTGGTGACCTTGCTGTGACCTCTGACACCACTGGGTGGGACATGGCTATTGCCCTAGCCTGTCAGAAAACTGATTATGAGTTAACTGAAAATGTACACAAGTGGTTTCCGCAGAATCCAAAAGTGTCAACATTTGTTGAATTTGAATAATGGTTAGTTTTGACTAATCCGCTTTCTTTCTAGCAATTGTTGACAAAATATTCCTGCCTCTTTGGGGACCAAAGACTTTAAGTGGAGGGAGGGTGTAGCCAGGAGCTGGATATATACATATTCCTGCAATCAGGAGACACTGTGTAGCATTGCTGCAGGGGGAGCCATTTCCCACTAATGCTGAGCGTGATGCTGACCTGTTACCTTCTTATTCAAAGACAAGGCAGAGCAAGGCATCTTGGGATATGTAGTCCACATGGATGGGATTTTCCCTCCGGCTGAATCATCAGGAACTACAACTACCAGCTGGCTGATAGGGAAGAGCAGATCCCTGGGAGAGACTATAAGAGGGATCGGTTGAGACCTAGCACGCTTTCTTGGGACCCGGCGTGGATATGTGTGCAGGTATTCTGTGATAGTGTGAGTTTCGGCCTGCACCAGCAGAACTATCCAGTGGATATCCGGAGAGACATCTGTGGGCAGCTCCCTTTAGCTGTTCCGCGGCAGCCTGGAGGTCGCTCCCATTCCATTCATCCTGCAGTGATATCAGATTCGGGTGAGCCGTTGTGTGGTGCGGCGGAGGCCGGACACTATACGCTGAGCCACATTCCTGAGAGCCAGCCATCATCACCATCAACATCATCACCATCATCTCTTGTTCCAGTGTGGTGAGCGGCAATAGCCCAACCTTAGACACTGTAAATAGACAACATTGTCTCCTGCACAGCTTAACATCTTTAGTGCCAAGGATCTAGACCAAACATCATAGACACTATATACAGACATCTTTACTTTCTATTGCCCTGCTGCTACTTGTAGTTCCACAGAGTGTAACATCTTTAAGTCAGTGATCACTGTGAATCCAGCTTCAGTTTGCTTCATACAGGAAGACTGTTTGCTGTTTATTCACAATTTATTCATTCAGTTTGCTTTGCATTGCTTTGCCATTCAAAAATTCCTTGCATACAATCAAATATCAAGGGCTAGCTGAAGATCAACTGTACTGCCGCACAGCAATACAGGACTACTTTCCACCTCCTTCCCCACTTCAGGGATTTGTTTTACTGAGCTCATAGAGTTATAATTCAAGAAGAACTCTCTGAAAGAGCAGGTTGAATTTCAGCACAGCTTTCTCATTGCTAGAAGTTATAACTTGTTATTTACTGTTCTGCATTTGTGTGTGTAGGAGCAGTAGAGAGGGGTCTTACATTCATAAGAGCCATGGGAATGCAGGCCGCACCTACCCTCCCCTAATACCAAACTTATAATACCTATTTAAATAAAACGCAAACTACTTTTTGGCATGTTTATTGGTGTATTCAGATCAATAAATAATACTAACAATATTCTGATAATTTTATTAATTCATAAAATCCATCAATTTCAACAATACACTTAAAACAGCTCAGTCTTAAAGGACTCGAACATACAGAATATTTTAAAACCAAAGTCCCCCCTACACTTATGCAGAGTGACAGACCACATAACTTGCTTAGCGACTAGGGAGGGGGGGTGAGGAGCTTGTTGCACCTACACTGACTAGGTGAGCACTGGCGAGAATACCTGTGAGAAGGGTCCTATATATAATGAGCCCTTTTCCAGAACATTCCACAGGGGTCACGTGACTATCTGGGAATTACCCAATCGGCCTGTTCACCTTAATCCCGCCCCCATACCTATTTGGAAACCTCTTAAAGGGGCCCTGTCCCTAATACATTAACCTGCACATAACTTCCTAACATTATCTTATTATATAAATCTGTCCTATGTTTTATAAAGGGAGGGGCGACGGCATGACCATGCTTGTCAGGCTCAAAGGTTTAAGCCTTCTTAGTCCATTCCTCTGCTCTCCTGTAGCCTGTTCACATAGGCATTGAATTGAATGTGCTTGGTTGTGTGCAGAGATTATAGTGTCCACTGTTAAATGTTCAAATCTGATAGGTGGATGACATTTAGGTGTTGATAACATTTCTATAGGAAATAACATTTTAAAGTGTAAACTTGAGTTGATTCTCTCATTTCTTTTTTTCATCTCATTAAGTAAACTTTACTGGTTTATCCAATTTTGGTGTATTTATTTCCTTCTTGTTGTCATTTAAAGGAAAGGAAAATGTATGAACTCAGGGTGTCAGAGGTGGCAGAGTACTTACAGGTCAGGGCAACCACAGGGGTACTGATGTAATTTGCGACCCTCAAGAGGGCAGTGTTACATGTGAATAATTGCTATGGACAAGATTTCTGGTTCCTATCTGGAGAGCCACTTTTATGAAAAGTCTGCATTAACTGTTATATACAGGTAAGCCAAATGATGTCTTTAGGCCGGTTTCACACTGCTGTGCTACGGTTTAGCTGCAGAGCAGTTGTATTTGTGTTTTTCATGCGATTAATCCGTGGTTTCCCATAGACTTTCTATAAGGTCACGCATTTTTGGCACATTCTCTGAAAGTGCACCAAAGATGTATGTATGGTAGTAAGTAGGTGACACTTCCTCCATGTTCTCCCCCTCATTGGGTGCCAAGTGTGAGTCACATGGGAGGCCTAGCCCTGGGTGGGTTCTTCTGGGCTATGCTAGACACCTAGAACAAGGTCACTGTCATGCACATAGGGTACCTTACTTGTACCATGCTCACCAATGCCCTGGGACAGGGTCGAAGTTGCTTACAAGGATAACTCCACCTTAAGGTGGACCTGTGACTCAAAGGTGGCCATACACTGTGTACACTTGAACAGACTACTGAAGTCTAGTTGGCTCTCTTCATGTTGATGTGCACCGCTACTGTCACTGTTGCATCTAGTAGGGACACACAGAGCCGATACCCTCTCTACCTGCCCTTAATGATGCAGGACCAGTAGGTCAGACCCAAGAAGCCTGCCAAGAAAAAGCCAGGAAACATAATGAACTCTAACCTTCCTGGCTAGTGCAGCACTAAACTGAACTGCAATAGGCAACCTGTCTACATGCAGGACTTTTGGTGCGCTTTTAGAAATTAGCCAAAAACGTGCAACCTAATAGAAAGTCTATAGCAAACTGTGGGTTAACAGCACAAAAACCATGCGTACACCTGTGCTGCAGCCAAACCACAGTGCAGCGGTAAGAAACTAGCATTACAGTATAAAATAAAAGAATCTGTAGCTGATATAGATCTAATTCATTAGAAAACCTACATTAAAAGTTAGATACTGTATATTAGTATTTAAAGCGTATCTGCAATCATGCACATTTTTCAAGGTTTTGTCTCTTTGAAAGAGCTGTGAGTACAGAAAAATGTAATTATCCCATCAGAAGTCTATGGAGCTCTTAATAATGCTACCTCTGATGTGCTGAAATCCCAAGCATTATTGTCCGCCCTGCCTGAATTCTTCTATGCTCGACTACAGAACACCTTCCACTATTTAAAACAAGAGTTTGTTGTTTTAACAAAAGTAAGAGTTTATTTTCATAGATAAAAAAAAATCCAATTGCCTGGCAATTTTCTGCTTGGGAATTGTTTGCATGGGTTTTTCCATCTGACGCCAGTGCTACAGTGTGCAGTTGTGACAAGTTTTATAGAGATGAATGAGTAGACAGTAGACTTTATAAAATAAGTGCACTGCACTATTTGTTCAGCAACCTTCATAACTCACTGATTGATTTTACTTGCTGCCTGCAATCACTCTTTAATGTTATTACTGCATGTAGGGGGAAAAAAAGGGTAACGACAGTTGTTTCCTATTGACATCATTTCACGTATTTTTTTTTTTTTTTCATACTCTCGACTCTCAGGAGGAAAAAGCATTTTGTAAATGACTTTACTCTTTAGCAATGATGTTTGGCATTCTGCTACTATTCCCTGACATCAACCAAGATCACCACACAGTATAAAGTATAAATCCACATCTGCACCTCACAAATATTTTAAAATCACAGAAGCATTACACATTTAAACACAACTGATTTCTTGTTCTTGTTCTTTCATATGCCAATAAAACAAAATAAATACTTCAGTACTTAAATGTAAAAGGATATAAGGTTGTACAATCTATAGAGACCAAAATTGATCCAATTCTCTGGTCGAACAAATGCAGGTGTTCATATGTAGAAATATTAATACGAAGTGGAGTCGACAACTTTGACACTGAAAAATGAACAGAGAGCACACCGGCAAAGTGTAAAACCCTCAATAAATTTTACTCAAACTGTCTTGTACTAGCAAAAGTATTTGATGTAAACGTGTATTTCTCTCCAACCTTGGCTATCAAAACCATTAGACATCGTTTACAGACTGTTGAACTGCCAAAGTCCACCTCGATGACGCAAAACGGCTTACATCTACTCTGAGGGTGCTGAGGAAGAGGACGTACAAACTTTTGTACAATTGTGGCAGTGCCTAGGTGGACTGTGGCAGTTCAGAAGTCTGTGATTGATGTCAACTGGCTTGAGAGACATTTGATTTTATAGATGTGAGATATGCGTTTACATTGAGTATTTTTGTGAGTGCAAGAGAATTTGAATTAAACTAAATTGAGGGTTTCTCATTATGGTGAGATTTATGTTCATTTTTCTTGTTCTTTCATGTATTTTAACTGCTCAGCCCAACTTACATTTACTGCGGCAGGGCGGCCACTCTGTGCAGATCACGTATCTACTACGTGATCTGACACTTCCCAGTCTGGGGCACGCACCGCTGTCGACCTGTTCCCACTGTGATTATACACAGTGGGAGCCCAATGGCGGGTACCGTGGAGTGGGAAACGTATGTGGGCTGCTCAGGCTTGATGGGTAGGGGGTATGTGGACAGGGCATCCGCAGCTGCTGCTTGAGTGCTGATAGGGAATGGAGCCCGTCCTGTCTCCTTCAAAGGTTCAAGAAAGGAAGGGTGACCCCTGGAAGTCGCACATCTATGGTGTCCTACTGCAATGAATGGAGTGGCAACCCCAGCCTGGACTCCGAGCAGACCACGTCCCCAATGCATTTCACTCCACCCCCCTGTAGATTAGTCATGGGGACTCGATGTCTGCCGGCACCTTCTGATTAGACAGCAGAGAGGCAGAACGACAATCTGCCTATGTAAACAAGGCAGATTTTTTGTTCTGTCAGAGGGCAGGTACTGATCCTGTGTTTCTGCTAAGCAGGAACACGGATCTTTGCCTTCCCCCAGTCAAAGCACCACCCCCTCAGTTAGTAAGCACAACTTAGGCATACATTTAACCCTTTAATCAGCCCTGATGTTAACCCTTTCCCTTCCAGTGTCATTAGTACAGTGACAGTGTATATTTTTTAGCACTGGTCACTGTATTAGTGTCACAGGTCCCCAAAAAGTGTAAAAAATGTCAGTTAGTGGTCCGATTATTCAGCTGCAATATTGCAGTCCCGCTATAAGTTGCTGATCGCCACCATTACTGGCAAAAAAATAAATGAATAAAAATTTCCCATAGTTTGTATACACTATAACTTTTGCGCAAATCAATCAGTATACGCTTATTGGGATTTTTTTTACCAAAAATACCAGTATGTAGCAGAATACATATTGGCCAAAATTGATGATGGAATTAAATTTTTTAAATTTTTATTGGGTGTGTTTTATAGCAGAAAGTAAAAAATATTTTTTTTTGTTTGTTTATAGTGCAAAAAATAAAAACCGCAGAGGTGATCAAATACCACCAAAAGAAAGCTCTATTTGTGGGAAAAAGGGACTACATTTTTTATTTGGGTACAGTGTCTCACGACTATGCAATTGTCGGTTAAAGTAATGCAGTGCTGTATCGAAAAAATGCCTGGTCAGGAAGGGAGGTAAACCTTCCTTGTGTGGTTAATGACATCTCAATTTAGAGGCACCTGGGTAGGTTTAATCACATGAGTGAGATTTTCCTGAGACTGTATTGCGGAGGCTGCTAAACGGCACTGTGCATGACTGGCAGTTAAAAATCATATTAGATATATCCAGCAGTCATTTTGGATTTTAAATACCCCTCCAGTGATCATACAAGTACACTTTTGTAAGAAAAAATATATACAAAATCTTTATTTCTAACAATACAATATTTAAAAACCGCATATCAATTGTCATGGCTTGCATACTGATACCAACAAATCTTTGTCCGCTACAAACATGCATGGCTGTTGGTCGGGATGAGGAGATAGGGTCAACGTGTTTCGTGGAAATAACTGCTTCTTCAGGACCATTTGCTCCTTATTTTATTATTCTTTATATTTCCCCTAGTCTGGGGCTGATCTTTCTCCCACAGGCCCGCAAGACTGTACTTCATTGGATTTTCCACCAGTACATTTCCATATACTGTGTGGTCTAGTTGAAAAACACATACATTGAAATCTTTCAGAAAAAGGTATCATATTTACATATATTGTTTTCCCTTCCCATTCCCCCGTCCCTAGCTTCTCCTTAGGGATAGCTATTATGTTTTTCTTTTGACCTCATGACTATTATAAATAAATGTAACTATATTTTCTGATGTTCTGCAAATCATAATTATATATATATTTTGTTCTTAGAACCTATATTTTTGTGATCATGTGCATTTAAATGGTCCTGAAGAAGCAGTTATTTGCACAAAATGCTTCAACCCTAGCTCTTCATTTCGTCCAACAGCCATGCATGTTTGTAGCGAACAATGATTTGTTGGTATCAGTATGGAAGCCATGACAATTGATATGTGTTTTTAAATATTTTATTATTAGAATTAAATATTTTGTATATATTTTTTCTTACAAAAGTGTACTTGTGTGATCACTATAGGAGTGTTTAAAACCTACTATTTACCCTTTTTTGCAATATATTTATTACAAGGATGATACCCTCCACTGGCACATCTTCCTAGTTGGAACCTCCTCTACATACATCCAAAAAACACACTAAAAAAACTATTTTGGTAAAAATTTTGTTAAAAAAATAAAACGAATGCATCCACCACATCTAATGATTGTTAAGCTGCAATATATTACATTTTTGGTTTTGAGTTTAATACCATTTTAAACTATAATTCTTTTATTTTCATATCCTAAATTTTTTATACAACGTTCTAATCCAATTAGAATAAAATATTACTATATTCTGTTAAAGTGTGGACATTTTAAAGCCCTGCTTCTGTATAAAGTTTGTAAACAATAGGTACATATGGTCATATTTACTTGTTCATTGCATTTGCAGACTTTGCTTCCTTCTTAGCAGTATCTAATGATTTGTAAGCTGCAGTATATTATATTTCTGGTTCTGGGTTTAATACCCATCTGCGAGAGTCTGTGGTTTTACACCCCTGTCACACTTCCACAAGAGTCTTACTCCTTATGCTGCAGTATCTGTAATGTTGAAAAGGCCCAATAGGAAGCATACTCTTTGTAGTGAATGTGTTAAATAGGTAGATATCAGAACTGAGGGGACATAGAATAATTTCAAAGTCTATAGAAAGATAATGGGCTTGTAAATGACTGAAACCACTTCAACCCAAAGCTAAAATATCTAAACTGAGCTGACTGGAACTAAAAGGACCTCTGTCATTAGAGAAATAGGAATGGTGCCATTTCTGGCCCTCCCTTCTAAAACTGTTTTTGACAGCCTGGCTGTCAACCCAGTCCTCTTGCTTCACTACTCTGAGCCAATGACCTGGAACAAATGTACAGGTGAAGACTTCTGACTTAAATAAGATTTTCCTAAACTGCACACTTGTCAACGGTCAGACTCAGCAAGTATTAAGGCCAGAAATATTTAGCAAAGGGAAAAACAGAGCAAGAAAATAAATAAATAAGGCACTGTCTTTTATATTAAAAAGCTTTACATGTTTGAAAGTACAATGGTTTTAAAATAGGAGTTTTACATGGCAACTCATCTCAGAAGTATAAATTACTGTAAAAAGACATCTCACTCTAGGCAAGGCAACAATAATCTTATAAAAAGTATACAAAATATTAGTCATGTGCATTGGTAATTGGCATCTATGTAAGTTCTCCTGAGCTGCACAATGACTCCCAATGACGTCATCCCCTCCTGACCTCCCCCTGTTCTCCTCCTGGTCAGGCAGCATATAAGGAGGCACTAGTACAGCTACAACCCAGGCAAGCTTTGTTCAAGAGCACTTATTCATTGGAGTGCATCCTGTGCCAGAATAATCACACAGAACATCCGAGGACATACTCACAGCTTAGTAAAAAAAAGGTAAGCTAGATCTTTTGCCTTCTCCCTACATGCTAAACCTTTTAGAATATTTTCTGAACAGCTGTAATATTTACATATAGCTTATATCAAGTAAAATATTTTTTAAAGACCATTAATACATTTTAAAGCTATATTTAAATACTGCTTCATTTTAATACAATTCAAACTTGTTTATTTATTAGAAAAATACCTAAACAGTTAATGTTATTCATTTTAAAATAGACATATAATGAAATCAGTTTTTTTTTTTTTTAAATACACTTTGAAATGTTTTAGTTTGCCATTACATGTGTTCTTTCCTTAAATTATTATTATTAATATTAGGTATTGTGCTTATTTAATTTTAAGTAATAGTAGTTACACATCAAAAGATACATTTTGCCCATTATAGTTATTAAAATGCAGGTACACACACACACACACACACACACACACACACACACACACTACAAGTAAATTCTAAACTCGTTTTGGCGGGCATGGACTTGCAAATTATGTTGGCTTCTTTTCTGATGCAATATAATATAAGGGTTGCATCGTGCTCTGATATACAGCCTGAGCCTGTCTCAAGGCAATATAATCCTTACAGTTCACAGCAGGGCTCCTTGGTGCTTTCCAAAATGCTAGACTATACTCTATATGAATGGAGAACTGCAATAGTACATGTGTTCACTGGAGTAATGAAGAGGTATAAAAACAAGAGCAAAGTACTGACAGTGCTGTTGCCAACAGTAAAAAAATGCCATCCTAAATTATCTTTAGGTGGAAAATGAAACATAAAATGATACTGTGCGAGCCTGCAAGTACACATTGTGTTTTCATTAGTTGGAAATGTTTGCAAATGTCAAATTAATTTGAGATTAGTAAAATACTAATAGACTTATGGGCCAGCCACACGTATTTAACAGACATCGAATTCTCTATCTCTCGATATGAGCTGGTACTGTTTTAAAGTGTAGATTTTATTGAGCACCCAAGGAATACTAAGGTGTAAAATGCATTTTAAGAAGGTTGGATAAGGTCAGTTTCGGTAGTAGTAAGCCAATGCCTACATACTGTGGTTTAGAACATAGCTTAGACAGCAATTTCCTATTTTAAGCTGTGTAATAATATAGCAGAGGGGTATATCTCATCCCTACTAAGTAATACGCCACATTAATAGTCTAAACTGATTATTTTTAGTAAGATTAATGTGTAATAGTCTAAATACCAATATTAGCTTGAATTAATGATTGGAGGACCTTCATTTAAAAAAAAAGTCTGCGCATATAACTATGAGAAAATCAGTGTCACGAGAAAGCCTCTTTATTTCATTGTTTCAGAAGCCTACGCTTGATATAACTCAGCAAAAACCTCTGAGATATATTATTCCAAAACCCTTTATATGCATAATTATATTTCTCTGTGTTGTTAAAGATAATCAATATACATTCATTTATTAATATAGCATAAAAAGCAGTAATGTATAGTAATCTTTTCTTGCCTATAGTTGTGTGTTTGCCATTACAAGCTTACATTTGTCATATTGTCCCATCCAAATCTCATAATGCCTAGAAACTACAAGCTCATACATTTACAAAAATATTAAAGCTGTTTAAAAAGATATACAGTAATGCAATTCGATTGAACTCACGAATTCCCAAACAGAGCATCCAGAGCATACAAAGCTGTCATACTTATCACATTCAGATGGTCTAGCAGTTTCTAGTATCCTAAGGGCTTGGGTTGGTGGGCTTTAAACTTGTGTTGATGATCTCAGTTGGTTATCTGTTTGAGATGCTTTTGAGTTCATTTAGAATTCACTGACTGGTACACAATTGTCCTCCTTCTGAACTGAATTTCACCTGTTTCAAGTGGGTTTTGTACCCCCATAGACTTATATGCAAAAGTAAAACTCGTTGGAAGTGAACTAAACAACTAAACCTGTCAACACAGGTTCTTAGATAGTCACCAAGCATATCACTTATGCCAACCACTGAATGGTCTTCTACAAAATCAAGCTGGACAAAATAGGGCCTGATAGAGGAACTATATGCTTATGCTTTTGTATTAGATACCTTTTAAGAAGTCTTAGTGTACCCGCACTCCCGTTTTCACTACCATGCCTGAAACCTACCCATCATTGCTTCTTCATGAAATCTTCCCCCCATGCTCTCATCATTGCAGTTGTATCTCATCCTTCGCCGCTTGTACCACACCTGTACACCAACTCCTGTTCTTACCAGTATGCCTGACCCCCACCCTATCCTCCTTTTCTCAGCACCTCTCCCACATGTTTCCTCTTCACTAACTACTTCACCAACAACTGCCTCAGAACTTGCTGTCACCATACCAATGCACACCTCTGTGCTCTCCTCCACTGCAGTGATGTGCTCTTTCATATTCAGGCTCTTTAATGAACAGGCATACTTGTGCTAGAGTTTTAGTTTAAAGACATTGTTGGATGGGTGTTTGTCATGCCTAACATGACAAGCAATTAAAATGACGCTTATCAGTATCAACAGAATTTGTCCTAGCTTTGTTATGGAGTACTTTAAACACTCCGTGGGGCAAGGGTGGGGGGAGGGAGTCTAATATTAGAACATCTAACAGAGCCATTTGACAGATAGGTATGCTATGTTGTTTTGCTGCATGTCATGTTTTCTTTAGAAAAATAATCAAGATTTAACACTGAACTGTAATGCCCTGTACATACGGTCGGATTTTCCGATGGAAAATGTTCGATGGGAGCTTGTTGTCGGAAATTCCGACCGCGTGTAGGCTTCATCGGACATTTTCCATCGGAATTTCCATCACACAAAATTTGAGATCTGGATCTCAAATTTTCCGACAACAAAATCCGTCGTAAATTCCGATCGTGTGTAGACAATTCCGACACACAAAGTTCCATGCATGCTCTGTATCAAGCAGAAGAGCCGCACTGGCTATTGAACATTTTTCTCGGCTCCTTGTCTGTGTTGTACGTCGCCACGTTCTTGACGTTTGGAATTTCCGACAAGATTTATGTGACCGTGTGTATGCAAGACAAGTTTGAGACAACATTTGTCTGAAAAAATCCATGGATTTTGTTGTCGGAATTTCCAATCGTGTGCACAGGGCATTACAGTGTAATTTGTATATCCAACATGTTACAAAGTAGATTACAAAAAGATTTGTATAAAAAATGGCTAATACTGAAGTTTTGATATAAAGCCTTATCTGGCATCACCCTACAACTTAATTTACTTGCCACTAGGAAGGCTTTGCCATCAAAAATTTCTAAATTAGTCGTTACTTTTGCACATCCTGTTGACATCTTGTATGTCAATTTGTAAACACGGTATAAAAAGATCATTTACTATATTGGCTAATGGATCTTAGGCCTTTCTTGGTCACCTTGGTCTCAGTCTACTTTGTCACTTTGTCAAGCAGCCAAGCTGTTCTACGAGAAAATGAGATTTGACATAAGCCTTTTCAAAACAATATAAATATAGACCAAATTGAAGGAAGTTGGCTGGACATTGTAAGACCTGTCTAATAATGACACTATGCTTTTTCCTCTCTAGCACTCATGGCTCGACGTGAATGTCTTGCGTTGTTTTTCCTTGTGATGACCTTCAGTGTCTGCAGCTCCTTTTGGATGGACCACAAAGTCAGGTAAACATACAGCTTAGCCACAAAGATTTTTTAATACTTTTAATAGAGGTGCTTTTGATGAGAAATATACCAATTGTGAATTGCAAGATTTCACCAGACTGTGTTACAGTTTTCTCTGTTAACAGGGTTTGCACTTGCAGCAATTGGCTTTTCCAACTATTTCTTAAAATAGTCAATATGAATGTCAATTCATGCAGCATCCAGATCGTCATGTTTCCTCTCACTTGGTGATGTGACAAAAAAATTAGTCAATACATTGATTCATAGCAGATAAAAAAGCAATGCATTTTCTGGGACCAAACATACTTCCCCTTCATCAGTGCTTAGGAATTTTGACTGTGCTTAAATGGTAACCAGATGCCAAATAGATCACTATGATTTACTGCTAGGAACAGTTACAGAAGAGCAGGTTAAGCCAGTGTCAGTGAATGCAGCAAAATCCTAGTGTGTTTGGTCCCCCAAAACTAATTGGTATTTTTTGCTATAAATCAATTTTATCATTGAAAACTGCATGTTTGGCACACTCGTTGGATTGTATGTATTAGATTCTCAACTCTGGGTCCTTACCCTGTTCCTTAATTGAGTTCCCATTTTGTGGAGCGCTGGTAAAAGGGAGCAAGTGTGCCCAGTGACTTGTAGAGAACCGAAATCCTGTGCCCCATTTTTCCTTGCGTTAAGTCATTAGTCAGTGGCAGTGACTTTATAACAGTAGAACATCTAACATTGCTAGGTAGAGATGGCCATTTGAGGCAACGTCAGTTAGATAACAGATAGAAAAAGCAAGCTGGTGAGTTACCTACATATATAACGCTAAACACTTAAAAAACAACTCTGCCTATAATGATATATTTTGATTACAACTACCGTATATACTTGAGTATAAGCCGAGTTTTTCAGCACATTTTTTTGTGCTGAAAGTGCCCCCCTCGGCTTATACTCGAGTCACTGCTATTTGCCTACCTGATCAGCCCATGTGTAATGCTCAGATGGCAGCCGACCAGTGTACAAAAGCCGCGCCTCCTCCTCGTCCGCATCCGTGATAGGGGAACACTCAGTTTCCCAGCAGTGAGTCAGTGTTCAGTGTTCCGCCTATCACGGACGTCCTCTCATCCTCATCCCACGGACGAGGATGAGAGGATGTCCGTGATAGGCGGAACACTGAACAATGACTGCTGGGAAACTGAGTGTTCAGCCTATCACGGACGAGGAGGAGGATGAGACGCGGCTTTTATACACTGTAATTGCCGCCGTCTGACTGAATGACACGGGCTGATTAGGTAGGCAGATCGGCACAGGGAGGCTGCAATGGACACAGGGAAGGGCTGCAATGGACACAGGGAGGCTGCAATGGACACAGGGAAGAGCTGCAATGGACACAGGGAGGCTGCAATGGACACAGGGAAGGACTGGCGGGGACACAGTGAGGCTGCAATGGACACAGGGAAGGGCTGCAATGGACACAGGGAGGCTTCAATGGACACAGGGAAGAGCTGCAATGGACACAGGGAGGCTGCAATGGACACAGGGAAGAGCTGCAATGGACACAGGGAGGCTGCATTGGACACAGAGAGGCTGCAATGGACACAGGGAAGGACTGCAGTGGACACAGGGAGGCTGCAATGGACACAGGGAAGGGCTACAATGGACACAGGCAGGCTGCAACAGACACAGGGAAGGGCTGCAATGGACACAGGGAGACTGCAATGGACACAGGGAAGGGCTGCAATGGACACAAGGAGGCTGCAATGGACACAGGGAAGAGCTGCAATGGACACAGGGAAGGGCTGCAATGGACACAGGGAGGCTGCAATTGACACAGGGAAGGCATGCAATGGACACAGGGAGGCATGCAATGGACACAGGGAGGCTGCAATGGAAACAGGGAAGGGATGCAATGGACACAGGGAGGCTGCAATGGACACAGGGAAGGGCTGCAATGGACACAGGGAAGGGCTGCAATGGACACAGGGAGGCTGCAGTGGACACAGGGAAGGCATGCAATGGACACAGGGAGGCTGCAATGGACACAGGGAAGGCATGCAATGGACACAGGGAGGCTGCAATTGACACAGGGAAGGCATGCAATGGACACAGGGAGCAATTCAATGGACACAGGGAGGCTGCAATGGACACAGGGAAGGTATGCAATGGACACAGGGAGGCATGCAGCTACAGATGGACATTGCTGACCCTCTTTTCCACTTACAGTAGCTGCTGCATTTCTCACCCTTGGCTTATACTTGAGTCAATAAGTTTTCCCAGTTTTTTGTGGTAAATTAGGTGCCTCGGCTTATATTTGGGACGGTTTATACTCAAGTATATATACGGTACTAAAAATGTATTTCTTTTACAGACATATGCCTCCACCTGTGGTGTCTTTCTTGGAAAAGTTAGGAGGCTTTTCAAAACAGAGGCTTGTAAGAGATGAAAGAAATGCTGACAATTCTGCTATGGAGGAGTCTGAAGACAATTCAAATGCAGAGAACTTTCAAGATAACAATCAGAACATGCTAAGGTAATTAAAAATGCTTACCCACATGCACATATATAACACTAGTGCAAGATTGGGGATATTATAAACATTGCAGAAGAACTTTTTTTATGTGGTAGTTCCTACAGGAGATTAGTACAGAGGGTATGTGCAAGAGAGGGGTGCAGAGGGTAAAAGACAGCAGTATGTGCAGTAGAGGAGTGCAAATGGGTTTGATAGTGGCAGTATGCACACGAGAGGAGTGTGAACAGTATGACTGTAGGCAGTATGGGTAAGAGAAGAGTGTGGAAGGAATGACAGTGGCCAAAATGTTCAGGTAAGGAGTGTTTGGGGTATAAAGGTTACAGTATGTACAGGAGAGGAGTGCGAAAAAAATTAAAGTAGTATGTATGTGCAGGAGATCTGGCTTCTATTCCCACATGGTGGCAGCCCTCAGTGCATATTTTATCATATTTATGTTTTATGGACTTTTTATGGACTTCCTATATATTCTTTGGGTTGCTATAGAACTCTAAGTGTTTGCGCCTTTTACTTCTATTGGTTTTTGTATGTGCAGGAGAGCATTGTGTAGTAAAAAAACACAAAAATAATCCCCACTGTTTTATTATTTGAGCTGAGTTTAAAGTATATGGACCTTTATTTTTCAGCTACCATAGAGAAAAACGGTATGCTCCATCAGTCAATGCCCGTGGCTGTCACTTGGGCACTTGTCAGATCCAGAATTTAGCTAACATGCTATATCGCCTTGGAAAGAACAACTACAAAGATGGCTCCAACAGAGACACCAAGGATCCATTAGGATATGGTAGAAGGCGCCGCCGATCCTTGGTTTACAGTAAAGACAGGACTGATTCAACTAAAATTTTACAGACCACATAGATCCTGGTTGACTTTCCAAGCTTACTCCACAATTCAAAGAAGACTTAACCTGGAAATTAAAATTACATAGAGCTGAATTTATGGACTTTACGGTGTCCTGTGGTGCAAAACCAAGAGCAAGTCTTCAAGATGGGTTTCTGGGTTGTCAGGTGACGGGCTTAAACAGAACCTGCAAAGGCCACAATTGTGTAGTGATGCACCTGCTTTTAATAGAAGGAACTAAGATTTGTGCACTGATTTCCACTTTAGCAAAACTTTACCCTCTCCTTACACAAAGTGAAACTACTATGCCAGGAGTATGCTTTCCAACAGTAATAATGTAATGTGCTTCAAAGCTACTGTGTATCTCTGTGTGCCAAGAATAATATTATAAAGTTATATTTAGCGTGACGTCAATGTTATGCTTTGCAGTTCTTGTGGATGGTAGTGTGCCTACCGGATGCAGGTGGAATGATAAGGGAACAATTGCACTTGCGTGTCCTAGTGTTTCTTAGGCTTGCTTGAGGAGGGAAGAAGATGTTTACGTAAAGCTTAGATCCCCATTCCAAACAAAATACTTCCTCCTTTTCTACCTCTTGTAGTAAGGTCACAAGTGACGAGTATTTTTTCCTTTGCACTAGATATTAGAAGAAAAATACTTGCACAACAACAGATGTTCAGTGCGTATGTCTCCAGTGGCACAAATTAGATTGACATTGATATTTTGCCAGACCGATATTTTAAAGCCACCCTTTAAAGCAGAAATCCTAGAAATATCATTTAACCATATAATGGTCTGAAGGGTGAGCGTTACAGGAAACCTCCTCTCAAAAATAATAATTTACAAGTTCTCTTATGGCTTTTCCAACATGGAAATAATACAACTCAGCATAAGATGGACATTTATTTCCACAATAAAAAAGCCAAAGGCAAGCAATAAGCACTGTATGGAAGTTTTCTGTATGTTTATATCACATTTTCTGGTAAAGGGGGAGATTGTAAAAAATATTTCAGGTGTAAATATATTATATACACACACTTAGGATATTTAAAGTTTTTACAATTTATTTGTAAGTATTTTTAATTTAATATTTTTAAGTTATATTTTTGTCGGGTATTGAAGATTTTTATACACATATTATGTCATGACACATGGGAACTTTTCTGTAATTTGTGAACTGATTAAAAGCAAGTTTATTCATATCCAAGTGGATTGTGGTGTATCTATAAACACGTACTGTACTTTTATTCTTCAAAGTGTTCAAAAACCACAGATAGAGCCATTATCAATATAAACACATTTGTGGATGAACTAGATACTGTACATTGCATATTATGTTTTGCCATTTTCCATTCAACTTCAGCTATTCCATAAAAATTGCTTTCTTAATGACCTTCAGCCAGTGTGGATTAAAAAAGTGCAAAGTGCACCAACTCAAACAAAGGGAGATGTCCCCCATGTGGGGTTTTCTAGGCAGCAGAAGGGTGAAAGGATAATATTGATATTACTTTGGGTGTGCTGCATTCTGTTCTTCTCTCAATAAGTGTCTTCCTTGTTTATAGTGCACCAACTCATTACTAACCAATAGAAATATAAGACTAATATGTTCCGTGTGCTTCTTTTTGTCATATGTCTTGTTATTAATGCGAATAATTAATAATTCATTTTTACCAAGGGTTTCTGTAGTAGCACAGGTGGCAATACATCCCTTCCACTCGGCAGAAGTAAAAATAAACTTTTCTAAGCCTAAGTGGTAAAATGTGGTATGTTCATGTCACTGTTACTAATACTTGATACACAAAAATGCCTCATGCATAATAGTAAGCTTTCAAGCATCATATACTCACATCGGTAAAGTGGGTGGAGGAGTTAAATGTCCTTGAATCAGAGTTCCACTTGTCCACTTTACTGCACCACTTGCACTTCATTTTTAGGGGTGAGGATAGATGTATCCCAATAGAAATAATAATAGAAAGTCTGCATACAAACATGAAAAAGGAAATTAAGTTTTCTTCATATAAGCCAATAAAGTTCTATCTTTAATTTTTCTGGTATATATTACAGTGTACAAACAAATTCATTGGTAAATGTTTTCATATATGAGAGTGAGGTTACCTGTTATATACAATAATTTGATATTGTCACTTAATATACTTCAATCTTCACTGGGGATGTTAATAGGATTCTAATGAACCTTGCATAAAGATCAACTGAATAGTCACATGGAAAAATGTGGACATGGCCAAAATGTGGGTGTGACTGAACAACAGACTTTTCACATAAAAGACCTCATGGGAACCATGCCCCCTTCCTCCTTTCGCAGTTAACACCCCATGTTATTCATGCTGCCCGCATTTGTAAAAAGGGCCCCATATCAATTTTTTTGCCTTGTATTCACTGGGAGCACCCCACGTCATTCACTTCTCTTCCATTCACATACAGCACCCCATGTCAGACTTGTCCCTCCCATTCACAGAGAGCACCTTATGTTTGCAAAGTTCCTCCTATTCACAGACAGCACTCCATGTGAGCCATATCTTACCTGTTCATAGACAGAACCCCAAGTGAGCTATGTCATTCCATTCATGAGGAGAAACATATGTCAGACATGTTCACCGATTCACAGAGAGCACCCTATGTCAGACATATCCATCCATTCACAAATAGCAGTTCATGTCAGCCATCTCTCCTCCATTCGCATATAGCACTCCAGGTCACACATGTTCCACCTATTCAAAAAGAATTCCCCATGTCTATGTCACTCCATTCACAGATAGGACCTTCTGTCAGCCATCCCCCTCTCTATTCACAGACAGTACCCCTATGTCAGCCATGTCTCTCCCATTCAAAGAAAGAACCTCCTGTCAGCCATACCTCTCTCCATTCAAAGACATTCTG
Organism: Aquarana catesbeiana; assembly: GCF_042186555.1. NCBI lineage: Eukaryota > Metazoa > Chordata > Amphibia > Anura > Ranidae > Aquarana > Aquarana catesbeiana. The sequence continues at coordinate 57,835,324 of NC_133333.1, read as the reverse complement.
AGAGGGACCCGTAGTCCATTTGATCTCAATTGTTGGTTGCAATTAGGGATGGGCCGAACACCCCTCGGTTTGGTTCACATCCAGAACATGCGAACGGACCGAAAGTTCGCGCGAACATTTGAACACCGTTAAAGTCTATCTATGGGACTCGAATGTGATTTTAATGATGCTTAAAGTGAAAAAATAAAAATGAAATATTCCTTTAAATATCGTACCTGGGTGGTGTCTATAATATGCCTGTAAAGTGGCGCGTGTTTCCCGTGTTTAGAACAGTCCCTGCACAAAATAACATTTCTAAAGGAATAAAATTCATTTAAAACTGCTTGCGGCTGTAATGTAATGTCAGGTCCCAGCAATATGGATGAAAATTATTGAGAAAAATGGCCTTTGGGTCTTTGTATGGGTATTAAGGGGAACCCCGCACCCAAATAAAAAAAAGAAAAGGCGTGGGGCCCCCAGGCCCTGTATACTCTGAACAGCAGTATACAGGTAGTCCAAACAAGACAGGGACTGTAGGTTTGTTCTTATGTAGAATCTGTTTGTAATTTGGAACAGGTACATTTTGTAAGTGTAGCTCCAGCCAAAAAAATCTATTTTAAAGCTTTTTGGAAAACATAGGGAAGGGTTATCACCCCTGTAACATTTGTTTTGCTGTCTGTGCCCCTGTTCAGAAGATTTCACCTCACTTTTTGTCCCAATGACAATTGGATTTTGAAAATTTGGGGTTTTAAGGGATCAAGGATTGGTGATAAATCAGTGGAGGAGACACCTTTTTCCCATATTAACTCTTACAGGAGAGAATTCCCCTTCCTAGGGGTAGATTTCCTCTCACTTCCTGTTGTCTCCCTCCGTTTGTAAGTCGGATTTTTTAAAACAGGGGACCGCCTGTATAAACTATACGGCCTGCCCTATACACTCTGCGAAAAATTGGGCCTTAAGTGTTGGTGGTACCAGAACACTGTAAGCCCTCACAGTTACTCTTGCTGGGCGCTGGAACGGGCCCTGCTGTGAAAAATTATATCAAGAATTGTAATTACATGGCCCTGTTAAACAGGGGCAGAAAAATTGGGTCTTAGGCTGTGGTGGTGGTGGCACAACACTGTAAAGCCTCACAGATACTTTTGTTAATATTATATCAAGAATTGTAATTACATGCCCCTGTTAAACAGGGGCAGAAAAATTGAGCCTTAGGCGGTGGCAGCGGTGGTGGTGGCACAACACTGTAAAGCCTCACAGATACTTTTGTTGAGCGCAGGAACAGGCGCTGCTGTGAAATATTAGATCAAAAATTGTAATTACACGCCCCTGTTTAACAGGGGTAGAAAAATTGGGCCTTAGGCAGTGGTAGTGGTGCCACAACACTGCAATCCCTCACAGATACTCTCATTGAGCACAGGAACGGGCCCTGCTGTGAAATATTATATCAAGAATTGTAATTACTTGCCCCTGTTAAACAGGGGCAGAAAAATTGGGCCTTAGGCAGTGGTGGTGGTGCCACAACACTGCAACCCCTCACGGATACTCTTGTTGAGCGCAGGAACGAGCCCTGCTGCAAAATATTACAGCAAAAATTGTAATTACACGCCCCTGTCACGTACCTTTCAGCGGAGTCCGAAATGACGAGGGTGGCCTCTTGCACTGTCCCGGTCCTAGCACCCCTGGAGGTTGAGATAGGGCTGCTAGGGCGGCGGAAGGGTGCAGGCGCCTGCTGGCAGGATCAGGAAACACCGGAGCCTTTGTGAAGGAGGTGGGATGCTGATCACAGGATTGGTTTAGGAAAAGTCCAACAGGAACATTTGCAGTCAGGGGCAGGCAGAAGTTGGCAACGTGCTGACAGTAAGGTACACAATCGGCAGGCAGGCTCGTAGTCGGGGACTGGCGGTGGTTGGCAACCGGCTGGCAGGAAAGTACAAGATCAGGAGACAGAGCCGTAGTCAGAAGTCCAAGCCGGGGTCGGTACAGGAAGCAGAGGCAAGCAGAGATGCAGGGGTAATCCGAGAGTAGTCGTGGAAGCCAGAAGTTCAGGATCAAGGTAATCAAACAAGACAGCAGCAAGGATACAGGAACTAGCTGAGACAATCCAGCACTGACACTAGTTCACTGATCATTTAAGTAGGGTGCCTGGTCCGGGGCTCGCTCGTTCTTGCCGTACGTTTGAGCAAAGACTGCTGGCTGGTGCACGGGAATGAGCATTTGTTGCGATGGTTCTCTGACATTGTCCCCTCCTTATGGGCAGCCTCCGGCTGCCCATCTGGGTCCTCCTTTCCGCATGAGAGCAATGAAAGGCTTGTATAAGTCTTGGGGCATGGAGGTTTGTCTCTGGTTCCCAGGAATTTTCTTCTGGACCAAAACCTCTCCACTTAATTAGATATTGATTCTGTCCCTGCCTTCTCCTGCAATCTACAATGGTCTCAATCTCGAAATCCTCCTCTCCATCCACCATTATAGCTTCTGGGGGCCCCACTTCACGATCCGGAAAGGGATTAACCACATTGGGTTTCAACAGGGAGGCATGAAACACAGGGTGGATCTTAAAGGAGTCGGAAAGTTCAAGTTCATAAGCCACTGGGTTAATTTTTCTCTTGACCGGAAAAGGTCCCAGGTATTCAGGTCCCAATTTCCTGGACGGACAGGACAATTTCAGATTTAATGTTGAAAGCCACACACGGTCAAATCCAGTTCTCCTCTCCTCCTCCTGTCGAGGATTTTCCTGTGTCCTGGAAATGGTCTCTCTCAGCACCTGGTTATTGGTAGCAAGGAAGTTTAGTCTGTCCTGAACAGCTGGCAAAGGAGAATCTGGAATCAACATTGGCAAGAAAGAGGGAGGAAACCCATAGTTTGAGAAGAAGGAGGATTGATTGGTGGCTGCATGGGCAGAGTTATTAAATGCGAATTCCGCCAAGAGCAGTAGTGAGGCCCAATCTTCTTGGGTAAAGGAGGTGAAGCAGCGCAGGTATTGTTCCAGCGTTTGATTGGTACACTCAGCCTGCCCATTGGACTGGGGGTGGTAAGCCGAAGAGAAATTGAGTTTGATGCCCAGCGCTTCGCATAGTGCTTTCCAAAATCTTGAAGTGAACTGCACTCCACGATCTGAAACTATGTCACTAGGAATTCCGTGCAGTCTAACCACCTCTTTAATGAAAACTTTAGCAGTTTCTGTTGCTGATGGGGTCCCTTTCATGGGGATAAAATGTAACATCCTGGAGAGGCGGTCCACCACCACAAAGATGAATGAAAACCCTTCAGATGGAGGGAACTCTACAATAAAATCCATCGCGATTTTATCCCAGGGTCTTTCAGGAATGAGTAGAGATCTTTATAAGCCCCATGCTTTGCTTTTGCTGTTCTTATTCCTGAGGCAGATTGAGCAGGAACCAACATATTTCCTGCAATCCCTTGCTAGGCTAGGCCATCAAAAATGTCTCTGGATCAAATCCGTGGTCTTGTATCCCCCAAAATGGCCGGCCAACGGGTAGTCATGGCATACTTATAGGATGGTAGCACGTAGATTCTGTGGTATGAAAACTTTATTACCCTGCCAATAGAGTCCATCATTTTCCTGAAGGTTCATATCTGGGGGCAGAGAAATTCCCCTGGATGCTTGATGAATCTGTGACATTAGGTCGGCTTGTGTAAGCAGAAAATTTCCAGCCTGTAGGATGGTATCCGTTTGGGGTGGAACTTCAATTTCCGTGAACATACGCGATAGCGCGTCAGGTTTCACATTATTGGACCTGGGCCGGAAGGTTATATGGAAACTGAAGCGTGAAAAAAAAAGAGTCCATCTTGCTTGTCTGGGTCTGAGGCGTTTGGCGGTCCTGAGATATTCCAAGTTTTTGTGATCCGTGAAGATCAGTATTGGGTGTGTTTCTCGCTCCAAGATGTACCGCCGCTCTTCCAGGGCTGATTTATTTGCCAACAGTTCTCAGTCTCCCACATCATAGTTCCTTTCTGATGGCCCTAATTTCTTTGAGAAAAAGGCCACAGGGTGCATCAGAGCCTTAGGTCCTTGGCGCTGCAACAAGATGGCCCCTACAGCGCTTTCTGAGGCATCCACTTCCAGGATGTATGGAAGAGCGGGGTCAGGGTGCTTCAGTACCAGGGCAGAGGTAAAAAGTCCCCTTAATTTGTCAAAAGCAGCTTGAGCTGCCTCTGTCCATTGAAAATGGTTCTGTTTCTTGGTGAGTTGAGTGATGGGCATGATGATACCAGAGAAGTTTTTAATAAATTTCCTGTAGAAATTAGAGAAACCGATGAACCGTTGTACCCCTTTCTTATCAATTGGAGATGGCCAGGACATTATAGCTGCTTATTGCCATACCTCCCGTAGAGATTACCAATCCGAAAAAGTGAATGGTTTGCCGTTCAAATTCACATTTCTTGGCCTTGGCATAGAGTCCATTTTGTCTTAATCTAAGAAGAACCTGTTTCACATGGTCACAATGTAGTTCTAGAGAGACCGAGAAAATTAAAATGTCGTCTAGGTAAACGATCATGAATAGGTCTGGGAAGTCTCTGAAGATATTATTTACAAAATGCTGGAAGGTTGCCGGAGCATTGCATAACCCAAAGGGCATAACGAGGTACTCAAAGTGGCCAAAACGAGTCCGGAAGGCCGTTTTCCACTCATCTCCCTCTCTGATTCTGATCAAATTGTAAGCACCAAGTTCTGGAATTAGAGGCAAGGGGTAGTGATTCTTAACGGTAATCCGGTTTAATTCCCTGTAATCCACACATGGACGGAGTGAGTGGTCTTTTTTCTCGACAAAAAATATTCCTGCCCCAGCTGGAGAAGTAGTGTGTCGGATGAACCCTTTCTTGAGATTCTCATTGACATAATCTTTCAAGACCAAGAATTCAGGCTCTGAAAGGGGGAAAATCCTTCCAAATTGAATTTCTGCCCCTGGTAAAAGTTAAATCGGGCAATTGTAGGCCCGGTGGGGGGGAAGAGTGTCTGCTTTCTGCTTATTGAAGACATCCAGGAAATCATGGTACACGGATGGAACAAGGTCTTGGGATTCAGATACTGGTTTAAGCCAACAACTGGGGCCGTATGGTGGAGAGTCTTGAGACAGTTGTGGAGGCAGTAGGAAGACTGGAAGACCACCTTGCCTGTTATCCAATCTATCTGTGGGTTGTGTGCTTGCAACCATGGCATCCCCAGAATTAGGGATGAGCCAAACACCCCCTGGTTTGGTTCGCACCAGAACCTGCGAACGGACCAAAAATTTGCATGAACGTTAGAACCCCATTGACGTCTATGGGACTCGAACGTTCAAAATCAAAAGTGCTCATTTTAAAGGCTAATTTGCATGGTATTGTCCTAAAAAGGGTTTGGGGACTCGGGTCCTGCCCCAGGGGACATGTATCAATGCAAAAAAAACTTTTAAAAAGGGCCATTTTTTCGGGAGCGGTTATTTTAATGATGCTTAAAGTAAAAAAAAAAAAAAGTGAAATATTCCTTTAAATATCGTACCTGGGGGGTGTCTATAGTATGCCAGTAAAGTGGTGCGTGTTTCCCGTGCTTAGAACAGTCCCTGCACAAAATGTCATTTTTAAAGGAAAAAATGTCATTTAAAACTGCTTGCGGCTTTAATGTAATGTCAGGTCCTGGCAATATGGATGAAAATCAGTGAGACAAATGGCATGGATACCCCCCAGTCCATTACCAGGCACTTTGGGTCTTGTATGGATATTAAGGGGAACCCCGCACCCAAATTAAAAAAGGAAACAGCAGTATACAGGCTCTGTACTCTGAACAGCAGTATATAGGCGGTGCAAACAAGACAGGGACTGTAGGTTTGTTGTTAAGTAGAATCTGTTTGTAATTTTGAACTGGTACATTTTTAACGTGTTTAGCTCCAGCCAAAAAATCTATTTTAAGCTTTTTGGAAAACATAGGGAAGGGTTATCACCCCTGTGACATTTGTTTTGCTGTCTGTGCTCCTCTTCAGAAGATTTCACCTCACTTTTTGTCCCAATGACAAATGTTTTTGAAAATGTGGGTTTTTTTGTGAAACAAGGATTGGTGATAAAGCATCAGTGGAAAGGAGAAATGTTTTTCCCATATTAACTCTTACAGTAGAGAATTTCCCTTCCTATGGGTAGATTTCATCTCACTTCCTGTTGTCTCCTTCTGTTTGCAAGTTGGATGTTTGAAAGTAGGGGCCTGCCCTATATACTCAGCAGAAATTTGGGCCTTAGGTATTGTTGTGGCCACAACACTGTAAGCCCTCACAGGGCCCTACTGTAAGTCCTCACAGAAACGGGCCCTGCTGTGAAATATTAGATCAAGAATTGTAATTACATGCCCCTGTTGAACAGGGGCTGAAAAATTAGGCCTTAGGCACTGGTGCTGGTGCCACAACACTGCAACCCCTCACAGATACTCTAGTTGGAATGAAGGAACGAGCCTTGCTGCAAAGTATTGCATCAAAAATTGTAATTACACGCCCCTGTTAAACAGGGGCTGAAAAATTGGGCCTTAGGCACTGGTGCTGGTGCCACAACACTGCAACCCCTCACAGATACTCTAGTTGGAACGCAGGAACGAGCCCTGCTGCAAAGTATTGCATCAAAAATTGTAATTACACGCCCCTGTTAAACAGGGGCTGAAAAATTGGGCCTTAGGCACTGGTGGCGGCGCCCAGAACCAAAAATGTTCTTACACGCTATCAGCGTGATCATTGAGGAGGAAGAGGATAATTACTCAGGATAGTCACTCAGCATCAGCATAGGCAGTCTTTGAAGGGATCTGAGATTTCAAAAAAAATTATTTGGTTACATCAGCATCAGGTGCTTGGTAGCTGGTGGTGATCCAAGACTGATTCATTTTTATGAAGGTGAGTCGATCGTCCGAGTCGGTGGACAGACGCACCCTGTGATCGGTTACAAAGCCTCCAGCAGCAGTGAATGTGTGTTCCAAAAGAACGCTGGATGCAGGACAGGCCAGTAGCTCAATTGCATACTGTGCAAGCTCTGGCCAGTGATCCATCCTCAAGACCCAGTAACCCAGAGGATTTTCGGTGGGAAAGGTGTCCAAGTCAGATCTCGCCCCTAGGTATTCCTGCACCATGTAAAACAGACACTGGCGATGGTTGCTGGAACTGATCACACCTTGGGGCTACGGACTAAAAAATTGTCTGAACGCATCGGTCAGACGGCCACCTTCTCCACCGCTCCTTCTTTGACTGACCGAAGCCTCAGCAACATGTTGTCCAGAAACAGGAGTTTGTAACCTCCCAGTCTCTGGGAACGCGTTCATCCTCTGCGACGGCAAGATAAGGTCCACAACCTTACCCTTGTAACGTGGATCAAGGAGGGTTGCCAGCCAGTATTGGTCCTTCTCCTTGATACCACGAATACAAGGATCCTTACGCAGGCTTTGCAGGATCAGGCAGGCCATGCAGCGTAGGTTTGCTGAGGCATTTGGTCCGGAGTCCTCTGGGTCACTAAGGATGACATGGTCCGCAGCCACCTCCTCCCAGCCACATACAAGTCCATGTGTTTCTTGGGACTGATCCCTTAAAGACTGTTGCTGATGCTGAGTGCCAGGCTCCACCTCCATACTGACACAATCCTCCTCCTCGTCCTCTTCCTGTGTGATCAGCGGGCACGCAGGAACACTGTCTGGATAAATGGGGCCTTGAGAGCTAAGAAAGTCCTCCTCTTCCTGCCTCTTTTCTGCCTCAAGTGCCCTGTCCATTATTCAACGCAGCGTGTGCTCCAACAGATGGACAAGGGGGACAGTGTCACTGATGCATGCACTGTCACTGCTCACCATCCTCGTGGCCTCCTCAAATGGTGACAGGACAGTGCATGCATCCCTGATCATGGCCCACTGGCGTGGGGAAAAAAAACAAGCTCCCCTGACCCTGTCCTGGTGCCATAGTCGCACAGGTACTCATTGATGGCCCTCTGCTGTGTGTGCAGCCGCTGCAGCATGGCCAACGTTGAGTTCCACCTGGTGGGCATGTCATAGATTAGGCGGTTCTTGGGCAGCTTAAACTCCTTTTGGATGTCTGCCAGCCGAGCACTGGCATTAAATGACCGGCGGAAATGCACACAGACTTTCCTGGCCTGCCTCAGGACATCCTGTAAGCCCGGGTACCTGCCCAAGAACCGCTGCACCACCAAGTTAAGGACGTGAGCCAAACAGGGCTAATGGGTCATTTGTCCCTGTCAGAGGGCAGAGAGGAGGTTGGTGCCATTGTCGCAAACCACCATTCCTGCCTTAAGTTGGCGTGGCGTCAACCACCTCTGAACCTGCCCCTGCAGAGCTGACAGAACCTCTACCCCAGTGTGGCTCCTGTCCCCCAAGCACACCAGCTCAAGCACCGCATGGCATATTTTGGCCTGCATACTTGCGTAGCCCCTTGAACGGCTACGGAGCACTGCTGGTTCCGAGGACAAAGCACAGGAAGAGGCCATGAAGGAAGAAGAAGAGGAGGGGGTGGAGGAGAGAGGTGTGTCACAATCATTAGTAGTGGCATTTTGGAGGCATGGTGGTGGAACAACCTCCAACACTACTGCACCTTGTCCTGCATCCTTCCCAGCTGCCAGCAGAGTCACCCAATGCGCGGTGAAACTTAGGTAACGTCCCTGTCCATGCCTGCTGGACCATGAGTCAGCGGTAATATGCACCTTACCTCTGACCGCCCTGTCCAGCGAGGCATGGACATTGCCTTCCACATGCCGGTAGAGAGCCGGAATCGCCTTCCGTGAGAAAAAGTGGCGTTTGGGTACCTGCCACTGAGGAACCGCACATTCCACAAACTCACGGAAGGGGGCAGAGTCTACCAACTGAAAAGGCAGCAGTTGAAATGCTAGCAATTTAGCCAAGCTAGCATTAAACCGCTGGGCATGTGGATGGCTGGGAGCAAACTTCTTTCGGCGGTGCAGCAGCTGGGGCAGGGAAATTTGCCTGGTACAATCTGACGTCGGTGTACCGAAAGCAGATTGCCCACAAGTACTTGGCTGTGACACACCTAATTCTACACCTTCATTCCTCTCAGTGCAGGTCTCAGAGAGGACTGAAGGTATAGTGGGGTAGGAGATCTCAGCTGATGAGGAGCAAGGAGAGGTCCTCTTTGTTCTTTGGTGTGGGTCTTTTAGATACGCTTGCCAACGAACTGCCTGGCAGGTCAACATATGTCTGGTCAAGCATGTGGTTCCCAAGCGGGAGATGTTTTGGCCATGTGAGATACGCTTGAGACATATGTTGCAAATAGCAGCGGTGCGATCTGATGCACTCGTCTCAAAAAAGGCCCACACCAAAGAACTTTTGGAATAACGTGCAGAGACAGCAGCGCCCTGCACATGCGGAGCTTTGGGGTGTGATGCAGTCAGTGTGCTGCCCTTAGGCTGGCCCCTGGAGGGCATCCTGCCTCGTTGGTGATGTGCCTCCTCCTCCTCCTCACTCCTATCAGGCACCCACGTTGAGTCAGTGACCTCATCATCCCCTCCCTCCTCATCACTGGAGCAAACCTGGCAGTATGCTGCAGCAGGGGGAGCATGACTGCCAGATTGCTGTCCTTCTTGGGCACCCCTCTGTCCGTACTCACGTTATTCCCTTCATCTAGCTCAGTATCATCATCAGAGCCTTCTAAACGCTGGGCATCCTTCTAGAGCAGTGGTTCTCAACCTGGGGGTCAGGACCCCCTCGGGGGTCGAATGATGATTTTCCAGGGGTCACCGAATCCTGGGCTGTTCCTGAAGCCCGCACCCCTCTCCCAGCCTTTTTGCGGCAGCCCAGCAGGGCTATTCCAGGAGCCTGCGGCCGCCCACTCAGTCTCTTTGCAGCCGTCCATTCAGTTCACGACATGGCTGGGGGGCAGAGACTAGAGGTCAGCTGACTGGTGAGGAATGTTAAGTGGGAGGGGCTGGAGGAGACCCTATCTCCTGATTTCGGCATAGGTGTCACTGCTACGAGACACCACAGAGCTGGCGACACAGTGAATCCGGAGACACAGTAAGTAACACTACCTGTGATTATAGTTGCCAATAAAAGTCCCCACTACAGTTCTCAGATTAGCAGATGACCTTGATCAAGAGAACCTAAGTTGGCTGATCAGAACTCCCCGCAGCACTGCCACTCATCCCATCCCCCCCCCCCCCACCAAGGAGTAAGAGAAGGAATAAAAATAGAGAATACATGGAAGGGATAGGAAAAGAGAGGGGGGAGCAAAGAAAAAGGCTGAGAAAGAATAAGAGAAAAACGGCTAGAGAGAGGGATGGGAAAAAAATAGGATAGAGAGAGATAAAAGGGAAAGAAAGAAGAACAAAGGAGAAAGAGTGGTACATCCTAAAATGCACGATAAGGGGTGTTAATACTGTATGAGTGGAAGGGACTCAGGGAACGCTAAATGTCCGTGGGTTAGGGGCGCAAATTACTTGTCCTGCCTTGGGTGCTGACAACACACGCTACGAAAATAATTTTACTGTTAGGGGTCCCCACAACTTGGGGAATTTTATCAAGGGGTCACGGCACTAGTAAGGTTGAGAACCACTGTTCTAGAGCATGTACCCAACACTGTGGTCAAACAGTTCGAGGGACTCCTCAGGAGGACATGGTGGGGCTAGGGAAGGAGTCACTGAAGCCATTGAGCCAAGGGAAGAGGCCATGTTGGCAGCTGCTTTGCCAGACAAAGTACCCTGAGCATGGGTGAGAGAGGATGAGGAGGATGAGGACGGCTTGGTCATCCACTCGACCAAGTCTTTGGCATTTTGCGGCTCAACGTGGCCAGCTGCCGAAAAAAAGGCCAAGCGTGTCCCAAGGCCACGTGCTGATGAGGATGCACCGTCTCCACGTCCAGCACTGTTGCCTCTAGACACAGAGCCTGCTTGCCCTCTTTTATTGGCTTGTGACTGTCTGCCTCTCCTTGTCCTTCCAGACATACTAATGGCCTGTAGCTGCACTAAGCTGGGATATATATATATATATATATATATATATATATATATATATATATATATATTGATACTGCAGCTAGCAAAATCAACTGCCTGCCTGTAGTATGAGAACACCACCAACCTTCTACAGGTAGCTTTAGCTGAACACTGTGCAGAGCTCGCAAAAAACGAACTTGTAGCTTATTTAGCTGCCTGCGGTAGTGATAGGATCAGGAAAACACCACCAACCTTCTACAGGTAGCTTTAGGTGAACACTGTTCAGAGCTCGCAAAAAACTAACTTGTAGCTTATTTAGCTGCCTGCGGTAGTGATAGGATCAGTAAAACACCACCAACCTTCTACAGATAGCTTTAGCTGAACACTGTGCAGAGCTTGCAAAAAACTAACTTGTAGTTTTAGCTGAACACTGTGAGGAGGACGCACTACACTAACTTGTAGCTTTAGCTGAACACTGTTCAGAGGACGCACTACACTAACTTGTAGCTTTAGCTGAACACTGTGCAGAGGTCGCACTACACTAACTTGTAGTTTTAGCTGAAAACTGTTCAGAGGAAGCACTACACTAACTTGTAGCTTTAGCTGAACACTGTGCAGAGGTCGCACTACACTAACTTGTAGTTTTAGCTGAACACTGTTCAGAGGACGCACTACACTAACTTGTAGCTTTAGCTGAACACTGTGCAGAGGTCACACTACACTAACTTGTAGTTTTAGCTGAACACTGTGAGGAGGATGCACTACCCTAACTTGTAGCTTTAGCTGAACACTGTGCAGAGGTCACACTAAACTAACTTGTAGCTTTAGCTGAATACTGTGAGGAGGACGCACTACACTAACTTGTAGCTTTAGCTGAACACTGTGCAGAGGTCACACTACACTAACTTGTAGCTTTAGCTGAACACTGTGCAGAGGTCACACTAAACTAACTTGTAGCTTTAGCTGAATACTGTGAGGAGGACACACTACACTAACTTGTAGCTTTAGCTGAACACTGTGCAGAGGTCACACTACACTAACTTGTAGCTTTAGCTGAACACTGTGCAGAGGTCACACTACACTAACTTGTAGCTTTAGCTGAACACTGTGAGGAGGACGCACTACCCTAACTTGTAGCTTTAGCTGAACACTGTGCAGAGGTCACACTAAACTAACTTGTAGCTTTAGCTGAACACTGTGAGGAGGACGCACTACACTAACTTGTAGCTTTAGATGAACACTGTGCAGAGGTCGCACTACACTAACTTGTAGTTTTAGCTGAACACTGTTCAGAGGACACACTACACTAACTTGTAGCTTTAGCTGAACACTGTGCAGAGGTCGCACTACACTAACTTGTAGTTTTAGCTGAACACTGTGAGGCAGACGCACTACACTAACTTGTAGCTTTAGCTGAACACTGTGAGGAGGATGCACTACCCTAACTTGTAGCTTTAGCTGAACACTGTGCAGAGGTCACACTAAACTAACTTGTAGCTTTAGCTGAACACTGTGAGGAGGACGCACTACACTAACTTGTAGCTTTAGCTGAACACTGTGCAGAGGTCACACTACACTAACTTGTAGTTTTAGCTGAACACTGTGCAGAGGTCACACTACACTAACTTGTAGTTTTAGCTGAACACTGTGAGGAGGACGCACTACACTAACTTGTAGTTTTAGCTGAACACTGTGAGGAGGACGCACTACCCTAACTTGTAGCTTTAGCTGAACACTGTGCAGAGGTCACACTAAACTAACTTGTAGCTATAGCTGAACACTGTGAGGAGGACGCACTACACTAACTTGTAGCTTTAGCTGAACACTGTGCAGAGGTCACACTACACTAACTTGTAGTTTTAGCTGAACACTGCGAGGAGGATGCACTACACCAACTTGTAGCTTTAACTGAACACTGTGAGGAGGACGCACTACCCTAACTTGTAGCTTTAGCTGAACACTGTGCAGAGGTCACACTAAACTAACTTGTAGCTTTAGCTGAGCACTGTGAGGAGGACGCACTACACTAACATGTAGCTTTAGCTGAACACTGTGCAGAGGTCGCACTACACTAACTTGTAGTTTTAGCTGAACACTGTTCAGAGGACACACTACACTAACTTGTAGCTTTAGCTGAATACTGTGCAGAGGTCGCACTACACTAACTTGTAGTTTTAGCTGAACACTGTTCAGAGGACGCACTACACTAACTTGTAGCTTTAGCTGAACACTGTGCAGAGGTCACACTACACTAACTTGTAGTTTTAGCTGAACGCTGTGAGGAGGACGCACTACCCTAACTTGTAGCTTTAGCTGAACACTGTGCAGAGGTCACACTAAACTAACTTGTAGCTTTAGCTGAACACTGTGAAGAGGACGCACTACACTAACTTGTAGCTTTAGCTGAACACTGTGCAGAGGTCACACTACACTAACTTGTAGCTTTAGCTGAACACTGTGCAGAGGTCACACTACACTAACTTGTAGCTTTAGCTGAACACTGTGCAGAGGTCACACTACACTAACTTGTAGTTTTAGCTGAACACTGTGAGGAGGACGCACTACACTAACTTGTAGCTTTAGCTAAACACTGTGAGGAGGACGCACTACCCTAACTTGTAGCTTTAGCTGAACACTGTGCACAGGTCACACTAAACTAACTTGTAGCTTTAGCTGAACACTGTGAGGAGGATGCACTACACTAACTTGTAGCTTTAGATGAACACTGTGCAGAGGTCGCACTACACTAACTTGTAGTTTTAGCTGAACGCTGTGAGGAGGACGCACTACCCTAACTTGTAGCTTTAGCTGAACACTGTGCAGAGGTCACACTAAACTAACTTGTAGCTTTAGCTGAACACTGTGAAGAGGACGCACTACACTAACTTGTAGCTTTAGCTGAACACTGTGCAGAGGTCACACTACACTAACTTGTAGTTTTAGCTGAACGCTGTGAGGACTACGCACTACCCTAACTTGTAGCTTTAGCTGAACACTGTGCAGAGGTCACACTAAACTAACTTGTAGCTTTAGCTGAACACTGTGAAGAAGACGCACTACACTAACTTGTAGCTTTAGCTGAACACTGTGCAGAGGTCACACTACACTAACTTGTAGCTTTAGCTGAACACTGTGCAGAGGTCACACTACACTAACTTGTAGCTTTAGCTGAACACTGTGCAGAGGTCACACTACACTAACTTGTAGTTTTAGCTGAACACTGTGAGGAGGACGCACTACACTAACTTGTAGCTTTAGCTAAACACTGTGAGGAGGACGCACTACCCTAACTTGTAGCTTTAGCTGAACACTAGGCGATGGGGGGGAGGGTCCAGAGACAGTGATAGCCAGCGCGGAAGATATTCCAGAGGGTAGTATTGGGGGCATTAGTGGTAGGTTAACCAAAGCACAAAAACACAAGGTGAGTATAGTAGCAAGTCCAAGTTGCAATCTTGAAACACCCAATATGAGGACAATATGCGACCGGTCTAAACTATGTGGCATGTTCACCAATGCCAGGAGCCTGGCGGACAAGATGGGTGAACTAGAGATACTGTTGTACAAGGAGGATTTGGATTTTGTGGGAATTTCAGAGACCTGGTTCAACAGCTCTCATGATTGGCTGGCAAACATTCAAGGGTATACCCTATACCGCAAGGATAGAGAGGGTAAAAAAGGGGGAGGGGTATGCCTATATATCAAGAATAATGTACAAGTGAATGTGAGAGATGACATCACTGAGGGGGCTAGGGAGGAGGTGGAATCTTTATGGGTAGAGCTCCAAAGGGATGAAGCTAAGGGGAAAATAATACTGGGAGTATGCTATAGGCCCCCTAACCTGAGGGAGGAAGTGGAGACGGATCTCCTATCACAAATTGGATTAGCAGCAAGGATGGGAAGTGTTATCATAATGGGGGATTTTAATTATCCAGACATAGACTGGGCGGAGGGAACCGCGCATTCATTTAAGGCTCGCCAGTTCCTTAATGTCTTGCAGGACAATTTTATGGGTCAGATGGTAGACGCACCAACTAGAAATAAAACATTACTAGATCTACTGATTACCAACAATACAGACCTGATAACAGATGTGGAAATACGGGGCAATTTAGGTAACAGCGATCACAGGTCAATTAGTTTCAGTATAAATCACACAAATAGGAGACATGAAGGGAACACAAAGACACTGAATTTCAAAAGAGCCAACTTCCCTAAACTACAAACCTTGCTAAAAGGCATAAATTGGGATAAAATATTAGGAACAAAGAATACAGAGGAGAGATGGGTTTGCTTTAAGAGCATATTAAATAAGGGCATTAGCCAATGTATCCCATTGGGTAATAAATTTAAAAGAGCGAACAAACATCCTGGATGGCTTAACTCCAATGTAAAAATGCATATAAAAGCAAAGGAGAAGGCCTTCAAAAAATACAAGGTTGAGGGATCATCCACAGCATTCAGAATTTATAAAGAATGCAATAAGAAATGTAAGGGTGCAATTAGGATGGCTAAGATAGAACATGAAAGACACATAGCGGAGGAGAGCAAAAAAAATCCCAAGAAATTCTTTAAGTATGTAAACAGTAAAAAAGGGAGGACAGACCATATTGGCCCCATAAAGAATGAGGAAGGACATCTGGTTACAAAGGATGGGGAGATGGCAGAGGTATTGAATTTATTCTTCTCCTCAGTATTCACGAGTGAATCGGGGGGCTTCAGTAACCAAAACTGCAGTGTTTATACTCATGACACAACACAGGAAGCACCTACATGGTTAACAGAGGACGGAATTAAAATTAGACTTGAGAAACTTAACATTAATAAATCACCGGGACCAGATGGCTTGCATCCGAGGGTACTTAGGGAACTCAGTCAGGTGATTGCCAGACCGTTGTTCCTAATTTTTACAGACAGTCTATTGACTGGAATGGTGCCAGCTGATTGGAGAAAAGCCAATGTAGCACCAATATTTAAAAAGGGCCCAAAAAACATCCCTGGGAATTACAGACCAGTTAGCCTAACATCAATAGTATGTAAACTCTTGGAGGGGATGATAAGGGACTATATACATGATTTTAGTAATAAGAATGATATCATTAGCAGTAATCAGCATGGATTCATGAAGAATCGTTCTTGCCAAACCAATCTATTAACCTTCTATGAGGAGGTGAGTTGCCATCTAGATAAAGGAAGGCCCGTAGACGTGGTGTATCTGGATTTTGCAAAAGCATTTGACACAGTTCCCCATAAACGTTTACTGTACAAAATAAGGTGCGTTGGCATGGACCATAGGGTGAGTACATGGATTGAAAACTGGCTACAAGGGCGTGTTCAGAGGGTGGTGATAAATGGGGAGTACTCAGAATGGTCAGGGGTGGGTAGTGGGGTCCCCCAGGGTTCTGTGCTGGGACCAATCCTATTTAATTTGTTCATAAATGACCTGGAGGATGGGATAAACAGTTCCATCTCTGTATTTGCAGACGATACTAAGCTAAGCAGGGCAATAACTTCTCCGCAGGATGTGGAAATCTTGCAAAAAGACCTGAACAAATTAATGGGGTGGGCGACTACATGGCAAATGAGGTTCAATGTAGAAAAATGTAAAATAATGCATTTGGGTGTCAAAAATATGAATGCATTCTATACACTGGGGGGAGAACCTCTGGGGGAATCTAGGATGGAAAAGGACTTGGGGGTCCTAGTGGATGATAGGCTCAGCAATGGCATGCAATGCCAAGCTGCTGCTAATATAGCAAACAGAATATTGGCATGCATTAAAAGGGGGATCAACTGCAGAGATAAAACGATAATTCTCCCGCTCTACAAGACTCTGGTCCGCCCGCACCTGGAGTATGCTGTCCAGTTCTGGGCACCAGTCCTCAGGAAGGACGTACTGGAAATGGAGCGAGTACAAAGAAGGGCAACAAAGCTAATAAAGGGTCTGGAGGATCTTAGTTATGAGGAAAGGTTGCGAGCACTGAACTTATTCTCTCTGGAGAAGAGACGCTTGAGAGGGGATATGATTTCAATTTACAAAAACTGTACTGGTGACCCCACAATAGGGATAAAACTTTTTCGCAGAAGAGAGTTTAATAAGACTCGTGGCCACTCATTGCAATTAGAGGAAAAGAGGTTTAACCTTAAACTACGTAGAGGGTTCTTTACTGTAAGAGCGGCAAGGATGTGGAATTCCCTTCCACAGGCGGTGGTCTCAGCGGGGAGCATTGATAGCTTCAAGAAACTATTAGATAATCACCTGAATGACCGCAATATACAGGGATATGTAATGTAATACTGACACATAATCACACACATGGGTTGGACTTGATGGACTTGTGTCTTTTTTCAACCTCACCTACTATGTAACTATGTAACACTGTGCACAGGTCACACTAAACTAACTTGTAGCTTTAGCTGAACACTGTGAGGAGGATGCACTACACTAACTTGTAGCTTTAGATGAACACTGTGCAGAGGTCGCACTACACTAACTTGTAGTTTTAGCTGAACACTGTTCAGAGGTCACACTAAACTAACTTGTAGCTTTAGCTGAACACTGTGAGGAGGATGCACTACACTAACTTGTAGTTTTAGCTGAACTCTGTTCAGAGGACGCACTACACTAACTTGTAGCTTTAGCTGAACACTGTGCAGAGGTCACACTACACTAACTTGTAGTTTTAGCTGAACGCTGTGAGGAGGACGCACTACCCTAACTTGTAGCTTTAGCTGAACAATGTGCAGAGGTCACACTAAACTAACTTGTAGCTTTAGCTGAACACTGTGAAGAGGACGCACTACACTAACTTGTAGCTTTAGCTGAACACTGTGCAGAGGTCACACTACACTAACTTGTAGCTTTAGCTGAACACTGTGCAGAGGTCACACTACACTAACTTGTAGTTTTAGCTGAACACTGTGAGGAGGACGCACTACACTAACTTGTAGCTTTAGCTAAACACTGTGAGGAGGACGCACTACCCTAACTTGTAGCTTTAGCTGAACACTGTGCACAGGTCACACTAAACTAACTTGTAGCTTTAGCTGAACACTGTGAGGAGGATGCACTACACTAACTTGTAGCTTTAGATGAACGCTGTGCAGAGGTCGCACTACACTAACTTGTAGCTTTAGCTGAACACTGTGCAGAGGTCGCACTACACTAACTTGTAGTTTTAGCTGAACACTGTTCAGAGGACACACTACACTAACTTGTAGCTTTAGCTGAATACTGTGCAGAGGTCGCACTACCCTAACTTGTAGCTTTAGCTGAACACTGTGCTGAGGTCACACTAAACTAACTTGTAGCTTTAGCTGAACACTGTGAGGAGGACGCACTACACTAACTTGTAGTTTTAGCTGAACACTGTGAGGAGGACGCACTACACTAACTTGTAGCTTTAGCTGAACACTGTGCAGAGGTCACACTACACTAACTTGTAGTTTTAGCTGAACACCGTGCAGAGGTCACACTACACTAACTTGTAGTTTTAGCTGAACACTGTGAGGAGGACGCACTACACTAACTTGTAGTTTTAGCTGAACACTGTGAGGAGGACGCACTACCCTAACTTGTAGCTTTAGCTGAACACTGTGCAGAGGTCACACTAAACTAACTTGTAGCTCTAGCTGAACATTGTGAGGAGGACGCACTACACTAACTTGTAGCTTTAGCTGAACACTGTGCAGAGGTCACACTAAACTAACTTGTAGCTTTAGCTGAGCACTGTGAGGAGGACGCACTACACTAACATGTAGCTTTAGCTGAACACTGTGCAGAGGTCGCACTACACTAACTTGTAGTTTTAGCTGAACACTGTTCAGAGGACACACTACACTAACTTGTAGCTTTAGCTGAATACTGTGCAGAGGTCGCACTATACTAACTTGTAGTTTTAGCTGAACACTGTTCAGAGGACGCACTACACTAACTTGTAGCTTTAGCTGAACACTGTGCAGAGGTCACACTACACTAACTTGTAGTTTTAGCTGAACGCTGTGAGGAGGACGCACTACCCTAACTTGTAGCTTTAGCTGAACACTGTGCAGAGGTCACACTAAACTAACTTGTAGCTTTAGCTGAACACTGTGAAGAGGATGCACTACACTAACTTGTAGCTTTAGCTGAACACTGTGCAGAGGTCACACTACACTAACTTGTAGCTTTAGCTGAACACTGTGCAGAGGTCACACTACACTAACTTGTAGTTTTAGCTGAACACTGTGAGGAGGACGCACTACACTAACTTGTAGCTTTAGCTAAACACTGTGAGGAGGACGTACTACCCTAACTTGTAGCTTTAGCTGAACACTGTGCACAGGTCACACTAAACTAACTTGTAGCTTTAGCTGAACACTGTGAGGAGGATGCACTACACTAACTTGTAGCTTTAGATGAACACTGTGCAGAGGTCGCACTACACTAACTTGTAGTTTTAGCTGAACACTGTTCAGAGGTCACACTAAACTAACTTGTAGCTTTAGCTGAACACTGTGAGGAGGATGCACTACACTAACTTGTAGTTTTAGCTGAACTCTGTTCAGAGGACGCACTACACTAACTTGTAGCTTTAGCTGAACACTGTGCAGAGGTCACACTACACTAACTTGTAGTTTTAGCTGAACGCTGTGAGGAGGACGCACTACCCTAACTTGTAGCTTTAGCTGAACAATGTGCAGAGGTCACACTAAACTAACTTGTAGCTTTAGCTGAACACTGTGAAGAGGACGCACTACACTAACTTGTAGCTTTAGCTGAACACTGTGCAGAGGTCACACTACACTAACTTGTAGCTTTAGCTGAACACTGTGCAGAGGTCACACTACACTAACTTGTAGTTTTAGCTGAACACTGTGAGGAGGACGCACTACACTAACTTGTAGCTTTAGCTAAACACTGTGAGGAGGACGCACTACCCTAACTTGTAGCTTTAGCTGAACACTGTGCACAGGTCACACTAAACTAAATTGTAGCTTTAGCTGAACACTGTGAGGAGGACGCACTACACTAACTTGTAGCTTTAGATGAACACTGTATAGAGGTCGCACTACACTAACTTGTAGCTTTAGCTGAACACTGTGCAGAGGTCACACTACACTAACTTGTAGCTTTAGCTGAACACTGTGCAGAGGTCACACTAAACTAACTTGTAGCTTTAGCTGAATACTCTGAGGAGGACACACTACACTAACTTGTAGCTTTAGCTGAACACTGTGCAGAGGTCACACTACACTAACTTGTAGCTTTAGCTGAACACTGTGCAGAGGTCACACTACACTAACTTGTAGCTTTAGCTGAACACTGTGAGGAGGACGCACTACCCTAACTTGCAGCTTTAGCTGAACACTGTGCAGAGGTCACACTAAACTAACTTGTAGCTTTAGCTGAACACTGTGAGGAGGACGCACTACACTAACTTGTAGCTTTAGATGAACACTGTGCAGAGGTCGCACTACACTAACTTGTAGTTTTAGCTGAACACTGTTCAGAGGACACACTACACTAACTTGTAGCTTTAGCTGAACACTGTGCAGAGGTCGCACTACACTAACTTGTAGTTTTAGCTGAACACTGTGAGGCAGACGCACTACACTAACTTGTAGCTTTAGCTGAACACTGTGAGGAGGATGCACTACCCTAACTTGTAGCTTTAGCTGAACACTGTGCAGAGGTCACACTAAACTAACTTGTAGCTTTAGCTGAACACTGTGAGGAGGACGCACTACACTAACTTGTAGCTTTAGCTGAACACTGTGCAGAGGTCACACTACACTAACTTGTAGTTTTAGCTGAACACTGTGCAGAGGTCACACTACACTAACTTGTAGTTTTAGCTGAACACTGTGAGGAGGACGCACTACACTAACTTGTAGTTTTAGCTGAACACTGTGAGGAGGACGCACTACCCTAACTTGTAGCTTTAGCTGAACACTGTGCAGAGGTCACACTAAACTAACTTGTAGCTATAGCTGAACACTGTGAGGAGGACGCACTACACTAACTTGTAGCTTTAGCTGAACACTGTGCAGAGGTCACACTACACTAACTTGTAGTTTTAGCTGAACACTGCGAGGAGGATGCACTACACCAACTTGTAGCTTTAACTGAACACTGTGAGGAGGACGCACTACCCTAACTTGTAGCTTTAGCTGAACACTGTGCAGAAGTCACACTAAACTAACTTGTAGCTTTAGCTGAGCACTGTGAGGAGGACGCACTACACTAACATGTAGCTTTAGCTGAACACTGTGCAGAGGTCGCACTACACTAACTTGTAGTTTTAGCTGAACACTGTTCAGAGGACACACTACACTAAATTGTAGCTTTAGCTGAATACTGTGCAGAGGTCGCACTACACTAACTTGTAGTTTTAGCTGAACGCTGTGAGGAGGACGCACTACCCTAACTTGTAGCTTTAGCTGAACACTGTGCAGAAGTCACACTAAACTAACTTGTAGCTTTAGCTGAACACTGTGAAGAGGACGCACTACACTAACTTGTAGCTTTAGCTGAACACTGTGCAGAGGTCACACTACACTAACTTGTAGCTTTAGCTGAACACTGTGCAGAGGTCACACTACACTAACTTGTAGCTTTAGCTGAACACTGTGCAGAGGTCACACTACACTAACTTGTAGTTTTAGCTGAACACTGTGAGGAGGACGCACTACACTAACTTGTAGCTTTAGCTAAACACTGTGAGGAGGACGCACTACCCTAACTTGTAGCTTTAGCTGAACACTGTGCACAGGTCACACTAAACTAACTTGTAGCTTTAGCTGAACACTGTGAGGAGGATGCACTACACTAACTTGTAGCTTTAGATGAACACTGTGCAGAGGTCGCACTACACTAACTTGTAGTTTTAGCTGAACACTGTTCAGAGGTCACACTAAACTAACTTGTAGCTTTAGCTGAACACTGTGAGGAGGATGCACTACACTAACTTGTAGTTTTAGCTGAACTCTGTTCAGAGGACGCACTACACTAACTTGTAGCTTTAGCTGAACACTGTGCAGAGGTCACACTACACTAACTTGTAGTTTTAGCTGAACGCTGTGAGGAGGACGCACTACCCTAACTTGTAGCTTTAGCTGAACAATGTGCAGAGGTCACACTAAACTAACTTGTAGCTTTAGCTGAACACTGTGAAGAGGACGCACTACACTAACTTGTAGCTTTAGCTGAACACTGTGCAGAGGTCACACTACACTAACTTGTAGCTTTAGCTGAACACTGTGCAGAGGTCACACTACACTAACTTGTAGTTTTAGCTGAACACTGTGAGGAGGACGCACTACACTAACTTGTAGCTTTAGCTAAACACTGTGAGGAGGACGCACTACCCTAACTTGTAGCTTTAGCTGAACACTGTGCACAGGTCACACTAAACTAACTTGTAGCTTTAGCTGAACACTGTGAGGAGGATGCACTACACTAACTTGTAGCTTTAGATGAACGCTGTGCAGAGGTCGCACTACACTAACTTGTAGCTTTAGCTGAACACTGTGCAGAGGTCGCACTACACTAACTTGTAGTTTTAGCTGAACACTGTTCAGAGGACACACTACACTAACTTGTAGCTTTAGCTGAATACTGTGCAGAGGTCGCACTACCCTAACTTCTAGCTTTAGCTGAACACTGTGCTGAGGTCACACTAAACTAACTTGTAGCTTTAGCTGAACACTGTGAGGAGGACGCACTACACTAACTTGTAGTTTTAGCTGAACACTGTGAGGAGGACGCACTACACTAACTTGTAGCTTTAGCTGAACACTGTGCAGAGGTCACACTACACTAACTTGTAGTTTTAGCTGAACACCGTGCAGAGGTCACACTACACTAACTTGTAGTTTTAGCTGAACACTGTGAGGAGGACGCACTACACTAACTTGTAGTTTTAGCTGAACACTGTGAGGAGGACGCACTACCCTAACTTGTAGCTTTAGCTGAACACTGTGCAGAGGTCACACTAAACTAACTTGTAGCTCTAGCTGAACACTGTGAGGAGGACGCACTACACTAACTTGTAGCTTTAGCTGAACACTGTGCAGAGGTCACACTAAACTAACTTGTAGCTTTAGCTGAGCACTGTGAGGAGGACGCACTACACTAACATGTAGCTTTAGCTGAACACTGTGCAGAGGTCGCACTACACTAACTTGTAGTTTTAGCTGAACACTGTTCAGAGGACACACTACACTAACTTGTAGCTTTAGCTGAATACTGTGCAGAGGTCGCACTATACTAACTTGTAGTTTTAGCTGAACACTGTTCAGAGGACGCACTACACTAACTTGTAGCTTTAGCTGAACGCTGTGAGGAGGACGCACTACCCTAACTTGTAGCTTTAGCTGAACACTGTGCAGAGGTCACACTAAACTAACTTGTAGCTTTAGCTGAACACTGTGAAGAGGATGCACTACACTAACTTGTAGCTTTAGCTGAACACTGTGCAGAGGTCACACTACACTAACTTGTAGCTTTAGCTGAACACTGTGCAGAGGTCACACTACACTAACTTGTAGTTTTAGCTGAACACTGTGAGGAGGACGCACTACACTAACTTGTAGCTTTAGCTAAACACTGTGAGGAGGACGTACTACCCTAACTTGTAGCTTTAGCTGAACACTGTGCACAGGTCACACTAAACTAACTTGTAGCTTTAGCTGAACACTGTGAGGAGGATGCACTACACTAACTTGTAGCTTTAGATGAACACTGTGCAGAGGTCGCACTACACTAACTTGTAGTTTTAGCTGAACACTGTTCAGAGGTCACACTAAACTAACTTGTAGCTTTAGCTGAACACTGTGAGGAGGATGCACTACACTAACTTGTAGTTTTAGCTGAATTCTGTTCAGAGGACGCACTACACTAACTTGTAGCTTTAGCTGAACACTGTGCAGAGGTCACACTACACTAACTTGTAGTTTTAGCTGAACGCTGTGAGGAGGACGCACTACCCTAACTTGTAGCTTTAGCTGAACAATGTGCAGAGGTCACACTAAACTAACTTGTAGCTTTAGCTGAACACTGTGAAGAGGACGCACTACACTAACTTGTAGCTTTAGCTGAACACTGTGCAGAGGTCACACTACACTAACTTGTAGCTTTAGCTGAACACTGTGCAGAGGTCACACTACACTAACTTGTAGTTTTAGCTGAACACTGTGAGGAGGACGCACTACACTAACTTGTAGCTTTAGCTAAACACTGTGAGGAGGACGCACTACCCTAACTTGTAGCTTTAGCTGAACACTGTGCACAGGTCACACTAAACTAAATTGTAGCTTTAGCTGAACACTGTGAGGAGGACGCACTACACTAACTTGTAGCTTTAGATGAACACTGTATAGAGGTCGCACTACACTAACTTGTAGCTTTAGCTGAACACTGTGCAGAGGTCGCACTACACTAACTTGTAGCTTTAGCTGAACACTGTGCAGAGGTCACACTACACTAACTTGTAGTTTTAGCTGAACGCTGTGAGGAGGACGCACTACCCTAACTTGTAGCTTTAGCTGAACACTGTGCAGAGGTCACACTAAACTAACTTGTAGCTTTAGCTGAACACTGTGAAGAGGATGCACTACACTAACTTGTAGCTTTAGCTGAACACTGTGCAGAGGTCACACTACACTAACTTGTAGCTTTAGCTGAACACTGTGCAGAGGTCACACTACACTAACTTGTAGTTTTAGCTGAACACTGTGAGGAGGACGCACTACACTAACTTGTAGCTTTAGCTAAACACTGTGAGGAGGACGTACTACCCTAACTTGTAGCTTTAGCTGAACACTGTGCACAGGTCACACTAAACTAACTTGTAGCTTTAGCTGAACACTGTGAGGAGGATGCACTACACTAACTTGTAGCTTTAGATGAACACTGTGCAGAGGTCGCACTACACTAACTTGTAGTTTTAGCTGAACACTGTTCAGAGGTCACACTAAACTAACTTGTAGCTTTAGCTGAACACTGTGAGGAGGATGCACTACACTAACTTGTAGTTTTAGCTGAACTCTGTTCAGAGGACGCACTACACTAACTTGTAGCTTTAGCTGAACACTGTGCAGAGGTCACACTACACTAACTTGTAGTTTTAGCTGAACGCTGTGAGGAGGACGCACTACCCTAACTTGTAGCTTTAGCTGAACAATGTGCAGAGGTCACTCTAAACTAACTTGTAGCTTTAGCTGAACACTGTGAAGAGGACGCACTACACTAACTTGTAGCTTTAGCTGAACACTGTGCAGAGGTCACACTACACTAACTTGTAGCTTTAGCTGAACACTGTGCAGAGGTCACACTACACTAACTTGTAGTTTTAGCTGAACACTGTGAGGAGGACGCACTACACTAACTTGTAGCTTTAGCTAAACACTGTGAGGAGGACGCACTACCCTAACTTGTAGCTTTAGCTGAACACTGTGCACAGGTCACACTAAACTAAATTGTAGCTTTAGCTGAACACTGTGAGGAGGACGCACTACACTAACTTGTAGCTTTAGATGAACACTGTATAGAGGTCGCACTACACTAACTTGTAGCTTTAGCTGAACACTGTGCAGAGGTCGCACTACACTAACTTGTAGTTTTAGCTGAACACTGTTCAGAGGACACACTACACTAACTTGTAGCTTTAGCTGAATACTGTGCGGAGGTCGCACTACCCTAACTTGTAGCTTTAGCTGAACACTGTATAGAAGTCACACTAAACTAACTTGTAGCTTTAGCTGAACACTGTGAGGAGGACGCACTACACTAACTTGTAGTTTTAGCTGAACACTGTGAAGAGGACGCACTACACTAACTTGTAGCTTTAGCTGAACACTGTGCAGAGGTCGCACTACAATCACTTGTAGTATTAGCTGAACACTGTGAGGCGGACGCACTACACTAACTTGTAGCTTTAGCTGAACACTGTGAGGAGGACGCACTACACTAACTTTTAGCTTTAGTTGAACTCTGTGCAGCGGTCGCACTACACTAACTTGTAGCTTTAGCTGAACACTGTGCAGAGGTCACACTACACTAACTTGTAGTTTTAGCTGAACACTGTGCAGAGGTCACACTACACTAACTTGTAGTTTTAGCTGAACACTGTGAGGAGGACGCACTACACTAACTTGTAGCTTTAGCTAAACACTGTGAGGAGGACGCACTACCCTAACTTGTAGCTTTAGCTGAACACTGTGCACAGGTCACACTAAACTAACTTGTAGCTTTAGCTGAACACTGTGAGGAGGATGCACTACACTAACTTGTAGCTTTAGATGAACACTGTGCAGAGGTCGCACTACACTAACTTGTAGTTTTAGCTGAACACTGTTCAGAGGTCACACTAAACTAACTTGTAGCTTTAGCTGAACACTGTGAGGAGGATGCACTACACTAACTTGTAGTTTTAGCTGAACTCTGTTCAGAGGACGCACTACACTAACTTGTAGCTTTAGCTGAACACTGTGCAGAGGTCACACTACACTAACTTGTAGTTTTAGCTGAACGCTGTGAGGAGGACGCACTACCCTAACTTGTAGCTTTAGCTGAACAATGTGCAGAGGTCACACTAAACTAACTTGTAGCTTTAGCTGAACACTGTGAAGAGGACGCACTACACTAACTTGTAGCTTTAGCTGAACACTGTGCAGAGGTCACACTACACTAACTTGTAGCTTTAGCTGAACACTGTGCAGAGGTCACACTACACTAACTTGTAGTTTTAGCTGAACACTGTGAGGAGGACGCACTACACTAACTTGTAGCTTTAGCTAAACACTGTGAGGAGGACGCACTACCCTAACTTGTAGCTTTAGCTGAACACTGTGCACAGGTCACACTAAACTAACTTGTAGCTTTAGCTGAACACTGTGAGGAGGATGCACTACACTAACTTGTAGCTTTAGATGAACGCTGTGCAGAGGTCGCACTACACTAACTTGTAGCTTTAGCTGAACACTGTGCAGAGGTCGCACTACACTAACTTGTAGTTTTAGCTGAACACTGTTCAGAGGACACACTACACTAACTTGTAGCTTTAGCTGAATACTGTGCAGAGGTCGCACTACCCTAACTTCTAGCTTTAGCTGAACACTGTGCTGAGGTCACACTAAACTAACTTGTAGCTTTAGCTGAACACTGTGAGGAGGACGCACTACACTAACTTGTAGTTTTAGCTGAACACTGTGAGGAGGACGCACTACACTAACTTGTAGCTTTAGCTGAACACTGTGCAGAGGTCACACTACACTAACTTGTAGTTTTAGCTGAACACCGTGCAGAGGTCACACTACACTAACTTGTAGTTTTAGCTGAACACTGTGAGGAGGACGCACTACACTAACTTGTAGTTTTAGCTGAACACTGTGAGGAGGACGCACTACCCTAACTTGTAGCTTTAGCTGAACACTGTGCAGAGGTCACACTAAACTAACTTGTAGCTCTAGCTGAACACTGTGAGGAGGACGCACTACACTAACTTGTAGCTTTAGCTGAACACTGTGCAGAGGTCACACTAAACTAACTTGTAGCTTTAGCTGAGCACTGTGAGGAGGACGCACTACACTAACATGTAGCTTTAGCTGAACACTGTGCAGAGGTCGCACTACACTAACTTGTAGTTTTAGCTGAACACTGTTCAGAGGACACACTACACTAACTTGTAGCTTTAGCTGAATACTGTGCAGAGGTCGCACTATACTAACTTGTAGTTTTAGCTGAACACTGTTCAGAGGACGCACTACACTAACTTGTAGCTTTAGCTGAACACTGTGCAGAGGTCACACTACACTAACTTGTAGTTTTAGCTGAACGCTGTGAGGAGGACGCACTACCCTAACTTGTAGCTTTAGCTGAACACTGTGCAGAGGTCACACTAAACTAACTTGTAGCTTTAGCTGAACACTGTGAAGAGGATGCACTACACTAACTTGTAGCTTTAGCTGAACACTGTGCAGAGGTCACACTACACTAACTTGTAGCTTTAGCTGAACACTGTGCAGAGGTCACACTACACTAACTTGTAGTTTTAGCTGAACACTGTGAGGAGGACGCACTACACTAACTTGTAGCTTTAGCTAAACACTGTGAGGAGGACGTACTACCCTAACTTGTAGCTTTAGCTGAACACTGTGCACAGGTCACACTAAACTAACTTGTAGCTTTAGCTGAACACTGTGAGGAGGATGCACTACACTAACTTGTAGCTTTAGATGAACACTGTGCAGAGGTCGCACTACACTAACTTGTAGTTTTAGCTGAACACTGTTCAGAGGTCACACTAAACTAACTTGTAGCTTTAGCTGAACACTGTGAGGAGGATGCACTACACTAACTTGTAGTTTTAGCTGAATTCTGTTCAGAGGACGCACTACACTAACTTGTAGCTTTAGCTGAACACTGTGCAGAGGTCACACTACACTAACTTGTAGTTTTAGCTGAACGCTGTGAGGAGGACGCACTACCCTAACTTGTAGCTTTAGCTGAACACTGTGCAGAGGTCACACTAAACTAACTTGTAGCTTTAGCTGAACACTGTGAAGAGGATGCACTACACTAACTTGTAGCTTTAGCTGAACACTGTGCAGAGGTCACACTACACTAACTTGTAGCTTTAGCTGAACACTGTGCAGAGGTCACACTACACTAACTTGTAGTTTTAGCTGAACACTGTGAGGAGGACGCACTACACTAACTTGTAGCTTTAGCTAAACACTGTGAGGAGGACGTACTACCCTAACTTGTAGCTTTAGCTGAACACTGTGCACAGGTCACACTAAACTAACTTGTAGCTTTAGCTGAACACTGTGAGGAGGATGCACTACACTAACTTGTAGCTTTAGATGAACACTGTGCAGAGGTCGCACTACACTAACTTGTAGTTTTAGCTGAACACTGTTCAGAGGTCACACTAAACTAACTTGTAGCTTTAGCTGAACACTGTGAGGAGGATGCACTACACTAACTTGTAGTTTTAGCTGAATTCTGTTCAGAGGACGCACTACACTAACTTGTAGCTTTAGCTGAACACTGTGCAGAGGTCACACTACACTAACTTGTAGTTTTAGCTGAACGCTGTGAGGAGGACGCACTACCCTAACTTGTAGCTTTAGCTGAACAATGTGCAGAGGTCACACTAAACTAACTTGTAGCTTTAGCTGAACACTGTGAAGAGGACGCACTACACTAACTTGTAGCTTTAGCTGAACACTGTGCAGAGGTCACACTACACTAACTTGTAGCTTTAGCTGAACACTGTGCAGAGGTCACACTACACTAACTTGTAGTTTTAGCTGAACACTGTGAGGAGGACGCACTACACTAACTTGTAGCTTTAGCTAAACACTGTGAGGAGGACGCACTACCCTAACTTGTAGCTTTAGCTGAACACTGTGCACAGGTCACACTAAACTAAATTGTAGCTTTAGCTGAACACTGTGAGGAGGACGCACTACACTAACTTGTAGCTTTAGATGAACACTGTATAGAGGTCGCACTACACTAACTTGTAGCTTTAGCTGAACACTGTGCAGAGGTCGCACTACACTAACTTGTAGCTTTAGCTGAACACTGTGCAGAGGTCACACTACACTAACTTGTAGTTTTAGCTGAACGCTGTGAGGAGGACGCACTACCCTAACTTGTAGCTTTAGCTGAACACTGTGCAGAGGTCACACTAAACTAACTTGTAGCTTTAGCTGAACACTGTGAAGAGGATGCACTACACTAACTTGTAGCTTTAGCTGAACACTGTGCAGAGGTCACACTACACTAACTTGTAGCTTTAGCTGAACACTGTGCAGAGGTCACACTACACTAACTTGTAGTTTTAGCTGAACACTGTGAGGAGGACGCACTACACTAACTTGTAGCTTTAGCTAAACACTGTGAGGAGGACGTACTACCCTAACTTGTAGCTTTAGCTGAACACTGTGCACAGGTCACACTAAACTAACTTGTAGCTTTAGCTGAACACTGTGAGGAGGATGCACTACACTAACTTGTAGCTTTAGATGAACACTGTGCAGAGGTCGCACTACACTAACTTGTAGTTTTAGCTGAACACTGTTCAGAGGTCACACTAAACTAACTTGTAGCTTTAGCTGAACACTGTGAGGAGGATGCACTACACTAACTTGTAGTTTTAGCTGAACTCTGTTCAGAGGACGCACTACACTAACTTGTAGCTTTAGCTGAACACTGTGCAGAGGTCACACTACACTAACTTGTAGTTTTAGCTGAACGCTGTGAGGAGGACGCACTACCCTAACTTGTAGCTTTAGCTGAACAATGTGCAGAGGTCACTCTAAACTAACTTGTAGCTTTAGCTGAACACTGTGAAGAGGACGCACTACACTAACTTGTAGCTTTAGCTGAACACTGTGCAGAGGTCACACTACACTAACTTGTAGCTTTAGCTGAACACTGTGCAGAGGTCACACTACACTAACTTGTAGTTTTAGCTGAACACTGTGAGGAGGACGCACTACACTAACTTGTAGCTTTAGCTAAACACTGTGAGGAGGACGCACTACCCTAACTTGTAGCTTTAGCTGAACACTGTGCACAGGTCACACTAAACTAAATTGTAGCTTTAGCTGAACACTGTGAGGAGGACGCACTACACTAACTTGTAGCTTTAGATGAACACTGTATAGAGGTCGCACTACACTAACTTGTAGCT
Organism: Aquarana catesbeiana; assembly: GCF_042186555.1. Taxonomy (NCBI): domain Eukaryota; kingdom Metazoa; phylum Chordata; class Amphibia; order Anura; family Ranidae; genus Aquarana; species Aquarana catesbeiana. Next base: position 57,804,752 of record NC_133333.1, on the reverse strand, counting down.
TTAGCTGAACACTGTGCAGAGGTCGCACTACACTAACTTGTAGTTTTAGCTGAACACTGTTCAGAGGACACACTACACTAACTTGTAGCTTTAGCTGAATACTGTGCGGAGGTCGCACTACCCTAACTTGTAGCTTTAGCTGAACACTGTATAGAAGTCACACTAAACTAACTTGTAGCTTTAGCTGAACACTGTGAGGAGGACGCACTACACTAACTTGTAGTTTTAGCTGAACACTGTGAAGAGGACGCACTACACTAACTTGTAGCTTTAGCTGAACACTGTGCAGAGGTCGCACTACAATCACTTGTAGTATTAGCTGAACACTGTGAGGCGGACGCACTACACTAACTTGTAGCTTTAGCTGAACACTGTGAGGAGGACGCACTACACTAACTTTTAGCTTTAGTTGAACTCTGTGCAGCGGTCGCACTACACTAACTTGTAGCTTTAGCTGAACACTGTGCAGAGGTCACACTACACTAACTTGTAGTTTTAGCTGAACACTGTGCAGAGGTCACACTACACTAACTTGTAGTTTTAGCTGAACACTGTGAGGAGGACGCACTACACTAACTTGTAGCTTTAGCTAAACACTGTGAGGAGGACGCACTACCCTAACTTGTAGCTTTAGCTGAACACTGTGCACAGGTCACACTAAACTAACTTGTAGCTTTAGCTGAACACTGTGAGGAGGATGCACTACACTAACTTGTAGCTTTAGATGAACACTGTGCAGAGGTCGCACTACACTAACTTGTAGTTTTAGCTGAACACTGTTCAGAGGTCACACTAAACTAACTTGTAGCTTTAGCTGAACACTGTGAGGAGGATGCACTACACTAACTTGTAGTTTTAGCTGAACTCTGTTCAGAGGACGCACTACACTAACTTGTAGCTTTAGCTGAACACTGTGCAGAGGTCACACTACACTAACTTGTAGTTTTAGCTGAACGCTGTGAGGAGGACGCACTACCCTAACTTGTAGCTTTAGCTGAACAATGTGCAGAGGTCACACTAAACTAACTTGTAGCTTTAGCTGAACACTGTGAAGAGGACGCACTACACTAACTTGTAGCTTTAGCTGAACACTGTGCAGAGGTCACACTACACTAACTTGTAGCTTTAGCTGAACACTGTGCAGAGGTCACACTACACTAACTTGTAGTTTTAGCTGAACACTGTGAGGAGGACGCACTACACTAACTTGTAGCTTTAGCTAAACACTGTGAGGAGGACGCACTACCCTAACTTGTAGCTTTAGCTGAACACTGTGCACAGGTCACACTAAACTAACTTGTAGCTTTAGCTGAACACTGTGAGGAGGATGCACTACACTAACTTGTAGCTTTAGATGAACGCTGTGCAGAGGTCGCACTACACTAACTTGTAGCTTTAGCTGAACACTGTGCAGAGGTCGCACTACACTAACTTGTAGTTTTAGCTGAACACTGTTCAGAGGACACACTACACTAACTTGTAGCTTTAGCTGAATACTGTGCAGAGGTCGCACTACCCTAACTTCTAGCTTTAGCTGAACACTGTGCTGAGGTCACACTAAACTAACTTGTAGCTTTAGCTGAACACTGTGAGGAGGACGCACTACACTAACTTGTAGTTTTAGCTGAACACTGTGAGGAGGACGCACTACACTAACTTGTAGCTTTAGCTGAACACTGTGCAGAGGTCACACTACACTAACTTGTAGTTTTAGCTGAACACCGTGCAGAGGTCACACTACACTAACTTGTAGTTTTAGCTGAACACTGTGAGGAGGACGCACTACACTAACTTGTAGTTTTAGCTGAACACTGTGAGGAGGACGCACTACCCTAACTTGTAGCTTTAGCTGAACACTGTGCAGAGGTCACACTAAACTAACTTGTAGCTCTAGCTGAACACTGTGAGGAGGACGCACTACACTAACTTGTAGCTTTAGCTGAACACTGTGCAGAGGTCACACTAAACTAACTTGTAGCTTTAGCTGAGCACTGTGAGGAGGACGCACTACACTAACATGTAGCTTTAGCTGAACACTGTGCAGAGGTCGCACTACACTAACTTGTAGTTTTAGCTGAACACTGTTCAGAGGACACACTACACTAACTTGTAGCTTTAGCTGAATACTGTGCAGAGGTCGCACTATACTAACTTGTAGTTTTAGCTGAACACTGTTCAGAGGACGCACTACACTAACTTGTAGCTTTAGCTGAACACTGTGCAGAGGTCACACTACACTAACTTGTAGTTTTAGCTGAACGCTGTGAGGAGGACGCACTACCCTAACTTGTAGCTTTAGCTGAACACTGTGCAGAGGTCACACTAAACTAACTTGTAGCTTTAGCTGAACACTGTGAAGAGGATGCACTACACTAACTTGTAGCTTTAGCTGAACACTGTGCAGAGGTCACACTACACTAACCTGTAGCTTTAGCTGAACACTGTGCAGAGGTCACACTACACTAACTTGTAGTTTTAGCTGAACACTGTGAGGAGGACGCACTACACTAACTTGTAGCTTTAGCTAAACACTGTGAGGAGGACGTACTACCCTAACTTGTAGCTTTAGCTGAACACTGTGCACAGGTCACACTAAACTAACTTGTAGCTTTAGCTGAACACTGTGAGGAGGATGCACTACACTAACTTGTAGCTTTAGATGAACACTGTGCAGAGGTCGCACTACACTAACTTGTAGTTTTAGCTGAACACTGTTCAGAGGTCACACTAAACTAACTTGTAGCTTTAGCTGAACACTGTGAGGAGGATGCACTACACTAACTTGTAGTTTTAGCTGAATTCTGTTCAGAGGACGCACTACACTAACTTGTAGCTTTAGCTGAACACTGTGCAGAGGTCACACTACACTAACTTGTAGTTTTAGCTGAACGCTGTGAGGAGGACGCACTACCCTAACTTGTAGCTTTAGCTGAACAATGTGCAGAGGTCACACTAAACTAACTTGTAGCTTTAGCTGAACACTGTGAAGAGGACGCACTACACTAACTTGTAGCTTTAGCTGAACACTGTGCAGAGGTCACACTACACTAACTTGTAGCTTTAGCTGAACACTGTGCAGAGGTCACACTACACTAACTTGTAGTTTTAGCTGAACACTGTGAGGAGGACGCACTACACTAACTTGTAGCTTTAGCTAAACACTGTGAGGAGGACGCACTACCCTAACTTGTAGCTTTAGCTGAACACTGTGCACAGGTCACACTAAACTAAATTGTAGCTTTAGCTGAACACTGTGAGGAGGACGCACTACACTAACTTGTAGCTTTAGATGAACACTGTATAGAGGTCGCACTACACTAACTTGTAGCTTTAGCTGAACACTGTGCAGAGGTCGCACTACACTAACTTGTAGCTTTAGCTGAACACTGTGCAGAGGTCACACTACACTAACTTGTAGTTTTAGCTGAACGCTGTGAGGAGGACGCACTACCCTAACTTGTAGCTTTAGCTGAACACTGTGCAGAGGTCACACTAAACTAACTTGTAGCTTTAGCTGAACACTGTGAAGAGGATGCACTACACTAACTTGTAGCTTTAGCTGAACACTGTGCAGAGGTCACACTACACTAACTTGTAGCTTTAGCTGAACACTGTGCAGAGGTCACACTACACTAACTTGTAGTTTTAGCTGAACACTGTGAGGAGGACGCACTACACTAACTTGTAGCTTTAGCTAAACACTGTGAGGAGGACGTACTACCCTAACTTGTAGCTTTAGCTGAACACTGTGCACAGGTCACACTAAACTAACTTGTAGCTTTAGCTGAACACTGTGAGGAGGATGCACTACACTAACTTGTAGCTTTAGATGAACACTGTGCAGAGGTCGCACTACACTAACTTGTAGTTTTAGCTGAACACTGTTCAGAGGTCACACTAAACTAACTTGTAGCTTTAGCTGAACACTGTGAGGAGGATGCACTACACTAACTTGTAGTTTTAGCTGAACTCTGTTCAGAGGACGCACTACACTAACTTGTAGCTTTAGCTGAACACTGTGCAGAGGTCACACTACACTAACTTGTAGTTTTAGCTGAACGCTGTGAGGAGGACGCACTACCCTAACTTGTAGCTTTAGCTGAACAATGTGCAGAGGTCACTCTAAACTAACTTGTAGCTTTAGCTGAACACTGTGAAGAGGACGCACTACACTAACTTGAAGCTTTAGCTGAACACTGTGCAGAGGTCACACTACACTAACTTGTAGCTTTAGCTGAACACTGTGCAGAGGTCACACTACACTAACTTGTAGTTTTAGCTGAACACTGTGAGGAGGACGCACTACACTAACTTGTAGCTTTAGCTAAACACTGTGAGGAGGACGCACTACCCTAACTTGTAGCTTTACCTGAACACTGTGCACAGGTCACACTAAACTAAATTGTAGCTTTAGCTGAACACTGTGAGGAGGACGCACTACACTAACTTGTAGCTTTAGATGAACACTGTATAGAGGTCGCACTACACTAACTTGTAGCTTTAGCTGAACACTGTGCAGAGGTCGCACTACACTAACTTGTAGTTTTAGCTGAACACTGTTCAGAGGACACACTACACTAACTTGTAGCTTTAGCTGAATACTGTGCGGAGGTCGCACTACCCTAACTTGTAGCTTTAGCTGAACACTGTGTAGAAGTCACACTAAACTAACTTGTAGCTTTAGCTGAACACTGTGAGGAGGACGCACTACACTAACTTGTAGTTTTAGCTGAACACTGTGAAGAGGACGCACTACACTAACTTGTAGCTTTAGCTGAACACTGTGCAGAGGTCGCACTACAATCACTTGTAGTATTAGCTGAACACTGTGAGGCAGACGCACTACACTAACTTGTAGCTTTAGCTGAACACTGTGAGGAGGACGCACTACACTAACTTTTAGCTTTAGTTGAACTCTGTGCAGAGGTCGCACTACACTAACTTGTAGCTTTAGCTGAACACTGTGCAGAGGTCACACTACACTAACTTGTAGTTTTAGCTGAACACTGTGCAGAGGTCACACTACACTAACTTGTAGTTTTAGCTGAACACTGTGAGGAGGACGCACTACACTAACTTGTAGTTTTAGCTGAACACTGTGAGGAGGACGCACTACCCTAACTTGTAGCTTTAGCTGAACACTGTGCAGAGGTCACACTAAACTAACTTGTAGCTTTAGCTGAACACTGTGAGGAGGACGCACTACACTAACTTGTAGCTTTAGCTGAACACTGTGCAGAGGTCACACTACACTAAATTTTGCTTTAGCTGAACACTGTGCAGAGGTCACACTACACTAACTTGTAGTTTTAGCTGAACACTGTGAGGAGGATGCACCACACCAACTTGTAGCTTTAACTGAACACTGTGAGGAGGAGGCACTACCCTAACTTGTAGCTTTAGCTGAACACTGTGCAGAGGTCACACTAAACTAACTTGTAGCTTTAGCTGAGCACTGTGAGGAGGACGCACTACACTAACATGTAGCTTTAGCTGAACACTGTGCAGAGGTCGCACTACACTAACTTGTAGTTTTAGCTGAACACTGTTCAGAGGACACACTACACTAACTTGTAGCTTTAGCTGAATACTGTGCAGAGGTCGCACTACACTAACTTGTAGTTTTAGCTGAACACTGTTCAGAGGAGGCACTACACTAACTTGTAGCTTTAGCTGAACACTGTGCAGAGGTCACACTACACTAACTTGTAGTTTTAGCTGAACGCTGTGAGGAGGACGCACTACCCTAACTTGTAGCTTTAGCTGAACACTGTGCAGAGGTCATACTAAACTAACTTGTAGCTTTAGCTGAACACTGTGAAGAGGACGCACTACACTAACTTGTAGCTTTAGCTGAACACTGTGCAGAGGTCACATTACACTAACTTGTAGCTTTAGCTGAACACTGTGCAGAGGTCACACTACACTAACTTGTAGTTTTAGCTGAACACTGTGAGGAGGACGCACTACACTAACTTGTAGCTTTAGCTAAACACTGTGAGGAGGACGCACTACCCTAACTTGTAGCTTTAGCTGAACACTGTGCACAGGTCACACTAAACTAACTTGTAGCTTTAGCTGAACACTGTGAGGAGGACGCACTACACTAACTTGTAGCTTTAGATGAACACTGTGCAGAGGTCGCACTACACTAACTTGTAGTTTTAGCTGAACACTGTTCAGAGGACACACTACACTAACTTGTAGCTTTAGCTGAACACTGTGCAGAGGTCACACTACACTAACTTGTAGTTTTAGCTGAACACTGTGAGGAGGACGCACTACACTAACTTGTAGCTTTAGCTAAACACTGTGAGGAGGACGCACTACCCTAACTTGTAGCTTTAGCTGAACACTGTGCACAGGTCACACTAAACTAACTTGTAGCTTTAGCTGAACACTGTGAGGAGGATGCACTACACTAACTTGTAGCTTTAGATGAACACTGTGCAGAGGTCGCACTACACTAACTTGTAGTTTTAGCTGAACACTGTTCAGAGGACACACTACACTAACTTGTAGCTTTAGCTGAACACTGTGCAGAGGTCGCACTACAATAACTTGTAGTATTAGCTGAACACTGTGAGGCGGACGCACTACACTAACTTGTAGCTTTAGCTGAACACTGTGAGGAGGACGCACTACACTAACTTTTAGCTTTAGCTGAACTCTGTGCAGAGGTCGCACTACACTAACTTGTAGTTTTAGCTGAACACTGTTCAGAGGACGCACTACACTAACTTGTAGCTTTAGCTGAACACTGTGCAGAGGTCGCACTACACTAACTTGTAGTTTTAGCTGAACACTGTTCAGAGGACGCACTACACTAACTTGTAGCTTTAGCTGAACACTGTGCAGAGGTCACACTACACTAACTTGTAGTTTTAGCTGAACACTGTGAGGAGGATGCACTACACTATTTTCTAGCTTTAGCTGAACACTGTGCAGAGGTCGCACTACACTAACTTGTAGTTTTAGCTGAACACTGTGAGGGGGACGCACTACACTAACTTGTAGCTTTAGCTGAACACTGTGAGGAGGACGCACTACACTAACTTGTAGCTTTAGCTGAACACTGTGCAGAGGTCGCACTACACTATATTGTAGTTTTAGCTGAACACTGTGAGGAGGACGCATTACACTAACTTGCAGCTTTAGCTAAACATTGTGCAGAGGTCGCATTACACTAAATTGTAGTTTTAGCTGAACACTGTTCAAAGGACGCACTACACTAACTTGTAGCTTTAGCTGAATACTGTGCAGAGGTCGCACTACACTAACTTGTAGTTTTAGCTGAACACTGTTCAGAGGACGCACTACACTAACTTGTAGCTTTAGCTGAACACTGTGCAGAGGTCACACTACACTAACTTGTAGTTTTAGCTGAACGCTGTGAGGAGGACGCACTACCCTAACTTGTAGCTTTAGCTGAACACTGTGCAGAGGTCATACTAAACTAACTTGTAGCTTTAGCTGAACACTGTGAAGAGGACACACTACACTAACTTGTAGCTTTAGCTGAACACTGTGCAGAGGTCGCACTACAATAACTTGTAGTATTAGCTGAACACTGTGAGGTGGACGCACTACACTAACTTGTAGCTTTAGCTGAACACTGTGAGGAGGACGCACTACACTAACTTGTAGCTTTAGCTGAACTCTGTGCAGAGGTCGCACTACACTAACTTGTAGTTTTAGCTGAACACTGTTCAGAGGACGCACTACACTAACTTGTAGCTTTAGCTGAACACTGTGCAGAGGTCGCACTACACTAACTTGTAGTTTTAGCTGAACACTGTTCAGAGGACGCACTACACTAACTTGTAGCTTTAGCTGAACACTGTGCAGAGGTCACACTACACTAACTTGTAGTTTTAGCTGAACACTGTGAGGAGGATGCACTACACTATTTTCTAGCTTTAGCTGAACACTGTGCAGAGGTCACACTACACTAACTTGTAGTTTTAGCTGAACACTGTGAGGAGGATGCACTACACCAACTTGTAGCTTTAACTGAACACTGTGAGGAGGACGCACTACCCTAACTTGTAGCTTTAGCTGAACACTGTGCAGAGGTCACACTAAACTAACTTGTAGCTTTAGCTGAGCACTGTGAGGAGGACGCACTACACTAACATGTAGCTTTAGCTGAACACTGTGCAGAGGTCGCACTACACTAACTTGTAGTTTTAGCTGAACACTGTTCAGAGGACACACTACACTAACTTGTAGCTTTAGCTGAATACTGTGCAGAGGTCGCACTACACTAACTTGTAGTTTTAGCTGAACACTGTTCAGAGGACGCACTACACTAACTTGTAGCTTTAGCTGAACACTGTGCAGCGGTCACACTACACTAACTTGTAGTTTTAGCTGAACGCTGTGAGGAGGACGCACTACCCTAACTTGTAGCTTTAGCTGAACACTGTGCAGAGGTCATACTAAACTAACTTGTAGCTTTAGCTGAACACTGTGAAGAGGACGCACTACACTAACTTGTAGCTTTAGCTGAACACTGTGCAGAGGTCACACTACACTAACTTGTAGCTTTAGCTGAACACTGTGCAGAGGTCACACTACACTAACTTGTAGTTTTAGCTGAACACTGTGAGGAGGACGCACTACACTAATTTGTAGCTTTAGCTAAACACTGTGAGGAGGACGCACTACCCTAACTTGTAGCTTTAGCTGAACACTGTGCACAGGTCACACTAAACTAACTTGTAGCTTTAGCTGAACACTGTGAGGAGGATGCACTACACTAACTTGTAGCTTTAGCTGAACACTGTGCAGAGGTCGCACTACACTAACTTGTAGTTTTAGCTGAACACTGTGAGGAGGACGCATTACACTAACTTGTAGCTTTAGCTGAACACTGTGCAGAGGTCGCTACTACACTAAATTGTAGTTTTAGCTGAACACTGTTCAGAGGACGCACTACACTAACTTGTAGCTTTAGCTGAACACTGTGCAGAGGTCGCACTACACTAACTTGTAGTTTTAGCTGAACACTGTTCAGAGGACGCACTACACTAACTTGTAGCTTTAGCTGAACACTGTGCAGAGGTCACACTATACTAACTTGTAGTTTTAGCTGAACACTGTGAGGAGGATGCACTACACTATTTTCTAGCTTTAGCTGAACACTGTGAGGAGGACGAACTACCCTAACTTGTAGCTTTAGCTGAACACTGTGAGGAGGTCACACTAAACTAACTTGTAGCTATAGCTGAACACTGTGAGGAGGACGCACTACACTAACTTTTAGTTTTAGCTGAACACTGTTCAGAGGACGCACTACACTAACTTGTAGCTTTAGCTGAACACTGTGCAGAGGTCGCACTACACTAACTTGTAGTTTTAGCTGAACACTGTGAGGAGGACGCACTACACTAACTTGTAGCTTTAGCTGAACACTGTGCAGAGGTCGCACTACACTAACTTGTTGTTTTAGCTGAACATTGTGAGGAGGATGCACTACACTAACTTGTAGCTTTAGCTGAACACTGTGAGGAGGACGCACTACCCTAACTTGTAGCTTTAGCTGAACACTGTGCAGAGGTCGCACTACACTAACTTGTAGTTTTAGCTGAACACTGTTCAGAGGACGCACTACACTAACTTGTAGCTTTAGCTGAACACTGTGCAGAGGTCACACTATACTAACTTGTAGTTTTAGCTGAACACTGTGAGGAGGATGCACTACACTATTTTCTAGCTTTAGCTGAACACTGTGAGGAGGACGAACTACCCTAACTTGTAGCTTTAGCTGAACACTGTGAGGAGGTCACACTAAACTAACTTGTAGCTATAGCTGAACACTGTGAGGAGGACGCACTACACTAACTTTTAGTTTTAGCTGAACACTGTTCAGAGGACGCACTACACTAACTTGTAGCTTTAGCTGAACACTGTGCAGAGGTCGCACTACACTAACTTGTAGTTTTAGCTGAACACTGTGAGGAGGACGCACTACACTAACTTGTAGCTTTAGCTGAACACTGTGCAGAGGTCGCACTACACTAACTTGTTGTTTTAGCTGAACATTGTGAGGAGGATGCACTACACTAACTTGTAGCTTTAGCTGAACACTGTGAGGAGGACGCACTACCCTAACTTGTAGCTTTAGCTGAACACTGTGCAGAGGTCACACTAAACTAATTTGTAGCTTTAGCTGAACACTGTGAGGAGGACGCACTAAACTGTATATAGTCTAGCTGCCTAACTGTGGTACTAATAGGATCAAAAGAACACCAGCAATTTTCTTCAGGTAGCTGTAAATACTGTAACAAGACAAGCCTGCCTGTCAGTAGGAAGATAACAGGAACGGATCTAGCTAAACTGAAAACAGTGTATATATATATATATATATATATATATATATATATATATATATACAACACCTGGGATGCATATATATACACAATACACTGTAAGTGCAGCTAACTCACTGACTGTCCTGCCTAATCTAGCTAACTCAAATGAAATGACACTGTCTCTCTCTCTCTCTCTAAGCACGCCAGAACACACTACACAGGGCCGCCGTGCAGGCGGCCTTATATAGTGTGGGGCGTGTTCTAAACCCCCGAGCCATAATTGGCCAAAGCCACCCTGGCGTTGGCCAATTACAGCTCTCTCTACTGACGGCGCTGTGATTGGCCAAGCATGCGGGTCATAGTGCATGCTTGGCCAATCATCAGCCAGCAATGCACTGCGATGCTGCAGTGAATTATGGGACATGATGCGCTACACGAATTTGGCGCGAACGGCCCATATCGTTCGCAATTCGGCGAACTGGCGAACAGACGATGTTCGAGTCGAACATGGGTTCGACTCGAACACGAAGCTCATCCCTACCCAGAATGAAAAAGAAAAAATGGTGAGGAGATAACGTCCAAGCACAACAGTTCTTGGTGGTTAGGAAAAATGTCAGCGGGCAAGGGTTGAATTTCTTGGACGATGGGCCCAGATTTAATGTTGGACCCATCAGATAATCGTATGGACAGTTTCTGTTGCTTAGATCGCAGAGGAATATTGTGTTGCAGGACGAAGGCATGGTCAATGAAACAGCTACAGGCACCTGAATCAATTATGGCCTGGACTTGAAGTACCCCTCCTGGAAGCTGTAGGGAAACAGGAACAGCAATGTGAGTAGATCTTGATAGCGTCAATGCACAAGGATCAAGAGGAGGAGAGTCACACTTACGAGTTTTATTGGGGCACAGGTTTACGTAATGACCGGCTCCTCTGCAGTAGAGACAGAGATTATTCATGCGACAGCACTGCTTTTCCTCTGGTGTCAATGGTGAATGAAGCAGGCCTAATTGCATTGGCTCTGGAGCTTCTGTGATGGGAGCAGGTAGTGGGGTTGTAGAGATAGATGGTTGGCTAGGTACCCTGGGTAGCATCCACATGGGCCGGTACTGGCTTGTCCTTTCAGATCTTCGCTCCCTCAGTCGACGATCGATTTGAATAGACAGTTGGATCAGCTCCTCTAGGGAATTGGGGATCCCCACATGAGCCAGTTCATCCTTAACCACTTCAGCCCCGGAAGGTTTTACCCCCTTCCTGACCAGAGCACTTTTGACAATTTGGCACTGCGTCGCTTTAACTGCTAATTGCGCGGTCATGCAATGTTGTACCCAAACTAAATTTGTGTCTTTTTCTTCCCACAAATAGAGCTTTCTTTTGATGGTATTTGATCACCTCTGCGGTTTTTATTTTTTGCGCTATAAACAGAAAAAAATGAAAAATTTGAAAAAAAATTATGTTTTAAACTTTTTGTTATAAAAAAAATCCAATAAACTCAATTTTAGTCATACATTTAGGCCAAAATGTATTCAGCCACATGTCTTTGGTAAAAAAAAAAGTCAATAAGCGTATATTTATTGGTTTGCGCAAAAGTTATAGCGTCTACAAACTAGGGTACATTTTCTGGAATTTACACAGCTTTTAGTTTATGACTGCCTATCTCATTTCTTGAGGTGTTAAAATGGCAGGGCAGTACAACTCCCCCCCCCAAATGACCCCATTTTGGAAAGTAGACACCCCAAGGAAATTGCTGAGAGGCATGTTGAGCCCATTGAATATTTTATTTTTTTGTCTCAAGAGATTGAATAATGACAAAAAAAAAAATATTTTACAAAAAGTTGTCACTAAAATGATATATTGCTCACACATGCCATGGTTATATGCGGAATTGCACCCTAAAATACATTTTGCTGCTTCTCCTGAGTACGGGGATGCCACGTGTGTGGGACTATTTGGGAGCCTAGCCGCGTACGGGGCTCCCGAAAACCAATCACCGCCTTCAGGATTTCTAAGGGCGTAAATTTTTGATTTCACTCCTCACTACCTATCACAGTTTTGAAGGCCATAAAATGCTAAGATGGCACAAAACCCCCCCAAATGACCCCATTTTGGAAAGTAGACACCCTAAGCTATTTGCTGAGAGGCATGTCGAGTCCATGGAATATTTTATATTTTTCCACAAGTTGTGGGAAAATGACAAACTTTTTTTTTTTTTTTTACACAAAGTTGTCACTAAATGATATATTGCTCAAACATGCCATGGGCGTATGTGGAATTACACCCCAAAATACATTCTGCTGTTTCTCCTGAGTACGGGGATACCACATGTGTGGGACTTCTTGGGAGCCTAGCCGCGTACGGGGCCCTGAAATCTAAGCACCGCCTTCAGGATTTCTAAGGGCATAAATTTTTGATTTCACTCCTCACTACCTATCACAGTTTTGAAGGCCATAAAATGCTAAGATGGCACAAACCCCCCCAAATGACCCCATTTTGGAAAGTAGACACTTCAAGCTATTTACTGAGCGGCATGGTGAGTATTTTGCAGCTCTCATTTGTTTTTGAAAATAAAGAAAGAAAAGAAACATGTATTTTTTTTCTTTTTTCAATTTTCAAAACTTTGTGACAAAAAGCGAGGTCTGCAAAATACTCACCATACCTTTCAGCAAATAGCTTGTTGTGTCTACTTTCCAAAATGGGGTCATTTGGGGGGGGGGGGGTTGTGCCATCTGGGCATTCCATGGCCTCTGAAACTGTGATAGGCAGTGAGGAGTGAAATCAAAAATTTACACCCTAAGAAACCCTGAAGGTGGTGCTTGGTTTTCGGGGTCCCGTACACGGCTAGGCTCCCAAAAAGTCTCACACATGTGGTATCAGTGTACTCAGGAGAAGCAACAGAATGTATTTTGGGGTGTAATTTCACATATGCCCATGGCACGTTTGAGCAATATATAATTTAGTGACAACTTTGTGCAAAAAAAAAAATTTGTCTTTTTCTCGCAACTTGTGTCACAATATAAAATATTCCAAGGACTCGACATGCCTCTCACTGAACGGTCTGCTAAACTGGATACAGTGGATATATATATATATATATATATATATATATATATATATATATATATATATATATATATAGCAGTCTGACTGTATATATATATATATATATATATATATATATATATATATATATATATATATATATATATATATATATATATATATAAAATACACTGCAGCTAACTGAATCAACTGCCTGCCTGAAGTAGATTAGAAACAGTACCTGCATGAACAGTCTGCAGTGAGATCTAGCTAAACTGGATCAACTGCCTGCCTGAAGTAGATTAGAAATAGTACAGCAGGAATGGTCTACAGTGAGATCTAGCTAACTGAATAAACTGCCTGCTCAACGTAAATTAAATGACTCTCTCTCTCTCTCTCTCTCTCTCTCTCTCTCTAAAACGCCAGCAACACACTACACAGGGCCAATGTGCAGGCGGCCTTATATATGTGGGGCGTGTACTTAACCTCCTGAGCCATAATTAGCCAAAGGCACTCTGCCTTTGGCTAATTATGGTTCTGTTTGCTTACGGCGCTGTGATCGGCCAAAGCATGTGGGTCATAGTGCATGCTTGGCCAATCGTCAGCCAGCAAAGCACTGTGATGACACAGTGCATTATGGGCCGTGACGCACCGCTCGAATTTGGCACGAACGGCCCATAATGTTCGATCTTCGTTGAACGATCGAACAGTAAGCCCATCCCTAGTTGCAGTTGATCAGTTCTGTTGCACACATTTCATGTAATGCATGTTATGCATGTATTAAGGGTTAAGTCACGTTTTTCCAATGGGCGGTCCATACTGGTTTTGGGCTGCCCACTGGGAAAGGGGGGGGGGCTTAAGCCCTGGATTGGTTGATTGATTGAGGGTGCCTATGTGTATATATGGGGTCTGCTGAAGGAGTGTACACTGCTGAGCTCTGAGGAAGAGGGGTTTTCCCTTCGAAGCACGTCAGATGGCAGTGGTCCTGTGATTTCCTCTGTGACCTTTGGAGAGTATTGTTCTTTTCTTTTTATATCTCTTTTATATATTTAAAGACAGTGCCCAATGTCAGCCATGGTTTATCACATTCACAAATTGCACTCCATGTCAGCTGTGTCCCTCCCATTCACAGACAGAAACTCCTGTCAGCCATGTCCCTCTCCATTCACAGACAGTACCCCCATATGTTAGCTATGTGCCTCCAAATCAAGAGAGGACCTCCTGTCAGTCATGCCCCTCTCTATTCACAAACAGTACTCCTATGTTGGCCATGTGTCTCCTATTCAAAGGCGGAACCCATGCCCTCCTCTATTCAAAGACAGCACCCAATAACAGCCATGCTCCTCTCATTCACAAAAGGCACTCCATATCAGCCATACCATCCCATTTACAGATATTGTAGCAATCCATGTCAGCTGTGTACCAGTGTGCAAGATTAGTAATGCTCTTGAGCCTGGGTTCCAAACCATCAAGTAATGTACCAATAAAATGAGTAAGTGCAGTAAATCCCATAATTGGGAAGACTGGAGAATTTTTATTTGTACTTGATCTTGTAACCACTATCCAACTAGTAACATACTTGGAAGTCATCTTTCATGTTCTAACCTGCATTTTGAATTATGGCACTGCGAGTGGCAAAGTTTTGCTTTTGTATAATCTTTGTTGGGTAAGTTAGAGGATGCATTACGTGTATAGCTGTCTACTACTTGGGAGCTTTCAATTTTTTTGGAAGAAGAAGGCATGTCTCTAGATGGCTATGACTACAGTCGGTTAGGAATAATGACTTGGTTAGATGAATGAATAAAGTTGGTTCTTGAAAATAAAAAAAAATAAAAAAAATTTATGTCACTATGAGTTTCAAGCAATAATTAGGTTGAGTGTAAGTTAAGTAGGAAACCCATGCATTGAAAGTCACGCTGTTAATTACAGTGATGTTATTACACAACCAACATGATATCATTACATCAACAATAGGGATGAGCTTCGAGTTGAGATCAACCGTGAATTCAAACCGAACCCAGCAGTGCACAGTTCTGCATGCTGGTGAACAAACTGGCCAGAATTGATGAGCTTCAAGTCACCCCCAAAAAATGCCATTGGGTTCCACCAAAATCCATACCAGATTCTTGTCCAGTGGATAAGGGTCTTATATGCCTTGATAAGGGTCTGGTGTGTATTTTGAGGGGAACCCCACATCATTTTATTCTTAAAGTGACAGTACACATTGTTTGAAAAAAATGTGTACTGCCCCTTAAAAAAAAATAACAAAGAAACAGTATTTGTTCACCCTCAAAATTCATACCAGACTCTTATCTAGGCATGAAGCCTGTCTGATCAGGAAAATGGAGGCCTGGCAAGCATGCAGTCCCCTCCTAAACCATACAAGGGCACATGCTCTCAACACTGGGAAGGTATCTTGCCAGATAGGGGGTGTGAAGCCACCACCCGGCATGGCACCTTGCCCCCATGGTAATGCAATTGTGGGTCTCATCCCCACAACTGATGCCCCAAGAGGATTTGGAGTTCTGTGCAGGAATCTGAAATCCCAGTTTAACATAAGGGACTCCCAAATATCCAGGCCTTACCCTGCATAATTTAATATGGGACACATAGTAAAAATTTCTACTTATTCTCAAAATAAATTAAAAAGAAAATAAAAACAATCACACCATAGAAAAAGTCCTTTATTGTGTATCTCACAATGTAAATCCAGCGTTAATCAACCAGTGTAAGTCCAGCGATGTAGATCCAGCATCAGCATCACTCATGATGAGAGACTCCCACTGACCATCATGACAACCCGCCACCACAATGATGCTGCCTTGTGGCTACTCTTGACATAAAATGCAGGTCCCCCCTACTGCTGGAAGGTAATGACCATAAGTGGTCAGTGATGTTACCCGGGATCCCCTGGCCACTTCGTTTACAGAAGCATGCCTGGGAAATGGAATGTGATTTAGCAGTGGTATGCCCCGTACACACGGTCGGACTTTGTTCGGACATTCCGACAACAAAATCCTAGGATTTTTTCCAACGGATGTTGGCTCAAACTTGTTTTGCGTACACACGGTTGCACAAAGTTGTCGGAATTTCCGATCGCCAACCACGCGGTCACGTACACCACGTACGACGAGACTAGAAAAGGCCGGTTCAGAACCAAGCGCGGCACCCTTTGGGCTCCTTTTGCTAATCTCGTGTTAGTAAAAGTTTGGTGAGAGACGATTCGCGCTTTTTCAGACTCGTGGCTTTCAGATCGTTTTCTGCCGTTCAGTTTGTGCTTGTGGGTTTGTATCTGCTCTTCAGTGCGTGCAGCAAGTTCCGCGTGACTTTAATTAGTCATTGTATTCTTGTTCGTTCGTTACTGTTTTTCAGGTCGCTCTTCACAGGCCTTGCTGTTCTTCAGTGCGTTCTGTTACTTCGTTCTGAGCAGCCGACCGTTTTCTAGCCATGTTGCGTATGCGTACTCCTCGTAGAGTTCGTGCTGTGCGGGGGCTTGGTGTTGGGGTCCTGACCTTGACACAAGTCCAGTCCATGAACAGGGTGGGGAGGAATTCATGGACCAAGAATTGGTTGCTTCAGCGTGACCAGTTCTCTCATATGCCTTTGCTCCGTGAGATCCGTGAGAATAATCCTGATGATTTCAGGAACTTTCTCAAGATGACGGACCCCGTGTTTCACCGTTTGTTGGCTTCACTGACCCCTTATATTAGCAGGCAGGATACCTGCATGAGGCAGGCCATCACTCCGGAGCAGAGGCTCGTCGCTACCCTGTGGTATTTGGCGACAGGGAGAAGTCTGCAGGACTTGAAGTTCTCGACAGGCATCTCCCCCCAGGCTCTGGGTATCATTATCCCAGAGACCTGTTCTGCCATCATCCAGGTCCTACAGAAGGTGTATATTAAGGTAAGATTTTTATCCTTTTATATCACAATTTATTGTATTGAATGTTTGCTAATATATTGTATTTCTTTCCTCATTCCCTAATTACCATGATTGTAATATGCTGTGAATGTCCCCTTTCTCCTCATGCATGCTGGATTTTTATGTAATTATTATTTTAGGTCCTTCATACATATTTGCCCTTCAATAACCTCCCCAGCATGGTGTCTCCTGGCCCTATATTCACCTCATGTAGTCACTTAACAATGTATTTTATCAGCTCCATAGTAGTGCTTTACCCCAAACACCCCCTAAAATGTTTTGAAATGTTATTTTTTCTTTAAATTCTGGCAGAGTGCCAGAGGTTTTTTTTTTTGTGGTGTCCCCAAATAATTTTTAGTAACCCTCCCTCCCCCAACTGCTAACTCAGCTGATCCCAATTCTCTATCTATCCTCAATCCTCTATCTGCTGACTTTTCAAAACCCATACACACTATACCCATCTCTTTTGTGCTCAGATTTATGGATGAATTCCCCAAAGCATGTAGTGCAAGGGCCTGCCTGTATACTTTCAAATGGTACTGTTTAAAGTTTTTGTATTCTATTATTATCTTGATAGGTAATAGCAGAATGTCCAAATGTCCTCAAATGTGTACAATGTGTATTTATATCTTGGTATTATGACACTTCTTACCTGTCCAGTGGGCTGCCAATAGTGTAACTAAGGAGGGGCTGTTCCAAGTAATACCCATTATTTAGGCATTCATCTCTCAATGAAGTGAAGAGGGTTACCTGTCCAAGATTTCCACACACCCCATAAAGTTAGAAATGGCCCATGAGAGGGGGGGGGGAATATGATAGGTGTACCTTATACTTTGGCGTTGTTAAATTCCCCTTAATAAATGCTATCTGGAGGTTGACCCATAATGTTTGTGCCTAATCTGCTTGCCATGTTTCGTAGCAAAAATAGTAATGTTTTATTTTTTCCCTCAACAGTTTCCTTCCACGCCACAGGAATGGCAGACTGTGGCCTCCCACTTTGCCCAGCGGTGGGACTTTCCTAACTGCGGAGGGGCAATTGATGGGAAACACGTCCACATTGTCCCACCACCCAACTCGGGGTTGTACTATTTCAACTATAAGGGGTTCAATAGTATAGTGATGTTGGCGGTGGTGTCGGCTAATTACGACTTCTTGTATGTGGACGTGGAGAAGAATGGCCGGATGTCCGATGGTGGAGTCATCGCCCAGACGGAGTTCTACAGGCGTCTCCAGAATGGCAGCTTGGACTTGCCAGCTCCAGAGGACAATGTGGAAGGACTCTCATTTGTGTTCGTGGCTGATGAAGCGTTTGCGCTGGGGGACCACCTGATGCGGCCATTCTCGATGAGGACCCTCACCCCGGAACAGAGGGTTTTTAATTACCGGCTGGCCAGAGCCCAAAGAGTGGTGGAGAACACATTTGGAATCCTGGCCAGCCGGTTCCGCTTATTTATGACACCCATCCATATGGTGGAGTATAAACTGAACCATATTATACTGGCGCGCTGTATTCTCCATAACTTTTTAAGGAAACATTCGGCCAACTATGCTGGCTCAGTTGGGCCTGAGGCCGAAATGATACATGAAACCACACTGACGGCGTTTGAAAGCGGCCGTCCTGGCTTGCCCTCCCTGAGTGCCCGTGATGTCCGGTTACGCTACCTGGAGTTCTTTGCGGGTAGGGGGGCTATCAATATGCCAGCAAATCTGTGAAGCCTTTTGATAATAAAAAAAAAAAGAAATTCTTTGTGGACATTTACTGCTTGTGTTTGTTTTAGCTGACCCTGACAGAAATGTGTTGAGTCCAGAAAATGTCGTGATTGTGTAACCTTATTATACAAAGCACTGTTGGCTGTTATGTACTAAATGCAAAAACACATTTCACTACAAGTGCAGTTGCAACTGCACTGAAACTGCGCTTGTAGTGCCAAGAGGATTTGCCCTTAGTAAATAACCCCCATTTTCTCTGAAAACACCAATGACATCACCCCAAAAGTGTTGTAGCGTTGAGACAATAATCCACACATTCTTGCTTAACAAACTTTTTTATACCTGCACAATCACATGTGCATTTACCAAAGGTTTTTCAAACAAACCAACATGTTTGTTGTATAACAATTTTTGGGGTAGCATTATCAAAAATAGAAATGTCCATTTTAGATAAAACAGGCATGTGTAAAACCAACAAGAAAGACACAAATCTTGAACATACAAACGTCACATTTTGTAGAACTTGAAGGCAATATCAGACATGAGTATTTAGGAACTGTGTTTGATATTGCGTTCAGATGGGGTGAAGTCACCACAGGAAAAGCCAAATTTGGAAGATGCACAGCAATTTACCAATGTCAACATGTGCGACCTGCCATCACGGGGTATCAAGGGACGTGTTTTGGGGGAGCAAGCCCTTCCTCACCGCTACTTTATTATTGAGGAAGGGGTGCACCCCCAAAACACGTCCATTGATCTCCCATGATGGCAGATAGCACATGTTGACACACTGTGTGCATCCTCCAAATTTGGCTTTGTGAAAAATCACAAAAACATTTTGCACATTGTAGCACACAAAAGAAGAAAGTGATTTGGAGGGGCTTTAAACTCGCCCCAAAACATCAATGATGTTTTTATTTTTTGGAATAACATCATTGATGTTTTTCTTGATGTTTTCCAATTATAAATTACACCCCGATCAGGATCTGGGCACTTTCGGATGTGAAAGGATCTGGATCCAGAAACATCACGATCACCTAAAAAGAGAGGAACCCCCCCAAAAAACTAGGTGTCAAAAATATGCCGCCATCCATCTCTTACCTGAATCTGTGGTCGCAGACACTCACCTGTTGTGGTGACTAGTTCCACCACGTCTTCTTCCTCCTGCTCAGCTTGTGTTGGGGGGATTTCCCCTTCTTCCAGGGGGAGGGGCTCTGGTCTCCTCAGATGAGGGTTGTCCTCCGAGTCTTTTATCCCCTATGTCAAACAAAATGGTATAATTAGCACACAGATATTTGATGGCAGAACTAGAAATAGGAAACATTGCTTGGAAGTGAGGTACAATTGTCAATTTTAGCAGAGTTCCAAAATGTAGCATTTTCAGTGTCCTTTGTCAAGCTTCAATACTTTACCTGTTTGGTACAAGCTTCACAGATGTAGCCCCCCCCCCTATGGTATACACTGGAGCACCTGTGTGGGTCCCTTAATAAAAATGGTGTTCTGGGGTCCCACACTAGTGCTCCAGTGTCCAGATGTGAAAACAGCTGCTGAGTGTCCTCTCCTTACACAGAATCTAGTTTGCATTTCATTCTAGTAACAAAGCCATCTACACAACCCAATTTTTTTAAGACAAGTATAGGACGTAAAAATGGTGGCCAAATGCACATGGCCTAAACAATGGTATTTTTGAGTCCAAAAGAAAAATGTTTGATACGAACGAATAATGTGCCCATGAACATGAAAGTTGCCATTTTAAACTGTACAACAGTTCCTAAAAGCACATGGAGCAGCACGAACGTAATAAACATAAAGAATAGGAACACAGCACTACTACTTACTTTTTTGCAGCACTCTCCGGATCTTTCTGTACTGCTCATGTTCTCGTAATTTGAGGTCCGACCACCGGTTCCTGAGCTGATCTTTCGATCGTCGTACCCCGAAATTCCGGTGCAGACTCCTGACCACTTTCGCCATGATCTTGGCCTTTCTGATATTGGGGTTGGGGTAAGGCCCATACTTCCCGTCATAGTCGGCCTTCTTCAGGATGTCCACCATCTCCAACATCTCCCCAAAGGACATATTTGAGTCCTTAAATCTCCTTCTGGATCGGGACGTGTCTGGATCCTGCCTTTCCTCCTCCTCCTCGTCATTGCTACAATTAGCACGATCCTGCTGTGTCTCCGCCATGTGCTCTTCCCCCACTGCACCGAACGAAAAGGGGCGGGGAATAGACTAGAAAGAACGTCAGGGGCGGGCGGAGTTACACGCATGTGCAGTGTGTATAAAGCGTAACACACGTGCGTCTTACGTACGATCTGTGAGCGGAGGAAGGAGCATCGGAGGCGCCGAACGTGATAACGAAGGTAGGATCTAAACTTGGGCCTATACTGCTTCGAAATGGAAGCCTATATTGTAACAAGATTAGGGGAGTTTGGCCTGACATTAGGGTTTGTCTTGTGTTGTGTCTTGCAGAGAAAATGGATGGGTTCAATGACCACAATTTCCTCCCCCTGTTCATTGACAAATACAGGGAGCTGCCCTGTCTGTGGCAAGTGAGACACCCCCACTATAACCATAAACAAACGAGGCAGGCAGCGCTGGAGAAACTGCTGGAGTTGGTGAAGCCGGTGGTCCCCACAGCAACCATCCCCTATTTAAAAGACAAAATTGGTGGCCTGAGGAGCACTTATCTTAGGGAGCGCAAGAAGGTCACGGATTCCCAGAGATCCGGAGCTGCAGCAGATGACG
The DNA here is from genome assembly GCF_042186555.1 of Aquarana catesbeiana. Classification (NCBI taxonomy): domain Eukaryota; kingdom Metazoa; phylum Chordata; class Amphibia; order Anura; family Ranidae; genus Aquarana; species Aquarana catesbeiana. The sequence goes on along the minus strand of NC_133333.1, from coordinate 57,783,020 downwards.
TTTATGTCCCCAGGCTGTGGTACTATGAGAGACTTCGATTTCTGTCAGACCACACTGAAGTCAGGGAATCCCTCTCCACTCTTCCTTCCACTCTTCCTTCCACCCCAGCTGAGGCTTCCGATGTCCAACCTGGGCCTTCCAGCCAGGAAGAAGTGGAGGAGCCCAGCTGGAGTCAGGTATAGCATTCCTCTACAGATTTCTTGTCAATAAAGAAATGATCTTTACTAGATGTTATTATTGATCACTAATTGCTGTTTGAAAAAAGTGTTTTACATATCAATAGACAGTAGTGGGCACCCAAATTTGGGACAAGAATGAAAACTGCTGGGCTCAGAAGGATAGTCTGTTATATTTGTTAACATTCAATTTGCAACAGTCAGGAGGTGAAAATTGTGTGTGATTGATGACTAAAATACTAAAACTATGTCCCTTTTTCATACACAGGAAGACCTCAGCCAGGAGGAGGTTGTGGAATGTGGCAGTCAGGAGGAGGCGGGGATTAGTTGCAGCCAGGAGGAGGTGGGGCTAAGTGTCAGCCAAGAGAAGCCTGGGACCAGTCGCAGCCTGACTGAATCTCAGGTTCCTCCCCTCCACCTTCCATACAAAAGAGCCAGGAAGACGACTCCGAGTCCCGTGCAGGATTCTGCACTCAGGCTGATTCAGGAGGCTTCTGCGTCCCTACGAGCCTTACCCACTCCTGAAGAGGCCTTTGCCTGCATGGCTGCCACCAAACTGCAGGGCATGCAGGAGGGTCAACGCAAGCTATGTGAGGACCTTCTGTATAAAGTCCTACGTAAGGGGGTGAGTGGGGAACCAACACCCAAGACCGACGTGGTTGAGTTGGACCATCCTCCTCCTCCTCCTGCTGCCACAACTCCACCACCAGAGCCACCGCTTGGAAGGAAGCGTGGAAGGAAGACCAGAGAGTGATGACCCTGGGTTCAGTCTGGTCTGACAAAAGATGCAGTCTCTCGTATGACCACAGCCTGGGGACACAGATGTCATCTGCTGCTTTCCGGATCTCTGGGACTTCTGGACCAGACTGCCCTCCCTTAGATAAGGACTCCTCAGGCCACCAATTTTGCTTTGAAATAGTTGATGTGTGCCCTGGGGGTCCAAGGCTTCACCCACCTCTGCTGTTTCTCCAGCGTTGCCTCCCTCTTTGTTAAGTTGTGAGCCCTTAATAAAAAATTTTTATGGAAATTATACTCTCCTGTGTGTGTTTTCATCCAAAAAGGACAGTTTGTTGGTGAGGATTCAGGTACATTTCTAACATAAAATGTGAAATTAACAAGGGACAACAACACTAAACAATCTCCTACAGATTAAATAGAACAACATATCAATGGTGTTGTGGGAACTTGTCACAAAAAACACACACAAACATTTTCGGGAGTACAAATCAAAATCCCCCCCCAAAAAATAACAACCTTCAAAAAAATACAAACACAAAAAAAGAATCTACATTAAAGCCAAAAAAAAAAAAAAAAATGTTGTCAGATGTGAGAAATCAAAATATATTGAGGGAATCCCGTTAAATAAGTTTTAAATTAAGTAATGAAATAAGTTTGTGAGAAGTCTGTGTGAATATGAGCAGCAAAACTGCTATATTCTTGTCACATTATAAAGAAGAAGAGATTGCGCTGTATTAAACCATTTTTAACATTGCAGCGTGACGAAAGTGCTGTATCCATTGCGAACGCTAAGTTTACCAGAACGAGCTGTTCCGTGTCGGAATTTCTTCTGAGCATGCGTGGCACTTTGTGCGTCGGAACAGGCCACACACGGTCAGAATTGACGCGATCGGATTTTGTTGTCGGAAAATTTTATCTCCTGCTCTCCAACTTTGTGTGTCGAAAAATCCGATGGAAAATGTCCGATGGAGCCCACACACGGTCGGAATTTCTGACAACACGCTCCGATCGGACATTTTCCATCGGAAAATCTGACCGTGTGTACGGGGCAGTACTGTGTTTTTATGTCACTTTTAAAGTAGTACATCTCACTGGTTTGTAACTTCATTTGCAGGTTTAAGGCATCCCCCAAGCATGTTATTTAAAGGAAATTTTATTTTAATGCTACCCATTAAGCCTCATTAAAAGACTCTCTCCTCACTGAACAATATTTTTTTTAAATTGTTTTTGCATTGGTACATGTCCCCATTGGTAGTACCCAGCTACCCATGTACTTTTTTTTTTTTTTAACAAATACTGCACATTTGCTTTGAGAACAGACAGAAATGTTATGTATGTTATACATAGGGCTCATTATACCCCACAAAAACTCTATACTTGGGGAAAATATATAACACCGTTATGCCCGTGATGCTCTCTATCTAATGGCTCTCTTATCCACATGCTCTAGCGATGCCCAAAGCTTCATCGCTACTGGGAAAAAATATTTATAACCCTAAATTCATTATGCTGCACTGAAATAACAGGGATGCCCAAACTTGCACTACTGGGAATATCTGATGGAACATTACCAATAGAGATGCATATTATGTGGATAAGATCTCTATACTTAGCACGTAAGGTTATTTTACAAAAATGGCCATCCACTAATCCTCCAACCCATAAACAATGGGTTGAGAAACTTAATTACATACTTAAGAGAAAAAAATACTTATACTTAAATATGGTTGCTACTGCTAACAACTGCTACTTCTAAGAAGGTACTGGTTGTAGATTCATATTAAAAGCCCTTTTCCTCTATTGGTGCTTGTTGAGTCTGCAGGTCAGTTTTGGGTATTTTGAATTCCCTACCCTTCTCTCCCTGGAGTTTGAGTGAAAGCTAATAAACTCATTTGTTTGCATCTAAACGTGACTGGCACCCATCTATACACATTTTCCACTATTGCCTGAAAATTACACCCTGGGGTAATATGTTGGCCCTTCCTGTCTCTGGGAGTACTCCACCTGTTCCTGGAGGTCAGGGGGGCACTGAAATAATCCAATATTAGCTTGAAAAATCTCCTTTTATCTTGTATTTACCTAAAATAATAGCGAAAGTCTGCCCTAATAACGTATAACTAAATTTCAGCAGCTAGCATTCAGGATTGATATGTAAACCCTCTGATCATAAACAATATCATAAACATAAACAATAAATATAATGCAGCACTTCCACAGTCTTAGCATAAATAACATAAAAAATATACAAAAAGAAATTATCCAAACATATAAAAGTCTAAATCGTCCAAACCCTGAAGATTTCCTATTGGAGCATGTTGGGTAGAGTTTGTTGTGTGCACTGGTGTCTGTGGCTGCTGTCCCCTAGTGAACTACAGCTTTCATGTAAATGTCTTTTGCCGGCTTGTTTTATACTTGGTATTACATTTTTTTACAATTAATCCTGGGATTTACTGCACTATGAGATTCTTTTCTTGGGGATGTCTGATGTGCAAAAGAGGATGAAGGTGTTGTAGCCAGAATCTGCTGGTGTTTGTGAGATCACTTGTCAGGTGCCTGTTCCTCAATTTGTGTCATGGTTGTCAAAGGGAAAAGTACTTTGTCACAGCCCCAGGCTAACACATGCTACGTGCAATATACCTCTGTGTGTTAGGTCTTTTACTCTGGTAAGTCTCTTAATTATCAATGATGGGCCTGCACATGGAGATCACTGCTGTATTGTGTTGAAGCACAAGACTTCACTACACAAGTTACAGCAATTAGGACTTGTATAGGTTTGAATAATTTCTTTTTTAGATTTGTTTATATTATTTACGCTAACACTGTGGAAGCGCTGCATTATATATGTTGTTATTGCTGCCTATCTGCTGGTCATATCTTTCCATGGCTTCCTGGACTTCCTGCATGCTGTGCAGCTTCTCCTCTGTGATTTATTTTCAATTTCTAAGGACTACATATCCCATGGTACCTGGGATATTGCAAGCAGTGATTCCTGTACTGACTTCACCCTTTGAAAATCCTCTCAGAAACTCTGTTTTTCAGAAGGCAGGCTCTGTAAATTCTTTAACACAGCAATACCTACTGAAAGGGCAGAGTGAATACGTGTCACAGAATTCAATGAAGTAAATGTGTGCGGATCTATACAAAGTAAAGCCTTGTACACACGATTGGATTTGCCGCAGACAAAGCCTCAGACTTTTGTCAGAAGGGCGTTGGCCCAAAACTTGTCTTGCATACAGATGGCACACAATTGTCAGCCAATAAACACGAACGTAGTGACGTACTAGACGTACTACGAGCCAATAAAGAGGAAGTTCAATTGTCATGCGCCACCCTTTGGCTCCTTCTGCTAATTTCATGTTAGTAGAAGTTTGGTGAGTGTTGATTTGAGCTTTTCAGTTCGTGCTTGTTAGTTTGTTTCTGAAAGGCCGTTTGTCAACCAGCCATGTTGCGGAAGTCCAGTCCAGGTACAGGAGGAGGAGGAGTTGTTGGACCAAAAATTGGTTGCTTAAACGTGACCAATTCTCCTGGAGTTCCAGGAGAATAATCCTGATGATTTTAGCAATTATTTCCGGATGAGGGACCCCTGTTTTCACCATCTTTTGCCATTGTTTACCCCCTATATTAAGAAGCAGGATACATGCATGAGGCTTGCCATTACTCCTGAGCAAAGGCTCATAGCCATCTTGCGGTACTTGGCGACAGGGAGAAGTCTCCAGGTCCTCAACTGGGATCTCCCCCCAGGCTCTGGGACTCATTATTCCAGAGACCTTTTCTAGCTTAATTCAAGTCCTGCAGAAGGACTATATTAGGGTAAGTTTTATCCTTTAACATCACATTCTATTTATTTAATGTTTGCTAATGTATTGTATTAATTTCTTGATTCCATAATTACCATTATTGTAATTTGCTGTGAATGTCCTCTTTGTCCTCATGCATGCTATAATCTTTTTATGATCCTTTTTTGTCCTTCGTGCATATTTTCCTTCACTAACCATCCCAGCATGCTATCCTGGGCCCATACACACATAGCCTAGTAACTTAACAATGTATTTTGTCAGCTACATTTTTGTGCTTACCCTAAACACCCCCTAAAATGTGTCCAAATGTTATTGTTGTCCTCAAATTCAGGCAGAGTGCAAGACGTCATTTTTTTGGGGCACAAACTCATTTGGAACCCCCCCCAAAATGCTAAGTCAACCGATACAAATACTCTATCTCCTGACTTTGCAAAACCCATACATAGGGATGAGCTTCGTGTTCGGTCATTCGGCGAATTACGAACGATATGAGCCGTTCACGCCAAATTCGAGTGGCGTGTCACAGCCCATAATTCACTGCGGCATCACGGCCCTGTGTAGTGTGTTGCGGTGGAGACTGGAGAGAGATAGACAGACAGAGAGACCGTGTCATTTGATTTAAGTTAGATAGAGTAGGCAGGCGAGTCAGTTAGCTGCACTTCCAGTGTATTGTGTATATATATACATCCTAGGTGTTGTGTATCTATATATATATATATATATACACTGTATTCAGTTTAGCTAGATCCGTTCCTGTTATTCTCTTTCTACTACTGACAGGCAGGCAGGTGTTTTTAAATTATTTACAGCTACCTGAAGAAAATTGCTGGTGTTCTTCTAATCCTATTAGTCCTATTAGCTACAGTATTTACAGTTAGTGTAGTGCGTCCTCTGCACAGTGTGCACCTAAAGCTACCTGAAGAAATTGAGTGGTGTTCTTCTGATCCTATTAGTACTGTACCACAGGCAGCTGCAGTATTTACAAGTTAGTGTAGTGCGTCCTCTGCACAGTGTGCACTTAAACTACCTGAAGAAAATTAGTGGTGTTCTTCTGATCCTATTAGTACAGTACCGCAGGCAGCTGCAGTATTTACAAGTTAGTGTAGTGCGTCCTCTGCACAGTGTGCACCTAAAGCTACCTGAAGAAAATGAGTGGTGTTCTTCTGATCCTATTAGTACAGTACCGCAGGCAGCTGCAATATTTACAAGTTAGTGTAGTGCGTCCTCTGCACAGTGTGCACCTAAAGCTACCTGAAGAAAATTAGTGGTGTTCTTCTGATCCTATTAGTACAGTACCGCAGGCAGCTGCAGTATTTACAAGTTAGTGTATGCATCCTCTGCACAGTGTGCACCTAAATCTACCTGAAGAAAATTAGTGGTGTTCTTCTGATCCTATTAATACCACAGGCAGGCAGCTACAGTATTTACAGTTAGTGTAGTGCATCCTCTGCACAGTGTGCACCTAAAGCTACCTGAATAAAATTGGTGGTGTTCTTCTGATCATATATTAATACCACAGGCAGGCAGCTACAGTATTTACAGTTAGTGTACTGTGTCCTCTGCACAGTGTGCACCTAAAGCTACCTGAAGACTGTGACGAAAATGTAAACATAGGATAGTTTTGCCTTAACAAGATGTGGTGTGATCTGTAGAAGTAGTGTGAGATATGGACATTGTTCTTCCACGAAGCCAGTTCGAAACTGGGGAGTTCCCACATGTTCCAGTATGCTTCTACTAACGGATAGACTTCGGTAAAGCTTATTTCTGTTTTTATCCCTTTTTATTTTCATAGCAAATTGCCAATTTGTGTGTCTTTCTTTTTTTGTATCTTTTTTGGTAAATCCTTTTTCTTTGTATATCTTATATGCACTGCCCACTTTTGGGATATTAAATGATAAAATGAATAAGTGACTTCTGTGTACTAAGCTAGGACTCATATCTCTGGAGAGGTTGTTGTATTTTAGTGCCTAAGTACTCGGTCTAAGTTACGTGCCAATTGGTATGCAATTGCACTACGTGTTGGCAGATTGCATGCAGATTGTAAGCTAACAGATCTTCCAGACGGAGATCTGTGTGTGTGGTGGCTCAGCAGACCAGTCTGCGGACAAACTGTTGGGTGGTGGCAGGCTATCGTTTATTGTGTGTCTGGTGTGTGGGGACAGTGGGAAGAGTGATTAACACAGGGCTTTAAGCTTGCAGGATAGCTGGAGGAACCCTAGAAGTGTATAGTAATTGCTAGACTGCTCCCCAACCCTTATGCCCCGTACACACGGTCGGACTTTGTTCGGACATTCCGACAACAAAATCCTAGGATTTTTTCCGACGGATGTTGGCTCAAACTTGTTTTGCCTACACACGGTCGCACAAAGTTGTCGGAATTTCCGATCGACAACCACGCGGTCACGTACACCACGTACGACGAGACTAGAAAAGGCCGGTTCAGAACTAAGCGCGGCACCCTTTGGGCTCCTTTTGCTAATCTCGTGTTAGTAAAAGTTTGGTGAGAGACGATTCGCGCTTTTTCAGACTCGTGGCTTTCAGATCGTTTTCTGCCGTTCAGTTTGTGCGTGTGGGTTTGTATCTGCTCTTCAGTGCGTGCAGTCAGTTCGTATCAGAGTTTTCTGTGTGATCTTGCCTGCTCGTTGCTGTTTTTCAGGTCGCTCTTCACAGGCCTTGCTGTTCTTCAGTGCGTTCTGTTACTTCGTTCTGAGCAGCCGACCGTTTTCTAGCCATGTTTCGTATACGTACTCCTCGTACAGTTCGTGCTGTGCGGGGGCTTGGTGTTGGGGTCCTGACCTTGACACAAGTCCAGTCCATGAACAGGGTGGGGAGGAGTTCATGGACCAAGAATTGGTTGCTTCAGCGTGACCAGTTCTCTCATATGCCTTTGCTCCGTGAGATCCGTGAGAATAATCCTGATGAGTATTTAGGAACTGTGTTTGATATTGCGTTCAGATGGGGGGAAATCACCCCTGGAAAAGCCAAATTTGGAAGATGCACACAAATTTCACAATGTCAACATGTGCGACCTGCCATCCCGGGGGATCAAGGGACGTGTTTTGGGGGAGAAAGCCCTTCCTCAACGCGACTTTATAATTGAGGAAGGGGTTGCACCCCCAAAACGCGTCCATTGATCTCCCGTGATGGCAGATAGCACATGTTGACACATTGTGTGCATCCTCCAAATTTGGCTTTGGGAAAAATCACAAAAACATTTTGCACATTGTAGCACACAAAAGAAGAAAGTGATTTGGAGGGGCTTTAAACTCGCCCCAAAACATCAATGATGTTTTTATATTTTGGAATAACATCATTGATGTTTTGCTTGATGTTTTCCAATTGTAAATTACACCCCATGATCTCCCCGATCACGATCTGGGCACTTTCTGATGTGAAAGGATCTTCATCCACAACATCACGATCACCTAAAAAGAGAGGAAACCCAAAATAAATTAGGTCGAAAAAAAATGCCGCCATCCATCTCTTATCGGAGCCTGTGGTCGCAGACACTCACCTGTTGTGGTGACTACTTCCACCACGTCTTCTTCCTCCTGCTCATCTTGTGTTGGGTGGATTTCCCCTTCTTCCAGAGGGGGGGGTCTCTGGTCTCCTCAGATGAGGGGTGTCCTCCGAGTCTTTTCTCCCCTATGTAAAACAAAAATGGTATAATTAGCACACAGATATTTGATGGCAGAACTAGAAAGATGAAACATTGCTTGGAAGTGGGGTACAATGATCTATTTTAGCAGAGTTCCAAGATGTAGCTTTTTTAGTGTCCTTTGTCAAGCTGCAATACTTTACCTGTTTGGTACAAGCTTCACAGATGTAGCCCCCCCTATAGTATACACTGGAGCACCTGTGTGGCCCCCCTAATAAAAAGGGTGTTCTGGGGTCCCACACTAGTGCTCCAGTGTCCAGGTGTGAAAACAGCTGCTGAGTGTCCTCTTCTTACACAGAATCTAGTTTGCATTTCATTCTAGTAACCAAGTCATCTACACAACCCAATTCTTTGAAGACAAGTATAAGGCCTCAAAATGGTGGCCAAATGCATATGGCCTAAACAATGGTATTTTATAGTCCGAAATAAAAATGTGTGATCCGAACGAATAATGTGCCCATGAACATGAAAGTTGCCATTTTAAACTGTACAACAGTTCCTAAAAGCACATGGAGCAGCACGAACGTAATAAACACAAGAACAATAGGAACACAGCACAACTACTTACTTTTTTGCAGCACTCTCCGGATCTTTCTGTACTGCTCATGTTCTCGTAATTTCAGGTCCGACCACCGCTTCCTGAGCTGATCTTTCGATCGTCGTACCCTGAATTTCCGGTGCAGACTCCTGACCACTTTCGCCATGATCTTGGCCTTTCGGACATTGTGGTTGGGGTAAGGCCCATACTTTCCATCATAGTCGGCCTTCTTCAGGATGTCCATCATTTCCAACATCTCCCCAAAGGACATATTTGAGTCCTTTAATCTCCTTCTGGATTGGGACGTTTCAGGCTCCGGCCTTTCCTCCTCCTCCTCGTTGCTCCAATTATCAGGATCCTGCTGTCTCTCCGCCATGTGCTCTTCCTCCACTGCGCCGAACGAAAAGGGGAGGGGAATAGAATAGAAAGAACGTCAGGGGCGGGCGGAGTTATACGCATGCGCAGTGTGTATAAATCATAACGCGCGCGTCTTACGTACGATCTGTGAGCGGAGGAAGGAGCATCGGAGACGCCGATCGTGCTAACGAAGGTAGGATCTAAACTTGGGCCTATACTGCTTCGACATGGAAGCCTATATTGTAACAAGATTAGGGGAGTTTGGCCTGACATTAGGGTTTGTCTTGTGTTGTGTCTTGCAGAGAAAATGGATGGGTTCAACGACCACAATTTCCTGCCCCTGTTCATAGACAAGTACAGGGAGCTGCCCTGTTTGTGGCAGGTGAGACACCCCCACTATAATCACAAACAGAAGAGGCAGGCAGCGCTGGAGAAACTGCTGGAGTTGGTGAAGCCGGTGGTCCCCACAGCAACCATCCCTTATTTAAAAGCCAAAATTGGTGGCCTGAGGAGCACTTATCTTAGGGAGCGCAAGAAGGTCACAGATTCCCAGAGATCCGGAGCTGCAGCAGATGACATTTATGTCCCCAGGCTGTGGTACTACGAGAGACTGCAATTTCTGTCAGACCACACTGAAGTCTGGGAATCCCTCTCCACTCTTCCTTCCACACTTCCTTCCGTACCAGCTGAGGCTTCCGATGTCCAACCTGGGCCTTCCAGCCAGGATGAAGTGGAGGAGCCTAGCTGGAGTCAGGTATAGCATTCTTCTACAGATTTCTGGGCAATAAATAAATGATGTTTACTAGATGTTATTATTGATCATTAATTGCTGATTAAAAAAAGTGTTTTACATATCAATAGACAGTAGTGGGCACCAAAAATTGGGACAAGAATGCAAAATGCTGGGCTCAGAAGGATAGTCTGTTATATTTGTTAACATTGAATTTGCAGCAGTCTGGAGGTGAAAATTGTGTGTGATTGATGTAAAAAAAACTAAAACTAGGTCCCTTTTTCATACACAGGAAGACCTCAGCCAGGAGGAGGCTGTGGAATGTGGCAGTCAGGAGGAGGCGGGGATTATTAGTGTCAGCCAGGAGGAGGCGGGGATTAGTGGCAGCCAGGAGGAGGTGGGGCTAAGTGTCAGCCAAGAGAAGCCTGGGACCAGTCGCAGCCTGACTGAGTCTCAGGTTCCTCCCCTCCGCCTGCCACATAAACGAGCCAGGAAGGCCACTCCCAGTCCTGTGCAGGATTCAGCATACAGGCTGATCCAGGAGGCTTCTGCGTCCCTCAGAGCCTTCCCCAGTCCTGAAGAGGCCTTTGCCTGCATGGCTGCCACCAAATTGCTGGGCATGCAGGAGGGCCAACGCAAGATCTCTGAGGACCTGATTTATAAAGTCCTACGTAAGGGGGAGAGTGGGGAACTGACACACAAGACGGATGTCATTGAGATCGACGATCCTCCTCCTCCTCCTCCTGCTGCCACAACTCCACCACCACAGCCAAAGGCTGGAAGGAAGCGTGGAAGGAAGACCAAAGAGTGATGACCCTGGGTTCAGTCTGGTCTGACAAAAGCTGCAGTTTCTCGTATGACCACAGCCTGGGGACACAGATGTCATCTGCTGCTTTCCGGATCTCTGGGACTTCTGGACCAGACTGCCCTCCCTTAGATAAGGACTCCTCAGGCCACCAATTTTGCTTTTAAATAATTGATGGCTGCCCTGGGGGTCCAAGGCTTCGCCCACTTCTGCAGTTTCTCCAGCGTTACCTCCCTCTTTGTTTAGTTGTGAGCCCTTAATAAAATTTTTTAGGTAAATTCTACTCTCCTGTGTGTGTTTTCATCCAAAAAGGACAGTTTGTTGGTGACGATTCAGGTACATTTCTAAAGTACAATGTTAAATTAACAAGGGACAACAACACCAAACAATCTCCTACAGATTAAATAGAACAACATATCAATGGTGTTGTGGGAACTTGTCACAAAAAACACACAAACATTTTCGGGAGTACAAATCAAAATCACCAAAAAAAAAATTAAAAAAGAGAAACACAAAAAAAGATTCTACATTAAAGTAACAAAAAAAAAAAAAAAATTATGTTGTCAGATGTGAGAAATCAAAATATATTGAGGGAAACCCGATAAATAGTAACGAAAGAAGTTTGTGAGAAGTGTGTGTGAATATGAGCATCAAAACGACTTAATCCTTGTCACATTATAAAGAAGAAGAGAGTGCGCTGTATTAAACCATTTTGAACATTGCAGCGTGATGAAAGTGCTGTATCCATTGCGAACGCTAAGTTTACCAGAACGGGCTGTCCCGTGTCGGAATTTGTTCTGAGCATGCGTGGCACTTTGTGCGTCGGAACAGGCCACACACGGTCGAAATTGACGCGATCGGATTTTGTTGTCGGAAAATTTTATCTCCTGCTGTCCAACTTTGTATGTCGGAAAATCCGATGGAAAATGTCCGATGGAGCCCACACACGGTCGGAATTTCCGACAACACGCTCCGATCGGACAATGTCCATCGGAAAATCCGACCGTGTGTACGGGGCATTAGAGTGCACCAGATTGTTTGTAAGATTTGTATCTGCCTGTGTGTGGTCAGCTAGCTGGATTGGAGTGGAGTCTCCCTCTAGTGGTGGCCAAAGGTAGTGCAGGCTGTGAAAGTACCACAGCCAGTCTTACATGCTCAGTATAAGTTCCCCCTTATTCCCTTAGTTCCTCATATACCTGGTCACGGAACGAGCATCGCGGTTAGCTAGTCATCATGGGCGTGTGGAATTCGTGACAAAGACAATTGCTGTTGTTCTGCTCCTATTAATACCACAGGCAGGCTGCTACAGTATTTACAGTTAGTGTACTGCGTCCTCTGCACAGTGTGCACCTAAAGCTACCTGAAGACAATTGCTGGTGTTCTTATACTAATAATACTACAGGCAGGCAGTTGATTCTGCTAGCTGCAGTATCAGTATATATATACATCCCAGCTTTGTGCAGCTACATCTCACTGCAGGCCATTAGTATGTCTGGAAGGCCAACAAGGAGAGGCAGACAGTCACAAGCCAATAAAAGAGGGCAAGCAGGCTGTGTCTAGAGGCAACAGTGCTGGTCGTGGAAACGGTGCATCCTCATCAGCATGTGGCCGTGGGAAACGCTTGTCCTTTTTTCGGCAGCTGGCCGTGTTGAGCCGCAACATGTGGAAGACTTGGTAGAGTGGATGACCAAGCCGTCCTCATCCTCCTCATCCTCTCTCACCCAGGCTCAGGGTACTTTGTCTGGCAAAGCAGCTGCCAACGTGGCCTCTTCCCTTGGCTCAATGGCATCAGTCACTCCTTCCCTAGCCCCACCATGTCCTCCTGAGGAGTCCCCCGAACTGTTTGACCACAGTATTGGATACATGCTCCAGGAGGATGCCCAGGGTTTTGAAGACTCTGATGATGGTACCCAGCTAGAAGAAGGCAGTAACGTGAGCCCAGAGAGAGGGGGTGCCCAAGAAGGACAGCAATCTGGCAGTCATGTTCCCCCAGCTGCAGCATACTGCCAGCTTTACTCCAGTGATGAGGAGGGAGGGGACGATGAGGTCACTGACTCCACGTGGGTGCCTGATAGGAGAGAGGAGGAGGAGGCACATCACCAATGAGGCAGGATGCCCTCCAGGGGCCAGCTTAAGGGTAGCACACCGACTGCATCACACGGCAGAGCTCCGCATGTGCAGGGTGCTGCTTTCTCTGCACACTATTCCAAAAGTTCTTTGGTGTGGGCCTTTTTTGAGACAAGTGCATCAGATCCCACCGCTGCTATTTGCAACATATGTCTCAAGCGTATCTCGCGTGGCCAAAACATCTCCCACTTGGGCACCACATGCTTGACCAAACATATGTTGACCTGCCATGCAGTTCGTTGGCAAGCGTACCTAAAAGACCCACACCAAAGAACAAAGAAGACCTCTCCTTGCTCCTCATCAGCTGGGATCTCTAACCCCACTATACCTTCAGTCCTCTCTGAGACCTGCACTGAGAGGAATGAAGGTATAGAATTAGGTGTGTCACAGCCAAGTACTTGGGGGCAATTTGCTATCGGTACACCAACATCAGATTGTACCAGACAAATTTCCCTGCCCCAACTGCTGCACCGCCGAAAGAAGTTTGCTCCCAGCCATCCACATGCCCAGCGGTTGAATGCTAGCTTGGCTAAATTGCTAGCATTTCAACTGCTGCCTTTTCAGTTGGTAGACTCTACCCCCTTCTGTGAGTTTGTGGAATGTGCGGTTCCTCAGTGGCAGGTTCTCAAATGCCACTTTTTCTCACGGAAGGCGATTCCGGCTCTCTACCGGCATGTGGAAGGCAATGTCTTGGCCTCGCTGGACAGGGCGGTCAGCGGTAAGGTGCATATTACAGCTGACTCATGGTCCAGCAGGCATGGACAGGGACGTTACCTATCTTTCAACGCGCACTGGTTGACTCTTCTGGCAGCTGGGAAGGATGCAGGACAGGGCGCAGTAGTGTTGGAGGTTGTTCCGCCACTACGCCTCCAAAATACTACTAGTGGTGATTCTGCCACGCCTCTCTCCTCCACCCCCTCCTCTTCTTCTTCCTCCATGGCCTCTTCCTGTGCTGATTTGTCTTCAAAACCAGCGGTGCTCGCTCCATAGGCATTCAAAAGGCTACGCAAGCACGCAGGCCAAAAGATGCCATGCGGTGCTTGAGCTGGTGTGCTTGGGGGACAGGAGCTACACTGGGGCAGATATTCTGTCAGCTCTACAGAGGCAGGTTCAGAGGTGGTTGACGCCAGGCCAGCTTAAGGCAGGTAAGGTGGTTTGCGACAATGGCACCAACCTCCTCTCTGCCCTCCGACAGGGACAACTTACCCATGTGCCCTGTTTGGCTCACATCCTTAACTTGGTGGTGCAGCCATTCTTGGGCAGGTACCCGGATGTCCTGAGGCAGGCCAGAAAAGTGTGCATTTCCGCCGGTCATATAATGCCAGTGCTTGGCTGGCTGAATTTAACCTGCCCAAGAACCGCCTAATCTGTGGCATGCCCACCAGGTGGAACTCAATGTTGGCCATGCTGCAGCGGCTGCACACACAGCAGAGGGCCATCAATGAGTACCTGTGTGACTATGGCACCAGGACAGGGTCAGGGGAGCTTGTTTTTTTTCCCCACGACAGTGGGCCATGATCAGGGATGCATGCACTGTCCTGTCACCATTTGAGGAGGCCACGAGGATGGTGAGCAGTGACAGTGCATGCATCAGTGACACTGCCCCCCTTGTCTACCCAGACAGTGTTCCTGTGTGCCCACCGATCACACAGGAAGAGGAGGAGGAGGAGGAGGAAGAGGAGGATTGTGTCAGCATGGAGTTGGAGCCTGGCACTCAGCATCAGCAGCAGTCTTTAAGGGATCACTTACAGTCCCAAGAAACCCATGGACTTGTACGTGGATGGGAGGAGGTGGCTGCGGATCATGCCATCCTTAGTGACCCAGAGGACTCCAGACCGAATGCCTCAGCAAAACTTCGCTACATGGCCTCCCTGATCCTGCAAAGCCTGCGGAAAGATCCTCGCATTCGTGGTATCAAGGAGAGGGATCAATACTGGCTGGCAACCCTCCTTGATCCACGTTACAAGGGTAAGGTTGCGGACCTTATCTTGCCGTCGCAGAGGGAGCAGGGGATGAAACATCTTCGGGAGGCCTTGCAGAAGGATCTGTGCAACGCATTCCCAGAGACTGGGAGGTTACAAACTCCTGTTCCTGGACAACGTGTTGCTGAGGCTTCAGTCAGTCAAAGAAGGAGCGGTGGAGAAGGTGGCCGTCTGACCGATGCTTTCAGACAATTTTTTAGTTCGCAGCCCCAAGGTATGATCGGTTCCAGCACCCATCGCCAGCGTCTGTTTTACATGGTGCAGGAATACCTAGGGGCAAGATCAGACTTGGACACCTTTCCCACCGAAAATCCTCTGGGTTACTGGGTCTTGAGGATGGATCACTGGCCAGAGCTTGCACAGTATGCAATTGGGCTGCTGGCCTGTCCTGCATCCAGCGTTATTTCGGAACGCACATTCAGTGCTGCGGAGGCTTTGTAACAGATCACAGGGTGCGTCTGTCCACCGACTCGGTCGATCGACTGACCTTCATAAAAATGAATCAGTCTTGGATCACCACCAGCTACCAAGCACCTGATGCTGATGTAACCGAATAATTTTTTTTTTAAATGTCAGATCCCTTCAAGACTGCCTATGCTGATGCTGAGTCCTGTTATGCTGAGTGACTATCCTCTTCCTCCTCAATGATCATGCTGATAGCTTGTAAGAATATTTTTGGTACTGGCCCAATTTTTCAGCCTCTGTTTAACGGGGGCGTGTAATTACAATTTTTGATTCAATATTTTACAGGAGGGCTCATTCCTGCACTCCAACTAGAGTATCTGTGAGGGGTTGCAGTGTTGTGGCACCAGTGCCTAAGGCCCAATTTTTCTGCCCCTGTTCAACAGGGACATGTAATTACAATTCTTGATCTAATATGTCACAGCAGGGCCCGTTTCTGCACCCACCAAGAGTAACTGTGAGAACTTACAATGTTGTGGCACCAGCACCACCACCACCAAAGGCCCAATTTTTCTGACAATGTTCAACAGGGGCATGTAATTACAATTCTTATTCTAATATTTCACAGCAGAGCCCGTTCCTGCGCCCACCAAGAGTAACTGTGAGGATTTACAGTGTTGTGGCAACACCACCAGTACCAAAGGCACAATTTTTCTGCCCCTGTTCAACAGGTGCATGTAATTACAATTCTTGATCTAATATTTCACAGCAGGGCCTGTTTCTGCGCCCACGAAGAGTAACTGTGAGGACTTACAGTGCTGTGGCACCAACACCACCACCACCAAAGGCCCAATTTTTCTGACCCTGTTCAACAGGGGCATGCAATTACAATTCTTGATCTAATATTTCACAGCAGAGCCCGTTCCTGCACCCACCAAGAGTAACTGTGAGGGTTTACAGTGTTGTGGCAACACCAAAACCTAAGGCCACAATTTCTGCTGAGTATATAGGGCAGGCCCCTACTTTCAAACATCCAACTTACAAACGACTCCTACTTGCAAACGGAAGGAGACAACAGGAAGTGAAATGAAATCTACCCCTAGGAAGGGAAATTCTCTCCTGTAAGAGTTAATATGGGAAAAATGTATCTCCTCTCCACTGATGCTTTATCACCAATCCTTGTTTCACTAAAAACCCCAAATTTTCAAAAAACATTTGTCATTGGGACAGAAAGTGAGGTGAAATCTTCTGAAGAGGAGCACAGACAGCAAACAAATGTCAAAGGGGTGATAACCCTTCACTATGTTTTCAAAAAAAGCTTAAAAATAGATTTTTTGGCTGGAGCTACACTTTAAAAATGTATCAGTTCAAAATTACAAACAGATTCTACTTAACAACAATCCTACAGTCCCTGTCTTGTTTGCACCGCCTGTATACTGCTGTTCAGAGTATATAGGGCCTGGGGGCCCCACGCCTTTCCTTTTTTTAATTTGGGTGCCGGGTTCCTCTTAATATCCATACAAGACCCAAAGGGCCTGGTAATGGACTGGGGGGGTGGGGGGTGCCGTTTGTCTCACTGATTTTCATCCATATTGCCGGGACCTGACATTACATTAAAGCTGCAAGCAGTTTTAAATGACTTTTATTCCTTTAAAAATGTCCTCTTGTGCAGGGACTGTTCTAAGCATGGGAAACACGTGCCACTTTACAGGCATACTATTGATACCCCCCAGGTACGATATTTAAAGGAATATTTCACTTTTTTTCACTTTAAACATCATTAAAATCACTGCTCCCGAAAAAACGTCCATTTTTAAAACTTTTTTGCATTGATACATGTCCCCTGGGGCAGGACCCGGGTCCCCAAACCCTTTTTAGGACAATACCATGCAAATTAGCCTTTAAATTTTAGCACTTTTGATTTCGAACGTTCGAGTCCCATAGACTTCAATGGGGTTCTAAAGTTTGCGCATATTTTTGGTCCGTTCGCAGGTTCTGGTGCGATCCGAACTGGGGGGGTGTTCGGCTCATCCCTACCCATACACACTATACCTCTTTTGTGGTCATATTTCTGGATAAATTCACCAAAGCATGTAGTGCAAGGGCCTGCCTGATTTATTGAGAATGATAGAAGGGTTTGGCGCTGTTCCTATTTAGTTTCCTACCTTCATATAGGTGCAAATTAAAATAGATTCCTAAGTGCACTGTGCATATGTCTAATATTAAATACAAATTAGAAATATAAATTCCCAAATATACCGTGCATATGTCAATTAAATATTCTGCTGCAATATTGTACAATCATAGGTGATACATAGACATTAGATACGTAACTTAAATATGTGGTGTTACTAAAGGGGGAGAGGGGGGGCCCGTATGTATCCCTGTAGGGAGACCGTCTGTCTCTGATTACCTTCAAATTGTAACATAGAAAGTTTTTGTCTCCTATTATCTTGATAGGTAATTTATGAATGTCAAAATGTGCTTCAATTTGGACAGCGTGCATCCATATTTTTGGATTATGACACTTTTTACCTGTCCACTGGGCTGCCAATAGTGTAAGTAAGGAGGGGCTGGCCAAAGTATCACACATTATATATGCATTCAGCTCTCATGGAAGTGGAGAGGGTTACCTGTCCAAAACATCTACCCATTAACTCCCCCCCACCATAACATTTTTAGAATGGGCCACCAGAGGGGGTGAGGAATCTGATAAGTTGACCTTACACTTTTGTCTTTAAATATTCATTTAAATGTTATACTTATGTTGGCCAAGAATGTTTGTGTCAAATCTGCTTGCAATGTTATGTGCAGAAGTAGTAAGTTCTTTTTTCTTTTTTGACTCCAGAGTATCCTTCCAACCCACAGCAATGGCAGGATGTTGTAGCCCAGTTCCAGCATGAGTGGGATTTTCCCAACTGTGGTGGTGCTATTGATGGCAAACATGTCAGGATTGTCCCACCACCCAACTCGGGCTCATATTTTTTTAACTACAAGGGCTTTTGCAGCATATTCCTGCTAGCTATAGTGTCTGCTACATATGAGTTCCTGTTTTTGGATGTTGGGAAGAACGGCCGCGACTCGGATGGAGGTGTTATTATGCAGACAGAATTTTATCATCGGCTCCAGAATGGCACCTTAAATTTGCCACCTGCTGAGGACAATGTTGAGGGCTTCAATTTTGTGGCAGATGAGGCCTTTGCTCTGGGGGAACATCTTACGAAGCCCTTTCCTATGAGGAACCTCACCCCAGAGCAGAGAATCTTTAATTATAGGCTCTCTCATGCCAGAAGGGTGGTTGAAAACACCTTTGGCACCCTCTCCAGTCACTCGCTTCAGGCAGTTTTTAACAGCTATTAACGTGGCACAATATAAAATAAACCATGTTGTATTGTGCTGTTGTATCCTCCACAATTTTTTTTATGGAGGAATGCTAGCAGCTACCTTTGCTCAGTACCAACTGATGTGGACCCCCCAGTGTCAGGCTCAGCTGAAGAGGCTGCAGCTCGTTAGTTGGTGGGCATGATGGCGGCTCTCAAAACTGGCTGTGCTGGGTTGCCCTCCCAAAAATGCACGAGATATCAGGCAAAAATAAATGGATTATTTTGTGGGTAGAGGGGCAGTGGCTTGGCAGCAAACTGTAGATGATCCAGAATAATATTTTTATTTGCTCATAAACTACTATTACATTTGAGCTACTGTTGTCTGTGTTTCTCATCTGTATAATAGGTTATCAAATGGCCTTTATTTTGGCCATTTTATACAATAGTGCACTTGCTACATGACAAACTCTTCTTCAACTAACTATTATGTTGTGCTGTGGGTCTGCTACACACACACACACACAAAGTTTTTATTATTAATGTATCTAATGCATTAAGTTCAAAAACATTATGCCTTTTCAACTCCTTTAATTTCTTTGAGGCCATAGAATTTCCTGAGGTGGCCACATTTTAGAGCGCATTGTCACTGTAACTACACAAACTTAACAAATACACTGGTATTGAGCACTGAAATAATAAGCCACACATTGTTTAGTAAAAAACAATTTATTCAAAACACATTCACATGTGCGTTTTAAGGTTTTATAACAAACCAACATCTTGGTGTATAAACATGTACAGTATCTCACAAAAGTGAGTACACCCTCACATTTTTGTAAATATTTTATTATATCTTTTCATGTGACAACACTGAAGAAATGACACTTTGCTACAATGTAAAGTAGTGAGTATACAGCTTGTATAACAGTGTAAATTTACTGTCCCCTCAATATAACTCAACACACAGCCATTAATGTCTAAACCACTGGCAATGAAAGTGAGTACACCTCTAAGTGAAAATGTCCAAATTGGGCCCAATTAGCCATTTTCCCTCCCCGGTGTCATGTGACTCGTTAGCCCTACTAGGTTTCAGGTGTGATTGAGGAACAGGTGTGTTATCGTTCTCATTCTCTCATACTGGTCACTGGAAGTTCAACATGGCACCTCATGGCAAAGAACTTTCTGAGGATCTGGAAAAAAGAATTGTTGTTCTACATGAAGATGGCCTAGGCTATAAGAAGATTGCCAAGACCCTAAAACTGAGCTGCAGCATGGTGGCCAAGACCATGCAGCAGTTTAACAGGACAGGTTCCACTCAGAACAGGCTTTGCCATGGTCGACCATAGAGGTTGCGTGCATGTGCTCATCATCATATCCAGAGGTTGTCTTTGGGAAATAGACGTATGTGTGCTGCCAGCATTGCTGCAGTGGTTGAAGGGGTCAGTCTGTCAGTGCTCAGACACTACATCGCACACTGCATCAAATTGGTCTGCATAGCTGTAATCCTAGAAGGAAGCCTCTTCTAAAGATGGTGCACAGGAAAGCCCACAAACAGTTTGCTGAAGACAAGCAGACTAAGGACATGGATTACTGGAACCATGTCATGTGGTCTGATGAGAACAAGATAAACCTATTTGGTTCAGATGGTGTCAAGTGTGTGTGGCAGCAACCAGATGAGGAGTACAAAGACAAGTGTGTCTTGCCTACAGTCAAGCATGGTGGTAGGAGTGTCATGGCCTGGGGATGCATAAGTGCTGCTGCCACTGAGAGCTACAGTTCATTGAGGGAAACATGAATGCCAATATGTACTGTGACATACTGAAGCAGAGCTCATGATCCCCTCCCTTCGGAGACTTGGCCGCAGGGCAGTATTCCAACATGATGATGACCCCAAACACACCTCCAAGACAACCACTGACTTGTTAAAGAAGCTGAGGGTAAAGGTGAAGGACTGGCCAAGCATTTCTCCAGGCCTAAACCCTATTGAACATCTGTGGGGCATCCTCAAACGGAAGGTGGAGGAGCGCAAGGTCTCCAACATCCACCAGCTCTGTGATGTCGTCATGGAGGAGTGGAAGAGGACTCCAGTGGCAACCTGTGAAGTTCTGATGAACTCCATGCCCAAGAGGGTTAAGGCAGTGCTGGAAAATAATGGTGGCCACACAAAATTTTGACACTTTGGGCCCAATTTGGACATTTTCACTTAGGGGTGTACTCACTTTTGTTGCCAGTAATTTAGACATTAATGGCTGTGTGTTGAGCTATTTTGAGGGGACAGCAAATTTACACTGTTATACAAGCTGTACACTCACTACTTTACATTGTTTCTAGGGTTGTCTCGATACCGATACTAGTATTGGTATCGGTACTGATACTGAGCATTTGCCCGAGTACTTGTACTTGGGCAAATGCTCCGATGCTTCACCCGATACCTGGACAGTCTGGGTGATTGGTGCGGAGAGGGAGTTACAAGCACCGATTTCAATAAAGCCTGACAGCCGTTTCTCCTCTTTTCTCACCCCCATCAGCTGCTTTAGTGAAATTTACACAGCAGTGATCAGTGCTTGTAACTGGCCCCAAAGCCGCACCGATTACCACTGATTGTACCTGTATCCTCCTTCAGTCCCCCTCTGTTCTGCTGCTGTCCCCCTCAATGTCCCCCTCTGTGCTGCTGTCCCCCCGCCATTCTCCTCCATGTCCCCCTCCCCCCTCCTTTCTGCTGTCCCCCTCTGTTCTCCTCCGTTCTGCTGTCCCCCTCTGTTCTCCTCCGTTCTGCTGTCCCCCTCCGTTCTCCTCCTCTGGCCCCTCCGTTCTCCTCCGTGCTGCTGTCCCCCTCCGTTCTCCTCCTCTGCCCCCTCGATCTTTCAGGATGGAGAGCGGAGGTAGGAGCCAGCAAATCTGGCTCCTTCCTTTTCCAAATGAACAGTCAGTGATCACTGACTCTGTCCATTCACATAACTGAAACATCGTAACCTGTGTTTACGATGCTTCAGTTTATGAATGGAGAGGAGCCTCTGTCTCCTCTCCATTCATTTTCAGTGCAGCTGAGGCTGCGGAGAAGGGGACTGGGAAACGTATGTCCTCAGTCCCTTTCCCTGTCTCAAGGGGGAGATGTCAGGGGTCTATTAAGATATCTTACCAAAGCCCCCCAACAGGGCTACTAATAATTAAAAAAAAAAAAGAATTGCAATAAATGATAAAAATAAATTAATTGTAAAAAATAAAATAAAAAAATAAAAATAAAAAAACACACTGACACTGTCCACTCCCCCCCCCCCTTAAAAAAAAGGAAGCATTGTAAAAAAAAACATAACAAAATGAATTGTAAAAAATAATTAAAAAAATGAATTGTAAAAAATAAAATTGTAAAAACAAAAAACTACTGACACACGTGCTATTGTCACATGACATTAAAAAAAGTATCGGTAATCGGTATCCGCGAGTACTTGAAAAAAAGTATCGGTACTTGTACTCGGTCCTAAAAAAGTGGTATCAGGACAACCCTAATTGTAGCAAAGTGTCATTTCTTCAGTGTTGTCACATGAAAAAATATAATAAAATATTTACAAAGATGTGAAGGGTGTACTCACTTTTGTGAGATACTGTATGTTTGCCATTATTCTGCCTTTTTTGGGGCTAAACAGGCATGTTTGAAAACATAAGATACACATCCCCAACTAAGGAACTTACAAAGTTCGAGTTTGGTAAAGTGAAGGCCATATGAGACATTAGTATCCCAAGACTGTGTTGATGTTGCCTTCCTGAGATGGGGTAATCTCACCCTTTTAAAAGCCACAATTTGAAGCCACGTACACTTAGAGGCATATCTGTTAAATGTTCCTTATGATCCCCTGCCTAAAATGTGTGTAGGTACAAACAGGTTATTTTCTAAAGCCCCAAAACACACAGTGTGCTATATCCCATCACGGGGTATAAATGTACGCGTTTTGGGGGTTCAACCCCTCCTCATAACTAAAGTAGGTGAGAGGAAGGGGTTGTACCCCCAAAACGCGTCCATTGCTAACATGTGCTATCTCCCATTACGTAGTATCAATGGACGCGTTTTGGGGGTGCAAACCCTTCCTCATAACTAAAGTATGTAAGAGGAAGCAGTTGCACCCTCGGAACACATGCATTGATACCCCATGATGGGAGCTAGCACATGTTGACCCACTGTGTGTTTTGTGGCTTTAGCAGACTAGATGTAGGGAAAGACACACATTTTAGGCATGGGATCATGAGTGAAATAAGAATCTTTTGGCACAATTTGTGGGCATCTTCAAATTTTGGCTTTGCGATTCTTAAAAACACATAAAGATTACAATTAACATTACTTAGGGCAGTGTTTCCAACTCCCCTTCTCCAGATGCATTCCCAGGTCATGTTTTCTATATTTTTTGCTTTTGTCACAGGTGATGATGTCATTTTCAAGGTTAGTAATTCACACAGTCATTTTTTTACTGAGGAAAATGCAGAAAACAGGACCTGGTGGTGCACCTAGAAAAGTGGAGTGGGGAAGCACTGACCTCAGACACTAAAGCCTAGGTTCACATTGGAGCAATTTGTAATGCAATTTGAGAGATAAAATCGCATAACAAGTCTCAGCCTATTGGAGGCAATGGCACTCTTCCAATCGGTGCATCACCAAGTTCCTGCACTACTTTTGCCGATTTCGGGTGCGACTTCAATAGACATCTGGGCATGAAGCCAGGCAAATGTCTATCAAGTAGCACCTGAAATCGCGCTGACCTTGCTACTTAGAAATGGAGTGATAGAATTGAATAGAAATTCAAGTGAAGTAGCGCGATTTCCAAGTTATATCAATGTGAACCAGGGCATGCATTAATTTTTGCACTCGCCATATAAGGCTTTGTTGCCCAAACTGATTTGCATCCTAAATTAACAAAGTACATATTTGTGCTTTCTTGCAAACAAAATACAGCATTCCTAAAGAAGCAAGGACAGACACAAAGTTGGTTCCTACTTTTTTAGATGTAACTTGGCTAACAGCCACATTTCTTATAAAAGTTTCTTATAAAACCTCTAAAATTACAGGTAAACGTGTAACTAAAACTGTTGAAGGTATTCAAGTTTTTGGGTGAAATAGTAATATACAAAACACAGATATTTGTACAATGTGTGAAAGCACACCTTCAAGCTTTTTGTACATGACAATACTTTTGGACAAGCTGCCCCACCATATTCAACAATGTGCTGTGTCCAATTGATGTGTCCAATTTGGTACTGTAGCTGAGGGAGCAAACCACCCTGAGAAATGGGCAGAGTTAAAATAGGAGCTGGCAACTCAATGATTACTCTTTTTCTCCCAAAAAATGTAAATAGGAAACAAGCTGATGTGTTTCACCTAAAGCATAATTACTCATCTGAGGAAGTCTGCAAGTGATGAAACGCATCGGTTTGATCCTGTTTAACATGATGTAGGCAACAAAAAAGATAATAACAAGTCATGGAGTTGCAGGTTCATATGTCAATCTTTTGCTAAAGTGAAATCGTACATTCAAATATAACAGTTGCAACTATTACAAAAATGTGCAAAAGTTTGTCAATTTCAAACTGTAAAAACACATGTACAACAGAACTAAAAAAATAAAACATGTTTGCTTTTTAAATTTTAGCTAAAATATCGATGATGTTGATAACTCTGTTTTGGAGATCATGCATGTTTTCCTTCATTTTCTCCAATTCCCTATTGCAAACCAAGAGCTCACAGTATTTGTGCACTTGCACTGCTGAAGTGAGTTTTGTCTTCCACAACATCCACATCACCTAAAAAATATAAAACATACCATGTATTAGAAATATGCAGGCATCCATCTATTGCTTGAAGCTGTGGTCTCAGACACTGACCTGTGGTCGACACAGTTTAAAGAACTTCACACAGTACTTCCTGCACATCAGCATCAACATCTTCTTCAGGGTGTCTGGTGAGTTGACTTGGATGGATATTCAGGATGTGCTGGGTTACTGGTGTCCACACACAGCTCAGATGTTCCTCTTCTTTTCTCCCCCATGTGAATCCAAAAAATATATAATATAATATATAATATAATGTATACTTAGCAGACAGATATGTTAGGCTAGAAATAGTAATATGAAACATTGTTTTGAAGTGTCTTTCAATTGTCTGTTTTGGCAGCGATCCAAGCTGAATATATGTTTTTTTTTCCCTTTCCAAAGCAGGAATACTTATCTGTTTTGTGCAAG
Source organism: Aquarana catesbeiana (assembly GCF_042186555.1). Lineage (NCBI taxonomy): Eukaryota > Metazoa > Chordata > Amphibia > Anura > Ranidae > Aquarana > Aquarana catesbeiana. Next base: position 57,758,162 of record NC_133333.1, on the reverse strand, counting down.
TTTCACACATGGATCTACCCCTAGTATCCACACATGGTATCTACCCCTAGTATCCACTGGAGCACCTGCGTGGGACACCATAATAAGGGTGTTATGGTGTCCCACACTGGTGCTCCTGCCTCCAGCTGTGTAACAGCTGCTAAGTGTCCTCAACTGACACTGAATAAAGTTGACATTTCAGTAGTTACGAACACATCTAGACAACAATCTAATGAACTTATATTACATCAAAATAGGCCATAACAAATGCATTTAACGTGCATCTCCCAGTAACAAAGTATTAGTGGTCGATCAAAACGATGTTTCATGTCCCATGAAAGATTCCTTTGTCCACGAAAATAAAACTTGGCATTTTAAACTGTAGAGCAGTAAAGAAAAGAACATGGACCAGTACAAAAGTAATAATAGGTACACAGGACAGATACTTTTTCGAAGCACTTTCCGGATCTTTCTATACTGATCTTCCTCTCTCAATTTAAGGTCTGACCAGCGTTTTCTCAACTGATCCTTGTTTCGTTGTACCGCAAAATTCCTGTGCAGACTTCTCACAACTTTAGCCATGATCTTGGCCTTTCTGGCATTTGGGTTTCTGTAAGGTCCATGCTTCCCATCATAGTCCGTCCTCTCTAAGATGTCCACCATCTCCACCATTTCTTCAAAGGAAATATTTGTGGCCTTATAGCTCCTCCTGGATCTGGAAGTCGCTTTCTCCGGGTTTTCATCATTGCTGCGCCCACCACACACCTGCTGTCTCTCTGCCATTCACTTTCCCACTGCTCCAAAAGAGAAGAGGCGGGAAATACACTAGAAAGAAGGAAAGGGGTGGAGTTTCACGCATGCGCAGTGTATATAAAGCCATAATGCGCGATCGATGAAACGGCCATAGGAACGATCTGGGAGTGGAGGACGAATGATTGCCATCGCCAACACGCAAAATGAGCCATAAAATGATCGGTGGTTAGTGGCCTATACTGCTTAGATTGAGGCTTATATAGGGACCAGATTATGAGTTAAGCCTGACATTATGGTTTGTTTTGTGTTCTGTCTTGCAGGCATCTGATAATTTATCATGGTGGATAAATTCACTGCTCCCGACTTTTTGCCTCAATTTATAGACCAGTACCGGGAGCTGCCCTGTCTGTGGAAGGTGAAGAGTAGGGATTACTCTATAAAAATCAAAAGGAAGGCAGCGATGGAGAAACTTCTGAAATTGGTAAAGTCTCTGTACCCCTGGGCAGACATCAATTTTGTGAAGAGCAAAATTGGAAACCTGAGGAGTACATTTAATAGGGAGCACAAGAAGGTCCAGGAATCACAGCTGATAACATCTATGTCCCCAGGCCGTAATACTACCACAGCCTGCGTTTTTGTCCGACCAAACTCAACCCAGGCCATCACTCTTCACACTCCTTTCCACATCGGATGAGGCCACAGCTCCTGAGGTCCACCCTGGTCCTTCGACACAGGATGAAGATGTGGAGGAGAGCAGCTTGACCCAGGTATAGCATTGTTGAACATATTTGTATCCAAAAATAGAATGATGATAACTAGACGTTATTGTTCAAAAATTTCTGCCTTTACAAAGTGGTTTCCATATCAATAGACAGTAGTGGCCAAAAATGATTGGGACAAGAATGAAAAATGCTGGGTTAGTCTTTTCTATTTCTCCACATACAATTTGCAAAATACAGTCATGAGCTCAAAATTGTGTGTGATTGATGACCAAAACAAAAAAAAAAAAAATACAAATTATGTCCCATTTTCATACATAGGAAGCCCGTGGCCAACAGCCACAGGGAGTCCCAGATCCCTCCCCTACACCTTCCTGCTAAAAGGGCCAGGAAGAGCGGGAACCTGGATGAGACCACAGCTGCCTTCCCCAGCCATGCAACAACTGCAATCAGTACAGTCCCAGATGCAGCTGAGGCATTTGGCTGTCTGACAGCTAAAAAGTTACGAGATATGGATGGGGAGCAAAGGAGGATGTACGAGGAACTAATCCTGTAGCTCCTCAATAAGGGGGGGAGGGGGACAAATTTCCTCCAAAACCCATATCTCAGATTTGGATGCCCCACCTCCACCACCTCCACAGCCATCACAGCAACCTCACCCACCACAGCAGCCCCACCCACCACAGCAGCATGGCGGACATTGGCAGTTCCAACCCCAAGACCCCCAACAAGCCCACTGGACTGGGGATTTTCAGCCATACAATTACTAATTTGCTTTTTTTTTATTTAAATTATGATTTTAGTTGTTATGTTTTATTTCTTTTTGCATGCAGAGAATGCACTTTTTGGTTAAGTTATTGAATTTTGATTTGGATGGCAAATAACATGTCTAATTTATTTTATTTTTTGAATAATGCACAAGAAAAAAAATGGCCTCAGCCAATGTGGAAGGGAGCGTTGACAGCGATGGCCTGGGTTCGGTCTGGTCTGTCAAAAAACGCAGGCTGTTGTAATACCACAGCCTGGCGACATACTGGTCATCTGCTGCTGCTCCCGATCTCTCAGCATCCAGGACATTCTTATGCTCCCTATTAAATGTACTCCTCAGGTTCCCAATTTTGCTCTTCACATAATTGAGGTCTGCCCTGGGGTACAAAGGCTTCACCAATTCCAACAGTTTCTCCATCGATGCCTTCCTCTTGATTTTTATAGGACCTTGTGATCCCTATTAAAAAAAAATAATAATTTGAAAAATGCTTGGCTAGGTGTTTTACTTAAAATGGCAGTTTGGGAGTGGCAGGTACATTTAAAAAATACAATTTAAAATTAACAAGGGACACCAACATAGTTGTATCTTTGATCTTAAAAACTATGGGATAATGGTGTTGTGGTAACTTGACCCCAAAAAAATTATCCTTGATATCACTAGAAAAAAAAAGCCTTTTTAAATACATTTGGTAGAACTCCATCAGTATTACCAGCAAAGCAGCTTTATTATTATCCCATTATAAAGAAGAAGAGAATGTGCAATGCATTTTGAGATTTCATAATTTGCCGCATCAGGAATGTGAATTCTCCATTACGAATGCTAGTTTTGCAAGACCGCTTCTGGCTCGTCCTTGCTTCCGAGCATGCGTGTTTGTACTTTGGACATTTGTGTACAAACGCTTGGAAAATCCGACAACAGACCATTGTCCGCAGAAAATTTTAAAGCCTGCCATCCAACATTTGTCTGCGGAAAATCCAATAACAATTGTCCGATGGAGCGTACAAAGGGTCGGATTTTCCGCCTGATTCTGTCTGCTGCCTTCAACTATGCTGATCTCTGACTTTCTGATTTACTGCCTTGTTCTGACTACCCGCTTTGGCTACTGTACCCTGGGTATGTTTTGACTACATTTACAGTGCCTTGAAAAAGTATTCATACCCCTTGACATTTTCCACATTTTGTCATGTTACAATCAAAAACGTTAATATGTTTTATTGGGATTTTATGTGATAGACCAACACAAAGTGGCACATAATTGTGAAGTGGAAGGAAAATAATAAATGGTTTTCCAAAATTTTTTACAAATAAATATGTGAAAAGTGTGGCGTGCATTTGTATTCAGCCCTCTTTACTTTGATACCCCTAACTAAAATCTACTGGAACCAATTGCCTTCAGAAGTCACCTAATTAGTAAAAAGAGTCCACCTAGGTGTAATTTATTCTCAGTATAAATACAGCTGCTCTGTGAAGCCCTCACGGTTTTTTTAGAGAACCTTAGTGAACCAACAGCATCACGAAGGCCAAGGAACACACCAGGCAGGTCAGGGATAATGTTTTGCAAAAGTTTAAAGCAGTGTTAGGTTTTAAAAAAATATCCCAAGCTTTGAACATCTCACGGAGCACTGTTCAATCCATCACTAGAAAATGGAAAGCGTATGGCAGAACTGCAAACCTACCAAGACATGGCCAACCGCCTAAACTGACAGGGCAATGAGAGCATTAATCAGAGAAGCAGCCAAGAGGCCCATGGTAACTCTGGAGGAGCTGCAGAGATCCACAGCTCAGGTAGGAGAATCTGTCCACAGGACAACTATTGTGCCGCGTACACACGGTCGGGTTTTCGGACGGAAATGTTCGATGGGAGCTTGTTGTCGGAAATTCCGACTGTGTGTAGGCTCCATCAGACATTTTTCATTGGAATTTCCGACAAACAAAATTTGAGATCTGGATCTCAAATTTTCCGACAAAAAAATCCGTTGTCGAAAATTCCGATCGTGTATACACAATTCCGACACACAAAATTCCACACATGCTCGGAATCAAGCAGAAGAGCTGCACTGGCTATTGAACTGCATTTTTCTCGGCTCGTCATTCGTGTTGTACGCCACCACGTTCTTGACAATCGGAATTTGCGACAAGATTTGTGTGACCGTGTGTATGCAAGACAAGTTTGAGCCAACATCCGAAGGAAAAAAAACATGGATCTCGTTGTCGGAATGTGCGATCGTGTGTACGCGGCATTAGTCGTGCACTCCACAAATCTGGTCTTTAAAGAAGAGTGGCAAGAAGAAAGCCATTGTGGAACGAAAGCCATAAAAAGTTCCGTATGCAGTTTACAAGAGGCCATGTGGGGGGGACACAGCAAACATGTGGAAGAAGGTGCTCTGGTCAGATGAGAACAAAATTTAACTTTTTGACCTAAAAGAAAAAAACGCTGTGTGTGATGGAAAACTAACACTGCACATCACCCTGAACACACCATCCCCACCATGAAACATGGTGGTGGCAGCATCATGTTGTGGAGATGCTTTTCTTCAGCAGGGACAGGGAAGCTGGTCAAAGTTGATAGGAAGATGGATAGAGCCAAATACAGGGTAATCTTGGAAGAAAACCTGTTATGCCACGTACACACGATCGGGATTTTGGTTGGAAAAAGATATAATGGCTTTTCCGACGGGATTCCACTCAAGCTTGTCTTGCATACACACAGTCACACAAAACTTCTCTGAACTTTCGACCGTCAAGAACGTGGTGACGTACAACACTATGATGAGCCGAGAAAATTAAGTTCAATGATTCCGAGTATGCGTCAAATTGAGTCTGAGCATGCATGACTTTTTGCACGTCCGAATTGCATACAGACGATCGCTTTTTCGGATAGGAACTTTTCCGAATGAAAAATAGAGAACCTGCTCTCAATCTTTTGCTGGCTGGAATTCCGCCAGCAAAAGTTCGATGGAGCATACATACGGTCGCATTTTCCAACCAAAAGCTCACATCAATCTTTTGCTGGCGGCATTTCCGATCGTGTGTACGGAGTCTGCAAAAGACTTGAGACTGGGGCGGAGGTTTACTTTACAGCAGGACAATGACCCTAAACATACAACCAGAGCTACAAAGGAATGGTTTAGATCAAAGCATATTCATGTGTTAGAATGGCCCAGTCAAAATCCAGACCTAAATCCAATTAAGAATCTGTGGCAAGACTTGAAAATTGCTGTTCACAGACGCTCTCTATCCAATCTGACAGAGCTTGAGCTATTTTGCAAAGAAGAATGGGCAAAAATTTCACTCTCTAGATGCGCAAAGCTGGTGGAGACATTCCCAAAAAGATTTGCAGCTGTAATTGCAGCGAAAGGTGGTTCTTCAAAGTATTGACTCAGAGGGACTGAATACAAATGCACACCACACTTTTCACATATTTTTTTGTAAAAAATTTGGAAGACCATTTATCATTTTCCTTCGACTTCACAATTATGCGCCACTTTGTGTTGGTCTATCACATAAAATCCCAATAAAATACATTTACGTTTTTGGTTGTAACATTTGACAAAATGTGGAACAATTCAAGGGTATATGAATACTTTTTCAAGGCACTGTACTATTTTACCATTTTTACTGTTTTATTAAAAGGTGTGATTTTAACTGCATTTTCTGTCTCTGTCTAAATCATGGTTCCTGACAGTTGGCCCATTACAGGCAGGAACCCGAGGCCCCTTGTGTGTGTAGCAAAAGAGAAGTGTCCAGCTTGTATCACTCCTGTGGCTACTAATCCAAGCACCACCTCTTCATGCACTACCAACCCACCTAGCTGCAGTTGCCCTTTTCACAAGCCCTACAGGCTAACTTCTCCCCACAGTCCTCCAGACTGGCACTCACCAGCCCACCTAGCTGACTGTCAAGAGATCTCCCGGTAGTGCTGACCTGCTCCTGCTGTCCTCTCTCCTTGCGTGTGTTTGTGGTAGGATCTTTCCAGCACCCGAGCCCTGGCCCAAGGCCACCCCCCGCCAGACTAGGGGGCACCATCAAGGGCCACGACAGCCTCCTTAGCACTTCATCTCCATCTTCTACCCGACTCCCCTGCTGGTATGACTCATGCCTATTTATAGCTTGGCCTGCCCCCTGCCAGCCCCTCACTGGGGATTGGCTGAGGTCCTCATAAATATTCCAAGCAGCTCCTCCTAGCCTCCACCCACTATGTCCAAAACATTCTCCAATGTTCCAGAAAACAGGGGAGGCAACAGAGAAGCTGCTAGGATAGTTACATAGTTAGTAAGCTTGAATAAAGACACCAGTCCATCCAGTTCAACCTGAGTGAGTGTGGGTGCGTGTCTACAATTGTCCCTATCCCTATACATTGTGTCTCATTAAGATGCTCATCTATTATTATTTATTTAAGGTACCCATATAGCACTGTCAATTTACGTAGCGCTCCACACATACATCACACCCTACCCTCAAGTTGCCCACAATCCAAGGTCCCCAACTCACATTCATGTACTAGGGCCAATTTTTTGGACAGAAGCCAATTAACCTACCAGCATGTCTTTGGAGTGTGGGAAGAAACCGGAGTACCCAGAGGAAACCCATGCAGGCACAGGAAGAACATGCAAACTCCAGGCAGGTAGTGTCGTGGTTGGGATTCGAACCAGGGACCCATTTTACTGCCAGGTGAGAGTGATAGGATGAGTCATCCAGCCCTGAGTCACTGAACCCTAACCCAGATTCACAGCTCAGACTTAGCCCATTTGGCCGTTATAACAATGAACGAGAGGGGACGTCTCCCCCCCGTGGCCTGCAGCCGCTCCGCCCGAGTCTCCCGTCCCACCGGGAGACCCGAACGATCAGCCGGCATATCCGCCGGATGGCCGGAGTCCCAAACAAAGCTGGAATCCATCTTTGATGTAGTAACCTGGAAGCGACATCATGTCGTCACTTCCAGTTTACTCGGCTGCAAATGGCGCCAGTTTTTAAAAATCCACAGCATTCAAAAATGCTGATTTTGGCGTTTTGCATACTTTTAAGTGCAGTGGAGGGGTTTGGGATCTTTTGGACCCCAGATCCCTTCATAAAGAGTACCTGTCACTGCCTATCACTGTTACAAGGGATGTTTACATCCCTCGTGACAGCAATAATAGTGATCAGATTATTATTTTTTTTGAGGGACAGTGTAAAAAAAACTAACACAAAATAAAATAAATAAGAAAAAAAAACTGAAAGCACCCCCATCCCTGCGTGCTTGTGCACCAAAGAAAACACAAACGTAAGTCGCATCTGTAAATGTAAACAGTAATCAAATCACACATGTGAGGTATCGCCGCGATTGTCAAAGCAAAAGCAATAATTTTGGCAAAAGACCTCCCCTGTACCACTAAACTGGTAACCGGTAAAAAAATTTCAAGCGTCACCTATGCAGATTTTTTAAGTACTCCAGTTTGTCGCCATTCCACGAGTGTGCACAATTTTAAAACGTAACATGTTAGGTATCTATTTACTCGGAGTAACATCATCTTTCACAATATACAAAAAAATTGGGCTAACTTTACTGCCTAGTTTTCTTTTTAATTCAGTGAAGTGTATTTTTTCCAAAAAATTGTGTTTAAAGGACCGCTGCGCAAATACCGTGTAACATAAAATATTGCAACGACCAACATTTTATTCTCCAGTCTTTGCTAAAAAAATATATATAGTGTTTTGGGGTTTTAAGTAATTTTCTAGCAAAAAAATACAGATTTTAACTTGTAAGCAACAAATGTCAGAAATAGGCTTGGTCCGTAACCACTTAAAGTGGATGTAAACCCAATGTCATCCTTTCTAAACTACTGCCATAGGGGTTATCTATAAGGATATACATGCCTCCTGCATATATCTTTACCTGTCAAATGTCTCCCCTCTGTTTGTTATTAGACCCGAAAAACTGCATATTCTGTGGGTGCGTCTGTTGTCTGGAGCTCGGTGGGTGGAGTCGTGATGTCAGTAGACTCCCCGCCCACCTCTACACTCCCCTTGTCAATATGCATTTTCTCCTGTGTATTTCTTACACTGAACTTCTGCTATGATCTCTAACATCCAGTGAAAAGACAGGAAAGTAACCACATGACTTCAGCATGCTAAATCATGCTGAGGTGTGGAACAGCCAATCCTTGCAGAGCTGCTGAAGAAAGGAGTGGGAGGGAATTTAAAAATACTGCAAAATCACCTGTCACTCACAGCAAGGGGGAGGATTTGACAAAGTTTTTCTCAGTTTGTCAAGATTTATCTCACTGAACAATAAAAGAGGATTGCTCAGAGATGGATTAACTCTTTGTGGCAAGACTGGGCTCAAATGATAGGAAATCTTATACTCTATATCATGACATAAAAAAAAATTTCGGGTTTACATCCACTTTAAGCCCCGGACCATTTGGCTGGCAAAAGACCAGAGCTTTTTTTGGCACTGCATCGTTTAAACGGACAATTGCGCGGTCGTGCGACGTGGCTCCCAAACAAAATTAACGTCCTTTTTTCCCCACAAATAGAGTTTTCTTTTGGTGGTATTTGATCACCTCTGCGGTTTTTATTTTTTGCGCTATAAACAAAAAAATAGCGACAATTTTGAAAAAAAAACACATTATTTTTTACTTATTGCTACAATAAATATCCCCAAAAAATATATAAAAAACATTTTTTTTCCTCAGTTTAGGCCGATACGTATTCTTCTACATATATTTGGTAAGAAAAATTGCAATAAGCGTTTATTGATTGGTTTGCGCAAAAGTTATAGTGTCTACAAAATAGGGGATAGTTTTATAAGCATTTTTATTAATAATTTTTTTTTTACTAGTAATGGCGGCGATCAGCAATTTTTATCATGACTGCAACATGGCGGACAGATCGTACACTTTTGGCGCTATTTTGGGACCATTCACATTTATACAGCGATCAGTAAAAATTAAAAATGCATTGATTACTGTGTAAATGTGACTGTCAGTGAAGGGGTTAACCACCAGGGAGCAGTGAAGGGGTTAAGTGTGTCCTAGGGAGTCATTCTAACTGTGGGGGGGCGTGGCTATGTGTGACGCGACACTGATCACCGCTCCCGATTACAGGGAGCGGTGATCAGTGTCCTGTCACTAGGCAGAATGGGGAAATGCTTGTTTACATCAGCATTTCCCCATTCTTCCTCTCCGTGAGAAGATCGTGGGTATCCCCGCGGAAATCGAGTCCGTGGGACACGCAATCGCACTCATGGAGGTCGCGGGGGGCGCGCTTAAAGGGCCGCGTACAGGTACGTTAATCTGCCTGTACATGCCCTTCTGCCGACATATATTGGCGTGAGCCGGTCGGCAAACGGTTAAGTGGGTAATGCATATACAGACTTATTTTACCGTTGTGGGTTTAGTAACACTTTAACCACTTACGGACCACCCACCGTCGTTATATATTGACTTTTTAAAGAGGAATATTGTTGTTATGGCAGCGGATAGCTGCCTTAACCCCAGTATCCTCTTCATCAGGTGGTCCGCTTTCAGATAAAAGTGGTCTCTTTAGCAGATTCGCCGCAAGATCCATTTTATTGGGGTCGGGAGAGGGCCCCCTCCCGCCACGCTCCGGTGGTCTACGCCACTTACCGGAGCCGTGGGTAGCAGCGGAGACTATCGTGTCCTCTCATGTCCACTGCCTGGAGCCAAGTGAGGGAAAGATGGCCCCCATTCAGCTCCATGGCATTAAAGGGCAGAAGTGACGTCAAACGTCACTTCCGCCCAATGCTTTTCAGCCCAGGTTCACACTGAGCTGCGGAAATTAAGCCAATGCGAGTTCAGCTGAACTTGCACGATTTCACTCCCGCATGTCAGTCCCGATTTCGACCACAATTTCAGAGACATCTGTGCAGGTTTTTGCACAGATGTCAATGTAAATTGCAGCCCGAAATCACAAAAAGTAGTACAGAAACTACTTTTTGAAATTGATTAGGACGGTGCCATTTCCCGCAATTGCTGCTGGTTTGACAAGTGGTACCAATGTGAACCAGGGCTGAAGGAGACATTTCTTTTTTTACTTTTTCAAATTACATTTTTTTTTTTTTTTTTTTGCATTTTAGTGTAAATATGAGATCTGAGGTCTTTTTGATCCAGATCTCATATTTAAGAGGTCCTGTCATGCTTTTTTTTCTATTTATTTTCTGTTTACATTCCTTGTAATAGGAATAAAAGTGACCCATTTCTTTTTTTAAAAAAAAGACAGTGGAAAAATACAAAATAAAAAGTAAAATAAATAAGAAAATAAACTTTAAAGCGCCCCGTCCCACCGAGTTCGTGCGCAAAAGCGATTGCATATGTGATTCAGGCCCGCATATGAAAACGATCTTCAAACCACACATGTGAGGTACCACCGCGATTGTTAAAGCAAGAGCAATAATTCTAATTCTAGACTTTCTCTGTAATTCAAAACATGTAACCTGTAGAAATTTTTAAACATTGCTTATGGAAATTTTTAAGGATGAAAGTTTGTCGCCATTCCACGAGCATGTTGGATATCAATTTACTCAGCATAACATTATCTTTCACTATATATAAAAAAAAATGGGCTAACTTTACTGTTGTCTTATTTTTAAGTAAAAAAAGTGTATTTTTTCCAAAAAAAGTGCACTTGTAAGACCGCTGCACAAATACGGTGTGACATAAAGTATTGCAGTTTTATTCTCTAGGGTGTTAGAAAAAAAATATTGTTTGGGGGGGTTCTAAATAATTTTCTAGCAAAACAAAATGATTTTAACTTGTAAATACTGAGTCTGAAAAATTGGCCCGGTCCTTAAGTGGTTAAAGGTGGATTTCAGCCTCTGTAGTTCTCTGGATAATGGGCAAACTTCATAACCCTTGCTGTCACACTTAACCCTAATGTTCATTCACAAACTGTTCATTTAGAAAAAGGAAGGCGCTGGTAAATTACATATTTACTAGCCCCTTCCCCCACTCTCCATCCTGAAACATTCCCCGCAGCAGCTGTGGGGGGGGGTAAGCCATCAGCACAGCGGGGTGGGGGGGCCAAGACAGGGGAACCTCAAGCAGTAGGGGGAATCGGCACTGCACGTAGTGATTAAGGTGTGCCCAGGCACACCTGGCACACCCCCTGTGCACACCTATGACTAACAATATACACTATATAAACAAACGAGATATACACAAGGCAGAAAAAAACTGTATGGACAGGGAGCAAGGCAGCAGGGTACGGGGTACAAGGCATGAACAAGAACAAGGTCAAGAATAAATGGCAGCAGAGTCGGGCAGCAGCAGCAGCACAGCAACCAGAGTACTGTACAGGGCAAGAGCAGCCAAAACACTGAGGTGCTGTGTGTTAGTGGAAGAAGCATTATATGCCCTGATAGCAGCTGAATCCATTTGGAACTGATTACTAGGGCCTGCTGGCCTATAGCCAGTAATCCAATCAGCAAAGCAGACAAACAGAGAGCTTGGAGTACGTGTTACAAAGGCAATATCACAAGCATGAGACTGCAGGCTTGGCTGGCTTAAGTTAGGTTTGGTCTCCACCTAGAGACTGACTACATCAATCACCTTGCAGGTGGATAAACAGACAGGGAGAATATATCACAGCCAAAACCAGGATGCTGGAATGAGACCAGCAGCTATCAAAAATCAGGATTGCTAAACGCTCCTGACAGCTGCATTAATTAGTTCTCTGCGGGTAATGTAGTTAGCAAGATCCAAAAGTATAAATTCCTTGAGGCCTTGTCATGACAGGTGTTCCTTTGACTGTTGCTAGAAGTGGTAGAATCCAAAACCTGGTATTTAGCTGTTGGAGGAGAGAATGGAGTAGCAGATGGGTTCCTTGAAGGTAAAGGTTTGACATCTGGAGGTCTCGAGATGTGGGTCTTGAGAACAGAGTGACCAGTTTCAGAAGGTTTTGAGATGATTTAGTGAGCTAAATTCAGGATAGTAAGTCTGCATTGGCACATGATTTGATGCATAGGATGGTAGTACCTCTGAATGTAGAGAAGTGTCGGCTGTGCCACAGTGTCCTGTATGGGTAATCGCAGCAGCCAAATATTCAAAAGAATGGTGTATAGTGTTTAACGCATTCAGTGCACTTGTATGTGTAGTGGGGTCCCCCAGGGACTATTTAATTTGTTCATAAACGACCTGGAGGATGGGATAAACAGTTCAATCTCTTTATTTGCAGACGATACTAAGCTAAGCAGGGCAATAACTTCTCCGCAGGATGTGGAAACCTTGAAAAAAGATCTTAACAAAATAATGGGAAGGGCAACTACATGGCAAATGAGGTTCAATGTAGAAAAATGTAAAATAATGCATTTGGGTGGCAAAAATATGAATGCAATCTATACACTGGGGGAGAACCTCTGGGGGAATCTAGGATGGAAAAGGACCTGGAAGTCTTGGTAGATGATAGGCTCAGCAATGGCATGCAATGCCAAGCTGCTGCTAACAAAGCAAACAGAATATTGGCATGCATTAAAAAGGGGATCAACTCCAGAGATAAAACGATAATTCTCCCGCTCTACAAGACTCTGGTCCGGCCTCACCTAGAGTATACTGTCCAGTTCTGGGCACCAGTCCTCAGGAAGGATGTACTGGAAATGGAGCGAGTACAAAGAAGGGCAACAAAGCTAATAAAGGGTCTGGAGGATCTTAGTTATGAGGAAAGGTTGCGAGCACTGAACTTATTCTCTCTGGAGAAGAGACGCTTGAGAGGGGATATGATTTCAATATACAAATACCATACTGGTGACCCCAGCTTGGGATATTATGATTCTATTTTGCTATTTAACTCTTACAGAGTGTCAGAGAACCACTGCAGCAAGTACTAGTTTCCGTGCGCCAGCTGTCAATCTTCGTTCCTCTAACGCTAACGCTCGTGCACTGAGTCTTAGGCAAGAACAAGTGAGCCCCGGACCGAGCATGCACAATGGCGCACCCACACGCATGTTAGCACGTGCATGCCAACGAATCTTGGTGCACGACGCCCTATTTAAATGAAGAGCTTACCTAGTGCCAGTGCTGGATTGTCTTCAGCTTGTCCCTGTGTTCCTGTTGCTGTCTTGCTTGATTTATCCTGATCCTGAAAACCCGGCTTTCTCTGACCATTCTCTCGGATTACCCATGCATCCTTGTCTGCCTCTGCTCCCTGCACCGACCCCAGCTTGGACTTATGACCACTGCTGTGTCTTCTGATCTTGTATTCCGCTGCCAGTCCGTTTCCTACCTCTGCCTGTCCCCAACTACAAGTCTGCCTTCTGACTGTGTACCTTGCTGCCAGCCTTCCGCCAACTTCTGCCTGTTTCTGACTCTGATCCTGTTAGACTTTTCCTGAACAAGTCCGGTGATCAGTGTCTCATCCCCTTTACAAAGGCTCTGGTGTTCCTGATCTTCAGTCGCCTGTCTGCAGGCACCTGCACCCTTCCGCTGCCCTAGCAGTTCCTGTCTCAACCTCCAGAGGTGCTAGGACCGGGACCATGCAAGAGGCCACCCTCGTCATTTGGGGCTCCGCTGTAAGGTACGTGACACAGAGACTCTTCTGTATTGACACTTGATAGAAGAATATTATATTTTTGACAATTTCTTATAGCTTCCATAAGCTCTTTTAGCTTTGTGAGTGTTGAAATACAGAATCTGGAAAGCTAGAATGCAAAAACTAAATTACAAAATGTCAAAAGTGTAAAGGAAGAAACTGATTTTGCTTTAGATAATGCTTTAGATAATCACTCAACAAGTTCCACCTCATCTTTGTAAGCATGATGTGTTGATTCTGGAGCTATGAGTCAAATGACAAGTGACAGAAATTTCTTTATTCACCTTGACCAGAGTAAAACAGAAAAAATCACCACAGCTAATGAGCAAATAATGCATTCAGAAGGAATAGGAGACGGTTTTCTTTACTGTTCTTTTTTCCAGAGTGTCACCAGAAAGATACCTGTTAAAAATGTCCCCTATGTCCCTGCTCTTGAAACTAATCTTTTTTCAGTGAAGAAGCTCACAAAACAAGGCAATGTAGCGACTTTCCAAGATGACAGTTGTGCCATCACAAAAGGGAATATCTTATTTGCAAAGGCTAAAATTACAGATGGACTGTATTAGCTGAACTACAATGAGGTGGTTAATACTGCCAAGGAGGAAAAACATTCAAACTGCATTCACACATGACACAAATGACTTGGGTACAGAAGTGCCCAAATCTATAGACCTCAAGTCCATAGACCTCAAGTTTACACAGATATTCCCTGAAATTGCGTCAAAATCGTGGCAAAATTGTGACAAAATCTCGATAAAATCATGTGACACTAAAGTTACGGCTGTGTGAATGGGACCTTAATTCAATCTCTGACTCGTGTTCTTTTTTCCCTATAATCACAGGAAGCCCACATTACTACATAGTTACATAGTTACATAGTAGGTGAGGTTGAAAAAAGACACAAGTCCATCAAGTCCAACCTATGTGTGTGATTATGTGTCAGTATTACATTACATATCCCTGTATATTGCGGTCATTCAGGTGATTATCTAATAGTTTCTTGAAGCTATCAATGCTCCCCGCTGAGACCACCGCCTGTGGAAGGGAATTCCACATCCTTGACGCTCTTACAGTAAAGAACCCTCTACGTAGTTTAAGGTTAAACCTCTTTTCTTCTAATTGTAATGAGTGGCCACGAGTCTTATTAAACTCTCTTCTGCGAAAAAGTTTTATCCCTATTGTGGGGTCACCAGTACAGTATTTGTAAATTGAAATCATATCCCCTCTCAAGCGTCTCTTCTCCAGAGAGAATAAGTTCAGTGCTCGCAACCTTTCCTCATAACTAAGATCCTCCAGACCCTTTATTAGCTTTGTTGCCCTTCTTTGTACTCGCTCCATTTCCAGTACGTCCCTCCCGAGGACTGGTGCCCAGAACTGGACAGCATACTCCAGGTGCGGCCGAACCAGAGTCTCGTAGAGCGGGAGAATTATCATTTTATCTCTGCAGTTGATCCCCCTTTTAATGCATGCCAATATTCTGTTTGCTTTATTAGCAGCAGCTTGGCATTGCATGCCATTGCTGAGCCTATCATCCACTAGGACCCCCAGGTCCTTTTCCATCCTAGATTCCCCCAGAGGTTCTCCCCCCAGTGTATAGATTGCATTCATATTTTTGCCACCCAAATGCATTATTTTACATTTTTCTACATTGAACCTCATTTGCCATGTAGTCGCCCACCCCATTGATTTGTTCAGGTCTTTTTGCAAGATTTCCACATCCTGCGGAGAAGTTATTGCCCTGCTTAACTTAGTATAGTCTGCAAATACAGAGATTGAACTGTTTATCCCATCCTCCAGGTCGTTTATGAACAAATTAAATAGGATTGGTCCCAGCACAGAACCCTGGGGAACCCCACTACCCACCCCTGACCATTCTGAGTACTCCCCATTTATTACCACCCTCTGAACACGCCCTTGTAGCCAGTTTTCAATCCATGTACTCACCCTATGGTCCATGCCAACGCACCTTATTTTGTACAGTAAACGTTTATGGGGAACTGTGTCAAATGCTTTCGCAAAATCCAGATACACCACGTCTACTGGCCTTCCTTTATCTAGATGGCAACTCACCTCCTCATAGAAGGTTAATAGATTGGTTTGGCAAGAACGATTCTTCACGAATCCATGCTGATTACTGCTAATGATATCATTCTTATTACTAAAATCTTGTATATAGTCCCTTATCATCCCCTCCAAGAGTTTACATACTATTGATGTTAGGCTAACTGGTCTGTAATTCCCAGGGATGTTTTTTGGGCCCTTTTTAAATATTGGTGCTACATTGGCTTTTCTCCAATCAGCTGGTACCATTCCAGTCAATAGACTGTCTGTAAAAATTAGGAACAACGGTCTGGCAATCACCTGACTGAGTTCCCTAAGTACCCTCGGATGCAAGCCATCCGGTCCCGGTGATTTATTAATGTTAAGTTTCTCAAGTCTAATTTTAATTCCGTCCTCTGTTAACCATGTAGGTGCTTCCTGTGTTGTGTCATGAGGATAAACACTGCAGTTTTGGTTACTGAAGCCCCCCGATTCACTCGTGAAGACTGAGGAGAATAATAAATTCAATACCTTTGCCATCTCCCCATCCTTTGTAACCAGATGTCCTTCCTCATTCTTTATGGGGCCAATATGGTCTGTCCTCCCTTTTTTACTGTTTACATACTTAAAGAATTTCTTGGGTTTTTTTTTGCTCTCCTCCGCTATGTGTCTTTCATGTTCTATCTTAGCCATCCTAGTTGCACCCTTACATTTCTTATTGCATTCTTTATAAATTCTGAATGCTGAGGATGATCCCTCAACCTCGTATTTTTTGAAGGCCTTCTCCTTTGCTTTTATATGCATTTTTACATTGGCGTTAAGCCATCCAGGATGTTTGTTCGCTCTTTTAAATTTATTACCCAATGGGATACATTGGCTAATGCCCTTATTTAATATGCTCTTAAAGCAAACCCATCTCTCCTCCGTATTCTTTGTTCCTAATATTTTATCCCAATTTATGCCTTTTAGCAAGGTTTGTAGTTTAGGGAAGTTGGCTCTTTTGAAATTCAGTGTCTTTGTGTTCCCTTCATGTTTCCTATTTGTGTGATTTATACTGAAACTAATTGACCTGTGATCGCTGTTACCTAAATTGCCCCATATTTCCACATCTGTTATCAGGTCTGTATTGTTGGTAATCAGTAGATCTAGTAATGTTTTATTTCTAGTTGGTGCATCTACCATCTGACCCATAAAATGGTCCTATCCATAAAAACCAGAAAGATCCTGCCGACTGCTCAAGCTACCCTCCAACTTCTCTGATAAACGTCGACCTTAAAATATATGCTAAACTATTAGCGGATTATCCCTTCTATGATTAGTCTAGATCAGGTTGGCTTTGTTCCTACTCGTGAAGCACAAGATAATAGGATTTTTATTACAGCCTGCTGTAAAATCCTTTTCTTTTGAGGTAAATCACGGGACACAGAGCCTCAGTAATTACTGATGGGTTATGTAGTATCACAAGGTGATTGGACACTGGTCACACCCTTGACGGGAAGTTCAACCCCCTATATAACCCCTCCCCTTACTGGGGATACCTCAGTTTTGTAGCAAAGCAATATAAGTGTATTAGAAGAGGGGCGGGACCTCTGTGTCCCGTGATGTACCTCAAAAGAAAAGGATTTTACAGGTAAGCTGTTATAAAAATCCTATTTTCTTTCTCGTACATCACGGGACACAGAGCCTCAGTAATTACTGATGGGATGTCCCAGAGCAATGCTATTTGAGGGGAGGGGACCACACAATGTAGGGTGTAATCAGACCTGAGGACCTCGTACTGCTGCCTGCAGCACACCACGCCCAAAGGCGATATCCTCATGCCTTCCCACATCCACCTGATAAAATCTGGTGAATGTATGGACTGAAGACCAAGTTGCGGCCTTGCAGATTTGAGCCATAGAGGCCCGGTGATGCACCGCCCCAGAAGCACTAATAGCCCTTGTGGAGTGTGCCTTGATTTGAAAAGGTGGAATTTTCTGTTTCAAACCGTAAGCTTGAATAATCATTTGTCGAATCCATTTTGAAATAGTAGACTTTGACGCTGCCTGTCCTCTATTGGGACCTTCCGGCAGTACGAACAAAACATCCGTTTTGCGAATTTGAGCAGTTGCTTCCAGATAGGCTTTGACTGCTCTTACTACATCCAAGGAATGTAGTGACCTTTCTTCCGTAGAACAAGGATCTGGGAAAAAGGAAGGCAGAACAATATCTTGGTTTAGATGGAAATCTGAAACCACCTTCGGTAAAAAGCTAGGATGAGGGTGCAATACCACTCCATCCTTATGCAAGATTAAGTAAGGCTCTTTACAGGAAAGAGCTGCTAATTCTGATACTCTTCTAGCAGAAGAAATGGCTACCAGAAAAATTAACTTTGTCAACAAGACCAAGGGAATTTGATGTATTGGTTCAAACGGCTGTTCTTGTAAGACTGACAGAACCAAATTCAAGTCCCAGGGGTTTAGGGGCGCCTTAACCGGGGGATTAAGACGCATCACCCCCTGCAAAAAGCTTCGGACCAAAGAATGTGAAGCAAGTGGCCGTTGAAATAATACTGATAAGGCCGAGACCTGGCTCTTGATGGTACTCAAGGCCAGCTTCATTTCTAATCCCATTTGTAGAAAGTCAAGAATTCTACTTATGACATATTTCCTGGGATGCCAACCCCTGGCTTCACACCATGATACATAAGCCTTCCAGACTCTATGATAAATAGAGGCTGGAAGGGCCAAGCTGGGGCCACCAGAAGTACCGACTTCTTTTCCTGCCTGATCCTGCGAAGGAGTCGTGGCAGTAGCAGAATAGGAGGGAATGCATAAATCAGTGAGAACCGATGCCACGGAATCACCAATGCATCTGTCCCGCATGCAAGAGGATCCTTTGTTCTTGCCACAAACTTGTCAATCTTCTTGTTGAATCTGGATGCAAAGAGATCTACATCTGGAACCCCCCATCTTTGGCATATGGCCCAGAAGACGTCGGGGTGAAGAGACCATTCCCCTGGGAATAACCACTGGTGACTCAAATAGTCCGCCTGCCAGTTCTCTATCCCTGGAATGAAAACTGCCGATATGCATGGCACATGTTTTTCTGCCCAGACTAAAATCTGGTTCACTTCGTCCTGAGCTGCAGGACTCCTGGTGCCTCCTTGATGATTGATATAAGCCACTGCTGTGGCATTGTCAGACTGGATCCTGACAGGGCACCCCTGTAGCCTAAGAGTCCAGGCCGGATCTCCAGAATGTTGATGGGTAAGGTCCTCTTCTTTTTGGACCATTCCCCCTGGACCGCAGACTGTTTCAGAACTGCTCCCCAACCGGAAAGAATGGCATCCGTTGTTACCACTGTCCAGGTAACCAGTAAAAAGGATTTCCCTTTTTTCAGGTTTTTGGGTATTAACCACCAACTGAGGCTCTGACGCACTGTAGGAGACAGACGCATCGGAAAATCTAATGCCTGCACCTTCTTGTTCCAGGCAGACAGGATACTGTGTTGCAGCAGTCTCGAATGAAACTGAGCATAGGGAACTGCTTTGAATGAAGCCACCATATTTCCCAGCAGCCTCATACAAAGGCGAACAGAAGGACCCTTTTTTGTCCTGACCACCTGAATCAGTTCTTTTAAGGCACTGATCTTTGCCTGAGGTAAAAATACCTTCTCTTGGTTTGTGTCTATGACCAGGCCCAAATACTTTAGTCTTCTTACTGGTTTTAAGAAAGACTTTTCTAAGTTGAGAATCCAACCTAGGTATCTCAAGTAGTTGACTGTGGTGACCAAGTTCTGGTCCAGGCAGGCTACCGACCGGTCTATCAAGAGCAGGTCATCTAGGTATGCTATGATAGTTATACCTTGGGCCCTTAATCTGGCCAGAGGAGGAGCCAAGACCTTTGTAAACACCCGAGGTGCAGTGGCTAGCCCGAAAGGCAGGGCTAAAACTGAAAGTGGCGTTTTTCTACTTTGAAATGCAAGTACTTTTGATGAGCAGGGAAAATGCGCAAGAAGGAGAGACTGCTTTTTCTCTGGATCTCTGGGGACATTTGATCTGGAGTGGGGAATCAAGGAGTGGGGAATACTCGGAACTCCAGTTTGTAACCTAGGGTTACCGTGGAGATTACCCATTTGTCCTGGAAAACTTCCTGCCAGAGCTTTGAGAACTGTAGCAGTCTTCCCCCCACCTGAGCAAGCGGGGGCGCTCCTTCATAAAGAGGTTTTAGCGTCTTGTCTAGTAGGCTTCTTCCCCCAGGACTTCTTTTGTCCCTGGGATTGACTCTGAAATGTATTTCTTGAGTCTGAAGGGGGAGGCCGTCGCAACTGCCTGGAGGCTGATGCTCCTGGCACCGGGGAAAGCGCCCGTTTAAAAGAGGGACGTTTGCTCCTTTTCTTAACTGGTAAGAGTGTGCTTTTCCCACTAGAGATCTTTTGGATATAATTGTCCAAATCCTCTCCAAACAGCCTTGCACCACGAAATGGAAATCCAGCCAGAAGCTTCTTACATGGTGATTCGGCTGACCAATTTTTCAACCATAAGATTCTACACATATTCACCAACCCAAGCGAAAGGCCAGAGGTTTGGATGATAGAATCTCTAATTGCGTCAACAGCAAAACATTGGGCTTGATGTTCAGGTAAAACTCTGAGGACCTGTTTAACATGGTCTCTCAAGTATTGACAGACTCCAATTGCTGCCACTGCAGGTTGAGCTACTGAACCTGCTAAGGAAAATATATTTTTTAACAGGAATTCCATTTTTTTATCAGTTGGATCCCTAAGCATCTGAGCGTTGTCGACAGGACAAGTCAGACTTTTATTTACGGAGGAAATGGCGGCGTCAACTGCCGGTATACCCCACATTTTTCTAAATTTTTCCTCCATAGGATAAAGTGTTGAAAACTTTTTAGGCGGAAAAAAATGTTTCACCACCGATTGGTCTACAAAGTATCACTGCCAACCTATACCTTGTTCACCACCACTGCGCCTTGGAGTATACACAAAATTATTTTATGAAGAGTGTTGATGCAGATACCTAACTATAGCTGCCACTTTATATGAAAATTAAACAAAGTGTTTTCTTCTGTAACGTGTACAATTAGATGTGAACAACACGTGGAATAAAACAGTGGCGCTTACTACAAACAAATAATTACACCCTTACAGTGACTCCTTAACTCAACTAATTGTACACCTGATAAAGTGTAAATATAATGTATATATAAATATATATAGTGAACACCAAGTGATAAGTGAAAATCATTTAACGAGTTATACAAGAAATTATACAAAAAAATTTATACAAAAAAAATTCACTGCAACTCATTAATTTACAAGGACCTAATCCATGACAAAAAAATTTTTTAGCAGCAAAAAATATTCGTTTGGTTGTAGTGATAAAGTCTTTCAAAAAGTGATGTCTTCTTTCCACCTTCCACCACACCCAAGTGCTGAGTGGACCCACTCCCTATGAAGAACTCACTCACCAGCTCCAATTGCCCCCACTTGCGTGTAAGGCTGCAATGCTTTTTGTTTCCAAACAGGAAGGATTATAGCGACAAGCCAGCCATCCAAATATAAGTGCAAAACCCATTCCACATGTGAATGAAAAGAATGCTCCAATAGTGTAATTCGTACAACCAGTTTAATGAAAAACACACATGCCAAATCTTCAATGGTTAAACTCGCACTTTTAAAATTCAAAATTGCACAGTAAAACTTCCACAGCACACTGAACTCCAATGCACAGCACAGTAAAACAACTTGTATAATAATCGTTAGGGGTTGCGGTCACGGCGGACCCGAGGTATGCAGGCGTCTGCTCGCTTATCTCACCCACTCCTCGCTCGCCCAGCCGCTCTGACAGGTCCCCCTTCCTGGTAGGCTGGACTGCGACGCTCGTCTCTCTTCGCGTCACTCGTCCCTGGTGTCCACCATCATGTATAAATTTTTTTGTATGATTTCTTGTATAACTCGTTAAATGATTTTCACTTATCATTTGGTGTTCACTATATATATTTATATATACATTATATTTACACTTTATCAGGTGTACAATTAGTTGAGTTAAGGAGTCACTGTAAGGGTGTAATTATTTGTTTGTAGTAAGCGCCACTGTTTTATTACACGTGTTGTTCAGATCTAATTGTACACGTTACAGAAGAAAACACTTTGGAAAAAAATGTTTATCTTGGTGATCCCACTCAGAGTAAATGATCTTTTCCAGTAAATTATGAACAGGAAAAGCATGTGTTGTTTGAGGAGGCTTCAGTGAACCCAAAGAAGAGGAGGGTTCTTTAACTTACACAGATACGGGCAACTTAAATGTGGAGCGGACCAATCCGGCAAGAATCTGCACTAACACCTTCTCATCCTGAGAGGCTGAAGAGGGCCCTTCTCCACTTGATTCCTCAGAAGAGGAATCATCAGTCTCATCCCGGTCCTCTGGGAGGGATTCCTCTCCTTTTTCCCAGAGTTCCTCTGCTTGAGGGTCCTGGGTAACAGAGGGAGACCTAGTGCGTTTTCTTCCACTGAGTGAAGACGCAATTAAGGCCATTAGTCTTTCCTCTAGTCCATTAATGGTTGAGGAAAAAACCTCCTGCGTAATGTATACAGGGGCTGAAGTGCCAGAAGCAGATGCCACCCCTGACCCCGATGGCTCAGCCATCCCAGGTCCCACAGGGGGGAAGGTGCTGCAGACGGGGGGTCCTCAGAGCCTGAGGGAGATCCCCTAGAGCCTCTGGTTTTTGGGGTACTTGTACCTCTTCTACCCATAGTGCAAAGCAACAAGTTGGAGGTATCAAAAAATCACTGACTGCTGAGCGATGTAGTTCAGCAACTGCCGCTGCTACCAATGCCCAGTCTGGTGTTTCAAGTAAATGCTGCCTGGAAGAATGCCTGTGTCCCACCTCACATGCGCCCGTCAGCTCTGTGTCCCTCCATAGGCTGTGTGCACCTGAAAAAGAGTGCACTTTATAGCCTGTATAGCCAGCGATGTGGGCGTCTAATCACGCCGAACGTCACGTTAATGCTCCGCCCCCCCTCCTCGGACCACCCCTCCCGCCCCTCCTCGGTTTTTCAAAAACGTGCGCTTTCCCGTGCGAGCCGAGGCTCCGATCCTCAGGCCAAGCATGGAGGGGAGGCTGGGGTGGAGGAGAGAGAAGGGCCGTTGGATGGGGAATCCGCTGAAAACGCCGGTAGCGTGGCAGCAGCGGTGGTGGTGGAGCGGTAAATTACCGCTATCTGTTCAGACCACCCGGCCCCCCTAACTCATGGGGGGAAGCATCCCTAAGGAGAGAACCCCCCATCCCATCCTACCTGGAGCCTTGCTGGAGAAGCGTACAGCATGGAAACTGAGACAGACAGAACAAGCATGACAAGGTATATGCTCTTGGCATCCCCCGGTGGCGACAATAGGCATAGCATACATTTACTTAAAGGAGAAAACCTACTAGAATTAAAAATCCTTGAGGAATCTCCCTTACTTTATTCAGCTGCAGGGTTCTGTTATACAGACCCAATCTTCACCTCTCACGGTGGGCTCCGTTTGAGAAACCTTCAGAGACTGGGGCCCCCTTGAAAAGGAGGATCCGCAGTTCTGGCCCCGTAAAGCACCCTGCCAGGGATATGGCTGAAAAAAACAAATACTGGGTCCCAGGGTCCAGCTCTCTAAGAAGAGAAGCGTTACAGGTAAAACCTTGTTTCTTCGGACACGAGACCCGGGTACCATCCAATTTGGCCTGAAAAAGCACCAGTGTAGGATATTCCTTTGGAGCTCAGCACAGCACATCTTATTCGTGACCAACACCTAAGACACTGGCGAAAAAACTGAGGTATCCCCAGTAAGGGCAGGGGTTACATAGGGGGTTGAACTTCCTGTCAAGGGTGTGACCAGTGTCCAATCACCTTGTGATACTACATAACCCATCAGTAATTACTGAGGCTCTGTGTCCAGTGATGTACGAGAAAGAAAATACTATTAAAAGAATATCTCTTATTCCCAGTCACGTAAGGTCCCTCTTTGTTTTCTTTCACTTGATGCTGAAAAAGCATTTGATCGTCTAGACCGGCATTCTTGAAAGCAACATTGGAGCAAATATAGATATATAGATATACTTTATTGTCATTGTATACATACAACACAATTTTTCCGGGTACTCTTTACAGCAGCAATAAAACACTTCTCAACAAAACTACACATATATATACTCCTAGCACATGTCCACAAATCTATTTAAATATATCAAAATATAAAATGTTATTTAAAAATAAACAAATAAAAGAATATTAGAATTCCACATAAAATTCCTAAAACACTGTACCTGATGGGATTATGGACAATACGGCCCTAGGGAAAAAAACTATGCTTTAAGCAATTAGTGTGCATTTTAAGTGTTCTATATCTTTTCCCTGATGGCAATGGGACAAACACTCTGTAACCTGGGTGGGTTGGATCATGACTTACTCCCCAGTCCTCAAATTACCCCTTAACCGTACTCTCCACCCTCCAAAAACCTTCCCACAAATGACTTGACAAGGTATTGGAGTAAATGGTCTTGACAGCCTTTTATTAAAATTAACATAAAACTAAATAAATAACATTTTAAAATAACTTTTTAAATAACCGTTCAGTATTCTCTTGGGGTCTTGGAGGGGAACACATGCCACTGGTCACTGCGATAAACTTCAATAAACTTTAGGCCTTGAGTTGAGGCCCCCGGACAGCGAGACAGTACCCAACCTTCGCAGTGACCTAACTTTACCCCTTCCTGGTTAACCCCTCTTAACCGGAAGGTACCAGATAAACCCCATATTACATATGGGTACCAACCATGTTATATCTCCATATAACATACATCTCCTCCTCCTCACAGACCCAAACCACTGCCTAGGCCCTCAACGTAGCCCCCTTCCTAATTACACCTAAACCAGGGAGGGTGGATCGGAATCTTCACTCCCCGCCGCTCACCACTGACGTCACTTCCCCCCTTTCTCCCAACTCTTCCTCCTGAGCACCTCCTCTGCTAAAACCACTCTCCTTCTCTTAAAGTGAAAGCTAGCTAACAGCGTGACTGTGCAGTCCGCACATGTCATGCTGTCCCTCCGCTGATCCCTTCGCTCCCTTGCTCCAGGACTCACTTGACATGTGAAGGACTTACTCCCCAGTCCTCAAATTACCCCTTAACCGTACTCTCCACCCTCCAAAAACCTTCCCACAAATGACTTGACAAGGTATTGGAGTAAATGGCCTTGACGGCCTTTTATTAAAATTAACATAAAACTAAATAAATAACATTTTAAAATAACTTTTTAAATAACCGTTCAGTATTCTCTTAGGGTCTTGGAGGGGAACACACGCCACTGGTCACTGCGATAAACTTCAATAAACTTTAGGCCTCGAGTCGCAACCCCCGGACAGCGAGACAGTACCCAATCTTCGCAGTGACCTAACTTTACCCCTTCCTGGTTAACCCCTCGTAATCGGAAGGTACCAGATAAACCCCATATTACATATGGGTACCAACCATGTTATATCTCTATATAACATACATCTCCTCCTCCTCACAGACCCAAACCAATGCCACCGCCCGCAAGGGGTAAAACCTTACCCTGGCGAGCACCTCCACACCCTAAAAGCTTGTTCTATACCCTCTTGCAGGCCCAGAGCCCAAAGGTCTGTTCCAACTTCGTTGAGGTGCACCCCATCACTCCTAAGGTACCTCCATGTGTCCACCTCTAACTCCCTATGCCTTATTGTCACCCCCCCATTCCGCATAATAAACCTGCTAACTTCCTTATTCACTTTTACCCGGGCCCTATCAACCTTTTTAGCTGACCAAGCCCACCGCCAAGATGTCCTGCCTACCAATTCCGACCATACAATGACCATACCTGGGAAGGCCACTTGCAGCCGTAAAAAATCGCATTTAATGTCCCATATTAGGTCCCTCATGGACCTGGCTCCCATATCATTCCCCCCCACATGTAGTACCAAGACATATGGTGCCCTGTCCCAACGGGCGAACCTGTGGACTTCAGACCGTACCCTACTCCAAAGCATACCCAGTACCCCGATCCATCTGACCTGAGCCTCATGCCTGGGGATGCCCAATTGCCTACCATTCGGCCGAACATCAGCTCGTCCGGCCCCCCAAAAAACAAAGGGGTGGCCCAGGATCCAAACCAAGCCTACCTCTTCACCTGTGAATCAGAAGATGACAAACAAAAACAGTAAGTACCCTCCCTACAAAAAAAACACTAAACCCCAAGTAAACCCACCAAACTCTCCTTTTTTTTTTTTTATTTTAAGACTGTAACAAATGTGGGTGAATATAGAGCTTAAATCTGTCAGAATCCCACCGCCCTATGCACTTCACCACCTCAGAATTAAGCCCGGCCCTGGCTGCCTCTGTAGCAGCGCCTATGTGAAAAGAATGTGAGGAATAACTGTTGGGATAATACCCAGCCGCCGAGAAACATTTTTTCAACACCACAATAAATTGAAACTTAGACAAGGACAACCCATCTGAGTGCATCAAAAAGGGAGCCCGTTAACCTAGGTCGCATGTCCTTGAACGATTGCACTGCTCTTACCGGACAAATGGGGGACTCCCAAATCCAGAAAACTTCCAGCTGAATACCCTTCCCAAACTGATCAGTTTTAGACCGTTTTATCCAAATTCTAACTGACTCCTTCGAACAATCCAAATCCTCCCACTGCAGCCCCCCTTGCGCCCGCTTTGAAGGTCTGACGAGATCAATCACCCATAAAGCTCCAAAGAACGCTAGTGCAAACTCCACACGGAATAAGGCACTTTCGTATTCAGAACCACAAATGGACGAAATATGAAAGAATAGGCCTCGTAGCATATGAAAAGACACTGGGAGCCGCACATATATCTTCTTATGCGCTTTCCTGTATCCTTTTACTGCTTGCTTCACCCAAAATTCTTTTGTATAGTCCCGTTGCCCTTGTAATTTAAAAAGAAAGGCCAGACCTGCCAATTTCCTATGGATGGCAGCTGCCGAAATCTCCCTTTCAAACCCCATATTAATAAAATAAAGAATCGCATGGGAGACCTCCGGGCCCTCAGGGGCGATACCCAGCCTGCGCAAACATGCAAACCACTCCTGCCATACTTTGGAGTAGGCTTCCCAAGTGGCCTTACTCATGGAGCGCTGAATCCACCTGCCACGTTCCCAAGGCAACGTTCCACATCCAGTCGGGGCAGGTAACCCCATGCTGCTCTGTGTCTGGTACCAACTCCCGAAACCTGTCCCACTGGAAACGAGACAGAGCATCAGCCAAGGTGTTCTCAACCGCTGGTAAGTGTACAGCGTAGATAAAAACATTCAATTTCAAACAGCGCAACACTAAATGTCTCAGCAACCTAACCACCGGCACAGACTTGGCCGACAATCGGTTAATCACCTGGACAACCCCCAGGTTGTCACAGTTGAGCCGCACCTTCAGGTTACGGAATGACTACCACAATGGCTACCACAATTGGAAACAGTTCCAGGAGGACAAGGTTTTTTAAGAACCCAGCTTCCTCCCAAGCCTGGGGCACTCCAATTTCTTTGAAAGACAGCCCCGTAGCCCGTCGAGCCTGCTGCGTCCGTGAATAATTCAAGATCCCAATTACTAATGGGACCTGACATCCAAAGGGAGCGCCCATTAAATGATTCCAGGAATTCCTGCCATTCACGCAATTCTTCCCTGTGCACCTGTGAGCCTGAACCCCGGCAGTAGCAGCCGACAACCGCTGGCACCCTACCCATGGGAATTATTTGGCACGCAAAATTCAGCTTTCCCAATAACGATTGTAGTTGCCGCAATTGCACCTTGTGCCTGCCGGTGGACCCACGTACCTCAGCCTTGAGACTTTACAAATTGTCCACCAGCAGTCGGCACGCCATTCCCATGGAATCCACTTCAATTCTCAGGAAGACAATGTTAGACTTGGGGCCTTCTGTTTTTTCCGGAGCTAGCGGTACTCCAAAATGCTCCGCTATATGCTGTAACGTCCCTAATAGGACAGCACAAATATTGGAACCCAGTGGGCCGACACATAGGAAATCGTCAAGATAGTGAATGATCGAGTTGACCCCAGATACATCCCGAACTACCCATTCCAAGAATCAACTGAACATTTCAAAGAAAGCGCATGAAACAGAGCATCCCATCAGGAGGCAACGATCCACGTAGTACGCCCCATTCCATGCGCAGCCCAGTAGCCGAAAGCTGTCCGTGTGAACCGGCAAAAGCCGAAAAGCAGATTCAATATCCGCTTTCGCCATCAGTGACCCCTGTCCGTAGCGATGCACCCATGATATCGCAGCGTCAAAGGAAGTATATGTCACCGCACACTCCTCTGGTGCAATCGAATCATTGACCGACCCACCCTTCTTAAAGGAAAGGTGGTGAATCAATCTGAATTTGTTTGGCTCTTTCTTGGGAACTACGCCCAATGGGGATACCACCAAGCGGAACGGAAGTAAAAGGGCCGGACATGCGGCCTAAACTTACTTCTTTCTCTATTTTTTCCAAAACCACCCTCGGACGCAGCAGGGCTGAACGTAAATTCGTCGCCATGGGAGGGGCCGCCGTCAGTGAGCATGATATTTTATAACCAAACGTGAAACCTGCGTCTAACAACTGGGCAGCTTTTTGGTCAGGGTACCTACAGAGGAAAGGACGCATCTTTTCCACCCGCACCGGCGTCGTCCCTCTTACTTGCAGGCTCTCCGCCACGCCCCTTCCCTCTTCTAAAGCACTTGGATAGTGCGTGAGAACAGCCGGAGCATGTGTGCTTAAATCAACAGTTTGCACCATACTTACATGTGCCCTCGCTGAACTGCCAACAGAAGCCCCATTTCTTGTCGGTCGGTTGTCCTGGAGCTGTGTTACCCCCGACCCCTGCCTGAAAAAACTGCGTAGGAGCCCTCGCTGCTGTCATAAGCTTCATCCACAGGCTGATATCCTTGTGGTCCCAGCGTAGCGACAGTCGTACAGCCATCCGTTGGCGAAACTGTTCATCGTACCGGAGCCACGCTATCCCGCCATACGTCCGGTGCGCCTCACTAATGGCTTCCAAGTATACGAATAAAGCCGAGCAGTGCTCTGGGGCCTTTTCCCCAACTACACTCGCCAAGATGGCGAACGCCTGCAGCCAATTGGAAAAGGTACGCAGGATCAACCTATATCTGCGTTTTTCTTCATCTTCCTTCTTGTTCGCTTCTGGCTTCAATCTGTCAAGATTGAACTTTTCTAGTGGCAACAATGTGAATATCTCCACATATTCACCCTTCCAAATTTTTTCTTTTACCTCTGTCTTGAGATGAGCTCCAAGTGGGCCCTCAAAACAGACATAAACCTCGCTCTTCGCGAAATCCGCCAACCTAACCAACTCCGCCTTTTTTTCTGCCGATTTTTCCCAATTTTCCAGGGCCGAAATGCTGGCCGGTGTTGTCGGCGAATCGACCACCGCTGACCCAGTTTCCATCAACGGAGCAGCCGCAGCGTCCCCCACGGTCGGCTTGAAGCGATGTACCAACTCCCGCAAACCCGACAGTAAATCCTGCAAACCAACCCCGCCAGCCCTGTCCCCTACTTCCTTGGGCTGTTCTGTATGGGGCCTAACCCCTCTTGCCCCCGCTGAACTACTCCCCCCGGGGGACCCCTTGTTTTTGCCCTGTTCTAAAAACTTTTCTAATAAAGAAGAAACAGATAAAGTGGAAATGCACTCACCGGGCTGCCCAGGACTGGGCCCATCAGCCGCCACTCCCGAATCCACCGCTGCAGTACGCCCCTGGTCCTCGTCCCTCTCTGACCCGGACAGCTCTCCCTCCGATCTGTCGCTGACCTCTTCTCGCTGAACGACCGCTGGCTGCACCCAAGAGGGACCTGCTCTGGCTGCCATGGGTCTGCGTTGTCTCTCTCGTCCAGCTCTCTGCGGTGTCACGCCAGACCCGTGCGTTGCCCGACTCGATGGCTCTGGGCCCCCGGGGCTCGGTCATCCCCCGCTGGGCCGGTTGGGTGCTCGTACCTTCCATCGCATCCCCGGCCGCCTGCTCATGGCATCTGCGATGAGCCAGGGGGGCAGAGCTGTGTGCTGCGCTGGGCTCCCCCATCCCTCCGCTCCAGCCTCTGTGCTGTGTCCTCCTCGTGTCTCCATCCCTGGTTCCTTAGGGCTATCGCTCACCGGGGGGTGGATGGACGGCTCCTCTCCTCTCAGGCAGTGACCTCTGACTCCCAGGTGCGGTGTCAGGGCTGAAGTGCTCTGGCGGCCGGGAACGGCGCGCACGTGGAGTCTCAGGGCCCCCCGTTCGCCACCGCTCCACTCTCCTGTAGCACGGCCGCCATATTTAGAAGGGAAAGCAACCGAGCAGTGGAAGCGTGTGTAATCTTCACTCCCCGCCGCTCACCACTGACGTCACTTCCCCCCTTTCACCCAATTCTTCCTCCTGAGCGCCTCCCCTGCTAAAATCACTCCCCTTCTCTTAAAGTGAAAGCTAGCTAACAGCGTGACTGTGCAGTCCGAACATGTCATGCTGTCCCTCCGCTGATCCCTTCGCTCCCTTGCTCCAGGACTCACTATACTAATAGCTTTTGCCCGCTTTTTTAATCGGCTGGCATATGCTTTGTCCAAATTCGGTAGCTCTGTTCCTATGATCCGCTGTGCTGTTTTCACCACACGAAACAGGCACTTCTTATCCTCCGCCCTGCAGCTGCCATACCACACTACAGCGCAGTGGAGAAGAATAATCTCAATGGTACAATGATAGGAATTGACCAGAAGCCTTAAGGGCAATCCAGCCTGCTTCAGTCTCCAAGGAAAAACAGTCTCTGCTGCGCTTTTTTCACTAAAAAAAAAAAGTATTTTGAGACGATGACAACTCCTTTGTAATATGCACTCACAAAAATGTAATAGTGTCCACCCTTTCCACCTCCTCACCACCTATATAAACCGGGCAATGATTGATCTTTCTTGATCTCCTATAATCCATTATTATTTCTTTAGTTTTTGCCATATTGAGTATAAAATCATTTTCTCTACACCACTCATCATCAGCAAACTTCACTATAGTGTTAGACGCATGTATGGAAGTACTGTCGTGTGTGAACAATGTAAACAGGGCCGGACTTTGTTAGAAAATCCATAATCCATGAGCGCAGCAATGGGCATAGGCCCAAAGCTTTTAACTTTTTCACTAATTTGTCAGGGACTACTGTGTTAAATGCAGAGCTAAAATCAATGAATAACATCCTAACATATGTGTTTGGGTGCTTAAGATGTGTCAAGGCAGTATGCAATGCAATAGCAATTGCATCATCTGTGCATCTATTTGCACGTTAGGCAAACTGATACTTATCCAGATCAACAGGAATGCTTGCCTTAAGATGTGATAATACGAGCCTCTCAAAACATTACATGATGATAGGAGTTAGGGCAACTGGGCGATAATCATTTAAGCATGATACCATTAATTTTTTATGTATTGGGGCAATAGTAGTAGATTTAAAACAAGAAGGTACTGCAGCCTGCTTCAATGACAAATTAAAAATATCAGTAAAAACACCTGCTAACTGGTATGCACTTCTCCTCAGTATAGGGCCTGACACCCCGGCTGGTCCTGCTGCCTTACTGATGTCAATCTTCCTCAAATTTGACCTAACCTTGTGTATTTTTAATACCAATAAATGGTCGTCCTCCACTAGTTCTTTACTATGGGTTTCACATCTCCTATTTTGACCCTTAAAGCTAGCAAAAAAATTGGTATAAGGTGTTAGGGAGCACTTTACAAACCTGTGTATTCCTAGATTTAAAATCTACCACTGTTTTAATCCCCTTCCACATGCTATAAGAATTTTGATTTTCAAAATAAGATTCAATGCGCTGTTTATATCCACACTTAGCCTCCTTAATGCCTTTCTTTAATTCATTCCGAGCTTTCCTATAGGCCATAGGGTCGCCCGATCTAAAGGCCACGTCCCTTGCTCTAAGCTGAGCCCTGACTTTACCATCCAACCAAGGCTTTTGGTTTTCGGAATACCTTAATAGTTTTTGTAACTAGGAACATCTCCATACAAAATATGAATATAAGCTAGAACAGATGAAGCATATTCCTCTAAGTCTGCATCCTGTGCAAATACATTCCAATCAGTTGATTCAAAGCACTCTTGCAGGAGTGATTTTGACTCCTCGCTCCAAACCTGTATAGTTTTAATATCTGGTTTTGTTCTGCAAACAAGAGGCTTATAACATGGGATCATCATTAAAGAGGTATGATCTGATAGACCAAGATGAGGCAACAAAGTAGCTTTATATGCACTGGAAACATTTGTATATACCTGATCTAAAATATTGTTCTCCCTTGTTGGAAAGTGCACATTCTTATAAAACTTAGGAAAAATCATTTCTAGCTCCACATGGTTGAAATCGCCAGCCACAATCACAACCCCCTCTGGATGTGCTTAGAATTAACCTGTGGAAGTATGTACACAGCCACAATTATAACATTAGTAAATTCTCTTGGTATAAAAAAAGGTTTACATTTTAGCATAAGATATTCCAAATCAGGTGAACAGTATGTCCCGACTAAGGATGAGCTCAGGTGTGTTCGCACAGCCCACGTGCAGAGCCCGCCAGGAAGTCGGCACTCCGCTGCGCTAATCACAGGCAGTGAGACATTGCCCCGATGCGTGGCTGCAGAAATATCTCACTGTCTGTGATTAGCCCAGTGCCGACTTCCTGGCGGGCTCCGCGCGTGGGCTGTGCGAACACGCCTGAGCTCATCCTTAGTCCCGACAATCTTTATAGTTGTACTCCATTTATTGTTAATATATACACACAGACCACCTCCTTTAGTCTTTCCAGAGTCCGCAGTCCTATCCGCTCGATAGACAGCCAGCTCAATGGCCTCATCAAGTATAGGACCATCCAGCCATGTCTCTGTGAGGACAGTCACACAGCTATTTAATTTGTTTGTAATAAACCGCAGCCTGAGTTCACCCATCTTGTTTAAAAGAGATCGGCAATTACCAAGAAAAAGACTTGGCAACACAGTTCTATATGGGCGAGCTTCCAGTCTTAATCTTATACCTGCTCCCTTACACGTTTCTGTTTCCTATACCTCCGTTTTCCTCCGGTGTCTCCCAAGAAAAACATCAGCACCTCCAACAGTTCCTTTAGATCAGCGGTCTCAAACTGGCGGCCCTCCAGATGTTTCGAAACTACAAGTCCCATCATGCCTCTGCCTGTGGGAATCATGCTTGTAACAGTCAGCCTTGCAATGCCTCATGGGACTTGTAGTTTCACAACAGCTGGAGGGCCACCAGTTTGAGACCCCTGCTTTAGATGCATTAGTGGCAGCCTCAGCACACTCAGCTAAACATGAGCTCTCCAGGGGAAGTTTTAGTGTGCTGCACCTCCACTGCTTAGCTTGTTCCTCTGCCAAAACTTCAGCTGCTCCCACAGCCTTCCCAGTTGAAACAGCCCCAGCATGGTCACAGGAAGATTTTTGCTTGCTTTTCCTCCAGTGCTTATCTTGTTTTCCTGTCAGCACTGATGCAGCTGTCATGGCATCGATTGCAGTCTCAGCACACTTCCCAAAGTGGTGAATCTCTGGCAAAGCTCCTAGCAGGGCACACAGTGGGTCAGTCAGTGTCAAGGCAGGTGGCCGAACAGGACATGAAACCAAAGGCACTAAAGCATAGTCCTGGCCTCCCATAATACACACAGCATTTTCCTGCCTACAGCAAATAGTCAGCAGCTCCTCTCGCTCATAGCAAACAGTCCTCCTCTCACACTGCTGTACAGAGCACCCAGCCACTGCATCTGCATGCGCCGGCCTTTCCCCGGAATTCATCTATAAAATAATGGCTCTGTACTCCTGCCCATCAGCTCGTATTAGGGTGAATGGTTTACTTTTAGATCCGCTCCATATATCAAATGGGACCCGACAAGGATGCCTTCTTTCACTGCTCTTGTACATACTAGCAATGGAACACTTAGCAATAGCTCTGCGTTCTAGTGTTTCATAGGGATGAGCCGAACACCCCCCGGTTCGGTTCGCACCAGAACCCGCGAACGGACCGAAAGTTCGCACGAACGTTAGAACCCCATTGACGTCTATGGGACTCGAACGTTCGAAATCAAAAGTGCTCATTTTAAAGGCTAATTTGCATGGTATTGTCCTAAAAAGGGTTTGGGGACCCGGGTCCTACCCCAGGGGACATGTATCAATGCAAAAAAAACTTTTAAAAACGGCCGTTTTTTCGGGAGCAGTGATTTTAATGATGCTTAAAGTAAAAAAAAAAAAAGTGAAATATTCCTTTAAATATCGTACCTGGGGGGTGTCTATAGTATGCCTGTAAAGTGACGCGTGTTTCCCATGTTTAGAACAGTCCCTGCACCAAATGTCATTTTTAAAGGAAAAAATCTCATTTAAAACTGCTTGCGGGTTTAATGCCATGTCGGGTCATGGCAATATGGATGAAAATCAGTGAGACAAACGGCATGGGTACCCCCCAGTCCATTACCAGGCCCTTTGGGTCTTGTATGGATATTAAGGGGAACCCCACACCCAAATTAAAATAAGGAAAGGTGTGGGGCCACCAGGCCCTATATACTCTGAACAGCAGTATACAGGCGGTGCAAACAAGACAGGGACTGTAGGTTTGTTGTTAAGTAGAATCTGTTTGTAATTTTGAACATTTTTAACGTGTTTAGCTCCAGCCAAAAAATCTTTTCTAAGCTTTTTGGAAAACATAGGGAAGGGTTATCACCCCTGTGACATTTGTTTTGCTGTCTTTCCTCCTCTTCAGAAGATTTCACCTCACTTTTTTGTCCCAATGAAAAATGTTTTTTGAAAATTTGGGTTTTTTTGTGGAACAAGGATTGGAAAGCATCAGTGGAAAGGAGAAATTGTTTTCCCATATTAACTCTTACAGGAGAGAATTTCCCTTCCTAGGGGTAGATTTCATCTCACTTCCTGTTGTCTCCTTCCGTTTGCAAGTAGGAGTCGTTTGTAAGTTAGATGTTTGAAAGTAGGGTCCTGCCCTATATACTCAGCAGAAATTTGGGCCTTAGGTGTTGCTGTGGCCACAACACTGTAAGCCCTCACAGGGCCCTGCTGTGAAATATTAGATCAAGAATTGTAATTACATGCCCCTGTTGAACAGGAGCTGAAAAATTAGGCCTTAGGCACTGGTGCTGGTGCCACAACACTGCAACCCCTCACAGACACTCTAGTTGGAACGCAGGAACGAGCCCTGCTGCAAATTATTGCTTCAAAAATTGTAATTACACGCCCCTGTTAGACAGGGGCAGAAAAATTGGGCCTTAGGCACTGGTGCTGGTGCCACAACACTGCAACCCCTCACAGACACTCTAGTTGGAACGCAGGAACGAGCCCTGCTGCAAAGTATTGCATCAAAAATTGTAATTACACGCCCCTGTTAGACAGGGGCAGAAAAATTGGGCCTTAGGCACTGGTGCTGGTGCCACAACACTGCAACCCCTCACAGACACTCTAGTTGGAACGCAGGAACGAGCCCTGCTGCAAAGTATTGCATCAAAAATTGTAATTACACGCCCCTGTTAGACAGGGGCAGAAAAATTGGGCCTTAGGCACTGGTGCTGGTGCCACAACACTGCAACCCCTCACAGACACTCTAGTTGGAACGCAGGAACGAGCCCTGCTGCAAAGTATTGCATCAAAAATTGTAATTACACGCCCCTGTTAGACAGGGGCAGAAAAATTGGGCCTTAGGCACTGGTGCTGGTGCCACAACACTGCAACCCCTCACAGATACTCTAGTTGGAACGCAGGAACGAGCCCTGCTGCAAAGTATTGCATCAAAAATTGTAATTACACGCCCCTGTTAGACAGGGGCAGAAAAATTGGGCCCTAGGCACTGGTGCTGGTGCCACAACACTGCAACCCCTCACAGACACTCTAGTTGGAATGCAGGAACGAGCCCTGCTGCAAAGTATTACATCAAAAATTGTAATTACACGCCCCTGTTAAACAGGGGCTGAAAAATTGTGCCTTAGGCACTGGTGGTGGCGCCCAGAACCAAAAATGTTCTTACAAGCTATCAGCGTGATGATTGAGGAGGAAGAGGATAATTACTCAGGGATAGTCACTCAGCATCAGCATAGGCAGTCTTTGAAGGGATCTGAGATTTCAAAAAAAATTATTCGGTTACATCAGCATCAGGTGCTTGGTAGCTGGTGGTGATCCAAGACTCATTCATTTTTATGAAGGTCAGCCGATCGACCGAGTCGGTGGACAGACGCACCCTGTGATCGGTTACCACGCCTCCAGCAGCACTGAATGTGCGTTCCGAAAGAACGCTGGATGCAGGACAGGCCAGTAGCTCAATTGCATACTGTGCAAGCTCTGGCCAGTGATCCATCCTCAAGACCCAGTAACCCAGAGGATTTTCGGTGGGAAAGGTGTCCAAGTCTGATCTTGCCCCTAGGTATTCCTGCACCATGTAAAACAGACGCTGGCGATGGTTGCTGGAACCGATCATACCTTGGGGCTGCGGACCAAAAAATTGTCTGAACGCATCGGTCAGACGGCCACCTTCTCCACCGCTCCTTCTTTGACTGACCGAAGCCTCAGCAACACGTTGTCCAGAAACAGGAGTTTGTAACCTCCCAGTCTCTGGGAACGCGTTGCACAGACCTTTCTGCAAGGCCTCCCGAAGATGTTTCATCCTCTGCTCCCTCTGCGATGGCAAGATAAGGTCCGCAACCTTACCCTTGTAACGTGGATCAAGGAGGGTTGCCAGCCAGTATTGGTCCTTCTCCTTGATACCACGAATACGAGGATCCTTACGCAGGCTTTGCAGGATCAGGGAGGCCATGCAGCGTAGGTTTGCTGAGGCATTCGGTCCGGAGTCCTCTGGGTCACTAAGAAAGACATGGTCCGCAGCCACCTCCTCCCAGCCACGTACAAGTCCATGTGTTTCTTGGGACTGATCCCTTAAAGACTGCTGCTGATGCTGAGTGCCAGGCTCCACCTCCATACTGACACAATCTTCCTCCTCCTCCTCTTCCTCCTCGTCCTCTTCCTGTGTGATCGGCGGGCACGCAGGAACACTGTCTGGATAAAGGGGGCCTTGAGAGCTAAGGAAGTCCTCCTCTTCCTGCCTCTGTTCTGCCTCAAGTGCCCTGTCCATTATTCCACGCAGCGTGTGCTCCAACAGGTGGACAAGGGGGACAGTGTCACTGATGCATGCACTGTCACTGCTCACCATCCTCGTGGCCTCCTCGAATGGTGACAGGACAGTGCATGCATCCCTGATCATGGCCCACTGGCGTGGGGAAAAAAAACCAAGCTCCCCTGACCCTGTCCTGGTGCCATAGTCGCACAGGAACTCATTGATGGCCCTCTGCTGCGTGTGCAGCCGCTGCAGCATGGCCAACGTTGAGTTCCACCTGGTGGGCATGTCACAGATTAGGCGGTTCTTGGGCAGGTTAAACTCCTTTTGGAGGTCCGTCAGCCGAGCACTGGCATTATATGACCGGCGGAAATGCACACAGACTTTCCTGGCCTGCCTCAGGACATCCTGTAAGCCCGGGTACCTGCCCAAGAACCGCTGCACCACCAAGTTAAGGACGTGAGCCAAACAGGGCACATGGGTCATTTGTCCCTGTCGGAGGGCAGAGAGGAGGTTGGTGCCATTGTCGCAAACCACCATTCCTGCCTTAAGTTGGCGTGGCGTCAACCACCTCTGAACCTGCCCCTGCAGAGCTGACAGAACCTCTGCCCCAGTGTGGCTCCTGTCCCCCAAGCACACCAGCTCAAGCACCGCATGGCATCTTTTGGCCTGCGTACTTGCGTAGCCCCTTGAACGCCTACGGAGCACCGCTGGTTCCGAGGAAGAGGCCATGGAGGAAGAAGAAGAGGAGGGGGTGGAGGAGAGAGGTGTGTCACAATCAGCATTTTGGAGGCGTGGTGGCGGAACAACCTCCAACACTACTGCACCTTGTCCTGCATCCTTCCCAGCTGCCAGCAGAGTCACCCAATGCGCCGTGAAACTTAGGTAATGTCCCTGTCCATGCCTGCTGGACCATGAGTCAGCGGTAATATGCACCTTACCGCTGACCGCCCTGTCCAGCGAGGCATGGACATTGCCTTCCACATGCCGGTAGAGAGCCGGAATCGCCTTCCGTGAGAAAAAGTGGCGTTTGGGTACCTGCCACTGAGGAACCGCACATTCCACAAACTCACGGAAGGGGGCAGAGTCTACCAACTGAAAAGGCAGCAGTTGAAGTGCTAGCAATTTTGCCAAGCTAGCATTCAACCGCTGGGCATGTGGATGGCTGGGAGCAAACTTCTTTCGGCGGTGCAGCAGCTGGGGCAGGGAAATTTGCCTGGTACAATCTGACGTCGGTGTACCAAAAGCAGATTGCCCACAAGTACTTGGCTGTGACACACCTAATTCTACACCTTCATTCCTCTCACTGCAGGTCTCAGAGAGGACTGAAGGTCTAGTGGGGTTGGAAATCTCAGCTGATGAGGAGCAAGGAGAGATCCTCTTTGTTCTTTGGTGTGGGTCTTTTAGATACGCTTGCCAACGAACTGCATGGCAGGTCAACATATGTCTGGTCAAGCATGTGGTACCCAAGCGGGAGATGTTTTGGCCACGCGAGATACGCTTGAGACATATGTTGCAAATAGCAGCGGTGCGATCTGATGCACTCGTCTCAAAAAAGGCCCACACCAAAGAACTTTTTGAATAACGCGCAGAGACTGCAGCGCCCTGCACATGTGGAGCTTTGGGGTGTGATGCAGTCAATGTGCTGCCCTTAGGCTGGCCCCTGGAGGGCATCCTGTCTCGTTGGTGATGTGCTGCCGCCTCCTCCTCCTCCTCCTCCTCCTCCTCCTCTCTCCTATCAGGCACCCACGTTGAGTCAGTGACCTCATCATCCCCTCCCTCCTCATCACTGGAGCAAACCTGGCAGTATGCTGCAGCAGGGGGAGCATGACTGCCAGATTGCTGTCCTTCTTGGGCACCCCCTCTGTCCGCGCTCATGTTACTGCCTTCATCGAGCTCAGTATCGTCATCAGAGCCTTCCAAACGCTGGGCATCCTCCTGGAGCATGTACCCAACACTGTGGTCAAACAGTTCGAGGGAATCCTCATGAGGACATGGTGGAGCTAGGGAAGGAGTCACTGATGACATTGAGCTGAGGGAAGAGGCCGCTGCTTTGCCAGACAAAGCACCCTGGGCATGGGTGAGAGAGGATGAGGAGGATGAGGACGGCTTGGTCATCCACTCGACCAAGTCTTCCGCATGTTGCGGCTCAACACGGCCAGCTGCCGAAAAAAAGGCCAAGCGTGTCCCATGGCCACGTGCTGATGAGGATGCACCGTCTCCACGACCAGCACTAGACACAGAGCCTGCTTGCCCTCTCTTATTGGCTTGTGACTGTCTGCCTCTCCTTCTTGGCCTTCCAGACATACTAATGGCCTGTAGCTGCACTAAGCTGGGATAGAACACCTGTAATTTTCTTCAAGTAGCTTTATATACTGTAACCAGACAAGCCTGCCTGTCAGTAGGAAGATAACAGGAACGGATCTAGCTGAACACTGTGAGCAGGACGCACTGTACTAAATGTAAATAGTCTAGCTGCCTGAC
The DNA here is from genome assembly GCF_042186555.1 of Aquarana catesbeiana. Classification (NCBI taxonomy): domain Eukaryota; kingdom Metazoa; phylum Chordata; class Amphibia; order Anura; family Ranidae; genus Aquarana; species Aquarana catesbeiana. The sequence continues at coordinate 57,718,729 of NC_133333.1, read as the reverse complement.
CGTGGTACTAATAGGATCAAATAGAACACCTGTAATTTTCTTCAGGTAGCTTTATATACTGTAACCAGACAAGCCTGCCTGTCAGTAGGAAGATAACAGGAACGGATCTAGCTGTACACTGTGAGCAGGACGCACTGTACTAAATGTAAATAGTCTAGCTGCCTGACCGTGGTACTAATAGGATCAAATAGAACACCTGTAATTTTCTTCAGGTAGCTTTATATACTGTAACCAGACAAGCCTGCCTGTCAGTAGGAAGATAACAGGAACGGATCTAGCTGAACACTGTGAGCAGGACGCACTGTACTAAATGTAAATAGTCTAGCTGCCTGACCGTGGTACTAATAGGATCAAATAGAACACCTGTAATTTTCTTCAGGTAGCTTTATATACTGTAACCAGACAAGCCTGCCTGTCAGTAGGAATTTAACAGGAACGGATCTAGCTGAACACTGTGAGCAGGACGCACTGCACTAAATGTAAATAGTCTAGAAGATAACAGGAACGGATCTAGCTGAACACTGTGAGCAGGACGCACTGCACTAAATGTAAATAGTCTAGAAGATAACAGGAACGGATCTAGCTGAACACTGTGAGCAGGACGCACTGCACTAAATGTAAATAGTCTAGAAGATAACAGGAACGGATCTAGCTGAACACTGTGAGCAGGACGCACTGCACTAAATGTAAATAGTCTAGAAGATAACAGGAACGGATCTAGCTGAACACTGTGAGCAGGACGCACTGCACTAAATGTAAATAACAGGAACGGATCTAGCTGAACACTGTGAGCAGGACGCACTGCACTAAATGTAAATAGTCTAGAAGATAACAGGAACGGATCTAGCTGAACACTGTGAGCAGGACGCACTGCACTAAATGTAAATAGTCTAGAAGATAACAGGAACGGATCTAGCTGAACACTGTGAGCAGGACGCACTGCACTAAATGTAAATAGTCTAGAAGATAACAGGAACGGATCTAGCTGAACACTGTGAGCAGGACGCACTGCACTAAATGTAAATAGCAGGAACGGATCTAGCTGAACACTGTGAGCAGGACGCACTGCACTAAATGTAAATAGTCTAGAAGATAACAGGAACGGATCTAGCTGAACACTGTGAGCAGGACGCACTGCACTAAATGTAAATAGCAGGAACGGCTCTAGCTGAACACTGTGAGCAGGACGCACTGCACTAAATGTAAATAGCAGGAACGGATCTAGCTGAACACTGTGAGCAGGACGCACTGCACTAAATGTAAATAGCAGGAACGGATCTAGCTGAACACTGTGAGCAGGACGCACTGCACTAAATGTAAATAGCAGGAACGGATCTAGCTGAACACTGTGAGCAGGACGCACTGCACTAAATGTAAATAGCAGGAACGGATCTAGCTGAACACTGTGAGCAGGACGCACTGCACTAAATGTAAATAGCAGGAACGGATCTAGCTGAACACTGTGAGCAGGACGCACTGCACTAAATGTAAATAGCAGGAACGGATCTAGCTGAACACTGTGAGCAGGACGCACTGCACTAAATGTAAATTGCAGGAACGGATCTAGCTGAACACTGTGAGCAGGACGCACTGCACTAAATGTAAATAGTCTAGAAGATAACAGGAACGGATCTAGCTGAACACTGTGAGCAGGACGCACTGCACTAAATGTAAATAGCAGGAACGGATCTAGCTGAACACTGTGAGCAGGACGCACTGCATTAAATGTAAATAGTCTAGATAGAAGATAACAGGAACGGATCTAGCTAAACTGAATACAGTGTATATATATATATGCAACACCTGGGATGCATATATATACACAATACACTGTAAGTGCAGCTAACTGACTGACTGTTCTGCCTAATCTATCTAACTCAAATCAAATGACACTGTCTCTCTCTCTCTCTATCTCTCAGCACACCGGAACACACACTACACAGGGCCGCCGTGCAGGCGGCCTTATATAGTGTGGGGTGTGTACTAAATCCCCTGAGCCATAATTGGCCAAAGCCACCCTGGCTTTGGCCAATTACAGCTCTCTCTACTGACGGCGCTGTGATTGGCCAAGCATGCGGGTCATAGTGCATGCTTGGCCAATCATCAGCCAGCAATGCACTGCGATGCCGCAGTGAATTATGGGCCGTGACGCGCCACACGAATTTAGCGCGAACGGCCCATAACGTTCGCAATTCGGCGAACGATCGAACAGCCGATGTTCGAGTCGAACATGGGTTCGACTCGAACACGAAGCTCATCCCTAGTGTTTCAATACAAGGTGTGGACATTGCCGGTAAGCAATATAAGATTAGTCTATTTGCAGATGACCTTCAGCTTCATATTACCAATCCCCTAATAGCTTTTCCTTTGCTATTAAAGGAACTGGAACTATTCGGCACTTTAAGTCATTTTAAAATTAATGCGGTAAAATCAGGCACTCAGAACTCTTTTGGGGATAAATTTCCATTTCCGTGGGCACAGCACTCTATCAAATACCTAGGAGTACAAATACCATTGCAACTTCATAGAGTTAAATTACTGCCCGCTTTTGTCCACCATGCAGCAGCGCCTTAAGACCTGGTCATCAATGCAACACTCCTGGTTGGGACAGATGTCCCTCTTTAAGATGGATATACTCCCTAGATTTCTCTTTATCTTTCAAACAATTCCGATTTGGGTTCCATGCCTATTATTTTGATTGGCGCGCTCTATCTTACTTAAATTTATTTGGCCTAGATCTTTGGTTAGACTTAGATATGACATCCTGGTGAGGAGGTGAGACGCTGGTGGAGGAGGTCTGCCCCATTTGGAACTATATCATACTGGGGCATTACTTAGTAGAATATTGGACGTTCCATCATGGTTCTCTCAAGCAATGGGTCAGTCTTGAGTCAGACTTATTGCTGGTACCACTGACTTCTCTTCCATGGGTGCTTCCCACGGACTGCCTGCCCCTTACACAGCTAACACTCCCGCTTTCCTCGCAAGAGTGAAATTATAAAATTATAACCAGAAGGTATCGCTGTCCGGCCTTATTAAATAAAATTAATCCAGCTATACCAGACCAATGTTGGAGATGTGGCGAGCCCGGTGGTACACATCTACACATGTGGTGGTCCTGCCCGGAAAAAAAAAACCATACTGGTCAATTATATTTCATCTTAGCCACTTGATTACGGGTAAGATCTGGCCAGAAGCCCTGGAGGTTGCTCTTTTATCTCTGATCCCGGGATCAATTACATCTATAAAAAAGGAAATATTTCGATTTTGTCTGGTGGCGAGCAGAGCCCTGATCCCTAGATATTGAAAATTGTCAGTAATATCAACTATACGCGAATATGTAGCGATAGTAGGCTATACCATGCACATGGAAGAGTTGGTAGGTTTGGACCCCGTTGGTGCAATTTCTCGAATCCCCTATATCTCTGTTTTTTTTAGTTAAGGGGATACCTGCACCCTCATTGACATAGATGCTCTACCCTCTTGGTCAGATACCCTAAGTTATAAGACATCAACATGTATGTGTATACATTTGGAGGCTTGCTTTGGCCGTTTCCCACCTTATTGGATGCCCTTTACATTTTTCGCTTTTTTTCTTTTATAATTTTCTTTTATTTTATTTTCATACATTTTGATATCCTTCTAATTTGTTGGAAGCGATGACAACAAGTATGAAAGTAAACACTGCATTATTGTACAACTGTTAAAATTACATAATGATAGCTGTTGCATGATTTGAGTATGATGATATATTGAAAATTATATTTCTGGTGTTAGTCTTTAGCAGAGTATTATGGGATTGTTATTGTTATAGTGCCACATTTTTCAACAATAAAAACATAATAAAGAAAAGCGCTTCTGGAAGAATGGTCAAACATTCTCATAGACACATTCCTAAACCTTGTGGACAGCCTTCCCAGAAGAGTTGAAGCTGTTATAGCTGCAAAAGGTGAGCCAATTCAATATTGAACCCTACGGACGAAGACTGGGATGCCATTAACCAGTTGCCGACCGCCGCACGACTATATACGTCGACAGAGCGGCACGGGCAGGCAAAAGGACGTATATGTACGTCCTTGCCTGCCCGCGGGTGGGGGGTCCGATCGGACCCCCCCCCCGGTGCCTGCGGCGGTCGGCAAATCTCCCCCGGCGATCGGAGGTGAGGGGGAGGCCATCCATTCGTGGCCCCCCCCTCGCGATCGCTCTCAGCCAATGGGATCATTTCCCTGCCTCTGTATTGTACACAGAGGCAGAGGAAATGATGTCATCTCTCCTCGGCTCGGTATTTTCCGTTCCGGGCCGAGGAGAGAAGACTGCAATGTAAGTGCACCAACACACTACACACAGTAGAACATGCCAGGCACACTAAACACCCCGATCCCCCCCCCGATCGCCCCCCGATCCCCCCCCCAATCACCCCCCCCGTCACAAACTGACACCAAGCAGGTTTTTTTTTTTTTTTTTTTTTCTGATTACTGTATTGGTGTCAGTTTGTGACAGTTACAGTGTCAGGGCAGTGAGTGTTAGGCCCCCTGTAGGTCTAGGGTACCCCCCTAACCCCCCCTAATAAAGTTTTAACCCCTTGATCACCCCCTGTCACCAGTGTCGCTAAGCGATCATTTTTCTGATCGCTGTATTAGTGTCGCTGGTGACGCTAGTTAGGGACGTAAATATTTAGGTTCGCCGTCAGCGTTTTATAGCGACAGGGACCCCCATATACTACCTAATAAATGTTTTAACCCCTTGATTGCCCCCTAGTTAACCCTTTCACCACTGATCACTGTATAACCGTTACGGGTGACGCTGGTTAGTTTGTTTATTTTTTATAGTGTCAGGGGACCCGCCGTTTATTACCGAATAAAGATTTAGCCCCCTGATCACCCGACGGTGATATGCGTCGCCCCAGGCAGCGTCAGATTAGCGCCAGTACCGCTAACACCCACGCACGCAGCATACGCCTCCCTTAGTGGTATAGTATCTGTACAGATCAATATCTGATCCGATCAGATCTATACTAGCGTCCCCAGCAGTTTAGGGTTCCCAAAAACACAGTGTTAGCGGGATCAGCCCAGATACCTGCTAGCACCTGCATTTTGCCCCTCCGCCCAGCTCGGCCCAGCCCACCCAAGTGCAGTATCGATCGATCACTGTCACTTACAAAACACTAAACGCATAACTGCAGCGTTCGCAGAGTCAGGCCTGATCCCTGCGATCGCTAACAGTTTTTTTGGTAGCATTTTGGTGAAATGGCAAGCACCAGCCCCAGGCAGCGTCAGGTTAGTCCCAGTACCGCTAACACCCACGCACCGTACACCTCCCTTGGTGGTATAGTATCTGAACGCATCAATATCTGATCCGATCAGATCTATACTAGCGTCCCCAGCAGTTTAGGGTTCCCAAAAACGCAGTGTTAGCGGGATCAACCCAGATACCTGCTAGCAACTGCGTTTTGCCCCTCCGCCCGGCCCAGCCCAGCCCACCCAAGTGCAGTATCGATCGATCACTGTCACTTACAAAACACTAAACGCATAACTGCAGCGTTAGCAGAGTCAGGCCTGATCCCTGCGATCGCTAACAGTTTTTTTTGTAGCGTTTTGGTGAACTGGCAAGCACCAGCCCCAGGCAGCGTCAGGTTAGTGCCAGTAGCGCTAACACCCACGCACGCACCGTACACCTCCCTTAGTGGTATAGTATCTGAACTGATCAATATCTGATCCGATCAGATCTATACTGGCGTCCCCAGCAGTTTAGGGTTCCCAAAAACGCAGTGTTAGCGGGATCAGCCCAGATACCTGCTAGCACCTGCGTTTTGCCCCTCCGCCCGGCCCAGCCCAGCCCACCCAAGTGCAGTATCGATCGATCACTGTCACTTACAAAACACTAAATGCATAACTGCAGCGTTCGCAGAGTCAGGCCTGATCCCTGCGATCGTTAACAGTTTTTTTGGTAGCGTTTTGGTGAACTGGCAAGCGCCAGCGGCCTAGTACACCCCGGTCGTAGTCAAACCAGCACTGCAGTAACACTTGGTGACGTGGCGAGTCCCATAAGTGCAGTTCAAGCTGGTGAGGTGGCAAGCACAAATAGTGTCCCGCTGCCACCAAGAAGACAAACACAGGCCCGTCATGCCCATAGTGCCCTTCCTGCTGCATTCGCCAATCCTAATTGGGAACCCACCACTTCTGCAGCGCCCGTACTTCCCCCATTCACATCCCCAACCAAATGCAGTCGGCTGCATGAGAGGCATTTTTATGTCCTCCCGAGTACCCCTACCCAACGAACCCCCCCAAAAAAGATGTTGTGTCTGCAGCAAGCGCGGATATAGGCGTGACACCCGCAATTATTGTCCCTCCTGTCCTGACAATCCTGGTCTTTGCATTGGTGAATGTTTTGAACGCTACCATTCACTAGTTGAGTATTAGCGTAGGGTACAGCATTGCACAGACTAGGACACACTTTCACAGGGTCTCCCAAGATGCCATCGCATTTTGAGAGACCCGAACCTGGAACCGGTTACAGTTATAAAAGTTACAGTTACAAAAAAAGTGTAAAAAAAAAAAAAAAAAACACAAACAAAAATATAAAATAAAAAATAATAGTTGTCGTTTTATTGTTCTCTCTCTATTCTCTCTCTCTCTATTCTCTCTATTGTTCTGCTCTTTTTTACTGTATTCTATTCTGCAATGTTTTATTGTTATTATGTTTTATCATGTTTGCTTTTCAGGTCTGCAATTTTTTATACTTTACCGTTTACTGTGCTTTATTGTTAACCATATTTTTGTCTTCAGGTACAGCATTCACGACTTTGAGTGGTTATACCAGAATGATGCTTGCAGGTTTAGGTATCATCTTGGTATTATTCTTTTCAGCCAGCGGTCGGCTTTCATGTAAAAGCAATCCTAGCGGCTAATTAGCCTCTAGACTGCTTTTACAAGCAGTGGGAGAGAATGCCCCCCCCCCCACCGTCTTCCGTGTTTTTCTCTGGCTCTCCTGTCTCAACAGGGAACCTGAGAATGCAGCCGGTGATTCAGCCAGCTGACCATAGAGCTGATCAGAGACCAGAGTGGCTCCAAACATCTCTATGGCCTAAGAAACCAGAAGCTACGAGCATTTTATGACTTAGATTTCGCCGGATGTAAATAGCGCCATTGGGAAATTGGGAAAGCATTTTATCATACCGATCTTGGTGTGGTCAGATGCTTTGAGGGCAGAGGAGAAATCTAGGGTCTAATAGACCCCAATTTTTTCAAAAAAGAGTACCTGTCACTACCTATTGCTATCATAGGGGATATTTACATTCCCTGAGATAACAATAAAAATGATAAAAAAAAAAAAAATGAAAGGAACAGTTTTAAAATAAGATAAAAAAGCAAAAAAATAATAAAGAAAAAAAAAAAAAAAAAAAAAAAGCACCCCTGTCCCCCCTGCTCTCGCGCTAAGGCGAACGCAAGCGTCGGTCTGGCGTCAAATGTAAACAGCAATTGCACCATGCATGTGAGGTATCACCGCGACGGTCAGATCGAGGGCAGTAATTTTAGCAGTAGACCTCCTCTGTAAATCTAAAGTGGTAACCTGTAAAGGCTTTTAAAGGCTTTTAAAAATGTATTTATTTTGTTGTCACTGCACGTTTGTGCGCAATTGTAAAGCATGTCATGTTTGGTATCCATGTACTCGGCCTAAGATCATCTTTTTTATTTCATCAAACATTTGGGCAATATAGTGTGTTTTAGTGCATTAAAATGTAAAAAAGTGTGTTTTTTCCCCAAAAAATGCGTTTGAAAAATCGCTGCGCAAATACTGTGTGAAAAAAAAAAATGAAACACCCACCATTTTAATCTGTAGGGCATTTGCTTTAAAAAAATATATAATGTGTGGGGGTTCAAAGTAATTTTCTTGCAAAAAAAAATAATTTTTTCATGTAATCAAAAAGTGTCAGAAAGGGCTTTGTCTTCAAGTGGTTAGAAGAGTGGGTGATGTGTGACATAAGCTTCTAAATGTTGTGCATAAAATGCCAGGACAGTTCAAACCCCCCCAAATGACCCCATTTTGGAAAGTAGACACCCCAAGCTATTTGCTGAGAGGCATGTCGAGTCCATGGAATATTTTATATTGTGACACAAGTTGCGGGAAAGAGACAAATTATTATTATTTTTTTTTTTTTTTGCACAAAGTTGTCACTAAATGATATATTGCTCAAACATGCCATGGGAATATGTGAAATTACACCCCAAAATACATTCTGTTGCTTCTCCTGAGTACGGGGATACCACATGTGTGAGACTTTTTGGGAGCCTAGCCACGTATGGGACCCCGAAAACCAAGCACCGCCTTCAGGCTTTCTAAGGGCGTAAATTTTTGATTTCACTCTTCACTGCCTATCACAGTCTCGGAGACCATGGAATGCCCAGGTGGCACAACCCCCCCCCCAAATGACCCCATTTTGGAAAGTAGACACCCCAAGCTATTTGCTGAGAGGTATAGTGAGTATTTTGCAGACCTCACTTTTTGTCACAAAGTTTTGAAAATTAAAAAAAGAAAAAAAAATTTTTTTTTCTGTCTTTCTTCATTTTCAAAAACAAATGAGAGCTGCAAAATACTCACCATGCCTCTCAGCAAATAGCTTGGGGTGTCTACTTTCCAAAATGGGGTCATTTGGGGGGGGTTTGTGCCACCTGGGCATTCCATGGCCTCCGAAACTGTGATAGGCAGTGAAGAGTGAAATCAAAAATGTACACCCTTAGAAATCCTGAAGGCGGTGATTGGTTTTCGGGGTCCCGTACGCGGCTAGGCTCCTAAAAAGTCCCACACATGTGGTATCCCCGTACTCAAGAGAAGCAGCAGAATGTATTTTGGGGTGCAATTCCACATATGCCCATGACCTGTGTGAGCAATATATCATTTAGTGACAACTTTGTGCAAAAAAAAAAAAAAATTGTCACTTTCCCGCAACTTGTGTCAAAATATAAAATATTCCATGGACTCAACATGCCTCTCAGCAAATAGCTTGGGGTGTCTACTTTCCAAAATGGGGTCATTTGGGGGGGGGTTGTGCCATCTGGGCATTTTATGGCCTTCAAAACTGTGATAGGTAGTGAGGAGTAAAATCAAAAATGTACGCCCTTAGAAATCCTGAAGGCAGTGATTGGTTTTCGGGGCCCCGTATGCGGCTAGGCTCCCAAAAAGTCCCACACATGTGGTATCCCCATACTCAGGAGAAGCAGCTAAATGTATTTTGGGGTGCAATTCCACATATGCCCATGGCCTGTGTAAGCAATATATCATTTAGTGACAACTTTTTGTAATTTTTTTTTTTTTTTTTTTTTTTCAATCACTTGGGACAAACAAAATGAATATTCAATGGGCTCAACATGCCTCTCAGCAATTTCCTTGGGGTGTCTACTTTCCAAAATGGGGTCATTTGTGGGGGTTTTGTACTGCCCTGTCATTTTAGCACCTCAAGAAATGACATAGGCAGTCATAAATTAAAGACTGTGTAAATTCCAGAAAATGTACCCTAGTTTGTAGGCGCTATAACTTTTGCGCAAACCAATAAATATACACTTATTGACATTTTTTTTACCAAAGACATGTGGCCAAATACATTTTGACCTAAATGTATGACTAAAATTGAGTTTATTGGATTTTTTTTAGAACAAAAAGTAGAAAATATCATTTTTTTTCAAAATTTTCGGTCTTTTTCCGTGTATAGCGCAAAAAATAAAAACGGCAGAGGTGATCAAATACCATCAAAAGAAAGCTCTATTTGTGGGAAGAAAAGGACGCAAATTTCGTTTGGTTACAGCATTGCATGACCGCGCAATTAGCAGTTAAAGCGACGCAGTGCCAAATTGTAAAAAGTGCTCTGGTCAGGAAGGGGGTAAATCCTTCCGGGGCTGAAGTGGTTAAAGCTCATGTGTGTGTAAAGGCAGGCTTCCCAATACTTTTGGTAATATAGTGTACAGTATATATACAGTAAATATATATACACAGTATCTCACAAAAGTGAGTACACCCCTCACATTTTTGTAAATATTTTATTATATCTTTTCATGTGACAACACTGAAGAAATTACACTTTGCTACAATGTAAAGTAGTGCGTTTACAGCTTGTACAACATACAGCCATTAATGTCTAAACAGCTGGCAACAAAAGTGAGTACACCCCTAAGTGAAAATGTCCAAATTGGGCCCAATTAGCCATTTCCCCTCCCCGTGTCATGTGATTCATTAGTGTTACAAGGTCTCAGGTGTGTGCGGGTATGTTAAATTTGATGTCATCGCTCTCACTCTCTCATACTGGTCACTGGAAGTTCAATATGGTGCCTCAAGGCAAAGAACTCTCTGAGGATCAGAAAAAAAGAAATGTTGCTCTACATAAAGATGGCTTAGGCTATAAGAAGATTGCCAAGACCCTGAAACTGAGCTGCAGCACAGTGGCCAAGACCATACAGCGGTTTAACAGGACAGGTTCCACTCAGAACAGGCCTTGCCATGGTCGACCAAAGAAGTTGAGTGCACGTGCTCAGCGTCATATCCAGAGGTTGTCTTTGGGAAATAGATGTATGAGTGCTGCCAGCATTGCTGCTGCGGTTGAAGGGGTGGGGGGGTCAGCCTGTCAGTGCTCAGACCATACGCCACACACTGCATCAAATTGGTCTGCATGGCTGTCATCCCAGAAGGAAGCCTCTTGTAAAGATGGTGCACAAGAAAGCCCACAAACTGTTTGCTGAAGACAAGCAGACTAAGGACATGGATTACTAGAACAATGTCCTGTGGTTTGATGAGACCAAGATAAACTTATTTGGTTCAGATGGTGTCAAGCATATGTGGCGGCAACCAGGTGAGGAGAACAAAGACAAGTGTGTCTTGCCTACAGTCAAGCATGGTGGTTGTAGTGTCACAGCCTGGAGCTGCATGAGTGCTGATGACACTGGGGAGCTACAGTTCATTGAGAGAACCATGAATGCCAACATGTACTGTGACATACTGAAGCAGAGCATGATCCCCTCCCTTCAGAGACTGGGCCTCAGGGCAGTTTTCCAAAATGATAATGACCCCAAACATATCTCTAAGACGACCACTGCTTTGCTAAAGAAGCTGAGGGTAAAGGTGATGGACTGGCCAAGCATGTCTCCAGACCTAAACTCTATTGAGCATCTGTGGGGCATCCTCAAATAGAAGGTGGAGGAGCGCAAGGTCTTTTACATCCACCAGCTGTGATGTCATCATGGAGGAGTGGAAGAGGACTCCAGTGGCAACCTGTGAAGCTCTGGTGAACTCCATGCCCAAGAGGGTTAAGGCAGTGCTGGAAAACAATGGTGGCCACACAAACTATTGACACTTTTGGGCCCAATTTGGACATTTTCATTTAGGGGTGTGTTCACTTTTGTTGCCAGCGATTTAGACATTAATAGCTGTGTGTTGAGTTATTTTGAGGGGACAGCAAATTTACACTGTTATACAAGCTGTACACTCACTGCATTGTAGCAAAGTGTAATTTCTTCAGTGTTGTCACATGAAAAGAGATAATAAAATATTTACAAAAATGTGAGGGGTGTACTCACTTTTGTAAGATACTCTATTCCCCCCTGTCTATCTGGAAATGTTCTGGAAGATGGGCAGGGATATTCTAATCAGCAGCTGATTATTTATGCCGCCCTGACCAATCCCTGAGTTGCCCAGATGGTGGCTGGGAGTGTGTATAAATACTTGAGTGCACCGTAAACACGATCGGACATTCCCACAACAAAATCCATGTTTTTTTCCGATGGATATTGGCTCAAACTTGTCTTGCATACACACGGTCACACAAATCTTGTCGAAAATTCCAAACGTCAAGAACGCGGTGACGTACAACACGTTTGGCGGCACTAGAAAAGGGAAGTTCAATACCAAGTGCGCCACCCTTTGGGCTCAATCTCGTGTTAGTAGAAGTTTGGTGAGAGACGATTCACGCTTTTCAGCCTCATGCTTTTCCGATCGCTACTGCTCTTCAGTTTGTGCTTGTGGGTTCTTATCTGGTTTTCAGTGCTTGCCCCCCCAAAGCGCATGCGAGGTCCGTATAAAATATATGGAGTACTTTGCGGGTAGGGGGGCCATTGATATGCCAGAAAATGTTTAATAAACATTTAAAAAATGCATTTTTTTTATTTAAACTGAAATAATATTTCCTTTGATTTACTGCTTGTGTTTCTTTGAGCTGTCTCCTAGGTTCTCCAATGGCCTTTTTTTTTTACATTTTTTTTCAATAGTGCAAACGTAATTTATTTGATACATGAGGTGACAATCTCTTCTTCAGCAAACTATTATTATGTTGTGGGCCTTGTTTTTGTTGTTAATGTATGTAATGCATTACCGTTAAAAATATACATCATTTTCAGCACCATGAATGAATTTTGCAGAATCACGAAAATGGCATGATTGTGGCAAATTATAAAGCACTGTGGGAGTTATTTAATAAAAGAAAATATACTTTGCACTATAAGTGCACTGCAAAAGTGCACTTGAAAGTGCACTTGTAGTGCAAAGTGAATTTGCCTTTAGGAAATAACCCCTATTGTCACTGTAAACAACAACTTACTCCAAAAACTGCTATTGAGCATTGAAAGAAGAAGCCACACATTGTTGAGTCATAAAATTTTTACTCTATGCACATTCACATGTGCATTAGAAAAGGGTTTTTGAACAAACCAACATATTTTAGGAATAACATTTTTGGTATAGACAGTACAAATAGCCTTTTTTGTGTTAAATAGGCATGTTTAAAACCATAAAACAATACCCAACTCAGGAACCTACAAAGTTTAACTTTGAAAAAATGAAGGCAAGATCAGACATTAGTATGTCCAAACTGTGTTGATCTTGCCTTCATCAGACGGGGTGATGTCACCCCTGTGAAAGCCAAATTTTGAAGATGCACACAAATTGAGGGTCAAAATGAGGATTTCCTTCCTGATCCCATGCCTAATGTCAACATGTGCTAGCTCCCATCATGAGGGATCAATGGACATGTTTCAGGGGTGCAACCCCTTCCTCTCAGCTACTTTAGTTGCGAGGAAGGGGTTGCACCTACCAAACGCGTACATTGATATCCTGTGATGGCAGATAGCACATGTTGACACAGTGTGTGCATCTTCAAAATTTGGCTTTCAAAATACCTAAAAAACTGGTGAAAAATAGCAAAAAAATGAAGACTTTAAGTGTTTTTTAGATTCGGCCTAAAACATCACTGATGTTTTTGAGTCTTTTTTTAATATCATTGATGTCTTCCTTGATCTTTTGTAAATCACGATTGCACAGTCACACCATGATCTTCCCGATGAGGACTTATGCACTTGCACTTGTGAAATGCAAATCTTCTTCCACAACATCTACATCACCTAAAATTAAAAAACACACCATGTATAATAAATATGCAGGCATACATATATTACCTGAAGCTGTGGTCTCAGACACTCACTTGTTGTGGTCACTGTTTCGCCCACTTCATAAACCTCTTCTTCCTCCACATCTTCTGGTTGTGGTGTAGAGATGTGCTTTTCTTTTGGAGGTGGGGGGTCCCTGGTGTCCTCAGATATCCCAAGTCTTTTCTCCCCTATGTGAATAAAAAAAAGTATTCTTAGCACACAGATATTTGAAGCCAGAAATAGTAATATGAAACATTGCTTGGAAGTGTTGTACAATTGTCTTTTTTGGCAGAGTTCCAAGCTGAAGACTTTTTTTTCCCTTTCTAAAGCTGGAATACTTACCTTTTTTGTACAATTTTCACACATGGAGACACCCCTAGTATCCACTGGAGCACCTGTGCGGGACACCCTAAAAAGTTTGTTCTGGTTTCTGGTGTCCCACACTAGTGCTCCTGCGTCCAGATGTGTAAACAGCTGCTGAGTGTCCTCTCTTTACACTGAATCATGTTTGCATTTCATTCTAGTACAAACCCATCAAGACAACAATGTACTAAACTTCTTTTAATACAAATAGGCCTGAACAAATGTAGCTAACCTGTATCTGCCAAAAACATCGTATTAGTGGGCGAACGAACAATGTTTACTGAGAACGATTACTGTGCCCACGAACCTGAAAGTTGCCATTTTAAACTGTACAACAGTAAAGAAAAGCACATGGAGCAGCATGCAAGTAATAATAATAATAGGAACACATGAAAACTACTTACTTTTTTGAAGAACTCTCTTGATCTTTCTGTAGTGATCCTGGTCCCTTAATTTCAGGTCAGACCAGCGTTTCCTCAATTGATCCTTGGATCATTGTACCCCAAAATTCCTGTGCAGACTTTTCATAACTTTAGTCATGATCTTGGCCTTTCTCACATTTGGGTTTGGGTAAGGTCCATGCTTCCCATCATAGTCGGCCCTCTTCAAGATGTCCACCATCTCCACCATCTCTATAAAGGACATATTTGAGGCCTTAAATCTCCTCCGGGATCGGGACGTTTGTGGCTCCGGGCTTTCGTCGTTGCTGCTTTCCTCTGCATGCACTTGCTCTTTCTCCGTCATGTGTCCTCCCACTGCGCCTAAAGAGAAGGGGCGGGGAATAGACTAGAAAGAACGTCAAGGGCGGGCGGAGTTTCACGCATGCGCAGTGTATATAAAGCGTAACACGTGTGCGTCGTACGTACGATCTGTGAGAGGAGGAAGGTGTATCAGAAGCACCGATCATTTGAACAAAGGTATAATTTTAACTTGGTGCATCAGTGGCCTATACTGCTTATAGATTGAGGCCTATATAGGTACAAGATTAGGAGAGTTTAGCCTGACATTAGGGTTTGTCTTGTGTTGTGTCTTGCAGAGAAAATGGATCTATTGAATGATCAGGACTTTATCCCCATATTCATTGATATGTACAGGGAGCTGCCCTGTCTGTGGCAGGTAAACCACCCCTTTTCTACCAGTCAAACAAAAAGGAAGGCAGCGCTGGATCAATTGCTGGAATTTGTGATCCCCGCGGCAGACATCCCCTATTTGAAGGCCCTAATTGGTGGCATGAGGAGCACTTATACTAGGAAGCGCAAGAAGGAGCAGGATTCCCAGTGATCAGGAGCTGCAGCAGATGACATTTATGTACCCAGGCTGGGGTACTATGACAGACTGCATTTTCTGGCAGGCCAGACTAAACCCAGGCCAGCACTCTCCAGTCTTCCTTCAAGGCTTCCTTCGACCCCAGCTAAGGCTTCCGATGTCCAACCTGGGCCTTCCAGCAAAGAAGATGTGGAGGACCCCAGCTTGAGTCAGGTATAGCACTGTTCAACATATTTCTTGTAAAATAATTAATGATGTTAACTAGATGTTATTATTGATCAGTAATTTCTGATTTTACAAACTGTTTTACATATCAATAGACAGTAGTGGCCACAAATGATTGGGACAAGAATGAAAAATGCTGGGGTCAGAATGATAGTCTTTTCTATTTATTAACATTCAATTTGCAACAGTCATTAGCTGAAAATTGTGTGTGATTGATGAACCAGAAACTTAAACTATGTCACTTTTTCATACACGGGAAAGTCTCAGCCAGGAGGAGGCTGTGGAAAGTGGCATCCAGGAGGTGGCCGGGCCCAGTAGCCTGCCCAAATCCCAGGTCCCCCCCCCCGCCTTCCAAAAAAAAGGACCAGGAAGAGGAGTAACCTGGAGGAGGCAGCATTTGGCCTATTTCGGAAGGCTACTGCGGCCCTCAGAACCCCCCCCCAATATTCAAGAGGACTATGCCTACATGGCAGCCTGCAAAATGCAGGAAATGGAGGAGGACCAATGCCTCTTATGTGAGGAAGTTAGCTTACAAGCCCTAAATAAGGGGTTGAGGAGCGAACTCACAAGCCAAAGCCGTGTTTGTGAGTTCAACCATGGTCCTCCTCCTCCTCCTCCACCTCCTGCCACAACTACAACACCAGAGCCACAGCCTGGAATCATGCGTGGAAGGAAGCGTAGAAGGAAGACAAGAAAGTGATGTCTTGGGTTCAGTCTGGTCTGATAAAAGACGCAGGCTGTGATAAGACCACAGCCTGGGGACAGATATATCATCTGCTGCTGTTCCTGATCTCTTGTAGTCTTGGACCGGATTGTGCTCACTATTATAAGGACTTCTCAGGCCACCAATTTTGACTGTAAAATAATTGATGTCTGCCCTGGGGTACAAAGGCTTCGCAAATTTCACCAGTTTCTCCGGCGTTGCCTTCCTCTTTATTTTGTTATGACCCAGAATAAATGGCTATTTATTTTTCACAAATACTTGCCTATGTGTTTTACTTCAAAAAGGACAGTTTATTTGGAGGGGTGGAGGGTACATGCATAGCCCTTGGCAAGTTTCAACTTTTTAATTCAAAAAACCCTCACAATGGAACTTTAGGGTGCTGCTGTGGCGTATAGGGAAAGCATGGAGTATTGTAAGTGTTAACTCCTAGCGTTGATGGCCATCAATAAAACTTATTTTCATGGTTCCGGCAAAACACAGAATTTCTTCAGAGGAAGAGATACAAGCATTTCAAATTAACTGCCAGAAGGATCACATATAATATTTTTGAGGTACATTTCAAAAATACAATGTCAAATTAACAAGGGACACCAACACCAACCTCCTTGAGGTTAAAAAATACAAGATAATAATGGTGTTGTGGTAACTTGACACAAAACGAAAGAAAAAATTATGGAGATCACTATAAAAAACAAAATAAAAATAGGAGATCTGGATCAAAAAAAAAATATATATATATATATATATATATATATATATATATATATATATATATATATATATATATATATATATATAAAATGTATTCATGAGATCATGAAAAATACTAAAGAAATCAGTTTGTCAGAACTCTGTGTGAATATCAGCAGCAAAACAACTTCATTATTCTAACATTATAAAGAAGAAGAGAATGCGCTGCATTAAAGGATTTTAAAATTTGCGGCGTGACGAATGCGCTATCTCCATTATGAACGCTAGTTTTACTAGAACGAGCGCTTCCGTCTCTTACTTGATTGAGAGCATGCGTAGAACTTTGTGCGTCGGAATTGTGTACACACGATCGGAATTTACGAGAACGGATTTTGTTGTCAGAAAATTTGAGATCCATATCTCAAATTTTGTGTGACGGAAATTCCGATGGAAAATGTCCGATGGAGCCTACACACGGTCGGAATTTCCGACAACAAGCTCCCATGGAACATTTTCCTTTAGAAAATCTGACCGTGTGTACAGGGCATGAGACTTGGAAGGGTCTTTTTCCCTGAGGAGGAAATCACAGCTGGAAGGGGGGGGCTGTTTGCCCCCTAAGCAAGCCTACCACATGTCGGCGGTTTATCAGAGGCCCTGCTAGGATAGGTAAGGCCAATTCTACTGAAAGTTTGTTGAAGCTCACTGAGGGACTTTTCGTCTAAAGGATCTAGCCTGGTATCACTGGGAGAAAGTGTCTAGAAGACATTGGAAGGAGGCAACCAATTTTTCAAGGACATTAGTGAGTACAGAATGGTGTGAGAGATCCTAGAGACTGTGTGCTGCGGCCATCCCTCTTGAGCTAGAGACAGTGTTATTCAAAGGGGACATTGTGTCTGGTGTCCTGAAAAGCTCAGTCTCAGTTAAGGATTATTTGTATCTGTTGTGGAATGCTGCCTCACATGACCCATACTTACAGTATCCATACATTTGATATTATTTGTTTCAGATGACCAATCCACTGTAAAAGGTTGTTGTATATGTTTTGTATATGTATTTCTACAGCATACGTAGAATTAAAAACACACTTTAGAAGAAAAATTTTAATAAATTGACTAAAAAGTATTACGGTTTCCCCACAGCAGTTTAAATCATTCATCAAACATGCAGAAGACTCATTTCATTGTTTACAATAAGTTAGCAAACCCACAGACTTGCCTTGTGAGAATAAACAGTAAAGCATAACTAATCTGTAGCACTGTATAGCATGAAGCAGAGTTTGAAAATATATTAAACTTACATTGCTACAACCATATACATATTTAAAGTGGTCATAGGCATGCGTAGGGGGTGTGCCAAGTGTGCCTGGGCACACCTTAATCACTACATGCAGGGTCGATTTCCCATACTGCCCAGGCTTCTCCAAGTTTTGCCCCCATCAGCAATGCTGCTGGCTTCCCTTCTCTCCTCCCGGCTGCTGCAGAGGATGTTTCAGGATGTAGAGCAGGGGAAGGGGATAGTAAATATGTCATTTACCAGCCCCTTCCTTTTCTAAATTAACACAGTGAACACACTTGCTTACTGCGTTCATTCATAACTGAAGCATAGTAATCTGTGTTTACTATGCTTCAGTTTGTGAATGAACAGGAAGCCGCTCAGCACAGAGCACTTCCCATTTATTCACTGTCCAGTGCAGCTGAGGCTGCAGAGAAAGGCATGTGTGCTTGACCTTGGGGTGCAATAAGCTGCGCACACCTATGAAAGTCGTTGTAAACCCTTGCATATACCTAGTGAAGTGTCTGGCCTCAGGTAATACAGAGATTAAACAAATCCTCCTACAAGTTTTATCTGTTTATCTGCAGTCTTCTCTCCTCTAAATGTGTTCAAAGTGCCAAATTATTATTATTATTATTATACAGGATTAATATATCGCCAACACTTTGCGCAGTGCTTTACAACATGAAGGAAGACAGTACAGTTACAATACAATTCAATAGAGGAGGAACCAGAGGGTCCTGCTCATTAGAGCTTACAATTTAGAAGAAAAAGTCAAGTGTTATAAAAGGTAATAATTGTGGGGCGTGATTTGTTGGAGAAAATTAGTACAGTTATTAGATAGGGGCAGAATAGGCTTCTCTGAAGTGTAGGGGTTTCAGAAATCATCTAAAAGCAAACAGAGTAGAACGTAGTCAGACAGATTGAGGTAATGAGTTCCAGAGTATGGGAAAGGCTTGGGAAAAGTCCCGGAGGCGAGCATGGGAGGAGGTGACAAGTTAACTAGAGAGCAGGCAGTCTTGGGAGGAACGTAGAGATTGATTTGGTTGGTATTTTAAGACTAGGTTAGTAATGTAGCTGGGGGCCGGGCTGTGGATGGCTTTGTAGGTTGTTGTTAGTATTTTGAATTTAATTTGTTGGGTGAGTGGAGGCCAGTGGAGGAATTTGAACGGTTGGTAAGGTGGATACGTTTATAAAGCTTATCTGAGCTGTCAAAAAATGGAGACAGAGTGCTAAAGTTACATTCTTCAGAGCTCCGAGAGGAGAGCTCTAAGAGCTGATTGGAGGGAAGGGGCACACACCCCGTCATACAGCAAACAGGAACAGAGTTGAAGCTATCAATAACAGGCTGTGTGCTGGAGCTCCTTCCTGTCACCTTTTTTCCCTTGGGGTCAGGAAAACTTGTCATAAGTGATTAATGCAGATAGAAGAGGAATCAAGCAGCAAACATAAATGACATGTAGGGCTTGATTTACTAGATGCAAATAGAATATGCACTCTGCAAGTTCAGTTGCTCCAGAGCTTAGTAAATGAGGGGAAGGTCTGCTGACCTCCATCGTGCAATCATGCTCAAGTAAAATGCTGTTTATTTTATTTTCTTTTTTGTACATCACAGGACACAAAGCCATAGTATTTACTGAATGGGTTATATAGGCACCACTAGGTGATGGACACTGGCGCACCCTAGACAGAAAGTTTAGCCCCCTATATAACCCCTCCCCTTACTGGGAGTACCTCTGTTTTTTCGCCAGTGTCTAAGGTGTTGGTCATTAGTAAAGATGTGCTGTGCTGAGCTCCGCTGGAGAAGTCTGGTTATAGATACAACCCAGTAGAGGGTGTTTTTACTCCAGGCAAAGATCAGCGCCATAAAGGAGCTGGTTAAGGTAGTCAGGGCAAAGAAGAGTCCTTCTATTCGCCTTTGTATGAGGTTGTTGGGAAAGATGGTGGCATTATTCGAAGCAGTTCCCTATGCTCAGTTTCATTCAAGACTGTTGCAAAACAGTATCCTGTCTGCCTGGAACAAGAAAGTCCAGGTGTTAGATTTTCCAATGTGTTTGTCGCCAATAGTGCATCAGAGACTCAGTTGGTGGTTGGTACCCAAGAATCTGCGGAAAGGGAAATCCTTTTTACCAGTTACCTGGAAGGTGGTAACAACAGATGCCAGCCTTTTGGGTTGGGGAGCAGTTCTGGAAGAGATGACTGTCCAAGGGAAATGGTCCAAAACCGAGAGGACCTTACCCATCAACATTCTAGAGATTTGGGTGGCGTACCTAGCCCTAAAGGCCTGGACATTCAGGTTGCAGGGTTGTCCTGTCAGGATCCAATCCGACAATGCCACAGCAGTGGCTTATATTAATCACCAAGGGGGCACCAGAAGTCATGCAGCCCAGGGAGAGGTAAACCAGATCCTAATCTGGGCAGAAAAGCATGTGCCGTGCATATCGGCAATCTTCATTCCAGGGGTAGAAAACTGGCAGGCGGACTACTTAAGTCGCCAGCAGTTGTTCCCGGCGGAATCGTCTCTTCACCCCGACATATTCCTGGCTATATGCCAAAGATGGGGGACCCGGACGTAGATCTGTTTGCACCCAGGTTCAACAACAAGATCGACAACTTTGTGTCAAGAACAAAGGATCCACTTGAATGCGGGACAGATGCTTTGGCCACTCCGTGGATCAGTTCTCACTGATTTATGCATTCCCTCCTATTCTGCTGCTACCACGACTTCTTCGTAGGATCAAGCAGGGTGGCCCAGAAGATCTTGGTACGCAGAAATAGTAAAGATGGCGGTAGGGCCCCCATGGACCCTACCATCATGTCCAGACCTGCTATTGCGGGGACCAGTGTTCTGTCCTACCTTACAAACGCTAAATTTAAAGGTTTGGCTATTGAAACCCACATTCTGAGGAATCGTGGGCTTTCAGGCTCAGTAATTTCTACCTTGATTAATGCAAGGAAGCCAGCTTCCAGAGTCATTTATTATAGAGTCTGGAAGGCATATGTCTCCTGATTTGAATCCAGGGGTTGGCATCCCAGAAAGTATGTCATAGGCAGAATCCTTGCTTTTCTGCAAATGGGGTTAGAGACGAAGCTGGTCTTGAGTACTATCAAGGGCCAGGTCTCAGCCTTCTCAATAATGTTTCAACATTCGCTTGCTTCGCATTCTTTGGTCCGAAGCTTTATACAGGGGGTATCGCGGCTTAATCCACCGGTTAGAGCTCCCCTGTACACTTGGGACTTGAATTTAGTTCTGTCGCCATTACAGAAACAGCCTTTTGAGCTGATACGACATATTCCCTTGGTCCTTCTGACAAGAAAGCTAATTTTTCTGGTTGCCATTTCTTCTGTAAGAAGGGTAATAGAATTGGTGGCTCTTTCTTGTAAAGAGCCATATTTAATTATTCATATAGATAGAGTAGTATTGCGTCCTCATCCTAGCTTTCTAACGAAGGTGGTTTCAGGTTTTCATCTAAACCAGGATATTGTTCTGCCTTAATTTTTTCCAGATCCCTGTTCTATGGAAGAAAAGTCACTACATTCTCTGGATGTAGTGAGAGCGGTCAAAACCTATTTGGAATCGACTGTTCAGATTCGCAAAAAAAGGATGTTTTGTTTGTGTTGCCTGAAGGTCCTAAAAAAGGACAGGCAGCATCAAAATCTACTATTGCTAGGTGGATTCGACAGGTAATTGTTCAAGCTTATGGTTTGAAGAGGAAAGTTCCACCTTTTCAAATCAAAGCGCACTCCACCAGGGCTGTTAGTGCTTCATGGGCAGTGCATCACCAGGTCTCCATGGCTCAAATCTGCAAGGCTGCAACTTGGTCTTCAGTCCATACATTCACTAGATTCTATAAGGTGGATGTGAGAAGGCATGAGGATATTGCTTTTGGGCGCAGTGTGCTGCAGGCAGCGGTACAAGGTCCTCAAGTCTGATTGCACCCTACTTTTGTTTGTGTCCCCCTCAGATAGCATTGCTCAGGGACATCCCATTCAGTAAATACTGTGGCTCTGTGTCCCGTGATGTACAAAAAAGAAAATAGAATTTTCAGAACAGCTTACCTGTAAAATCCTTTTCTTCTAGTACATCACAGGACACAGAGGTCCCTCCCCTCTTCTAATACACATACATTGCTTTGCTACAAAACTGAGGTAGTCCCAGTAGGGGGTGGGGTTATATAGGGGGCTAAACTTCCTGTCTAGGGTGTGCCAGTGTTCATTACTTAATGGTGCCTATATAACCCATTCAGTAAATACTGTGGCTCTGTGTCCTGTGATGTACTTGAAGAAAAGGATTTTACAGGTAAGCTGTTATGAAAATCCTATTTTCCTAGCTTGTGATTGGGTATGTTTTGCAAAGTGAAGGTTTACCTTGTTTATTATGCTCTAGAGTAAGTGAACTTGTAAAGTGCACCGTCTATTTGCCTTTAGTAAATCAACCCCTTAGTGCGCTTTATTGAGAAAAGTACACACTATAGAGGGCTATGCATTGCTTACATTTCATGCTAGAGGTTTAGAAACAATTGAATTCTATATTGTACAGTAATATAAAGTATTAAAACAGTAACCAATGTTAAAAAGATGATTTACATAAACCTGATCTACAAGGGGTCTTCAAAAAGTTTCCACACTTTTTTATTTTCAGTAGAGTTTTAAAAAAGTCTGCAAACTTTTTGAAGAACAGAGGTTCCACCTTACTCAAAAATTGTATCTATTGCTCTGTCCTAGTTGAAATGATTTTGCCGCTTCCCAGTTGCTACAGTGCCTTGAAAAAGCATTCATACCACTTGAAATTTTCCACTTTTTTTGTGATGTCACAAACAAAAACGTAAATGTATTTTATTGGGATTTTATGTGATAGACTAACACAAAGTGGCACATAATTGTAAAGTGGAAGGGAAATGATAAATGGTTTTTAAAATTTTTTACAAAAAAATATGTGAAAAGTGTGGCGTGCATTTGTATTCAGCCCCCCTGAGTAAATACTTTGTAGAACCACCTTTCGTTGCAATTACAGCTGCAAGTCTTTTTGGGGATGTCTCTATATGTTTAGGGTTGTTTTCCTGCTGAAAGACGAACCTCTGCCCCAGTCCCAAGTCTTTTGCAAACTCTAATGCCCCATACACACGATCAGAAATTCTGCCAGCAAAATTCAGATGTGAGCTTTTGGTCAAAAATTCCGACCGTATGTATGCTCCATCAGACTTTTTCTGGCAGAATTCCAGCCAGCAAAAGATTGAGAGCAGGTTCTCTATTTTTCGGTCGGAAAAATTTCCTATCCGAAAATGCGTTAGTCTGTATGCAATTTGGACGCGCAAAAAATCACGCATGCTCGGAAACTTCATTTTCTCGGCTCATCGTAGTGTTGTACATCACCGCGCGTTCTTGGCGGTGGAAAGTTCAGAGAACTTTTGTGTGACCGTGTATATGCAAGGCAAGCTTGAGCGGAATTCCGTCGGAAAAACCATCCAAGTTTTTTCTGACAGAATTTCTGATCGTGTGTATGGGGCATAACAGGTTTTCTTCTAATGCCCCATACATACGGTTGGATTTTCCAATGGAAAATGTGCGATCGGAGCGTGTTGTCGGAAATTCCGACCGTGTGTGGGCTCCATCGGACTTTTTCCATCGGATTTTCCGACACACAAAGTTTTAGAGCAGGCTATAAAATTTTCCGACAACAAAATCCAATCACGTCAATTGCGACCGTGTGTGGACAATTCCGATGCACAAAGTGCCACGCATGCTCAGAAGAAATTCCGAGACGGAACAGCTCGGTCTGGCAAAATTAGCTTTCGAATGGATAGAGCACTTTCGTCAGGCTGCAATGTAAAAAATTGTTTAATACAGCGCACTCTCTTCTTCTTTATAATGCAGGAAAAACGAAGTAGTTTTGCTGCTGATATTCACACAGAGTTCTCACAAACTTCTTTCTT
Source organism: Aquarana catesbeiana (assembly GCF_042186555.1). Lineage (NCBI taxonomy): Eukaryota > Metazoa > Chordata > Amphibia > Anura > Ranidae > Aquarana > Aquarana catesbeiana. The sequence goes on along the minus strand of NC_133333.1, from coordinate 57,694,853 downwards.
ACTTATTTATCGTGATTCCCTCAATATATTATGATTTGTCACATCTGACCAAAAATCTAGATCTTTTTTTTTGTTTTTTGTTTTCAAGTCTGATGTGATTTTTTTTTTGGTTTGTATTTTTTTCAAGGCTGATCTTGTACTTTTTTTTTTTTTTTTTTTAGTTATTTAACCAGTTGCCGACCGCCGCACGACGATGTACGTCGACAGAGCGGCACGGGCAGGCAAAAGGACTTACAGGTACGTCCTTGCCTGCCCGCGGGTGGGGGGTCCGATCGGACCCCCCCCCGGTGCCTGCGGCGGTCGGCAAATCTCCCCCGGCGATCGGTGGTGAGGGGGAGGCCATCCATTCGTGGCCCCCCCCTCGCGATCGCTCCCAGCCAATGGGATCATTTCCCTGCCTCTGTATTGTACACAGAGGCAGAGGAAATGATGTCATCTCTCCTCGGCTCGGTATTTTCCGTTCCGGGCCGAGGAGAGAAGACTGTAATGTGAGTGCACCAACACACACACAGTAGAACATGCCAGGCACACAAAACACCCCGATCCCCCCCCCGATCGCCCCCCGATCCCCCCCCAATCACCCCCCCCCTGTCACAAACTGACACCAAGCAGGTTTTTTTTTTTTTTTTTCTGATTACTGTATTGGTGTCAGTTTGTGACAGTTACAGTGTTAGGGCAGTGAGTGTTAGGCCCCCTTTAGGTCTAGGATACCCCCCTAACCCCCCCTAATAAAGTTTTAACCCCTTGATCACCCCCCGTCACCAGTGTCGCTAAGCGATCTTTTTTCTGATCGCTGTATTAGTGTCGCTGGTGACGCTAGTTAGGGACGTAAATATTTAGGTTCGCCGTCAGCGTTTTATAGCGACAGGGACCCCCATATACTATCTAATAAATGTTTTAACCCCTTGATTGCCCCCTAGTTAACCCTTTCACCACTGATCACCGTATAACCGTTACGGGTGACGCTGGTAAGTTCGTTTATTTTTTATAGTGTCAGGGCACCCGCCGTTTATTACCGAATAAAGGTTTAGCCCCCTGATCGCCCGGCGGTGATATGCGTCGCCCCAGGCAGCGTCAGATTAGCGCCAGTACCGCTAACACCCACGCACGCAGCATACGCCTCCCTTAGTGGTATAGTATCTGATCGGATCAATATCTGATCCGTTCAGATCTATACTAGCGTCCCCAGCAGTTTAAGGTTCCCAAAAACGCAGTGTTAGCGGGATCAGCCCAGATACCTGCTAGCACCAGCGTTTTGCCCCTCCGCCCGGCCCAGCCCAGCCCACCCAAGTGCAGTATCGATCGATCACTGTCACTTACAAAACACTAAACGCATAACTGCAGCGTTCGCAGAGTCAGGCCTGATCCCTGCGATCGCTAACAGTTTTTTTGGTAGCGTTTTGGTGAACTGGCAAGCACCAGCCCCAGGCAGCGTCAGGTTAGCGCCGGTCGCGCTAACACCCACGCACGCACCGTACACCTCCCTTAGTGGTATAGTATCTGAACTGATCAATATCTGATCTGATCCGATCAGATCTATACTGGCGTCCCCAGCAGTTTAGGGTTCCCAAAAACGCAGTGTTAGTGGGATCAGCCCAGATACCTGCTAGCACCTGCGTTTTGCCCCTCCGCCCGGCCCAGCCCAGCCCACCCAAGTGCAGTATCGATCGATCACTGACACTTACAAAACACTAAACGCATAACTGCAGCGTTTGCAGAGTCAGGCCTGATCCCTGCGATCGTTAACAGTTTTTTTGGTAGCGTTTTGGTGAACTGGTAAGCGCCAGCGGCCTAGTACACCCCGGTCGTAGACAAACCAGCACTGCAGTAACACTTGGTGACGTGGCGAGTCCCATAAGTGCAGTTCAAGCTGGTGAGGTGGCAAGCACAAATAGTGTCCCGCTGCCACCAAAAAGACAAACACAGGCCTGTCGTGCCCATAATGCCCTTCCTGCTGCATTCGCCAATCCTAATTGGGAACCCACCACTTCTGCAGCGCCCGTACTTCCCCCATTCACATCCCCAACCAAATGTAGTCGGCTGCATGAGAGGCATTTTTATGTCCTCCCGAGTACCCCTACCCAACGAACCCCCCCAAAAAAGATGTTGTGTCTGCAGCAAACGCGGATATAGGCGTGACACCCGCTATTATTGTCCCTCCTGTCAATCCTGGTCTTTGCATTGGTGAATGTTTTGAACGCTACCATTCACTAGTTGAGTATTAGCGTAGGGTACAGCATTGCACAGATTAGGACACACTTTCACAGGGTCTCCCAAGATGCCATCGCATTTTGAGAGACCCGAACCTGGAACCGGTTACAGTTATAAAAGTTACAGTTACAAAAAAAGTGTAAAAAAAAAAAAAAAAACACAAACAAAAATATAAAATAAAAAATAATAGTTGTCGTTTTATTGTTCTCTCTCTCTCTATTCTCTCTATTGTTCTGCTCTTTTTTACTGTATTCTATTCTGCAATGTTTTATTGTTATTATGTTTTATCATGTTTGCTTTTCAGGTTATGCAATTTTTTATACTTTACCGTTTACTGTGCTTTATTGTTAACCATTTTTTTGTCTTCAGGTACACCATTCACGACTTTGAGTGGTTATACCAGAATGATGCTTGCAGGTTTAGGTATCATCTTGGTATCATTCTTTTCAGCCAGCGGTCGGCTTTCATGTAAAAGCAATCCTAGCGGCTAATTAGCCTCTAGACTGCTTTTACAAGCAGTGGGAGAGAATGCCCCCCCCCCACCGTCTTCCGTGTTTTTCTCTGGCTCTCCTGTCTCAACAGGGAACCTGAGAATGCAGCCGGTGATCCAGCTGACCATAGAGCTGATCAGAGACCAGAGTGGCTCCAAACATCTCTATGGCCTAAGAAACCGGAAGCTACGAGCATTTTATGACTTAGATTTCGCCGGATGTAAATAGCGCCATTGGGAAATTGGGGAAGCATTTTATCATACCGATCTTGGTGTGGTCAGATGCTTTGAGGGCAGAGGAGAAATCTAGGGTCTAATAGACCCCAATTTTTTCAAAAAAGAGTACCTGTCACTACCTATTGCTATCATAGGGGATATTTACATTCCCTGAGATAACAATAAAAATGATTAAAAAAAAAAAATGAAAGGAACAGTTTTAAAATAAGATAAATAAGCAAAAAAATAATAAATAAAAAAAAAAAAAAAAAAAAAAAAGCACCCCTGTCCCCCCCTGCTCTCGCGCTAAGGCGAACGCAAGCGTCGGTCTGGCTCCAAATGTAAACAGCAATTGCACCCTGCATGTGAGGTATCACCGCGACGGTCAGATCGAGGGCAGTAATTTTAGCAGTAGACCTCCTCTGTAAATCTAAAGTGGTAACCTGTAAAGGCTTTTAAAGGCTTTTAAAAATGTATTTATTTTGTTGCCACTGCACGTTTGTGCGCAATTGTAAAGCATGTCATGTTTGGTATCCATGTACTCTGCCTAAGATCATCTTTTTTATTTCATCAAACATTTGGGCAATATAGTGTGTTTTAGTGCATTAAAATGTAAAAAAGTGTGTTTTTTCCCCAAAAAATGCGTTTGAAAAATCGCTGCGCAAATACTGTGTGAAAAAAAAAAATGAAACACCCACCATTTTAATCTGTAGGGCATTTGCTTTAAAAAAATATATAATGTGTGGGGGTTTAAAGTAATTTTCTTGCAAAAAAAAATAATTTTTTCATGTAATCAAAAAGTGTCAGAAAGGGCTTTGTCTTCAAGTGGTTAGAAGAGTGGGTGATGTGTGACATAAGCTTTTAAATGTTGTGCATAAAATGCCAGGACAGTTCAAACCCCCCCCAAATGACCCCATTTTGGAAAGTAGACACCCCAAGCTATTTGCTGAGAGGCATGTCGAGTCCATGGAATATTTTATATTGTGACACAAGTTGCGGGAAAGAGACAAATTTTTTTTTTTTTTTTTCACAAAGTTGTCACTAAATGATATATTGCTCAAACATGCCATGGGAATATGTGAAATTACACCCCAAAATACATTCTGTTGCTTCTCCTGAGTACGGGGATACCACATGTGTGAGACTTTTTGGGAGCCTAGCCGCGTATGGGACCCCGAAAACCAAGCACCGCCTTCAGGCTTTCTAAGGGCGTAAATTTTTGATTTCACTCTTCACTGCCTATCACAGTCTCGGAGGCCATGGAATGCCCAGGTGGCACAAACCCCCCCCAAATGACCCCATTTTGGAAAGTAGACACCCAAAGCTTTTTGTCTTTCTTCATTTTCAAAAACAAATGAGAGCTGCAAAATACTCACCATGCCTCTCAGCAAATAGCTTGGGGTGTCTACTTTCCAAAATGGGGTCATTTGGGGGGGGTTTGTGCCACCTGGGCATTCCATGACCTCCGAAACTGTGATAGGCAGTGAAGAGTGAAAAAAAGTCCCACACATGTGGTATCCCCATACTCAGGAGAAGCAGCTAAATGTATTTTGGGGTGCAATACCACATATGCCCATGGCCTGTGTGAGCAATATATCATTTAGTGACAACTTTTTGTAATTTTTTTTTTTTTGTCATTATTCAATCACTTGGGACAAAAAAAATGAATATTCAATGGGCTCAACATGCCTCTCAGCAATTTCCTTGGGGTGTCTACTTTCCAAAATGGGGTCATTTGGGGGGGTTTTGTACTGCCCTGCCATTTTAGCACCTCAAGAAACGACATAGGCAGTCATAAATTAAAGGCTGTGTAAATTCCAGAAAATGTACCCTAGTTTGTAGGCGCTATAACTTTTGCGCAAACCAATAAATATACACTTATTGACATTTTTTTTACCAAAGACATGTGGCCAAATACATTTTGGCCTAAATGTATGACTAAAATTGAGTTTATTGGATTTTTTTTAGAACAAAAAGTAGAAAATATCATTTTTTTTCAAAATTTTCGGTCTTTTTCTGTGTATAGCGCAAAAAATAAAAATGGCAGAGGTGATCAAATACCATCAAAAGAAAGCTCTATTTGTGGGAAGAAAAGGACGCAAATTTTGTTTGGGTACAGCATTGCATGACCGCGCAATTAGCAGTTAAAGCGACGCAGTGCCAAATTGGAAAAAGTGCTCTGGTCAGGAACGGGGTAAATCCTTCCGGGGCTGAAGTGGTTAACATCCAGAATATTTTTGTGTGTGTTTTGTGTGTCAAGTTACCACAACACCATTATTATCTTGTATTATTTAATCTGAAGGAGGTTGCATGATGTTGGTGTCCCTTGTTAATTTCACATTGTATTTTTGAAATGTACCTGAATCCTCACAAACAAACTGTCCTTTTTGATGGAAAACACACATAGGCGAGTATAATTTAAACCAAAAAACCTTTATTAAGGGCTCAGAACCAAACAAAGAGAGAGGCAACACTGGAGAAACAGCAGAAATTGGTGAAGCCTTTGACCCCCAGGGCAGACATCAATTATTTTACAGCAAAATTGGTGGCCTGAGGAGTCCATATCTAAGGGAGCGCAGTCTGGTCCAGAAGTCCCAGAGATCATAAAAGCAGCAGATGACATCTGTGTCCCCAGGCTGTGGTCATACAGGAGACTGCATCTTTTGCCAGACCAGACTGAACCCAGGGTCATCACTCACTGGTCTTCCTTCCACGCTTCCTACCACGCTGTGGCTGTGGTGGTGTAGTTGTGGCAGGAGGAGGAGGAGGAGGATGGTCCAACTCACTCACGTGGGTATTGGGTGTAATTTCTCCCCTCACCCCTTAGTTAAGACTTTATAAAGAAGGTCCTCACACAGCTGGTGTTGGCCCTCCAGCATGCCCTGCAGTTTGGTGGTAGCCATGCAGGCAAAGGCCTCTTCAGGAGTAGGGGTGGCTCTGAGGGACGCAGAAGCCTCCTGAATGAGCCTGAGTGCTGAATCCTGCACGTAACTCCCCTTCCAGGGTCTTTTGGTTGGAAGGCGGAGGGGAGGGACCTGTGATTCTGTCAGGCTCCTACTGGTCCCAGGCTTCTCCTGGCTGCCATTTAGCCCCGCCTCCTCCTGGCTGCCACTAACCCCCGTCTCCTTCTGGCTGCCACATTCCATAGCCTCCTCCTGTGTGCCACATTCCACAGCCTCGTCCTGGCTGAGGTCTTCCTGTGTATGAAAAAGGGACATAGTTCTAGTTTTTTCTTCATCAATCACACACAATTTTCATCTCATGACTGTTGCAAATTGAATGTTAACAAATATAAAAGACTATCATTCTGACCCCAGCATTTTTCATTCTTGTCCCAATTATTTTTGCCCACTACTGTCTATTGATATGTAAACGCCTTTATTAAATCAGCAATTAGTGATCAATAATAACATCTAGTAAACATAATTTCTTTATTGACCAGAAATCTGTAGAACAATGCTATACCTGGCTCAAGCTGGGCTCCTCCACTTCTTCCTGGCTGGAAGTCCCAGGTTGGACATCGGAAGCCTCAGCTGGGGTGGAAGGAAGAGTGGAAGGAAGGGTTGAGAGGGATTCCTTGACTCCAGTCTGGTCTGACAGAAATCGCAGTCTCTCATACTACCACAGCCTGGGGACATAAACGTCATCTGCTGTAGCTCCTGATCTCTGGGAATCCGTGACCTTCTTGCGCTCCCTAAGATAAGTGCTCCTCAGGCCACCAATTTTGGCTTTTAAATAGGGGATGTTTGCTGTGGGGACCACCGGCTTCACCAACTCCAGCAGTTTCTCCAGCACTGTCTGCCTCTTTTGTTTATGATTATAATGCGGGTGTTTCACCTGCCACAGACAGGGCAGCTCCCTGTACTTATCTATGAACAGGGGGAGGAAGTTGTGGTCATTGAAGCCATCCATTTTATCTGCAAGACACAACACGAGACAAACCCTAATGTCAGGCAAAACTCTCCTAATCTTGGTACAATATAGGCCTCAATCTAGAAGAAGTATAGGCCCAAGTTTAGATCTTACTTTCGTTATCATGATCGGCGCCTCCGATACTCCTTCCTCCGCTCACAGATCGTACGTACTACGCACGCGTGTTATGCTTTATAGACACTGCGCATGCGTGAAACTCCGCCCGCCCCTGACGTTCTTTCTAGTCTATTCCCCGCCCCTTCTTGTTCGGCGCAGTGGGGGAACAGCACATGGCAGAGACACAGCAGGTGCGTGCTAATTACAGCAACGAGGAGGAGGAAAGCCCGGAGCCAGAAACGTCCCGATCCAGAATGAGACGATTTAAGGCATCAAATATGTCCTTTGGGGAGATGGTGGAGATGGTCGACATCGTAAAGAGGGCCGACTATGACGGGAAGCATGGACCTTACCCCAACCCCAATGTCCGAAAGGCCAAGATCGTGGTGAAAATGGTCAAGAGTCTGCACCGGAATTTCGGGGTACGACGATCAAAGATCAGCTCAGGAAGCGGTGGTCGGACCTGAAATTAAGAGAGCATGAGCAGTACAGAAAGATCTGCAAAAAAGTAAGTAGTTGTGCTGTGATCCTATTCTTTATGTTTATTACGTTCGTGTTGCTCCATGTGCTTTTCTTAACTGTTATCCAGTTTAAAATGGCAACTTTCATGTTCATGGACACATTATTCGTTCGTATAAAACATTGTTCGTTCGGCCTAGAAAACACCATTGTTTTGGCCATATGCATTTGCCAACATTTTTTATGGCCTACTTGTATGAAACTAATTTGGTTGTGTAGATGGGTTTGTAACTAGAATGAAGTGCAAACTAGATTCTGTGTAAGGAGAGGACACTCAGCAGTTTTCACATCTGGAAGCTGGAGCACTAGTGTGGGACACAAGAACACACTTTTTATTAGGGGCCCACACAGGTGCTTCAGTGTATACTATAGGGGTGTCTCCATTTGTGAAGCTTGTACTAAACAGGTAAAGTCTTGAAGCTTGACAAAGGACAATAAAAATTCTACATCTTGGAACTCTGCCAAAACAGACAATTGTACCCCACTTCCAAGCAATGTTTCATATTCCTATTTCTGCCATCAAATATCTGTGTGCTAAGTATACCTATTTTTTTTTTTACATAGGGGAGAAAAGACTCGGAGGAAACCCCTCATCCGAGGAGACCAGAGACCCCCCACCTTAGGAAGAAGTGGAGACCCACCAAAGCCAACAGGAGGAGGAGGAGGAAGGTGATGTGGTGGAACTAGTCAGCACAACAGGCGAGTGTCTGCGACCACAGGCTCAGGTAAGAGATGAATGCCGGCAGATTTATAATACATGGTATGTTTTTGTTTCTATCTTTTTAGGTGATCGTGATGTTGTGGATCTAGGGCATTTCACAGATCATGGGGTGTAATAGGGATTTGGAAAACATCCAGAAAAGCATCAATGATGTTCAAAAAAAATTAAGAACATCACTGATGTTTTAGGGAGAGTTTAAAACCCCTCAAAATCCCTTTTTTTTGAGCTTTTTGTGAGCTAAAAATTTTTACAATTTTTTGACATATTTGCGAAAAACCAAATTTTGAAGAGGCACACAGTGTGTCAACATGTGCTATCTGCCATCACGGGAGATCAATGTATGTGTTTTGGGGGTGCAACCCCTTCCTCAATAATAAAGTAGCTGTGAGGAAGGGGTTGCACCCACAAAACACATCCCTTGATCCCCCCGTGATGGCAGTTAGCACATGTTGACATTCGGCAATTGGTGTGCATCTTCAAAATTTGGCTTTTCTAGGGGTGACTTCACCTCATCTGAACGCAATATCAAACAGTTCGTAAATACTCATGTCTGATATTGCCTTCAAGTTCTACCAAATGTGAACTTTGTAAGTTCTAGATTTGTGTCTTTCTTGTTGGTTTTAAACATGCTTGTTTTATCTTAAATGGACATTTCTACTTTTTCTAATGTGACCCCAAAAATTGTTATACACCAAACATGTTGGTTTGTTTTAAAAAGCTTTTCTAAATGCACATGTGGTTGTGCTGGTATTAAAAAGATTGTTAATCAAGAATGTGTGGATTATTGTCTCAACGCTCCAAAACTTTTGTTGTTCTCTAATTGTTGTTTTCAGTGACAATGGGGGTTATTTCCTAAGGGCAAATCCACTTTGCACTACAAGTGCAGTTTCAAGTGCACTTGTAGTGCAAAGTGTCTTTGCCTTTAGTAAATAACACCCAACAATGCTTTGTAATGTTACACAATCACGCCATTTTCAGGACTCACCATGTTTCTGTCAGGGTCAGCTAAAAGAAATACAAGCAGTAAATGTCACCAAAGATTTTAGTAGTTAAATTTTTTTTTATTTGAAAAAGGTTTCAGACATTGTCTGGCATATTGATAGCCCCCCTACCCGCAAAGTATTCAAGGTATCTTAGACGGACATCACGGGCACTCAGGGGGGGCAAGCCAGGATGGCCACTTTCAAGCGCCGTCAGGGTTGGTTCATTTTGAATTCCAGCCTCAGGCCCAACTGAGCCAGCATAGTTGGCAGAATGTTGCCGTAAAAAGTTGTGTAGAACACAGCACGCCAGGATAATATGATTCAGTTTATACTCCTCCATGTGTATGGGTGTTACTTTAAGGGCGGCACAGTGGTGTAGTGGGTAGCACTCTCACTTAGCAGTAAAAAGGGTTGCTGGTTCGAATCCCAACCACGACACTACCTGTCTGGAGTTTGCATGTTCTCCCTGTGCCTGCGTGGGTTTCCTCCGGGTACTCCGGTTTCCTCCCACACTCCAAAGACATGCTGGTAGGTTAATTGGCTTCTGTCCAAAAAAAAAAAAAACTGGCCCTAGTATATGAATGTGAGTTGGGGACCTTGGATTGTGGGCTCCTTGAGGGTAGGGACTGATGTGAGGGTGTACTCACTCAGGTTGAACTGGATGGACTGGTGTCTTTATTCAACCTTACTAACTATGTAACTATAAATAGGCGGAACCGGCTGGCCATGATTCCAAACGTGTTCTCCACCACTCTTCTGGCTCTGGCCAGTCGGTAATTAAAAACCCTCTGGTCCGGTGTGAGGGTCCTCATCGGGAATGGCCACATAAGATGGTCCCCAGTGCAAACGCTTCATCTGCAATGAAGACGAATGGGAATCCTTCCACATTGTCTTCTGGAGGTGGCAAGACCAAGCTGCCATTCTGGAGACGCCTGTAGAACTCTGTCTGGGCGATGACTCCACCATCGGACATCCGGCCATTCTTCCCCACGTCCACATACAGGAACTCGTAAGTAGCCGACACCACCACCAACATCACAATACTATTGAACCCCTTATAGTTGAAATAGTATGACTCCGAGTTGGGTGGTGGGACGATGTGGATGTGTTTCCCATCAGTTGCCCCTCCGCAGTTAGGAAAGTCCCACCGCTGGGCAAAGTGGGAGGCCACAGTCTGCCATTCCTGTGGCGTGGAAGGAAACTGTGGAGTCAAACAAGAAAAAAAAAATAGTCATTTTGCACATAAACAGGGAAAGCCGATTAGACACAAACATTCTTGGCCAACATCAAGATAACATTTATTTGAGGGAGTTTTTAAAGACCAAAGTATAAGGTACACCTATCATCCCCCCCCCCCCCACTCTCATGGGCCATTTCTAACATTTTAGGGGGGGGCTCTTGGACAGGTAACCCTCTCCACTTCATTGAGAGATGAATGCCTAAATAATGGGTATTACTTTGGCCAGCCCCTCCTTAGTTACACTATTGACAGCCCACTGGACAGGTAAGAAGTGTCATAATACAAAGATATAATTACACACTGTACACATTTGAGCACATTTGGAAATTCTGCTATTACCTATCAAGATAATAATAGTATACAAAAACTTGCAACAGTACCATTTGAAAGTATACAGGAAGGCCCTTGCACTACATGCTTTGGGGAAATTATCCATACATCTGACCACTAAAGAGATGGGTATAGTGTGTATGGGTTTGGCAAAGTCAGCAGATAGATGATTGAGGATAGATAGAGAATTGGTATCAGCTGACTTAGCAGTTGGGGGGAGGGAGGGTTCTGCCTGAATTTAAAGCACAAATCACATTTAAAAACATTTTAGGGGGTGTTTGGGGTAAGCACTACTATGGAGCTGATAAAATACATTGTTAAGTGACTACCTGAGGTGAATATAGGCCCAGGAGAGCATGCTGGGGAGGTTAGTGAAGGCAAATATGTATGAAGGACAAAAACAAAAATTACATAAAAATCCAGCATGCATGAGGATACAGGGGACATTCACAGCATATTACAATCATGGTAATTAGGGAATGAGGAAAGAAATACAATATATTATCAAACATTAAATACAATAAAATGTGATGTTAAAGGATAAAAATCTTACCTTAATATACTTCTTCTGCAGGACCTGGATGATGGCAGAACAGGTCTCTGGGATAATGATCCCCAGAGCCTGGGGGGAGATGCCTGTCGAGAACTTGAGGTCCTGCAGGCTTCTCCCCGTCGCCAAGTACCGCAGGGTGACGATTAGCCTCTGCTCTGGGGTGATGGCTTGCCTCATGCAGGTATCCTGCCTGCTAATATAAGGGGTCAGCAAAGCCAACAAACGGTGAAATACGGGGTCCGTGATCCGGAGAAAGTTCCTGAAATCATCAGGATTATTCTCACGGATCTCACGGAGCAAAGGCATATGACAGAACTGGTCACGCTGGAGAAACCAATTCTTGGTCCATGAACTCCTCCCCACCCTGTTCATGGACTGGGCTTGTGTCAAGGTAAGGACCCCAACACCAAGCCCCTGCACAGCACGAACTCTACGAGGAGTACGTATACGCAACATGGCTAGAAAATGGTCGGCTGCTCAGAACGAAGTAACAGAACGCACTGAAGAACAGCAAGGCCTGTGAAGAGCGACCTGAAAAACAGTAACGAACGAACAAGAACACAATGACAAGAGTCATGCGTAACTCGCTGCACGCACTGAAGAGCAGATACAAACCCACAAGCACAAACTGAACAGCAGAAAACGATCTGAAAACCACGAGTCTGAAAAAGCGCGAATCTTCTCTCACCAAACTTTTACTAACACGAGATTAGCAAAAAGAGCCCAAAGGGTGCCGCTCTTGGTTCTGAACTGGCCTTTTCTAGTCTCGTCGTACATGGTATACGTCACCGCGTTCTTGGCAATCGGAAATTCCGACAACTTTGTGCGACCGTGTGTACGCAAAAAAAATTTGAGCCAACATCCGTCTGAAAAAATCCATGGATTTTGTTGTCAGAATGTCCGATCAATGTCTGATCGCGTGTACGGGGCATAAGACTACCCTGTATTTGGGTCCATTCATCTTCCCATCAACTCTGACCAGCTTCGCTGTCCCTGCTGATGAAAAGCATCCCCACAACATGATGCTGCCACCACCAAGTTTCATGGTAGGGATGGTGTGTTTAGGGTGATGTGCGGTGTTCTTTTTTGCCACACATAGCTTTTGCTTTTAGGCCAAAAAGTTCAATTTTGGTCTCATCTGACCAGAGCACCTTCTTCCACATGTTTGCTGTCTCCCCCACATGGCTTCTCGCAAACTGCAAATGGGACTTCTTATGGCTTTCTTTCAACAATGGCTTTCTTCTTGCCACTTTTCCATAAAGGCCAACTTTGTGGAGTGTACGACTAATAGTTTTCCTGTGGACAGATTCTCCCACCTGAGGAGTGGATCTCTGCAGCTCCTCCAGACTTACCATGGGCCTCTTGGCTGCTTCTCTAATTAATGCTCTCCTTGCCCGGCCTTTCAGTTTAGGTGGACGGCCATGTCTTGGTAGGTTTGCAGTTGTAACCAAGAATTGGAGCTGCGCTGCTAACACAAATTAAGTACCTATATACAAAATTGAGTGAATGAGAACACAATTCAATATACATTGAATAGGCACAAAAAAAATATATCATATAAATATATTCTTATATATACACACGATCGGACATTCCGACAACAAAATCCTAGATTAATTTCCGACATATGTTGGCTCAAACTTGTCTTGCATACACACGGTCGCACAAATGTTGTAGGAAATTCTGAACGTCAAGAACGCAGTGACGTACAACACGTACGACGAGCCGAGAAAAATTAAGTTCAATAGCCAGTGCGGCTCTTCTGCTTGATTCCGAGCATGTGTGGAATTTTGTGCGTTGGAATTGTGTACAAACGATCGGAATTTCCGACAATGGATTTTGTTGTTGGAAAATGTGAGAACCAGCTCTCAAATTTTTGTTGTCGGAAATTCTGACAACAAATGTCCGTTGGAGCCTACACACGGTCAGAATTTCCGACAACAAGCTCACAACGAACATTTGTTGTCGGAAATTCAGATCGTGTATACGTGGCATAAGAGCTACAGAGGGTTTCGTTGTTGTCGGTTTTGAGGAATGTCAGTGACAAGTTACCAATGTACAGGAATGGAAAAAAGGGGGGGGGGGGACTGCGCTAAGGTATATATCTATGTGTGATAAAAAAAATATATATTGAACCCCTAAATTAGGCCAAATGTGAAGAAGCAGCAATTCCTTTATACAACATCAATATAATGGAATACATTTAGAAACATTAGAATTGCGCTAACCTGTGAATGTGTAACAACTTTAAAATTATAAATTAAATTAGTAGTGAATCATTGACAATAAAAAAACAAAGATAACTTTGCGCTTACTCAGTAATGTAAGCGGCTGTGAAACAAAAAAACACTGCGCTAGAATAAAACTAACAAGAGCTGCAGTTCAAATGTGCAATATACACAATAATAGGACAATAACAGAGAAAAAAACTGCGCTAAACCCTCATGACATGTGTTAGGGTATATATGAAAGGACGCCAAATTAAATGTGAAAGTATATATGGATCCTACAAAAATTGAATAGCACACAAATCAATGGTAAACAATCAATATTAAATAATAAAAGTCACAAAAGTGCCAAAAGCACAAAATAGTGAAACATAAGCAAAAAGTCCCAGAACCAGAAGGAAATCTTCTAAAAAGATGGGAAGAGTCCCCAATTAGCTCTTCATAGGGATCAGTGTCTGAAAGTGGGAAGTGAAAACGACACCCCTTGCAGTGATCCTCCACCTTTAAGAATACATGCTTACCAGATAGTAAGCTCAACAAGCTCGTAGATAAACTAAGGGCCAGATAACTAGCAAATATTGGAACATCCCTCTGTTAGCGTAGCAGATGACAGGCAAACCAGGTATGTACAGGACCTTGTATTCAGGCATCCAAACAGCATCAGGACATCACTCAGGTAATGTGCCGCAGACATGCATGGGGAGGGAGAGAGTTGCCACAACCCAAGTCATCAACATAGGAGCAAAAAAGAGATGCCCATAGTGTAACTCCGTACAAATAAATTTATTAAAAACAAGTGGAAAACTTACATTTCAGCATAAGAAAAAGAGCGAAATCGCCGGCCGGCTGGCGAGCGCCCGTTCAGAATGAAAAGCGATGACGTCAGAACGTCAGCCTCCCAAATGTAAGCGGCTAACACAACAAATAGAAATTTTGCTATAAACGACAAGTGTAACAAAGTGTAGCGCTAAAGAGTTAAATACAAATAAAAATAAAGATAAAAATAGTGATTAAGAAAATCTCTAATGTTTTTTAAATGTCCATCATGTATAATAGTGAATCACAGTCCATCTTTGCGTGAAGCCAGCATGATCACCATGTGCATAGGAATGGAAAAATTTGAAAATACCGTCACCAGAGTGAATGGAGGCCTACCGGAAAATTTGGACCCAAAACAGCATATGCTCTATGGGTCAAACCAGCTTGTATTGCCCACCGGCAATAAGGGGAAAGCCTTGGTAACCAGCAAGGGATGAGGTCCTAGGATCCTTCACGAGTGTGTCATATGCATATGAATGGAGAAATGTGAAGATACCACCACCAGAGTGAATGGAGGCTTACCAGAAAGTTTGAACCCAAAACAGCATACGCTCTATGGGTCAAACCAGCTTGTATTGGCGACCGGCAATAGAGAGAAAGCCTTGGTAGCCAGCAAGGGATGAGGTCCTAGGAGCCTTCACGGAAGTGTCTCCTTTAGCTGTTTACAGCAGGTTTCTGTGTCTGTGGGCAATACAAGCTGTGCACGGGTGGACGCTGTTCTTTTTAGTCACTCACTAAGACTATTTTCAGTTCATTTTAATTTTTATGTATATTTAAATTTGATTCACAATTCCATACCTTAGTAATTTGTTCTCCCAATCACAGTCATTGAGATATGGGATGTATGAACTATTATATATGTTTCATGTATTTACATTGCATTGTCAATGATTCACTATTTATTTAATTTATCATTTTAAAGTTGATACACATTCACAGGTTAGCGCGATTCTAATGTTTCTCAATGTACACGAATGTTGTATTGTTTGCCATTCTTTGCAGGTTAAAGATGAAGGATAGTGTAATAACTTTTGTTTATAAGCATCTTTTTCAGGTCCAAGGAGTTTCTGAAAGTGTATGTACATAGAAAGCAGGTGTATGTAGATAGCTGTACACATGCATAAATACACACACCTAAAAGAAGGTATAAGTATAATAGGCTGTTTCATTGTTTTTTGTTTTTTTTTTGTTTTTCTGCACCATTCTAAACCCTGCGTCTCCTCCTCTAGTTTGTAATGAGGAAGAAAATGGGAGGATAATGGTAAGAATGACAATTTTCAAACCAATAATACTAACCTCTCTAATTCTAAACAAGTTTGTGACCTAGTAGGATGACATGTTCCACAACTGTCTTTCTGCACCATTCTAAACCCTGCATCTCTTCCTCCAGTTTGTAATGAGGAAGAAAATGGTAGCAGTGGCGGAATTACCAGGGTCGCAACAGTCGCAGTTGCGACTGGGCCCAGCATTCTGCCACTGTGGGGGGGCCCAGCGGGGTTGATCTTCACACACGCTCTGAGCGGAGATCGTGTGTCATAGAACAATAGCACAACAGAGACACCGGCGGCATTAATGTTCTATTTGTCGGTCCTCTCTGGCAGGATGAGAGAGGACACACGGCTGATCTCACGGCTCCCCTTTCTCCCCCCTTCCCTCTCCTGTGTGTTCTGCGGGCAGTCAAGTGTGAAGCTAAAGAGCTCACATTTCCCGCGGAACACACAGGAGAGGGGAGGGGGGAGAAGGGGGAGCCGTGAGATCAGCCGTGTGTCCTCTCTCATCCTGCCAGAGAGGACCGACAAATAGAACATTAATGCCGCCGGTGTCTCTGTTGTGCTATTGTTCTATGACACACGATCTCCGCTCAGAGCTGTGCTGTCCTTAGAAGGCAGACAGCACTGATGGAAATTAATAGCAGGCACTGATGAGCACTAATAGAAGGCACTGATGAGCACTAATAGAAGGCACTGATGAGCACTAATAGCAGGCACTGATGAGCACTGATAGAAGGCACTGATGAGCACTGATAGAAGGCACTGATGAGCACTGATAGAAGGCACTGATGAGCACTGATAGAAGGCACTGATATACGGCACTGATGAGCACTGATAGAAGGCACTGATGAGCACTGATAGAAGGCACTGATAGATGGCACTGATGAGCACTGATAGAAGGCACTGATGGGCACTGATGAGCACTGATAGAAGGCACTGATGAGCACTCATAGACGGCACTGATGAGCACTGATAGAAAGCACTGATGGGCACTGATAGAAGGCACTGATGGACACTGATAAAAGGCACTAATGGGCACTGATAGGAGGCATTTATGGGCACTGATAGGAGGCACTGATAGCAGGCACTGATGAGCACTGATAGAAGGCACTGATGAGCACTGATAGAAGGCACTGATAGACGGCACTAATGAGCACTGATAGAAGGCACTGATGAGCACTGATAGAATGCACTGATAGATGGCACTGATGAGCACTAATAGAAGGCACTAATCAGCACTAATAGCAGGCACTGATGAGCACTGATAGAAGGCACTGATGAGCACTGATAGACGGCACTGATGAGCACCGATAGAAGGCACTGATGAGCACTGATAGAAGGCACTGATGAGCAGTGATAGAAGGCACTGATGAGCACTGATAGAAGGCACTGATAGACGGCACTGATGAGCACTGATAGAAGGCACTGATGAGCACTGATAGAAGGCACTGATAGATGGCACTGATGAGCACTGATAGAAGGCACTGATGGGCACTGATGAGCACTGATAGAAGGCACTGATGAGCACTGATAGACGGCACTGATGAGCACTGATAGAAAGCACTGATGGGCACTGATGGACACTGATAAAAGGCACTAATGGGCACTGATAGGAGGCATTTATGGGCACTGATAGGAGGCACTGATGAGCACTGATAGGAGGCACTGATGAGCACTGATAGACCACATTGATGAGCACTGATAGGCAGCACTGATAGGAGGCACTAATGTGCACTGATAGGTGGCATTGATGGGCACTGATAGATGGTACTGATGGGCACTGAGGAACACTGATAGGCAGAACTCAGGCAGTATTGATGGGCTTTGATGGGCAGAATTGAAGAGTACTGATAGGTGGCACTGATTGACGCATTTAGGTGGCATTAATGAGCACTGATAGGTGGTGCTGATAGGCAGAAATGATGGGCACTAATAGGCGGCATTAATGAGCACTGATAGGTAACACTTGTAGGTGGAAGTGATGGGCACTGATAGGCGGCATTGATGAGCACTGATAGATGGCACTGATGATTGGGGCACTGATTTACTATTTACTGACATTCTTGACAGTTAACGGCAGTCCTTTCCTAACACAGACACAGCGTGGGAGGAAAGGGCTGTGGATAACCAGTCTGTTTACATGTGATCAGCTGATCACATGGTAAAGGGCCGATGTGATTGCGCTGGATGCATGTCCCAGGGGTCATGTGGGAAGCACGGTTTCGGGAGGATGTCCATGGACACCCTCCCAAAATTGGAAGCCCGGGGCTCAGATGGAAGGGGGGCCCATCATGGTTTCTTGCACCGGGGCCCTGAAGGTTCTAGTTACGCCTCTGAATGGGAGGATAATGGTAAGAATGACAATTTTCAAACCAATAATACTAATCTCTCTAATTCTAACCAAGTTTGCGACCTAGTAGGATGACATGGTCCATAAATGTCTTTCTTTGATGGAATTTGAATCAGCAAGCAGCAGTCCAGTGAAGGAGGCTCCCATCCCAGATGCTAAGAACCTTTTTTGTCAATGGTTCAAGGTATTACACCCCAGATGGTAAGCCACACAAGGTTATGCAGTGACCACAGTCATTGAGTTCCCACATGTCTG
The DNA here is from genome assembly GCF_042186555.1 of Aquarana catesbeiana. Lineage (NCBI taxonomy): Eukaryota > Metazoa > Chordata > Amphibia > Anura > Ranidae > Aquarana > Aquarana catesbeiana. The sequence continues at coordinate 57,676,638 of NC_133333.1, read as the reverse complement.
TGTTATCACCATATGAAGTTTGTTTGGAGGTCAACCGAAAACAGGGTTGTACTTTCCTCAGCAGCTGTCGCCTACATTCTCAGCTGATAGGGTAGGTGCAGTCACTGTAACATGAACTTCAAAAGGTCCACTACATGGTTCATGAGTCCCTCCTGGACCCTGACACAATAACAGGTTTACATTCTTTCCAACCAGGTGACTGGGTCATTATAAAGAAGCTTGATGGACGAGACAACTGGATCCATGCCAGCCACTGCAAGAAGCTGCTCAACTACACCAAAGGATGAGGAGTATCTTTGTTTATTTATATTTTTAGCTTAGTGTATTCTCCAACTAGCTAAGAAAGCGAATAGGACCAATTGCTGGGTCTACTCTGAATCTCCACCGAGCTTTAGTACCCCAGTGATGACAGCGGTACGTGCTATATATGATGTTCATATTGGTAGGAGGAGTTTTGACAAAATAGTAAAAACCTCCAAACAGACACTTGTCAATAGAACTTAACGATACATTTCTAGAGGGTAAAATGGGTTATAGTTTTAACAATAGCTCTGGTTCTTGCTAGTTTGGGTATCGGGACAACTAGGTAGCCCACAAGTGTGCTTTAACTTTAGTTTGGTACTTACAGTATGTGGGTCTGCAGCTTATAAGGTAACTCCCCCTAATGCAAGAGGTTCATGTGTCCTGGTGAAACCCATCCCAGCATCTTATGTTGCGGCCAATCATTAGGATCTGATGGCGCAAGAGAAGGTAAGAATAACAGGGACTGCTAGAAGGGAATTGTTGACAACCGTCCAGGTCTGGGCATGGTTTCCTGCTTGTACAGGGTAGGGGCTTGAGCTTATGAAACGATTGAACAATTTCTCATTCATTGTGGATGGAATGTTCAATAAAACTGTTGAAGCAACAAGGGAGATCCCACAGGAACAACGGCAGATCAAGAGCCTTCTATTAAAAGATGGCCCATGATTATCTGTTGGCATCCAAGGGGGGTTTCTGTGAATTCATAGGTAAACATTGTTGTACCTGGATCATGGAGTTTAGACCCATATGAATAAGGAAGGATCCCTGCAAGGCAAAGCCAGAGCTATAACTAGTGAAGGTTAGAATCCATTTAAGGGTCTGGGAATCTTTGTGAATTTTGTTTTCAGCAGATCATGGTTGAAGGAAGTAGGGATATATATACTCATGTTGTTTTTGTTTCTATTCCTTCTATATGCCGTGATGAGGTGCTACTTGTTGCCTGATTGGTTGATTGAACAGACCCCAAGCAGATGACCACATCTTCCTCACTGAGATGAGACGCCCCGAAGCCCAACCCACGTACAAGACACAGAGGATCCCAGACCGACCGGCTTTCATGCCTCATCTAAGTCATCCCTCCTGAAGAACAGAGTCTACAGATCAAGCCCTGTTATGAACTCATATTGACTGTAAGGACTGATTAATTTCCAGGTGTAAGAAGAACATCGAGATTCATCGAAGGACACATGGGAGCATATGACAGAGAGGAGGGACTGTTGTGGAAATTTTTCTTAATGTATGTTGTCAGATGTCCCCCAGTGTCAGTTTTGCTGTAATACACGCATGCGAGCGTATTCGCACAAACAGACGTTGGTGGAAGACCATTGGCTGCGGAAACCTTCCCGTGGACACGGCAGACCTGTTTGCTCTTTTAGGGATCTAGGGAGTTTGCTCCTAGCAAACAGATCTGCGTACATGGGAACCATAGCATAACCATACAAAAATCATGGCCCACTGAGCCATGATAGAGTCCAGCTCGCTTCACTGGTAGCAGTGGGAATGTGCACACGAGCGTGTTCAGAGCCATGTAAGTAGTGTTCAAATTGTGAGACACTTGTGTCTCACAACAAGCTTGCTGCATGGCTCTGCACATGACCATCTGCATATGTCGCTACTGGAATTCTATTTGAATATATACATGTGTGTGATTGGTTCTTTTGAAAGAATACAAGTGTCTGCTTGGCTGATTCTGAAGCCATCACCTTCTTTTGTTATTCATGTTTACAGTATAAATAAAAGCAGCATATCATGGTAGGCAGGATTTTGCTAAACTGAACATGATACCAGCGCCTGTCTGTGTTACTTGGAGATAAACAAGCTAGCATTCCCGGCATTATACAAGAGAGCTATGATTGTGCTTATTAGCGCATGGAATTATTTGCTTATAGGAGAAGCTTTAATTAATCCACAACAGGGGTCTGTGGGTGGGGGGCTTATTGGAATCTGGAAGCCCCTTTAACAAGGGGACCCCCAGATCCTGCCCCCCCAACGTGAATGGGTACCCCTACCCATTCACCAAAAAAGCAGTGAAAGGTAAAGAAAAAGAAGAGCCGTTTTTTGACAAGCCCGTTATTAAAAAAATAGCTCCGAGCCATCTTCCCCCGCCACCATCTCTCCCGATGCCGTCTTCTCCCGCCGCCATCTCTCTTGGTGCTGTCTTCTCCTCAAGCCATCTTCTCCCACCACCATCTTCTCCCGGAGCTGTCTTCTCCCACGCCGCTGTCTTCTTCCTTGCCACCGCTGTCTTCTTTCTGGCCGCCGGTCAACCGCTAAAAACATTCTTCACTTGTGTGAATACACCTATAAGAGATATAACGCAAGTTAAAAAGTCGGTAAATTACACAATTATATCCTAAAAAGGATTTGGGCAATGAAACTGATAAGAGGCAAAGATCAGCTGAAGTGAATTTATTCTCTCCTGAGAAGAGGTGACTAAGGAGGGATATGATCCCCATGTATAAATACATACTGTAAATGGTTTCTGCAGTGAATTTGTGTTTAGTAATTCACTTTCAGGTCATTACAGGGGACAAGGGAGAACTCCTTATGTCTGGAGGAAAAGAGATTTAACCTCCACATATGGAAAGGCTTCTTCACAGTAGAAGTGAAAATGTGGAATAGACTCCCTCATGACTTAGTTCTGGCCAGCTCAGTAGATTGTTTTAAAAAGAGCTGTATGCATTCCTAAATGCGCAAAATATAACTTGGTACCAACAATTATAGATAATCACACCAGAGATTGTTGATCCATGGAATATCCAATTACCTTTGGTGTACCAGGAAGGAATTTATTTTTCGCCTGCTGGAGTAAATTGGATCATGCTTCTTTTTTTATCTGCCTTCCTCTGGATCAACTGTGGGTATAAGATTGTGTATATGGAGGTTTTCTATTTATTTATTTTTTCTATTGGTTGAATTAGATGGACTTGTGTCTTTTTCAACCTGATTAAATGTAACTGTGTACTCGCTAAAAATGCACACTAGTTTATTTTTTTTTTAAGTACAGTATACCTCTAATAAGTCAAGGTTCCTGCATTTCCTCAAAGATTTATATTGTTGAGAAGTGTCTTACTAGGTGAAAGATTGTTCTAGTTTAGAACTGCGGGATGTGTGTTTAGGTTAACATTCATTGCAACCCTTTTGTTTGGAAGGTCAATTATATAACAAGGGAAGCAGACGAGACTCTTTGTATATTTATGAATCCAGATCTGCTGGACAATATATTACCAAGTCTGTACCTGTATTTCCTTGTGCTGCATAATATACATTGTGTTTATAATTGGGGTTTCCTGTGGTAAATACTGTGCCAGGTGTATGTTATTGCACAAATATATTGTTATTGGTTTCCCAGGAAAGGGGCCAGTCTACCACTTTGGCTGTCATATAACTTGCAAAAAAAAAAATCTAACATCCAAAAATGTCCAAAGATGTGCAAATGAATGACAAGTGCTGGCATTAAAACATTTAGTAATATTTTTGCTTTTACCACATTTGTTTCTTTACTTTAGAAAAATCAAATTTAGCAGTATAACCTTTGACTCCTTTCCCTTTTTTTCCCACTCATCATTAGTTCTTATTTCCTTCCTGATGGCTAATAACCTATCCTTTTTCCCCTTGTATGTTGTTGAACTCAATTTACCAGCTCTGCCCACACATTCTATAGTTAGTCAGTTCTTGTAGCTACGACGCTCTCCATTGTTTACATCTTGCCAGCCAGGGCTGTTCTCCCCAGTGTCTCTGCAGGGACAGTAGAACCCTTTAGACTTCAATACGAGAAACAGGAGAAGCTCAGGAGACAAAAGTCTATGGGGCTCTACTGCACATACATCGACATTGAGAAGAAGAGGCCCAGCTAGCAAGATGTTAACGTTGCTTTGGCTTGCAGCTGCAAGAAATAGGTATGTATGGAGCTGGGGAGGCAGTTAGCTAAAGTCAGAAAGGGGGTTAAAGAGAGTAAAAAAGCCTTGTTTTCAGCAATTTTAAATCTGTAATTTAGGGGGTGCATTTGTTTTGACCTCCTCTGTGTAAAGAGCTGGAACTTAGATTTTGTTGGAGTTCTTTGCACAAGCAGTGCAGTCTAAGCCCCAATTTACAACATAGTAAAGGAAGTAAAAATTAATTGTGTAGCCATAATATAGTATATATAATTTATTTTAGCTAAAGTGGAGTTTTCCTTTAAGGCTACAAGCCCAGGACCTTTGCTTTAGAAAGCATAAATGGAGATACCATCTTTTTATTCAATCCACTGCTTTATAGGGAAAAATACCAACCCCAATATTAATCTGTTTATCCACATTGCAGACATCATTTACATGTTCTATGACCTTGGGAAATACCGTATTTATCGGCGTATAACACGCACTTTTTTCCCCTTAAAATCAGGGGAAAGTCGCAGGTGCGTGTTATACGCCGATCCCCTGCGATCCCGAGCTGTCACAATTTTAAAATCGCCAACCGCGATTTGAAAATGGCGCCGCCGGCGCCGAAATACACCGAGCCGGTCCTCGGCTCTTTCCGGCGGCTCTCGTTTACTTTCGGCTCCACTCGTAGTCCCGAGCGGAGCTATCCGAACCTACTCGGCTAGGTTCGGATAGCTCCGCTCGGGACTACGAGTGGAGCGGAAAGTGAACGAGAGCCGCCGGAAAGAGCCGAGGACCGGCTCGGTGTATTTCGGCGCCGGCGGCGCCATTTTCAAATCGCGGTCGGCGATTTTAAAGCTCAGGACAGGGGATCGAAGGCTGCACTGGGAAAGGCTGCACTAGGAAAGGCTGCACTGGGAAAGGCTGCACTGGGGAAGGCTGCACTGGGGAAGGCTGCACTGACATGGCTGTACTGACAAGGCTGCACTGACAAGGCTGCACTAACAAGGCTGCACTAACAAGGCTGCACTGAGAAGGCTGCACTGACATGGCTGCACTAACAAGGCTGCACTAACAAGGCTGCACTGGGGAAGGCTGCACTGACATGGCTGCACTAACAAGGCTGCACTGGGGAAGGCTGCACTGACATGGCTGCACTGAGAAGGCTGCAATGATGGGCATTTAAATGTAAGTTTTTTTTCCTTCAACTTCCCTCCTAAAAGTTTTTTTTTCCTTAAAATTCCCTCCTAAATTGGGGTGCGTGTTATACGCCGGTGCGTGTTATACGCCGATAAATACGGTACTTCTTTGTTAGGTTTTTAACTTTGCAGGGGATGGGGAACTCCATCCCATAATGCTATCCTGTAGTTCTACCCCATAATCCCCAGAGTCCTCTACAACTACATAAAAATAAAGATATTTACTAAATCTCAGACACTTGCTGGCCAAAGGGATACTATGTTGATGCACTAATTTAATTAAAGGGTTCAGTGAGTATTTACAAGTTCATTATACGCTGGGGTGAATGGCCACAAGCAAACACAAATATCTTAAATTCTTCTATATGTGTTACATATGTAGACCAATAAATAGTAAGCAGGAGGTTTCACAATTGAAGTGCCATCCCCAAAGGAGCCACTGCATGTTTGTGTCCCTCTGTTCCTGGTGCTGACAACCAACCTAAATGGTACCTTACTTTCCAACACACCTTGAGGCTAAAGCTGGCCATAGATTGATCAAAACTCATTTGGTTTTGTCGAATGGGCTTGTTGGAAAAAAATTCCTGCTCTCAGAACACAAAACCACAGCAAAGAAGATTCCTTAATTCACCTCGCTGGTGTGCATGGTGGAACCTGTTTGTTTTTTTTTTTCAATTAGCCCACTGACTAATCAAAAAATAGTGAGTTATCTATGGCAAACCAGGAAAAGAATATTTATTCGGACTACACTAAATTATGTTTTAAAAGATATAGATAATAGAGACATTGTTTTTAAAAGCCATACTGTTATTTATTCGCGAAAACAGATCGCATGCAGTATTCAGGTGTCCGGACACATTTTCCCCAAATATCGCATGAAACAACTGATTCACCCTCTCTATTTGTGCTGTTTACCATAACCATTAAGTGAAAGTAAAAGAAAATCACACATTTTGTGTTGTCCCCAGAAAAGTAATAGAGGGGAAATGAGGGCACAGATGGCAAAACAAAACAAAAAAAACTGACAGGGGTTATAACCCTCCCTTACTCTATCCAAAATGAAAAAAAAAGCAATTTGCAAGTTGCTCTAGAGGTAAAGCTTCACTTTACAAAAGAATACCCAATGGATGATGGAAGTCAGCAGAACTCCCCCTCATTTACTAAGCTCTGGGGCAACTTCACTTGCAAAGTGCTCAGTCTATGTGCCTTTAGTAAATCAACCCCATTACATTTAGTAAATCCACCCCATTACAGGTAGTAAAATATACTTATTTTGTCCTGTCATTTCACCAGGTTTTTAAAGACTTTTTTTGTGAATATACACGCATGTACGTCATTTGCTGCAAAAAAACACCTCCCAATCACTCCAAACCTAATACAATCTACAGGCCTGGTTGGAGCCCGGGCTGAGGCTGTCATACAAATTCTTAAAGGGTTCTGCAGAAATTTGCGACTTTCAGGATGTTTCCCTTTTTTCCATTAGATGTCTAGAGCAGGGACGAGCTCTGTCCTTGTCTGCACCCCAAGCAGTTGCTACATAAGATGATCTGGTGGGACCTAGAGCGGCACCTGTAACTTTAGTTTGGGTCACAATCTACATGCATATCACAATGGTCTAATCCAGGGGTCATCAACCTTTTTCCACTTAAGGGCCGGATTCAATGTATGTGAATGCATGGAGGGCCGCATTCACCTGCTAATAAAGGAAGATAACATTACACAGCCCCCGCACCTCTGGCCCCCTTTACATTACACATTCCCCCACACCTCTGGACCCCTTTACTTTACACAGCCCCCCGCACCTCTGGACCCCTTTACATTACACAGCCCTGCACCTCTGGACCCCTTTACATTACACAGCCCCTGTACGTCTGGACCTCTTTACATTACACAGCTCTCTCTGAATATTACACAGCCCCCCAACTGTGTAAGCATAGTGGGATGGGCACTTTAAATTTTTATTTTTTCTTATTTATTTATTTTTTACACTGTTCCTTTGAAACAAAAATTCTGATCACTTTTATTGCTTTCATAAGGAATGTAAACATCTCTTGTGACAGTAATAGGCAGTGACAGGTACTCTTTATGGAGTGATCTGAGGTCTATAAGACCCCAAATCCCTCCTTTGCACTTAAAAGCATTCAAAAGGTCAAGTTTAGCTATCATGACATTGCTTTCGGGTTACTAGATCCGAGACCCAATCAAAGCCGATTCCAGCTGCGCTTGGGTCTTCAGCCAGCCGGCGGACGTGCCGGCTGCTTGCTCGGGCCTCCTGGTGGAATGGGAGAGCCCGGGCAAGATGTGGAAGGCGGCAGGAGGGAGGGAACGTTCCTTCCCCCTGCTTGGGATAACATGCTTCTTATCCGCATCGGTTGTTATCCCAAGAAAGCCAACCATCGGCTATAAAAATGTCTACGGGCCGGATGTGCGTGAATTCATCACGTGCACTAACGGGCCAGACATTTAACGGCTGCAGGCCTGGTGCGGCCCCCGGACAGTAGGTCGCCGACCCCTGGTCTAATCCCTTCTTAGAACATATGTCATATGTAGTGGTGATACTTTATTTTTTCACAATTATTTTTAGAGATATCGTTTCACTGACAAGTTCTCACTGACATCATTGATCTTTTTAGCTATCTATAAGGGGGTAATTCTTTCCAGTGACCACAAGTCTAATCACACCACATCACACACCATCACACTAAGGTACCATGAGTTGTAGATAACGTAATTTTTAGCAGTAATGAAAGGTAATGAATGGTTAGAACCTCTGTCAGTTTTTTTTGTTTGGTTTTTTTTGCCATCTGTGCCCCATTGGGGAGATATCCTTTCACTTCCTGCCACACAGCCAAAACAGGAAGTGAGAGGAAATCCCTGCAAATTTAGGGAATCCCTTGGGGCCCCTCTTTGCTTCGTGAATGGAGCCCACTGTAAATGTCAAAGTTCCTGAGGAACCGGACGAAAGTTGCTCAGTGCCCTTGCCAGCCCCACTCTGATTGGAAATTTTTTGTCTAAACAGCAGCTACATCAGATTAGGCTGCTATTTGGGAAGGTATTTTGACAACCAACAGGAACAGCTAGCCAAATACAACAGCAATAGCAGGAGATTACTCCATCCGTGTTGTTTATGGTTAGCTTTACTAGATGTAATAGGCTGAGATTAAAGCGGTTGTATACCTTTTTTTTTTTAAACAATCTTTTTATTGAAATTTTTGCATGTAAAACCAATACATTAACAGTAACCCAAACCAGACGGGCAACGTACCCGTCCTTGATATGGCCACACAGGGCCCAAACATTGAAGAACTAACATAGTTCAACTACCCCCCCCTTTTTCCCTCCTCCCCCCCTCCCTGTCCCGACCCACTGCCACAACCTCAAGACTTTATTAATATTGGATATCTATACATATTTGCAGAATAAATGTGCACTGTCCTCAGCCTACACAGCTTAGTCATCTTTCTTTGCCCAGAGGATAATATCAGGAAGCAGCAACATATAAGATGAGACAGATTATCAATTAGTCTGGCAATTCTCACTCTAACTCACTTAAAACCCCATTTCCAGCCTACATTTGTTAAAGTTTAGCCCGCCGTTACCGATGCATCCAGCCATGCTTGCCATACTTTTGTACATTTTTTTGGACAACCTCTGGCTCTATAAGTAGCTTTATATAGAGGGATTGCTGAGTTGATTAAACCCTTCCAGAAAGAAATTGTAGGTGCAGCTGAGTTTTTCCAGTATGTTTTTCCAGTATCGCAACAGTATGGCTTTCCAGCCATAGAATAACCCTGTATTCAATAGTGTGCAATGTGCTAAAGAAGGCACCACTTCTTCCACTAAACCAATGAGACAGACCCTAGGAGTCAAAGGTACTGGGATGCCGAGCACCTCCGACAGACAAACTGTGACCTCCGTCCAAAAATTTTGAATTGCTGGACACCCCCAGAAGATGTGTTCAGCATCCGCCGGAGAGTGCGTGCATCTCCAACATTTGCCATCTGCTGACGGATATATGCGCGAAAGTCTAGCTGGGGTGAGATAAATTCGATGCAAAAATTTGAATTGGATTAAGCGATCCCTGGCTGAGACTAGATGTTTAAACGGGTGGTCCCACATATCTTCCCAATCTTCCCCTTGAATATTTGGAATTTCCATCTCCCATTTTTCCCTGCATCTGGATACCCCCTGTGGTGTTTTCCTAAATAGAGCTTTATATATTGTCGATAAAGGTTTAGTTAGTTCCCCTTCCATCAAAATGGTCTCAAGTGTTGAGGGGAGATATTCCACCCTTCTGTCCCCAAACTGCGCCATAAAAGCATGGCGCAGCTGCAGGTACCGAAAGAAAGTGGAATTCGGAAGACTGTGTCTTTCTTTGAGTTGGTCGAAGGTTAGAAGATCCCCTTCGCGCGCGATATCCTCTAGTTTTTTAATGCCCTTACCTGCCCATATTGTAGGATCTGGGATAGAGCAAAAGTGCGATAAATTTGGGTTGAACCATAACGGTGCTGATGGTGAGACTCTCAGATAACTAGGTGATACCAAGGTAGTGGTAATCTCCCATGCCCTTATGGTGGCTTTCATTGAGACAGTTATAGGAAAACTGGATTTTGAACCTCTGTAGAGAGCTAATCTCAAGCCCTTGTATGAACCCATGTGCGCCGCTTCGAACACAGTGGCAGAGTCCCCAGCATCTGCCGTTAGCCAGCATCTGGCAAACACCATCTGACCAGCCAGATAATATTTATGCCAGTCTGGGAGTGCCAACCCCCCCTGTCCCCACGGTTCTTGAAGGGTTTTTATATTAATTCTGGGTGATTTTGGATACCAGATAAAAGATCCTATTATTCCATCAAGGGTGGTACAAAAAGCCTTTGGGATCCAAGTGGCGTAAAAAATACAAAATAACAGATAAGAATTTCATTTTAATCAAACTAACTCTCCCAAGTAGCGAGAGGGGTAACTTTTTCCATATTTGGGTCTTTTGCTTTAACCTAGACACCAACGGAAGGAGGTTTAATTTCATATAATCGTGTATATTAGCCGTTATTTTAACCCCTAAATATGTGATAGAGGAAACCCATCTCAATGGAAGAGCATCATCTCTCCTGGCCTGTGCCTCTGGACCCAGCGGCAATATAGACGACTTGCTCCAATTCACCCGTAATCCTGAAAAAGTGGCAAATTTGTCCATAATTTTAAGAGCAGCTGTAAGAGAAGGCCCCGGGTCTCGTAGGAATAGGAGCAAGTCGTCCGCATAAAGCGCTACACATTCTTTAATAGTTCCCACTTGAACCCCTCCTAACTCACTGGACTGTCTTAGTGCCCTAGCAATAGGTTCCATCATTATTGCAAAAATAAATGGGGAGAGCGGACACCCCTGTCTAGTGCCCCTACCAATTTTAAAGAAATCAGAGACCAGGTAAGCCTATAATAAGGCTTACCTGTAGGTAAAAAAAATATCTCCTAAACCTGTAAGGTTTAGGAGATATTCCCCTCGCAATGAGCCGCTGACTGCAGCGGCACATGCGCACAGGGGATTCTCGGCTGACAGCCCAGCAAACTCCGGAGCTTGCCGGACAGAAGTCTCCCGCGCGCATGCGCGGGAGTGGCGACATCGCGGCTCCGGCCACTCACAGCGCCGGAGCCGCGATACCCGGAAGACACGCCGAGGGGAAATGTCTGCTCCCTCGGCGTGGACAGGGTAAGATGCACCTCGTTCTAAGGTAAGTATCTCATAATGAGCTAGTATGGGGTGCATACTAGCTCATTATGCCTTTTCCCTTGCAGGTGTAGGAAAAAAAAAAAAAAGCCAGCGGGTATACAACCGCTTTAAGGTGTATATCTAGACAAAACTTTTCGTTTTAGTTTTGGACAAAGTGGGGAAAGATGGGAACCTCTTTCATGTATTTACTGTTATCTAGGGCTCCAGTAGGGATCCCCTAACCCCCCCGATCCCTTTTGGCTAGATTTACAACCCCTGGAAAAAGTATGGAATCACCACTCTTGGAAAATGTTAATTCAAATGTTTAATTGTGTGAAAAAAAAAAAAAAATCACAGACATGCCTCAAGACTATTTTCATTTAACATACCAACCTTCTGGCTTTAACCACTTGCCGACCTCCGCATGTACATTTACGTCGGCAGAATGGCACGGCTGGGCAAATGGGTTTACCTGTACGTCCCTTTGAATCTGCCGCCGTGTGGTCACGTGCGCGCCGCCAGCGTCGCGCGCGCGACCCTCCTGCGAGCTCTGTCAGTAGGATCGCGGGTCCCGAGAACTCGATGTCCGCTGGGATGCCCGCTATTGTCTCACATAGCTGAAGAACGGGAAGATGCTAATGTAAACAAGCATCTCCCTGTTCTGCCTACTGACACTGTCACTGATCATAGCTCCCTGTGATCTGGAGCTATGATCAGTGACGTGTCACTCGTAGCCACGCCCCCTAACAGTTAGAATCACTCCCTAAGACACACTTAACCCCTTCCTAGCCAACTAGTGGTTAACCTCATCACTGCCAGTGTAATTTTTACAGTAATCAGTACAATTTTATAGCACTGATCGCTGTAAAAATGACAATGGTCCCAAAAATGTGTCAAAACTGTCCGATGTGTACGCCATAATGTCGCAGTCATGATAAAAATCGCAGATCGCCGCCATTACTAGTAAAAAAAAAAAATTATTAATAAAAGTGCCATAAAACTAACCCCTATTTTGTAGACGCTATAACTTTTGCGCAAAAATAAATGCTTATTTTGATTTTTTTTTTTACCAAAAATATGTAGAAGAATACGTATTGGCCTAAACTGAGGAAAAAAATTGTTTTTTTATATATTTTTTGGGAATATTTATTATAGCAAAAAGTAAAAAATAATGAGTTTTTTTTTCAAAATTGTCGCTCTATTTTTGTTTATAGCGCAAAAAATAAAAACCGCAGAGGTGATCAAATACCACTAAAAGAAAGCTCTATTTGTGGGGAAAAAAGGACATCAATTTTGTTTGGGAGCCATGTCACACAACCGCGCAATTGTCAGTTAAAGCAACGCAGTGCCGAATCGCAAAAAGTGCTCTGGTCTTTGGCCAGCCAAATGGTCCGGGGCTTAAGTGGGTAAGAAACAGTTAAGAAAAGAAAATAAAAAAGAAAGAAAACTGTAGTCAGTTGCAACTGTTTTTGCAGTTTAAGCATATAAATATGGAATCACTCAATTCTGAGGAAAATATTATGGAATCACCATACAGTTCTATAACAAACATTTGCATCAGATTACATCCTGAAAAATTATGTCATCATCACCAAACATCCTTTCAATTGATGGAATAAGATAAGTGTCCAAAATCTCAATATAAACTTGTGCATTTATTGAATATTTAATTCATCTCCCCCGTACCTTTACCTGACATGCATTCCCATATAATCAATGATTGTCGAAATTTGTTTGCATGTTTTCTTCAGGCGGTCGTCTTTATATATTTAATTGGAACGCACCAAACAAAAGTTCCAGCATCATCACCCTGCCCAATGCATATTCATATTTCATCACTGAATATCACTGTCATCCAGTCATCCACAGTCCATGATTGCGTTTCTTTAGCTCGCTGTAACCCTGTTTTTTTTCTGTTTTGGTGTTAATGATGGTTTTCGTAAATCCCATTTCCTTTAGGTCCTTTCAATTTGATCACAGACATTGACTCCAGTTTCTGACCTTCTGTTCCTCATTTGTTTTGTTGTGCATTTTCTGTTTGTAAGGCATATTGCTTTAAGTTTTCTATCTTGACGCTTTGATGTCTTCCTTGGTCTACCAGTACGCTTCCCTTTAACAACCTTCCCATTTTATTTGTACTAACGAAAACCAACCAAAACAGGGTTACACTGGGCTAAAGAAAAGCAATCACGGACTGTGGATGACTGGATGAAAGTGATATTCAGTGATGAATTATAAATCTGCATTGGGCAGGGTGATGATGCTGTAACTGTTGTTTGCAGCTGTTTCAATGAAATGTATGAAGACGACCGCCTGAAGAAAACATACAAATTTCCACAGTCATTGATGATATTGGGTTGCTTGTCAGGTAAAGGTACGGGGGAGATGACAGTCATTAAATCTTCAATAAATGCACAAGTTTATATTGAGATTTTGGACACTTTTCTTATTCCATCAATTGATAGGATGTTTGGTGATGATGACATCATTTTTTAGGATGTAATTTCAGTAATTTCAGTTTCTTTGTTTTAGAACTGCAAAGTACATGACGATTCCATAATATTTTCCTCAGAGTTTATTATTTTTTTCCTCTGCTTGATCTGCAAAACTGACTGAAAATATGCAACTGACTACAGTTTTCTATCTTTTTTTTTTCTTTTTTTAACTGTTTCTTAAAGCCAGAAGGTTGGAATGGTAAATGAAAATGTATTTTTATGAGGAGGTAAGTAAAACCTTGGACAGAGGGGTGACTGTGGAAGTGGTATACTTGGATTTTGGAAAAACGTTTGATACAGTTCCCCACATAAGACTAATGTGTAAGGTAAAGTCTACAGGCTTGGAAAGATCAATTTGTAAATGGATAGAAAACTGGCTAAAAAAAACAAAATCAGAGAGTAGTGGTTAATGATTCTTACTTTGAATGGTCTAAGGTTATCAGTGATGTACCCCAAGGTTCAGTGTTGGGACACTTACGTTTTAATATACTTATAAATGATATTGGGTCTGGGATTAAAGGTACTTATTTCTGTCTTTGCAGATGACACTAAACTATGCAGTGGAATAAGGTCCTTACAGTATGTCTCCAATTTACAAGCTGACCTCAATGCACTGTCTAATTGGGCGACTATGTAGCAGATGAGGATTAATGTTGAGAAATGTAAAGTAATGCACTTGGGGGCTAAGAATATGCATGCATCATACATACTAGGGGGAGTACAACTGGGGGAATCAATGGTGGAGAAGGATCTGGGGGTTTTGGTAGATCATAAGCTCAGTAATATCATAAAATGCCAAGCTGCGGTTTCCAATGCGAGCAAAGTCCTTTCTTGTATTAGGAGAGGTATGGACTGCAGAGAGAGAGAGAGAGATCATTTTGCCCCTGTACAAATTAGTAAGATCTCATCTGGAATTTGCAGTTCAGTTTTGGGCACCAGTTCTCAAAAAGGATATCGGGGAACTGGAGAAAGTGCAGAGAAGGGCAACCAAATTGATAAGAGGCATGGAGGAGCTCAGCTATGACGAAAGATTAGAGGAACTGAATTTATTCTCTCTTGAGAAGAGGAGATTAAGGAGGGATATGATCAACATGTACAAATACATAAGTGGTCCATATAGTGAACTTGGTGTTGAGTTATTCACTTTAAGGTCATCACAGTCATATCACAGTCATATCCGATCAGCCCCTAACCTGTCCACCTTTAGGAGATCCCCAAAAACTCACTTATTCAGGGAAGCCTATCCCACACCAACAACTGCTCCCGAGCCACCCCCATCAAATCCTTCCCTGCATCTCTTACCTTTTGTACCACCACCCTCTCCCTTTAGAATGTAAGCTCTACAAGCAGGGCCCTCCTGTCCCTTCTGTATTGAACTGTACTGTAATTGTGCTGTCCCCCCTCTACATTGTAAAGCGCTGCGTAAACTGTTGGCGCTATATAAATCTTGTATAATAATAATAATAATATTCACAGAGGACAAGGGGGCACTCTTTATGTCTAGAGGAAAAAATTTTTAATCTTCAAATATGGAAAGGTTTCTTCACAGTAAGAGCTGTGAAAATGTGGAATAGACTTCCTCCAGAGATAGTTCTGACCAACTCAGTAGATTGCTTTAAAAAAAGGCCTGGATTCTTTCCTAAATGTACATAATATAACTGGGTACTAACATTTAAAGGTAAAGTTGATCCAGGGAAAATCCGATTGCCTCTTGGGGGATTAGGATGGAATTTTTTTTCCTGCTGTACAAAATCGGAGCATGCTCTGCTGGGGTTTTTCACCTTCCTCTGGATCAACTGTGGGTGAAGGATTGTGTATATGGGATTGTATGATTTTTTTTTGGTTGAACTAGATGGTCTTTTTTCAACCTGAATAACTATGTAAATATGAAAATAGTTTTGAGGCATGTCTGTGATTAGTTTTTTTTTCTACACAATTAAACAATTGAATGAACATTTTTCATTTTTTTGCCAGGGGTTGTATAAAGCAGTGAAAATGACAGGAGAATATTCCAGGTCCATGTGATTGATTCTCCACTGAGAATGTTTGGTGAAAGTCGCATTCACTGCAATATACATAGGCCCCTTACTGTTGGACTAAGAACAGTTTTGCTAGACAGGCAGTGAAAGGAAACTGCAACATCAACACAGGCAGAAATAAAATGCTTTTAAGAGAGGTTCCAATCCTTCCCTACTCTTTTTTTATATTGGCTAGACAAACACTTTAAAGGTTAAGTTCACCTTTACCAAAAAACTGCCATACAGAAATGGGGCTTCTGTAGATGAAAACAAACTATGCTGCCCCAGGCTCCCTGATCGTGAATGAATGAAGGAAGTGTCAGTGTCTGTCCAGTGTCCACTATACAGCAGCACCTTGTACTGTGATCTGTGATCGGACTGCAGGTGGTGGGAGGGAGGGGGGGGGGGGGGGGGGGGTGACCTGCTTCTTCTGTGCCCTGGGAATCAAACTTTAGTCATTCACCCGACATGTGCTCATTACACATCATCAATATCTATCTATCTATCTATCTATCTATCTATCTATCTATCTATCTATCTATCTATCTATCTATCTATCTATCTATCTATCTATCTGTATCTGTGTGTATATATAGATTTGTAGTCAGAGTCTTCACTTGGAAATGTGATAATCCTAACTACCAAGATCTGAGGTGTGCCTTGGCCTGGCTGGTCAGTATGCCTAAAAGAATGCATACCCTGAATGGATATAAATGAAATGTAAATGAAATAATGAAAGTATGGGGGAACGAGTGTGTGGGAACCCGGAAATGATCAGACGAAGGATCTGATGGAGGAGGAGGAGGGATATATAGCCCTCAGACTCCTCCTACAAATTCAGGCTAGCCTGCGGCCAGCCTTCTGACTTGTAGTCAGAGTCTTCACTTGGAAATACGATAATCCTAACCACCAAAACCTGAGGTGTGCCTTGGCCTGGCTAGTCAGTATGCCTAAAAGAGGGTAAAAAGAGACACAAAGTAGGTGTGATGTGAAAGCTTCCATGAAGGGCCAACAACAGCCATCCGTCCAGAAAATAGCGAAAGCCTGGAAAAGGTATGTAACAGCTAAAACAGGAGGAACCCCGGCACCCCATGTACCTGATGATGAAAGAAGGGACCCCCATTTCGTGACCCACAAAAGTTGCCTCCGATCACAACGAATATCCAGAAAGGGGTTTAGAATATCAGCCCAATATGGAAGGTAAATCTGGACATGAGAACAAACTGTTTGCGGTGAGAGGATGCATGGGGAAGGGAGAAAGAGCTGACCAGGGGAATATTGCAGAGAAGGACGTTTACTTGAATCCGATACCGTTCCTGTGGTACGATAATGACCATGAACCCCTAGCTTGTCCCTCCATTCTAATTATGGGGAAGTTGTAAGCGTAGCAAAAGGGAATTGCCTAGAGCACTGACTGGTAACTGTGCCAAGGGTAGGAGACAGGAAGTCTGAAACACTACGAAAACCTAGCCGGTAACTGGTAGCTGTGCCAAGAGAACAACCCTGACTACCCTGTCATGGTTTAGAGAGGGTGAGCTGCAAAAATGGACAGACTGACAGGAGTTTGTAGGGGCCTGAAATGCTGGTCACCTGATAGATACTTGATAGTGTTGGCAGATGTCCAAATTGCAGAGGCAATATGCAGCGAAAGCCAGAGACATGAACCTATGAACGCTACCCACTCATGGTAGAAGCCCTCGGAATACTCTGGATAAAGAACCATAGGCCAGATTGATCGCCTGTGACTAGGCTAGCCCCTAGTTCCACATGCCACTGTGAAGAAATGCCAGCCTCGCCTGCAGGCACACTGAGAAGAGTAGGAGCCGGGTTCGCAGCTGACACCTCCGCTCTAGTGGAGTGGGCTATGATCCCCTCCACCTGTCTAACAATTGTAGCATGGACGTAAAGAGCGCATTAAGTACTGCATGAAACTGGGTTAAGAATCATGCATAGAAACATATTCTGTGCTGGTAGCTGGAAGAGGTTGGGACGGAGTTGGGAAGAACAACCTAAAAAATACTGCCCCCCAGCAGAGGCCGGGAAAGGGGTACACCAGTGATAAAACTCAGCCATGAGTTTGGTATGGTCCCATCTCTACCTAATGGGGTGCTACCATGCACTGAACCCGCATGTGATGATGGAGAGATGAATGTGAGTTTGTCGCTTCCGGAACGCGCATCATGCTCTGATCTAAGGAAACAAAAACTAGAGAAAAGAGAGCAGACAACCAACCCATGAACAACAACACCCCTGCGAACCTGACAAGTATGAGGATGTAGGTGCAGAAATGACAAGACCAACAGCGCGTGAATGTGAACCTAATGACAACCACCCTAGTGTATGCAGTAAGCGAGCCCAAGCAACCTGCAGCGCCAAGACAGGTAATTAAAAAGAAACACTCAGGGCTGATGTACCCACAGACCGTGGTGGGTAGTAGTAAAGGTGTCAACGGTCAACGTGCATGTGTGACGTATGTTATACGGGCGAGAAGATTGTGGTACGACAATCAATTAAAAACAAAACCTCAGCCCGTATGGATCCGTAGACGTGACAGACCCTGGATGTGAGCCCTAGCTAACAGAATTGCTATGAACAAAGTACTACAACAGGAATGCTACGAATGAAAGGCTACGACAGAAAACAGAGATAGGTAGCAAAACTGAACCCTCAGGGCTAGTGTACCCACAGACCGTGGTGGGTAGTCGTACAAGCGTAATGAAATTAAATGTGCATCGTATGACGTATGTTATATGGGCGAAAAGATTGTGGGACGACAATCAATTTAAACGAAACCTCAGCCCGTATGGAACCGTAGATATGACAGACCTTGGATATGAGCACTAGCTAACAGAAATGCTACGAATGAAAGGCTATGACAGAAAACAGAGACAGGTAGCAAACTGAAACCCTCAGGGCTATTGTATCCACAGACCGTGGTGGGTAGTCGTACAGTTGTAATGAAATGCACGTGCATCGTATGACGTAAGTTATATGGGCGAGAAAAATGTGGTCAAACGTTTAAAAACGAAACGTCAGCCCGTATGGATCCGTAGACGTGACAAAAATCGCTACGACAGGAGAAATGCTACAACAGGAAAATCGCTACGAATGAAAACTCCACCGGAAAATGCTACGACAGGAAAAACGCAGACAGGAAAATCACTACGAAATGAAAGCTACACAGGAAAATCGCTACAAATGAAAGCTACACAGGAAAATGCTACGAACCAAATGCTATGACAGGAAATGTTACAAATGAAAACTACACAGGAAATAAATACGACAGTAAAATTGTTACGACTGAAAAGCTATGACAGGAAACGCAATGAATGAAAGCTACATGGGAAAATGCTGCGACAGGAAAAAAACCACTACGAATGAAAGCTACACAGGAAAAAAACACTACGACAGGAAAATCATTAAATAAAGTCAATGGTTCCGCGCTTAGGAAAAAAGGGGAACTGCAGCCCCCCGACAAAGAATATCACCTTAGTGAAATTCAAGCAATCGAAATTCTATTATGGGGGAATTGGCGCTGTTCAAAAAGGTATTCAGCAAATAATAAATATTAAATAAATATTTAAATTAATACCAATCAGTGATTAAAAGGTGAATCAATAATATATAAATGCTTCAGGTGAAAATGTACCCTAAATACACTAATGTGCTATAAAGTGCAAAGTGCAAGAAAATATGTGATCTGAATATATGGAATAAATACAATTAATGTGAATAAAATAAATAAATCACGGACAGTGATATAAAACATCAAATAACATGTTATAAAAAAAGTCTTTCGAATAACTCCACAATAAACCACTGTGAAAGAATGATACAAACCACAAAATGTGATATGAAAAATACTGGGTGTGAAAAATAAAAAACTCTGTGTCCTGAAAAAAGATTCAGGGGTTAGGCGCTCTGGTGAGTGAGGGCATGAATGGGGTTGCAGTTGAAGATGGGGAGCACTTGTTGAATCACCATATCAAGAATTATTTTTGGATTGATACACCATAGTTTTTTTCACAGACTGTATTCATCTTTTTTCAGGACACAGAGTTTTTTATTTTTCACATCCAGTATATTTCATATCACATTTTGTGGTTTTTATCATTTTTTCACAGTGGTTTATTGTGGAGTTATTCGAAAGACTTTTTTTTATAACATGTTATTTGATGTTTTATATTACTGTCAGTGATTTATTTATTTTATTCACATTAATTGTATTTATTCCATATATTCAGATCACATATTTTCTTGCACTTTGCACTTTATAGCACATTAGTGTATTTAGGGTACATTTTCACCTGAAGCATTTATATATTATTGATTCACTTTTTAATCACTGATTGGTATTAATTTAATATTTATTTAATATTTATTATTTGCTGACTACGACAGGAAAATCGATACGAATGGTAGCTACACAGGAAAAAAGCTATGAATGCAAGCTACACAGAAAAATGCTACAACAGGAAAATGCTACGACAGGAAAATCGCTACGAATTAAAGCTACACCGGATACGACAGGAAAATCACTATGAATGAAAGCAACACAGGAAAAAAGCTACGAATGCAAGCTACACAGGAAAACGCTACGACAGGAAAATGCTACGAACTAAATGCTATGACAGGAAAAAACGCTATGAATGAAAGCTACACAGAAAAATGCTACGACAGGAAAATCGCTATGAATGAAAGCTACACAGGAAAATGCTACAACAGGAAAATCGCTACTAATGAAAGCTACACCGGATACAACAGGAAAATCACTACGAATGAAAGCTACACAGTAAAATGCTACAACAGGAAAACCGCTACGAATGAAAGCTACACCAGATACGACAGGAAAAGTGCTAGCTATACAGGAAAACGCTACGTCAGGAAAACGCTACGAACGAAATGCTACGAATAAAAACTGTACAGGAAAAGCTACGACAGGAAAATGCAACAAATGAAGCTACACGGAAAAATGCTGCGACAGGAAAATCGCTACGACAGGAAAAATTGCTATGACAGGAATGCTACGAATGAAAGCTATGAATGAAAAGCTGCGAACGAAATGCCATGACAGAAATGCTACGATCAAAAAGCTGCGACAGGAATGCTGTGAACAACGACTGATGCTGACAGATTGTAGAAACCCACCCGGAAATGATCCGACGAAGGATCTGATGGAGGAGGAGGAGGGATATATAGCCCTCAGACTCCTCCTACAAATTCAGGCTAGCCTGCGGCCAGCCTTCTAATATATATATATATATATATATATATATATATATATATATATATATATATATATATATATATAGTTATATATATATATAGTTATATATATATATAGTTATATATATATATAGATATATATATATATATATATATATAGATATATATAGATATATATATATATATATATATATATATATATATATATATATATATATATATATACACACACAGATAGATATATACAGACACACATATATATATATATATATAGATATATACAGACACACATATATATATATATATATATAGATATATATATATATATATAGATATATATATATATATATATATATATATACATACATATATACATACATATATATATACATATATATATACATATATATATATATATATATGTGTGTATATGTATATATCTATCTATCTGTGTATATCTATCTGTCTGTATATATCTATCTATCTGTATCTATCTATCTATCTGTATCTATCTATCTATCTGTATTTGTAGTCAGAGTCTTCGAGTGAGAAAGTGATACTCCTAAGCACCAAGGCCTGAAGTGTGCCTTGGCCTGGCTGGTCAGTATGCCTGAAAGAGGGCAAAAAGATACAAATTTAGGTGAATAAGGGAAAGTAACAATCCTTCAAGTGGAGTAGCGTGCGCCCGGATGGCAACAGTATGTATCCGATAAGTATCCGCTATGCCAGGAGAACCCCCCCCCCTCGACTCCTGATTTGGTGATGAGACGGAACCCCCTATAGAACCTGCGAAGCTACCCAGAACCCAACTAAACGTCCCGTGAAAGATTGGATAGAGCCTGAAGCCCGAGACAACCCAGACATGAGAATGAACTGCTTGTGAATGAGAGGATACGCGGGGGAAGGGGAGCAATGGCTGGCTCGAGGAGCCCCTGCAAAATGATGGCAGAGAAGATCGAAACTTCAAACAGACACCAGTGAAGTGCTCAGTGAAACCCCCCCCCCCCAACCCCCGGCCTACCCATACTGGTATGGGGAAGTGCGAGGGTGAGTGCAAAAGGACAACTGGCAGGAGTTCAAAATGCTGAATACCTGAAGGATGTGATGGAGTAGGTGGATGAGGTCCATGCACTATTGCAATAATCATTGTCAACATGGAGAAACCATGCCAGGCACAGAACACTGGTCCCACCTGATTCAATCGGGTCGTGCTGCCTGTGACCTGACAACCGAGTCTGAATCCTGAACCGAGGAAGGAGGGCCAGACTCCACCCCAGGGAAATAAGTCCCATGGCATGATACAGTCATACCCAAAGTGACTGAAACCCCTACCTGGAACAGGCTGGGGATCGGAAAAGATGACTTAACTGACATCCCTGAGCAATCCTCCAGGCAACATCCTAGACGAGATCAGAGCCGAGAGTGGAATCCAGAATCATGATGACGTTTGCCCAAACCTACCACTTAAGGACCGTCAAGGGGATGATGGATGCCAATACAGCCCAACCTGAGAACACAAACTAGAGAAATGACAGACAACCAGACATGAGAACAACAATGCCCCTCTGTGTCTACCTAAGTATGAGAACATGAGCAGAAATGTCAAGACCACTGAGAACCTGATGACGGACCCCCCCCCCCCCCCCGTGTAAGTAGTAAGTGAGCCCGAGTAACCTGCAGCGCAGAGACAGGTAATTAAACTGAAAACTCAGGGCTACCCACCACAGACCGTGGTGGGTAGTTGTACAGGTGTTGTGAAAGTGCATTGTATGACGTATGGTATACGGGCGAGAAGATTGTGGTCAACAATCATTAACAAACGAAACCTCAGCCCATATGGATCTGTAGACGTGACAGATCCCGACATGTGAGCCCTAGCTAACTGACCTAGGTACAACATGAACATAGATACGATGAGACATGACAACCAATGAACATAAAACAGCTACCGGAGTATATGCTGTGGCTGAAAAACAACGCCCCTCTGAGAAACGCTGAAGCTAAAACGCCGAGGCTGACGCGCTATGACAGAAATGCTGAGACTGAACACTGAGGCAGAAACGCTATGACAGAAATCCTGGGGCAGAAACGCAAGGACAGCAACGCTATGACAGAAAATGTTATGACAGAAATGCTGAAACTGAACGCTGAGACAGAACGTAATGACAGAAATCCAGGGGCAGAAACGCTGAGACTGAAACGCTGAGACTGAAACGCTGAGGCAGAAATGCAATGACAGAAATCCTGGGGCAGAAACGCTGAGACAGAAATGCAATGACAGAAATCCTGGGGCAGAAACACTGAGGCAGAAATGCCATGACAGAAATTCTAGGGCAGAAACGCTGAAGCAGAAATGCCATGACAGCAATCCTGGGGCAGAAACGTTATGACAGAATGCTGGAACTGAAATGCTGAGGCAGAAATGCAATGACAGAAATCCTGGGTCAGAAACGCTATGACACAAATGCTGAGACTGAATGCCGAGACAGAAATGCTGAGACTGAACGCTGAGACAGGAATACTGAGACTGAACGCCGAGACAGAAATGCTGAGACTGAATGCTGAGACAGGAATGCTGGGACTGAACGCAAAGACAGAAAAGCTGGGGCAGAACACTATGACAGAAACACCATGACAGACAAACGCCATGACAGGAAAAACGTCATGACAGAAAAAACGCCATGACAGAAAAACGCCATGACAGAAAAACGCCATGACAGAAAAACGCCATGACAGAATTCCTGGGGCAGAGATGCCATGACAGAAATCCTGGGGCAGAGACGCCATGACAGAAATCCTGGGGCAGAGACGCCATGACAGAAATCCTGGAGCAGAGATGCCATGACAGAAATCCTGGGGCAGAGACGCCATGACAGAAATCCTGGGGCAGAGACGCCATGACAGAAATCCTGGAGCAGAGACGCCATGACAGAAATCCTGGGGCAGAAACGCCATGACAGAAATACTGGGGCAGAAAATGCTATCACAGAAACCCTGGGGCAGAAACGCTATGACAAAAATGCCGAGACTGTACGCCAAGACAGAAATGCTGGGGCAAAACGCTATGACAGAAATGCTGGGGCAGAACGCTATGACACACATACTGGGGCAGAACGCTATGACACACATGCTGGGGCAGAATGCTATGACACACACGCTGGGGCAGAACGCTATGACACACATGCTGGGGCAGAACGCTATGACACACATGCTGGGGCAGAACGCTGTGACAGAAATGCTGGGGCAGAACGCTGTGACAGAAATGCTGGGGCAGAATGCTGTGACAGAAATGCTGGGGCAGAACGCTGTGACAGAAATGCTGGGGCAGAACGCTGTGACAGAAATGCTGGGGCAGAATGCTGTGACAGAAATGCTGGGGCAGAACGCTGTGACAGAAAAGCTGGGGCAGAACGCTGTGACAGAAATGATGGGGCAGAATGCTATGACCAGAATGCTGGGGCAGAACGCTATGACGAGAATGCTGGGGCAGAACGCTATGACCGAAATCCTGGGGCAGAAATGCTATGACAGAAATGCCGAGACTGAACACCGAGACAGAAATGCCGGGGCAGAACGCTATGACAGAAATGCTGGGGCAGAATGCTATGACCGAAATGCTGTGGCAGAACGCTATGACCGAAATGCTGGGCTAGAACGCTATGACCGAAATGCTGGGCCAGAAACGCTATGACAGAAATGCCGAGACTGAATACAGAGACAGAAATGCCAGGACAGAACGCTACGACAGAAATGCTGGGGCAGAAACGCCATGACAGGAACGCTATGACAGGAATGCTGGGGCAGAACGCTATGACAAATGCTGGGGCAGAACGCTATGACAAATGCTGGGGCAGAACGCTATGATAAAAACGCCGGGGCAGAACGCTATGACAAAACACTGGGGCAGAACGCTATAGCAAAAACTCATGGTGCAGAAACACTACGATGAAAACACTGACCAAAGAAAACAAAAATGAAGTAAAAGCAGCAATGTATGTGGTTTACATCCTCCCTGGCCTGCCAGCCTCCCAGGAATGTGAAGCCCTGCTGACAATGAATGTGACCTTATGTGCTTGAGAATAACATGTGGGTGGTAGTACTGGCAGATGTAGAATAGTGCTTACCTTGGATGACCAAACAAGATGTGGTCGATGTACAGTAAAACATATTGTCCCTATTGCGTGTCTGACTGCAGCGATGTAGGGAGAAAGGAGCTGACGGGCGGCTGATACCCCCCCCCCCGCGGGAACATCGGGAGAAGCGGGCGGCCCCCTCGTGGAGCCAGCTCTGAGCAGGAGAGAGGAGCTGCCAGGCGGCCGAATCACCCACACCCCCCTCCCCCCGAACACCGGGCAGCCCCCACGTGGAGCCAGATTGGCCCATTAAAGGAGCTGGCAGGCGGCGGAAACACCCCTCCCCCCGAGGGAACACCAGGCGGCCCCCACGTGGAGCCAGATCCGCCCAGGAAAAGGAACTGGCAGGCGGCCGATACACCCCCCGGAACACCGGGAGGAGCGGGCGAGTGGCCCCCTCGTAGACCAAAATGATGAGAAGGTGGGTGGGTGGTGGGACTCCCCGGTGGTGCCCGGCATGAGCATGGAGAGAGGTTCAGCAAGAACCCGGAAGTGACGTGTGTCGGCGTAACCCAGAAACGCAGACGACACCTGGCCTTGACAGAGGAGGAGGCTTAAATAGCCCTCTCGGACTCCTCCCACAAATAAAGGCTAGCCTCCGGCCAGCCTTACACATATCTTCTGTGTCTGTCTATCTATCTTTCTATCTGTCTATCTATCTATCTATCTATCTATCTATCTATCTATCTATCTATCTATCTATCTATCTATCTATCTCTCTCTCTATCTATCTATCTATCTATCTATCTATCTATCTATCTATCTATCTATCTATCTATCTATCTATCTATCTATCTATCTATCTATCTATCTATCTATCTATCTATCTATCTATCTATCTTTCTATCTATCTGTGTCTGTCTGTATCTGTATGTCTCTGTATGTTTCTGCCTGTCTGTCTATCTATCTATATCTATCGATCTGTCTGTAGGCCCTATGGCGGGGGGGGGGGAATTGGTTGGGGCTTTGTTTGCGCCCCCCCCCCCCCAAAAAAAATGGAGCACCAGCCGCCACTGCTATTCACCTTCATCACAGGAGTGAGCTCTCAAATGCTGAGCACAGAGCTGCAGCATCAGGGGAGAGAAAGAGCATGTGAAGTGGTTTGAATTAAGGGAATCAGCTCGCTTTTGTAATGGTGATTGGTGAAGGTGAATAGTAACAGCTAGGTGTCTCTTAGCAACATTCTTAGCATCATGCTTTAACTACTTCAGCTCCAGAAGGTTTACCCCCTTTCATGACCAATCCATTTTTTTGCGATACTGCACTGTGTTAACTTAACTGACAATTGCGCGGTCGTGCAACACTGTACCCAAATAAAATTTATGTCCTTTTTTCCCCACAAATAGAGCTTTTTTTCTGGTGGTATTTGATCATCTCTGTGCTTTTTATTTTTTGTGCTATAAACAAAAAATACTGACAATTTTGAAAAAAAAAACAATATTTTTTACTTTCTGCTATAAAACAAATCCAATAAAAAAAAATTTAAACATAGAATTTCTTCATAAATTTAGGCCAATATGTATTCTGCTACATCTTTTTGGTAAACCACCTATAACCAGTGGTAAATTAGTGACACTAATACAGTGATCAATGCTAAAAATATGCACTGTCACTGTGCTGATGACACTGGCTAGAAAGGGGTTAACATCAGGGGCAATCAAAGGGTTAAATGTGTGTCTAAAATGTGTTTAGTTACTGTGTGGGAGGTGCTTGTACCATGGGAAGGCAGAGATCCGTGTTCCTGCTTTGTAGGAAAACAGGATCACTACCTTCCCTACTGACAGAACGGCGATCTGCCTTGCTTAGGCAGACCGCCATTCTGTTTCTGTCCCAAACGATCGGTGGGTCCTGGCGAACATCGAGTCCACCGGACCCGCTGATTGGCTCCCGCTGTGTCCAATCACGGTGGGAGCAGGTCGCCAGTGGAGCGTGTGCGTGCCCCAAACTGAGAAGTAAAGAATCACTTACCTAGTAGGAGAGCCGCCTTGCCGCCATATATATACAGTATATGGTCGGCAAGCGGTTAAAGTCCCACTCTGGGATATTTTTTTTTTTTGTGATAGCTCCACCTACTAAGCATGGCAACCTTGCCACATAGAGGGAGATTCAATAAATAATTTTCAATGTATTTCTGGTAGTGTATATGTAGTCGGAAGCCTTGTGCCAAGGTCATGAAAACCCTGCAACCCTGCCATTGTTAGTACTGACACATGCAGTAAATTCAGGTAGTTCTTATTTGTTGCACTTATATGGTATGGTAAATTCAGAAAGAAATACTGCTATATCAGTGATAAGGAAAAATAAAACTCAGCCAATCAGGAGAGAGACGGGGTGGGGCTGAGGTGCAGCTCTGTGTCTGAATGGATACACAAAGCTGCAGCTCGGCTTGGGTGCCCCATGTCAAGCTACTTGTTGTGGGGCCATTCAACAGAAGGGAGGAGCCAGGAGCTCCAGCCAGGGACCCGAGAAGAGGAGGATCTGGGCTGCTCTGTGTAAAACCAACTGCACAGAGCAGGTAAGTATAACATGTTTGTTATTTTAGGATAAAAAAAAAAAAATGAGACTTTACAATTACTTGAAGTCCATTGTCGTGCTGGAAAGTCCATGAGTGTCCCATGCGCAGCTTTCATGCAGAAGAATGCAAATGGTCTGCCAGTATTTTCCTGATAACATGCTGCATTCATCTTGCCATCAATTTTCACAAGATTCCCCATGCCTTTAGAGCTCACCCCCCCCCAAAACATCATTGAGCCACCACCATGCTTCCCAATGGGGATGGTATTCTTCTCACTCTAGGCCTTGTTGACCCCTTTCCAAACATAGCTCTTATAATTGTGACTATAAAGCTCTATTTTGGCCTTGTCACTCCAGATTACAGTGTGCCAGAAGCTGTGAGGCATGTCAAGGTTTTGCCTGACATATTGTACCTGGGCTTTTTGTGGCATTGGTGCAGTAAAGGCTTCTTTCTGGCAACTCGACCATGCAGCTAATTTTTGTTCAAGTATCATCGTATTTTGCCCCTTGAAACAACCACACCATCTTTTTCCAGAGCAAGCGGTATTTCTCCTGTGGGTTTTTCTTTGTATTCTGAACAATTCCTCTGGCAGTTGTGCCTGCAATCTTTCTTGATCTACCTGACCTTGGCTTGGTATTAAGAGATCCCTGAATTTTCCACTTCTTAAAGCGGAGCAGCTGCTGACTTTTAAAACAAAGACACTTACCTGTCCAGGGCGCCCACGATGTCGGCACCCGATCTATCCCTTGGCTGTCGGGTGCTGCCGCCCCCATCTTTGGTAAGGGAATCAGGAAGTGAAGCCTTACGGCTTCACTTCCTGGTTCCCTACTGCGCATACGCAACTCGCGCAGCGCTATCCCACTGGTCTCTGCTGTCTTCTGGGACCTGTGTCTCTCCCAGAAGACAGCTGGGGGGGGGGACGGAGAAGGCGCCGGAAGTGGCGTAGATACCCAGGGTGGCTCGGGTATCTATGCCTGGAAATAGGAGCAAAATACCTGTATTAGGCAGGTATCTGCTCCCCCCCTGAAAGGTGCCAAATGTGTCACCGGAGGGAGGAACCGGAAAAGCGGAAGTTCCATTTTTGGGTGAAACTCCACTTTAATAAGTGATTGAACAGTACTGACTGGTAAATTCAAGGCTTCGGATATATTTTTATATCCTTTTCCATCTTTATAAAAGTTCCATTACCTTGTTACGCAGGTCTTTTTACAGTTCTTTTCTGCTCTCCATGGCTCAGTATCTGGCCTGTTCAGTGCATCCATGTGAGAGCTAACAAAATCATTGTCTATTTATACACAGACACTAATTGCAATTTAAAAAGCCACAGACGTGGGAAATTAACCTTTGATTGATATTTTAACTTGTGTGTGTCACATTGTGTGTCTGTACCAAGGCCAAACATTCCAGGGTATGTAAACTTTTGATCAGGGCCATTTTGTTGATTTCTGTTATTATTATTTAAAAAGGAGCTGTGATAATAAATGCCTTTATAAGATCGCTCTCCTAAAATAAAAGACAGTTTTTGGCATGATCAGTCATATTTTCAAAATCAATGTCAAAATGCCATGATTGCTGCCAGGGTACGCAAACTTTTGACCACAACTGTATAGTGTTGCATCTTTGAAATCATTTTGTGATAACATTTGTCTTTCCTCTGGAACCTGCCTGTAAAATCCCACCATTTCAAAGGAGAAATGCTGGAGACAGTTCTGTCACAGTTATATACACCTTATCGAAACATACTTGAATCTCTCGCAAGTTGCACTATTTGCTGCAGTACCGTTGGAAGATCCCTATGGCATTCTTTACAAATTTCAGGGACAGTTTATTGATATAGAGGGTGCCATTGATTTCATCACATCAGTACCACTCTCTCCATCATCATGGACCAAGGGGAAGACCGAAAAGACCCTTGACTATCTTGGAATTGAGCAGTAGAGGGTGACTACATTGCTGCATACAGTAGAATGTAGCCACCCTCTAACAGTTTTTTTTTAAACAAGTTTAAAAAAGTTTTTTTGAGTTTAGTGTCACTTTAATGCATTCACAGGATTAAGGTATGCTCCAGTACAATTACAACCCCCCTAACATTTACCTGCTACACACCATCATTCTTGTCACAGCTGCTGGGTCCTCCATGTGCCACACCATTCCCCCAAGCCTCCTGATTGCAGAGGGGAGGAGAGCATAAGGTATTGACTGACTCCTGCAGCTGTCCTGCAGCTGTCTGTCAGGAGCTAGAAGGAGGGAGCAGGGGTGTGGCTTACCTGGTGCTGTGTGCTTCAATGGACACACAAAGCCCTGTTAGGGAGTGCACACATCAGGGACCTGTATTTTTTATGGAAGCAGACAATACATTATAATACTTAAAAAGGGTTTAGTATAACTTTAAATTTTCTTCCACAACAACAGATAATATTATAATAGTAGTAATAGTATATGTAGCACCCTGGAGCAGGGATGCTCCTCACAAGTTAACTTGCCAGGAGTAGTCCACATGGTCGATTGTTAGAGATCCATTGATTTCTCTCTAAGTTTGGCCTTATTGCACTTTTCTCTTCTACCACCAGGTGACCGGGTACTTGGTGGTACTAGATATAAGAACGGCAACTCAAGGTCAGGTTATGGATATATGGGGTATCTCAGCCAATGGGCAGGTGTTTTCTTGGATTCCTTGGCCTGCTGGGAGAATCTAAATATTCAGGTGGAGTTAGGTGATCTATGTTCTGTGCCACCCATACAGCCGTCTGGGTGAACGTGTGTCGTGTTGCCCTGGGCTGCTAGGCCGAAGATTGGGCCTATCCCGGGGCATCTGGCTGCTAGGCTGTCTGAGGCCTATCCAGAAGCAAGAGAGAGCAGCGCAGGGTTGGGATTGCGGCTTGCAGTCCAACCAGAAGTGACGGTTCTGCCGACTGGAGAATCTGTCAGTGTTCGGAGGTAGAGGAGAAGCTGTCGCCACAAAGGAACCGTCCGCCTTATTACCAGGGACCACAGTGAGTAACTGAAGCAAGTACCAGAGTTACATTCTCACCGAACGGGCACGTTGGAGAATCTGGAAACTTCAAACGGTGATCAAGTCAGGGACCCAGCCAGCAGAGGAGACGCTTGCAGAGCAGCCCTGTGTGTCAAGTCAGGGACCGAGCAGGCCAACAGGGGTGAAGCTTGAGAAGTATTGGGAGTGCCAAGCTAGGGAGCCAGCAGAAAAGCGGGGTGATGCTTGAGCAAGATACCACCGTGAAGATTGGAGGAACTCAAGGGATTCATGGCAGTAAATCAGAGGGTCTAGTGAGAGACCAGGAGCTCAGTGGGCTAAAGAACTAAAAGTTTGTAAGAGAAATAAACATCTCTTTTGCATTCAAGAAGTGTCTGGCACCCAATAACTTCCACCTTGCACCCACTATGCCTCACAACCCACCACATACTGAAGGATGTAAGTTATCTCTAGCCCTGGAGGTTCTCATGAGACTGAAGGAGGCCGGAGACCTTGCTACATATATGGTAGTGTTAGATTTTGGTACTTACCTTGTTTTTTGAGTATGCGCCCCATACCTGCCTCCCCTGATCCGCATGGCTCACTGGTGCTCGCGTGTTGGCTGTTGTTTTACTGACAAATAAAGTTGCCATCTGTTTTCTGTAAGTACATATGTCATTGTACATTATTGTATTTTTGTGGTCATGTGTAAAGATATGATATATGTATTTTTCTTCCCTCTTTTACGTTTCCACCAGACGTATTTAGCTCCAGAAGAAGCAATTTCTTTAGCGCGAAACTAGTTGAGCACAGTTCAAGCTCCTGTTTTGTGAAACACTTTATAATTGCTAAAGCTGGTCTTGTAGCAAAAAAAGAAAAAGATTGGGACTTATAATCAGGCACATATAATAAAATAATAATGTGTCTCCATCCCTGTTTACAGGAAAAGGGGGGAGGAAGGGGGGAAGAAGTTGGGACTTTGAATTAGGCGTTTAATCAGCAGCTGGTAATGGTATAGATTATTATGCGTACACATATTGTTGATAAAACAAATATTTTTTAAATGGTCTCATAAACAGATTATAAAAGGTATTGCATAATGGTTACAGCAATTCACATGGTAAAATAAATGCGTTAAATCTGCAATTGAGCTATAACACACTCCCATAGGGACATGAAATTTAGAGCAGATTGCATAGAGAATCACAGTGGTAACACAATAAAAGATGAATGTATCCAAACACATAAGAAACATTAAAATTACATCCTATATTTCTCAACGCGTTTCGTGGACTTCGCTCCACTTCCTCAGGAGAAGGTGCAATCTGAATATCTACAAAGAATAAATGATTGGATACTTGATAGAACATGTGTTAGAAAAATCATATTAGGGTAATACCCTTCACATGGTATACTTACAAATCAGCTTAAAATATTGATACATGCAGGGGCATATCATGAAAGGAGTGGGCTGTGTGCAAGATCAAGAGTGGGCCCCAGGCACCGGCAAATGAAGAAATGCAGAGTATGCAGCGCATCGCGGTGAAACGTGGGCGTGGTTTAAAGTGCGCTAAATATTGGGCATGGCTTAAAGGGGGTGTGGTTAAATAAGGTCTGGGATGAGTCTGAGATTACAGTGCAGAATGTGGTAATGTTAAATAGGCAATTTACAGGCGGAGTGTACGACGGTGGGTAGTATGTGCAGGAGAGCAGTATGGGGTGTACGATGGTGGATAGTATATCCAGGAGAGGAGTACAGAGTGTATAGAGGTGGGTAGTATGTGCAGAAGAGGAGTGCGGAGTGTACAGCAGTGGGTGATATGTGCAGGGAGAAGAGTGCAAAGTGTATGGTGGTGGGTAATATGTGCAGGGAGAGTGGTGTGGAGTGCATAGTGGTTAGTGGGATGTGCAGGAGAATAGTACAGAGTGTATGGAGGTGCAGGAGAGCAGTATGGGGTGTACGGCGGTGGATAGTATATCCAGGAGAGGAGTACAGAGTGTATAGAGGTGGGTAGTATGTGCAGAAGAGGAGTGCGGTGTGTACAGCAGTGGGTAGTATGTGCAGGGAGAAGAGTGCAAAGTGTATGGTGGTGGGTAGTATGTGCAGGGAGAGTGGTGTGGAGTGCATAGTGGTTAGTGGGATGTGCAGGAGAAGAGTACAGAGTGTATGGAGGTGGGTAGTATGTGCAGGGAGATGGGTGTGGAGTGTATTGCAGGGGTAGTATGTGCAAAGAGAGGAGTGTGGAGTGTATGGTGGTGGGTAGTATGTATATACATTTATAATAGGATCCAAATTTATAATAGGATCCAAATGGCTAATGGGTCCATAGGGGCATGTGCAATAGAAGTGTGTGTGAGCAGTATTTAATATAGGACCTAAATAGTGCCCTATATATATTAAAAGGCACACTGGCCCAATTAAGCAAGATATGGATGCAGAATAAATGAAATGTAAAAACATGTCTCATATGTGCTAGACCAGAGGGGAACCTGATAAGGGAACTTAATAGAGACTGAAAAAAAACATATCTTGCTTCATTGGGCCAGTGTGCCTTTTAATATCTATTGGGCACTATTTAGGTCCTAGATATCATATATGGCTACACTTATATCTGCCCCCTTTTCTGGGACTCTATTCTTGCCTACCTAATCAGACTACCTGTCTATTTTCCATTTTTATATATATTTTTTATCAATCTTTTTATATTGTATACAGTGGGGCAAAAAAGTATTTAGTCATCCACCAATTTTGCAAGTTCTCCCACTTAAAAAGATGAGAGAGGCCTGTAATTGTCATCATAGGTATACCTCAACTATGAGAGACAAAATGTGGAAACAAATCCAGACAATCACTTTGTCTGATTTGGAAAGAATTTATTTGCAAATTATGGTGGAAAATAAGTATTTTGTCAATATCAAAAGTTCATCTCAATACTTTGTTATATATCCTTTGTTGGCAATGACAGAGGTCAAATGTTTTCTGTAAGACTTCACAAGGTTGTCACACACTGTTGCTGGTATGTTGGCCCATTCCTCCATGCAGATCTCCTCTAGAGCAGTGATGTTTTGGGGCTGTCGCTGGGCAACACGGACTTTCAAATCCCTCCAAAGGTTTTCTATGGGGTTGAGATCTGGAGACTGGCTAGGCCAATACAGGACCTTGAAATGCTTCTTACGAAGCCACTCCTTCGTTGCCTGGGTGGTGTGTTTGGGATCATTGTCATGCTGAAAGACCCAGCCACGTTTCATCTTCAATGCCCTTGCTGATGGGAGGAGGTTTTCACTCAAAATCTCACGATACATGGCCCCATTCATTCTTTCATGTACACGGATCAGTCGTCCTGTTCCCTTTGCAGAGAAACAGCCCCAAAGCATGATGTTGCCACCCCCATGCTTCACAGTAGGTATGGTGTTCTTTGGTTGCAACTCAGCATTCTCTCTCCTCCAAACACGAGGATTTGTGTTTCTACCAAACAGCTCTACTTTGGTTTCATCTGACCATATGACATTCTCCCAATCCTCTTCTGGATCATCCAAGTGCTCTCTAGCAAACCTCAGACGGGCCCGGACTTGTACTGGCTTAAGCAGGGGGACACATCTGGCACTGCAGAGTCCCTGGCGGCGTAGTGTGTTACTGATGGTAGCCTTTGTTACGTTGGTCCCAGCTCTCTGCAGGTCATTCACTAGGTCCCCCCGTGTGGTTCTGGGATTTTTGCTCACCGTTCTTGTGATCATTTTGACCCCACGGGGTGAGATCTTGCGTGGAGCCCCAGATTGAGGGAGATTATCAGTGGTCTTGTCTTCCATTTTCTAATTAATGCTCCCACAGTTGATTTCTTCACACCAAGCTGCTTGCCTATTGCAGATTCAGTCTTCCCAGCCTGGTGCAGGTCTACAATTTTGTTTCTGGTGTCCTTCGACAGCTCTTTGGTCTTCACCATAGTGGAGTTTGAAGTGTGACTGTTTGAGGTTGTGGACAGGTGTCTTTTATACTGATAACAATTTCAAACAGGTACCATTAATACAGGTAATGAGTGGAGGACAGAGAGGAGCCTCTTAAAGAAGACGATACAGGTCTGTAAAAGCCAGAAATCTTGCTTGTTTGTAGGTGACCAAATACTTATTTTCCACCATAATTTGCAAATAAATTCTTTCAAAAATCAGATAATGTGATTGTCTTGATTTGTTTCGACATTTTGTCTCTCATAGTTGAGGTATACCTATCATGACAATTACAGGCCTCTCTTATCTTTTTAAGTGGGAGAACTTGCACAATTGGTGGCTGACTAAATATTTTTTTGCCCCACTGTATATCTGTATATTTCACTTTAAGTATACATCATGTGTGTATGATATTTACTATATCTCTGCATGACTACTGGTGTCTATGGGTCTACCATCGCTCTCCTTTTACCTGTAATTCCGTCATGTTTATAGTGTCTATATTTTTACTGTACCCATTAATTTAATATTAATATATTGTGTCAGCCATCGCGAGACCACGGAAAGATGGCCGCTCTGATAAGATCAGAGGACTTACTGCCTTAGTTACCCTCAGGAATATGGCCGCCATCTGTTTATGTATAGAAACCCCAGAGAAAATGTCTGTTTCATTATAAGTATATACAAGTCCCTAGGGAAATGGCCGTTATAAGGTATTCCAATGGAAACTACATGAAAATGGATGCCATACCATACATTCCAACCTAAGTATTTAAGGAGGATTCAGTGTGCCAGTCCATATCCCATGATGAAGTCACGGGACCATAACGATATGCATCAGGATTGGTTGATAGGCACACCAGAGGTGAGGCGGGAGCACCCACTTGTGGGTTTTTTACCGTTTGTTTTTTTTTTTAAAGTGAGTAAGATTCAGCTGTTTTTAGCCAATAAATGTATCCAAACAATATTATACTATTTGGGAACTCCTTTCTTTTTACATATATCAAAAGGAGGTAATTTTATCTGCTAAGAAATGGCCAACATTCCTCTATATGATAAAAATACAGATTTCCCCTCAGGGTGGGACTTTAAAGGCACAGATTGTGCCTTTAATGATTAAAAATTATAAAGTTTAATAGTATCAAAAACAATTTTATATAAAAACATTGAAATGCTAAATCCATACCTCCCAACTGTCCCTGATTTTGAGGGACTGTCCCTTTTTTGGAGGAATGTCCCTCTGTCCCTCATTACTCCTCATTTGTCCCTCATTTTGGTCTGATTTATATAGTTGTATATAAGATGCACTTTTTATCTTTCAAAAAGTGTTTTCCAGTGCTAAACCTTTCATCCAATTTCTAAATTGCTGCATTTGTACATTTTAAAAGCCAATATAAAGGAAAAGTAGTGGTAAACAAAAAGCACTTGTGGATTTAATTAACCTTTTTTTGGGGTTAATTCTCCTTTAAATGGGTGTGGCAGAGGGCGTGTCCCATGCCTACATACATTTGTTGGTAGGTGTCCCTCATTCCCATCTCAAAATGTTGGGAGGTATGCTAAATCAACACATGATAATAGGCAGCATCAATTCATGTAAAATAATTGATGTAAACAATGAATACTGATTGCATTCGCAATTCCTAAGCATTTCGGAGTGACTTTTACTCCATCTTCAGGGATGGTCCGATATGCAATTTAGTAAAACTTATAATCTAAAAAAAATATAGAAACATAGATTATGCATCTGTTAGACACTAAATGGCAGCAGTTTAGACAAAGAGAGGAACATCCATTTGCTGTCTAGATACTCACATGCCTATGAAACAGTGAATGGTGGCCAAAGAGCGTAGCAAGAATAGCCAAAGGCACCAATGAATAGAGGTTAAGGGAACCCGAAGAAAAAGCAACCAAGGATAGTCTGATCAGGTCCGGTGCGAAACTACAGACATACATAGCGGGACACAGTGGCGTTCCTGTAAAGGAAAGGAAATATTGAAAGTATACAGCGTATAGAATTAATGTCTATATGTAGCATCTCGGAATAGTATATCCAAGTCTGCATCGCATGATACTGCACATTAAATATTCATAAACATACCTTACACTTGCTATGTTTCTACACTGTTTGCTTGATAACGAGACAAGGAAAATATGTGTGGTTGTCTTTCAACCGGTTTACAGTTCAATGTGTCTATCCTTCTTCCCCCAGGGGGTATTTGGGGACCCTGATGGAAACAAGGGAAGGAATCTAAAAAAAAAGGGGATCAAAAAAAGAGGCGAAAAAGAAACTAAAAATAGTATAGCAATGAAGATGGATGTAAAAATATATGCTCATATGCTGATGGCCCAAAGGCCACGCACCAGTTTGTCTTTCAATTTCCAATATAATTGCTAGAAAGCATGGAAGAATGTTGCAACCAAAACCTCAGAGGGATCCTAGAATTGCAAAACAGCAAGGAGATGGCCATCTAAGAACATAAAGAAACAAAAATGCTGAGTCTTTTTATCAGATGTTATGTTTTTTTCTTTGGGTTCACTTACCCTCTATTCCTTGTGCCTTTGGCTATTCTTGCTACGCTCTTTGGCCACCATTCACTATTTCATAGGCATGTGAGTATCTAGACAGCAAATGGATGTTCCTCTCTTTGTCTAAACTGCTGCCATTTAGTGTCTAACAGATGCATAATCTATGTTTCTATATTTTTTTAGATTATAAGCTTTACTAAATTGCATATCGGACTATCCCTGAAGAAGGAGTAAAAGTCACTCCGAAACGTGAATGCAATCAGTATTCATTGTTTACATCAATTATTTTACATGAATTGATGCTGCCTATTATCATGTGTTGATTTAGCATTTCAATGTTTTTATATAAAATTCTTTGTATGTGATACACACTTTTTGATACTATTAAACTTTATAATTTTAAATCATTGTTTCACAATCTGTGCCTTCAAAGTCCCACCCTGAGGGGAAATCTGTATTTTTTTCTTTTTACATACTACATTGGGGAAGTCTGGGGTGAACCCCCAGTTTACAATACTTCCTTAGAAGATCCTCAACATCTACATTGTAGTCACCTAATTTAGGAGATAAGGATATTCAGAGGAAGCCAAGGTCCATGGTTTGAGAGAGCCAGCAGCCGGGTTAGTCCTGGGAGTACTTATCTAAGCCACAGGAGGTTCACCAAGATTTTCTACATATGTTATTACCTTACACGAGTAAGGTTAGAGGCCAATTAGCACAGAGGTGTCACTGCACAGAAAGAAGAGACACTAGTGACATTTGGTTATGTGTTTTTGCTCCTTTGATTACTCGGCATTTGTTCACCTTTATTTATATTGGACTCAGTTTATGACTTATCACATGCATCATTTACTGTATCACTAGCAATTTTATATAATATTTTTGTGTTACTTACCATTTCTTTAAGAGAGATTGTTTCATCCCCTTGTGTGTTCATTTAAGTTATTTGTGAGACATGATTATACACCTTGCAAGTTTATCACACATTTATTTTTAATAGCGCTACACCACCTATTTTGTTTTATATCCTTTTACTGCTATGGATTTACCTTTTCGGTGTTTGCGGCTGTTAGTCGTGCACTTCATTTAGTGATAGCGTGAGAGCACATCCCCCTCTTTACAGTATTTAATATAAATACTACAAGTGAAGGGAAAAAAGGGGAATAAAGAAAGCTGGTCTTGTAGTTACAGTTTACTATATTCTCTGTGTGTGCCATCAAGTGTAGCTTCACTCTGACCCTTACTAACAATCTTAAAGACTCTAGTGCCACCTTGTGTAGCAAAACATTATAGCAATGCAATGATTTAATAGAAGATGCATGCTATGGCTATACCAATATCAGAAAAAAAAAAAAGACTAATGCCGCGTACACACGAGCGGACTTTACGGCAGACTTGGTCCGGCGTACTGGATTTCGTCGGACAATTCGATTGTGTGTGGGCTCCAGCGGACTTTGTTTGCTCAAAAGTTGGACGGACTTAGATTTGAAACATGTTTTAAATCTATCCGACGAACTCTTCTTTCTAGCGGACAAACCGGTCGTCTGTGTGCTAGTCCGACGAACTCAAACTGACGCATGCTCTGAAGCAATTACAAGACGGAAGCGCTCGGTATGATAAAACTTCGTATTGAAGCTAGCACATTCCTCTTCTGTGATCTTTTAATACAGCGCTTTTTTTTTATTTATAATGCGAGAGGAACGAAGTTGTTTTTCTGCTTTATATTCACACAGAGTTCTCACAAACTATTTTCTTCATGATTTATCCTCATGCCATGACTTCATAAATAAAGTATTAAATTAGATTTTGGACTCATCTTCTTTTTTTTTTTATTGATTTCAACACTTATCTATTTTACAATGTGTGCTAAATTATACAAACATTTTTTTTTTGTTTATTTTATTTTTGTATTTTCAATTTACCACAATAACCTTAATATTTTGTGTTGTTTTAATGAACCTTAATGAGGTTGGTGTCCCTTGTTAATTAGACATAGGGGGTTTATTTTCCAAAGGCAAATTCATTTTTCACTACAAGTGCAAATTCTACTTGGAATTGCACAGAAAGAGCATTTTGAAGTGCCTTCACTGTGGATCCGAGGGGCACATGCAAGGAACCCCCCCCCCCCCCCCAAAAAAAAACCTTTTTCTTGCAAATGATTGTATGATAAAATCAGCAGAGCTTCCCCTCATTTCAGCTCTATCCCCTCAGATTTACAGCAACTGCACTTCCAACAAGTGCACTTGCTGTGCATTTTCTAAAGTGAACTTTTCACTAGTACTTTTCACTTGATTTTAGAAATGATTTAGCCTTTTGGCAAAAACACACATAGGGGTTGATTTACTAAAGGGAAAAAGACCACTGGTTGCTCCAGAGCTTAGTAAATGAGCAGAAGCTCTACTGACTTCCATCATCCAATCATGTGCAAACAAAAATGCTGTTTTTTTAATTTTTCTTGCACAGGATTGGGTACGCTTTGCAAAGTCAAGTCTTACCTCATTTCCTAAGCTCTGGAGCAATTGCACTTGCAGAGGGCAACTGCCCTCTGCAAAGTGCACAGTCTATTTGCTTTTATCAAATCAACCCCATAGTCTTTTTGACCTGTACCTGCCT
Organism: Aquarana catesbeiana; assembly: GCF_042186555.1. Classification (NCBI taxonomy): domain Eukaryota; kingdom Metazoa; phylum Chordata; class Amphibia; order Anura; family Ranidae; genus Aquarana; species Aquarana catesbeiana. The sequence goes on along the minus strand of NC_133333.1, from coordinate 57,637,133 downwards.
ACTCCCAAACAAAATGTCGTTTTGGAATCAAAACACATAGTCAATAATGTAAGGTAACCAAAAAATCAATTTATTTTGGTAAAAAAAAAATTAGGAAGGCAACACTGGAGACACTTTTAGAATCTGTGAAGCCTTTCATCCCCCAGGACACACATCAAGTTTTAGGACAAGAAAATTGATATCTTGCAACTAGGGAGCACAGTCAGACCAGACAGAAACCAGGCAATCACTTTCGACTCTTCCGTGGAGCCTTCCCTGCACGCTTCTCTGCAGCCTTCCCTCCACGCTTCTCTGCAGCCTTCCTCGGAGGCTGGGCCTCTGGTGGTGTACTTGGGGCAGGAGGAGGAGGAGGAGGAGGGGGAGTGGCTTCATCTGTCAGATATGTGGTAGCAGTAAGCTCCCCTCTCAAGCCCTTCTGATAGGCCTGAAAAATCAACCCCTCACAGAGGAGGCGTTGCCCCTTTTCCAATTCCAGCAATCTGGTGGCCATATATGTCCCATACGCCTCCTCTGCATTGGGTGGTGTACTCAGGATTTGGCTTGCTTCACGTATGAAGGCTAGGGATTCCTCCTCAGTTTGGGTCATTCTCCTGGGCCTTTTGGTGAGAATGCAGAGGGGAGCCACCTGACACTCCGTACGGCTTCTACTCGGCACAGCCACAGCCTCCTCCTCTCTCCCAATGGGCAAGGCCTCCTCCTCTCTCCCACTGGTCAAGGCCTCCTCCTGGCTGAGGTCATCCTGTGTCAAAAAAGGTACATAGTTGTAATTTTGTGTTACGCAATCACACACAATTTTCAGCTCATGACTTTCAATATAATTCTCCACAAATAGTAAAGGCTATCTATTTGACACCACCATTATTTCAGGTGATCAACAATATCTGAAGTACATAGGCGTGCCCACAGGGTGTGCCAGGTGTGCCTGGGCACACCCTAATCGCCTTGTGTGGTGCATATTCCCCCCTGTTTAGACCACTGATATTTCATCCCCCAAAAAAATGTTACAAAAGAAAATAATTTTTGGGAAAAGAAAATAAACAAAATTACACTGTCCACTGCCCTACTGACACCATCAGTACATATACACATGCATATGTATTTGAGCTTTGGGGTGCACACCCTTTTCCAAGAGGCTGCGCACACTTATGCAGAAGTATATTTTTGGCCACTACTGTCTATTGATATGTCTACATATTAATATTTGTGATTAAGTCATTTTTAAAAATTTAACACGTTAACATCATTAATAACATTTACACAATCACAAATTCCACAAAAAAGGATACCTGGCTGAAGCTGGGCGCATTCACTGCATCAGGGATGAAAAGGCCCAGTTCTTCCTGGGACTCCTCAGCTGGGGTGGAGGTGGATGGAAGGCTGGAGGGAAGAGTGGGGGGAAGGCTGAAGGGAAGGGTGGGGGGAAGGGTCGAAAGTGATTGCCTGGCTTCTGTCTGGTCATCCAGGAATCGCATTTTGTGGTAGTACCACTGTGAAGGAATGTGATGTAAATAATAATAATAATAATAATCTGAAAATGTCTATTTTCTTATGTGCATACATATTTTTCTCCTTACTCATTATATAAGTATACAGGTTTGCTCTGTTCCTATATTTTTCTCAAAATGGCGGGTACCCCCTACATCCCACACATCAGAAGAACGCGGAACTGAAGATAAAACCAAGGACAGCCAAACCTTGTTATGAAGATTCTCCATCTTCTTTTTTTATCTTAACCAATGAGATGTACCTATTAGACTAACATAGCAATGACGTATTTTTGTGTATAAAACATTAGCACCGCCTTGAATAAATTAGAAGTGTAAGAAGTAACGGAGCTGAGCGTGTCTCAGAGTGTTTACTTTTATATGCATGCATATCCACACTTTTCAATTAGAGACAGCAGCAGATAACCTTGGGCTCGATTGGAGCTCTTAATCATTTCCATAACAGCTGGTGCCGAAACCCGGGACCTCAGGCTACAGTCGAAGCCGTACCGCGATAAGCATTTGGGCGTTAACTGATTGATGAGACAGGGGTTTGCGCAGCCCTAACAGTACCGGTAAGTCTTATTTATATTCTTACCACTGTACGACTTTCTTATCTTTCGGTTGACAGCTGGATTCTGTCGGTATGCTGAGACTGTCTTAGAGGCAGGTATTTCCTCGCCTGAGGTTGTTTTAACGAACCTGTCAATGGGTTTCTGCTGACTGTATTTGTTCACTGTCTGCCATTCTTTGGGCTACGAAACTCAGCAGTCTTAAAGTGCTACATGTGTGTTCTCATCTCCAGATGAGCTGTCGGCCTCTGGAGTGAGATGGGTTATTGTGGCAGTCGGTTATGGGACGGGTTACTCTGGGTTCGTCGAATCTTTGAGGGTTATCTCAGCTGCTGGCGTTGCAGTCTGAAAGCATTACAGATGTATCACCCCCAGATAAGCTGTCGGCCTCTGGGAGTAACTGTAATGACGGCCTTTAACTGGGTTTAAGGGGAGTTGTCTGCCCCTGGGGTTATCTTAGCCTGCTGAAATTTTGCAGTTCGAAGAGTGGCAGGTGTAATGTCCTGTCGTGAGTGTATTTGTGGTTTACTGTTTGCTATACACGAGAGAGGTTGGGGAATGGTTAAGGTCGGAGAGGGGGCTGCCCGGGGGATCTGTTGGGTCGCGGGCCGTTGCTCCTCACTACCCCTGACGTGTTTGTTCTTGTTCTGAGATTAACCGTACATTACAGGGTTATAGCAAACAGTAGAAGCTAGGAGCAGTTTTATGTGCTCCCACCCAAGGAATTTGTTGATAAGAACACTGAGAAAGAATATTAACCCCTTGGTTGTATGTATTCTCCTCTCAAGCCGTTAGCCGAGAAACAGAGAGAGAAAAGAATGTGATAGTGAAGAGGAGATAAGATGTTGAAATAGTTAACAAAGTTGAAAGAAGTGGCGAAAGTTATGTTGCTGAAGAAACAGGGAGAAAAATCCTGTGTGATAAAGAAAATTGGATAAAGGAAATTAAGAAAGATGGCGATTGTATTATGTATGTGTATCACAGAGCTGATGATATGTTGGAACTTGAAACAAAGGAGGGGAGGGACAGCACTGCCCTCCGTCTAACAACCACTCCTTTCTCACCACCCAAGCACAACCCACTGTGACAACTCAGCCCGGCGGCCATCTTAGTGCACCCATGCCTTCACTTTCTACCCAGTCCAGTGCACTTCCTGCCGGCGGCCATCTTGGTACACCCAGTAAGCTTAAACAGCCTGTACCCAGCCCTCCCTGTTTTAAACCAAGATGGTTCATACCACACACCTGTCTTCCCCAATACGGGAGCATCACATTCCCAGGCCGGATATGTTAATGATGAAGAAGCATCTGAGTGGGAAGCCCAACAGCAGGCAGCAAAGCCACCCACTGATTTAACCCCCAATCCGGCTCCAGACTCTCAGTTCCGAGAGGATCTCAAACACATGCTGGCAACCGTAAGGAACAGTGCCTCTTGCCAGCCCCCGCCCCAACAACAGTCTCGGTTACCAGAAGGGGCACCAGTGATGTATGTCGCTTTTACTCTATCACAAGCAGCGGCCTTAGTGACATGTCTGCCTGACCCAGAGAAGCAGCCAATTCCCTTCTACCACAGGATAGTGCAGATACAAGAAACTTACTCAGCTGCCTGGAGAGACTTGATCAGCCTATGCCGAATCAAAGCAGGACATGTCTTTTGGCCAGTCATGCAGACGTCCTTCAATGATGCCAGCCTGACAAGTGCCACTTCCTACACCTCAGGCGTGGAGTTCTGTGCACAACTCCACGACTGGGCAAAGGAGAAGTTGACGGATCAGAAGACCACAATCCAAGATATTACCCAAGATAAAGGGGAGTCTGAAGAAGTATCATACTAAACTCGTACAGGCCTTTGATGATCTGAGTTTCTCCCACTATGAAAAGAGACACACACGTTTCCTGCGTGGGAGTGGATGGGGTGCTCCGCTCCAGTCCATTTGTAGAGCCACTCCAAGTGGGGACATTTCCTGATTTGCTTGCCAGATTTGTGGTGTCCTCTACATGTCCCTTGAATCTACTAGGAGCTGATGTGTTGTCCGGACTACAGGCCTCAATCAGGACACGCCTGAAGGGGGGATGAAGTTACATACTCCCCTATCTTTAGAAGACTAATCTGCTTTGTGTTCTCTGCCTCTCCTGATGACACTTAATGAAGCAAAAACTTCAAGTTCAATACTGCAGGAAGTACTTGACAGAATCCCTGCGTGCCTATGGTCCACAGGACCGGAAGACAACGGTCACTTAAAGGTGCCACCAGTTTCAGTCAAGCTAAAAGAGGGCGCTTCATTGCCCCGGAAACCACAATAACCCCAAGAAGAGAATCCTAAAGAAGAACCAGGTACCTGCTGTGGATGCCTTTGACTGCAAAATACCTCACAGAGGGGGACCTTACAAACGCTTTCTTCAGTGTCCACCCTCACCCCTCCTGCTGGTACCTTTTTGCATTCATCCACAGAAAGAAACGGCAACATACCTAAACAGTTGTGCCACAAGGGGCACAGAACTTTCCAAGCCAGTTTGCAAAAAGCTATGGCTATCATCCTTGACACATGACAGGAGGAACACCCGGAAGTGATTCTCTTCCAACATGTTGATGACCTTCTCCTTTGTGCAGCTGACTTACCCCCTGTTGAAGTCACCTCAGAAAGCCTGTTGTGCTATCTTGCCAACCAGGGCTGCAGAGCCTCAAAGCCCAAATTGCAGTGGTGCTCAACACCTGTCATTTTCTTTGGACTAATTTCCTAGTGCAGAGCATGGATTCCAGAAGCCTTCCTACTGATGCTCTGCAATCAGACCCTTCCAGATGTCTCCTGAAGAAATATCTAAGTTTGAGGCCCTCAAGTGTGCCATCTCAGGCGCTAGGGCTCCCAGACTATGACAAAACGCTCAAGCTCTTTGTATCCGAACGTCTGGGACATGCTGCAGGTGTACTCACCCAATCACACGGCATCAGCCTACGCCCCGTAGGATATTATTCCTGTCGGTTGGATGCGGTAGCAAGAGGAGGCCTATTGTGTCTGCGAGCTGGCTTTGCTATACAAGCCTTGCTTGACAAAACTGTGAACTTGGTCCTCGGACACTGCCTCCTTCTGCTTGCCATGTTGTTGTTGCCATATTCAACCAAGATCCAGCCGAAACACTTGTCCACTACCAGACACTTGAGACTCCTGTGTTCTCTCCTACTGGACAGCATTACTCTATTAAGTTGTCAAACACTGAACCCTACCACCCTTCTTCCACTTCTCGAGGGGGGAAAGGAGGAGGAGGAGTAGAGTCTTGACTTGTCACCCCATGACCACACAGGACACGCGGTCACCACTGAAAACACTGTTCTACAAGCTGAAGCCTTACCACCGGTGATGTCTGCACAGGAGGCAGAGCTGTAAGCACTTACTACAGCATGTAAATTTAGCAGAGGGAAAAAGAGCCAACATTCATATGGACTCAAGATATGCTTTCAGCATTGCCCATGATTATGGTGTTATCTAGGACAGAGGATTCCTGATGGCTGCAGGAACACCTGTGAAAACTTGATTGATGCCTTGCTTCTCACAACCCAAGTGACTATTATGAGTAAAAGCACACGACAAACTGAACTCAAAGGAAGCTTAAGGCAATCATCTAGCCAATTCAGCTGCCAAACAGACAGCTGGTGGTCCACGGGAAGTGGACAGTAGGGTGGTAAAAGAAGACCACCCCGTGCTTACCTTACAGACTTTCCCAGTGGACAGAGTTTATCTAAAAGAACTACAGGAAACAACAAGTCCGGGTAAGAAGGAAAGCTGGAAACGGAGAGGAGCAACTCTCAGAAATGGACTATTCGAGTGCAACAAGAAGCCTTGTCTACCCAGGAGTATGTACCCAGCCGTGGTGCAATGGGCACATGGAGCTGCCCACTTGACAAAGACTTTTATGAACTCTCTTATCAACAAGTGTTGCACCAAGAGTTACTCCACTGACCGACAACTTCTGCAGATCATGCATTATCTGCACCAAATGTAACCCAGGACGCACAGAAAAAACACAGAAGAAGCACCTGGCAAAAGCCCTATACCCCATTCCAGAGGATGCAAATTGATCATTCTCAAGTGCCAAGAAGTGGCAGATTCGAATACGCTCTAGTGGAAGTGGTCACGACTGCCAGGACCACAGCTAAGAAACTACTAAGTGAGATAGTATGTAGATTTGGGGTCCCAGAGGTGATATTGAGAGATCAGGGACCAGCCTTAACAGCAACCCTTACTAAAGAGAGTTGGGCAGCACTGGGGGTTCAGTTGGCACTACACACCCCATACCACCCTCAAAGTAGCGGGAAGGTAGAAAGGATGAATGGGACACTAAAAACAGGATGTTAAAGATGGCCCAAGAGACTAACATGAGTTGGCCAGACAGTTAGCCCATTGCCCTGTTCAGTGTCAGACACACCCCCAGGGCAAACATGCCCTATCCCCTTATGAAATTTTGTTTGGTTCAGCTCCCAGACTTGGTTGTTACTTTCCACAACAGTTACAGTTACAGTCTGATGTGTTGACTAATTATGTAACCACATTATCACGAGAATTAACCTGAATGCATGTCCAGGTGTTTTCTTCCATTCCAGATCCTGAATTAGATACAGGAACACACCAACTACTGTCTGGAGATACTTGAGCCAAGTTATGATGGTCCATTCCAAGTTTTGCTGACCACAGCCACCTCAGTCAAGTTGGCCAGGAAGAACACCTGAATGCACGCTTATCACTGCAATAGAGCGTGTTTTCGGGCGCTGCAAATCCTTTTTCTGTTTGATCTAGGGGGGAGGGGCCCAGGAGGTGGCCATCACAAAAATGATAACATAATTACGTTTTGGTGTAACTCTTCAGGTACACATGTGACCACCTTTACCTTAGATTACTGTGACATAGTACCTTGTCCGTTTGACCCTTCATGGTGATGCCATTGGTACAGTGATATCCCTGACGGTAAGGACATATATGTATGCCACACAGACAGTTACTGGGGACAGAGTTGTGGTTTCTGTGGGGGCCAGTGGGTTGGAACACAGGGCCAGACTGGGCGACCACAGAGTGCATTAGAAAAAAAAAAGATGAAAATAGAAAGCCCCCATATCCTAGCCAAAGATACCCCTGATACATACACTGACCCAGCACACAGTCAGAGGAGGAAGCGAGCAGCTCTCTCCAGAAGCTTTGATCCTCATGTATACATACATGTCATAGGGGTTACAAGGGGGGTCCCTGATGAGTTTAAAGCCAGGGATCAGGTAAAAGCTGGTTTTGAGTCTTTGATCCCCATAACAACTGTCAGCAAGAATGTAGATTGGATTAACTACATGTCATGGTTATGCAATAGAGTTTGTCGATCAGCATACCTGTCTCCATGTGTTCATCTCTAGAGACCAGCTGACCCTCACCTGACTGCTTTTGTAACCTCTCCTCTAAGCATGGCCCCACCCCAGGCCCTATCAGGGAACCCTATATTAACCTGTGCACTGCAAGCCAGCAGTGCTGATCAACCATTGTGTGTTAGCCTCTATGTGTACTTGCTGTGTTTCCTACATCTGATTCCTGTTACCGACTTTGGCCTGTTCCCGACCATCCCTGTTTGCCTGTGACCCTGATGTTCCAGCCTGCTGCCTCCTTCCTCTTCTCCTGTAGTCTACGGTGAGCGTGAGCTGTGAGACCCTGGGGGCCGCGACCTGGAGCCAGACTGCAGCGCAGTCCATCCTTACCATTAAAGGCTCTGGTGAACACCTGCTGGCTCTTAGACTCCGCGCCCTGGGGAATCTATGCTCTAGCTCCCAGTGGGATCTGTGTCAGTGATCCAGTAGACCTGCTTCCCGAACCTCCCAGGGATCAATCCGCAGCAGTCACCCGTAGGGTCCACTACCTTGCGGTGCACTCCTGATCCCAACGGTGTGCATCTGTCACCCAGCCTCTAGGTGACCTGACACTACACATATTATAACCAACAGAGATTTGTAAATTACACTAAAGATGCCCTCCAGGGAATTGCTGACCAGTTAGCCCCCACTTCCTACATGACATTCCAGGACCTGATGGCCTTAGACATGGTGCTAGCTGGGAAAGGAGGTGTTTTGTAAAATCATAGGAAAAAACGGGAACCTGTTGTACATACATTCCTGATAATACTGGCCCAAATAGTAAGGTTACTCTAGCTATAAAGAAATTAGAAGATCTGTCACTGGAGTTGAAGAAGAACTCAGGTATCACAGACCCATGGGATCAATACTTTAGCTGGATGAGTGAATGGCAGAAGGTGCTCGCCCAGATACGGGTAACGGTATTAATAATCCTGGTTCTTTTAGCCCTGATTGTATGCTGTATTCTACCTTTCGTAAAAAGTTAATGAGCAAGGCTGTAGAGAATAGCACACCTACATTTCTCCAACAAGAAGAAGAGGACCTCCTTATGATGGAAGATGACAAACCCTTCACTCCTCTACAGTCACTCCCTGTCCATAATCTCACAATCCTATAGGGTTATAGGGATAGATAGCGCCTGACTGCACCTCTCCAGCTGTATCGAGGAGGGAAGTGAACAGTTGCTGCCCAATTCTATATGCAGCCTAAAAGAGTTGCTGAGGAGAAGGGCCAGGCCAAAGTGGGACCTTTAGTATTAGGGACAGAAAAGAGAAAATAGTCATTTTAGGGGGGATTGTGAAGGAATGTGATGTAAATAATAATAATAATAATCTGAAAATGTCTATTTTGTTATGTGCATACATATTTTTCTCCTTACTCATTATATAAGTATACAGGTTTGCTCTGTTCCTATATTTTTCTCAAAATGGCGGGTACCCCCTACATCCCACACATCAGAAGAACGCGGAACTGAAGATAAAACCAAGGACAGCCAAACCTCGTTATGAAGATTCTCCATCTTCTTTTTTTATCTTAACCAATGAGATGTACCTATTAGACTAACATAGCAATGACGTATTTTTGTGTATAAAACATTAGCACCGCCTTGAATAAATTAGAAGTGTAAGAAGTAACGGAGCTGAGCGTGTCTCAGAGTGTTTACTTTTATATGCATGCATATCCACACTTTTCAATTAGAGACAGCAGCAGATAACCTTGGGCTCGATTGGAGCTCTTAATCATTTCCATAACACCACAACTTGGGTACATAAACTTGGTCGGCTGCTGCACCGGATCTGAGCGACTCCTGGATTTTATTGTGTTCCCGCTTGTACATGTTTCGCAAGTAGGGTTGTCCCGATACCGATACTAGTATCGGTATCGGCACCGATACCGAGCATTTGCCCGAGTACTTGTACTCGGGCAAATGCTCCCGATGCTTCCCCCGATACCTAGAGGACAGCTGTGATCGGCGCGTGGGGGAGTTACAAGATTCTCCCCCAGCGGCTTTCAGCAGCTTTAGTGACATACAGCGGTGATCGCTCACCGCTGACTGTCACTGCATCCTCCTCCATGCCCCCTCCGTTCCTCTGTCCCCCTCCGCTGTCCCCCTCTGTTCCTCTCTCCTTCCCTATGTCTCTCCGCTGTCCCCCTCCGTTCCTCTCTCCTTCCCTGTGTCTCTCCACTGTCCCCCTCCGTTCCTCTCTCCTTCCCTGTGCCTCTCCGCTGTCCCCTCGGTTCCTCTCTCCTTCCCTGTGCCTCTCCACTGTCCCCTCCGTTCCCCTCTCCTTCTCTGTCCCCTCCGTTCTGCTGTCTCACTAAGCTGTGTGAATGGATAGAGTCAGCTGACTCTGTCCATTCACATAACTGAAACATTGTAATCTCTTGTGATTACGATGTGTCAGTTTATGAATGGAGAGGAGCCGCTATCTTCTCTCCATTCATTCTCAGTGCAGCTGAGGCTGCAGAGAAAGGGACTGGGGAATCTCTATCCTCTGTCTCTTTTTCTGGGGGAGATATCAGAGGTCTGTTAAGACCCCTAATATCTCACCAAAGCCCCCCAACAGGGCTGATTAAAAAAAAAAACAAACAAAAAAAACATATAAAGAATAAAAAAAAAATATTATTGTAAAAAATAAAAATTGTAAAAAAAAAAAAAAAAAAAAATATACACACACATACACCGTTCACCCCCCCCCCCCCCCCCAAAAAAAAAAAAGAAAGAAAGAAAACACTGTTTTAAAGAAACAAAAAAAAAAAAAAAAACACTGTCACATGACATTAAAAAAAGTATCGGTACTTGTACTCGGTCCTAAAAAAGTGGTATCAGGACAACCCTATTTAGGACTCCAGAGTAAGGGCTCCCTCTCCCCCAAACAAAAATGCTGTAAACTTTCTCATTGTCAGTGTATGCAGCCCTACCCAAACAAAGGCTTAAACTGTCCTAAAAGACCCAATGGGCAAAAGGGCACTCCTTCTCCCTAAAAAAAGGCCTACAGAACCCCAAAAGACCCATAAAGGGCACCTCCTGCTTTCAAAAAAGGCCTAAAGTATCCCAAAAGACCCAGTGGCCAAGAAGAGCACCTCCATCTTCCATCAGGTAAGTGCTATATTTATATTCTTTTCATCTTATGCTCTTGTGGGCAGACATTTTCTTTTTAGATTGTAAGCTCTTATGAGCAGGATTTTCTTTGTCATATCAGATGTTAAGCTCTTGTGGGCAGTGATTTTCTCCTTAGATTGTTAGCTCGGGCAGAAACCTACACCCACGTGGATGCATCAGGTGCAAAGAGTTTTCAAAATGTCTCTTCGCTGCTGTCCCGTCTGTGTGCGTAGTCTCAACTGTAAAGTGGGGAAGAAGGGTTACCCCTTTACGGAGGACAGACAAGCAGTACCTGGCCCCTGGTGCACGAAGGTGTGTGATTTAGGACTCCAGAGTAAGGGCTACCCCTCCCCCAAACAAAAATGCTGTAAACGTTCTCATTGTCAATGTATGCAACCCTGCCCAAACAAAGGCTTAAACTATCCTAAAAGACCCAAATGGGAAAAAGGGCACTTCTCCACCTGAAAAAAGGCCTATGGAACCCCAAAAGACCCATAAAGGGCACCTCCCGCTTTCAAAAAAGGCCTAAAGCATCCCAAAAGACCCAGTGGTCAAGAAGGGCACCTCCATCTTCCAAAAAAAAGACCTAACTAATCCCAAAAGACCCAATGGCAAAAAGGGGCACTACCCCTTCAAAAAAAGGCCCAAACTACCCCAAAATACCCGTTGACCAGAAAGGGCACCACCATCCTCCAAAAAAAGACCTATATTATTCCAAAAGACCCTTTAAAGGGCACCTCCCCTCCCTATATAAACAAAAGCCTACATTACTCAAAAGACCCATAACGGCCACCTTCCCTGCCTTTAAAAAAAATAGGGGGGCTAAAAAATCTCAAAAGACCCAATGGCTAAAAAGGGCACCTCTCCCCCTTTCATTTTTGTATGTTTACATGAATCATTTTTTATCCTCAAGTTTATAATGTTTGATGAATAAGGTAAGAGAAAGGTAAGTGGATATCTGCAAGGTAAGTGATATATTTATATACTTTTCACCTTAAGCTCTTGTGGGCAGACATTTTCTTTTTAGATTTTAAGCTCTTATGAGCAGGATTTTCTTTGTCATATCAGATGTTAAGCTCTTGTGGGCAGTGATTTTCTCCTTAGATTGTTAGCTCGGGCAGAAACCGACACCCACGTGGATGCATCAGGTGCAAAGAGTTTTCAAAATGTCTCTTCGCTGCTGTCCCGTCTGTGTGCGTAGTCTCAACTGTAAAGTGGGGAAGAAGGGTTACCCCTTTACGGAGGACAGACAAGCAGTACCTGGCCCCCTGGTGCACGAAGGTGTGTGATTTAGGACTCCAGAGTAAGGGCTCCCCCTCCCCCAAACAAAAATGCTGTAAACTTTCTCATTGTCAATGTATGCAACCCTGCCCAAACAAAGGCTTAAACTGTCCTAAAAGACCCAGTGGGCAAAAAGGCACTCCTTTACCAGAAAAAAGGCCTACAGAACCCCAAAAGACCCATAAAGGGCACCTCCTGTTTTCAAAAAAGGCCTAAAGCATCCCAAAAGACCCAGTGGCCAAGAAGGGCACCTCCATCTTCCAAAAAAAAGACCTAACTTATCCCAAAAGACCCAATGGCAAAAAGGGGCACTACCCCCTCAAAAAAAGGCCCAAACTACCCCAAAATACCCAGTGGCCAGAAAGGGCACCACCAGCCTCTAAAAAAGACCTATATTATTCCAAAAGACCCTTTAAGGGCACCTCCCCTCCCTACATAAACAAAAGCCTACATTACCCAAAAGACCCTTACAGGGCACCTTCCCTATCTTTAAAAAAAATAGGGGGCTAAAAAATCTCAAAAGACCCCATGGCTAAAAAGGGCACATCTCCCCCTTTCATTTTTGTATGTATACATGAATCATTTTTTGTCCTCAAGTTTAAAAAGTTTGATGAATAAAGTAAAGAGAAAGGTAAGTGGATATCTGCAAGGTAAGTGATATATTTATATATTTTTCACCTTAAGCTCTTGTGGGCAGACATTTTCTTTTTAGATTTTAAGCTCTTATGAGCAGGATTTTCTTTGTCATATCAGATGTTAAGCTCTTGTGGGCAGTGATTTTCTCCTTAGAATGTTAGCTCAATCAGAAACCGACACCCACGTGGATGCATCAGGTGCAAAGAGTTTTCAAAATGTCTCTTCGCTGCTGTCCTGTCTGTGTGCGTAGTCTCAACTGTAAAGTGGGGAAGGAGGGTTACCCCTTTACAGAGGACAGACAAGCAGTACCTGGCCCCCTGGTGCATGAAGGTGTGTGATTTAGGACTAGGGTTGTCCCGATACCGATACTAGTATCGGTATCGGCACCGATACCGAGCATTTGCCCAAGTACTTGTACTCGAGCAAATGCTCCCGATGCTTCCCCCGATACCTAGAGGACAGCTGTGATCGGCGCGTGGGGGAGTTACAAGATTCTCCCCCAGCGGCTTTCAGCAGCTTTAGTGACATACAGCGGTGATCGCTCACCGTTGACTGTCACTACATCCTCCTCCAAGCCCCCTCCGTTCCTCTGCCCCCTCCGCTGTCCCCCTCTGTTCCTCTCTCCTTCCCTGTGCCTCTCCGCTGTCCCCCTCCGTTCCTCTCTCCTTCCCTGTGTCTCTCCGCTGTCCCCTCCATTCCTCTCTCCTTCCCTGTGCCTCTCCGCTGTCCCCTCCGTTCCCCTCTCCTTCTCTGTGTTCCTGCTGTCTCTCTAAGCTGTGTGAATGGATAGAGTCAGCTGACTCTGTCCATTCACATAACTGAAACATTGTAATCTCTTTTGATTACGATGTGTCAGTTTATGAATGGAGAGGAGCTGCTGTCTTCTCTCCATCCATTCTCAGTGCAGCTGAGGCTGCAGAGAAAGGGACTGGGGAATCTCTATCCTCTGTCTCTTTCTCTGTCTCAAGGGGGAGATATCAGAGGTCTGTTAAGACCCCTGATATCTCACCAAAGCCCCCCAACAGGGCTGATTAAAAAAAAAAACAAAAAAAAAACATATAAAGAATAAAAAAATATTATTGTAAAAAATAAAAATTGTAAAAAAAAAACCACACACACATACACCGTTCCCCCCCCCCCCTCCCCCCCCAAAAGAAATAAATAAAGAAAACACTGTTTAAAAAAAACAAAAAAAAACGGGGGGCGTGGCTTGGATGGCTTCCCGGGCGGACGTGTTTCACTGAAGCTCCCGCTCCGGCCTGCCTGCACAGAGCTGGGACCTGCACCTTACCGCCACTAAACATGGGCAAACCGCGCAAAAACAAGGAAACGGACCCCAGAGGACACACCACCCGTTCTTCCTCGGTCCCCCCGCCACTCATTACTGAGTACTTCGGGCAAGGAGCTACGGCCGGACACCACGAGGCCAAGATGGCGCCGGCGCCACATACAGCAACCTCACCATCCTCCTCCCTCCGAGCTTCGGTGGACCGCACAAGCGACAGGTACGGATCCGAGGGTGACTTACCCTCTACCCACCCTCCGACCCCCCCTGCTGAACTTTCGATCGCCCCCTCCTCTGGAGGTCACATGCTGGACAGTCTATCGCAGACTTTTCCCCCATGCCTCATAGGGCCTGCGCCCTCTATGTCATCCGGCCAATCATCCCCCCCTTGGGACTCATATGCTCCAGAATGGGATCCCCGCTCCCTGCCACAACGCTCCCAGCCACACAAGGACAGAGCCCCTTCTCTCTCCCCTCTCCAGAGGGACACAGTCCAGGCTCCGGCACCATCCCAGGCCCTGAAGCCACCAGGATCACAGAGGGCTCATCCACACACGGGGACTTCACAAGGCCCATTGCTAGCCAAACACTCCAGCATTACTACCCCATCACCACCACCTCAGAGGAGACCCCCCACGCCAGCTTCCTACTCTGAGGTAGTGCAGGGCTCTCATGCCCACGCTGCACCAGACCTTGACCCTGACCCTGAAACATGTACATCTTGGCGAGACTACGTCCGCTGCATGCCCACAAAACAGGACTTCCGAATGCTAATTCAAGAAGTACGTGACACATGTAGAACAGAGATTAATATGCTTCGCACTGATCTTCATCAGCTGTCCACTAAAGTCGCATCCTTAGAAGAAGAAACAAATGACACGAAAATTGAACTCTCACAAATACACGACCGCTTAACTTCACAAGATGCCACCCTCAGGGACTTCCAACGCCACCTTGAGGACCTCGACAACAGAGGCAGACGTAACAATATTAGGGTCAGGGGTCTACCAGAGGCGACACATGAGGAAGACCTAAATGTGACTCTACAAGCCATTTTCAATAGCATTCTAGGTCGCCCAGAACACCAGCGGGTTAAACTGGACCGTGCACACCGAGCTCTGCGTCCCCGTGGGCCAGGATCTCGTCCACGAGACGTGATCTGCAGAGTCCACAACTATACCCTCAAGGAGGACATTATGAGAAAGGCGCGAAATATGCATGCTATTGATTTTGACGGGGCTTCCCTGCAACTTTTTCCAGACCTCTCATGGATCACCCTCCAACAGAGAAGATCTTTGCAACCACTCCTCACCCTGCTCAGAGAGCACGACTTCCGCTATCATTGGGGTTTCCCCTTCAGCCTCACAGCAAAAAAAGACGGAAAGTCCACAACCCTTCGTTACCCGGAGGATCTTCAATTTTTCTGCAGAGAACTGGACATACCGGTACCACCTACCCCTGGATGGGAACCGTTGCCATCTCCCCCACCTCGCCCAGACCCTTGGATCCAGGTTACAGGTCGGAAACGCACAAGACCACGTTCCGCGGGTCCGTCTCCTCCACCTCATCAGCGCTGAACTGTTGCTCATTTGAACTCTCATCTTGCCCAGATGTATCACTTCAGTTTCGTATGGTTTGTCCTTTTCTGTTTTTTTTTTTTTTTTTTTTTTTTTTCTTTACTTGAGAACCCGGAGACATATCCTGTTCACCCTACTCATATATAGTATGGACTTACTCAGCAAACGGATTCTCTCTTGTCTTAGCAACACATGTTTGAATGTGATTATTAAGTTTAGATAAGACTTACGTAACTAGTTGGGTTGTGCCTTCTCCCCCCCCCATGTTCCCCCTCTCTCTCCCACACCCTCTTCTTCTCTACCCTCTCCCCCTCCTCCCCCCTCTTTTTTCCTCCCCCCCCCCCCCTCTCTCTTTCTCCCTTCTCCTACATCCATCTGCACCTACTCCCCACTCTCATTCTCTCCTCTCTTTCTCACTGTTTGTCTGTTTCAGGGGAGGGACATGGCACCCCCTCTCCGTTTTGCCTCCCCCCTGTGGGAGTTTAGACTATAGGAGAATACTATTACATAGAGAAAATTTCATATACGTATACCTCTATACCATCATTTTTGAACCCATAGAAGTTATCTTACTTTTGCTTCAACTTCCACGAATCAAAAGCCTCATGGGTTTACTCTTTCATCCAGATCAGTGACATTAGTATAGACATGTCGGCTGCCATTTTTATGCATGCAGGTTCCCTGTTTTTTCTGTTACTTAAGTTTTCATAAAATTTTTCTTAGATGCGGGCAGGCCCGGAGGGGGGTTCTCCTCTCCCCTTTGGGTCCATCCTTTCCTCCCCCCTGGGACTCTCCGAATGGCTCCCTTTTTTATTTTCTCTGACGCTGGTATTTTTGGCCCCGACGTCGGAGGGGGCCCTTCGGAGTCTCCCATCCCATCACTCTGTGTAGGTGGGTTATATTGTGAATGGTTGAATAACCTTAATGTTGCACTAACCTTTGTGTTTTTTTTCTCTTTCTTGTACCTTTTCTTATGTTTTTCTCCCACTGCTATCCCTATTTCTCACTCCCTTCCCAACTCCCTGGCCGTCACCCGTCTCCGGGACCGGGTTCATGTTCAGGGGGCCATAGGCTTTCATACCGCAACCACCATGGAGACCCACTATAGGGACTTCCTACACTCCAAGGCTCTGCTGCACCTGCTAGGTAAGCTACTATACCTCTCCACTAAACACCCACCATGATTAATATATTTTCACTAAATGTAAAGGGCCTTAACTCAAACGTTAAGAGAAGCCTAGCGCTACGAGAGTTCAAACGGTCTAAAGCGGACATTATTTTCATTCAAGAGACCCACCTTGATAAAACAGGCACCATGACATTTGCACGACGGCAATACCCTCATATATATCAGGCTTCTGGCCCACATAAACGGGCAGGGGTGGCAATCCTTTTTAAGCAAGGCTCCCCCTTCCAGTTGCAAACCCAATACTCTGACCCTCGAGGACACTACCTCATCCTCCGAGGCCTTTGGAGAGGAGTGAGTATCACTCTATGCAATATCTATGCCCCAAACACGAATCAAATCCCTTTTTTGTCTAGGGTCTTTGACCGCCTGTTTAAGGCCCCCCATCAATACCTGGTGATCGGAGGAGACTTTAATCTTGTCCATTCTCCAGGTCTTGATAAACACTCAATGGGCCGGGGGAAATCTCAGGCAACCACCAATAGAACAGCCACCCAGTTTCGCCAACTTACTAGGAAATATGCCCTGTTCGACACCTGGCGCACCACATATCCATCAGCTAAACAATTCACTTTTTATTCCCATCCCCATATGTCCCACTCACGACTAGACTATTTCTTTGTTAATGCCCCGACGCTGCGAACATGCACGAAACCAGACATTCAGGCCATCTCCTGGTCGGACCATGCACCGATTACATTATCTCTGACACTCTCCCCGAGCTCCCTTCGCAAATGCCACTGGCGCCTAAATGACTTCCTACTTAAACATGACCCATCCAGACTGGAACTAGAACAAACTTTGAAGCAATACTTTGTGGAAAATTGCTCCTCCGAGATCTCCGCCCCATCTTTGTGGGAGGCCCATAAGGCGGTCTTACGAGGTCAATGTATCTCACTTTCCACAGCCTTAAAAAGAAACGCTAATGCTACACGCAGCGCTCTTCTGGACAAACTCAAGCATCTAGAAATGCGCTTGCTCCAGTCCCCATCACTGACAACCCTTAGAGAACTCACTAGTGTAAGGGCTGGACTGAGAGATATCGAAATAGGGAAGATAGAAAAGGCGCTAGTCAGGCTTAGACAGACTTACTACGACAAAGCCAACAAACCACACACACTCTTGGCGAAACAGCTTCGCGATCAGGCAGCAAATGCTTCCATTACACAACTTAGGGCAAATGGCGTCCTCCACTCCCACCCTGACAAAATAGCACAACTTTTTCACGATTTTTACTCCGCATTGTATAACGACCCGAATGTCCCGCACAACCCACCTCCTCCTGACATAACCCAGGCTATTTACACCTATTTAGCAGAAGCAGACACTCCCAAGCTCACTTCCTCTGCCCTGGAGACTCTTAACGCCTCCATCACAGAGGAGGAGATAACAGAAACAATTAAACTGCTACCAAATAATAAGGCCCCTGGGCCTGACGGACTACCGTACCTCTATTATAAGACGTTTCTAACACACTTACTCCCCCATATGACAAACCTCTTTAATTCATTTCTCTCTAACACACCCATCCCCAGAGATATGCAAAACTCTTACCTGACACTAATCCCAAAGCTGGGGAAAGACCACACCCTCCCATCCAATTACAGGCCGATAGCACTTCTAAATACTGACTTAAAAATCTTTACGAAAATATTGGCCAATAGATTAAACAACTTTATGCCGTCTCTGATCCATAGAGACCAGGTAGGCTTTATTCCTTGTCGACAGGCTGGGGATAACACCCGGAGGGTCATTGACCTGGTTGAGATCGCGAACAGGAACAACTTAGAGGCAATACTGCTCAGTTTGGACGCCGAAAAAGCCTTTGACAGGCTGGGCTGGCCCTTCCTGTTCGCGACTCTCAACCGGGCTGGTATTGAGGGCCCGTTCCTTCGAGCTATCACCCACCTATACTCGGCCCCAACAGCCCAGGTTCGCACTAACTTTGCAACTTCCCCTACTTTTTTAATTTCTAATGGGACCCGCCAAGGCTGCCCACTCTCCCCTCTTTTATATGCCCTATGCATTGAACCACTGGCAGCACATATCAGAAACAACCCAAATGTACACGGTATACCAGTCCGTACTAGAGATTTCAAAATCTCCTTATTTGCAGATGATGTCCTCCTCACTCTCACCCAACCCCGCATATCTCTTCCGAATTTACAAGCAGAGCTGGAGAGATATAGCACCCTCTCGGGTTACAAAATTAATAGCTCCAAGACAGAGGTTCTCCCTCTTAATTTAACACCCCAGACATTCTCAACGCTTTCACAAACTTTTCCATATTCTTGGCGGACCTCTTCCTTAAAATATCTAGGGGTGCATATCACTCCCACATACGACACTCTATACAAGGCCAACTTTCCCCAAATATTCGCTTCTATTAGAACATCCTTAAATAAATGGAGATCTCTGAAATTGTCCCTTTTTGGTAGACTTGCAACCTTGAAGATGACGATACTACCTAGACTTCTATATTTGTTCGAGACGCTCCCTATCCCCATCCCGAGTTCACACCTAAAAAAACTTCAGGGTGACCTAATAAACTTCTTTTGGAATTATAAAAGACACCGTGTTGCTAGATTAGTTCTATACGCCCCACGTACCCAAGGAGGACTGGCGTTCCCCAATATAGCTAAGTACTATCTAGCAGCCCAACTAAGACCTATAGCCTCCTGGTGTACCCTACACGCTTACAATAGGTGGACTCAGATAGAAAAGCTATGGCTAGCCCCTATACACCCAAATTCCATGCTTTGGAGCTCTGATATACCTCCAAACAGCGTACAATTGCTAGGACCAATGGCTCTTCTACGTACACTATGGCGACGGGCCAAACTGAAATATCCACTCACCACAATGACGTCCCCAGTCACCTCATTTCTATTCACACCCAATATCCCTGACAGCTTAACCTCACAGATGTCCCACTTCTGGATGGACAAGGCTATATTTCGGTATGGACAACTAATTGACCCTAAAACTAGAATGCTACGATCCTTCCAAGAACTACAAAAAATTTTTGATCTTCCCAAACAGGCTTTTTTCAGTTACCTACAAATACGCCATTATGCACAATCGCTGAGGTCGAATTTAAGATTCTCTCCCCTGACAGACTTCGAAAAACTATGTTTAGAGGGCTCGTCTCCTAAAGGCATGATTTCACGTTCCTACCAAATACTGGTCACTGATTTCTCACCAGATGGGCCACGACACCCATATATGGCTAAGTGGGAGCAGGCTTTGGGCTCAGATCTATCCCTTAAGACCTGGCAATCTATATGGAACCAGGCTACTAAAAGCTCCATATGTACGCTTTATAAAGAAAATCAATACAAAATACTATTCCATTGGTATCAGACCCCTGACCTGCTCCACTCTATATATCCCACAGCCGACTCTCGCTGTTGGAGATGCTATAAAGATAGGGGAACACTATTTCATGTCTATTGGACCTGCCCTCTAATCAGCCCTTACTGGAGTATGGTACAATCCCTACTCCAGTCTATCTTTGATACTGGAGTGCTTCTAGATCCGAAGATCTTTCTCTTAGGCCTTCTGCCTACCACCTTCTCAAAAACCTCCAAAAAACTTTTAGCCCATGTGCTTACTGCAGCACGCTGCCTGGTGGCTCTAAAATGGAAAAAAAGAGAGACTCCTTCACTGACTGAGCTGCACTCCAGGATTAGAGATGTTAAAAGAATGGAATATCTTACGGCCTCATTAAATGACACTCTTGAGAAACATAACCGTATTTGGGAACCCTGGGTTCTGTTTGAGACCCCTGTGACTTAATGATATAGGTCATTCATGTACCTATAACCCGTCCCCCACAGGCGTGTCCCGGGTTCGGTGATGGGTGGCGACCTTCCCCCCCCCCCCCCTCTTCTCTCCCCCTTCTACCTACTCTCTTTTTTCTCTCTTTTTTACTGTTTTAAATTTTTTTTTTTTTTTTTTTTTTTTTTTTTTTTTTTTCCTTTCCTTTTTTTTGAAACTATATACATATGTAAAGGGTACTAATGGATACAAAGTATGAAACGTTTAACTGTCTAGTTAATCTACTCCGTTTCATTACTAACTGTTTATACTACCAGGCTTAACCGTCCAATGTTTGGATGACTATGTGCCAAATTGAAATGTGACACTATGACTTCTTTTTAATCCTGTACCCAACACTATAGTGCTGTAATTGTTAATTTTTCTTCTGTTGAAAAATAATAAAAATTGTCAATTGTAAAAAAAAAACAAAAAAAAACAAAAAAAAAAAAAACTGTCACGTGACATTAAAAAAAGTATCGGTAATCGGTATCGGCGCGTACTTGAAAAAAAGTATCGGTACTTGTACTCGGTCCTAAAAAAGTGGTATCGGGACAACCCTATTCGCAAGATACCAATTTTCTTGTCCACAAACTTGAGGTCTGCCTGGGGGACTCGAGTCTTCACAAATTCTAAAAGTGTGCCCAGTGTTGCCTTCCTTACATCTCTATTGTAATATAGTGGGTGTTTGACCTCCCACAGGTTTTTCTTTTCCTGATATAGGTGAATAAATCGCAACAAAAAATCTGCCTCTTTAAAGGGATTCATTGTTGCTGAAAGACAAGACACAAGATCAAAACTGTAATGTCAGTCAGAACTCCCAGGATTATTTTGGGAAGAATCTAGGGGACACATATACACACACACACACCCACGTTTAATCTTACCTTCGTTTCTGACGCTCGCTACTTCCGCACAGACATACGTAGGCCATCGTAATAGCTTTATATACACTGCGCATGTGTCATGCTCCGATTTGTCCCCGCCCCTTCACTCTTCGTTGCGCAGTGGGAGTAGATAGAGAAAGATGGCGGAGAGAATCAGTGGAAGTAGCGCGGAGGAAAGCCCGAAGCCACAACCATCCACATCCAGGAGGAGATATAAGGCCACCAACATGGCTTTTGAAGAGATGGTGCAGATGGTGTCCATATTGAGAAGGGAGGACTACGATGGCAAAAAAGGACCGTACACATGACCGAATATGCATAAGGACAAAATAATGTCCTCAGTTGTCACCGCTCTAGAAGTTAAATTTGGCACAAAACGGTCTAAAGAACAATTGAGGAAGCGGTGGTCTGACATCAAAAGTCGGGAACCAGAACAATATTGGCAAATAAAGAAGCTGCTTAATAAAGTAAGTACTTGTTGTGTTTTCCTATTGAGATACTTAACTTGCATGCTCATCCATATTTTTTTTGTTTATACAGCATCGTTCGTAAAGACCGTTCTTTGTAAAAGACATATGATACTAAAGAAAATGACGGGGTTTTTTTCGCCAAATACGATGGTACAGGGTTGGACATATACATGTATGTCTTGATAATTTTTCGTATTCCAATAATTTGTGGATGTGGTGTAGATGTGTTGGAAAATATAATGCTTCTTCAAAAATGATTCAGTGTAATGTAAGGACAGGACACAGCAGCTGCTTCCACATCTGGACTCACGAGCACTAGTGTATTATGTGACCATAAAGAAATTTTAGAGGGGTAATACACATAGGAGATCATTGAGGTATCTGCATCTGTGAAACTTGCATGAAAATGTGTATTGTTTAGAATTGTTGTTCAGAGGGAATGTTCATCCTGTCTTCTAATTTTTTGAGGACAAAAAAAGGCAATTGTCCATAACTCCTAACCAACGTTTCAGAGTATTTTTAAAAATCTAAAATATCACTGTGTTTTAACTATACCTTTTGTTGACTTATCATAAGGGAGAAAAGACTCAGACAACAGTCCAAGGATCCCAGGACCCGCCCAAGTCACCAGCCTGAGGCTGAAGATAGCCCAAGCCCCAGCCCAAGACCATGCCCACCCGACGAGCTGGAGGAAGGAGAGGTGGAGGGAGTGTGCGACCTTTCAACCCCACCAAGTGAGTGACTGACACCCCAGCGTAAGGTAATGTATTTAGGCATGCATATTTTAACCCTCGTTTTTTTCACACATTTTAGGTGAGCTTTTGGTTGTGGAAGGCCAAGCGGCAGAGCCATTCACCACAGACAGTGCTCAAAGACTGATTGGCCAGATAATGCTGTGGAATGGCCAAATTGATAAAATTCGTGTCCAAATTCACAGCATGTAACTTCGCCTGGACTCCATGCAACAGGAAATGAAGAACATGATTGATGTTTTGGGCAGAATAGTATTATTATTATACAGGATTTATATAGCGCCGACAGTTTACACAGCGCTTTACAACATTAGGGCAGACAGTACAAGTATAATACAATTCAATACAGGAGGAATCAGAGGGCCCTGCTCGTTAGAGCTTACAATCTAGGAGGGAGGGTCAAGTTATACAAAAGGGTAATAGCTGTGACGGATTAGCTAATGGAGAAAATAGTGCAGTTGTTAGATGGAGGCAGGATAGGCTTCTCTGAAGAGGAAAGTTTTCAGGGATCGCCTAAAAGTGGATAAATTTGGAGACAGTCTGACAGATTGGAGTAGGGAATTCCAGAGGATGGACGAGGCTCGGGAGAAGTCCTGGAGGCGGGTATGGGAGGAGGTGATGAGGGAGCTAGAGAGCAGGAGATCTTGGGAGGAACGGAGATGGCGTTTAGGTTGGTATTTTGAGACTAGGTTAGTGATGTAGCTGGGGGCACAGTTGTGGATGGCTTTGTAACTTATTGTTAGTATTTTGAATTTAATTTGTTGGGCGAGTGGTAGCCAATGGAGGGATTGGCAGAGAGGGGTAGCAGACACTGAGCAGTTTGTAAGGTGGATGAGTCTGGCAGCCGCATTCATGATGGACTGAAGGGGGGATAGTCTATTTAAAGGTAAGCCAATGAGGAGTGAGTTGCAGTAGTCAAGGCGAGAGATAACCAGGGAGTGAATCAGGAGCTTTGTGGTTTCACTGGTTAGAAAGGGACGTAGTTTAGAGATTTAGAGAATATAATAACGTTTTGCCTAAAAACATCAATCATCTTCTTCATTTCCTTGTGAAGTTTCTTTCTTCTTGAAATTTTGGTTACAAGTTTTTTCGTTACCAAGAAATTTTTATGATGCACACGGTGTGTCATCATGTGCTATCTTCCATCATGGGATATCAATGTACTTGTTTTGTGTTTGCAACCCCTTCATCCTCAAAATTATTGAGTGGTGAGAGGAACAAAGGGATTGCACACACAAAACACGTACATTGCT
Source organism: Aquarana catesbeiana (assembly GCF_042186555.1). Lineage (NCBI taxonomy): Eukaryota > Metazoa > Chordata > Amphibia > Anura > Ranidae > Aquarana > Aquarana catesbeiana. Next base: position 57,613,449 of record NC_133333.1, on the reverse strand, counting down.
CCCCCATGATGGGAGATAGCACATGTTGACTTGACCCTTTTGTAATGCTCAATTTTGAGCATATTATATATTTTCTATTTACAAGGGTGACATCACCAGCACCGTTCTTAAAATGTTGAACTTTGTAAGTTCTTTGATTTTTTGTATGTTTTTCAAAACACTGTTGTGAATTTTAAGATTTTAAACAAGGTGTATTTTTGTTTAAATATGCCTTTAATAACATTTTCTAAAAAATAAATTATTTAAAAAAAAAAATAAAAAAATAAAAAAAAATAACCAAAAAACAAAAAAAACAAAAAATGTTTAAAAAAATGCACCTTTCAATGTGCACACAGTAAAATGTTTTTACTACTACAATGTGTGTGGCTGATTATTTCTCAATAATATGTTTAGTAAATTTTTGTGTGGTTACAGTGACAACTAAAGGTAAATGCACTTGCCACTACTACAAGTGCACTAGGAGACAGACCAAACTAAATGCAAACAAGAATAAAAACAAGATATTTTTTCAAAAAAATTTTTTTTTATTCTGTAAAATTAAAGCTCTTCTTGAATAGCAATGGCCCCCCGACCATTAAAATAATTCACATATCGCTCACGCACTTGACGTGTGGTTCGGGGGGCCAAGCCAATACGGCCAATTTCCAGGCCTGTCATTGTTGGATCTTGTACAAGTCCGGCCTCAGGCCCAACAGAGGTTAGATATGTAGCAGAATGTCTACGTAAAAAGTTATGTAGTATGCAGCAAGCAAGTATGACGTGATTAATTTTATAGTCCGCCAGATTTATGGCTGAAAGGAACAAACGGAAGGGAGTAGGATAGGATATAAAGGGGTCACACGGGGGGGGGGGGGGGGGAGTGGCGATTCACGAGCATGAAACCAAGCTTCTGCCCGTCAAATGGTGCTCTCTAGTTGTATGTTATATACACTGACACAGGGTTCCTCCGAGGCTAAGTTACGGGTTGTCAATCTCCAATGGCTGGCGGGTGTGGGGATTTCCAATGGAGGGGAATGCAAGCCTTGGCTGCATCTAGTAAGTGGCGTATTACTGATTTTTTGTAAACACGTGCAGAGGTGTCATTGGCGTGTAGGAGGAAGTATGCCGGGTCATCCGGGACATTGCGGTCCGAGAATTTTTGGACTATCCGGCGGACCTCTCCCCAGAAGTTCTGGTTCCGGGGACAAGACCAGAATATGTGAAGAAGTGTGCCTTTTTCCTCTCGGCAGCGCCAGCAAAAGTCTGGGGTCGAAAGGAAAAATTTATTTAATAGAGCTGGGGTTCTGTACCAGCGTGTAAGGATCTTATAGTTTGTCTCTTGAATTTTGGTGCACAGGGAGGATTTGTGTGTGAATTTAAGAATGTGTTGTATTTTGCTGGTTGTAAAGTGGCAGTTTAGGTCTCTTTGAAGTTGACACTTTGAAGTTGATATTCCCCTGGTGGTGTGATTAACATATTATATGTCAGAGAAAATGAGTGCAATAGTACCCCTGTCCCTGTACAGAGCCATAGTTGTGAGGGGCTGGTTGGTATCCATGGGGGGTGGCAAACTTTGGAGAAAATGGCAGAGCTGCAGAGCTCTCATAAAGTCCAGATGGAACTGGCCCTCGGGGTCCGAAAGTTCTGCAATCATTTTCCAGCATCCCATAGCGCTAAAGTGAGAGGCTTAGTATGGGCCCGCCTCGCCTAGATCCCGGAATCTCTTGTCTCGTATGCCTGGCTCGAATTGGGGGTTACCCAATATGGGTCGTAGGGGTGAGTCACGGGTAATGAGGGAGGAAGTAGTAATCAGTTGTGCACATATTTTGATGGTGTTACCTATCAGTGGTTGGCGTTTGAGGTCTGATGGAAGGGCGGTGTAGCACCATGGGGCTCTATGTAGAGGAGTCTCACTCTGTGCTTGTTCCAGCTGTGTCCATAGTTTGGTGTCTTTATGTCGGCACCAGTCAATGAGCCTGCTTAGGTGGGTGGCATGGTAGTAGGTGTGGACTTCTGGCATTGCCAGACCTCCGTGGGGTTTGGGGAGTGAGAGTATCTTCTGGTGTAGGCGGGGTTTTTTCCCTGCCCAAAGAAACTTTATGAAAGCTGATCGTATTTGTTTAAAGTAATCCGCAGGAATATGAATTGGGAGGGTCTGTAAGAGGTAAAGGAATTTAGGAAGGATCATCATTTTTAGGATTTTACAGCGGCCAAACCAAGATTGTAGGCCACTGTTCCATTGATCAAGTCATTTTTGGACTGTTTTTAGGAGGGGAGGGAAATTAAGTTTGAATAGTTGGGAGAATGTCGGAGGGATGTGTGTACCTAAGTACTTCAGGGCCGTATCAGTCCATTGTAAGTGGAAGCTGGCTCGGAGATGCGTGAGTCGTGGTTGAGGGATTCCCATGCCCATCACTTCTGATTTGTTAAAGTTAATTTTCAAGTTGGAGAGTTGTCCATATGTGTCAAATTCCTGCATGAGGTTGGGGAGGGTGATGGCTGGGTTTGTGAGGGAGAACATGAGATCGTCGGTGTATGCGGACACTTTATATTGTGACTTGTTAACTTCTACCCCGGTTATATCTGGGTTCGACCTCACATGGCACAGTTAGGGCTCTGAGGACAGCGTGAAGAGCAATGGCAAGAGTGGGCAGCCTTGTCTAGTCCCGTTGGTGATCGGGAAGGTATCCGAGATTACACCGTTTGCTCTAATTCTAGCCGTCGGGTCTGAGTAAGCCGCAGATCTCCAATTCAACATTTTGTCGCCCAGTCCTATGTGTTTCAGCGTCGCGAACATGAACTTCCAGCTTACCCGGTTGAACGCTTTTTCAGCGTCCGTTCCAAGGAAAACGCATGGAGTTTTGGTGCTGTTGACTATGTGCAGTAAGTTTAGGACTTTGATTGTATTGCCCCTAGCTTCCCTGGTTGGCACAAAGCCAACTTGATCTATGTATTGATTTATTAGATAAGTAAGGTGTTGTTGTAGTCTGGAGGCTATGATCTTGGTGAAGAGTTTAAGGTCAGTGTTCAAAAGGGAGACTAGGCTGTAACTCCCACATTGGGCTAGGTCCTTGTCTTCTTTCGGTATAAATGAAATTTGCGCTTGTAATGTGGATCTGTGGAACTTTTTTCTTGAGGTGAGGTCATTGTACAGTTTTACTAGATGTTGGCCCAGGGAAGGGAGTAAGGTCTTGTAATATGGAATGGTGAAACCATCCGGACCTGGAGCTTTACCCGATTTGGCAGTACTTAATGCAAGTTGAAGTTCAGGTAGTGTGATGGGGTCTTCTAATAGGTCTTTAGCTTCAGCTGTTAGGGAGGGCATGTGGGATGTAGTTATATATTCTGAGGTCGCATATGGGGTGGGTGGTGTCGTGTTCAGGTTATATAGGGAGGTATGGAAGTATCTGAACTGCTGCACAATGTGCAGGGGCAGGGAAGCTTTCTGTCCTGTGGAGGATATGATGTGTGGTATGTAAGACGCTAGCCTTTGAGCTAGCAGCGATTGGGCTAAAAGTCTTCCGCATTTGTTGCTGGATTCATATATTTTCCTCCGACAGACTTGCAATGCCACGTTGGCTTTGAAGCGTAAGAGGTCAGTGACCTGTGTACGGACCGTGTCCAGTTTCCAGTTGCCTGGTCGGGGTCTGCTTGTGATTCATCTCTAGTTTTTGTAGTTTGTTTAGTAGTGAAGTCAGTTGTGCAGTCCTTTGTCGTTTGAATCGAGAGCCATGTTTGATGAGTACCCCTCTAATCACAGCTTTGTGTGCTTCCCACACTACCCCGGTATCACAGTCAGGGGTGCTGTTAGAGTCGAAGTAGTGTCCTACCTCTTTAACTACATCTACTGGGACCTCCAGGTCTTGCAGCAAGCTCTCGTTCAGTGTCCATGGTGGTCTCTGCGCTGTCGAGATGTCTGAAATAGCGTAACGCAAGGTTATCAGGGCGTGGTCTGACCATGTGATCAATCCTATTGTGGTGTCTTTGATCACTTGTAAGTGTCTGTGGGGGATCAGGAAATAGTCAATACGTGAGTACGTCTGGTATGGTCTCGAAAAGAATGTGTAGTCTCTTTCTCCCGGGTGGAAAAGACGCCAAACGTCTATCAGTTGCGCGGAATGCAATGTCAAGTAAATGCGTTCGCGCATGTCTCATAAGGTTGAGGATGTTCCAGTGGAAGTGTCCTCCGTTGGCATTGAGATGTTAAGGTCTCCGCCCAGGATCAGTTGCCCCTCTGAGTATTACGTCAGCCGTTCTAGGTGGTGTTTTAGAAATGTGTCCCGATGTACATTTGGGGCATAAAGGTTTGCTAAGGTTACCATCACGTCTCCAATCTGTCCCTTCAGGAATATGTATCTACCCTCCTTGTCAGACTTCGCGTCTATGAGCATCCAGGGTATCTTAGCTGAAATTAGGATGGAGACCCCTCTGGATTCCGTGTACATTGAGTGGTAGACCACCGGGTAGAATCTGTTCTTAAGTATTGGTAGGGCGTTTTCTCTAAAGTGTATTTCCTGCAAAAGGATGATGTAAGCTTTCATGCGTTGCATGTCATGAAGCAGCATTTGCCTCTTTTCAGGCATGTTTAGGCCTTTCACATTTAGTGAGACTATATTGAGTATATCCATGTTCGTGACTTGGGAGGGTGTTGTAAAGGAAGGGATAAGTGGGGGGGGAGGGAAGTATGAGGGAATGTAGTATTAGTAGGTAAGGGTGGTTAGACCCAAATGAGAGAAAGAAGATTAGGAGGCTGTCACTAGATTGTGCAGCTCTGGTAGAAGGGCTAAGGTAGCCAAACTGGCTAAGGCACTCCCAGAAAAATCCTGGGTATGGAGCGCAGTCCTATGTGGGTCAGTGGATAGACAGTGCCGGGAAGCGAGCCCCTGGACCGGAGGGGTCCACCCCCGGCAAATATGAACGTTGTGTCCTATAGCGGTATGCCATACAAAATTAAACAGATAACTTAACTGTTGAAGAACATATAAAAAGGAACAAGAAAAAGAACAAAGGCAGTAAGTGGTGCAAATGTTACTAGCAGCTAGACAATAAGAAAACACAGTCAATTGATGGTTTTGAGCAGCATTCCTATCCCTGTCCAGGAAACAGTAAGCATTTATGTCAGACCCCCCTCCAGATTACCTAGTAAGGTACAGAGTCGGTGATGTGATCTTTACTTACCAGGGAGCATATGAGTGTCCCCCAGTCCAAGGAGCATTCCCCCCTGCAATGGTACTGCCCCACAGCTATCTCCTTGTCAGAAACATAGCCAGTTCAGTAACCAGATCGGGTAGTCAGCCAATGCCAATGTCAGAGAGCCAGAGATCAACGTAGTAGGACAGAGATGTGACCAAAGGCGAAGGCAGAGATGAAGTGAGCTGGACGGCTTTAAGTAGCTAGAAAAGACGAGCAGATCATCAACAGCTGAGTCACTGTGGAGTGAAAAAAGCTGGCAATTAGCTGAAAGCTGAGCGGCCAGCTCAGAGAAGGAAGGGCTGAGCCCAGCCCTGACAGTACCCCCTCGTCAATGACCCCCTCCCCCTCGGAGGACCACCGGGCTTGAGGGGAAAACATCTATGGAAATCACGGAGGAGGACAGGGGCATGTACGTCCGAGGATGAGACCCAAGAGCGCTCCTTCAGACCGTACCCATTCCAATGCACCAGGTACTGTATGCGCCCACGGAACCTACAAGAGTCAACAATGGATTGTACTTCATACTCCTCATGGTTCTCAACCTGTATAGGGTGAGGACATGGCACCGAGGTGGTAAAGCGGTTGCAGACCAAAGGTTTCAATAAGGAGACATGAAATGCATTAGAGATGCGCATACTAGGAGGAAGGTCCAACGCGTAAGCCACTGGGTTAATCCTGCGAAGGATATGGAAAGGCCCAATAAACCAAGGTGCGAACTTTAAAGAAGGAACACGAAGATGGAGGTTGCGAGACGACAGCCAGACTCTGTCCCCAACCTGGTAGGAAGGCGTAGGCAGGCGTCTGCTGTCAGCATGGAGTCTGTACCTATCATAGCATGACGCAAAGCCTCCTGGACTTGTGCCCAAGTGGAACAAAGGCCACGGAGAGGTTCCTCTAACGCAGAAATACTCTGCGGAACAAACAAGGCAGGCAACACGGAAGGTTGGAAACCATAGTTCACCATAAACGCGGACAAACGGAAAGCTGAATTCAAGGCACTATTGTGAGCAAACTCCGCCCACGGTAAGAGGTCTGACCTGTGGTTATGATGGTCAGAAATATAGCAACGTAGGAATTGCTCCAATGACTGATTGGCTTGTTCTGTGGCCCCATTAGACTGCGGGTGATACACAGAGGAGAAAGCAAGCTGAATACCCAACTGTGCACAAAAGGCTCGCCAGAACCAGGGCACAGACTGACTTCCCCTGTCTGAGACAATCACCTTGGGTAGCCCATGTAAGCGGAAGATCTCCTGAGCAAAAATAGAAGCCAGTTCCTTAGAAGTAGGCAACTTCTTGAGTGAAATACAATGTGACATTTTCGAGAACTGATCAACCACCATAAGGATAACTGTGTTGCCCTGGGAGTTGGGTAACTCCACAATGAAATCCATAGACAGGTGGGTCCAGGGCCTCTCTCCATTGGATATGGGTTGTAGGAGGCCCACTGGAAGGTGTCGTGGAGTCTTACTCTGAACACACACGGAACAGGCAGCTACGAAGGCGGTTACATCAGCACGTAGACTAGGCCACCAGAATGGTTGGGAAATGGCCCAAAAAAGTTGATTCTTCCCAGGGTGGCCAGCAGCCTTGGGAGAATGGTAAGTCTGGAGCACAGCAGTACGACGACTCTCGGGAACAAAGCAGCGGTCACAAGGTTTCTCAGGAGGAGCATCAACCTGAGCAGCAAGAATTTTGTCACCCAAAGGAGAAGTAAGACTGGTGTGAACCGTAGCCAGAATGCGATCAGGAGGAATCACAGGAACCGGAACCGACTCCATCTTTGAAGTGGAGGAAAATTGTTGTGACAAGGTGTCAGCCCTTACATTCTTAGTACCAGGTAAGAAGGAGACAATGTAATTAAAACTCAACAAGAAAAAAGCACATTGCGTCCTTCTGGGAGAGAGGCGCTTAGCCTCAGACAAGAATGTGAGATTCTTATGGTCAGTAAGAATGAGAACCGGCACAGTGGTACCTTCAAGGAGATGTCTCCATTCTTTCAGGGCTAAAATGATCGCCAACAGCTCTCTGTCACCAATCTCGTAATTGCACTCTGCCAATGACAATTTCTTGGAAAAGTAGCCACTCAGAGTTAGGACGATAAGACAGAAGGGCGCCAACTCCAGTCTCAGAAGCATCAACTTCTACAATAAAAGGCAATGCAGGATCAGGGTGTGCCAACACAGGAGCAGAAACAAAGGCAGCCTTAAGACTCTCAAAGGCCTTAATGGACTCCGGAGACCAACTCTGTGGGTTGCCGTCTTTCCTGGTCATATCAGTCAGGGGCTTGACCAAAGACGAGAAATTACGAATAAACTTCCGATAATAGTTGGCAAAGCCAAGTAAATGCTGCAGGGGATGTAAACCCATGGGCCGAGGCCACTGTAGGACCGCTGAAAGTTTCTCTGGGTCCATCGAAAAATCGATCGGAAATGACATAGCCCAGGAATCTAACCTGTTCACAATAGAATTCGTACTTTTCCAATTTTCAATAGAGATTGTTCTCTCTTAGTCTCTGAAGCACACGACAGACATCTGTGTGGTGGCTCTCCAGGGACTTGGAAAATATGAGGATGTCGTCGAGATAAACCACCACACATAACTGCAACAAATCTCGGAGCACATCGTTAATGATTTCCTGGAAAACTGCCGGAGCGTTACAAAGGCCAAAAGGCATTACGAGATACTCATAATGAGCTGATCTGGTATTAAACGCAGTTTTCCACTGGTCACCCTCCTTAATCCTGACGAGATTGTATGCCCCTCTCAAATCAAGCTTCGTGAAAACCGTTGCTCCCTTGAGGCGATCAAAAAACTCCGTAATCAATGGAATGGGATAGGCATTCTTAATCGTGAAAAGATTGAGACCCCTATAATCGATACAAGGTCTCAGCTCACCACTCTTCTTCTTCACAAAAAAGAAACCAGCACCAGCAGGAGACGAGGATTTGTGGATGAAACCTCAAGAAAGTGCATCTGTAACATACTCCTCCATGGCCTTATCCTCCAAGACCGACAAAGGGTAAATGCAGCCACGAGGGGGTATGGCACCAGATTGAAGGTCAATTGCGCAATCATACGACCGGTGTGGAGGTAAAGTACCGGCTTGACCTTTGTCAAAGACATCGCTAAAATTGAGGTACTCCTCCGGCAGGGAGGAGAGTGAAGAGGTGCACAGGACCTTGGCTACCTTCTGGAAGCATCTCTCACTGCACTGTGGCGACCAGGACAGAACCTCAGCATGAAGCCAATCAAAAGAAGGGTTGTGCCTCTGAAACCAAGGATAACCAATAACCAGCGGAAACTTAGGTGAGGAAATAACTTGGAATTGGATTATCTCATGGTGAAGGGCCCCTACGGCCATGGACAATGGAACAGTCTCATGAGTCACATGGGCAGGCTGCAGAGGTCTCCCGTCAAGAGCCTCAATGGCAAGTGGAGTGTCACGCAGCTGCAGCGGAATCGAGTGCTTCGATACAAAGGCAGCATCAATAAACAGGTCTGCAGCCCCAGAGTCGATTAGAGCCTGTATCTCAACGGATGACTCAGCCCAAGACAGGGTAACCGCTTATCTTTCTGGGAAACTGGAGACCAAACAACACCACCTAAGGTCTGTCCATGACAGGACCTCAAGGTTCGGGCGTTCCCTGGACGGGTAGGATAAGACTTCAAAAAGTGACCAGCCTGGCCACAATATAGGCACAATTTCTCCCTCCTCCTAAGGGCTCTCTCATCCGCAGAGAGACGCGTGAAGCCCAAGTGCATGGGTTCATCTTCACAGATGGACTCGGTACCAGGAGGTATGGGAGGTGAGGGAGGCAAGGGGGGGACTGCAAAGCTCGGAGACAAAAGTACAGGAGGCTTGCGCCAGCGCTCCTTAGAAGAGAGTCTTTCTCTGAGTCTGGAGTCAATGAGGGTGGCAAATGTCATCAACCTCTCCAGCTCAGTGGGTATATCTCGGGCTGCTATCTCATCCTTGATGTTATCCGAGAGACCATGAGAGAAGGCAGCCACGAGGGCCTCATTGTTCCAAGCAACCTCTGCTGCCAGAGTACAATACAATGGCGTAATTGGCAACAGTTCTCGTACTCTGTTTGATGGACATGAGGCTCTTGGCAGCAGAAGTGGAGCATGCAGGAATGTCAAATACCCTTTTGAAAGAAGCCACAAATTCTGGGTAACTCAGGACCACGGGTTTTTGCGTCTCCCATAGAGGGTTTGCCCAGGCCAAGGCTCTCTCAGAAAGCAAAGATATCATGAAACCTACTTTGCTTCTGTCCATTGGGAAACGCCTGGGGCAGCATCTCAAAGTATATCTCAACCTGGTTGAGAAACCCTCTGCATTGAACTGGATTGCCCCCAAATCGCTGGGGAAGTGGAGCGGAACCAGACATGCCTCTTACAGAGGTAATACTCGAGGCGCATGCCTGCACAGAGACTGGAGCAGCAGGGACGGCCAGCAACACAGGTTGTACTGGAGCAGCCATAGTGGAAGATTCCAGGTGAGCCCTGCGACTCAGGAGTGTTTGTAACGCCAAGGCTAACTGTTCCATGCGGTGATCCTGGTCATCCAATCTGGAGAAAATATTACCAACAAGTGGACTGACTGCATCTTCTGAATTCATGGCCTTCGCCTACTGTCAGAAACCATGAATCAGACCAAGAGAGAAGTACAGTTAATCACACTTGGTTCATATAAAATATGTGGCGCTATTCTACCCTCCTGTACCACACTATGGAAAAATGTCTACTGAAATGACACTCGGTGTGTCTAAAATCCTTCTAATCCATATGGCAGATGTATAGCAAATGTATGCCTTAAGAAACAACTCCAGTTGCTAGATCACAATAATAAATGAATAAATGAGACGTGTAGGAATAACGATCCGTGCCCATACAGGACCTAACACACCTCCTGATAGAAATGAATAATAAAGTGGCTAGTGTAAAATAAATTCTCTAGTGCAAAAAAACAAAATCAAATGAATTAAATACGTGACACATGGTGTGATGCAACGCGTCAGGGTAGGAGGAGCCAGGTGCCGACGCTTCACGGGGACGGCCGAACCCGGAAGCTACTTGTTCTTACTGCTCGTTTTTATTTTCTCTGTAAGTTACTACGTTTTTTTCAATAAATGTAATTTATAACTACTACACTATGGGAGTTTTCCTTTCGTTTTAACTACCACTGTGGGAGTGCTGTGAGAGGCAAGAGGGGAGACGGATAGACTGCTCCACGGACATCCCCCAGGAAAAGGCTACCACTGCAGGAATCCTTCCACCAGAGTATTATCCATCTGCCTTACTCGGCCCATTTGGGGGTCGTTGCTGGAGGTGAGAGGCTGGGGGGAACTATTGGTGTGTGCACCAGAAGAAATTAAGAGGAACAGCACAAATCACTGCTATCTGCACTGTCACATTTTGCATGACAATAGCATCGGTGTGGACTGTATTGCACTATTGTCACTTTTATGGACTATTATTTATTTATTTATTAATTATTCATTAATGTTGCACTTTTTTATTATCAGTTACGTGCTGCTGGAAAAAACTTTTTTCCATATCTTTAGTTTGTCACTCATGACACTTTTGTGCATTATTTTTTGCTCATCGCTGGGTTTGAGGTGTTGAATTCACTTTGCTTATGATATCTACACGGTATATATTTTTTATTATCTATACACTCATCACTGATTTCAGTTAATTGTGTGGGCTATATTTACAGCCTTTTCGAGATGCTATTTATTTGTTAATTATTTTTGTGACACATGCTATTTATTAAATTCATCTGATTTTGTTTTTTTGCACTAGAGAATTTATTTTGCACTAGCCACTTTATTATTCATTTCTATCAGGAGGTGTGTTAGGTCCTGTATGGGCATGGACCATTATTCCTACACGTCTCATTTATTCATTTATTATTGTGATCTAGCAACTGGAGTTGTTTCTTAAGGCATACATTTGCTATACATCTGCCATATGGATTAGAAGGATTTTAGACACACCAAGTGTCATTTCAGTAGACATTTTTCCATAGTGTGGTACAGGAGGGTAGAATAGCGCCACATATTTTATATGAACCTATTGTTTCTCTTGGGGGGAGCTGAGTGGACCCATCTATGTTGGCAGCTCTTTACCTAGTACCTTACTGATAGTCTTAGATTGGTTATTTCCTGTTTAGATTGTGGTTTTTGCGCATTAGTCTCCATACATTTAGTTAATCACACTTGTTTAATAATAATAAAAAGGTAAACAGAGTAAGTGTAGTCAATACATAGCCAGAGTTCAGTAACCAGATCGGGTAGTCAGCCAATGCCAATGTCAGAGAGCCAGAGATCAATGTAGTAGTACAGCAAGCAGGTTTAGGAGCCAGAAGGGACGTCAGCCGAGCAAGTATTCAACAAGAACGCAGGAGAAAGTCTCTGAGATGTGACCAAAGGCGAAGGCAGAGATGAAGTGAGCTGGACAGCTTTAAGTAGCCAGAACTGACAAGCAGATCATCAACAGCTGAGTCACTGTGGAGAGAAAGGCAGATGGCAATTAGCCGACAGCTGAGCGGCCAGCTCAGAGAAGGAAGGGCTGAACTCAGCCCTGACACTCTTTAAACAGAACTGGAGCCGAACTGTGAGGGCGTCCCCCCCGCCCCCCCCCCCCCACAGAAGCATGCATCATCCCCTAGGTCCGGAGCAGCAATGTCTACCCCCCAGGACAAGGAGGGGTTACCTGAAGGGGGATCATGTCCTGTCACCCCTCTTTGCAGCCCCTCCATGAGGATGTTCAGCTGTGTCCTCATGGGCGGCCTTTCTCAGGTTGGTGTTAGGCTGGGAATGTCTCTCTGACTGTCCACTTCCCTGTTTTCTCGTCATAAAACACACAGTGTTCTCCATGGTTAGGGTGGGCTCTAGGGGTTGTAAAAGTGGTGGCGCAGAGTTCCTAAGGGTGTGCTGAGCCAGGGTTCTGAAGGTGCAGCCAGGGACAGAGCCCTATAGTGCTTTGCTACATTCTAGGGTTGAAACAGGCATATCAAACTGCAGTGCCAGGTTAATGAGAGAGGCTGTTCCCTGGCCGTGCAATGCAACAACATGAGGCAGTGTTTCCCATCCCAGGCATCAAGGCACTCCGGGGGTATGGGGGTCTCAGGCTGAATCGCCGCGCTGTGCCGTAGCTCCGGGCTGGCGACGGAAACAGCACCAGCCCCCACTAGTCCCGGGTGCGGGAGAGGGGGGGAGGGTGGCCGCCGGGGGCACTGCAGCTATTCTGGGCTGTCCCGCTCCCCGCCATAAAAAGAGTGGATGTCAGGAGAGCATTGTCTTGGGCATAGTGGCTGGGGGTCATTCACAATGGGTTTGGCAAATGGCGATAGACAGGGATGGTTGGCTGTGAGCCTACTCAGGTAGTTCTCCTGAGGCCGTCTCCATATGTTCCTCTGTTGGCGGGGTGGCACGGAACATGGAGGGACCCAATCTGCCGGTTGGACGAGGGAGAATTTGGAGCCAGTCCGGGACTGGTATCGGTTCCGTGTCCATGAACCTGAAGAGAGCCGGGAGCTCCGCGGTGTTCTGTAGTGTAAAGACGCTTGTGTCCTTGCGAAACGTCACTGACAGAGGATATCCCCAGTGGTATGTGAGTCCCTTCTGCTTCGCTAGGTCAAGGAGGGGACACAGGGGAACCCTGCCTCTCAGAGTCGCCCTGGACAGGTCCGGTAGAATTTTGGCCTGCGAACCCTCTACTTCCACGTCGCCATGTTCCCAGGCTCGTCGTAAGATGTTTTCCTTCTGGGTATAGCAGTAGAGTCTGCACACCACATCACGCGGCCTACTCGGGTCTGCTGACCTAGGGCCCAAAGCTTTGTGAACTCTGTCCAGTTGGATGTCAATCTTTGGGTCTTCTAGCACGGTGCGGAAGATCCCCCGCACCATGTCCCTGAGGTTTTCCGTATCTGTACCTTCAGGGATCCCGGAAGCCGCAGGTTGTTTTGTCGGCTCCAGTCCTCGATGTCCTCCAGGTGGAGCTGTGAGGCGATGGCAGTATCTCGGTGCTGATCAGTGCTCCAGTGCCGACACCCGTCCCTCTAAAGAAGAAACCGAGACTTCCCCATCGTTATCCGGTCTGTCAGGTTGGAGACCTCTCCCCTCACCTCCTGTATATCACTTCGGTGAGTTTCCTCCAGGCGGAGGATCAGAGCTTCAATGTCTGTTCTGGTGGGGAGGGCCTGCAGTAGAGCCCTAATGTCCTGATCTAGCATGTTGAGTTCGGTTGGTTGGAAGGATGCCATCATGTCCCGCTGCAGTCCCCTTGATGTATCCAGGGTGTGATCGGGTGTTGCGGAAGGGCTGGATGAGGCATGGCGGTCGCCCTGATTTCAGAGTCTAAGCACTAATACACTGCCCAACAAGAATTCTCTTGCCTATATATATATGTACATATATATATATATATATATATATATATATATATATATATATATATATATATATGTTAGAAGGCCAGTGTGCTGGCCTGAATTTATGGGAGGAGCCCGGAGGGTATTCAAGCTGACCACTTCCCCTTCCTCTTTGTCAGTTTCAGTGCACGATACTACATGTCACTGTGCTGACTCTTCCCAGCTTACCTTGTGTTCATAAGTCTGTGCGTTCGATTACAAGTGGGTTGCGGCGTCTTCGTCGGCGGTTCTCGCTTGCTGTTGCAGGTAGGGTTCAAACCTTTTTGTTCATATGCAATGTTACCATTGGATATGTTTCCTATACCTGCAAACTTGGATTTGCAGGCTCGCTCTGCCTTGCTTGTCATCCTATCCACAAACATACGATTCGTTCGTAGATCCAAGGCTCTGAGCCATTGTCGGTTGTTCTCTGATATCACTCGATACAGGCTTCATTTTCTCATAGGATTCACTGTCTATGGGGTTGCCATCTCATCCATTTGGAGATCAGCATGTATTATTTGCATGGGTTTTGTGTCTGATTGCGGTGGTAATTAGACCCACATGGGGCCTTGTCTGCACTTTGATTAGCCTGGGGGGCTGGGTGGTTGGAATGTGTTCGGTTTTAGAAGTAAGGTGTGGTATACACGCTGCAACCGATTTGTATTGGATTCACTTCATACATCTTACAACCAATTTGTATCAGTGCCATCTCTTTACAACCGATTCATATTGCATACCTGCTACAATCCGATTCGAATCTAGTCGCATCGGCAGCACAACGGTTCGCATCGGATGCATCCCGCTCACTGATTCTTATTAGTCCCTGTTGTACCCCACAAATGGTTCGTTGTTTATGTAATTTTCTACTGACTGTTTCGTATTGCTTTCATGTCATACGAATCAGTCGGATTCAAGCCTAGTCGCCTCGGCGGCACAGCGGTTTGCATCGGTCTTATCCTGCACACCAATTTGTAGTGGTTCTTACCATACCCTATGATTCATTATTTATTTTTTGTCCGATTCACATCACCTCAGCAGTTACATGCATCACAGTCCACTCCGAACCTAGTCGCACAAGCGGCACAACGGTTCGCGTCACGAGTATCCCACACACCAATACGTAACAGTCCCTATAACAAATCTACGATTCGTTACGTATGCCACTTCACAGTTCCTTCCTACATATACAATTTCTGCTATCCTTTTCTTTTTCGCCTACCAGTAGGTGACCTTTCTTGCAATCGCTGCAAGCTACGCATCTCATCATAACTCCTTGCAATCGCTGCAAGAACACGCATCTCAACATTTACCCATTTGCAATCGCTGCAACATGCATCTCAGTATAAACTCCTTGCAATCGCTGCAAGAACACGCATCTCAACATTTACCCATTTGCTATCGCTGCAAAAACATGCATCTCAGTATAATCTCCTTGCAATCATTGCAAGATCACGCATCTCAACATTTACCAATTTGCTATCGCTGCAAAAAACATGCATCTCAGTATAATCTCCTTGCAATCATTGCAAGATCACGCATCTCAACATTTACCCATTTTTGCAATTGCTGCAGCATGCATCTCAGTATAAACTCCTTGCAATCGCTGCAAGATACGCATCTCATGATAACTCCTTGCAATCGCTGCAAAAAACACGCATCTCAGCATATACCCATTTTGCAATCTCTGCAAAACATGCATCTCAGTACAAACTCCTTGCAGTTGCTGCAAATACACGCATCTCAGCATATACCCATTTTGCAATCACTGCAAGAACACGCATCTCATCATAGCTCCTTGCAATCGTTGCAAGATACGCATCCCATCATAGCTCCTTGCAATCGCTGCAAGATACGCATCTCATCATAGCTCCTTGCAATCGCTGCAAGATACGCATCTCATCATAACTCCTTGCAATCGCTGCAAGACACGCATCTCATCATAACTCCTTGCAATCGCTGCAAGACACGCATCTCATCATAACTCCTTGCAATCGCTGCAAGACACGCATCTCATCATAACTCCTTGCATTTGCTGCAAAAAACATGCATCTCGGCATATACCCATTTTGCAATCTCTGTAAAATTATGTATCTCAGTACAAACTCCTTGCAATTGCTACAAATACACGCATCTTACCATTTACCTGTATACAATCACTGCAAAACATGCATCTCAGTATAAACTCCTTGCAATTGCTGCAAATACACGCATCTTAGTGTTTACCCACTTGCAATCGCTGCAAAACATGCATCTCAGCATTTACCCATTTTTGCAATCACTGCAAAACACGCATCTAAGTATAAACTCCTTGCAATCGCTACAAAACACGCAGTTCAGCATTTACCCTTTTTTTTTGCAATCACTGCAAAACATGCATCTCAGCATATACCCATTTGCAATCGCTGCAATACTCCTTGCAATCCCTGCAAGCACACTCAGTGGTGCTCATACAGCCCACTTCATTTTTTAGTGGCACTTAATCGGTCACTCGTCTCCAGTGGCATTCATACGAGCCACTCATTGTTTTCGTCTATCTTTTCTCCCTCAGGTCAGTCGAGTTCAGGTTCCATCCTGTACCAGGTTGGACGTTATTTCCCAGGTAAAAAAAAAAAAAAAAAACGCTATGTTTGCATCTTCACCAGGGCCAGTCGCATACAAGGGGGACACATAAAAAAAAAGAAAAAAAAAAGTAAAGAAATCTTGTTGCACTCATGTCACCCCTACTGCAGGTGTTCCCGGTCGACCGAGTTTCGATCATAACCAGGACCTCGCTACTAGAGCGTCAGTCAGGGTCTAGTTCATGGGCTTTTCTATCACATCATTCTGCAGCACCCTTTCACTATACTGTTACTTCACATACACCATTGGACGTGATCTCCAGGCGTTAGTTCTGTCACATATGTCTACACATGACACTCTGTTTTCGAAGGGCGACCCTTCACCTCGCAGACAAGGTCGCTTAACAGTAGACTTGCTGGCAGGGCAAGTGTTAGCAGGCCGAGCACACGTCACCCCCTACAGACCGCAACATTCCTACGTAGGCCGTACCAGACTTCTACTTCTCGCCCCAGTACGCCCTGGGCTTCTGGTCTTCAGGTTTGTGCTTGCCACAGACAGGCACCCGAGCTATCGGTTATCTGGCCAGTCACCTCCTGGCCCACCTCGGTCGCCACGCACTCTTCTGAGTTTTCTAAATTTCCACTCAACATAAGTTCTGCACAACAGAACTCTGTCAGCTCCTGTCTATGCCTATCATTCCTTTTTCTGTACTTCTTCCTTTTTCCTCCTCTCTGAGTTTTCTCTTTACCACTCCGCTCTCTATCCTATGGCTATGACTCCTCTTAAATATGAGCACCCAGCCCCCTTTTTGTCTTCTGGCAGCGAGGACTTCACACCCGCCCCTCTGTTACCCCCCCAAATGGCTCAGAGCGCGGCTGCCTGCAGTCCCTCAGGGGACGGAACATCCCCAAACTCATAGCTGAGTCGCAGGGATATTCCCTTTCTTGCTAACGGCCAGGAAGGCAAAGCTTTTCAGGCTCCTCTTCCCGCCTCCAGCTGCAGCTGGGCCCAACAGGCATTCCTACAATCCATCCACGGGGCCCAGCTGCACTCTTTGGTCTCCCCCTTAGCCGCAACAGTTCGGACGTCCAGACCAGAGTCACACCTTTGAAAGTTCTGCCCATCCATGGCCCTCCCGGACCTGGTCATGGTCCCGATGACAGCTTCTCCTTCTGCAGGTACACCAGGCTCTGCACCTATCGTCCTCCCCGTTCATCTTGTCCCGACCAGCATCAGGGAGGATATATTGGAGGGAAAAGATGTCATTTGGCATCCCTGGTCATCTCAGTCCATGACTTGGCGGACAACAAATCATACGCCTGGGGGGATGTCTCAGTGGTTGTCAAGTCGAGAGACCCCAGCCTCAGTCGTAAGCTGTCAGCCACTGAGTTCTCCCTGGCCTTCGGGATGTTCAGAGATGTACTTTGTTCAGCCACCCTCAGCAGGGACTTATACCTTCATGCAGTGACAGATCTTGCTTACAAATATGGAGGTTTTGCCGTCTACGACCATCGGCCATTTTTCAGCCAAAGCAGCAGCGAGACTTGCCCAGTTCCAGATAAGCTCTGATTGGAGCCTCACAGACACGGAACTCTTTTGTCGCCACTTTGCTCACAAAGCTGACGGTTTCGCCCAATCCCTCACTTGAACCTGTCACACCAGGCCCAATGTCACAGGGTTATCCATAATCCGGACGATTTTCTGCTTATCGAACACCTAGACATACCCCCCCCCCCCCCGGTAGATCTAGACAAGCTAAGAGGTCTTCAACAATCTCAATGGACACATAGTGGAAGGCCCAACACATTTCATAAGTTTCTCAGGCATCGTCCTGGATACGCATGCCATGCAGCCTAGCCTGCCTTCTGACAAATTAGCTTGTGTTAGGTTGGTCATTCAAGAGTTTACCCGGTCACAGGAATGTACTAAAAGACAGCTGCAGTCCTTGATAGGGATGCTCAATTTCGCCATGAGAACAATTCCTCAGGGGCGGTCGTTCATCTCAAGGCTCTTAGTCTTTCTTGCCCGAGTGCAGGACCCGACCAAGTCCTCAGACTAGACCCAGCAGCAATAGCAGACTTGGCTTTGTGGGACGAGTTCCTCTTCAACTGGAATGACATATCAATGTTTTTCCCTCAGTATCAGCTCAGTCGCCCCAGGTAGTCACAGATGCTGCAGCCTCCACTGGCTTTGCTGCAATTTTTGGCCATCACTGGTTTTCCAGACCTTGGCCCCCGGAAATCTGCCTGATTCCTGGCTTCCCTCGATCTTTGTCATTGTTCGAGCTGTACCCCATCGCGGCAGCAGCCCAAGTCTGAGGCCACACGTGGACAGATCAGACAACCAGGTTACAGCTGACATCATTAATAAGGGTAGATCCAAGTCGCTCCCCGTCATGTCCTTCCTGCGCAGTCTGCTGCAATTGTCACTACATCACCAAATTTAACAGTTACTGTAAGCATATCCCTGGCAAGTGCAATACCGCAGCCGATGCGCTGTCCCGCTCCAATTTTGTCTCATTCTTCCAGCAGGAACCCGGAGCCGACCCATCATCCACTCCTATCCCACCTTGGTCTCAACTAACAATGGATTGAAGCCACACCTTGCCAATGCAACCCGGCTCATCAACCACTCACTGTCTAGCAACACACTAAAGGCTTATCCCACGGCCTAGTACACCTACCGTAGGTTCCTTGCCACTTGTCCCGGAACCACAGTAGATGACGTCACTCATGTCCTAGCCTTTATATCTTATTGCCACACACAGCTGGCTCTCCCTCATACCCCTATCAGGCTGTACCTGGCCGGTATCCAAGCCACTATGTCCTTTATCTTACGGAAAACGCAACAAACCGGACCCGGAGTGGATATAAACTTCTTTCGAACCAGCAACGCCTGGTGCCCAGCAACGATCTTTTGACCGTCTGCTCTTTCACCTACCCAGCCAGTCTCCAGCCCGTTACTGCCTTTTCAGGTCAACCCCCTGAGTGGAAATCAGTTTATTAAACATGTCAACTTAGGCCTAGACCCTAGGCGGTATTCTGGATATTCCTTTGGATCGGCGCAGCCTCAGCCACATCTCAGCAAGGAGTACCAGACCATGTGACCAAGAAGCTAGGCAGGTGAAAAGTCTGCCTGCTTTACCAGATATATATTCCCTCAAGATGGCCCTTTCTCCAAGCTCACTCAATGAGGTTAGAGGCAATAAAGATACTTCCCTACCTGGTTATTTTTGGCCCCTTTTCTTGCCATACCTACCAGACGACCAAAAGCCACACCTCAGGTCTATTTATGTTGTGAGTCTTGTCGCGTGTTTATGTGATCCACATTTGTCTCGGTCTTAGGGCCATGACCATAAGTTAGAAGGCCAGTGTGCTGGCCTGAATTTATGGGAGGAGCCCGGAGGGTATTTAAGCTGACCACTTCCCCTTCCTCTTTGTCAGTTTCAGTGCACGATACCCTCCCTCCCATTCCCCTTTTTACAGCACTTCTCAGCAAATTCTCCTCCACAATCATCCATTACTTATCTTGGGTATGGCCCCTTTTCTTGCCATACCTACCAGACGACCAAAAGCCACACCTCAGGTCTATTTATGTTGTGAGTCTTGTCGCGTGTTTATGTGATCCACATTTGTCTCGGTCTTAGGGCCACGACTATATATATATATATATATATATATATATATATATACAGTATATATATATCTTTTGTGGCCCCCCAACGAATCCCCGAGCACTGCTCAGACTAAGGATTAACGCGTGTTATTTGGTTATACAGTATTTATTGGCATGTAACACGACCAGGCATATAACATTCACCTTCACTTTAAGAGGGAAGTTTCAGGAAAAAACTTAAATTTTAAATAAAGAACTGTGAAGCAAAATAAGGGTCAGTGCCCATCAATGCAGCCTAATCTGCAGCCTCACCATTGCCATGAATGCAGCCTCACCATTGCCATGAATGCAGCCTCTTCATTACCATGAATGCAGCCTCACCATTGCCAAAAATGCAGCCTTACCTTTGCAATCAATACAGCCTCACCATTGCCATTAATGCAGCCTCACCATTGCCATGAATGCAGCCTCACAAGTGCCATGAATGCAGCCTCACAATTGCCATGAATGCAGCCTCACAAGTGCCATGAATGTAGCCTCACCATTGCCATAATGCAACCTCACCGCTGCCATGAATGCAACCTCACCATTGCCATGAATGCAGCCGTACCATTGCCATTAAAACAGCCTTACCATTGCCATGAATGCAACCTCACCATTGCCATGAATGCAACCTCATCATTGCCATGAATGCAGCCTTACCATTGCCATGAATGCAGCCTCACCATTGCCATGAATGCAGCCTTACCATTGCCATGAATGCAGCCTCACCATTGCCATGAATGCAGCCTTACCATTGCCATCAGTGCAGCCTAAACCATGCCAGACTGCAGCCTCAGAGGGGACAGGGAGTGGGGTGGAACGAGCGCCGACAGATTACATACAGGAGAATCTCCTGTTTACTCAGCTGCCTTTTTAATACAAAGTCCCGCCTCCTATGATAGACAGAACAGTTGTCCAATGCCAGCCCAGGAGACGGGACTTCCTATTACAGAGGTCGTTGAGTAAACAGGAGACTCTCCTGTATGTAATCTGATGGCACTCGTCCTGCCCCTCCCTGTCCCCTCTGAGACTTTGCCGATAAATACGGTATATATCTTTTGTGGCCCTGTCTTTTATTTATTTTTTTTCATTTTTATTTTTATTTCTATTTTTATTTTTCATAATTTTATCTTTATATTCAACATAATTTTTAATCACCTTAAAGTGAATTTTTATTGGTTGTCTTCGTACATTGTTATTCTCTGCTAGCTATTTGAACATGTCCATATGATTTTTTTTTCCTTCCTTCAGACTACTAATTAAGGGGAGCGGTTAATTGGTCACAGGTGCTTGAGGTCCTATATAACTTTCTGTAGAATTCATATCTGAGCCTGCTCATCCTTGAGCTTGCCACCTTTTTTACTTGCAGTGGTGAGTTAAAAACCAGAGTTGAAAACAGGAGGTTATAACAGGAGTCATCAAACCTGTAAGTAACATTTGAAATGTCATGTTTAATATTATTATTGTAACTGGGAAAATGTGTGCTAGCAAGATTGACGGTATTTTGTAGTGCACAGTGTGCCACATGTATACAACAATATATGCAACAGTGTATGCAACAGCTCCAGGATGGATACCGCTGCGACAGATGTGAGCAGGTTGCCCTTCCGGAAGCTCGCATTAGAGATCTGGAGGAGCAAATTGCAACACTGGGCAGAACTGACACCCTTAAAAGGGGTCCTCTGCTCACTGAGCAGGTGGCTAGTGGGGTTAATGGGGAAGGTGGAGGGGTAAGTCAGGATTATCAGGTAGGAAGATGGGTTAATATAGTTAGAGGGAATGGTAGGGGCTCACAGAAAAGGAAGACCTGCCCTGGGTTTGAGCACCCTAACAGATTTGCCAAGTTGGGAGAAGATGTAGGGGTATAAAGCTCAGAGGTGGCAGCCCTAGATGTCACTGCTCCCCCTAACAGCCGGGAGAGCATCCCATTTAGCAGGGGTGGTGAGGGGAGTGCAGGTAGGCCTAGAGAGTTGGTGGTAATAGGGGATTCTATAATCAGAAGGAATGATAGAATAATTTGTTGCCAGGATCGCCTCAACCAAATGTTTTGCTGTCTCCCTGGTGCCAGGAGGGGCTGGGCATGACCCACCTATCTTGGTCCACGTTGGGACCAATGACAGAATATATGGAAGGTGGAGGCTCCTTAAGAACCAAATTAAAGAACTAGGCTGCAAGTTGAAGGGAAGGCTCTCCAAGGTGATATTCTCTGAAATATCGCCTGTGCCATGTGCAACACAGGAAAGGCAGAGGGGGATTAGAGAGCTGAATGCATGGCTAAAGACTCAGTGTAAGGAGGAGGGATTTGGGTTTTTAGAGATCTGGGCTGACTTTTTATTGGGGTGCAACCTATATGCCAGGGATATGCAATTAGCGGATCTCCAGCTGCTGCAAAACTACAAGTCTCATCATGCCTCTGCCTCTGGGTGCCATGCTTGTGGCTGTCAGAGTCTTGCTATGCTTCATGGGACTTGTAGTTCTGCAACAGCTGGAGGTCCGCTAATTGCATATCCCTTCTATATGCTAAAGATGGTTTGCACCTAAATGGAAGGGGGTCTACTATGCTGGGGGAGAGGTTTATGGGAAGCCCGGAGGAGTATTTAAACTAGGATTGTGGGGGGAGGGTGAATTAGATTATAATGGGGCAGAAAGGTCAGACAGGGGTCAGCCCCTATTGGTGGGTAGAATGAGCAAAGATGGGTAGAGGGCTATGGCAAATGATATGAAGGTTCCTATGTTACAATCAAACAATGGAAATGGTACTATTTGTACTAAAATTAAAAATATGCAACATACGTTTGCAAGATGTGAAAATGAATTAAAGTGTTCACCAATGCCAGAAGTCTGCCAAGCAAAATAGGTGAATTGGAAGCTCTGGTGTATGAGGAGAACTATGATCTAATTGGTATTGCTGAATCTTGGCTTCATTCTTCTCATGACTGGGCTATTAATATACCAGGCTATGCTCTCTTTCGGAAAGACAGGGTAAAACAAGGGGGCGGTGGTGTCTGTCTCTATGGGAGAAGTGATCTCAAAGTGAGTGCGAAAGAGGACCTAGTTGATGAGTGTGATGAGTCTGAAGCATTATGGGTGGAACTGTACATGGGTGTGCCTACGACAAAGGTTGTCATTGGAGTTTGTTATAGACCTCCCAGTGTTAGTGAGGAGGTGGAGACTCAGCTCATTGCACAGATGGAAAGGGCTGCAAGGATTGGGACAGTGATAATAATGGGGGATTTAACTACCCGAAAATTGACTGGAGTAATAGCACTGCTGGGACAGTTAAAGGGCAAAAATGTATAAACCTATTTCAAGACAATTTTATGGTCCAGTTTATTGAGGCCCCGACTAGGAATGACGCTTTGCTGGACCTGGTAATCTCAAACCATGCAGAGCTTATTACCAGTATTCATATAAATGAACATCTGGGTAGCAGTGACCATAACATGATTTCATTTAATGTTATCATTAAATATGTTAACATATTGTCATTGAATGTTATTTAAAAAAATTACCTTTCCTTTTCAATCTGCAGCCATTGTAATTTTCTGAGATTGCATTGCAATATGGCTACAGGGAGTTGTTCTGTACACAGAGTGTGCACTGACCACTCCCCAGAAACATAATTTCCTGCTTGTGTGATTGGCTCACCAATTTTCCCAGAAGTCTGCCTAAGACACAAGTCAGATTTCAGGCATCCCCTGCAAAAAAAATTAATTTTTGCAGAGATAATTTCAATAAGAGCACGTCTAAAGGGATGCAGTCCCAGCAGCCTTCCACATTAGTGCCCTGCAGCTACCCCAGCTAATAGTTAATTATGAAATCACTTCCATTAGACCCACTCATTACAGAGGCACAGACAAACACACATGGATTACTTCAGAATAACAAAAGGTAGGAATCTGCAACAAAGGTTGTTATAATCCTTGCAATGTACATAGATCACCCACAGGGGAAAGTTTTTTTCTCAGCAAAAGTGGAGTTATGCTTTAATAGTAAAAAGGTCAGGTCTGAACATGTAGGCCCTTTACAAAATAATCTAGAGTAGGTGACTAGGGACAAAGAAAAGGCACATTTTTTAACCACTTCAGCCCCGGAAGGTTTTACCCCCTTCCTGACCAGAGCACTTTTTACAATTCGGCACTGAGTCGCTTTAACTGCTAATTGCGCGGTCATGCAATGCTGTACCCAAACGAAATTTGCGTACTTTTCTTCCCACAAATAGAGCTTTCTTTTGATGGTATTTGATCACCTCTGCCGTTTTTATTTTTTGCGCTATAAACGGAAAAAGACCGAAAACTTTGAAAAAAATGATATTTTCTATTTTTTGTTATAAAAAAAATCCAATAAACTCAATTTTAGTCATACATTTAGGCCAAAATGTATTCGGCCACATGTCTTTGGTAAAAAAAATGTCAATAAGCGTATATGTATTGGTTTGCGCAAAAGTTATAGCGTCTACAAACTAGGGTACATTTTCTGGAATTTACACAGCTTTTAGTTTATGACTGTCTATGTCATTTCTTGAGGTGCTAAAATGGCAGGGCAGTACAAAACCCCCACAAATGACCCCATTTTGGAAAGTTGACACCCCAAGGAAATTGCTGAGAGGCATGTTGAGCCCATTGAATATTTATTTTTTTTGTCCCAAGTGATTGAATAATGACAAAAAAAAAAAAAAAAATTTACAAAAAGTTGTCACTAAATGATATATTGCTCACACAGGCCATGGGCATATGTGGAATTACACCCCAAAATACATTCAGCTGCTTCTCCTGAGTATGGGGATACCACATGTGTGGGACTTTTTGGGAGCCTAGCCGCATACGGGGCCCCGAAAACCAAGCACCGCCTTCAGGATTTCTAAGGGCATAAATTTTTTATTTCACTCCTCACGACCTATCACAGTTTTGAAGGCCATAAAATGCCAAGATGGCACAAAACCCCCCAAATGACCCCATTTTGGAAAGTAGACACCCCAAGCTATTTGCTGAGAGGCATGGTGAGTATTTTGCAGCTCTCATTTGTTTTTGAAAATGAAGAAAGACCAGAAAAAACATTTTTTTTTTCTTTTTTCAATTTTCAAAACTTTGTGACAAAAAGTGAGGTCTGCAAAATACTCACTATACCTCTCAGCAAACAGCTTGGGGTGTCTACTTTCCAAAATGGGGTCATTTGGGGGGGTTTTGTGCCACCTGGGCATTCCATGGCCTCCGAAACTGTGATAGGCAGTGAAGTAGGGTGCCCACGTGTCCCGGATTGCCCGGGATTATCCCGTAATTCACTTCTTTGTCCCTGGTCCCGGGCACCTTCATTCCGGGACAATACAGTGTCCTGGAATGAAACTGACAATCTGGGAACAGGGGCGGACCGAGCCGCTATAGCGCTGGCTCTGGCTCCGCTTCCACCTACTCCTGATCACTGGTTGCTATAGCCGCCTGGCATCAGGCAACCAGTGACGTCACTGCCCAGCATTGAAAGCGGAGGAGGATTTCACTTCCTCCTCCGCGCTAGTGCTGCTGGGAGTCGCTGCTGGTTCTGTCCCCTCTGCACTTGGCTCCAGTGACTGGCTTGCAGCTTGTGTGGGGTGTTTCTGTTCCCACACGCTGCGATTAGTGTGTACGGCATCTCTCCCTCTCCCTTCCTCCCCCCTCCTGCCCACCTCACACTAACACACGGACTGAAGTCCCCTCCCCCTTTTCCTCGGCTCGGATGTCACAGACAGGAGAAGGAGGGGGAGGAGAATGGACACAGGACTCAACAGAACGGGACATGCTGATCTGAGGTTTGTACACAATATTAATGCTTGGCACTTGCAGGAGAAGGAGACACAGAGACAGGGGACAAGTTGTCAAAAAAGAATACTTGCAGTGATTTTGGGGGATAAGAGCATGCTGTATGTGCTAGGGGGCACTTTAGGAGGGGAGATATATTGTGCTGGGGGGGTCAGATTTTTTTATTTAACCCCCCTTCCAGCACAATTTCTCTCCCCTCCCAAAGTGTGCCCCCTAGCACATACAGCATGCTCTTATCCCCCAAAATCACTGCAAGTATTCTTCTTTGACAACTTGCCCCCTTCCCCATCTTCAAAGACAAACTGGCTGCTATTGAGGGGACAATTGTACTGTCTGGAATCCTGGAAACTTTGCTAGAGATTCAGGGCAATTCTGGAGGAGGTAAGGAGGCACTAAGGGGGCACCCCGGAGGACGTAAGGGGGCTCTGACTAAGTTAGTACCGCCAGAGTGCCCCATTACATCCCCCTTTACAAGCTCCAGGGTGCCCCCTTAGTGCCTCCAGAGTGCCCCCTTACATTCTTCAGAGTGCCCCACCACCAAAGTGGTATAGCAGTGGCTGACAGACTATCAGGAGGTGATATTGCACTCCTCTTCCTCCTCTCTCCACTAACTACCCCCCGCCATAGACTCCACACTCCTCACCTGTACATATTACCCACCATTATACACTCTGCACTCCTCTCCTGTGCATATTACCCACTGCCATACATTCCACACTCCTCTCCTGTACATATTACCCACCGCCATACATTCCACACTCCTCTCCTGTACATATCACCCACCGCCATATATTCCGCACCCCTCTCCTGTACATATTACCCACCGCCATACGTTCCGCACCCCTCTCCTGTACATATTACCCACCGCCATACGTTCCACACTCCTCTCCTGTACATATTACCCACCGCCATACATTCCGCACCCCTCTCCTGTACATATTACCCACCGCCATACGTTCCGCACCCCTCTCCTGTACATATTACCCACTGCCATACGTTCCGCACTCCTCTCCTGTACATATTACCCACCGCCATACGTTCCGCACCCCTCTCCTGTACATATTACCCACCGCCATACATTCCGCACTCCTCTCCTGTACATATTACCCACCGCCATACGTTCCGCACCCCTCTCCTGTACATATTATCCACCGCCATACATTCCGCACCCCTCTCCTGTACATATTACCCACCGCCATACATTCCGCACCCCTCTCCTGTACATATTACCCACCGCCATACATTCCGCACCCCTCTCCTGTACATATTACCCACTGCCATACGTTCCGCACCCCTCTCCTGTACATATTACCCACCGCCATACGTTCCGCACCCCTCTCCTGTACATTTTACCCACCGCCATACATTCCGCACTCCTCTCCTGTACATATTACCCACCGCCATACATTCCGCACTCCTCTCCTGTACATATTACCCCCCGCCATACACTCTGCATTCCCTATTTAACATTACCACATTCTGCACCATACAAATCATCTCAGACTCTCTTTAAGAACACCCCCTTTAAGCCAATATTTAGTGCAATTTAAGAAATGTCCACAGTTCATTACGACACGCTTTGCGCACCATATTGTTGTTGTTCTTGATGCCTAGGGCCCACTTTTGATCTTGCACACGGGCCTGCTGATTTCGTACGCCCTGCCCCAAAAATCGGCAAAAAATTGTCAAAAATCATCTTTTGGGGGGAGGGGGGGTGTCCCTGAATGGCAGTTTGGAAATGTGGTCACCCTACAGTGAAGAGTGAAATCAAAAATTTACGCCCTTAGAAAGCCTGAAGGCAGTGCTTGGTTTTCGGGGTCCGGTGCGCGGCTAGGCTCCGAAAAAGTCCCACACATGTGGTATCCCCATACTCAGGAGAAGCAACAGAATTTATTTTGGGGTGTAATTTCACATATCTCCATGGCATGTTTGAGCAATATATCATTTAGTGACAACTTTGTGCAAAAAAAAAAAAAAAAATTGTCTCTTTCCCGCAACTTGTGTCACAATATAAAATATTCCATGGACTCGACATGCCTCTCAGCAAATAGCTTGGGGTGTCTACTTTCCAAAATGGGGTCATTTGGGGGGGGTTGAACTGTCTTGGCATTTTATGCACATTTAGAAGCTTATGTCACACATTACCCACTCTTCTAACCACTTCAAGACAAAGCCCTTTCTGACACTTTTTGATTACATGAAAAAATTATTTTTTTTTGCAAGAAAATTACTTTGAACCCCCAAACATTATATATTGTTTTAAAGCAAATGCCCTACAGATTAAAATGGTGGGTGTTTCATTTTTTTTTTTCACACAGTATTTGTGCAGCGATTTTTCAAACGCATTTTTTGTGGAAAAAACACACCTTTTTAAATTTTAATGCACTAAAACACACTATATTGCCCAAATGTTTGATGAAATAAAAAAGATGATCTTAGGCCGAGTACAAGGATACCAAACATGACATGCTTTAAAATTGCGCACAAACGTGCAGTGGCAACAAAATTAATACATTTTTAAAAGCCTTTACAGGTTACCACTTTAGATTTACAGAGGAGGTCTACTGCTAAAATTACTGCCCTCGATCTGACCTTCACGGTGATACCTCACATGCATGGTGCAATTGCTGTTTACATTTGACGCCAGACCGACGCTTGCGTTCGCCTTAGCGCGAGAGCAGGGGGGACAGGGGTGCTTTTTTTTTTTTTTTTTGAAAAAATTGGGGTCTATTAGACCTTAGATCTCTCCTCTGCCCTCAAAGCATCTGACCACACCAAGATCGGTGTGATAAAATGCTTCCCCAATTTCCCAATGGCGCTGTTTACATCCGGCAAAATCTAAGTCATAAAATGCTCGTAGCTTCCGGTTTCTTACTCCATAGAGATGTTTGGAGCCACTCTGGTCTCTGATCAGCTCTATGGTCAGCTGGCTGAATCACCGGCTGCATTCTCAGGTTCCCTGTTGAGACAGGAGAGCCAGAGAAAAACACGGAAGACGGTGGAGGGGGGCATTCCCTCCCACTGCTTGTAAAAGCAGTCTAGAGGCTAATTAGCCACTAGGATTGCTTTTACATGAAAGCCGACCGCTGGCTGAAAAGAATGATACCAAGATGATACCTAAACCTGCAGGCATCATTCTGGTATAACCACTCAAAGTCGTGAATGGCATACCTGAAGACAAAAAAATGGTTAACAATAAAGCACAGTAAACAGTAAAGTATAAAAAATTGCATACCTGAAAAGTAAACATGATAAAACATAATAACAATAAAACATTGCAGAATAGAATACAGTAAAAAAGAGCAGAACAATAGAGAGAGAATAGAGAGAGAGAGAGAACAATAAAACGACAACTATTTTTTTTTATTTTTGTTTGTGTTTTTTTTTTTTTTTTACACTTTTTTTTGTAACTGTAACTTTTATAACTCCAGGTTCGGGTCTCTCAAAATGTGATGGCATCTCGGGAGACCCTGTGAAAGTGTGCCTAGTCTGTGCAATGCTGTACCCTACGCTAATACTCAACTAGTGAATGGTAGCGTTCAAAACATTCACCAATGCAAAGACCAGGATTGTCAGGACAGGAGGGACAATAATAGCGGGTGTCACGCCTATATCCACGCTTGCTGCAGACACGACATCTTTTTTGGGGGGGTTCGCTGGGTAGGGGTACTCGGGAGGACATAAAAATGCCTCTCATGCAGCCAACTGCATTTGGTTGGGGATGTGAATGGGGGAAGTACGGGCGCTGCAGAAGCGGTGGGTTCCCAATTAGGATTGGCGAATGCAGCAGGAAGGGCATTATGGGCACGACGGGCCTGTGTTTGTCTTCTTCCTGGTGGCAGCAGGACACTACTTGTGCTTGCCACCTCACCAGCTTGAACTGCACTTATGGGACTCGCCACGTCACCAAGTGATACTGCAGTGCTGGTTTGACTACGACCGGGGTGTACTAGGCCGCTGGTGCTTGCCAGTTCACCAAAACGCTACCAAAAAAAACTGTTAGCGATCGCAGGGATCAGGCCTGACTCTGCGAACGCTGCAGTTATGCGTTTAGTGTTTTGTAAGTGACAGTGATCGATCGATACTGCACTTGGGTGGGCTGGGCGGAGGGGCAAAACGCAGGTGCTAGCAGGTATCTGGGCTGATCCCACTAACACTGCGTTTTTGGGAACCCTAAACTGCTGGGGATGCCAGTATAGATCTGATCGGATCAGATATTGATCCGATCAGATACTATACCACTAAGGGAGGTGTACGGTGCGTGCGTGGGTGTTAGCGCTACTGGCACTAACCTGACACTGCCTGGGGCTGGTGCTTGCCAGTTCACCAAAACGCTACCAAAAAAACTGTTAGTGATCGCAGGGATCAGGCCTGACTCTGCGAACGCTGCAGTTATGCGTTTAGTGTTTTGTAGGTGACAGTGATCGATCGATACTGCTCTTGGGTGGGCTGGGCTGGGCCGGGCGGAGGGGCAAAACGCAGGTGCTAGCAGGTATCTGGGCTGATCCTGCTAACACTGTGTTTTTGGGAACCCTAAACTGCTGGGGACGCTAGTATAGATCTGATCGGATCAGATATTGATCCGATCAGATACTATACCACTAAGGGAGGTGTACGGTGCGTGCGTGGGTGTTAGCGCTACTGGCACTAACCTGACACTGCCTGGGGCTGGTGCCTTGCCAGTTCACCAAAACGCTACCAAAAAAACTGTTAGCGATCGCAGGGATCAGGCCTGACTCTGCGAACGCTGCAGTTATGCGTTTAGTGTTTTGTAAGTGACAGTGATCGATCGATACTGCACTTGGGTGGGCTGGGCTGGGCTGGGCTGGGCGGAGGGGCAAAACGCAGGTGCTAGCAGGTATCTGGGCTGATCCCACTAACACTGCGTTTTTGGGAACCCTAAACTGCTGGGGATGCCAGTATAGATCTGATCGGATCAGATATTGATCCGATCAGATACTATACCACTAAGGGAGGTGTACGGTGCGTGCGTGGGTGTTAGCGCTACTGGCACTAACCTGACACTGCCTGGGGCTGGTGCTTGCCAGTTCACCAAAACGCTACCAAAAAGTGTTTTGTAGGTGACAGTGATCGATACTGCTCTTGGGTGGGCTGGGCTGGGCCGGGCGGAGGGGCAAAACGCAGGTGCTAGCAGGTATCTGGGCTGATCCCGCTAACACTGTGTTTTTGGGAACCCTAAACTGCTGGGGACGCTAGTATAGATCTGATCGGATCAGATATTGATGCGTTCAGATACTATACCACTAAGGGAGGCGTATGCTGCGTGCGTGGGTGTTAGCTCTACTGGCGCTAATCTGACGCTGCCTGGGGCAACGCATATCACCGCCGGGCGATCAGGGGGCTAAACCTTTATTCGGTAATAAACGGCGGTTGCCGTGACACTATAAAAAATAAACGAACTAACCAGCGTCACCCGTAACGGTTATACGGTGATCAGTGGTGAAAGGGTTAGCTAGGGGGCAATCAAGGGGTTAAAACATTTATTAGATAGTATATGGGGGTCCCTGTCGCTATAAAACGCTGACGGCGAACCTAAATATTTACGTCCCTAACTAGCGTCACCAGCGACACTAATACAGCGATCAGAAAAATGATCGCTTAGCGACACTGGTGAAGGGGGTGATCAAGGGGTTAAAACTTTATTAGGGGGGGTTAGGGGGGTACCCTAGACCTACAGGGGGCTAACAGTAACTGTCCTACCACTTCTAACTGTCACAAACTGACACCATGCAGTAATCAGGAAAAAAAAAAAACCTGCTTGGTGTCAGTGTGACAGGCAGGGGGAGGGGTGGTTGGGGGGGGATCGGGGGGCGATCGGGGTGGGATCGGGGGTGTTTAGTGTGCCTGGCATGTTCTACTGTGTGTGTTTTACACTTACTCAGATGTCTTCTCTCCTCGGCGCCGGAACGGAAACTGCCGAGCCGAGGAGAGATGACATCACATCCTCTGCCTGTGTGTACTATACACAGGCAGGGGATGTTTCTCATTGGCTGGGAGCGATCGCGAGGGGGGGGCCACGATCGGATGGCCTCCCCCTCGTCTCTCAACGCTCC
The DNA here is from genome assembly GCF_042186555.1 of Aquarana catesbeiana. Classification (NCBI taxonomy): domain Eukaryota; kingdom Metazoa; phylum Chordata; class Amphibia; order Anura; family Ranidae; genus Aquarana; species Aquarana catesbeiana. The sequence goes on along the minus strand of NC_133333.1, from coordinate 57,581,771 downwards.
CAGACAAATGCCGACCGCCGCTGGCACCGGGGGGGGGGGGGGACCAGGTACGTGATTTTGCCTGCCCGTGCCATTCTGCTCACGTATATAGGCGTGAGGCGGTCGGCAAGTGGTTAAATTTTTTTCAGCTCTGTGTATACAAAGGAGCATGGGGGAGCTTATGTCCATAATAGGCGTGGTAGTGCCCCAAATGATCCACAATGGCTCAAAAGTGATATGGTCCAGAAATATTTAGACAGAATAAAGGGTGATAAAGCACCTGGACCAGATGGCATCCACCCACGGATCCTAAAAGAATTGAGCTCTGTCATTTCAAGGCCATTGTTTCTAATATTTAGGAACTTGTTAATGACTGGAATGGTACCACTGGATTAGCGCAGGGCCAATGTGGTGCCCTTATTTAAAAAGATCAAAGTCTTTATTAAGTAACTATAGACCTGTTAGTTTAACTTCTATAGTTGGGAAGATACTGGAGAGTCTAATAAAAGACCACACAGATGAGTTCTTGCTGGAAAAAAATATTTTAACCAACAGGCAGCATGGATTCATGAAAGACAGAAGTTGTCAAACAAACCTGATTTCTTTTTATGAGGAGGTAAGTAAAACCTGGGGCAGAGGGGTGGCTGTGGACGTGGTATACCTGGATTTTGAATCAAAATGTTTTTTATTTAGACAATGCATGAAGTGACTATACAGCCGTACAAAGTATACATCCATGATCAGCGAGTCACAATTCATGTAAGACAGTCAACATTATCCAAACAACTTGGGTTGTTGTTTTTTTGTTCATTAAAAGTCAGCAGCTACAAAAAGTATAGCTGCTGACTTTTAATAAACAGACACTTACCTGTTCCACGGTCCAGCGATGCGGCCACATGGAGCCCCGCTCTTCTCCCCCTCCTCGGCGCCTCCATTAAAACTGTGGGCACCAGGCCGTGACAGCTTGCAGCTTCACGGCCGGGCACGCACTGCGCGATTCACACTGTGCTCTCTCAGTGCACAGCCAATCTTCTGGGACCAGTCACGTGTTCCAGAAGATTGCAGAGAGGAAGGGGCCACCTAGGGGGAGAGGAGGAGTCGCCTAGGCAGCCCGGAAGCAGGAAGTAGGACAGGAAGTCCCACTCAAAACTAAGCATCCACTCCCCCCAAAAAAATTACATGCCAAATGTGGCATGTAAGGGGTGAGGAGTGCTTTTGGGTGGAACTCCGCTTTAACTAGCACTCGGTGCTATATCTGTTAAAGTAGAATACACTCTGTTTTAGCTTTCAGGTTTGATTAGACCGAGTACCTTTAACCGGTTCAATACAGGGCATTTTCACCCCCTTCCTTCCCTGGCCAATTTTTAGTTTTCAGCGCTGTCGCACTTTAAACGACAATTGCGCGGTCGCACAACGTTGTACCCAAAAAAAATTTACGTCCTTTTTTCCGCACAAATAGAGCTTTCTTTTGGTGGTATTTGATCGCCTGTGCGGTTTTTATTTTTTGCGCTATAAACAAAAGAAGAGCGACAATTTTGAAAAAAACACAATATTTTTTACTTTTTGCTATAATAAATATCCCAATTTTTAAAAAAAAAAAAAAAAAATTTTTTCCTCAGTTTCGGCCGATACGTATTCTTCTACATATTTTTGGTAAAAAAAAATTGCAATAAGCGTATATTGATTGGTTTGCGCAAAAGTTATAGCGTCTACAAAATACAGGATAGATTTATGGCATTTAAAAAAAAAAAATATTTATTTATTTTTTTAGCGGCGATCGCAATTTTTTTTCGTGACTGCGACATTATGGCGGACACATCGGACATTTTTGACACATTTTTGGGACCATTCACATTTATACAGCGATCAATGCTATAAAATTGCATTGATTACTGTGTAAATGTGACAGGCAGTGAAGGGGTTAACCACTAGGGGGCGGGGAGGGGTTAATATGTTTCCTAGAGAATGCTTCTAACTGTAGGGGGCGGGGACGTACAAGGGGAGGAGACCGATCAGTGTTCCTCCGTTCTGGGAACACAGATCGGTCTCCTCTCACCTGACAGGCTGTGGATCTGTGTGTTTACACACACAGATCCACGGTCCGGCCCGGTTAACGGGCAATCGCGTGTGCCCGACGGACATCGCGGCCGCCGGGCACACGCACCGGGTCCCGAGCAGCGCGACGGGCGCGCGCCCCCTAGACGGTCGGGAATCCCAGGACGTCATATGACGTCCACCCAGGATGGGAAATCCCATCCCAGGACGTCATATGACTATGGCTGGGTAGGGAAGTGGTTAAATACACACACAAAAAACAAGTAATAACATTCGTTCTCTTCCTTCTCTTCCCAACTCGGGACTCTTGGTGTTTCAAAATCTCAATAACCTATCCATCACCAACTGCGGTGGGGTAAGACTGGGATTATCTAGCCAGGGCTGCCAGATAAGATCAAACTTCAATGCCGCATTTCTGTGCCGGTAAGCCAATTGTTCCCTAAGGAGGAGAGAGTTAACACATGAAATCCATTGCTTCCCTGTAGGTACTGTAGAGACCATCCAGTATCGAGCACAGGGGCGGACTGACCATTCGGGCACTGACCGAGGGCTCGGCCACTAGGGGGCCCCATCAGGGTTGCCAGCCTCAGTAAAACCAGGGACAGATTGTAGAAATCTGTGTATTTTTACATCTGTCCCTGAAATGTCTGACACCGGCACGGCATCATTTTGATGTAAAATTTCGGAGGCTATAGCTGCTCCGCCCCTCCACTATTTCCTCAGCCAATGGGAACACAGTGTACACGCCCCCTTCCCCCGCGCGGCTTCTTTGAATACAGAGCAGGATATGCCTACAACTGGAGGAGAGGAGAGGGAGGCGGGGACACAGCTGCAGTGTGGGATAGACTTCAGGCTGATGCAAGGTAAGCTAACTGTCGTTTTATTAGTGCTTTCTCTGGTGAGCAGAAGGGGAGGCTGTGCTTCCTCTAGCAGAGCTCCTGTCTCTGAGGCTGTTAGATGTTCTGAACTTTTCCCCCAATCTCTGCTACATCTCCCTACTGATTAACTGCCCACCAATACACAGGCACATCATCCTCCTCTCCTGTATTACCACAGAATGTATCTGTGAGCTGCTGGGGCACTACAAGTCCCAGCATGTCAGGAGATGGGGGCAGCAGCAGTGTGTTAGACTGATTTCTAGATGAAAAGTGCTGGTGTGTGTATACTGTGTTTGTATGTATATGCTTAATGTCTGTGTGTGTGTGTGTATACTGTGTGTGCGTATACTGTGCATGTGTGTGTGTCTGTGTTTTATACTGTGTGTATACTGTGTCTGTATACTGTGCATGTGTCTGTGTGTATACTGTGTGTTAGGGATGAGCCGAACACCCCCTGTTCGGTTCGCACCAGAACATGCGAACAGGAAAAAAGTTCGTTCGAACACGCGAACACCGTTAAAGTCTATGGGACACGAACATGAATAATCAAAAGTGCTAATTTTAAAGGCTTATATGCAAGTTATTGTCATAAAAAGTGTTTGGGGACCTGGGTCCTGCCCCAGGGGACATGGATCAATGCAAACAAGTTTTAAAAATGGCCGTTTTTTCGGGAGCAGTGATTTTAATAATGCTTAAAGTGAAACAATAAAAGTGTAATATCCCTTTAAATTTCGTACCTGGGGGGTGTCTATAGTATGCCTGTAAAGGGGCGCATGTTTCCCATGTTTAGAACAGTCTGACAGCAAAATGACATTTCAAAGGAAAAAAAGTCATTTAAAACTACTCACGGCTATTAATGCATTGCCGGTCCGACAATACACATAGAAGTTCATTGATAAAAACGGCATGGGAATTCCCCACAGGGGAACCCCGAAACAAAATTTTAAAAAAAAATTACGTGGGGGTCCCCCTAAATTCCATACCAGGCCCTTCAGGTCTGGTATGGATATTAAGGGAAACCCCGACCAAAATTTAAAAAAAAAATTACGTGGGGGTCCCCCTAAATTCCATCCCAGACCCTTCAGGTCTGGGATGGATTTTAAGGGGAACCCCGCGCCAAAATTAAAAAAAAAAAACGGTGTGGGGTCCCCCCAAAGATCCATACCAGACCCTTATCCAAGCATTTAACCTGGCAGACCGCAGGAAAAGAGGGGGGGCGAGAGAGCGTACCAGTACAGATAGCGTGAACCGAACCAGGCCACATGCCCTCAACATTGGGAGGGTGCTTTGGGGTAGCCCTCCAAAACACCTTGTCCCCATGTTGATGAGGACAAGGGCCTCATCCCCACAACCCTGGCCGGTGGTTGTGGGGGTCTGTGGGCGGGGGGCTTATCGGAATCTGGAAGTCCCCTTTAACAAGGGGACCCCCAGATCCCGCCCCCCCTCTGAGAAATGGTAAGGGTACCCCTACCATTTCACTAAAAAACTGTCAAAAATGACAAGAGACTCTTCTTCTCCTTCTCCTTCTCCTTCTTCTTCTTCTTCTTCCCTCTCCGCATCCATGGCATGGAGGGAGGCTCCCACTGTGTGACGCTTCTCCTCTTCTGACAGTCCTTAAACAACGGGGGGCGGGGCCACCCACAGGGAATGCCACAGGGAAGTCCCGTCATGTCCCGTGCGTCAGAGGGGGGCGGGGTCACCGGGTGGCCCCGCCCCCCGTTATTTAAGGACTGTCAGAAGAGGAGAAGCATCACACAGTGGGAGCCTCCCTCCATGCCATGGATGCGGAGAGGCCCGGAGAAGAAGATGAAGAACAGAAGAAGATGAAGAAGAGAAGAAGATGAAGAGAAGAGCGGGAGCCTCCCTCCATGCCATGGATGCGGAGTGGCCCGAGGAGAAGAAGGGAAGAAGACGCCGCAGAGGAGATGCTGGGCGAGAACACCGGAGGAAGAACCAGAAGAACCAGAAGAAGATTAAGGAAGATAGAAGAAAGAAGAAAGAAGAAGCATTTAAAGGAATTGTCAAAAACTGTCTCTTGTCATTTTTAACATTTTTGACAGTTTTTTTAGTGAAATGGTAGGGGTAAGTACCCCCTTACCATTTTACACAGGGGGGGGCGGGATCTGGGGGTCCCCTTGTTAAAGGGGGCTTCCAGATTCCGATAAGCCCCCCGCCCGCAGACCCCCATAACCACCGGCCAGGGTTGTGGGGATGAGGCCCTTGTCCTCATCAACATGGGGACAAGGTGTTTTGGGGGGCTACCCCAAAGCACCCTCCCAATGTTGAGGGCATGTGGCCTGGTACGGTTCAGGAGGGGGGGCGCTCTCTCATCCCCCTCTTTTCCTGCGGCCTGCCAGGTTGCGAGCTCGGATAAGGGTCTGGTATGGATTTTTGGGGGACCCCACGCCTTTTTTTTTTTTTTTTTTAATTTTGGCGTGGGGTTCCCTTTAATATCCAAACTAGACCTGAAGGGTCTGGTATGGAATTTAGGGGGACCCCCCACGTCATTTTAAAAAAAAATTTTGGCCTGGGTTCCCCTTAATATCCATACCAGACCTGAAGGGCCTGGTATGGAATTTAGGGGGACCCCCCACGTCATTTTTTTTTTAATTTTGGTTCGGGGTTCCCCTGTGAGGAATTCCCATGCCGTTTTTATCAATGAACTTCTATGTGTATTGTCGGACCGGCAATGCATTAATAGCCGCGAGTAGTTTTAAATGACTTTTTTTCCTTTGAAATGTCATTTTGCTGTCAGACTGTTCTAAACACGGGAAACATGCGCCCCTTTACAGGCATACTATAGACACCCCCCAGGTACGAAATTTAAAGGGATATTACACTTTTATTGTTTCACTTTAAGCATTATTAAAATCACTGCTCCCGAAAAAACGTCCATTTTTAAAACTTTTTCTTGCATTGATCCATGTCCCCTGGGGCAGGACCCAGGTCCCCAAACACTTTTTATGACAATACCATGCATATAAGCCTTTAAAATTAGCACTTTTGATTTCTCCCATAGACTTTTAAAGGGTGTTCCGCGGCATTCGAATTTGCCGCGAACACCCCAAATTGTTCGCTGTTCGGCGAACTTGCGAACAGCCAATGTTCGAGTCGAACATGAATTTGACTCGAACTCGAAGCTCATCTCTACTGTGTGTGTATGTGTGTATACTGTGTGTGTGTATACTGTGTCTGTATACTGTGTGTGTGTCTGTGTGTATATCGTGTCTGTATACTGTGTGTGTGTCTGTGTGTATATTGTGTCTGTATACTGTATGTGTGTCCGTGTCTGTATACTGTGTGTGTGTCTGTGTGTATATTGTGTCTGTGTGTCCATGTCTGTATACTGTGAGTGTGTCTGTGTGTATACTGTGTCTGTATACTGTGTGTGTGTCTGTGTGTATATTGTGTCTGTATACTGTGTCTGTATACTCTGTATACTGTGTGTGTCTGTGTGTATACTGTGTGTGTGTCCGTGTCTGTATACTGTGTGTGTGTCTGTGTTTGTATATTGTCTGTATACTGTGTGTGTGTGTCCGTGTCTGTATACTGTGTCTGCGTGTATACTGTGTGTGTGTCTGTATACTGTGTCTGTATACTGTGTGTGTGTCTGTGTGTATACTGTGTGCGTGTCTGTGTGTATACTGTGTCTGTATACTGTGTGTGTGTCTGTGTGTATACTGTATAATCCATGTGTGCCCACTGCCGCTCAACAGAAATCGATCTAACAATCCTGTTCCCATGAAAAATGCACTTGTTGCCATTTGGAGCCATCTGATTGGTGGACTGCTGAGCTCGGATCCGGCAGCAGGTCTGGGTACACACCTGTGCAGTGACATCATGGCACACATCAAGCATGGCTTTTATTCATATGCCTCGATGTCCAATCTGTGGCCAACCACAGCAGTTCACTATTCAGCTGGCTCCATGACTCAGTGGCGTAGTTCAGAGGCTGCAACAAGTGGATTTTTTTAAAGCCTTTTCCCACCAGCTGCCTATCACACCAAGCACTAAGGTGCATAGGTGTGTGTAAAGGGACACCAATAAAAGGTAACACTCTGGGGGCTCTGCCGTAAGGTACTACTCTGAGGGCTCTGCCGTAAGGTACTACTCTGGAGGCTCTGCCCTAAGGTACTACTCTGGGGGCTCTGCCCTAAGGTACTACTCTGGGGGCTCTGCCATAGGGTGGCACTGTGGGGGCTTTGTCGTAAGGGGAGATTCTGATGTAAGTGGGGACTGACTTTGCGGACTGTGATGTATAGGGAGAATGTTGGGACTTTGGTGTAAGGGAGGACTCTGATGTGAGCGTGGCACTCATCCCGACTGCTGTACTCTATATGTTGTTTTGTTTGTTACTTACTCCTGACCCACGTACTCTGTACATTATACTGTACATAGACCTGACCAAGGTGTTGTCTCCACCTCTATGTTGAGGACACCCAAATCTATTTCTCTACCCCTCAGTTCACTCCCTCTCTCTCCTCCCGTATATCTTACTATCAGATATATCAGTCTGGATGTCACCCCACTTCCTCAAACTCAATCTATCCAAAACCAAACTTATAATTTTTCCTGATCTCTCTGTCTGTCTATTAGCTTATCCCTGAAAACTCTTCTCTTCAGAGAAGCCTATCCTACCCCACCTAACAACTGTATTTTCATTTTCTCTATCAGCTCATTCCCCACAGTTATTACCTTTAGTTCCACTTGACCCTCCCTTCTAGATTGTAAGTGCTAACGAGCAGGACCCTCTGATCCCTCCTGTATTGATTTGTTTTGTAAGTGTACTGTCTGCCCCTATGTAGTAAAGTGCTGTGCAAACTGTTGGTGCTATATAAATTCTGTATAATAATAATATAATTTTGTGCAGTAACTATTATGCAACAAAGCACCACATGTTCACTACCTTATTAACATAAATAAAACCTAGGCATTCCATTCACCTCCAAAAAAGTACTAGCAATGACAGGCAAACCAAAAATGAAGGAGCAGTTTCATTTAACCGTTTGTGGGCATATACACAACCTGCAAACTGCTGTGCCACTGGCCTGTTATATCTGCTTTGGCTCTAATTTTATTAACAAGACATCAGCCTATGGCTTTTATTTCTGTTGCAGCTGCAACTTTCACCAGTCAAAGCATCATTAGTATCGACTAAAGAAAAAGCCTGTGTCACTGAACCATCATCCACACTGGTCTGAATACACTGATTAGCAGCTGCAGCTGATTTTCTGCAGCCACCAATCAATGGAAAATTTTCCAACATGTCCCTTTAACAGACATCGAGCCCACACACTGTTCGAAATTTGGCTGGTCCAGCAATGACTGATCAGTATATGGCCAGCTTAAAGTGGTATTAAACCCAAAAGAAAACTTTTATTATATTGCATCTTAGCCAGAGGCATAGCTAGAACCTTCAGGGCCCGGGTGCAAGAAACCATGAAGGGCCCCCCTGCCCCTTGCCTGGGGCCCTTCCTGTTGATCCTGGGGCTCATTACTCCCATCAAGGGGGCCCTTTATTTCGGAGGACAAGTCCTTCTACACTTTCCTCAAATCCCCCTTCCTCCCTATCCCAGCACTTATCTCCACCACCCCCCTACCCCCTTCCAGCACAAATCATCCTTCCCCCAAATCCCCCTCCCAGCACAACTTCTCTCCCACTTCTAGCACAAATCCTCTCCCCCAAATCCCCCCTTCCAGCACAAACTCCCCTCCACCCTCAAACAAATCCTCTCCAGCACAAATTCTTTTAACACCTCAAATCCCCCTTCCCAGCACAACACCCCTCCATCCCAAGATCTATCACAATACCCTCCCATCCAAAACCCCCTCCTAGTACAAACTATTTCTCCCCAAACACAAATCCTCTCCCCCCTTCTAGTACAAATCTCCTAACAGTATATCGCCTAAATGTAACGGTTTTAGCGGGACCTTCCCAAGAGTTTAACAAAATCCAGGTGTCCCAAAAATTCAGGCTGAATTCTGGAGGCCAGTGCCAGAGCAAGTTCCGGCAATTGGCTTCAGTAACTTGCCTGACAGGGTCACACCAGAGTGGGCACCCAGGGCACTTGCCCCGCAGCTCTTATAGGGTGCCATGGGTCCCAGATGCTGCAATTGCCTCCTCTGTGGCCATAGTTGCCAACATTGTAAAAAAAAAGTGGGACACTTTTGTGGCTGTAGGCGGAGCTGTCCAATAATTAGGGGGCGGGGCATTCGTCAGCAGGCGTGGCCTAGCAAAAATAGACAAGTGCGGCGCGCGAAGTGCGCCACGGCGAAAATGGGCGTGGTTTACGCAGAATTGTGGGCGCGGCTTAAATGGGCGTGGCTCTAGAGGGTGTGGTTAGAGTCTGAAATGAATGAGGGATGGAGAGGGGGAGAGAGGGGGAGAGAGAGGGAAATGACGGGACAGCAGCCCCAGATCCTACACAATAGAAATATGTGTATTCTAGAAATCAGCAGATAAAGATACTCCAAACACCTGGTGTTAGCACTTCAATCATCCCGGCACCATGGTTGTTATGGTGTCAGGATGATTGAAGCGCATTATTTCTATTATTATATTGTAATATAAAATGAAATCATTCAACTCACCATAATGCAGAATCAGTGGGATCCCTGAGCGTGTCACCAGCCACGTCGCCTGCCACCAGCCGTCCGTCCTTGCTTCAGATGTCCGAGCAGAGTCCGTCCTTGCATCAGATGTCCCCGGCGGAGCCCCCCCTCACACCAGGAGTCCCCGGCGGAGCCCCCCCTCACACCAGGAGTCCCCGGCGGAGCCCCCCCTCACACCAGGAGTCCCTGGCGGAGCCCCCCCTCACACCAGGAGTCCCCGGCGGAGCCCCCCCTCACACCAGGAGTCCCCAGGGGAGCTCCCCCTCACATCAGGTGTCCCCGGCGGAGCTCCCCCTCACATTAGGAGTCCCCAGTGCCCCCCCTCACATCAGGTGTCCCCAGTGCCCCCCCTCACATCAGGTGTCCCCAGAGCCCCCCCCTCACAGGTGTCCCCAGTGCCCCCCCCACTCACATCAGGTGTCCCCAGTGCCCCCCCACTCACATCAGGAGTCCCCAGTGCCCCCCCCACTCACATCAGATGTCCCCAGTGCCCCCCCTCACATCAGGTGTCCCCAGTGCCCCCCCCACTCACATCAGGAGTCCCCAGTGCCCCCCCACTCACATCAGGTGTCCCCAGTGCCCCCCCCACTCACATCAGGTGCCCCCCCACTCACATCAGGTGTCCCCAGTGCCCCCACACTCACATCAGGTGTCCCCAGTGCCCCCCCCACTCACATCAGGTGTCCCCAGTGCCCCCCCCCACTCACATCAGGTGTCCCCAGTGCCCCCCCCACTCACATCAGGTGTCCCACAGCGGTGCGCGCGCTCCCCCCCACCTAGAACCCCCGCCCCTTTCCATATCAGACTGGCAGCGGGGCGGGGGGTAGGCGGGCCGAGGCGGAGCGGGGCGAGGTGGAGCGGGGCGGGCCGAGGCGGAGCGGGGCAGGGGGTGGGCGGCGATGCAGAAGCTTCGTCTAGCCCCCCCCAGCCGTCTTCCTGAACTTCCACAAAATGGCGGCCGGCGGAGACAATGTCTCCGCCGGCCGCCGACCTCTAGCGGCGGTTTCAAAAACGGGAACCGGATTTTTCGGGACATTTCCCGGGACACCACAAATCTGGGATTGAAGTCCAAGTCCCGGGAATGTCCCGGGAAATCCGGGACAGTTGGCACCTATGTGTGGCAGGCAACATCTCTTTGATTTGGGGGGAGGGGGGGTTAAGAGGATATGTGCTGGGGAGTGCTTTGGGAGGGAAGAGGACTTGTGCTAGAAGATGATTGGGGGGGGGGTTCGAAAATCCCCCAGCACAAGTCCTTTCCCAACCCCAAGCACCCCCCCAGCAGATATCCTCTTACTACCCCTCTACCACTCCTCCGGGTGTATATCCTTATTACCTGTCCCCCCACCCTGTCCTCCTGCTTTGGTTACTGTGTCCCCTGCTTTGGTTACTATGTCCCCCTCCTCGGTTACTGTGTCCCCCTCTTTGGTTACTGTGTCCCCCTCTTTGGTTACTGTGTCCCCCTCTTTGGTTAATGTCTCCACAAGTTAGATTAAGTCTACGAAAACATGTATTACTATCACAAAGTACCAAGCAGTACAATACGAGTTAAAATTCTTTCGCTTGAGAGGGGGGGTGTGTAGGGAAAAAGGGGCGTGGAGAAAAGAATTGCCAACACACGTCCACGTGGCGTACTGCACATCTGGCTACATTTGCTGCTGCCTTATGAATGTGAGTGGGACACTGAGGAAGATAAACTAAACGTCTTTGAAAAAGGACACAACATCTGCACTCATCAAGCTCATAAGCACTTACAGTAAGTGCAACATAATATATCATTTTGAAATTTTTGCATGTCCTCAAACAATATTATCATAAGTTGATAGATCTTCAACTTTCAGGGTGAAAAACCAGTATTGGCATTTCTACGTTGCAAAAATTTCTGTTCTGTTGAGCAGAAATCCATTTCATTTTCTTTGGGTTTCTGGGGCTTTGTGCTTAAAACGCTATATGACTCTCCAAGCAAAGATATCCTCAAAGTTGCTCAGCAACCTTTTAATATTTGATTATCCTTTAATGCTGATCTATGCACATAAAAAAAAATAAAAAAAAATGTCATTCAATCAATTACTTGATATAAAAAATACATATATACTGAGGCAAGGCAACTCTGCCAATAACTCTAAACTTTAACTTGCAGCATTTACATTATACTGCATAGCAATTAATAAATTGAGAGGAATCTTACCAGGAGGTATCTCCATCATCCTTATGGTGGCCATACACACTCCGATTGAGGTGCAATTTAATTAAAATATCTTTTTTATCATAATTGTATCAGCAAACACCTGAATGGACATAACTCCCCTTCTGATTGATTTAGATCAGATTTGATCAAACTAAATGGATTGGCTAGGACAGATGCTTTGGGCATGAATCTGATCGTATCGCAATTGATCAGATTATGAAATTGCACGGTGAAAACAGACCTACTATTGTATCTTGTAAATATCGGCTGAAATCCAATTTTCTGTGTGTGTGATATCAATCGAATGGGTTGTCAGCTATAGATGAATTATTCCTATTGGGAGAGATTAAACAGAAAATAAATAAAATATTTATTGACGTGTGAATGGCGACCATTGGGGGTAAAGCAACACCACAGAAGCTCAGACTTGCTTGAGGCAACTGAAGAGACCCCCAGTGGGAGTCTGTGCCAAATAAAAATAGAGCAACACACCGAAAAATACAAAATGAACCGTCACTCAGGCCCGCTAGTCAGCACAAAATACTTTTTTAAATTGTTCTGACATTAAGGATTTGGATGACTTCTCTGAAGTTTTTTTTTTCCTGTCTATGACCATTTTGGGAATATGTTGCTGTAACACTAGTATACTGTAAGAATGAGAATGGGGGGGGGGGGGGGGCTCAGACAGGAAGACACAGACAGATGTTAAAATACTGTCAGAAAATGTTCTTATTGTTGCCCCCCTTACTAGAGAAATTGCATACCATTTCTTGTATTTCTGATACCAAGACTGAAGGGGAGAGGGAAAGCTCTCTAATGGTGGCCCAGACAGCATTAACCCTTCCCAACTGTACATAAAACAGTAATCTGATTAGGGCTTTAATCTGGACTCAGACAGACTGTGAAAATTGCAATGTCAACTATTTAATGAATTTCTGTATTCCCAAAGGATGTATTTATAAAAATTTGAATAATTTGAATGTGTGAATGCAGAAATACTGCACTGTGGCCACTAGATGGAGCTGAGGAGCAAACTTATTTCCTTGATAGTGTCATCTTGTGGCTTTGATGTTGCATTTTCAGCATTCACATGTAGAGAACATTTAGTTTTGTCCCAATCAAATTTACATGCAGTTTTAATAGATGAACAACTAAGTAATTAAAAAAAATGATAGTGTTTATTTGCCAGTGAACCATTTTTAAACTTCACATGTTAAAATGTATGACATCGATTTTTGCTTTTCTTTTTTTATTTTATTAAACTTTTATTTTGTAAACACTTCTTTTTACTTAAAGTGGTATCAAACCCAAAAGCAAACGTTTATTATATTGCAGCTTGCCAATTCTTAGATGTGACAGCTGCATTTTGTTATTTTAGGCTTTCTTTCTTTTATTTTCAACTGGTAATCCAGCCAGCAAGTCTGTTTTTCACGGCACAAACTCTCCAGTAAAATGTATCAGTTTACATGGATGAGACAAACCATCAACACAATCACAGCACATTAGCACTATCATCCTGTGTGCAGGTGGGGAGATGGAAAAGATCTCACTTTTACCAGCTCTGCCATAAGAGAAGTGCTTATGCACTATTCTTTCACTGTGCCTGCAGGGAGAACAATGTGATGGGGCCATATATATGTAGACAAACGCACATGCATTGCTTTTTTTTCTGCATCCAAAATGCATAGAAAGTAGGTTACATGGTTTTCAGTAGCAAAGTTCACACCAGTGCTTGTAGTTCCAGTGCCTTCCGTTTCAAGAAGAAAAAAAATTGAACGTGCTGCATTTTTTCTGCACAGAACTGTACTGGAACACATTAAAAAAGCATGAAAAATGCACCGAGGACACACCTACACGCATCAAAAATGCACCGGACCCCCAAAAGGAAAGAAAAGAAGAAAAAAAGCATCCGGAACATATCGGCAACGGTTTAAAACTCATCAAAAATGCACCAGAATGCATTAAATATATGTCAAAAATATGCATGCAGAAACGCCTCTGGAACGGATCTGGAGGACATTTTTGTGGTGTGAACTAGCCCTAAATCTGCTAATACATTTTTTAATAGAATTTCTCTTTATTATTAAACAAAGAATTATAAAGCACATTACATGATCATAAAAGGGATCCTGTATTACAAAAAATATCTCAGACACAAAAAACATGAATACAATACCTACATATAAATAAAAGGTGTCTCCCTGAACTTTATCATAATTACCAAATATAATGAGAGGCAAGAGGAGGCAAAAGATTGATGAGAGGAGGAAACACCCTGCATTTATACATTTAACACTCCCCTCCCCCAGACTGATAATGCTGCTGTCTGCTGTGCCTCCTTTGTTCATTCATCCAGAGTTGTATCTCAATAATACAGGAGGTGTGTTGCTGCCCAGATCACCAAGTGAAAAGTTAAAGCGGAGGTCCACCCTAAAAATACATTTCACATTAGTAGGTTCCTTTTAATGTAAGATAAATCATTTTGTTAAAAAAACAAATTTTACTTGCCTGAAAGTGCCTGTTACTAGGCAGACTTCTTAATCTGAAACTGATACACAACTTCCCCGCTCCTGAACTCGATGTGACACCACTGCGCTCATGCATAAAATGTTGATATCCACTAAAAGCTGCCAACTTAAATAAAAATAAATGGATAAAGTGTTTTACAGAAAAAACAGTGGCGCTGCAAACAAAAAATCGTGATATAAATTCAGAAGTGCTAAATAAAGCAATAAATAAACAATATCTAACCCTGGTGGTTTTTAACAGCTTGTTGGCCGAGCATGAGAATGCAAGGCATATCTTTCTGGTGAGTGCGATTTCAACAGGGAGTGGAACACAAATCACATTTGGTGTGATGGAAGACATACACATTTTTTTATTGTTCGGATTTAAGAAGATTTTTTTACTTTCCCCTTAGACTTCCTAATCTGCCTACTTCTATTCTGCGGTGGACCTACTTTTCTTCCTGACTCGCCGGGCCTCCTGGGAAATGATGACACTCATTTCCCAGGAGTCTGTGGGCATTACTGTGTATCAGCGCTATGAGCGCCGTTTAAGAGCGCATGCGCGAGATTGAGAGGTGCATGGTGGTCACCCACCATGCACCTCTCTCAGGAAAAGAAATCAACTGGGCTTCACATGCCCATAACTAAAATGGAAACGGCCACAAGATCGGTGACAACATACACTGTAAGTTTTTTAATTGATAACTAAAGAGATCGGGAACGATTGATATCTGTTGCTTATATGTTCTAATAATGTTGAGATTGAAAAAAAAAAATTATGGCCGGAACACCGCTTTAAAGAAAAGAGAACTGATGCAGACACCACACCTAACAAATGGTAAACTGCAATATGGTACATTTTTAGCTTTGGGTTTACTACCCCTTTATAATTACATGGTGGGTCCTCTGCCACATTCGATGGGCAATATCGCCTTAGGATGTCACCTATTCAGGTAAATGGGACCATGCTGCAACTGCGAGTCAAGCTTTAGGTTCGCGATTGTTATGTGGTATTCCCAGGGCCGGCCCTATGATGCAACCTGTTGGGACCATCGGTACCGAGCGGCACTTTCAGGGGGGGGGGGCGGCAAACTGACGCTCGCCAGCCAACCCATTCCACCCGCTCGCTGCCTGTGAGGGAGCCTGGTGCCGCTGCTGTTAGTGGTGACAGGAGTGGGTTGGCAGAACACTCGCTGCCCGGGGGGGAGCAGTCAGCGGGTGAGTGAGCGGCCAGGCCATTCCACAGGTGAGCGGGCTTGCTGGCCAGTCAATGAGCCGGCGGGTGGAAGAGCAAAGAGATGACATCATCTCTCACCACCCGCCCTGCATCACTGCAGTTCCACCCTCACTGTGCAGCTGCGGACAACAGAAAGATTACATCATCTCTCTGCTGCCTGCCCTCACTCTGGGACACAGCAAGTGACCATCCGCAAGGTGTGGCAGGTGACGTTGTGGCAAGTGACAATCCACAACATGTGGTAGGTGATGTGGCAAGGGACAATCCGCAACATGTGGCAGGTGACATGTCAAGTGACAATCCGCAACGTGTGGCAGGTGACATGTCAAGTGACAATCCGCAACGTGTGGCAGGTGACGTGGCAAGGGACAATCCGCAACCTGTGGCAGGTGACATTTCAAGTGACAATCCGCAACGTGTGGCAGGTGACGTGGCAAGGGACAATCCGCAACCTGTGGCAGGTGACATGTCAAGTGACAATCCGCAATGTGTGGCAGGTGATGTGGCATATAACAATCCGCAGCATGTGGCAGGTGACATGGCAAGTGACAATCCGCAATGTGTGGCAGGTGACGTGGCAAGTGACAATCCGTAACATGTGGCAGGTGACAATCCGTATCTGTTGGTGGAGTCCAAATCAAAATTGCAAGTACAAACACACATCACAAGTTGTATAAGACATGTGAGCCTGAGAGGGACTTGCCTTGCCAAGCCCTGATTAACCACTTACAGACCGGAAGGATTTGCCCCTTAATGACCAGGCCATTTTTTGCAATACAGCACTGCGTCGATTTAACTGACAATTGCACGGTCATGCAACGCTGTACAAAAATAAAATTGATGTCCTTTTTTCCCCACATATAGGGCTTTCTTCTGGTGGTATTTGATCACCTCTGTGGTTATTATTTTTTGTGCTATAAACAAAAGAAGAGCGACAATTTTGAAAAAAAAAAACAATATTTTTAACTTTTTTGCTATAATAAATATCTAAAAAAAAAAAATTCTTCATCAGGTTAGGCCAATATGTATTCTCCTACATATTTTTGGTAAAAAAAAACGCAATTAGTGTACATTGATTAGTTTGCGCAAAAGTCATAGGGTCTACAAAATAGGAGATAGATTTATGGCATTTTTATTATTTTATTTTTTGTACTAGTAATGGAGGTGATCTGCGTTTTTTAGCGGGACTGCCACATTGCGGTGGACAGATCGGACACTTTTGACACATTTTTGGGACCGTTGACATTTATACATTTATACAGTGATCTGTGCTTTAAAAATGCACTGATTACTGTATAAATGTCACTGGCAGGGAAGGGGTTAAGACTAGGGGGCAATCAAGGGGTTAAATGTGTTACCTGGGAGGTGTTTCTAACTTTGGGGGGATGGGACTGACTGGAAGAGGAGAGAGATCGCTGTTCCTAATCACTAGGAACAGCAGATCTGCCTCTCTTCCCCAGTCAGAATGGGTATCTGTCTGTTTACATGGACAGATCCCCGTTCTGGCTCTCTGTGGAGTGATCGCGGGTGGCTGGCGGACATACTGGCCACGCACAGGTCCCTTTATACTTCTATATACATGTATAGAGCCCTGACAGGTCCTTTTATACTCCTATATACATGTATAGAGCCATGACAGGTCCTCTTTATATTCCTTTTCTTGTATAGAGCCATGACAGATTCTCTTTCTAGCACTATATACATGTTTAGAGCCATGACAGGTTCTCTTGCTATCCTTATATACATGTATAGAGCCATGACAGGTCCTCTTTATACTCATTTATACATGTATAGAGCCATGACAGGTTCTCTATATACTCCTATATACATGTAGAGAGCCATGACAGGTCCTCTTTACACTCCTACATACATGTATAGAGCCATGACAGGTCCTCTATATACTCCTATATACATGTATAGAGCCATGACAGGTTCTCTTTACACTCCTACATACGTGTATAGAGCCATGACAGGTCCTCTTTATACTCCTATACATGTAGACTGCCATGACCGGTCCCCTTTAGTTATCATGATATAAAATAATGAATGTGGAGGCCATTTGGTGGGTGTGATTTTTTTTTGGGGGGGGGGCAGCATTTCATTCTTGGTCCCAGGCAGCACAATGGGGGTTATTTACGAAAAGCAAATCCACTTTGCACTGCAAGTGCACTTGGAAGTGCAGTCGCTGTAAATCTGAGGGGGGCATGCAAGGGAAATTAAAAAACAGCATTTTTGCTTGTAAATGATTGGATGATAAAATCAGCAGATCTTCCCCTAAGATGTACAGCGACTGCACTTCCAAGTGCACTAGCAGTGCACTTGTAGTGCAAAGTGGATTTGCCTTTAGTAAATCAACTCCAATGTCTTGGGCCGGCCCTGGGTATCAGAGATCCCAAGTCTCCCGCAACTTGCAGGAGTCTCCTGCATTTGATGGCAGGCTCACGGAAACCTGCGAGTGCGGGACGATCTCCCGGCTGTCAGCCGCAGCAGCCCGAGTTGTCCGAACACCAGTGTGAGCATAGGGCAGCCTGGCAGTGCTGGGGGGGGGGGGGGCGCTCCTCTTCCTGACGAGGGTTCTAGTTAGTGGCTGCTAAGTGCTGATGTTCAGGAATGAATTCTTCACACTGGGACCCCACACTGTCTCCACTAACTTCAATGGCTCCCCCTCCCATCTCTATCTCGGGCTGTAGGGAGAGAGAACCAAGGTGAGTCACACTCACAGTGTTCAGTGTGCTGGAGGATGGCAGCCCCAGCATCCCTTTACATGTGCTCTGGGCTGTCCCTGCTCTCGATGTTTTATGGCATGATAGATTACATAGGATACACGGGTCCTGTCCCTTCCTGTGTCTCAGTAGTCTGTCTACAGATCTAATGTATAATGAGATGTACAAAGAGCCCTTTCACACTGACAGCGGTGTTGGCGGTAAAGTAGCGCCACTTTACCATCATTTTAGAGGTACTTTTAACCCCTGCTAGTGGCCGAAAAAAGCGTTCAAAGCACCACTGCCAAGGCGCTTTGCAGGCACTGCCCATTGATTTCAATGGGCAGGGGCGCTTTAGGAGCGGTGTATACACCGCTCCTAAAGCGCCTCAAAGAAGCTACTTGCAGGAATTTTTTTGACGTCCTGCCAGCGCACCGCTCCAGTGTGAAAGCATTCGGGCTCTCATACTGGGATTGCAGATGAGGCTTTTTTCAGGCGCTATTTTTAACATGCCTGAAAAAAGCCTCCAGTGTGAAACGGGTCTAATCTCCTGTACTATGTCTGCAGTCTCTGATCATCTTCTGTACTATGTCTGCAGTTTCTGATCATCTCCTGTACTATGTCTGCAGTCTCTGATCATCTCCTGATCATCCACTGATGGTGGGGGGGGGGGGGGGGGGGTGCGCGAAACGCCGCGCAGTGCCACCTCCCTGAATTGAGTTTGCCAGCTCCCTGATATGAGTTTTGGCAGATTGGGATGTCTGGGGTATTCTCATTCAAAAACCCTGTTCGGGTGTAAAAAAAAAAAAGGCATTCAGGGGGTTATACTGACACCTTCTGGATGCCTTTTTTTTTTTTTTACAGCCGAACAGGGTCATCCACTCCTGTACAGTCTATACAGAGCTAGGATTTCATATCAAGGAACTATCAATTATAGGCAAACAAAATCACTTAATCATCTGTGATGGTTTCTGTTATATAAACAAAAACTAAGCTAAAACCTGGCAGTTGCTGTCTATATTTAGTGAATTGCTACATGTACAAGCCTTAATTTATAGGATGGCAAATTTCTCTCAACAAAGGGTATAGTATGCTTGAGTGGATTCTGTAAACATCAAAAAAAAAAACTACGATAAATACAGGGCACTAAAAATGTGGTGGTTACTATGTTTGTGTAGACGCACGACACAGTGGTTCCATGCTCTCTGCTATACAGAATTTTTGTTGTATCATAAAATAAATGACACAAAATAAAAAATAAATTCTCTTGAAGAATTCACTAAATATAAGCCTCGAAATTGTAGTTTTCTGTGGTGCCTGCAAATGGAAAATAGCAAATACAGTTTTACCCTAAGGCCTCATGCACACAGACATACAAAAAAAAAGACACAGGGCTGTCATGTGTCTTCCTCAGGGGGATATGTTTTACTTTTGTGTTTACTCTTTTTAAATCATAATGACAACAGAAACTACCCTAATCAAAAGTTTACATACCCCAGTTCTTAATATGGTGTATTGCCCCCTTTAACATCAATGACAGCTTGAAGTCTTTTGTGGTATTTGTGGATGAGGCTCTTTATCTTCTCAGATGGTAAAGCTGCCCATTCCTTTGTTACATAGTTACATAGTAGGTGAGGTTGAAAAAAGACACAAGTCCATCAAGTCCAATTGATTATATATCAGTATTACATTGTATATCCCTGTTTGTTGTGGTCATTCAGGCGCTTATCTAATAGTTTTTTGAAACCATTGATGCCCCCCGCTGAGACCACTGCCTGTGGAAGGGAATTCCACATCCTTGCCGCTCTTACAGTAAATAGCCCTCTACGTAGTTTAAGGTTAAACCTCTTTTCTTCTAATTTTAATGAGTGGCCACGTGTCTTGTTATACTCCCTTCTGCGAAAAAGTTTTATCCCTATTGTGGGGTCACCAGTATGGTATTTGTAAATTGAAATCATGTCCCCTCTCAAGCGTCTCTTCTCCAGAGAGAATAAGTTCAGTGCTCACAACCTTTCCTCATAACTAACATCCTCCAGACCCTTTATTAGCTTTGTTGCTCTTCTTTGTACTCCATTTCAAGTACATCCTTCCTGAGGACTGGTGCCCAGAGCTGGACAGCATACTCTAGGTGCGGCCGGACCAGAGTCTTGTACAGTGGGAGAATTATCCTTTTATCTTTGGAGTTGATCCCCTTTTTAATGCATGCCAATATTTTGTTTGCTTTGTTAGCAGAAGCTTGGCATTGCATGCCATTGCTGAGTCTATCATCTACTAGGACCCTCAGGTCCTTTTCCATCCTAGATTCCCCAGAGGTTCTCCCCCCAGTATAAAGGTTGCATTCATATTTTTGCCACCCAAATGCATTATTTTACATTTTTCTACATTAAACCTCATTTGCCTTGTAGTTGCCCACCCCATTAATTTGTTCTTTTTAATCTTTGATCGTTTTGCAAGGTTTCCACATCCTGCGGAGAAGTTATTGCCCTGCTTAGGTGAGTATCGTTCACAAATACAGAGATTGAACTGTTTACCCCATCCTCCAGGTCGTTTATGAACGAATTAAATAGGATTGGTCCTAGCACAGAACCCTGGGGAACCCCACTACCCACCCCTGACCATTCCGAGTTCTTCCCATTTATCACCACCCTCTGAATTTGCTCTTGTAGCCAGTTTTCAATCCATGTACTTACCCTATGGTCCATGCCAATGGACCTTATTTTGTACAGTAAAAGTTTGTGGGGAACTGTGTCAAATGCTTTTGCAAAATCCAGATACACCACATCTATGGGCCTTCCTATATCTAGATGGCAGCTCGCCTCCTCATAGAAGGTTAATAGATTGGTTTGGCAAGAACGATTCTTCATGAATCCATGCTAATTACTGCTAATGATACCGTTCTCATTACTCATCACACAAATCATGTATATAGTGCCTTATCATTCCCCCCCCAAGAGCTTGCATACTATTGATGTTAGGCTAACTGGTCTGTAATTCCCAGGGATGTATTTTGGGCCCTTTTTCAATATTGGTGCTACATTGGCTTTTCTCCAATGAGCTGGTACCATTCTAGTCAGTAGACTGCAGTAAATGTAGGAACAATGGTCTGGCAATTACTTGTCTGAGTTCCCTAAGTACTCTCGGGTGCAAGCCATCTGGTCCCGGTGATTTAATAATTTTAAGTTTCCCAAGTCTAATTTTAATTCTGTCCTCTGTTAACCATGGAAGTGCTTCCTGTGATGTGTCATGAGGATAAACACTGCAGTTTTGGTTGCTAAAGCCACCCCCGATTCCCATATGAAGACTGAGGAGAAGAATAAATTCAATACCTTCGCCATCTCCCCATATCCTCTTGGCAAAAAGCCTTCAGTTCCTGTAAATTCTCTGGCTGTCTTGCATGAAATGCAGGTTTGAGATCTTCCCAGAGTGGCTCAATGATACTGAGGTCAGGAGACTGAGATGGCCACTCCAGAACCTTCACTTTATTCTGCTGTAGCCAATGAAACATCGACTTGGCCTTGTGTTTTGGATCATAGTCATGTTGGAATGTCCAAGTACATCCCATGCGCAGCTTCCTGGCTGATGAATGTAAATGTTTCTCCAGTATTTTTTGATAACATTCTGCATTCATCTTACCATTAATTTTGCCTGTGCCTTTGTAGCTCACACATCCACAAAACAACAGCGATCCACCTCCTTGTTTCACAGTAGGAATGGTGTACCTTTCATCATAGGGCTTGTTGACGCCTCTCCAAATGTAGCGTTTATGGTTGTGGCCAAAAAGCTCAATTTTGGTCTTATCCCTCCAAATGACTTTGTGCCAGAAGGTTTAAGGCTTGTCTCCATGCTGTCTGGCGTATTGTAAGTGGGATATTTTGTGGCATTTGCGTAGTAATGGCTTTCTTCTAGTGACTCGACCATGCAGCCCATCTTTCTTCTAGTGCCCCCTTATTGCGCATCTTGAAACAGCCACACCACATGTTTTCAGAGAGTCCTGTATTTCATCTGAAGTTATTTGTGGGTTTTTCTTTGCATCCCGAACAATTTTCCTGGCAGTTGTGGCTAAAATCTTAGTTGGTCTACCTGACCATGGTTTGGTTTCAACAGAACCCCTCATTTTCCACTTCTTGATTAGAATTTGAACACAGCTGATTGGCATTCTCAATTCATTGGATATCTTTTTATATCCCTTATCCTGTTTTATACAGTTCAACTACCTTTTCCCGCAGATCCTTTGACAAATCTTTTGCTTTCCCCATGACTCAGAATCCAGAAACGTCAGTGCAGCACTGGATGAAAGATGCAAGGGTCTGTCAGGAGTCCAGAAAATCATTCACAGGTGAGGATGGTTACCTTTAATAGCCATCCAAACCCCTTTGTGTCAACTTGTATGCATGTTATCAGGCCAAAATCACCAGGGTATGTAAACTTTTGATCAGGGTCACTTGGGTAGTTTCTGTTGTGATTATGATTTAAAAAGAGTAAACACAGTTGATTGATAATAAATGGCTTCAGCCAAACTCTAACCATGAGTGAAAGAAAAGTTTTTGTGTTATCATTCATATTCTCTGAAAAATGGCCAAGAAATCATAAATTCTTCCAGGGTATGTAAACTTATGAGCACAACTGTTAATGCAAGCGTATGCACATAAACTTGTTCTAGTGGCCAAAAAAAAAATATTCTGGCTAGTAGAAGTAGTGTTTTTAAGCTCAACGCAATATGCCTGTAAATTTGCATAAATATGACTAATTATGTACCAAAACAAGCATTTTTTACACTTGATTTTTCTGCCATCTCTTGGCAGAACGACCCAACTTATATACTGTAAGAGTATTTAGTTTATACTTACCTGCTCTGTGGAATGGAATACCTCCTCTTCTCGGTTCGTCGTCGGCGCTCCTGGCACTTCTTATGGTGGCACACCTGTGGACTTAATCCCAAGCTGCACCGCCTGTGTCTATAGACACGGACAGCATGGCTTGGCCCCATCCCCCACTCCCTTGTCAGAAGATTTGACTGACAGCAGCAGGAGCCAGTGGCTTCCTCTGCCTCACCAAAATTTGTAAGACTAGGAAGCTGCAGACAAGCACAGTGCTGAAATGAGTGAGGTAATTATAAGGAGGGGTGAGGGGGTGATACTTTTACCTAAACATTTTTTACCTTAATGCAAGGAATGCATTACAGTAAAAAATCTTTAGGTTTTAGAAACAATTTAAGCTGGCCCTAAACACTTCTGACAGACCAGCCATAGGGACAAGAACCTCCTAGCGGTACAGGAGCAAGCAACATTTTTTGAAACCCTGCACATGCGCAGTGCGCTGCCACTCCTGTCACAGCTGCTGAACTCATCCTCAGCAACAGGAGAGTATACTGTGCATGTGAAGGGCTTGGGGGAAGGATGGCGCTCATCCTAACGGCTGTTCCATCCCAGAAAGAGGACAAGATGGAGAAGTGTTTGGGACCGGCTTCACTCCGTGCACAAGTAGCCTACAAGTACTGAAAGAGCATAAATGCATATTTTTCAAGTCTGATTTTTCTTTGGGTTACGGGATGGTGTTTATGGGCTGCAGTGCACTGGTATTTTTTTTTATAAATACGAATTAATCCTTTAAAATGTAAAACATTGCTTGATGACAGCAAACTCTTATGAGCAACCAAAAACTGTCAATGTCCGCAAGGGTTATTTATTACAAATCTTGGGTAAATACACCAAATATTTAATACTGGGCAAACAAGGTGAATGTGAAACTGTGAATGCCAGTATAATTGCCAAGACTGTCATTATAAATTTAGCTCACAGTCCAAGAAACTCTTAATCCGACACTGATGAAAATGCCAGGACTGCTGGATTTTGGCTGGCTCTATCCACATCTGTCATTTTGCCGACAAATCAATAATGCTTAATGGAATAATGTGATGCAGTAAGTACACAGCTATCGCGGAATGTGTACCACTTCAAAGAAAGTGGAAAGGTTAGGGAGGCATCAAGGTCAATTTCAGTTTAAAGAGTACACACAGTAAACACTATTTGCATGTAACCCTGCTTCATAACCCCATTGCAGTTTCTGAAAAATAACTGTTCTTACATGGTTGTAAACCTCTGAAATGAAGTGAACAAAGCATATCCTGCTGTAGTGTGTACTTGCCTCAGTCCAAAGCACCTAGTGTGGTTTCTATCTGCTCTCTCCTCCCTCTGCTATCTGCATTAGTCACTTCTAACAGGTTCCCTCTATAGAGGTCTCAGACTACACTCAGCTTCCTGCTCTATTCTGTGCAATGTGTGTCAGATCCCAGCCTCCTGCCTTCTGGTGCTCAGAAATAGCCTTTGATCTGTGAACTTTGAATAGCTCTGGAGAGGAGAGGGCTGCAGATAAACAGATACAACTTATAAAGGAGGGTTTGTTTCATCCATATATATCACCTAGGGGTTATCACTTCAGTAAGTACTGTATGTATAAGAAGGGGACTATCAGGTATGATTGGGGATCATGGACCCTCCAAGCAAACTGCCATCAAGCGTGCAGGCTGCACGGAGGGTCCAAGATCCCCAACCATACATGGCAGTCCATTCATGGCCGGTTGATTGCCTACAGAGCTTGCAATTAGAATTAAAGTAAAGTTTTCTAACTGACCCGAATATCTCAATATGCAACTTGTCAGCTTTCCCTATAGCAGCTTCCAATACACTGATAGTAAGACTGCTCTGTGTCCCAATTCTAAGCCTGTTGGCCATTGTTCAAATTTCATGCCGTGCATTATGGGTTAAAAGATTTTCCTGGACATAAATTTGCCAGGACTGCAAATCTCAAACCCACAGGATTCCAGTCAAACTCATGGTAGCGGCAAACAGAACCTAATCCCTACTGCTGTGGAGATTATATATGAAATAACGGATGCTGAGAAAATATACACTATAATACCAAAAGTATTGTGATGCCTATCTTTACATGCACATAACATTTAATGGCCTCCCAGTCTTAGTCTGTAGTGTTCACTATTGAGTTGGCCCACCCTTTGCAGCTATAACAGCTTCACCTCTTCTGGGAAGGCTGTCCAAAAGGTTTAGGAGTGATTCATTGGGAATGTTTGACCATTCTTCCAGAAGCGCATTGGTGAGGTCAGGCACTGATGTGGACAAGAAGGCCTGGCTCACAGTCTCTGCTCTAACTAATTCCAAAGGTGTTCTATCGGGTGGAGGTCAACTCAACTCTATTGGGTGGCCCAACTCAATATTGAACCCTACGGACTGAGACTGGGATGCCATTAAAGTTCATATACGTGTAAAGGTAGGTGTCCTAATACTTTTGGTAATATAGTGTATATGAGTATATACAGCTTTTGCTGTGGAGAGAAACTGGACATGAGGTATACAGGTGCATTTCATAAAATTAGAATATCATTGAAAAGTTAATTTATTTTTAGTATATCTATTCAAAAGGTGAAACTCATATATTACATAGATGCGTTACAAACACAGTGATATATTTCAATCATTTCTTTCTTTTAATTTTAATGATTATGGCTTACAGCTAGTGAATACCCAAAATTCAGTATCTCAGAAAATTTAAATATTACATAAGACCAATAAAGAAAAGAATTTTTAATACAGAAATGTTGGCTTACTGAAAGGTATGTCCATGTACAGCAGTGGTTCTCAACTTCTCTAGTGTAGTGACCCCTTGATAAAATTTCCCAAGTTGTGGGGACCCCCTAACAGTAAAATTATTTTTGTAGTGTGGGTTGTCAGCACCCAAGGCAAGACAAATAATTTGCGCCCCTATCCCACAGACATTTTTCCACTTGTACAGTGTTAAAACCCCATATGGTACATTTTAGGATGTACCACTCTCTCTCTTTGTTCTCCTTTCTTTCCCTTTTATCTCTCTCTATCCCAATTTCTTGTTTTTTTCCCCATCCCTCTCTAGCTATCTTTCTTGTACTTTCTCTTATTCTTTCTCTCCCTTTTTCTTTGTTCCTCCCCCTTCCATGTATTCTCTATTTTTATTCCTTCTCTCACTCCTTGGGGGGGGGGGGAGGGTGGAATGAGTGGCAGTGCTGGCGGGGAGTTGGCATAAGTGGCAGTGCGGGGGGAGTTCTGATCAGCCAACTTAGGTGCCCCTGATCAAGGTCACCTGCTGATCTGAGAACTGTAGTGGGGACTTTTAATTGCAACTACAATCACAGGTAGTGTTACTCACTGTGTCTCCGACTTTGTGGTGTCTCATAGCAGTGACACCTATGCTGAAATCAGGAGACAGGGTCTCCTCCAGCCCCTCCCACTTCACATTCCTCGCCAGTCAGCTGACCTCTAGTCTCTGCTCCCCAGACATGCCGCGAACTGAATGGGTGGCTGCGAAGAAGCTGAGTGGGCGGCCGCGGGCTCCAGGAACAGCCCAGCTGGGTGGCCACAGGCTCCAGGCACAGCCCTGCTGGCGGCCACAAAAAGGCTGGGAGAGAGCGGTGCGGACTTCAGGAACAGCCCAGGATTTGGTGACCCCTGGCACCACTGATGTACAGTATAGTATGCACTCAGTACTTGGTCAGGGCTCCTTTTGCATGAATTACTGCATCAATGCGGCGTCGCATGGAGGCGATCAGCCTGTGGCACTGCTGAGGTGTTATGGAAGCCCAAGTTGCTTTGATAGAGGCGTTCAGCTCATATGCAATGTTGGGTCTGGAGTCTCTCATCTTCCTCTTGACAATACCCCACATAGTCTCTATGGGGTTTAGGTCAGGCGAGTTTACTGGCAAATCAAGCACAGTGATACCATGATCATTAAACCAGATATTGGTATTTTTGACAGTGTGGGCAGGTGCTAAGTCCTGCTGGAAAATAAAATCAGCATCTCCATAAAGCTGGTCAGCAGAGGGAAGCATGAAGTGCTCTAGAATTGATTGCTATAGAGGGCTGCGCTGACTATGGTCCTAATAAAACACAGTGGACCAACACCAGCAGGTGACATGTCTCTCTAAACCAGTGGTTCTCAACCTGGGGGTCGGGACCCCCTCGGGGGTCAAATGATGATTTGCCAGGGGTCACCAAATCCTTGGCTGTTCCTGAAGCTCGCACCGCTCTCCCAGCCTTTTTGCGGCCACCCAGCAGGGCTATCCCTGGAGCCTGTGGTCGCCCACTCAGCCTCTTCGCAGCCGTCCATTAAGTTCACTGCATGGCTGGGGGGCAGAGACTAGAGGTCAGCTGACTGGTAAGGAATGTAAGGTGGGAGGGGCTGAAAGAGACCCTATCTCCTGATTTCGGCATAGGTGTCACTGCTACGAGACAAAGTCGAAGACACAGTGAAGCTGGATTATAATTAAATACTACCTGTGATTATAATTATAGCTATTAAAAGTACCCACTACAGTTCTCAGATCAGCAGATGACCTTGATCAAGAGCACCTAAGCTGGCTGCTCATCCCATTCCCCCCCCCACCAAGGAGTAAGAGAAGAAATAAAAATAGAGAATACATGGAAGGGAGAGGAAAATAGGGGGCAGGACAAAGAAAAAGGGAGAGAAAGAATAAGAGAAAGAACAAGAAAGATGGCTAGAGGGAGGAATGGGGAAAAAAAACAAGAAATTAGGATAGAAAGAGATAAAAGGGAAAGAAAGGAGAACAAAGAGAAAGAGTGGTGCATCCTAAAATGTACCATAAGGGGTTTTAATACTGTACAAGTGGAAGAGACTCAGGGAGCGCTAAACGTCCATGGGTTAGGGGCGCAAATTACTTGTCTTGCCTTGGGTGCTGATAACCCACGCTATGAAAATAATTTTACGATTAGGGGTCTCCACAACTTGGGAAATTTTATCAAGGGGTCACGGCACTAGAGAGGTTGAGAACCACTGCTCTAAACCATTGTACCAATAATCAATCTGCGCAATCCAATAATATATAAACTAACTTTAATTATAAAAGTTGCTGGCCAACACCCATAAGTGATTCCAACCTAATTATACTCATATATGACAAAAAAATTATGTAGCGCAACTTACAAAAAACAAATAAACACAGTATTATCAAATGTAGCACCCTCTAGTGTGCTAGAAGAGGAGTGTAGTTTTTTTCTTTGAGAACAGGTACATTTCCAGGCTTGGCTGGCAGCCAAGCCTGGGTGTGTTCTTGTGATCTGGGTTGGGAGTGACCTAGAGTAGTGCTGAGTGACTCACAGGTGGTGTCACTAAGTCCTTCCACTTCTTTCCAGAATCTTCTGGTGCTTTCTGGAAAGAGAAGTGGAGAGGGGAGGTGGAGCTATCTGTTGTATTCTGAGGAGCCCTGACCAATCCCCAATCTGGATTGGAAGGGGGCAGGCCTCCTTAAATACCCAGGGTCAGCCCAGCTGGGGAGGAGTTGTTTAGGTGGTAGATGGAGATGGATTGTTAGGCTCTCAGGGCCTTTGAGGGAGCTCCCCAGTCTGGGGGGAGTGACCTTGGGCCTGGGCTTGGGTGCAGACGGGACCCTCTTACAACCCACAGAGGTGTCCTGGCCAGGAGGCACAGGAGGAGCAAGAGAGGACAGCGGGAGAACACTGCTGGGCAAGTCTCCAGGAGTTACACAGAGGCAGCCAGGAGGGCTGGTGAGTGTTCACACTGTCGGGAGGACTGGGAGGCATGCCTGAGTGGACTAAGATGCAGAAGTCTTGGATGGGCGCAGAGCCAGTCTGGAGGATGGTGGTGGCACGGCAGTGGAAAGGGGCAGCTGCAGCCAGGGGGGTTGGCAGTGCCTGAAGAGGTGGTACTGGGAGCAGTAGCCACAGGGACAGCTAGCACTGGAACTTTCTATTTGATACACCATCTGCAGCCCCTACGGGGGTACCGCTACACAAACAATAGTGCAAACAATATGTGCAAAAAAATGTATATGTGCAAAAAATAAGTCCAATAAATATCCAAAAATATCAAAAAGAAAACAGTATCCAACTTGAATCCACTTCAATCGCCACTATTAAATGTAATACGAAATGCGTATCCTCCACCCTTGTAGATAAGCCTCTCACCTCACTGCTATGCCACTGCATTACCAGTAGGTCTCACCACATATTTTTCCCTCTCTGGGGATGAAGACAAACAGCTACAGCTTCAAATGCCTCTTACTAGGATGGATGGATGGGTTGATAGATTTCCAGTCCCCTAAAGCACATAAACCTAGTGCTCTCCATTTAAAACTACACATTTATTTAAAAAAGGATAAACTATTGCACTTACAAGAATGGCACTATAGGCAGTGCTAATCATAGATCGCGTGTCTGTCATATACAATCACCGGATCATCAGATGCAGAGATGGTCGCGGGATGATATCATATAGGTGAAACCACGTCCTAGATGAGGACAAGGTTTCTCGTATATGACGTCATCCCGCCACCATCTCTGCATCTGATGATCCTGTGATTGCATATGACAGACATGCGATCTGTGGTTACCACTGCCTATAGTGCCATCATTGTAAGTGCAATACTTTATCCTTTTTTAAATACTTTTTTTTGCACATGTTGTTTGCACTATTGTTTGATTATACTGTGTTTATTTTTTGTAAGTTGTGCTACATCATTTTTTGTCATATCTCTCTAAACCATCACTGACTATGGAAACTTTGCACTGGACCTTATGCTACATGGATTTTGTGCCTCTCCACTCTTCCTCCAGAGTCTGTTGTTGGAAGTACAACAACATAGTCACTAATAAACTGACAATACTGTATGCATCATACCTATCTATCCAGCAGGTGGCACTGTAGTGTTATAGTGTGTTTTTCTATGGTAATATGAGCACAGGATGTTCTGTCTATGTTCAGTGTATGTACTTGTATGCTCTTTGCTCTTTCCTGTTTCATGTTTCTAATGCTGTAAGACATAATCCTAACATCCTCCATAAAAGTAAAGCTGTATACTGTATACAAGAAGCTTCCAGCACATAATTATTCATTCACCTGCTAATAGGTCAATACTCTGACAACAGGTTATGGGTCCAGGCACAGCCAGCAAACCCAGCAGCACCCAGGCACTGGAAAAATAATTCTGCAAGTCAGTGAGTACTGTATGCAAACTGCTAACAGATGGCACCCAGTTCAGATGTGAATTTTACAAATGCAAAGCTGAATAATGAAAATTACCAGCTGTGAAAGTTTAAACTAGAAATGCTTTTGAACAAGGATGACTTGTGGCAAGTGCTAAATACAGACAGACCCACAGACAGAGAGACGGAGGACTGGGATAGGAAGGATAGACAAGCAAAAGCGACTATAAGCTTACTAGTGGAAGATGACCAGCTTATCCACATAAGAACAGAGAAAACTGCCAAAGGTATATGGACTTCATCACAAAAACTGCATGAGCATTCAAGTCTAAACAGCAAGCTGTTTTTGCTAAGACAGCTGAATAAGATAAGACTAGATGAAGGCCAGCATATGTGTGACCACGTGAAAGCTATGCTAGAGATCATAGAGCAGCTACGCGCCATTGGAGAGGACGTCAAAGATAATTATACTGTTGCCCTGCTCCTCTGCAGCCTTCCCAGAGACATATACTGATCTTATTAACGCTTTAGAAACCAGACCCAAGCAGGAGCTGACACTGGAATATGTCAAAGGCAAATTAATCGATGAGTATGACAGAAGGAAAGAAAATGTGCACCATAATGACAAAGCTCTTAAGATGTACAAAGGAACAAAGCACACCAAAGAAAGCAGAGCCTGTTTTCACTGTAAAAGGGCTGGTCACTTAAAAAAAGAACTGTTCTATCTGCAAAGCCGAGCAGCGAAAGCTAGAGCTATCCACAAAGGAACGAATCAAAGTAATCACAAAGGAAACTGCAGACACATCATGGATTGGCATCTTTAATGTGACACAGAGCGGCAAGCCATGTGGCTGGTGCATAGACTCAGGTGCGACAAGCCATATGGCTAGCGATGAAACCTTCTTCACAAACATTGATTACAGTGCAAAAGACAAAGTTTTCCTAGCAAACGGGAAAAGCATAACTTCAGAAGGTAAAGGCCAGGGCTTCCTGAACTGCATTACACCACAAGGAGGCAAGCAGAGTATCCTTGTAAAGAAAGTGCTGTATGTTGCAGAACTAGAAGGAAGCCTTCTATCAGTGAAAAGTCTTGCAAAAAACGGTCTCACAGTTAAAGCGGGGGTTCACCCACACCGCCAAAAAAAAAAAATATTAAAAGCCAGCAGCTACAAATACTGCAGCTGCTGACTTTTAATACATGGCCACTTACCTGTCCCAGGGTCCAGCGATGTCGGCAGGGGACGCAGAGAACCCGCCGCCGCCATCCTAGGTGAGGGAATCAGGAAGTGAAGCGCTGCGGCTTCACTTCCCGGTTCCCTACTGCGCATGCGCGAGTCACGCTGCGTGTCCCTAGTGGTCTCTGCTCTCTCCTGGGAGCTGTGTGTTCCCAGCAGACAGCGCGGTGGGGACGGGAAGAGGCGTAGACTCCCATGGGAGTCTATGCCGGAAGTGGGTGCAAATACCTGTCTTAGACAGGTATCTGCACCCCCCTCCCCCCTGAAAGGTGCCAAATGTGACACCGGAGGGGGGGAGGGTTCCGAAAAGCGGAAGTTCCATTTTTGTGTGGAACTCCGCTTTAAGTTCCAGGGTGATGAATGCACAGTTCACAATATTAAGCAATTCCTCGCAAAAGGAAAACTGCATGATCACCTATACAGGCTCATCACCACAGACCAGCAAGTCAATATAGTTTCTAATAAACTACACAGCAAATGTATTCCCTTATGGCACCGGTGGCTGGGGCACAGAGGTCCAGAAGCTATACAGGACATTATAAAGAGAGGCTTATCAGAAGATTTGACAATAGCGCCTTGCAAAGTGCTCATGAAATGCAAGTGCTGTATTGAAGCAAAAGCCACACATGCTCCCCTTCCACAGGCATCTCAAAGAAAAACTAACCACCCCCTGCAGCTCATACACAGTGACGTATGCGGTCCAATGAAAACTCCCACGTCAGGTGGGAACAGATATCTACTGACTTTTATTAATGATTATTCCAGGTACACAACTACAAGAATGAAACATCAGAAAAACTTCAAGAGTTAGTACACCAGACAACCACACCATACACTCCTGAACAAAACGGTGTAGCAGAAAGGAAAAATCGCACTCTTATAGAAATGGCCAGGTGTATGTTGTCAGATGCCAACCTACCTCACAAGTACTGGGGAGAATCAGTCATGACAGCAACCTACATACAGGACAGACTACCCTCAAGAGCCAATAAAAGAGCATCTACGGTCTTAAGCAATCTGCAAGGATGTTACATAGTCACATAGTAGGTGAGGTTGAAAAAAGACACAAGTCCATCAAGTCCAACCTATGTGTGTGATTATATGTCAGTATTACAGTGTATATCCCTGTATGTTGTGGTCGTTCAGGTGCTCATCTAATAGTTTTTTGAAACTATCAATGCTCCCCGCTAAAACCACCACCTGTGGAAGTGAATTCCACATCCTTGCCACTCTTACAGTAAAGGTGGCAAACACAAGGCCCACGGGCCGATTCCGGCCCGCCAGGCCTTGTCATGTGGCCCTCTGCCAGGTATCCCAAGCAACAAGAAAACATCCCTCCCTCGCGAGCGGCGTGGCCGGTCAGTCTCCATGAGAACAACTAAACATCTCCCCCTCCGTGCTGTAGTGTCTCCGCCTCCTCCCCCGCCTCCCTCAGCTCTGCCTCAGCCAACGATGCCACTCTGTCTCCGCCTCCGCCCTGTCTCCGCCTCCACCCCCCGCCTCCCTCAGCTTTTCCTCAGCCAACGATGCCGCCCTGTCCCCGCCTCCCCCCTGCCTCTGCTCTCTCGCCTCCCCATTCCCTCCAGCGACGCCGGTGTTGTGCCGAGAATGGTTTCCCATCTAAATCTGTTCCCCCTGTCTCTCGGCTGAGATCAGAACTCCGCCTCTTCAGCCCTCTGCACTGCCGCTCCTCCTACTCTACCCCGCATTCTAATCTACCTTCTACTGCCCCGCCCCCATGTGCATCCCCTTCCCCTGTCCATATGGTACAATATTATTACCCCTTCCATATATATATATATATATATATATATAATATATATATATATATATATATATATATATATATATATATATATATATATATATATATATATATATAAAATACATCTATATACATACATATATATGTATATATCTATATATATATATCTATATATATATATATATATATATAGATATATATATATATATATATATATATATATATATATATATATATATATATATGTGTTATATATATATATATATATACACATATAGATATAGAGATGTGCATCTCTATATATCTATATCTATATCTATATATATATATATAAAATATCATCTATATGTAGATGAGATATATATATATATATATATATATATATATATATATATATATATTTATGGTTGGAGCCCTATGTCCGATATGGACATAGATAACACTTATAGTTAACATAAGACTTACCATTGGAAATGGACCTGGAAGTGTGGACTTACCATACGAAATGGACCTGAAAGTGTGCCTTGGTCTAATGGCCGGTATGCCAAAATAAGGGGGCAAAAACATTCAGGTAGGGGTATAATATTTTATTGGTTTTCAGTTTATTCATTGAACCAATTTGGAAAATGCCTGTGCCATCTCTACTTGAGGATTGGGGATATACCGGGCGAAGCAGGCTGATTTCCACCTGCCTAGTCTTTTGATGACGTGGTCTGGGACCCCGTGGCGGGATGCTGCGGAGGCTGCTCCGATACGAAAGGAGTGTCCAGAGTACTGACTCGGGTTAAGGTGAAGATTGCGGAGAAGTATCTTTATGTGTTTCACAAACTGACAGGCGCTTAAGGGTTTAACTGGGAATGGTAGAAGAGGACTGGTGTCCGGTTGTTCAGGCAGGAGTGACAGGAGACGGTTGAGTACGGTGACTGGACACCAGCTGTTATTGGTTTTGTAGAGGTGAATGTCCACTCCAGAGCCTGTTTGCTGGGTTTTAGAAACCTCGAGGTGAAGGACGAAATGGTCTTGGTAGCGAACCAAGTGCCGTCTGCATAGTTCTTGGTCTGCGGGGTTGTTACAGGTGAACTCGCCAGGTCGCAAGAACCCGTAGTAAGCCAAATATATGGCTGCTTGTAGGACCGTGCTGGGAAGAAGACCGAATAGAGAAGTAGCCAGGATGGTCGACATATCCCTGAAGATGGGCCCCGTAATGGGTAAGCGCTTGGTGCTAATCACTGGTTGTTGTTTCTGAATGCCCCTTAGGATGGCTCGCATAGCGTGTGATGAGAAAGTGAAGAGTCAAGAAATGTTGTATGCCGGCTAGGTATAGCCGAATGGTATTGTAAGATAAGGCCAGCTGAGTGTGGCAGTATGAAATGAAGGCCAGTATCTGTTTGACATCTGTTGGTCCTTTGCAGCAGGGTGTCAGGAATTTATTGAACGCCTTCCAAGCTGTCTGGTAGGCTTTGAGTGTGTTATGGGAGAGTGAGTGATTGATGAGCTGCGTTGCTCCTTGTAAATGTTGAACTAGTCCAGGGTCAGTTGTGACCAGACGGGGATAGGGGCTGACACTGGATCGGTTCCAGGAACCTGTTTGAAAAAGGAGGTGTAATTAAAACGTGACAGTGCGTCAGCAGCTAAATTGTATCTGCCTGGAATAAATGAACAGTGGATGTTAAACTGATGCTGTAAAGACAGTTGTACCAATCTGCGCAGGAAGGACATGACTGCTAGGGACTTGGACCTGCCTTTATTGATAATGTCTGCCGTGGCCTGATTGTCGGTGGTGAAGACCACAGTTTGTCCTGTCCACTGATGACCCCAGAGATGTGCAGCTACCACTATGGGATAGAGTTCGAAGAGGGAAGATGTTCGGGTAAACAGTATCTGTTGAGGCCAGGGTCCTGAAAACCATTGGTGGCCAAAAATTGCCGCGAAACCTGTGGAAGCGGCAGCGTCTGTCACCACCTGGGGTGAAAGGGCCGAAACCATGGGTATAAATAGGGATATGCCATTCCAGAATTCTTTGGAGGGATCAGAGAATTGAGACTGGGAATGTGGGAAGAATGAGGCGCAGACAGGTCGTACACCAAACGTAATTTATTTGTGAACTTGCCCTTGACAAGTCCAATAGGGCTGACTCTCCAGGTGCTGAAAGGGGGCTGAGTGAAGGGGCCTATAACGAACTCTCGGTCTACTTCTGCCTGTAAGAGGCGATCTATGGCTTGTTCGTCAATGGCCGCTGAACGAAGATTCCCACATTCGTAGGTACTGTGGGGTAAAGAAATGAGGCCGGTGTGAAACCCCACTGTGAACCCCTGGATAAGGTAGGTGGCCAGGGAGGGGGTGGGGTGTGAGGTGAGGTAGAGTCCTAGCCACCAGATGTTGATCCGGCTTAGTCATGCCCTCTTTTGTTGTTTAACCTCGCACAAGTTTCTTGGGTGCGCTCTTTGGCATAAGGTGCAGATGTGGAGTAGGCGGCACTGACTGAAATTGCAGGACCCATAGTTGTAATTATTGCAGATGGCTGCCCCTCCCACGGTTCGGACTGGGCGTCCGAATTTGTCCACCTGAGGCGTTTGTTCAGGGGCCGACTGACCCTGAAGTGCACCGAAGGTGGAGGGAGATTGTCGCATTGGCGCACCAGGTGGCAGTGTGAGTGGAGGACTGGCAAATCGCACACAGGGGTGAGCGTAAGCCAGCAAAATGGCTGCAGAACAGCTCTGTGTCCATGAGACTCCAGTTTGTTGTCTGAAACTGTGTGAGCCTGGCTGCCGCTTTTGCGGAAAAGGAACGGTGGTAGTCATAAAAAGAAAATCCTCCATACTTGTAGCCCAAGTCTACTACCGTATGAAGGTATAAGTCCAGCTCTTCCCTTCTGCTGGGAGCGGCTGAACACAGGACATCTCTCAGCATGCCAAAGGCCAGGGTGAACTCTGGGACAGATAATTTCCGGTTCAGTCTGGGGTCTTTGGCTTTAAGGACCACTGATGTCACCCCAGGAATAGGCCTTATTTTCTGCCAGAGCGTGGACAGAAATCAGGAGAGAGGCCAGGTTGACGTCCCTGCTGTCCAAGATGTCCTTCCTGATGCTGGTTGGCACCAAATGGGAAGGGTAGACAATGGGGCTCCAGCCTGTGGTACCTGCAGGAAGGGGTGTTAAAGGTTGGGTTACGGTTGGGTCGGGAATAGCCGCGGCTGGCCGAGCCTCCAGGAGTGCCACTCTGGTTTGTACGTCCGTGACCGAGGTAGAGAGGGACGACACCATAGTGTGAAGTTGTGAGATGGCCGAGGATATCGACTGGAGAGATGCCTGCTGGGTACTGGGTCCTGCTGCAGCTGGAGGGGGGAAGAGGACCTTGAACAGCTCGTCTTTCCTGGCTGTAGCGGGGAAGGGCACGCCTCTCCGTCTTAGCTCTGCCGTCAATTTGGGGATAGTCCATCCTCTGAGGGACTGCACGCTGCCGCTCTCTGAGACCGGAGAAGGTGACAGGGGGGCCGTGAGGTCTTCGCTGCTGGCCTGGGACATGGTTGATCTGGTAAGGATATCCTGTCCTTCAGATCGTGTTTTTGGTTGACTGTAACCTATTGGGGGTGACATGAATTTCAAGTTTGCTTTGTTTCCCTGAGCCGTACTTACCCAACTTGTTTTCTCCCTTTTTTTTTTTTTTTTTTTTTTTTTTACCTGGGGGGATATCGTCCAACCTGGTGCAGGGTGGACCTACTGGGCTTTGACTGACCTGGAGGAAAATGAAAGGTGATAATTTGTGAAGGGTATGCTGGCTAACTTGAAGCAGTGACTTGTATGGTGATTTGCAATCTTAGTGACAACAAAATGATTTGAAATGTTGGCCTTGATTATGAAATGAGTGAAATCTCTTGCCATGACAGAGATCCGGCTCGGTCGTGCCGTGACTGCGACCGACCGCAAACCGGGCTCTGGAGCATGTACTGAAACGAGGCAATCGAAAAAACCATTGGTGCACACCAGGACGAATCGGTGCATGTTTGATGCACCTGGATTCGAATCGGAGCGCAGTATGAAACAACGAAATGACAGAAATGTTTTCACCTTGACCGAGGCTCGAATTGGTTGTGCCGCATTTGCGACTGGCAACAAACCGAGCTCTGGTATAGGTATGGATCCGGATGAAATAACTGGGGCATTCCGTAAGGAATCGGTGCATCTCGGATGCGACCGGTTTCAAAAACGGTGATGCCGTGTGGAAGTGAAATGAATGGTGATAGTTGCCATGACAGAGATGCGGATCGGTTGCCCGATATCTGCGACTAGCTACGATCCGGACTCATCCGGAGCATGTTTCAGAAATGAGGCCGAGCCCTGGGGCACGCCGTAACGAATCGATGCATCGGGGATGCGACTGGATTCGAACCGGAGCGCGGTAAGTGCAGGTGTAACAGATTGTTGCCGTGACAGAGGCGCGAATCGATCAAGCCGCTGTTGCGACTGACTGCGAATCGGACTCTGGAGCATGTACTGAAATGTGGCAAATACCTGGGGCACGCCGAGACGAATCGGTGCATTTCCATGCGACTGAAATTCGTATCGGAGCGTGATACGTGGCAGTGAAATGATACCATGACAGAGGTACGAATCGGTGAGTCGTAACGAGCGACTGATAATGAACGTGACTCTGGAGCATGTACTGAAATGAGGCCGTAACTACTGGGGCACACCGGAATGAATTGGTGCATCTTTTATGCCGCGTACACACGGTCGGACTTTTCGTCTACAAAAGTCCGACAGCCTGTCCGACATACTTCCGACGTACCTTCGGCGGACTTGCGGCAGACTTTCTTACGAACGGACTTGCCTACACACGACCACACAAAAGTCCGACGGATTCGTACGTGATGACGTACACCGGACTAAAATAAGGAAGTTCATAGCCAGTAGCCAATAGCTGCCCTAGCATGGGTTTTTGTCCGTCGGACTAGCACACAGACGAGCGGATTTCGGGGTCCGTCGTACTTACGACGTAAAGATTTGAAGCATGTTTCAAATCTAAAGTCCGTCGGATTTGAGGCTAAAAAAGTCAGTTGAAAGTCCGGAGAAGCCCACACACGATCGGATTACCAGCCAGCTTTAGTCCGTCAGCGTCCGTTGGACTTTTGTAGACGAAAAGTCCGACCGTGTGTACGCGGCATTAGATGCGACTGGATTCGAATCGGAGCGCGGTAAGTGACTGAAATGAATGAAATGATTTGAAATGGTTGAAATGTTAGAAATGCTTAGAAATGTTCAGAAATAAGAAGTGATTTGATATCGAACTGACGTCGACAAGAAATTGCGAAATTACGAATTGCAACAGTTGTGTACTTGCGTGGTAACAATTTAGCCATGCCTGAAATGAAGCGACCTCTATGTCGCTGTGGTTTTTTCAAATAACGAGAAATGGTAACATGACGATAGTGCGAGTGGTATGCATTGCGGTTACGTTTGTGAAATTTGCGAGTGATTCATAAGTTTGATATCACGGTTTAGTGACATGATATCTAACAATGCGTGAAAACAAAAGTCCGACGGGACCCTACCTGCGACAGCCGAGCCAGACGCGTGGTACGAACTACGAATCGGTAACACGTATATCGCGCACAGGAAACCGGCAAGCACCACAGGTGAGCAGGCTGCTTAAATACCCCCCGGGCTCCTCCCATAAATTCAGGCCACCATACTGGCCATCATATATATATATATATATATATATATATATATATTATATATATATATATATATATATATATATATATATATATATATATGGAAGGAGTAATAATATTGTACCATATATATATTTTATAAGGAGTAGTAATATATATATAGTAATAGTATATATAGTAATATATATATATATATATATATATATATATATATATATATATATATATATATATATATATTAGTGTGGTTGGACTAATAATATTGTACAGGGGACGCGCACGGGGGCGGGCCGGTAGAAGGATGATTAGCTTTCTTCGGTAGAGTAGGAGGAGCGGCAGTGCAGAGGGCTGGAGAGGCGGAGTTCCGATCGAGAGACAGGGGGAACAGATTTCGAAGGGGAAACCATTCTCGGCAGAACACTGGCTTTTTGCATAGTGGCATTTTTCGTGCATAGTGGCATTCTTTGCTTAGTGGCATTTTTCGTGCATAGTGACATTTTTCTTGCATAGTGACATTTTTCGTGCATAGTGACATTCTTTGCTTAGTGGCATTTTTCCTGCATAGTGACATTTTTTGTGCATAATGACATTCTTTGCTTAGTGGCATTTTTCGTGCATAGTGACATTCTTTGCTTAGTGGCATTTTTCGTGCATAGTGACATTTTTCGTGCATAGTGACACCCCTCCACTCTTTACGTAGCACACTCCTGACCCCTGCACTATGTACGTAGCACACTCCTGACCCCTGCACTCTGTACGTAGCGCATTCCTGAACCCTGCACTCTGAGTATATACATAGTCCTACAGATACTGCTGATGCACTCACTAAGCCTTTGTTGAAGGAAAGTCATTGTTATATCCAGATGAAGCTGAATATAATTTGACAAAGCAAATGCTGTTGAGAAGGGGTGTTGGAAGTACAACAGCATAGTTGCTAATAAACTGACAATACTGTATGCATTATACCTATCTATCCAGCAGGTGGCACTGCAGTGTTATAGTGTGTTATTCTATAGTAATGTGATCACAGGATGTTCTGTCTATGTTCAATGTATGTACTTTTATGCTCTTTGTTCCTGTTTCATGTTTCTAATGCTGTAAGACATAATCTAACATCCTCCATAAAAGTAAAGCTGTATCCTGTACACAAGAAGCTTCCAGCACATAATTATTCATTAACCTGCTAATAGGTCAATACTCTTCACAATATCTGGAACCTTGATTTCCAAATGAAATGCTAAATTTCCCACAGTTCATGATGATTTGTGGAGCCATATCATCTGCTGGTGTTGTATCAAGTCAAAAGTCAGTGCAACCCTCTACCAGGAAATTCTAGAGCACTTCATGCTTTCCTCTGCTAACCAGCTTTATGGAGATGTTGATTTAATTTTCAAGCAGGACTTGGCACCTGCCAACACTGCCAAGAGTACCAATACCTGTATTAATGATGATGATATCACTGTGCTTGATTGGCCAGCAAACTCGCCTGACCTAAACCCACATCAAAATTAAAAGAAAGAAATGCCTGAAATATATCACTATGTGTGTAGTGAATCTATATAAAATATACGAGTTTCACTTTTTGAATTGAATTACAGAAATAAATTAATTTTTTGATGATATTATAATTTTATGAGATGCACCTTTATATGGCTGCTGTTGGATTTAAATGTGAATGGCAATTAGTGGTGAAATACAGTATATAGTATGTAGCACCCTCCTAGAGTAGCGTAAACCCAGAGCAAGGGTTGATTGTTTAGGCCTGCTCAGTGCCTCACATGCTCTGATTACTCCCCCCTGTATTATAGAGAATTCTAGAATTATGGTGGGAGGAAGAACAGAGTAAGCAGCTTGAATATTTATGGGACTCCAGGTGATCCCTGGGGAGGTATTGCCAAGATGGTGGTGGAAGAGCGCATATATAGTATAGGTCCTGAGACAGGAGAGGAGTGTTCCTGGGTCCAGTCCTGCTGGAAGAGACAACTGTGCAGGGGCTCTGCCCCTGGGGCAGGATTTCTGAAGTTGCCATCTAGAAGACATCCTACTCACAAAAGCTTAGTCCTGGAGTTTGTGCCTGTAGAAGCTCACTGGAGAGTACCAGGAGGAAGTTGGGGGAAAGTTGTCCTAATGTGGTGTTATTCATATCTCCCTCACTGAAGAGTGCCCAGTGGATATCAGAAGGAGGAAACCAATGATCCTGTACCTGTGTAAGTAAATGACCCGGAACTGGAAATTAGTGACTGTGTGCAGTTTCTGGTCCTTTGGAAAAAGTCCTAGTCGACAGTCAGCAAAAATGTCTGATTCTTTGGGACATTTTTGCGTAGCTCAGCAAGCTAGAGAAGAGTTCTTCAGTTCTGAGGTATCCTATGCTTCCCGTCCAAGTTCTATGCTCCAATAAAACCCTTAAAGAAAAGACACCCCCTAGACCAGGGATATGCAATTAGCGGACCTCCAGCTGTTGCAAAACTACAAGTCCCATCATGCCTCTGCCTCTGTGTGTCATGCTTGTGGCTGTCAGAGTCTTGCAATGCCTCATGGGACTTGTAGTTCTGCAACAGCTGGAGGTCCGCTAATTGCATAACCCTGCCCTAGACTGTTCCTTTGAGCCAGTGAAAGAGTGAATAAAATGCTATGTGCTTGGCTGTGTGTGTCCTAACTGGGGGAATAATGCCAAGTTCACCAAGGGCTCTTTTGGGGGTGTGCTACATTTAGATTAAAAATACATGGCTGCTGTTCAGGGGGTTGGTGGTAAGTTTATGCTGCATGGGGCAGTGATAGGTTATTATGGTACTGATAGGGCACTGTGTGGATAAAAGAGCTGTTAGTACAAATGCCGTTTATGATGGAAAAGAAATGTTCTCCTGATGTCCACAGCTGTGAGTTTAATATTTTAGTTCTTTAACTGTCATTTTCCAGTTCAGATTTGAATCTAATTACTAGCTATGAAGTCAGCCTATGAATAATTTATGCCTGTGTATGCAATACTAATCCCTTTTTATACCTCTCTTGCTTACATGGACATGGCTGGACAATACGCAAATACTTAATGTCATGGAACTTCCATGTTGTAGTAATTTAGTACAGTACCTAAGGCATGAAGGATCTTTTGCAACCTAAATGAGATCTAAACCCTAACAGGATGTTTTTTCACTTTCTAATGCAGTGTGTATTATAAACTATTGCCATGGTTTTTGTCAATAAAATACTTTTTTCACCTTTTTTGCCAGTGTTGCTGATCTCATTTAGTCCATTTTCCAGCCCCTCCCTGTCTGCATGAACTGGCTCCAGCATAAGCTTCACATCATTGCTCAGGACTGGCTTTCATTTCTGTACAATGTGTGTTGGCACAGCAGAACTTTGCCCAAAGCATCACACTGCCTCTGCCGTCCTGTCTTCTTCCCATACTGCATCCTGGTGCCATCTCTTGCCCTGGTATAAGTGGCGCATCCACACCTGGCTATCCACATGATGTAAACGAAAATGTAATTCATCAGACCAGGCCACCTTCTTCCATTGCTCCTGGTCCAGTTCTGATGCTCACATGCCCAATGTAAGCGTTTTTGACATGGGTCGGCATGGCCACTCTGACTGGTCTGCAGCTACGCAGCCCCATACACAACAAGCTGCGATGCACATTTTTTCTGCTTTCAACATATCAACTTCATGGACAACATGTCTACTTTACTTGCTGCCTTATATATCCCACTGACTTTCAGATGCCATTGTAACTAAATCGTTAATGTTTTTAACTTACCGTAACCTGTCAGTGGTCATAAATTTATGGCTGATTGGTGTATGTTTTACCAATTTGCATTCTCATTAAAACTCATCCACCTCTCTTTTGTCTGTGCTTGTCTGCATTTAACCTGTACAAATTCCCGTTCAGTAGGCAAAAGGCAGTCAAATATTTTATTGCCTTAGGTAGCCTGTTAGTAGTTAACACATCTATCTTAAAGTGATTGTAAACCTTCGTTTTTTTTTTTTTAATAACAAACATATCATACTTACCACTACTGTGCAGTTAGTTTTGCACAGTGTGGCCCCGAACCTCATCTTCTGGGGTCCCCCAGCGGCGCTCGCGGCTCCTCCTCGCATCGGTAAACCCCCTGGGAGAAGCGCTCTCCCTGGGGGTTACCTTGCAGGCGAGTCCAGCATTTGCGTGCATAGACACAGAATGCCGGACTCGACCCCGCCCCCCTGGCGCCCGCGTCATTGGATTTGATTGACAGCAGCAGGAGTCAATGGCTGCGCTGCTATCAATCTATCCAATCAAGAGCCAAGAACCCCAGGCAGAGAAGGTGTGTGCGTCTCTGCAGATCGAACGAACGGGCTCAGGTGAGTAAAACGGGGTAGCTGACGGGCCGGTCAGTGTCAGAAGTTTTTTCACCTTAATGCATATGCATTAAGGTGAAAAAACACAAAGGTTTACAACCCCTTTAAATGCTTGCAGACCGCTGCACGTCGATGTACGTCGGCAAAATGGCGCGGCTGCGCAAATGGGCGTACCCGTTCCCAGATCATCGCCATTACTAATAAAAAAAATAATAATAATGCCATAAATCTATCCCCTATTTTGTAGATGCTATAACTTTTGCGCAAACCAATCAATATACGCTTATTGCAATTTTTTTTTACCAAAAATATGTAGAAGAATATATATTGGCCTAAACTGAGGAAGAAATTTGTTTTTTTATATATTTTTTTAGGATATTAATTATAGCAAAAAGTAAAAAATATTGTTTTTTTTTTTTCCAAATTGTCGGTCTTTTTTGTTTATAGCACAAAAAAAAAAAAAAAAAAAACGCAGAGGTGATCAAATACCACCAAAAGAAAGCTCTATTTGTGGAAAAAAAAGGATGTCAATTTCGTTTGGGTACAGCATCGCACGACCGCGCAATTGTCAGTTAAAGCGACACAGTGCCGTAAAATGCTTTGGTCATTAAGGGGGTACATTCTTCTGGGGCTGAAGTGGTTTAGCACTCCAGACTGTTTCCTGATCTACATATTGCAAAATGCCCACACATCTTCAACCTGCAGTCTGAAAAAGCTGTCATATTCCGAGGCACACACAAACATATCACGCATTTACTTACACATCGATCTCTATTTTTGCAGGGTGTACTGGTTGTTCATCATTACCCACATCCCATAAGTTAACCACTTAAGGACCGAGTCTATTTTTCATACTTGTTGTTTACAAGTTTAAATCAGTTATTAATGTTTGCTTAGTTACTTGCTAAATTACTTTTAACCTTACTTTTAACCTCCAAACATTATATTTTTTTTTTCAG
The DNA here is from genome assembly GCF_042186555.1 of Aquarana catesbeiana. NCBI lineage: Eukaryota > Metazoa > Chordata > Amphibia > Anura > Ranidae > Aquarana > Aquarana catesbeiana. The sequence goes on along the minus strand of NC_133333.1, from coordinate 57,537,644 downwards.
ACACCCTAGAGATAAAAATGGAGATTGTTGCAATACTTTATGTCACACCGTATTTGCGCAGTGGTCTTACAAACGCAATTTTTTTGAGGAAAAAATACACTGTTTTTAGTTAAAAAATAAGAAAACAGTAAAGTCAGCCCAATTTTTTTCTTAATTGTGAAAGATAATGTTACGCCGAGTAAATTGATACCCAACATGTCATTCTTCAAAATTGCATCTGCTCGTGGAATGGAGACCAACTTTGGCACCTAAAAATCTCCATAGGCGACGTTTAAACATTTCTACAGGTTACCAGTTTCGAGTTATAAAGGAGGTCTTGGGCTAGAATTAATGCTCTCGCTCTAATGATCGTGGCAATACCTCACATGTGTGGTTTGAACACTGTTTACATATGTGGGCGCTAATTACGTATGCATTCGCTTCTTTGCGTGAGCACGGAGGGACGGAGCACTTTTTTTTTCTTATTTCTTTTACTTTTTAATTTCTATTTTTACACTGTCCCTTTAAAAAAAATTGGATCACTTTTATTCCTATTACAAGGGATATAAACATCCCTTGTAATAAAAAAAAGAAAACTTGACAGGGCCTCTTTAATGTGAGATCTAGGGTCAAAAAGACCTTAGAGCTCACATTTACACTTAAAAGCAAAAGGAAAAAATAATAATTCTTTTTTTTTTCTTTTAAAAGAAAAATATCCCTTAAAAGCCGTTTGGGCGGAAGTCTCGTTTGACGTCACTCCGGTCCTCCAAGGGCAGAGAGTTGAGTGGGGGCCATCCTGCCCTCACTCAACTTCCTGCCCATCAGGCCACAGGACTGGATCGTCTCCGCTGCTTCCAACTGCTCTGGTAAGTGGCAGAGACCACCGGGACGCAGCAGGAGGAGGGTGAGCTCCGGTAAGCCACAGAGACCACTTTTATTTTAAAGCTGACTGTCCGCCGTGAATAAAAATGCCAGGGTTATGGCAGCCATTTGCTGCCATAACCCCGGTATTTAACGTCAATATAGCGACGTATATCCACGGTGGGCAGTCCAAAAGTGGTTAAAGAGTAACTCCACTTTAGTTGAAAAAAAAACACCCCCCTCTAGGTGATTTATGTACATTGCAGATTTCTACCTTGTGTTATTTTGAAGAAATAGCTGTTTTTTTTATCTGTGTTCATGTGCAAAGTAAATCTAATGGGAGTGATTTTGATGAGGACTAGGGCCTCTTCCCGACAACCCTTGCCCGGTGGTTGTCGGGGTTTGCGGGCGGGGGGCTTATCTGAATCTGGAAGCCCCCTTTAACAAGGGGGCCCCCAGATCCCCCCCTCTATGTGAATGAGTAGGGGGTACCCCTACCCATTCACTAAAAAAAAAAGTAGTGTAGTGTTAAAATATACAATAGACAGTTCTCCACTTCTTCCTCCGGTCTTCCTCCATCTTCTCCCGCATCTTCATCCTCCGGTCTTCTCCTTCTTCTACTTCTCCCCCTGCTTCTTCTTCCGCTCTTCTTGTGTCTTCTTTGTTCGGTGTTCTTCTTTCTCTGAATAATGAAGCTGCTTTTTCTGGTGATACTGATGTAGTTATGCCAAACATATTTTAAAAGGCAATTGTTTTGTACGATCTGAAAATCGCAAATCAAGGCACACCAAAGGGTGGTGCTTGAGAAATGAACTTCCTCTTTATACTCTCATAATATGTCACTACGTTTGTGTTTGTCAAATGACAATTTGCGGATAGTTAGTATGCTAGACAAAATCCTGCACACACGCTTTTGACAAAAATCAGATGCTCGGTCATCCAACAATCAGACCGTGTGTACGAGGCCTTAGGGTGTGCACTCCCTTCTGAAAAAACAAGGTGCAATAACCCACAGCAACATATTGTATAGCTAAACAGAACATTAAAGATAGTTGCTGACTGGTTGGTGGAAGACACCCGCTTTCTAGTGACCCCACGCACAAAATATACAAATTTAACATTTCTACATATTTATTGTTTTACAATATTCATGGCCCTTAGTTCATATTATATTTTTTCTACTAATGAACAATTTATTATTTTTTCAACTACCTATAGAGACCCATGTGATCTCTTAAGGACACCCCCCCTTCGCCATCTTTCAGCCAGCCCAGACCACAGACAGCAGGGCTGGACACTTGGTCATCTCATTTCCGGGGTTGCAATGCGCTCAGTTCTCTCCCCTCCGTTCATCCTAGCTGCCTGATGGAGACAGGGTCTGACCTAAGTTCATTGGAGTTATGTTCAAGCAAGCCCCACGGGCGGCGCAAATTGACGCCGCTGGGTGATGGCATGTTTGTTTCTCTACCTCGCGCCACAGCGGAGGTGGGCGGGCACCTACTGGGATGATATATACCCCGGGTGGTGGGCTCCCTTACCTCCTTTATGCTGTTCAGATGGCGTCACATGACATTGGCGGGGAACTGCCCAGGACCGGGGGTATATCAGCTGGGGCCAGCCGACAGTTCACTCCTCCAAAACTTATCTCAAGGAAGGGATCACTCTGAGCCACACTCATTTTACATAGAAGACGGTAGGTTTATTCACGTTCTCATACATATACATCTTTTAAATCCACTTGTTGCTCACTCGCACACCATCATGGGTGTGTCAATTCCTTATTTATCCCTATACACATTTTCTGTAGTTGCATTTTTCTGCCTACCTGCACAATCTTTTTAGGTGCGCTATTTATTTTCATAATCTCCATACACATTTTATCACACATACACTGTGGTCTCACATATATGGATCACTCGGTACACACCTCTTTCACACACATACAATCCCTCATTTAAACATCTACATGTTTGACCTGTGTTACACATTTTCAGTTCATTTTGTTTTTGTTTTCATTCACGTTTTTTACAGATTTGGGTCAAATATGCACACACGAAAACAAATAAAATTTATCTAAAACAATTCTCAGATCTTCATACATAATTTTACTAACTACAATGTCATGCCTCATTTAAAGTCCCATTTTCCTTTCCTATACCTTGTTACACTATATTTAGGGATAGAGGCATTTCATTGTTTAAATTAAGGTTGCAATGGTTCACTTGTGCTTCCAATTTTACTAAAGTCTGACAATCATCCTGTTTCTTCCATTCCTTTTGATGTTTTGCCCAAACTTTGATCTTTAGGCTCTGACTGCTTTAGCACAATAGGTTTGCATTCCACCTGACCTGCTATATTTGTTTCATTCCGGTCACCAACTGCGTTTCCAACTCCTTCCTTGCATTTGTGAGGTTCATTGGTCCTTGTGTCTTGCTGTCAATTACCTCTGATGATAGGTGCTGAATACATTTTGACAAAATGTTGGTCTAAAATGTATTTTTCAAACTATTTTTTTATATCTCAGCTGTGTCTTTTGAGGTTAGTTTGCCCGTTTGCCAAAACTTTCAGCATATTTTTTTTTAATTGGGCCAATCTCAACCACACCAAAAATGCAACAAACTATATTGCTATACAACTGTAATGGTAATCTGTAAAATACTTGTTTTTGCCATCTGCTTGCTTCCCCCCATGGGATGCATGTAGCTGGACCATGAGTCCCCTTGGGCACTGATTATTTCAGACAGTTTTTAGAGAGGTACCCCCTTATCTGGTAAACCTCTCTTGAATCCCCCTCCAATGCTGGAGGAAATGCAGGCTGGTATCAACATGGCAAGGGGGTGCTTGCTTACTGACAATCATTGGAATGCCAGCTTATACATTTGCTATGCAGTGCTGGTACTGTTCAGGGGGCATGCAAATAAAATGTTTTTCTTTTTACTAAAAAAAAAAAAGTAAAATAGTTTTTTACAAAATAAAACTATAACTGCAAACTCATTGTATGTTAAAAACATACCTAGTGTTCTACGAAACTGACCATTGCATTAGTCCTGGGCATTCTAACAATAAAGCCCAGGCTTTTAGTGGTACATATAAAATATTAATATGCAATCTTTCATATGTAAGGTAAAGTCTACAGGCTTGGAAAGATCAGTTTGTAAATGGATAGAAAACTGGCAAAAAAAAATGTGAAATTCAGAGAGTAGTGGTTAATGATTCTTACTCTGAATGGTCAAACGTTATCAGTGGTGTACCCCAAGGTTCATTGTTGGGACCCTTACTTTTTAATATATTTATAAATGATATAGGGTCTGGGATTAAAAGTACCATTTCAGTGTTTGCAGGCGACACCAAGCTATGGAGTGGATTAACGTCCTTACAGGATGTCTCCAACTTACAAGCCAACCTTGATGCACTGTTTAATTGGGCAACTGTGTAGCAAATGAGGTTTAATGTTGATAAATTTTAAGTTATGCACTTGGGGGCTAAGAATATGCATGCATCATACATACTAGGGGGAGTACAGCTTGGGGGATCCATAGTGGAGAAGGATCTGGGGGTTTCGTGGATCATAAGCTTAATAGCAGTTTCCAGAGCGAGCAAAGTACTTTCTTGTATTAAGAGAGGTATGGACTCCAGAGAGAGATATATAATTTTGCCCCTGTACATATCATTAGTAAGACCTCATTTGGAATATGCAGTTCAGTTTTGGGCACCAGTTCTCAAAAAAGGATATCAGGGGAACTGGAGAAAATGCAGAGAAGGGAAACCAAACTGATAAGAGGCATGGAGGAGCTCAGCTGTGAGGAAAGATCAGTGGAACTGAATTTATTCTCTCTTGAGAAGAGGAGATTAAGGGGGGATATGATCAACATGTACAAATACATAAGTGATCCATATAGTGAACTTGGTGTTGAGTTATTCACTTTAAGGTCATCACTGAGGACAAGGGGGCACACTTTACGTCTAGAGGAAAAAAGATTTAATCTCTAAATACAGAAAGGATTCTTCATAGTAATGCCCTGTACACACGGTCGGATTTTCAGACGGAAAATGTTCGATGGGAGCTTGTTGTTGGAAATTCCGACCGTGTGTAGGCTCCATCAGACATTTTCCGTCACACAAAATTTGAGATCTGGATCTCAAATTTTCCGACAACAAAATCCGTTGTTGTAAACTCCAATTGTCACAATTCCGACGCACAAAGTTCCACACATGCTCGGAATCAAGCAGAAGAGCCACACTGGCTATTGAACTTCATTTTTCTCGGCTCGTCATATGTGTTGCACGTCACCGCGTTCTTGACGTTCGGAATTTCTGACAAGATTTGTGTGACCGTGTGTATGCAAGACAAGTTTGAGCCAACATCCGTTGGAAAAAATCCATGGATTTTGTTGTCGGAATGTGTGTGCAGGGCATAAGACTCCCTCCAGAGGTGGTTCTGGCCAGATCAGTAGAATGCTTTAAAAAAAGGCCTGGATTATTTCCTAAATGTACATAATATAACTGGGTACAGACATTTATAGGTAAAGTTGATCCAGGGAAAATCCGATTGCCTTTCGGGGGATCAGGAAGGAATTTTTTCCCTTGCTGTAGCAAATTGGATCATGCTTTTCTGGGGTTTTTTGCCTTCCTCTGGATCAACTGTGGGTGAAGGATTGTGTATATGGGATTGTATGATTTTTTTTTTTTTGTTGGTTGAACTAGATGGACTTGTGTCTTTTTTCAACCTGACTAACTATGTAACTATGTAAATATACCCCAACTAAAAAGAATAAAAAAACATTTTAGTCCTGAACATAATAACAAATATAGAATATATGTAAAAAGTTATGCTACACACAAAATGCTAGGAGTGTTTTTTAATCTGTACACAAATTCTCCTACCTAGCTCTGCCCCCAAAACCCCACCTTGTTGTCATGATCGAATACGAAAAGATAATAGTAAACCTCCTAAGCTACATCTTTTGAATACGTGAGAGGAAATACTAGTCATGTAACCATAAAATGCAGTATATTTTTTAGTTTTATATTATATTTTTCAAGTAAACTGCTGGTATTCTTAGGTTGACCTAGTGTTTTGTTTCACACAATTTGAGCAGAATAATCAGTATGTATATAATATACATATACATGCTGGTACATTGACATCTAAACTCCAGCACACCTACTTTCTAAGTAAAATAAAAACAGGCTCCACAATACCTGGAAGTAATTTGTGTACTTTGGTACCATGCCAGATCATAATACACATTATATAACATAGTTAAATAGTAGCAAGAATAGGATAACAGCAAGGGTTGCGGATGTGAATTGTTCCATATGAATTGTAAAATGACAACATTTTAATTCATGCTGTGGATAAAAGACCAGTTAAGAACAAAGGTCCTTCAACAACAAAAAAACAAAACAAATACAATCTGCCTCAGAGAAACATTTGAGGTCTAAAATGTGGTTCCTAAGGGAATAAAAAAAAAAAAGTTGAATCCAAGTGTGTTGTACTATTTTCCATGCCTGAATATGACAACACCATTCTTATTACTGGCCTATTATTTTCATGGGTTACCTCTCTGGCCATTGCTGGAGTGGGAGTGGTAGGGCTAGGTCTTTAACCCTGGACATTCAGACAGTAGTCATATATCAGCTTGTCCTATAATTTGAAGCACTGGTGGTGTTGGTTGGTGGTGTGCTGTGTTGAAAAAAATACATTATTTGTAGGCACCTGGAGGCCCCTGCCATATTCAGCCATCATTGGCTTAGAACTTCTTTCCCTACTAATGCTGTTAGATGACGCGTACACATTTTGATGAAATAAGCATGTCTTGGGTGCCCTGGTTGTTTTTAGATGCCAAGCAAAGACTGCATTACAATAAAAAAAATTACAGGCCTCCTCATACTAATAGGGTAAACATACTAGTAAGGTAATTAGCCTCTATATTGATTGGCCCTAAAGCGTAGGTATAACTTTAGATTGGAAAGCAGTCGGGACAGTAGATTGTAAGTTACTTTGGAGGCAGCAGATGATGAGATGCTCATGAGAATTATTTTCTGTAAAGCACTGTGGAATATGTCAATAGTATAAAAAAGGAATAATATAAGCTTCAGGTACAAAAGTACCTTTTCTACAAGGTGTAGAGTCAGTAACTCCTTGTTTTTGCCATATGTGATGATTTTAGACTGAGAAGATGACAGCCTAACAATGTTGAATATACCAGAACGACTGGTATGTGGTTGTTTCTGGTTGCTCTTGTGGATTGTTGTAGCTTATGTGGCAGTGTTATAAATGTTATGTGGTCTTAGCTGAAGAAAGATGGAAGAGTGCCTGGGACCCTGGTTCTGACAAGACTACCACAAGGGCTTAAAATGATTCCATGAACCAACTACAGAAGACATTTAAAAGTGCAAAATAGAGTTCTTTTATCACTCAGAAAGGAATGGCTTGATTCACATTTGGGGGAGTGGGCACAAACTCACACTCGCTGTGTTTCATACACCAAGAACCTTTAATGTTCACATGAGCTAGAAATATTTTCCTAACAGGCTGTAGTCCCCTATTTCCTCCACAGTAGCACCTTTTGCACATTTAAAAAACTCAGACTTCAGGAATGTTGCTTCTTTCATCTGTAATACCGTGATAGGGCAGGCTAATCATATTGGTGAACACACGTCAAAAAGGTGCACTTTTCCAGTGCTGTTATCTGCACCTTGAAAATGTGGTTCCTGCCTATACAGAACCAATTGAAAAATCAGGGGGTGAGTTTTTGAAAAAAAAATCTACAGTCTCTATATCATATTGTAATTAGTGGTGCCAGTAATAAGTTATAAATCCTTTCCATTGTTCATGTGCTTAGTTTGGTCATGTGGGCTAGATTATTCTTTGTGCTATAAATTCAGTCTATTACTAGGCTATTAATGACAACTAGTCTGACCAGAGACCAAAATTGGCATTGACCAAGACATATGGACACTATATATATTCTCCACTTCCTGGCTGCCCACCGTGTATTTACATTGCTACTTTAACATTGTTTACTGTTGTTATGGCAACAGATAGCTGCCATAACCCCAGTATATTTTCAAACGGCTAGTGGTCCGCTTTGACATAAAAGGGGTCCCAGTGGCGGCTACTTCCCAGTTGTTTCCTTCCCGCTGCTTCCCAGTCGTTTCCGCCGCTTACCAGAGAGATCAGCAGCGGAAATGATCCAATACCGTGTACAGATGGGTAGGAAGTCAGGAGAGGGCAAGATGGCCCCCACTCCACACTGTGCCCTTGGAGGACTGGAGCGATGTCAAACGTCACTTCCGCCCACTGGCCTTAAAGGGCCCATTTTTTTTATTGCTTTTAATTGTAAATATAAGATCTGAGGTCTTTTTGACCCCAGATCTCACATTAAAGAGGCCCTGTCATGCTTTTTTTCTATTACAAGGGATGCTTACAATAAAAGTGATCAAAAAAAAAAAAAAAAAAAAAGAATTTTAAAGGGACAGTGTAAAAATAAAAAAATTAAATGTAAAATAAATCTGAATTTCTTTTTTTAAAGCGCCCGTTCCTCCGAGCTTACGCGCAGAAGTGAACGCATACGCAAGTCGCGCCCACATATGTAAACAGTGTTCAAACCACACATGTGAGGTATCACCGCAATCGTTAGAGCAAGATCAACAATTCTAGGACTAGATCTCCTCTGTATCTCTAAACAGGTAACCTGTAAAAAAATTGAAAGCGTCGCCTATGGAGTGTCTGCATTTTTAAAGCATGACCTGTTACTCAGCGTAACATTTTTCACATTATAGAAAAAAATTGGGCTAATTTTTCTTATTAATTCAAAAAATGTATTTTTTCCAAAATAATTGTGTTTGTAAGACCACTGCGCAAATACGGTGTAACATAAAGTATTGCAACAATCTCCATTTTATTCTCTAAAGAAAAAAGTTAGTTTATTCCTACCATTGAGTCATATTTCAAATGATCCAGGTGTAGGTATGACCTGCCCTGCAGTATAAAAGAACAACTTTGGTTAGCTGCTCTTCAAAACAGAATTCTATATGCCCCTCCATTAAATGGATATGGACATCCCAAAGATTGGAAAAAGTTAAAGATTTCTAAAGACACAGGCTTATACCAGTCCACGACCAACTTGTTAAGGAATAAAAAATATAGTACCATGGGCTTTTCAATGAATAGGTATCCTACAGAGGTCAGTGCAAGGACATACCATATAATCCACAAAGATGACAAAGAACCTAAAGTATCAGCAGGCTTTCTGTGCTTATGGCTCTTCCAGAAGAAAAAACAATAAAGGTTACTATGGAGTAAACCATTGCCCTTTAAAAAAAAAACATATGTCTCAAGATTTCTGAAGACCATATATAAGTTCTACTGCTGATACAACTATACAGTATCTCACAAAAGTGAGTACACCCCTCACATTTTTGTAAATATTTTCTTCTATCTTTTCATGTGACAACACTGAAGAAATGACACTTTGCTACAATGTAAAGTAGTGAATGTACAGCTTGTATAACTGTAAATTTGCTGTCCCCTCAAAATAACTCAACACACAGCCATTATTGTCTAAACCGCTGGCAACAAAAGTGAGTACACCCCTAAGTGAAAATGTCCAAATTGGGCCCAATTAGCCATCCCCCCCCCCCCCCCCGGTGTCATGTGACTTATTATGCCCCGTACACACGGTCGGATTTTCCGATGGAAAATGTCCGATCGGAGCGTGTTGTCGGAAATTCCGACCGTGTGTGGGCTCCATCTGACATTTTCCATCGGATTTTCCGACACACAAAGTTGGAGAGCAGGAGATAAAATTTTCCGACAACAAAATCTGTTGTCGGAAATTCCTATCGTGTGTACACAAATCCGACGGACAAAGTGCCACGCATGCTCAGAATAAATAAAGAGATGAAAGCTATTGGCCACTGCCCCGTTTATAGTCCCGACGTACGTGTTTTACGTCACCGCGTATAGAACGATCGGATTTTCCGACAACTTTGTGTGACCATGTGTATGCAAGACAAGTTTGAGCCAACATCCGTCGGAAAAAATCCTAGGATTTTGTTGTCGGAATGTCCGAACAAAGTCCGACCGTGTGTACGTTACAAGGTCGCAGGTGTGAATGGGGAGCAGGTGTGTTAAATTTGGTGTTATCGCTCTCACTCTCTCATACTGGTCACTGGAAGTTCAACATGGCACCTCATGGCAAAGAACTCTCTGAGGATCTGAAAAAAAGAATTGTTGCTCTACATAAAGATGGCCTAGGCCAGTGATGGCGAACCTTGGCACCCCAGATATTTTGGAACTACACTTCCCATGATGCTTAACTATAATGCAGAGTGCATGAGCATCATGGGAAATGTAATTCCAAAACATCTGGAGTGCCAAGGTTCGTCATCACTGGCCTAGGCTATAAGAAAATTGCCAAGACCCTGAAACTGAGCTGCAGCACAGTGGCCAAGACCATACAGCAGTTTAACAAGACAGGTTCCACTCAGAACAGGCCTCGTCATGGTCGACCAAAGCAGTTGAGTGCACCTGCTCAGTGTCATATCCAGAGGTTGTCTTTGGGAAATAAACCTATGAGTGCTGCCAGCGTTGCTGCAGAGGTTGAAGGGGTCAGCCTGTCAGTGCTCAGACCATACGCCGCACACTGCATCAAATTGATCTGCATGACTGTCATCCCAGAAGGAAGCCTCTTCTAAAGATGATGCACATGAAAGCCCACAAACAGTTTGCTGAAGACAAGCAGACTAAGGACATGGATTACTGGAACCGTGTCCTGTGGCCTGATGAGACCAAGATAAACTTATTTGGTTCAGATGGTGTCAAGCGTGTGTGGTGGCAACCAGGTGAGGACTACAAAGACAAGTGTATCTTGCCTGCAGTCAAGCTTGGTGGTGGGAGTGTCATGGTTTGGGGCTGCATGAGTGCTGCCAGCACTGGGGAGCTACAGTTCATTGAGGGAACCATGAATGCCAACATGTACTGTGACATACTGAAGCAGAGCATGATCCCCTCCCTTTGGAGACTGGGACGGAGGGCAGTATTCCAACATAACGACCCCAAACACACCTCCAAGATGCCTTGCTAAAGAAGCTGAGGGTAAAGGTGATGGACTGGCCAAGCATGTCTCCAGACCTAAACCCTATTGAGCATCTGTGGGGCATCCTCAAATGGAGGGTGGAGGAGCGCAAGGTCTCTAACATCCTCCAGCTCCGTGGTGTCATCATGGAGGAGTGGAAGAGGACTCCAGTGGAAACCTGTGGAGCTCTGGTGAACTCCATGCCCAAGAGGGTTAAGGCAGTGCTGGAAAATAATGGTGGCCACACAAAATATTGACACAATTTTGATATTTTCACTTAGGGGTGTACTTTTGTTGCCAGCGGTTTAGACATTATTGGCTGTGTGTTGAGTTATTTTGAGGGGACAGCAAAGTGTCATTTCTTCAGTGTTGTCACATGAAAAGATAGAATAAAATATTTACAAAAAAGTGAGGGGTGTACTCACTCTTGTGAGATACTGTACATAAAAATATTGTTAACCTAAATTGCTAGTTTGTTGTAGGCTTTTAACTTTTAGCGTTTTACAATTTGCTCTTTTCCTCACATTTTTAGTAAGTATGCAAGTTGCTGATATGGTTAATAGGAAACAAGCCGCTCCAGGTGGTATGTTGAGACTCCAAAATGTGGGTGCCCACCCCGGCTTGCCTCTGTGAAAAATGCAATGAATAAAAAAATGGCTGCACACCACAGCTGGTCCCAAATCCATTTATTTGAACATGACACACACAGGACACTAATCAATTAAGCACATTATTCCTGTGTAAAAAGGTGCCAACCATTTGCAGCCTGTCAGTGTCCTGTGTGTGTCACTTTGGGAATTCAAATAAAAGGATTTGGGACCAGCTGTGGTGTGCAGCCGCTTCTTCATTCAAAGCATGCAAGTTCCTTGGCCTTCCCTAAGTATCAAGCATTTGCTGTGTAGTGCCAATCTCATGTCTGCCCTAAGGGGTCTTAATTTGCTTGAATTTAAAATCTCCTGGACTGCTTAACCACAAAACAGTTCATTAAATTAAATTATTTTCAGGAAACTAAAATGAGTTATGACCTGAGAAAGATTACCAGGGAAACATTTTTCTAAGTGCTAGATTAAAAGACAATGCTTTCAGAGAAAAAAATAATGAAGAAATTCTAATGGTTTGTGTTTTTCTTTATGTTTTTTTACTATCTATATAGTTATATATTTTGTGTTTTACAAATAAATATACTATATATACACATGACAAAAGTTTACTAGAGCACTGTGCTACCCTTAAGCTGGTCCTGTCTGATTGAAACTTTAGACCAAAGCATCTAATATGTCACTCCTAGGACTCATTACTTTGCGTTTGTACTTTAACAGACTTTTTACAACACTGTGATTGGGAGAAACTAGAAAACATGTAAAAAAGCCTAAAGCACACTTGCTTGCTGAATAAAAAAACTGGATACTATTCGTATGCAGTTCTTAATACTTAAATTGTATTTCTTCTTGTTGGAGGCTGCCATTTTGTTGAAGCCCAGAGCCCCTGAGCAGCAGTAAATCTTTAGGCTATCAGCAGCTCAACCTCTAGTGCAGTGGTTCTCACCTCCTGTCCTCTAGACCCACTACCAGGCCAGGTTTGCAAGATAACTAAAATACATCACAGGTGATATCATTTGCTGCTCAGTGATTGCAGTATTCTAGTCTGCATCTCCCCAAGGTAATACTTCAAACCTGGCCTATTAATGGGTCCTGAGGACAGGAGTTGAGAACCACTGCTTTAGTGATTGGCACAATTCCAAAAATATAGAGAAATTGAGCATGTGCAAAGCAGGGTGAGACTGTGTATTACTGGATTTTAACCCCTTCAGGCTGACATAACACATATATGTGGCCTCACGGAAGTGTTTTTTTCTGGGGGGGGGGCGTATATATGGGTATCTCTCTTCATGCTGGGAGCTTTCCACACGGCACACTCCCAGCACAGAAACCGGGGTCTCACCAAGAACTCTGGGCCCCATACCAACGATCAGTACCCGTAACTCCCGATTCCAGGTCACCTGATCGCTGTGAGAGCCTCTGATTGGCTATCACAGTGATCAGTCACTGTGAAACCCGCTCTGTGTTTCTCTCTCTTTGAATGTAGGAGAGAGATACAGCGGGGTTGATTTACTAAAGGCAAGTAGACTGTACACTTTGCAAAGTGCAGTTGTACTTGGCAAGAGCAGTTGCTCCAGAGCTTAGTAAAAGAGCTTAAGCTCTGCTCGCTTTGATCATCCAATCATATGCAAGCAAAAGTGTGTGTAAAAAACAAAATAAAGAAAAATTACCTAGATCAAGGTTTGATCTAGGTCAGTGTCAGGGTTAGTAGTTGGGTCAAATAAGGGTCAAAGATCAGGGTCAGCATATTTTGGACATGTTTTTTTTTACTAGTATCAGTGTCAGTGGGTTTTAGATAGGACAATAAAAAAAAAGCAAAATGCGCACTATTGTTTTTAGGCTGTACTACGGGTACACGTGGTATCGTTGCAATCGTCAGCAACAGGAAATTTTACTTTGGGTTGTTCTTTGGTGGTAGGTTATGGTAATAACAAGAAATATACAGCTACATTAACCACTTGCCGACCAGCCGCCGTCATTATACTGCGGCAGGTTGGCACAATCCTGCGAACCGTCGTAGCTATACGTCGGCTCACAGGATCGGGATAGCAGACGCGTGCGCCCACTGCGCACCACGAGCGATCGCACGCATGAGAGACAGAACAGGGACGAGTGTGTGTAAACACACACTTTCCTGTTCTGTTCTGAGAGGAGTGACAGATCGTGTGTTCCTGTTAGCTAGGAACCACGATCTGCCACTTCCTCTAGTCAGTCCCCTCTCCCTTCAGTTAGAATCACCCCCCCAGGGAACACAGTTAACCCCTTGATCGCCCCCTAATGTTAACCCCTTCCCTGTCGGTGACATTTTTTCAGTAATGAATGCATTTTTATAGCACTAATCACTGAATAAATGCCAATGGTCCCAAAAATGTGTCAAAATTTTCCGATGTGTCCGCCATAATGTCGCAGTCCCGATAAAAATCTATGATCGCCGCCATTACTAGTTAAAAAAAAAAATAATAATAATAAAAATGCTATAAATCTATCCCCTATTTTGTAGACGCTATAACTTTTGCGCAAACCAATCAATATACGCTTATTGCGATTTTTTTTTTTTTTTTTACCAAAAATATGTAGAAGAATACATATCGGCCTAAACTGACAAAAAAAATTTGATTTTTTTTTTTTTTTTAAATGGGGATACCGGTATTTATTATAGTAAAAAGTAGAAAATATTGTGTTTTTTTTCAAAATTGTCACTCTTTTTTTGTTTATAGCGCAAAAAATAAAAACCGCAGACGCGATCAAATACCACCAAAAGAAAGCTCTATTTGTGGGAAAAAAAGGACGTCAATTTTGTTTGGGTGCAGCGTTGCACGACCGCGCAATTGTCAGTTAAAGCGATGCAGTGCCTAATCGCAAAAAATGGCCCAGTCATTCAGCAGCCAAATCTTCTGGGGCTGAAGTGGTTAATAAAAAGTTGGGTTTTTTTTGTTTTTTTTTTTACTATTTTGGGCCTGTTTGCATCAGGAGATGTTCATAACAATTTAGCACCAAATGAAAGCCCAATTTGTCCTGAAAACAATTCTAGAAGGTATAATCCACCTGGATGCACAAAGTAGTTGTGATGATGTGTACGGTTTTACTAACACATGTCAAAGTTGCAAAATTGTACTTAGAATGCCTAAGCACAATTTTGCAACTTTGACATGTGTTAGTAAAACCTATAGGCAAAACTTTTTTTGCCATTTCGATCATGATGGTTATAATCCCTGTCAGATTTTTTTCACCATCTTTGTTCAATTGCGGAGATTTCCCTTCACTTCCTGTCCCATAGTTAAATAGGAAGTGAGAGGAAATCCCTACAAATTAAGGGAATTCCTTGGGGCTCCCCCAGGTCACCAGAGCTAGTGTCCCCATTGGAAGATTTCCCCTCTATTACTTTTCTGGGCACAACCCAAAATTTAAGATTTTATTTTACTTTCACCTTCAATGATAATGGTGAACAGGACAATTAGAGAGGGTGAATCTCCTTAACGGGGGCACAGACAGCAATAAAAACTGACAGGTGTTCTAATCCCTCTCCACTCTATCCAAAACTAAAAAAAAAAGTTTTGTCTTTAGTGGATGTACACCCTCTCCTATACCCAGTGAAGTGAACAGCCTCAGTTGACACAGTGTTAGGTACCTGGTAGTAGAGCCTGACTTGTAGGAGGAGACCTCTCATACAACGCTGGCAGGAGCCACTGGAGTGGGAACAGTGGTCTCGTGAGCACAGTGGGGTAGGAGTGCCTGGTGAGGTAGAAGTCTCTGATGCTGGTGCAAAGTAGAGATCCTTCCAGGGATGGCTGGGCTGCAGGAGAAGGCGATCAGTAGAGGACAGCAGGCCGAAGCGCAGGAAGATACAGGTGCAGTGGTCACTGGAGCTGGAGCTGAAGGTGCAGCAGCACACGGAGCTAACGGCAGGCACAGGCAGGGTCAGACAGTCCAGGTCGGCAGGTAATCAAGGCAGGTGGTAACGGCAGGCAAAAGGCAGAGTCGGTAAGCAGGCAGAGGTCGGCAACGGGTACTGGCA
Organism: Aquarana catesbeiana; assembly: GCF_042186555.1. NCBI lineage: Eukaryota > Metazoa > Chordata > Amphibia > Anura > Ranidae > Aquarana > Aquarana catesbeiana. The sequence goes on along the minus strand of NC_133333.1, from coordinate 57,522,105 downwards.
GAGATAGCAGCAGGGTCAGGCAAGCCGGGTCGGATTGGAGAAAGAGGGATGGTCAGACAAGCCGGGTCAGTATAGCAGACAGATCAATCAGATGCAGGTAACAATTCACAGGAGCTGAAGACGAAACAGCAGTGCGCCAGTGCAGCTGGAAGACCTTTATGCGTTCAGTGGCGCCAGACAACCTTAACGTGCACGCGCACGCACCTGCCGCACACCCGTCGCGCTCCTGCGCGTGCCCAAGGGACGTGCTGATGTGCAGCGATAGCTGGGCATTGCTGCATAGTTTGGACAGGGGCGCGCAGGCGCATATGTCCCGGTCTGGTGCTGACAGATCCCTGACATTGCCCCCCCCAAAGGGCAGCCTCCGGATGCCCAAACACCTTCTTTTCCCAGGATGGGCAGAGAAATAAGTGCAAACTAATCGCCTGGCATGAATGTTGCTGTCAGGCTCCCAGGAATTATTCTCTGGACCGTAACCCTTCCACTTGATCAGAAACTGATTTTGTCCTTGTCTTCTTCTGCAGTCAAGGATAGCCTCAACCTCAAACTCCTCACTTCCATCCACTAGGATGGGTTCAGGAGGTCTGGTTCCTCTATCAGGGAAAGGGTCAGGTATGGCAGGCTTCAGTAGTGACACATGGAATACCGGGTGAATCCTGAGAGAATCAGGCAGAGTTAGTTCGTATGACACTTCATTAATTTTTCTCTTTACCAGAAAAGGTCCCATAAATTTAGGTGCCAGCTTCTTAGAAGGACAAGCTAATTTAATATTACTGGTGGAAAGTCATACCTGATCGCCAAGCTGCAAATTCAGTTCCCCTCTTCTTCTCTGATCGAAGGCTCTTTTGCTGTCCGCCTGGGCCTTAGACACCGCCTCCTGCAACATCCGATTGTTGTGGCTGAGGAATTCCACTGTATTCTGCACTGCCGGAACTGGAGACTCTGGAAGAAAGTCAGGTAGAAAGGTTAAATGAAAGCTGTAATTGGCGAAAAAGGGGGATTGTCCAGTAGCTGAATGGCTGGCATTATTGTATGCGAATTCTGCTAAGGGCAGCAGGGACACCCAATCATCCTGTGTGAAGGATGTAAAACATCTGATATATTGTTCAAGAGTCTGATTGGTCCTTTCTGTCTGTCCATTGGTTTGAGGGTGATAGGCCGAGGACAAGGCCAACTCAGTCTTTAGGATCTCACACAGGGCTCTCCAAAAACGTGAGGTGAACTGTACCCCTCTATCTAATACTATATTTGCAGGGACTCCATGTAGTCTGCTAATTTCCTTGATAAATATGCTGGCGGTTTCAACGGCAGATGGAGTTCCCCTTAAAGGTAGGAAATGGGCCATTTTAGATTTTAGGTCTACAACCACAAAAATGGCTGAACACCCCTCAGAACATGGAAGCTCTACTATAAAATCCATGGAAATTATTTTTCAGGGTCTATCAGGTACAGGCAGAGGTTTTAACAGTCCCCAAGCTCGATTTCTTGACGTCTTGTTCTGGATACAAACAGGGCAGGAACTGACGTATTTTTTACAAAAGTCTTTCAAGTGGGGCCACCAGAATGTGCGTTGCACAAGTTCCAGGGTCTTGCGGACCCCAAAGTGACCTGCCAGCGGATGATCATGAAGTAATGTCAAAACTTTAACTCGAACATCCTCAGGAATGAAAATTTGGCTCCCCTTCCAAAACAAGCCATCCCTGATCGTCACAGTGATCTCTGGAGGTTTTGATGAATCTGAGGATGCTTCCTTAATCTGAGAGAGAAGATCTGTCTGCAGGAGTAGGAAGTTGTTTGCGGGCTGGATGGTATCAGGAATGGATAAGTCCTTCGGGTTGTCGTGCATATGTGACAATGCATCTGGTTTAATATTCTTTGACCCTGGCCGGTAGGTTATATGAAAACAAAAACGTGAGAAGAACAAGGCCCAGCGGGCTTGCCAAGGCTTCAAACGTCTAGCAGATCTTAAATACTCTAAGTTCTTGTGGTCAGTGTATATTAATACCGGATGAATAGCGCCCTCTAACAGATACCTCCATTCCTCCAAAGCAGCTTTGATAGCGAGTAGCTCCCGGTCACCAACGTCATAATTCTTCTCCGCGGGAGAAAGTTTGCGGGAGAAGAACTACACAGGATGCATTAGACCTTTACTGCCTTGACGTTGTGAGAGGATTGCTCCCACAGCTATTTCAGAAGCGTCAACCTCCAAAATAAATGGTAACGATGGTTCAGGATGGCTGAGGATCGGAGTAGAGGCAAACAGTCTCTTGAGATTCTCAAAAGCATCTTGGGCCGACTGATTCCAGGAGAAACGGGCATTCTGCTTAGTCAATTGCGTGATAGGTGCAATTATGGCCGAGAATCCCTTGATGAACTTCCTATAAAAGTTTACAAAGCCGATAAAACGCTGAATAGTTACATAGTTACATAGTTACATAGTAGGTGAGGTTGAAAAAAGACACAAGTCCATCAAGTCCAACCTATGTGTGTGATTATGTGTCAGTATTACATTACATATCCCTGTATGTTGCGGTCATTCAGGTGATTATCTAATAGTTTCTTGAAGCTATCAATGCTCCCCGCTGAGTCCACCGCCTGTGGAAGGGAATTCCACATCCTTGCCGCTCTTACAGTAAAGAACCCTCTACGTAGTTTAAGGTTAAACCTCTTTTCTTCTAATTGTAATGAGTGGCCACGAGTCTTATTAAACTCTCTTCTGCGAAAAAGTTTTATCCCTATTGTGGGGTCATCAGTACAGTATTTGTATATTGAAATCATATCCCCTCTCAAGCGTCTCTTCTTCAGAGAGAAGAAGTTCAGTGCTCGCAACCTTTCCTCATAACTAAGATCCTCCAGACCCTTTATTAGCTTTGTTGCCCTTCTTTGTACTCGCTCCATTTCCAGTACGTCCCTCCTGAGGACTGGTGCCCAGAACTGGACAGCATACTCCAAGTGCGGCCGGACCAGAGTCTTGTAGAGCGGGAGAATTATCGGAATTCGAATACCCTTCTTGTCTAAGGGTACTGGCCAGTCCAGAACAGCAGACACCTTTTGGGGATCCATTTTGATGCCAGTTGGAGAGATTATTAACCCCAGAAATTGGATGCTCTGTTGCTCGAACTCGCATTTCTCTGCCTTTGCATATAGTATATGCAAGCGAAGACGACCCAAGACCCTGCGGACGTGTTCTTGATGCCGTTTAAGTGATCTAGAGAAAATGAAGATGTCGTCCAGGTAGGCAATCACAAAAACATCTAAAAAGTCTCTAAATACATCGTTAAATAGATGTTGGAAGGTCGCAGGGGCGTTGCAGAGCCCGAAAGGCATGACCAGGTATTCATAATGCCCGAATCGGGTCCGAAAAGCTGTCTTCCATTCGTGCCCGGCTCGAATGCGGATCAGGTTGTAAGCCCCTCTTAAATCAAGTTTGGTGAATATGACAGCAGATCTTAACTTTTGGAATAGTTCGGGTATCAAGGGTAAGGGATACCGATTCTTCACCGTAATTTTATTCAGTTCCCGGTAATCTATACACAGGCAGAGAGTCTTGTGTTTTTTAGTGACAAAAAATATTCCGCCACCTGCTGGGGAGGTTGAGGGGCGGATGAACCCCTTGGCCAAGTTTTCATCAACATATGTTTTTAGTGCCTCTTGCTCTTTCTCTGATAAGGGGAAGATACGCCCAAATGGAATTTCGGACCCAGGAAGCAATTCAATCGGGCAGTCGTAGGGACGATGAGGCGGAAGGGAGTCTGCCCCCTTCTTGCTGAAGACATCGATGAACTCATGGTACTGTTTGAGTATGGACTGGAGTAAATTCTGATTGGTGTTGAGACATAGCAGGGTAGCTGAGGAATTGGGGTTTTCCATCAAACAGTGTTCTTGGCAGTAAGAAGATGAAAACTTTACTTCTCCAGTGACCCAGTTGATGTGCGGGTTGTGGGCTTGGAGCCAGGGAATACCCAGGATAATTGGAAACAATGGGGAGGAGATGGCATCAAGGGTCAGCAGCTCCTTATGCTGGGAGGACACAGTAGCAAGCTAAGGAAGAGTCTCTTGAATTACTTGTCCGGATCTAATGCGGGAGCCATCGGCCAAGAAAACAGAGAGTCCATGAGTCTGTCTGTAAGGGAATATCATGTTGGCTGGCAAAGGTCGAGTCGACAAAACAGCTGCATGCTCCGGAGTCAATGATAGCGTTGACTGGAATTATCTTTCCCCGGAGCTGTAATGAGAGAGGAAGGGCAAGGTGGGTAGAGTTGGCAGATAAAGCAGAGAGACTGGTAGACACAGAAGATGAGCACTTACTTATCTTGATCGGACAGTTATGGACATAGTGTCCTGTTCCACCACAATAGAGGCACAGGTTCAGTTGACGACGACGTGCTCGTTCTTCAGGAGATAAGGCAGGACGCATCAGTCCTAGCTGCATAGGTTTGTAAGCATCAGGCATCGAGTTGACTGGGTTCACATTGGGTGGAGGTAGGTAGCGAGCTGCAGGAACCGGAGCCCTTGCAGTCATCCATACCGGGCGGGTTTGCTGAGCAGAACGTTCAGATTGCCGTTCCCGGAGGCGACGGTCGATCAGGATTGCCAAGGAGATTAAGGTTTCGAGAGAATCTGGTATGCTAACTCGAGCAAGTTCATCTTTCAGCCCTTCAGAAAGGCCCATGCGGAACTGGTGATGTAGGGCCGCATCGTTCCATTGAGTGTCAGCACTCCAGTGCCTAAAGTCAGTGACATAGTCCTCGGCCGGTCTGCAGCCTTGCTGGAGCACGAACAGAGCTGACTCAATTGTGGCAGTCCGCTGAGGGTCCTCATAAAGCTGAGCCATGGCTTCAAAAAAGGACTGTAGGGAGTGGGTTAGGACCGAGTCCCCCTCAAGTAGTTGATGGGCCCAGGTCTGAGGTTCTCCTTGTAGAAGGGAGATCACAAATCTCACCTTGGTAACCTCCAGGGAGAAGGTTTGGGGCTGCAAGGCAAAATAAAGCTGGCAGGCATTACGAAAGGCCCGAAACTTGGTTTGGTCTCTGGAGAATCTTTCTGGGATGGGGACCCTTGGCTCAGGTGGGAGCATCACAACCGAAGGCGAGGAAACAGGCTGTACTGGAGCTGTGGCTGAAGAGGAGGCCATGGAACTGGGGCCAGCAAGATTCTGAACTTGTCCTTCTAGTCTGGTATAATTATCCTGTAGGGATTGCACAGCTTGGGTAAGGGCTGCAAGATGCGTGCAGATCTACTTCATCGGGGAGGTCTCTCCTGCAGGCTCAGTCATGGCTGTTTCGTACTGTTAGGTGCCTGGTAGTAGAGCCTGATTTGTAGGAGGAGACCTCTCATACAACGCTAGTTCAGGAGCCACTGGAGTGGGAACAGTGGTCTCGTGAGCACAGTGGGGTAGGAGTGCCTGGTGAGGTAGAAATCTCTGATGCTGGTGCAGAGTAGAGATCCTTCCAGGGATGGCTGGGTTGCAGGTGAAGGCGATCAGCGGAGGACAGCAGGCTGAAGCGCTGGAAGATACAGGTGCAGTGGTCACTGGAGCTGGAGCTGAAGGTGCAGCAGCACACGGAGCTAACGGCAAGCACAGGCAGGGTCAGACAGTCCGGGTCGGCAGGTAGTCAAGGCAGGTGGTAACAGCAGACAAAAGGCAGAGTCAGTAAACAGGCAGAGGTCGGCAACGGGTACTGGCAGAGATAGCAGCAGGGTCAGGCAAGCCGGGTCGGATTGGAGAAAGAGGGATGGTCAGACAAGCCGGGTCAGTATAGCAGACAGATCAATCAGATGCAGGTAACAATTCACAGGAGCTGAAGACGAAACAGCAGCACGCCAGTGCAGCTGGAAGACCTTTATGTGTTCAGTGGCGCCAAACAACGTTAACGCGCACGCGCGCACACCCGTCGCGCACCCGCGCATGCCTGAGGGACGCGCTGACGCACAGTGATAGCTGGGCATTGCTGCATAGTTTGGACAGGGGCACGCAGGCACATGCGCGCACGCATATGTCCCGGTCTGGTACTGACAGATCCCTAACACACAGAGATGAAACAAAGCTCCCTACATAAGTTTTACATGTACAGTATCTCATTGGCAGCACTCATACGTCTATTTCCCAAAGACAACCTCTGGATATGACGTTGAGCACGTGCACTCAACTTCTTTGGTCGACCATGGTGAGGCCCGTTCTGAGTGGAACCTGTCCTGTTAAACCGATGTATGGACTTGGCCACCATGCTGCAGCTCAGTTTCAGGGTCTTGGCAATCTTCTTATAGCCTAGGCCATCTTTACGTAGAGCAACAATTCTTTTTTTTTCAGATCCTCAGAGTTTTTTTGCCATGAGGTGCCATGTTGAACTTCCAGTGACCAGTATGAGAGAGTGAGAGCAATAACACCAAATTTAACACACCTGCTCCCCATTCACACCTGAAACCTTGTAACACTAACAAGTCACATGACACCGGGGCTAATTTGGCCCAATTTGGGGTGTACTCACTTTTGTTGCCAGCGGTTTAGACATTAATGGCTGTGTTGAGTTATTTTGAGGGGACAGCAAATTTACACTTGTTATTTACACTGTTATACAAGCTGTACACTCACTACTTTACATTGTAGCAAAGTGTAATTTCCTTAGTGTTGCACGTGAAAATATTTACAAAAATGTGAGGGGTGTACTCACTTTTGTGAGATACTGTATATCTGTTGTCTTCAGCTTGCTATATTCTTTAGGAAGTGCACATGGTGTTAGAAATGTTCTCTTTCTGTTCAGCAGTGGGAGTGAAGTCTTGGCATACACTGCGGGACAGCTGATTGGAGGAAAGGCACACGCCCTTCCTCCATAATGGCAGAGGAAGGAAGGAATGTGCTGTGAATAGACCGGCTCTCTGCTAATCTATTTATAGCACCCGCCCCGACACAAATTTCAGGCTGCTTTTATCTCCTGTGTCGGAGAACTTGTAAGAAGTTATCATGCTGATAACAGAAGAACTGAGCAGCAGAAAGACACGGGACTTAGAACTTTGGGAGAAATAAGAAAACACTACAGATATATGTGCCCAGGTCAAATTTCATGGATTGGGTTTACATTAGGACTGAAACAATCGATTAATCGGCCAGTAACATAATGGGGTTAAAAAAACAAAAATGAGCCCTTTATAGTACAAAAAGAGCAAATAATCGCTACTGTAAATATTACTTTCACAGTTCTACAGTAAAAAAATGAACCCCTTACAGTAGTGATTATTTGCTTTTTTTTGTACTATAAAGAGCTAATTTTTTTTTTCAACCCCATTATGTCACTAAACGTCTTAGACCTTTTTCACTCCTATGTGTTTTTTGGTGCTTTTTGAAGAAACGCACTACAGTTCATTCACATGGTTTCCTATGGGACGCGTTCACATCTATGCTTTTTTCAGCCGCTGCGTATTTGGAAAGGGTCAGGGACTTTCTCTTTAACGCAAAATGGTGCTTTTTTGGTTCAATATACTTCAAAGGAGAAGCTGCATAAAAGCATGTAATGCGTTTTTGCAGCAATTTGTGTTTTTTAATCTGCCCAAAAACAAACTGGCCAAAAAAAAATGCAAAACGCAGTAAAATCACGTGCGCAAAAATCAAAACGCACAGCAAAAAACACTGCAGAAACAGACCAAAAGCAAACTGCATAGGTGTGTACTGAGCCTTATGCTGGCCACACGGATCAATATTCAGACGAAAAATCTTTGTGCATTCACTAAATGAAAGAATGTTGTTTGAAGTTTTCACTTGTTTTTAATATTCTGTTTTTAAAATGAATGTAATTTCTGAACGAAAACCACATACACTGTCTGAAAATTCCTTTGACCAAGAAGTTTTCTATTATTTCCAAATTTTCCCATCACTGTGGTTGAAAATGAACGTCGATTTGACCCCACTAACGATTAGAAAATCGATCAAACGTTCTTAAAATTACATTTGTTTTGAAGGAAGTCATTGTTTGTCTTTTAAATTAAAAACAAATTGATTTCTGAGTCTGATGATATTTACCAGATTCATCCTCTAATAGTATATACAGTATATCTCTCATCTAATAGTATATACAATATATCTCTCCTCTAATAGTGTATACAGTATATCTCTTCTAATAGTATATACAGTATGTCTCCTCTAATAGTATATACAGTATCTCCTCTAATAGTATATACAGTATATCTCACCTCTAACAGTATATACAGTATGTCTCTTCTAATAGTATATACGATATATCTCTCCTCTAATAGTATATACAGAATGTCTCCTCTAATAGTATATACAGTATATCTCCTCTAATAGTATATACAGTATATCTCTTCTAATAGTATATACAGTATATCTATTCTAATAGTATATACAGTATGTCTCCTCTAATAGTATATACAGTATGTCTCCTCTAATAGTATATACAGTATATCTCTCCTCTAATAGTATATACAGTATATCTCTTCTAATAGTATATACAGTATATCTATTCTAATAGTATATACAGTATATCTCTTCTAATAGTATATACAGTATATCTATTCTAATAGTATATACAGTATGTCTCCTCTAATAGTATATACAGTATATCTCTCCTCTAATAGTATATACAGTATATCTCTTCTAATAGTATATACAGTATATCTATTCTAATAGTATATACAGTATATCTATTCTAATAGTATATACAGTATGTCTCCTCTAATAGTATATACAGTATGTCTCCTCTAATAGTATATACAGCATGTCTCCTCTAATAGTATATACAGTATCTCCTCTAATAGTATATACAGTATGTCTCCTCTAATAGTATATACAGTATATCTCCTCTAATAGTATATACAGTACATCTCTCCTCTAATAGTATATACAGTATATCTCTCCTCTAATAGTATATACAGTATATCTCTCCTCTAATAGTATATACAGTATATCTCTCCTCTAATAGTATATACAGTATATCTCTCCTCTAATAGTATATACAGTATATCTCTCCTCTAATAGTATATACAGTATGTCTCCTCTAATAGTATATACAGTATATGTCTCCTCTAATAGTATATACAGTATATCTCTTCTGTCTGTTATTCTCAGAGTGGATTAGAGATTTTACTCCCGAACCATATAGTTGGTTATTTATATTTACCACTGCATAGAGATATTTAAGAATAAATTGCCGTTTTTTAAACTTTACATATTAACCAAATTATACACCACACTTTTTTTTAAGGTTATTAACTGATTAATTGAAACAATAATCGGCCAACGAATCGATTATGAAAATAATCGTTAGTTGCAGCCCTAGTGTACATTCACTTTAAGATTTGTTTTACCCTTAGGCATGAAGGTGGTTAAACAGAATAAGCACTTATTTTTAATGTTTTCCATAGCTTTACCTGCAAAAGGGTGTAGCCTGAAGTGATCTAGCAGGACTTCATTTTCTGACTAAAGTTCCACTTTAACAAATTGAAGCCAAACTCCAGCTCACATTTTATAAGCAGTTACAGCAGTTTTTTCTTTTGAGATAAAGTTTTTATATAAATAAATAAAAGCTGAACATTTTAGGCACTCGTGTCAGTTTTAAATTGTTTGCCTCAGCCCTCTAACTGCTACAACAGCAGGACAGCTTGTTCTATTAAAAAAACAGCTTACTGGCTAGCTAGATCATCAAGTGAAAATAAAGGGAAAAAAAAACAATGCAGCCCCCCACATCTAAAACCGCGTACACACGAGCGGAATGTCCGACAGAAAAAATCCAACGGAAGCTTTTCATCGTCTATCGCGATCGTGTGTATGCCTCATCGGACTTTTTTTTTTTTCGAAAATTCTGACGGACCTAGAAATAGAACATGTTCTAAAAATTTCCGACAGAACCAATTCCTATCGGGAAAACTGCTCGTCTGTATGCTGTTCCGACGGATCAAAAACGACGCATGCTCTGAAGCAAGTACGAGACGGAAGCTATTGGCTACTGGCTATTGCACTTCCTTTTTCTAGTCCCGTCGTACGTGTTGTACGTCACCGCGTTCTGGAGTGACCGTGACCGTGTGTATGCAAGACCACTTGAGCAGGATTCCGTCAGAGATCCGTTAGAGAAACCTTCGGAGTTTATTCCGTCGGGAAAACCAGTCGTGTGTACGCGGCATAGGATTTGGTAAGCTATAGTAAATGCTTGCTTTTGAGATGAAGGTCTATACCTCGGTACGGACCTGAGCTGGAGGAAGAATCTGCAGGAGCCAAACACTTGTTGCAATGCTTTGCAGGCTCAAATGCATAATAATAATAATAACAATAAAAATTAAAAATAATAATAACTGCACATTTTTGTTTTTTTATTTTTTGCAATCTGGGTATTCTTATTATATTTTTGCAAAAGATGGAATTCTCCTATAAATCTCACATTTATTTATTTTTTAATGGTAGGCACAATCCGTTAGTAGTGATTGGAGCCGATTTAAAGAATTGATTTACTATGAAGTTATGAGTATAGAATTGATTGGGCAGATCTCTTCGTGTAGTAATGCTGGGTGTAGTAATGTGTCCTGCCTCCATGTGTGGGTGGATCACATACTCCTCATGTATTCTCTGCCACTCCTCAGCCTCATGCCATTGCTGACAGCAGGGAGGATTGTAGCAGATCGTACAAGGAGACACTCTCAGGTGCAACTTACTAACTTTCTCTTCTCTTCCCAAAACTTGGTGGAACAAATCGCACAATTATTTTTTTCTATTTAATTTCTGGTACTGCGCTCAGATCTGTTCATTAGAACAAAAATAGAAAGTTCTGTTAATAGATTAAAACGAGCTGCAAGGTGCCAACACAACTTCAAGTTCACCGGCAGTGACAGCGTGGGAGAGGGAGGTGAGTGCACACATTATTCGGCTGATGCAATCTCATGTGTCTCTTAACTAAGGTGGCAGCCATGATACCGGAGACCAGATCGGGGGGGGGGGGCAAGGCTCCCTGGCTGGGGTGCAACTACAAGTCTCAGCACGCCTAGATATAAAACCTCACCTAGGCTACATAGCTGGGACTCCTACGTCTTCTGTGGCCACTGATTAGAGAACAATGTGTGTTGTGGGCTACGCAAAAATGGCTCCTGTGCTGGGGACAGAAATTCATTCATTTTTTTTCTGTGCTGAATGCAGGCTGCACATGTGTTCTGATCGCCTGTGAGCATCGATCTGGCGGGACGGTCATTGATAAATCCTGTTCTGTGTGTATCGGGTATGTAATGTGATGATAGATGATGATGGGTGGGGGTCAGGGTGCTCTATGGGACCATGTTGGGGTTTGATTGACAGATGGGCGCCTGTCTCTGTATGGGGGATGTGTAGAATGGACCATGTGTTGTCACCTCACTGCTTGCTGACATTTGGAGGGTTCTGTGTATATTTAAGACAATGATTGTTGCTGTGGAGACCTGTGTAGCTTGGATCATGTGGCACTGACGTGGCAGGGAAGGGAGCAGATCTGACAGCACATGGATCGGATGACAGGAGGGAGGGAGGGGGGTACAGATCAATAACTGCACTGTCCTCTTATACAAGAATGGTGGGATGCATCCTAAAAAAAAAAAAAAAAAAAAAAAATCATTGTGGGAGGAATGTATTAAAACTGGAGCAGTTGTGCATGACATCCAATCAGCTTCTAGCTTCAGCTTCTTTAGTGAAGCTTTAAAAATGAAAGCTAGAAGCTGATTGGTTGCCATACTCAGCTGCTCCAGTCTGCAGAAATTCTTTTCAATACATTTTAGACTTCATTCACACAGCGGAAAAAAAAAAAAAGACGCACATACAGGTGTTTTTGAATTCTGGATCTGACCACAGATGTATTCAGTGGAGCCATTCACACGTGTGTGTAAAGATGCTCGGCGTTTAGATCCGTAACACAGAATCCAAAAATCTACGTCTAAACATGCCCTTTGTGAGCTTATGCGTATAAATGTATGTAAGCACGTAAATTAAAGCGGTTGTATAGTAAAAATTTTAACTGTAGGTTAAAAAAAATATCTCCTAAACGTACTCTCCTGTACGGTTTAGGAGATATTCCCCTTGCAATGAGCCGCTGACTGCAGCGGCGCATGCGTACAGGGGATTCTTGGCTGAAAGCCCGGCAGATGCCGGACCTTGCCGGAAAGAAGTCTCCAGCGCGCATGTGCGGGACTGACGACATTGCGGCTCCAGCCACTCACAGCGCTGGAGCCGCGATACCCGGAAGACACGCCGAGGCAACATGTCAGCTACCTCGGCGTGGACCAGGTAAGATACCGATGCCTCGTTCTAAGGTAAGTATACTAGCATACTAGCTCGTTATGCCTTTTACCTTACAGGTGTATATAAAAAAAAAAAAAAAAGTGTCAGCGGGTTTACTATCGCTTTAAGTTTAAACAATCATTGTGTTCACATACATGTTTTTATGCATTTAAAAAAAATCTATACGCAGGTATTATACTGATCATTGCGCAGGAACTTTTCTCCTAGAAAACGCATACATAATAACATCAGTAATATTTTTATGGTCGTGTAAATGAAGCCTTATATTGCATTCTGACGTGTTTCACTTTTCTTCCTGATGAACACAATCTCATTTTAGGCTAGGTTCAAAGTTCTGCGTGTGGCTGCGGGAATCGCAGCTATACCCGCAGTGAAAATGCACGGCTCTGCAAAGAACACGCAGGGCTGCCATTTATTCTAAACTGTGTGTGCAGGAAACACAGGTAAATTGCATGGTCTTTTTTTGAAAAGGTGCATGCACCCTCTTTTTTTTTTTTTTTTCTGCACAAATGCAGGCTCGCCAGCCCATTCATTTGAATGGGCTGGCGTGCCTGCAAAAATGCCCTTACTCGTTTAATTAAAAAACAAAAGGGCTTGTTTAATAAAAAAAAAATAAAAATTAAATTTAGCATTTGGATGCATATAGTTTTGTACCCTTCTAAACGCAGTATTAAAGTAATCGATGAACCCATATTCTCAGCTATATGCAAAAAAGGCACGCTGCGCACAAAAAAAGGAGGACGCTGCATCAGGGGGCTGCACAGGTCTGCAGATTTTATATGCGTATAGACATGTTTAAGGCCTCATTCACACGGGCATGTGTATATTTTCTAAGTGCAGCTTGTTACTGGCAGAGCTAGCAGAAGATCCTGCATAAAATACACGTCTGTAAGCGTGTCGGGACCCCATGGGGCAAAGGACCACGCTATACCGTAGATGGACACCGGCGGCAAAAGCGCCCTGAGGTTGATTTAGTTTGCATAGGTAGCGCTATACAAGTCACTCATTCATTCATTCGTGTTTAGACGCTTACAATACTTCTTCCATTCAAATTATTGGCTACTCATTTACGCATGTAAATTCTGCAGATCTGTGTGGTCCTGGACACAGAAGTGTCCTACTTTATGTCTGCGCAGCTTAACGCAGCGCACATTTTTGCATGTACACACAGCTGTGTGTATGGGCTCATCCATTACTAGAGTGCTGTGTTTAGCTACATACAAAACCTGTATGCTTCTAAACACAGTGTTGTTTTTTTTTTTTTTTTTTTCTGCTCATGTGAATGCGCTCTAAAGGCTCATTATTTAGGCAGAAAAAATGCTGCGTTTAGAGCGGCGTGGCCGGATGGAGATCTGAGCGGACGTGCCTGTGGAGAGCTCCTGGCATCCTGGAGGACATCTTTAGCTTTTCTTTCCCAACAGACCTGCCCTGCTTTCTCCACAGACCCCGGGGTCCCCCAGACTTTCAGGGCGGCCGTCCCGTGTTCCGGCCACCTCAGCGACAGACCGCGGCTCCGGCCTTAGCACGGGGAGCAGCGGCCATCTTGCTTCACTACCGCTGCCTCCGGTCCTTCCTGCCTATCCTGCGCCCGGCTCTCTCCCAGCATGGACACCAGAGCTATCCAGCTTGCCAACCACGGCCTGCAGTCTTCCCTGTGCTGCTCCTGCATGCCAGCCTGAGGGACATCACAGACCTGGACAGTAAGTGGCGACCATCTTGCTACACCCCAGCAGCCTTCCCATCTCCTCTGTGCGCGATCTAGGTCCCATCTAACCACCGGTGCATCCTGGCCTGGTGGATTGTGGCCCCCAGTGGGGATAGAAGCAGGTATTCACCCCCATCTGTGGTGTGGATTGCGGCCCTGGCCCCCAGGGCCATGTGTGGCGGCCATCTTGCTCCACCCTGCTGCAGTATCTACATATGCTCCTGGTCTCCTTAACCCCTCTGCACCTGAGTCACTCCCTGCACTGCCATCAGAGCTGCCCAGCAGGTTCGGTGCCACCTGTAGTCCTCCTCAAAAGAACTCAGCTGACAGCTTGCTGCCTCACCATAGTTTTGCAGCACGTCTCCATCTCATTCTATAGTGAAGGAGACTAGTAGGGAATGCGGTCCTAGCTCCAGAGTCGCATGTAGCGACCATCATGTCCCCTTATCAATCACTGTACAACATACCTGCGGCCCAGTCATCAGGTTCCCCCTCTACTTCAGAGGAGGACAAGTTCTCTTATTTCATGGAAACTATGCTCCTCACTTTGGATGAGGAAACCGTTACCGAACTTGAAACACCTATTACAGCAGATGAAGTTGCGAGATACCTTGTGGGTACACCAACTGGCAAGAGCCCAGGGCCGGACGGCTTTCCTCCTAAGTTTTATAAACTATTTGCTCCCCTTATTCCCTTACTCACTAAAGTGTTCAACTCTGTATCAGAGGGCTCAGTGTTCCCTCCACAAACAGTTGATGCTCATATATTCCTTATCCCAAAACCGGAGAAGGACCCGACTTTATGCGCAAACTATAGGCCAATAATCCTGATCAGGGGTTGATTTGAAGATCTTCGCTAAAGTGTTGGCCAACAGAATATAACCGTAGTTACCCAGTTTGATCCACTTAGATTAAGTGAGATTTGTAAGTGGTCATGAAGCAAGGCATAACACCCTGAAAACCCTTCTTTTATCCGACTATGCCCGAACCCACGATTTTCCTTTTATGCCTCTTAATGGTCGATGCAGAGAAAGCATTCGACCGAGTGGATTGGCAATTCCTTCAGCTTTCTTTACAACAAATGGGATTGGAAGCCCAAATGACCTCAAGGGTAATGTCTCACTACTACTCTCCATCTGCTAGGATTAGACTGAACGGCTCTCTGTCGCTGGCATTCTCTATCTATAATGGGACATGACAAGGGTGCCCTCTGTCCCCCCCCCCCCTATATGTTCTCACCTTGGAACATTTAGCTATTGCTCTGCGAAAGAATCCCTCTGTGCATGAAATAATGGTCAGGCCTACTCATATTAAACTTGCTCTATTCGCAGATGACCTGCTCCTATTTGACACACTAACACCCGTCCCTGCCCTCAGTGTTGCAGGAGTTCCAGAGATTTGGGGAAGTTAGTCATTTTAAGGTGTACTACAGTAAGTCCGAAATTCTCAATATCTCTCTGCCAAAGTCGGACCTACACAGACTCTCGACTCCCTTTTCCTTTAAAACGGGGTCCACCTCCATCCGATACCTTGGTATTCAAATACCGGAGGATGCATCCCAGCTCTTTTCCAAGAATTTTACCCCCTTACTCCTTGTAGCTATGTCTACGTACGCGTCCAAACGGCTCTCCTGGCTTGGTAGGGTGAACACCTTGAAAATGGATGTTCCTCCCCTGGTTTTTGTACTTATTCCAGACAGTTCCTGTATACATACCTAACTCCTATTTCCGGAAATTGTGTCAGCTATTTTGTAAATTCATTTGGATTACGGCCCTTCCTAGAATTCGATACGGAACGTTATCTCTTCCGAAAGCTAGTGGAGGAGCTGGAGCCCCAGATGCTTCGTTGTACCATAAGGCAGCGATACTTACTCGCATACTTGAGTGGTTTCATAACTATACAACTAAGCTCTGGGTTCACTTGGAAAGCCATATGAACCCCATTGAACTCCTCAGCTTTTCCATGGACCATACCCGCAAACCGTAGGGTTTTGTGCCCCCTCTGTGACCTTACTCGTCAGTCGATCCAAATCTGAGATTGCTTGATCTCTAGCGGGAACATATAAAATTCTTCGGGCCTATGACTCCCCTGTTTGGGACTCCCGCCTTCCCACTGGCTATGCATGTGACTAGCTTTGGACCTTGGCGAAAAGCAGACCATAGGAGGCTTTCCCAGGTTCTCCGAGCAGACCCCACTCTAAAGCCAGATACTGAATCTCTTTCTCGATACCCTATGCAGTGGCTCCAGAAACAACAATTAACTTCCTATATCTGAACCTTCCCACCCGTATCAGATATTCCTGAGCCAACAGGATTCTAGGATATGCTCCTCCAAGCCAATCCTCCAACACACGTGGTATTTCAGCTTTATTCCCTCTTGCTGAATGCTTCTTACCTGGATCTCCCACCCTACACGAGGGCTTGGGAGAAAGATTTACGACACTCCATCTCCCCCATTGACTGTCAAAAAATGCTTTATTCTGACACACAAATTCTCTCTGGCCAGTAAAACTCAAGAAAAGGGGTTCAAACTGGCAACGAGATGGTATAGATGCCCTTCGACTATACGTCATTTCAACTCGACAACACTGGATACCTGTTGTCAGTGTCTTAAGCTCCAGGGGTACCATGCTCCACGTTTGGTGGGACTGCCCTTCCATACAGAAATTCTGGCAACAGATCTTCCTATTATACTGCAAACTGATGGCGACCTCTCTTTCTCCTACACCTGAGCTCTCTTATCCATGCTCCCGAGCACATTCAAGTCCAATAAAAAAGATGTATTGCGTCACTTTTTGGCCACGGACAGAATAGTGATTCCACGTTATTGTAAATCGAAGACTGTACCTTCCCTGGGGGAGTGGGTTACTGAAGTGGACCGCATCAGAGACCTTGAACGTTTGTTGGCCGAGGAATCTAATAAAGAAGACCAGTTCTCTCTCACTTGGACTTCATGGTCCATGTCCTGCTACTCATCGGACTTAATCTCCTGGGCAGAAGGCCATGTAGGCAGCATCACCTCATTACCATGTTGGAGTGATTCCTGTTCCTAATATTTCTGCTTCCCCTACTTTCTCTTAACTCTTTCTCCTCTTTGTATAATGTACTCCTCAGAATTCATTAAACACTTACTCCTGATGCAAAATATGATCCTCACAGATAAGGCCTCATGCACACGAGACGCTGTTAACCACTTCCTGCCCGGCCCATAGCAGATGACGGCTGGGCGGTGGTTCAGTTATCCTGACTGGGCGTCATATGACGTCCAGCAGGATAACATGCCGCCGTGGGGGCGTGCATCGCGGCGATCGTTGGATCGGTGTGTCAGTCTGACACACCGCTACACCGATCTTGGTAAAGAGCCTCCGGCGGAGGCTCTTTACCACGTGATCCGCCGTGTCCAATCACGGCTGATCACGATGTCAATAGGACAGACGCGAGTAGAGGAGAGCCGATTGGTGGCTCTCCTGGCAGGGGGGGTCTGCGCTGATTGTTTATCAGCACAGCCCCCCCTCAGAACACCACACTGGACCACCAGGGATCGCCACTAGGACCACCAGGGAAGGGGCAACATGTGGATGGCCAGGTATGTACCCCATGGCCATCCACATGTGCCCAGTGTGCCCAGTCAGTGCCCAATCTGTGCCAATCAGTGCCCACAAATGGGCACTGATTGGCACCATTATGTTGCAGTGATGCCCAGCAATGCCACCCTTAGGGGGATCAGTGCAAACAATCAGTGCCACCCATCAGTGTCCATCGGTGCCACCTGTCAGTGCCCATCTGTGCCAACTATCAGTACCACCCATAACTACCCATCAATGCCGCCTATGAGTGCCCATCAGTGCCACCTTATCAGTGCCACCTCATCGGTGCCCATCAGTGATGCCGTATCAGTGCCCGTCATTGAAGAACAAAACGTACTTAGTTACAAAAATTTTTAACAGAAAGAATAACTTGTTTTTTTTCAAAATTTTCGGTCTTTTTTTATTTGTTGCGCAAAAAATTAAAACTGCAGAGGTGATCAAATACCACCAAAAGAAAGCTCTATTTGTGGGAACAAAATGATAAAAAATTGGTTAGGGTACAGTGTTGCATGACCACGAAATTGTCATTCAAATTGCGACAGCGCTGAAAGCTGAAAATTGGCCTGGGCGGGAAGGTGTCTAAGTGCCCTGTATTGAAGTGGTTAAACTCGCGTTCAGAGGCAGTTGGACACTTTTTTCAACTGCCCCTGAACCCATTCAATGTTATCCTATGTGTCCATGTACACAGTCTCGTTTTTAGGCAGTTGCATTTAACCTCGTTTTTCCAGAAGCAAAAAAATGGGTTCAGACACAAAAGTTTTCCACGTTTCAGACACCAAACGCGGCTAAACGCCGGTACCGGCGTTTAGCTGCGTTTGCATTTATAAGTGTTTTTAAAGAAACATTTTACAACCCGATTTTGAACCCTCTATATATCGGGGCCACTTGGTGCTAGGAACCCCAAATTTGGTGTGCTAACACAGTTGGGCTAAAACTATAACATATCCATTGGGGTTCCTAGCACTAAGTGGCCCCGAGATATGGGGCCCCAAAGTCAGGTCGCAAAATGTCATTCTTTGTTCTGCAGACGCTTCTAGACGCAAACGCGGTAAATCGCGGCTAAACGCGGCATGCAAACGCGGCAAAACGGGCTTTTCTAAACGCCGGTTTCAGCTTTTAAAAACATGTGTTCAGCAGAGTTTGCACCGGCGTCTCGTGTGCATAAGGCCTTAATCCTCTACAGCATAACAAGTTTTTAGAGTAAGTTTGATTGTAGTAATGCATGATGTTTACGCAAAATCTTCTCCTTTGAATTGGGAGGGCCCTTGAGTTCTCATGTTCTGCCTCAACATGTTTTAATTAATGTTTTTTGACACACATAACGAACCTGATACAATGCTACAGTTTTGTAACTTCCCTATACATATGTTTTATTGTCATTACTTGCTACTGTTAATGATGATATCTATGCAGAATGCCTTTCCCATTTTGTTCCCTTCAATAAAATAAGATTGAACTAAAAATGCTGCGTTTAGATGCGCACGATTTATAATTTCTTATACATCTTAACGGTGCACTATAGTAATCAATTAGCCTTTTTTACACATTTGCGTGTGCATGCATAAATGTACACATTCATTGAAATGAAGAAAGAACTGTACATGTCTAAACAAGAGTACCTGAGTCACGTAAATTACGAAGATCTTCTGCTAGCTCTGCCAGCAAGAACCTGCGTTCTGTGTAGAAAATATGCCTATGCCTGTGTGAATGAGCCCTAAGATCAGCCGTCAACTATATAAAGCAAGAGCTTGACTGATTTAATACCGATCCAATCGGTTGTGTAGGTTTCTCCTCGTTTTATGTAGTTTTGGTGGCGTTTGTACAATCAGATTGTATAGTGTATGACTGGATTTAGCTAGGCTGATGTCAGACGGGCGACACTGCCACGAGCAATCTTGCTTTTGACAATTTGTTAAAACTGAACAGGGTGAATAATGCAACGGTCGGCCAAAAATCATAGCAGCTCGATGGAACATTTTTAACCGAATAGTGACAGCATCCAATCAGATGTGGCCACTGTTCAGGTATTCTGACAGCCACATTAGTCTAAATACAATGGGCAGAGTGGGAAATTCATCCTTTCACGCTATGATTTGTGGAATGTGTTTGATTTTTGTGTTCAGATCACAGGCTGAATGAAAACAAAGTAACAGTGTATGAACAGCTTTAACCACTTCAGCCCCGGACCATTTGGCTGCCGTATGACCAGGCCACTTTTTGCGATTCGGCACTGCGTCGTTTTAACTGACAATTGCGCAGTCATGCGACGTGGCTCCCAAACAAAATTGACATCCTTTTTTTTTCCCCACAAATAGAGCTTTCTTTTGGTGGTATTTGATCACCTCTGTGGTTTTTATTTTTTGCGTTATAAACAAAAATAGAGCAAAAATTTTGAGAAAAAAAAAACAATATTTTTTTACTTTTTGCTGTAATAAATATCCCCAAAAAATATATAAAAAGAACAGTTTTTTCCCCAAGGGTAAGGCCGATATGTATTCTTCTACATATTTTTGGTAAAAAAAATAGCAATAAGCGTTTATTGATTGATTTGCGCAAAAGTTATAGCGTCTACAAAATAGGGGATAGTTTTATGCCATTTTTATTAATAATCTTTTTTTTCTTTACTAGTAACGGCGGCGATCAGCGATTTTTTTACTGCGACATTATGGCAGACACATCGGACAATTTTCACACATTTTTGGGACCATTGGCATTAATACAGTGATCAATGCTATAAAATTACATTGATTACTGTAAAAATATCACTGGCAGTTAAAGGGTTAACCACTAGGGGGCGGGGAAGGGGTTAAGTGTGTCCTAGGGAGTGATTCTAACTGTCTGGGGGATGGGCTAGCAGTGACACGACACTGATCGCTGCTCCCGATGAGTGTGTAAACACAGCATCTCCCCCGTTCTTCAGCTCCGTGACACGATCGCGGGCACCCAGCGGACATCGAGTCTGCGGGCACGGAGCTCGCGGCAGGCGCGCGCACGGCGGGAAATTCAAAGTGACATACAGGTACGTTACTTTGCCCAGCTGTGCCATTCTGCCACAGGAGGCGGTCGGCAAGCGGTTAATGAAGACAGGTTTTCAAATAGAACTAAGCCCTGGATCACACTGCGGCGACTTGAGAGTTCATGACAAGTCGTGGCCCATTAATGGCAATAGAACCGTTCTAATCGGTGCGACTCAAGTCGTTCCAACTTAGAAAAAGGTTCCTGCAATACTTTCTGGTGACTTCAACATAACTTGCATTGATTTCTGGTTAAAGAAGTCGTATGCAAGCTGCGATAAAGTCGCACAGGGATGTCTTATTCAAAGTGGCGGCAGTGTGAACAAGGGCTAAAGGCAAACTTTTTTTTTTTCCGTATTGGATAGCGTAAAGCTGGCCATACATGTCAACCCATCGTTCAACTTTCTTATGGGTAGTGTGCTTAGTGTGACAGTCGATTTTTATTTTATCCTCAGTTTACACTTGTGCGGTGTGAATTTGCAGCAAGTTCTGTACGGATTCCACACCGCATGCAAACCGCACCCGGTTTGTGCGAATCGATGCAGGTGTGTATGTTAAGTTAACAACCCCCCCGAAATCAGTTTGCAAAACACAGTGCAATTTGCAGAATCGGATCACATGAGTGTGAACACTCATGCTATCCAATTCTGGTGTGGCCAAAAAAAGGGTCCTGCATGTTTTTGATGCGATTTAAGCCATGAAGAATAATGACTCAAATTGCACTGCTGAAGATTCGCATGTAATTTTTTTCCTGTTCAAAATCACATGCGGTTTCCTGTACCGCATAGTGTGATGAAATGATTATCTAATTGTTTATAGGTCAACTATTAAAAATTAAGTGAAATGCCCATGAGTAGGAGTAGTAGTCAATGGAAGGAGGAGGAGGAGTAGTAGTAGTAGTCACCAATCATAAAAAAATGATGTTTAATGTTGAAAATCATCTAGAAAAATGTAGAAATTCGCAGCAAAATTTCCAATACAATGATTTGGCCATCGAATGTTAGATTGGAAGAACGAATTTGAATTTTGTACTAAATTTCGCTTGTTTTTCTCTCCATGTATGGCCAGCTTAAGGGAAAGTTATAACCCCCGTCAGGTTTAAAAAAAAAAAAAAAAAAAAAAATTTGCCATCTGTGTCCCGTTTGGTGAGATGTACCTTCACTTCCTGTCCCATAGATAAAACAGGAAGTGAGAGGAAATCTCTCCAAAGTAAGAATTCCTGGTTGTCACCAGAATTGGTGTCCCCATTGGAAGATTTCCCTTTCATTCCTATTTTGGTGACTGTTCAAAATTTAGGATTATTTTTAACCTTTGCTTTTGGTGATCACAGTAAACGGGACAAATAGGGTGAATCTCCCTAACGGGGGCACAAAGTAATAAAAACATGGCAGGTGTTCTAATCCCTTTCCACTCTGTCCTAAACTAAACAAAAGAAGTTTAGCCTTTTGGTTATACTTTAAATGTTTTGTATTGGAGCAGTGCTTTTGTGCAGTTGGCAGTTACACGTTGCTGACAAGGTACACATAATATACACGGGTCACTGGGGAAACAGTCACGGTAATGCAGAAATATAAAAGGCAGCTTCTATGGAACAGCGTCTTCAGCAGAAGGGGAATCCCAAGCTTTATACATAAAAATCACCTAAATAAAGGTGTCAGGGATGCCGATGCTAAACTGCTAGAGTCTCTACTGCTGGCACCAGACATGGCTGTTGCCTTATTAAACGTTAAAGTCTAACTTTTGTCCATATTCCACTGAGGCCGGCATTTTAGTACTGGGCTTATATTTCAGAAAATGCATCAGTCAATTGAAAATTCTTACTGTCAGATGGGTATTATTTTAAAGGGTTAGTTCACCTTTACCAAAAAAAACTGCCTATTCAGGTAAGGGATGCCGCTAGATAAAAACTAACTGCAGCTTTGACCAAAGCTAAATAATGCCCTTGCATGTAGGCTAGAGCTGCACGATTCTGGCTAAAATGAGAATCACAATTTTTTTGATTAGAAGATATATCACAATTCTCTCACGATTCTCGCGACGTAACCTCTTTCACATTAAAACAAAAAAAATTGGGCTAACTTTACTGTTTTGTTTTGTTTTTTTTTTTTTTTTTTTTTTTTTTTTTATTCATTGAAGTGTATTTTTTTCCCCAAAAAATTGCATTTGAAAGACTGCTGGACAAATACAGTGTGACATAAAATATTGCAGCAATTGCCATTTTATTCCCTAGGGTCTCTGCTAAAATATATATAATGTTTGAGGGTTCCAAGTAATTTTCTAGCAAAAAAATATTGATTTTAACTTGAGAAAGAAGTGTCAGAAAAAGATTTTAAGTGGTTAAACTTCCTGCATTTACATGTTGAAAACTTGGCAGACTGCCATTTATTTACACAGAAGTTCTATCCCTTTGATCTACGAAGGAAACTTAGTTACAATGTTTCAAGTTAAAGACTTGGTGGCAGGCTGCCCAGATGCTTTCTTTTGACAGCTGAGTGAGCAGATAAAGTCTCTCCAATTGTTATATGAAAGAATCGGCAAAATCTGCAGGAGAGATCGTTAGAGGAGGTGAATTGAGATCACAATTTTTTTAACGAATAATTGTGCAGCTCTAACATAGGCTACTTATGTACCTCTTGAAGCCTGGCCACAAAACTCCCAGAGGTGGCATCATCCCAACCTACCTGCTAGAATGTTGCTATGACACTCCCAGCCATTACTGCTCATCATCACAGGAGGGAGCTCTCAAACCCCCGCAAATGTGGGATCCACTATTTTGGCTCAGAGTGTCTTAACAACATCCTAGCAACAAGGCAGGATGGTATGATTCTATCTCTGGGAGTTTTTTGGGCAAAGCTGCACAGTGTATTATTACCTGCAGTCGCCCCTTACCTGCATAGACAGCATTTTGGTAAAGGTGAATGAAGTCTTTAAAATTAGAAATTGTTTAGATCACTAAATACAGTATAAATAGACTGGGCGCTGTGCCATTTACTTTGTATACTTTGTGAACGCTAAATATCATTATCTGCACCAATAGGATGTCCCTATCTACAACCTTGTCTGGCTTGAGTCAGTGATTCAAAATAGTAAAGCTGGGCAGCTTTAGAAGGAGAGGTTAGCGGTGGCAGTTTAAATGTTGCTCTACTACAACTTTACTTAAAGCATATTCTACCTTTTGCAAAAATGAAAAAAATGCACCCACATTGATTTAACCCCTTCCCGCCGAGCGTACGCAGATGTGTGTACTTGGCTTTCGGGGGTTATACCGGGATGATGCCCACAGCTGCAGGTATCATCCAGGTACAGTTTTGTAGAGCGGGTGATCGGCTTTCCAAGTATAACAACCGATGCGGCTAAAAGCCGCTCGGCTGTTATACCGGAGGAGCGGGAGAGGACACACACACCCCCCTCCCGCCGCTCTTACCGGGCCTCCCGATCCACCACAGAGGTGATCAAGTACCACCAAAAAAAAGCTCTATTTGTGGGAACAAAATAATAAAAAATTTGTTTGGGTACAGTGTAGCATGACTGCGCAATTGTCATTCAAATTGCGACAGCGCTGAAAGCTGAAAATTGGCCTGGGCGGGAAGGTGTTTAAGTACCTGGTATTGAAGTGGTTAACCACTTCAGCCCTGGAAGAATTTACCCCCTTCCTGACCAGTGCGTTTTTTGCGATTTGGCACTGCGTCGCTTTACCTGACAATTGCACGGTCGTTCGACGTGGCTCGCAAACAAAATTGACGTTCTTTTTTTTTTCCCACAAATAGAGCTTTCTTTTGGTGGTATTTGATCACCTCTGCTGTTTTATTTTTTGCGCTATAAACAAAAAAATAGCGACAATCATGAAAAAAACGCATTATTATTTTACTTTTTGCTATAATAAATATCCCCAAAAAATATAAAAAAAATGTTTTTTTTTCAGTTTAGGCCGATACGTATTCTTCTACATATTTTTGTTACAAAAAAAATCGCAATAAGCATTTATTGATTGGTTTGTGCAAAAGTTATAGCTTCTACAAAATAGGGGATAGTTTTTTGGCATTTTTATTGATATTTTTTTTTTTTTTTACTAGTAATGGCGGCGCTCAGCGATTTTTATCATGACTGTGACATTATGGCGGACACATCGGCCATTTTTGACACATTTTTGGGACCATTGTCATGTAAACAGTAATCAGTGCTATACAAATGCACTGATTCCTGTGTAAATGACACTGGCAGTGAAGGGGTTAACCACTAGGGGTCGGTGTAAGTGTTAAGTATGTCCTGGGGAGTGTTTCTAACTGTGGGGGGGGCGTGGCTACGTGTGACACATCACTGATCTCTGCTCCCGATCACAGGGAGCTATGATCAGTGACTGTGTCACTAGGCAGAATGGGGCGATGCTTGTTTACATTAGCATCTCCCCGCTCTTCCTCTCCGTGAGGCGATCGCGGGTATCCCCACGGCGATCGAGTCCGCGGGACCCGCTACCCGACTCACGGAGCTCCCGGCCAGCGCGCATGCAATGGCACGGCAGCAAATTTAAAGGGACGTACGGGTACGCCCATTTGCCCAGCCGTGCCACTCTGCCGACGTACATCGGCGTGCGCCGGTCGAGAACCGGTTAAACCCCGGTAATGCACTATAGTGTGCTTTATTTTCTGCTATATTTGGTGGCTCACAATTGTTGCGGTATATATCCACCACAAGAAGGGGATGAAACCTTTTGATACTCTTTTGGATTTGAGTGGTATTTATTACCTGCCTGGTATTAAGCGCATATGACCTCCGTTCTATAGAGGTCTACTGATCGGTAAGCAGATGCTGTGTGAGTTTCCTTGGTAAAAGTGCACTGAAGTTGGTGAAAACGGTTTGCAGTGAATCTGCACTCTTCTGTTATGACACAGTTTCTGATGGACTTTTATTATAAAATTGGTGTCTTTGCACTAGCACTTTGTTCATAAGTATTTGTTTTATTGTATTAAAGCGGACCTTCAGTCATTTTTTCAACTTTCCATCTATTAAATCTTCTGCCCTTGTTATTTTTTCTGCCAGTAAATACCTTATACAGCCCACTTTCTCTTTCTTGTCATTAGCCCAGGCTTATGACATCATGCAAAACTCTCTCTTGTGAGAGTTTGCCAGGAAGGGAGGGCAGATGAGTCATAAGAGGGCCAGCGAGAGCTGCAGGGCTCTTTAAAGAGAAACTGCAGTCTGTTCACATAATTTGTAATAAAAACATCTTTGCCATTCTGAAGCTTTCCTCCGAACACTTTGCATATTATTTTATATATACTGCGATTCTGTACTTGCCAAATATGCTGCAGAAATCTCCCTCCACCAAGTCTGGCTGCATCCATTTTAACTGTGGGCAGCTGAAGCTGCTGCCTGTTCACTTCCTGGATTTACACAGAGGCACACCTCCAGCTCTGCAGCTCTCATTGGCCCTCTTATGACTCACCCCCTCCCTTCCTGGCAAACTCTCACAAGAGTTAGGGAGAGCTGTGCATGATGTCATAAACCTAGGCTTTTTACCAGACAAGAAACAGGAAGTGGGCTGTATAAGGTATTTTTGGAAAGTTGAAAAAATGACTGAAGTTCCGCTTTAAACACATTATTATTTTTGCATTATATCTTGATTTGTATGCATTTATAAATTTGGAATGTTTTTGGACTTTTTGCACATATTTGAATGCACTTTATGAAAATATGACATTTTTGTACTTTTTGCACATAATGTTATATTTCAGTTAAAATATTTGTTGTTTAAAGGGATAGCGCAACTAATTTTGGTATAAGTTTTAAGACCAGTACCCCTTTCCAAAAATGAGAGAATACAGCAACCATTAACAGATTCGGCAGCAAACGCAACACCTGAGGTATGTATGATGACTTTCCATGAAGTGAGGGGATGTTGCTTCTTTGGTTTTCTTGAGGTTACTTCACTTGGCCTTTGGTGTATGATATCAGATTTTAGGAGACCAAATTTTTCAGGAAAAGGCTTTTCACCATTTTGAAATATGGGGGGAGAGGGTTTATCTTCTGTGAGGGCATCTATACTTTCCAGGACGTAGGTGAGGAATTCTCTATCCACTTCCAACAGTAGAATCTATTGGTGGACACCTACTAGGACATATCGGCGTGGACAGAAGACTCCCCTGTCCTGTACAGTGGAGTGGAGCCCTAGTAGAGTTTGAAGGCATTCCCAGCGCTAGTGATCACATACATTGTTTATCTGTTGGTGACATTGGCTATCCAAACCAAATGTACTACAAAGCCCACTTTGTAGTTCTACTGCTAAAAAATTTTGTATCAGGAAGCATATTACTGGCAGTGTGGAAATACTATTTATCAATCAGTAATTGTACTTAAGGAACGAGGAAGCGGGTGAATTGCTTAAAGACAAGGCTTGCTTGGTGCAATAGCTTCCTGGCAGTTTGTGGTTTTAGATGTAGAGTTAAATGCAGAATAATGGAATACTGGTAAGAAAATGGTCTGATATGCAGTGCGATGAGTGTGCTAGAATGTGTAATGTGTTTTTAAAGTATCGTAAAAAAAAAAAAAGAAAATGGTGAATAAATATAAATAATAAAATAATACTGATAATACATTTAAATATATTCTATAATATTAAATCGTAATGTAATTATTTTTTTTATAAATTCTTTATTTTTTTTCTCAAAAATAGTAATACAATGTTAAGTGTGACTACGCCAATACAACAACACATCCTCTATTTTACAACTATCATCCTCTTGACAGACGTTAATTACTATTACTCGTACAGAGAGGTTATATTATCTTTAAGCTAGCTCATCGTTTATTCACATTTCCATCATAATCTAATATAAGACCGCATAGTTTCTACCTTTGTTACATTTTCCTTAACCAGGAGAAATGAAGAAAAAAAACAAAACAAAAAAAACCCAAGAAATATACTATGACCCTCCATAACCCCCACCCCCTTCCGTCGTTCCCCAAGACCAGCATCCAGAAATTATTTATTACTACAAAATTTAGGAATTTTGTTTAGGGATTATGTTCCCTATATGTAATATAGGGAGTCCAGACTTTCTGATACTTATCCTCTTGCTCTCTCATTATCATAGTAAGATCTTCCATTTGTTGGATTTCTGTTATTCTACCAAACCATTGTGATTTAAGTGGAGATGCAGTGCTTTTTCAGAGGACCGAAATACAAGCTTTTGCTGCCATAAGCTGATGCCTTAAGAGGGATTTTTTGTATTTTTCAATAGATAACAGGATGTCATGCAGCAAAAAAGCTGCTGGGTTTTCCCCCAGAGACACATCCGTAATTTCTTAAACTGTTTCAGAGACCATCTTCCAAAATTCTTTCAGTCCCAGACATTCTCAGAATATGTGTACCATAGTGCCCTCTGCACCCTGGCATCGCCAACAAAGGTTAGATACTTGTGGAAATATCCGATTCAGTACTGCCGGTGTTCTGTGCCACCTAGTCAGAATTTTATACCCATCTTCTTGGTATCTAGTTGCCATTGACACCTTGTGTGTAAACCATAAAGATCTTATTTTTCTTTGCCTTTAGAAAATGTAACCCCCAGATCCCTTTCCCATGCTTGTAAAAAGGCCAGTTCTTGTGGGGCTTCCAACTCAATCAACAGGGCATACGTAAATGAGTGAAGGTTCCCCCTTTAAGCATATCTGCTCAAACTTGGATGGTGTACGTACCGCTGACATTCGCAGTGTTATTGATTGAAGGAAAGCATTAATCTGTGATCGCCTAAATAGGTCTAGATCCCCTGAGAACACCCGTTCAATCTCCCCACTAGTCATTACATGATTGTCTGTCGAGAAATGTATGAGCCTGCTAGTTCCCCGTCGCCTTAGATCCTTAAAACCCTGGTCTGTTAGGCCTGGCTCAAAACTCGGGGTGCCCAGGATTGGAATCATGGGACTTGGATATGTCGATATCTCAGTTTTCTTGAATATCTTTTTGATGGATCGGAGAGTGGCACCCACAGTAGGGTGTCTCCTCACAGCCTGTGGTATCTCTACATCCGAGAGCCATACTATTCCCTCCAAGGGTATAGTAATCGTTGCTTGTTCCATGTGTATCCATGGCTTATCCTTTTGGAGTACACACCAATCCACTACCCGTGCTAAGTGTGATGCTTCATAGTAGCCAACCGGATCAGGAAATCCAACCCCTCCTCTTTCTTTTCGTAAAGTTAAAATATCTCTACGCACTCTCGTTGGTTTTCCTGCCCAAATAAACCTTGCAAGCCTTGATCTCAAATCCCTCAGAAATCCTGGGGAGATTTTACTTGGTAGGGTCTGGAACAGGTATATCAATCTCGGCATTACGTTAATTTTTATGATGTTAATTCTACCAAACCACGTAAAAACGTACTTATCCCACCGCTGAAAATCTAGTTTAATCTGTCGTACCAGTGGGGCAAAATTGAGTTTGAACACTCTATTTCTATCGGTTTCACTCTATTTCACTCTATCGGTATTTTAGTCCCTAAGTAGCATATATGGGAGTCTGTCCATCTAAAAGCAAAGGGGTATTCACTTCTACTCCCATCGCTTCTGATTTACTGTAGTTTACCTTGAAATTGGACATCCCACCATATAAACGTAATTCCGATAGTAGGGATGGGAGAGATATAACTGGAGATGGGTTATAAAATATAACAAATCATCTGCATAAATGGCAAGTTTGTGTTCTTCTCCCTTTATTGAAATGCCTCTAATATCTGGATTGGCCCGTATAGTTCTTTAAAAAGGGTTCTAGTGTGAGAATAAAAAATAGTTGAAAGTGGGCAACCCTGCCGTGTTCCATTACATAGAGAGAAGGGCTCAGACATTGTAAATTATTAACAGTACTAAAATATAAAAAGTAATATTAAAGGATCACTAAAAATAATTTGTTATTTAAACATTGCATTAGCATGTTAACACTTATAATGCGCCCCCCCCCCCCCCCCCCCCCCTTACTGTAAAGTGTGACTCTTATTCATCACAGCTCTATTTGCCATTTAGGAAACAACTCCACATTAACCTCATGTGCACATCAAGGACATGAAGCTGAGTGCAATCATACAGGCTTGCTAAGAGGAATACTTAGAAGAAGGTAGAGAAGGAAGCAGTCACGCTTACAGGAATAAAAAATGGGGAATAGAGAAAAGGACACAAGGCAAGTTCGGTATTAATTATTGGTCACTGCAATGACTGATCTTTATCTGACCAAACACCCAGTGTGGTGTTATTGCTGTAACCAAAAAAACAGTACTAAAGCCCAAGGAACAAGGGGAAAGGGGAGAGGAAAAGGGATACTCGGTATAAAGAATATCGAGAGGGAAAGCAGTTACTGCAGCAATTATTGGTCAGAGGATAGTTATATCAAAAATGACAGTTTATTCAGTATATGTTAAAATCAAAAAAGCATATTGAGGCATTCAATTAGGGACATACACAATATGAAAAATACAAAAACCATAATTATCAAAAGGTGATGCTAAAGACAGGACAACATGTAAGACAAAAGACACACATAAGAGTACTGACACGGTCTAATATGATGATATTAACTGACTTAATATGATGGTCAGCAGCAATTAAATCCAATTAAAGCAAAGCAATCACACAGTGGTGTTGCAAACGGGTATATATTGATAAATTATGAAATGGTTCAATTTGATGTGCTGCTGGGCATCATATAGCTAGGGGAACAGGGAGGGGGAGAGAGGCTGTTGGGGGGGTGGGGTGGCCAGGGATGGATGCCTGGCAAGACCGGCTTATGGGGGTTGACAGCTGGCATAGAATGTGAACCTGCAAATGTCTGCAGCGATGAAAATTATGAATGCATTCTCAAGTTCATGAGTGGGTCATAAAGTGCAAGTGTCACTGGTTGGTCAAGTTCACATCATTATGATTCGCGGAAAGTGGTTGAAGTCACAGTCCCCAGTATACAGTGACAGCCTCCTTTTAGAATTCACTAAGTGCAGTGATGTACAACGTACAGTGAATCGATGTGCTTCAGTATACAGGTATTACTCGCATCAAATAAAGCCAGCTAGGGGTGTTCATACATTACCACCCGTAGATATTGGGAAGCGCTGGTCCGAAATCGATGTCCATGGAGTATTGGCGAGATCCAGGTGACTTGAAGATCAGCAGGATTCCTGCAGCTGACGATAACGGTCACAGTGGGTTGGCAGTCCTCGTGTAATGTGGGGATACCTTCCGTGTATCAAGTCTCCTGGATGGCTTACATCAATGTTGGTATGTGTTGTAGTGTTCGATCGTGCCTCACAGCCATTCAGCTCTCCCTGCTCAGCCTGCTCTGTAGATCGTGACGGCGCTGTTGATGACGTCAACGCGTTTCGCTGGAGCTTAGTAGCGTAGCTTCATCTTGGATGTATGATTGGTGGAGCTGACACACACCTTTTTATATTGTGGTGTGTTGGCGTAGACCTATCCAATCAGGAGTGTGATTTGACGGGGGGCGGTATCTTGTCTGTGAAGCGATTTAGAACGTAAAATTCGTTCATTATTGACAGTACACCTCGGATATGGTCAAAACAATAACAGCATGTTTGCGGCTAAGTCCTTCACTTTGTGGAAACTTTTGCAAATCGTTTTGCAAAAGGGGGGGGAGTGAAGGAGGAAACGGAGAAAGGAGAAGAGACAGAGTTACCAGAAAGAGACCAGATTACGAGACGGTGAGGACATTAAAACATGATGTCATTTTTCAAAAGTCGTGCTTATTTATACACTTCTAACTTTGACATTCACCAGAGTATTTACATGAATTAAGCTAATGGGTGTTCTTAGTAAATGTTATCGTATTTTGGGTGTAAAGTGACTTTATCTAAGTCCCTAAGAAGGCCTGTAAGTTCATTTCAGTGTTTAGGCCTAGCGGAACAAGGGACTTTAGACGGTACACCCACCACTTCTCCTTTTGCAGGAGTACTCGGTCAAAGTCTCCTTGTCTGCTGGATAGCTTTAGCGCATATATACCCTTTACCTGCATTCCCTTGGTATTTCTGTCATGTTGTAATGCGAAGTGTTTGGGTAGTGGTTTCTCAGGAATTTTTTCTTTATCTTTAATTTCCCTTAGGTGCTCCCCTATGCGTACTTTAAGAGGTCTCTTTGTTTTCCCCACATAGATCTTGGGGCAAGGGCAAGTTATCATGTACATAACTCTGGACGTAGAACAGTTAATTAGATCTCGTATTTCAAAGTGTTCTTTTCCTAAGGCATCGGAGAAGGTAGCTGTTCTATGTACGAATGGACAGATCTTGACATTTGTTGCAGGGGAACATTCCTATACTTCGTGGATAGTCGGCTAACCAAGTAGGGTCAGGGTTCTTAGTGTATTCAGATTTGACAAGCATGTCACCCAAATTTCTGGCCCATCGTGCCACCAACTTAGGTGAAGTACCGACTATATTCAATAACCCTGGAGAGTTGGTGAGAACCCCCCAGTGTTTCTCCAGAATTTAGCGAACCTCCTTCCACTGGGGACCAAAAGTAGTGATTATCCTGGTTTGGTCACATATCTCCTGGTTAGGCACTGAGTGTAGCACGAGTAGACTGTCATGGTCCCTCATTGCGGCTTTTTGTCTTGCTTTCCTAATTTGTCTATGCGAGTAACCGCGTTCGCGGAACCTCGCAAAGAGTTCTAGGGATTCTCGTCTGTAGTCACTGGTCTTAGTGCAGTTTCTTTTAATTCGTAGGAATTGCCCCACCGGTATACCATTCTTTAACTAGTGGGGGTAATGGCTACTAGCACTTAAAAGAGTGTTTGCGGACGTTTCTTTACGGAATGTACAGGTAGACAGTCGACCATTTTGGAGGGTGACCAATAGATCAAGGGGAGGCTGTTTCGATCGAAGTTATATGTCAGTCTTATGTTGCGTTGGTTGGTATTCAGTTGGGTCATAAAGTCATGTAGATCTTCTATGGTGCCCGTCCAGATCACTAGGGTCATTATATCAAAAATGACAGTTTATTCGGTATATGTTAATATCAACAAAGCATATTGAGGCATTCAATTAGGGACATACACAATATGAAAAATTCAAAAACCATAATTATCAAAAGGTGATGCTAAAGGCAGGACAACATGTAAGACAAAAGACACACAAATTGAAACAAACAACAAACTGGTAAGGGCCAAAGACGAGGGTCTGTTGACCCAACGTGAATTTGAACATCTCTTTGTCCGGGAGTTCAATGTACCTACCTTCTATATTCCCAAAATTCATAAGAACTTACAGAATCCGCCAGGAAGGCCGATTGTTTTGGCCTGCTAAGGCCCATTAGAGAAAGTTGGTAGGTACTTGGACTCCCTGTTGAAGGACATGGTCACTAACTTAAAATCCTATGTACAGGATACCCGACACATCATGGCCATGGAAATTACCGGTGTTCTTTAAATGTAAGGACTCATTATTGCTGGTAGTTAGAATCTTTGATATTTGCAAACACAATGAAGGTTTCCTATTTAGAATAATAAGCGGTCAGGTTAGTAAAACAGTAATATCAGAACTGAGTCAATCATACAGCTTGTAGTGTACATAGATTTGCAAAACAATGGGATAAAAGAATATTCCTGAACTTTGGTTTATCTCATGGTTACTGTGACATTGTGTGAATGCATCAATGCAGTGCATGTTATCTCAAACAAACTCATTCAATGAATCCAAACTCTGCAAACTGAGATAACATGTAAATATTGCAGAATATACAGCTTCATGCTACATAACGAAGCTCCATTTCATGCTGAATAAACTAAATTATTAATGCATCTTAACTAGGAAACCATTTTTACTCCAAAAGCATTTTATTAAAATAAATTTGATCAAAAAAATCAATCTTAAAAAAAGAAAAAAAAAAAAAAAAATTGATTTATATCCACCGTGGACGAGGGGGCATCAGTTATGACCTTCAACATCACCAGAGGGCCACACACAAAATTCAGTGAATATTCATTGTCAGACACACAGCAGGATATAGTAAAATACTATGGGCATAATGCAAGAGATGGTCAGAGACTCTGGACTACAGGAGATGCTTAGAGACTTGTGTGTATGTATAGTGTTTGTGTGTGTATGTATGTATGTATATATGTGTATATTATATTATATATATATATATATATGTATAAATATGTGTATTTATATATATATTTATATTAGGGCTGGGGAAAAAATCGATTTAAATCGATTTAAATCTTGAACCAAGTTGAGAGGTCAAATCGATTCAAAATTTAAGCAAAAACTATTTTTTTATTTTTTTTTTTTTTTAGATTTTTTTTTTTTTTGCACCGGTCCTGATGAGCTGCGGGCAGGAGTTTTTAGGCGAGGCTGCGACTTCGGCCTAGTCCGCGAGGCCGGAAGCCATGGCCTCGCCTAAAAACTCCTGCCCGCAGCTCCTCAGGACCGGCGCAGTGTCCAAAAAAAAAAAAAACTCAATTTGAATCATGAATCGAGTGTTTTTTTTTTTTTTTTTTTTTTAAGAAAATCATATATATATAATATTGCTGAAGCCTTGTTCAATTAAAACATTATACAGTAGGTGGTGGGGTAGAGTAAAACCCTATTTTTAAATGCCAGTTTAGTTCACAGATGACTGTATTGGCAGGTATGTGCAAAATAGATCCACTGTGTATGTACCGCTTCATAGTTGCCAGAGTAGCCACATTTTCCCATCCATTTTATTAGGGCTGCTATAGAGGTTGGAATCTTTTCAACTTTTTAAGTTAATTACAGTATACTGTTATGGTTTTCTGAACCACTTATGCTCTGGAGCAATTTGTTCATTTTGTGCACACATGAAAAATCTGCATTTTTGGTTATAAAATTACTTAAAGGGGTTGTTAACCCACAGTTCGCAATTCACACTATCCTCTCTGTTAATGTAATCAGCCTCTGTGTCTGTACCTTATTAAAAAAAAAAAAGCAGCTATATAGCTGATTTCAGACCACTGATCAGCGCTCACATGACCGGCCGTCTCTCCTCTCTCAGCTTGACAGCTGCAGCGGGCGGGGGCGAGATTCCCCTGCTCACATCAGTCAGGAGGGGAGGAGGAGAAAGCAAGGCCGGTCACGTGAGCACCGATCGGCGCTCTGAAATCAGGTATATAGCTGCATTTTTTTTTTTTTATAAGGCACAGACAAGGGGCAGATTACATTAATAGAGAGGATAGTGTGAATTGCAAACTGTAATTTTAGCAGAAGGAAGGGGCGGGCATGGAGACTGAGCTGACAGGCAGGGAAGGGAGCGGGGAAGAGGAGAGGGGGACAGAGGAGAGAGCGGATGACGGAGGCACCTAAACTGACCACGGTGTCAGGGATCAGCAGCCATGATAAACCGTGATAAACAGTTTACAAAGAGGAGAGCAGAACCAGGCAGGATCGGCCAGGTATTTCAGGTGTTACAGGGGGCCAAATTTCACAGCACAAGTACTGTGCTGTTATTCATGCTAAGTGGACAGGATCCATTTTTTAAATTTTTTTTTTTTTAGGGTAACAAACGCTTTAAAACCACCAAAATTGCATATGTTTTCAGAAAGCAGAGATCTTGTGGAATAAAAACATAGTAGTTACAATTTTTTATGTTGAACAATGTTTGTGCAACTGTTTACCAAACGCATATTTTCAGGAGAAAATATAAAAAAAATGCATTTTAGTGCACTTAAAAAAAAAAAATTAATGCCCAATTTTTTTGTTAAAATACAAAAGATGGGGTTGTGTTAAGTAAATACTGTAGATACCAAACATGCCAAGTTTTAATTGTGTGGAAAGGGAAAAAACTGCACTAAGAATAAAAAACAAAAAAAACCCACAATATAATTGGATGGACCAGTCCCAAAAGCAGCAATTAAATGTGAGATATAGCACAAACGTAATAGAGAGGAGAATAATTGCGCTAATTACAGTCCATGTATCCAATTGCAGGGCATGACAGTTCCAATACTTGTGTGTGGCTGAAAAACTTTAAAGAAAGACACCACACTGGTGTAATCACAGATAAGTGTCCCCACCACCTCATAGAAGATACGCTTACCAGATAGCAAGCAAATTTGGGCAGATGGCTTTAACCCAGCCCAGGCCTTTGCTTTCCACGATCAGGATTCTGCATACAGGTTGATATGACCCTCAATTGGATACCATGAGATCCGTGGCTCCTTGGGAGATAATTTGGCAATCAACCCATAAAGGAAGAAATAATATAAACCATAGCATGATGCTATATTGTGTGCGGAACACCCCAGTGATATTTAACACAGACAAGTGAACCGCGACCTTACAGAGAACACGCTTACCAGATAACCTGCAGGAATAAGCATATGGCTTTAGCCCAGCCCAGGCCTTTTGCTCAGCAGGAGATCCCGGGATAATATGAGATAATAGGTTCTCGGGCAAATTACCATATGATCCGTAGCTCCGTAGATAGTACATCAATAATCAGCCCAAAAAAAAGATAGACCATAGCTTGATACTGTCTACAACCCGATTTCATAAATCAATTAAAAAGTTTACACTTACATTTAAGGGTCTCAACGAGATGGCATTACTCTAATCCGTGTTCTCAATACAGACTGTCGAGGTCCAAGGGCCGCACATCATATACCAAAGGCCCGCATGAGGCCCTCAGGCCACAGGTTGTTGGGCACCAGTGAACTATGTAGTATGTTGCATAATAGGCGAGGTTGAAAAAAGACACAAGTCCATCAAGTCCAACCTGTGTGGCTGTATACAATCAGTGCTTGGTGAAGCTGTATTCAAAATGGACACGCAGAAAAATTTTGAAAATCAATTATCATTTTCCTTCCACTTCACAATAATGTGCCACTTTGTGTTCGTCTATCACATAAAATCCCAATAAAATACGTTTATGTTTTTAGTTGTAACATGACAAAATGTGGAAATTTTCAAGGGGTATGAATACTTTTTCAAGGCACTGTGTGTATATGTACGTGTGTATGTGATTATTTATATATACCGTATATATATATTACACATGCATAAAGGGTTGGTCCAACTTCATGTACAGTATGTGTTATATATTTATATATACTGGGGGGGGGGGGGTAAAGCAATGTAGGTTTTTCAGGTTCTGCGATGACAGCTTGAAAGGAGAGGTAATTTCATCTGTAATTCAGAAGATGAACATAAAACAGGTAGTTTTGCATTCTTCTCTGACGATTGTGTTGTGACGTTTGTGAGGATTTTTTTTATTCATTATTTATATATAAAGTGACCCTTTTCTGTGCTCTCCAAATTCCTTTTATTTTTTATTTTGTTGCTGTTTTCCTGCTGCTGTTTGAGGGTGGATACATTTGTTCTCCTTGGTCCCACTGTTTGTAGGAATGTAGCCACCCTCTTTTGCTCACTCTCAAGTTAGACTGTGGACTACGGGATTCGTAGTGTGCATAGAGCAGTGCACATGACCACAACTGATGTACACTGCTCAGGGAAATGAGGGGGGGAATTGTGGAACGTGAGCACAACTAATGTGCACTGCTCGTTCCAAGCAAATGAAAGTGAGGGGAAAATTAGACGTTCAGGAGCTAATAAAGAATGTTACAAGGAGGCAGAAAAACACAATTTCATGAAAAATAGGCTACAGTGCCATTAAGTAGTGGATGTGTATGGATTATTTTAGAGAATAAGGATATTGTTTAGTGTCACTTTAATGATAAATGAAAAAAATCCACAAAAATCAGGTTGGTGTGGAAAATGGCCACCTCTTTGCTCTGGTTTTTACAACTTACCATCCAGGGCTCTGTAATTAATAATGCAGCAGTGGAAGAATATTGTTTCCATTAGGGATTTAATACATACTTGATTTGACTTGGTCATTTTTGAAAGTAGCAAAATGACAGCTAGATCCTGGTTTCTGTGGACAACATCTTCCCATATAGACCACCAGAGCCTCCTCTGCTTGGATCCATGGGCCTGCAAAGAAAGTCCTTTGCTAGATATGAAATTTACAATATGTACCGTAATTATCTTTTACAGCACATAAAGATAGGAGGTTTAACAAAGGAAGTAAGCGTGTTTGAACATGTTAATAACTTTGAGGCAGGTATGGTTGACTTCCTGCTTAACCACTTGACCACTGGGCACTTAAACCCCCTTAATAACCAGACCAGTTTTCAGCTTTTGGTGCTCTCACATTTTGAATGACAATTACTCAGTCATGCAACACTGTATCTATATGAATTTTTTGTCCTTTTTTTCACACAAATAGAGCTTTATTTTGGTGGTATTTAATCACCGCTGGGTTCTTTATTTTTTGCGCTATAAAAGAAAAAAGACCGAAAAATCTGTAAAAAAATTAATTTTTCTTCGTTTCTGTTATAAAATTTTGAAAATTAGTAATTTTTCTTCATATATTTTGGCCAAAATTTATACCGCTACATATCTTTGGTAAAAATAACCCAAATTAGTGTATATTATTTGGTCTTTGTGAAAGTTATAGCGTCCACAAGCTATGGTGCCAATATCTGAAAATTGATCACACCTGAAGTACTGACGGCCTATCT
Organism: Aquarana catesbeiana; assembly: GCF_042186555.1. Classification (NCBI taxonomy): domain Eukaryota; kingdom Metazoa; phylum Chordata; class Amphibia; order Anura; family Ranidae; genus Aquarana; species Aquarana catesbeiana. The sequence continues at coordinate 57,484,012 of NC_133333.1, read as the reverse complement.
CATTTCTTGAGACCCTAACATGCCAGAAAAGTACAAATACCTCCCAAATGACCCCTTTTTGGAAAGAAGACATTCCAATGTATTTAGAAAGATGCATGGTGAGTTTTTTGAAGTTGTCATTTTTTCCCACAATTTTTTTTCAAAATTGTCATATTAGCAGGTTATTTCTCACACACAGCATATGCATACCACAAATTACACCCCAAAACACATTCTGCTATTACTCCCGAGTATGGCGATACCACATGTGTGAGACTTTTACACAGCGTGGCCACATACAGAGGCCCAACATGCAGGGGAGCACCTTCAGGCATTCTGGAGCACCCATGCCAATTCTGACATTTCTCTCCTACATGTAAAAATCATCATTTATTTGCTAGAAAATTACATAGAACCCCAAAACATTATATATGTTTTTTTAGCAAAGACCCTAGAGAATACAATAGCGGTCATTGCAACTTTTTATCTCGCACGATATTTGCGCAGCAATTTTTCGAACGCCTTTTTTTTGGAAAAAAAAATGTTTTTTGCTTTAAAAAAAAAAAAACAAAACAGTAAGGTTAGCCCAATGTTTTTGCATAATATGAAAGATGAAGTTACGCCGAGTAAATAGATACCTAACATATCACCTTTCAAAATTGCACACGCTTGTGGAATGGCGCCAAACTTCGCCACTTAAAAATCCCCATAGGCGACGCTTTAAAATTTTTTACTGGTTACAAATTTTGAGTTACAGAGGAGGTCTAGGGCCAAAATTATTGCTCTCGCTCTACCGATCGCAGCGATACCTCACATGTGTGGTTTGAACACCGTTTTCATATGTGGGCGGGACTTACGTATGCGTTCGCTTCTGCATGCGAGCACACGGACAGGGGCGCTTTTAAAAAATTTTAATTTTTTTTTATTGTTCATTTTACTTTATTTATTTTAGTTTGACACTTTTTTCCCCCAAAAAATTTTTTTGATCACTTTTATTCCTATTACAAGGAAAGTAAACATCCCTTGTAATAGGAATATGGCATGACAGGTCCTCTTTACAGTGAGATATGGGGTCAATAAGACCCCAAATCTCACCTCTAGGCTGTGCCTGAAATTAAAAAAAAAAAAAAAAAAAAAAAAAAAAGATCCTGGCTTCGATCGTAGCGGTGAGTCGGTAGAAGCACCGGAGGGCGGCGGGAGGGGGGTCGTCCCCTCTCGCCTCCCGTAAGAACGATCAAGCAGTGGAACAGCCACTATGATCGTTCTTATGGTGTAGGGAATCGCCGGCTGAAAAAGATGATATCTGAATGATGCCTGTAGCTGCACCCATCATTCAGATATCCCCGCACAAAGTCAAGGACGTCGTATGATGGAAGGCCGGAAGTGGTTAAAACGCTTTTTTTTTTTTTAACACAAAGTTGTCCATTTATACAATATTTCTAACACATAGCATGTACATATCAAAAATGACACCCCAAAATAGATTCTCCTACTCCTCCTGAGTACGGCGATACCACATGTGTGAGACTTCCACAGCCTGGCCACATACAGTGGCTGGGTATGTCTGAGCATGGCTGGGTATTGCAGAGTATCGCCGAGTATGACTGGGTATCGCCGAGTATGACTGGGTATCGCTGAGTATGGCTGGGTATCGCCGAGTATGGCTGGGTATCGCCGAGTATGGCTGGGTATCGCCGAGTATGGCTGGGTATCGCCGAGTATGGCTGGGTATCGCGGGGTATGGCAGAGTATTGCGGGGTATTGCGGGGTATTGCAGGGTATGGCAGAGTATTGCGGGGTATGGCAGAGTATTGCAGGGTATTCCAGGGTATGGCAGAGTATTGCGGGGTATTCCAGGGTATGGCAGAGTATTGCGGAGTATGGCGGGGTATTGCGGAGTATGGCGGGGTATTGCGGAGTATGGCGGGGTATTGCAGGGTATGGCAGAGTATTGCAGGGGTATTGCAGGGTATGGCAGAGTATTGCAGGGGTATTGTGGGGCATACCAGAGTACTGTGGGGCATTGCAGAGGGCATTGCAGAGCATTGCAGGGCATGCAGAGTAGTGGGGATGGCTGAGCATGGATGGATGGATGGCTGGATGTCTCTGTGCAGCGCTGTGGGCACTACACATGCAGCCCACAACGCTGCAGCCATCCATCCAGCCCCCTCTCCGCTCACAGTGTACCGATCGGTACACAGAGGGGAGGAGAGGAACCGGCGTCATCAGATGACGCCGGTTTGTTTACATGTGATCGCTCCACATGGTAAACGGCCGCGATCAGCGGCCATTTACCGGGATCTGTGATGCTCCGGGTCCTCTGGACCCGGCGGTCACGGATGCTCTAGGGGGCGCGCGAGAGCAGAATTCTGGGTGGACGTCCTCCCAGAGTTAAACAACCGCCCTGTAGCCGTCATTTGGCTATGGGCCGGTTGTTAAGTGGTTTTAAAGAACACAAACACTGTCACTTTAACACGACTTTTTGAAGTAATAGCCATACATGAAATTATCAAAGTTAGAGATCACGACCTTTTTTTTTTTTTTTTTCCCAGTTAGGAAATTTCACACCTCATATCTTGCACCTAAGTAAATCAGTATTGCAGGTTCATGTGAATTATTTATTTTTATAATTTTAAAGCGGAAGCCGGGAGATTTGAAGGCACACATGAATTCAGCACTGTATTCATTAATACATTCTAAAGCCCAACTCTAGAAATTCCAAAACATCTAACCTTGCAGTGGGCAGCCAGTAATGCAAGGATTAAATGCTCGTTGACTATAGGGGTAGAGCATTTGGATGTAATACCTTACTCCTCGCTCTTGCAGACTCCTTTCACCTGTGTGAACTGTCACCCTGATGTCTCTTCTGTAAGACTGTGTGGCTTGTGGTCATACACTAGCGTCATTTAGTACAATGCAGGACCAATGATCTTACATTGCACACGAGAACCGCAAGGTCCATAACCAAGAGTGGAGAAGAGCATGGAACCTGCTTGAGGAAGGAATATGGTAGGTATTACATCTTATTCCTCTTCCTCTAAAGTTATCAAGCATTTTACTATTGCTGTGCTGGAGGGGTGCTTACTACAAGGGCATTTTTTTCCCGATTCCTAGAGTTGGGCTTTAAATGTATTTTCCAAACATAAGCAATGTAGGTTCCTGAATTTCACCTTGTATTGGCAGTTTCTGTACAGCAGAGCTTATACTGGGGGAGAAGCCATTCAATAATGCAAGGTGCATGCTAATGTAAGTGATAGAGGGATCAGCTCATCAGTCTGCTGCTTCTCTTTTTACTGCCCATTTATAATATGGGGAGGAGACCAGCAAATATTGCATTGCATCACATAAATATTAGATTCCCTCCTTACCAGACAGGGCTGTGTGTTGTGGTAGAGCTGTGTAAAATTCAGGACTAGAGAGATAAAACGGCTCCCCAATACATGCCTTCTATGTATTTAGCGGTTTGCCCGGAAGTTCAGCTGTAAGGTGCCCAATGACTGAAACATCTAAAGAATAGTCTTTTCGTGAATATTAATGGTTGAAACTTCTGGTACTGGCTTATTTTGGGATAAAAAAAAGAAAAAAAAAATTTGACCAGATAAAATGTAAAGGATAAGCTTTCCTTTGGAACATGCTCCATGTTCCACCCATATTTAAAATGGAACATGTAATCCAGCTGATTTTTTTTCCAAGGAAGGCCAGTCACATCTAGAGATTACATGCAAATGTATGACCATTTTTCCAATCAATTGTAACAGCTAAATCAGCTTTTCTCAAACAGGTTCCTCCAGAGGTTGACAAGGGTTCCTTGTGCAGTGAGCAACTTCTGTTTCTCAGATGAGTAGCCAGTGACACCAGTAGTCCTTTTTCCATCTGCAAGCTGGGATTCTTCCCATTGACCACAAATGTAAGGAGCATTCTCTCCAGTGACCATCACCCTGTGAGCTGTAGATATAATTTTTTGGAGGGGTTCCCTTAGTCTGGAAACCTTTGGGCGAGCACCTACACAATGAGCTTGTTCCAGTAGACAGGCTAAAAGGTTGTCCTAGATACATCTGGACTTTAAAGTCAGCCCACAGGTTTATGTTGGTCAACAAACGACAATGGAAATGGTTTTCTGGTTCATCTTGCATCTTACAGCTTCAAACGGTGTAACAAGGCATGAATTATAAAGCTTTAATTTTGGAAAATATTTTCATTGTGTACTAATTTTCTACATATTGTATGTAGCTAGGGATTATATTAAGGCCTCGTGCACACAGGACATAGTTTTATTGCCCTGGACATGTTTGCTCCCGGCAGGAAAAGAGCAGCTAAAAAATGTGCCTAAGCCTTTACACATGCGTTTAGGCAAGTCAACTATTCGGGGGCTCATTGATGCCATTGGCCAGAATATTAATATTTTCTGGCCTTTGAAATGAATAAACTCTCAAGTGCTCAATGTGCCTAGTGTTTATGCGCTTTTCACGTGTTAGGTGAATTCAGTGTTTTTTCTACTCAAAAGCTCCTCTCCTGTACTCGCTGATGGTGCGTTTTAATTTTCAGGCTGTAAACGCTCCTATTCTAATACGCCTGTAAACGCCTATGTGTACATGGCCTGGTAGGCTAACATAGGGGTGCATTTACAGACTGGAAAAAAAGGCAAACACCTATAAAGTGGTGTTTTTTATGCCCTGTGTATGCGGCTTAAAGCCTGGTACACAACACAAGTTTTTTTTTTATTGTTTTTCAACCCAGCGGGATGAAAAAAATCTGACAGCTTCAGTTGGAGCCACTGTACTAATCTCACCTTCTGTGCTTCTGTTTTCTGACAGGGGGACGCCCCCCCCCCCAGAACACTCCGGTCAGCGCTCTCAATTAAACGCGAGCTTGTCGGCTGCTGGTTTTCCAGCATGCTCGGCAGCGGGTCCGACAGAAGTTTGTCCGGCTTCTGTCGGACCGGCTGCCATACACACGGGCTGAATGTCGGACAGTTTTTATTGAACGGGCCGATGTCTCTTGACATTTGGCCCATGTGTACTAGGTTTTAGGGCTTGGTCACATCTTAGCACTATGTATTGTTCAACACATTGACTGGATGTAGTACTACAGATTAAGATTTTGTGAATCAGTTGATTTAATCTGATGGCTGTATAAAACTGAGGACAGTCTCTATTGAAGTGGTGCAAGGCTGCTGGATAAACATGCCTTTTTCAATTAGTATCTACTGTGTTCATCCTTCTCAACATGTCTGTTCCTAATGTATACTGATTTGTACCATTCTGGGATACCTTCCAGCTGGAAACTTTCTTGTACTGCTATAGCGCTGTACTGTAGTACTCTTATCTATTAAAGAAGAACTCTGGTCTTAGCAGAAACTTGGTTTCTAATGTCAGGGCTCTTAAGATAGTTAAATTTAAGCTACTGACTATTTTTGTTTCTGCAGCTTAGAGTGCTGCCAAAATGGAGATAATCAGTTCTCTTAAAGTGTGTGTTCACCTTTACAGAAAAAAATATAAAGGTGGAGTAACATCATATGCTCTCTGCCCCCCCGTCCCCAATGTACTTCCAAGGATGCTGTACTGCCAGTGTCCCCAGAGCCAGTGCAGCGGTCTGGGTATTTGAAACCTCCACTTTGAAAGCAGTGTGGTCAGTTTTTAATAGGAAAGCAGAGTGACTGACAGGATCACCAGGTTTTTCACACCAAGGAAGCACATGGTAATGCAGGCACATATCAGCAATATGAAATTTTGGGTTGACATATTCTTTAGTTGAATATTAAAGGGCCTGAAACTGCAACATCACTTGTTAAAAATGCTGCCAACGTGCACCTCCCATGAGGCTGTTAACTTCACCATGGTAAGAGGGGTCCCTAAAAGAAAAAGAGTAGGTACATGATTTGGGGTCTTTAGGTGCAAAACACTTCCCTTCATGGGGTCAGAGGTAGGTTGTAACTCCCTTCCTGGTGATTTGGTAGTGAGGTCTTCAGATCTCATACACCTTCGATGGCGCAAAAAATAAATAAAAACATTTTGTGACAAATCTTAATCAAAAGTAGTTCTAAAAGCTGAACGTTTTTTACTTTTACCTTTTTTTTTTTTTGCATTCTATGCATGAAGATAAAAAAACATTCTGTATGCAGCAGGCACCCTAATACTTACATGAGCCCCATCCCGATCCAGCAATGTGCACAAGAGCATCTGGCTCAGCCTTTCAGTGGCTCGCTGAGACGGGTACGGTCCAGGCATGTGGGCAAATCCCGACCATATGGTCACGATCCTTCCGGAGCCTAGACCGGCTCTGTGACGTCGGCCCACAGCAGGCTTCAGCCTGAAGGGTCTGGTAAGGTCCTGGGGAGGACCCCATGCCATTTTTTTTTTCTTTTAAATTTTGGCATGGGGTCCCCCTTCATGATCCATACCAGACTCAAAGGGCCTGGTATGGTCTTGGATCGGTTAAGACGGCTCTCATAGGGAACCATTGATTTTGACATGTCATGCAACTCAAAGTTCTCGAGTAGAGGTCGACCGATATATCGGCCGGCCGATATATCGGCCGATATTTGGCTTTTTTTACTTAATCGGCATCGGCCGATTGTGCTGATAAAAAAAGCCGATTATAACTTCAGCGGGACTTGCAAATGACTTCTGTAATAGAAGTCAATTGCAAGCTGTTTGAAGTTTGTTTTCTCTCCTCCTCTGGGCAGCCTGCCAAGTCTGATAAGAAGATACATTTGTATCTCTTCGGGTTCTTTTTATCAATAGACTGAACTCCGTGGAGAAGTTTTCAGTTTAACCATTTAAAGACTAAATCTTTTTTGACATTTGTTGCTTACAAGTAAAAATCCTGTATTTTCTGCTAGAAAATCACTTAGAACCCCCAAACATTATATATATTTTTTTTAGCAGAGACCCTAGGGAATAAAATAGCGGTTGTTGCAATATTTTATGTCACACGGTATTTGCGCAGCGGTCTTTCAAACGCAATTTTTTTTTTAAAAATACACTAATTAAAAAAAAAAAAATAAAACAGTAAAGTTAGCCCATTTTTTCTTTTTTCGTCCAAAAGTTTTGATTACCTGTTTTTGTGTATTTAATATTTAAGATATAGTTTTTTTTTAATCTAAATTCTACATACAAGTGAACTGATTGGAGGTTTGTTTTGTTCAATAAATGTTTAAATGTAAAAAATTTTCTGTATCACTTATTACTTAAGGCTGCTTTCACACTGGAGCGGGCATGCGTTGACGGTAAAACGCTGTTAGTTTTAGTGGCGCTTTACCGTCATTTTAGCGGCGCTATTCGGCTGCTAGCGGGGCGCTTATAACCCAGCTAGCGGCCGAGGAAGGGGTTAAATGCGCCCCTGAAGTGCTACTGCCAAAACGTTATGCAGGTGCTTCGGCAGCGGTGCGCATTCATTTTAATGGGCAGGAGTGGTGGAGCAGCGGTATACACCGCTCCAAAGATGCCGCTTGCAGGACTTTTTTTTACATCCTGCCAGCGCATCGCCTCAGTGTGAAAGCACTCGGGATATCACACTGAGACTGGAGGGGAGCCGTTTTACTGGCACTTTACAGGCGCTATTTTTAGCCTAAAAAAATGCCCCAGTGTGAAAGGGGTCTAACTGTTAGATTTTATGAGATGAAGGGGGAAAAAAAAAAAAAAAAAAAAAAAATCGGCCTAATATATTGGCCCAAAAAAATCGGCATCATATATCGTCCATCGGCCACCGCGATTTCTAAATATCGGCATCGGCATCGGCCAGAGAAAAACCCATATCGGTCGACCTCTATTCTCGAGTGCATGTCAGACCATTGTGAACCCTCCCTAATGTGCATGTCCATCTTAAAATCCTAGGGAAAGTTCAAAACTTTGGCATGGCAATCGCAAAAGGTTTTTAGTTCTATCGAATGCTTTGGCAAATTACTTTTCTGATTCTCTATGCAAACTTCCTAACAACATTTTGCTAGTGTATGGCTAGCATTAATAAAATGCCAGTGGCGAGTCTGCCTCTGCCTTATGGAAATGTGAGTTGACAGACAGCAAGTCAAAGGATATACTTTATACAAGGTGAGCCTAATTTTTAGTGTGTCCAGGTGCTGCACGGCACAATTTTGCTGTGGATAACATTAAGAGGAATGTTGCTAGCAATCGGAAAAATAATCTACGTACTATAAAACACCAGTGGTATTCCAGAAGAAGTGAGATTGTGGAGAGTGACCCAGAAGGAGGGCAGGGTGTCAATGGAGAAGGCTGGAATTCAGATGGGACATGACAAAATGTATAACGTCTCTCAGATATCCTGATACCTTTTAACTGCAAAAATGTAAAGAGCAGGGATGATGTGTACAGTGCTGTTGTCTGTAGCAACCAGAAATCACTCTTTATCTTGATGTAAGATGATAATAAAAAGTAATTTCTGATTGATAGATAGGTGTAGCTGCGCTTGGCACCCTGACCTTCACTTTATTTAATATGTAGTTTTATTTCCCTACATCCAAGTTTGGGAAATGGTCTGGTTGCATATTTGATCAAGACATGTGTGTGTATGTATGTATGTGTGTGTATATATGTGTAATATATATATATATATATATATATATATATATATAATATAATATAAACTGGCTGTTGACGGACAGAGCACAGCAGTCCAATAGAGGCTTTCCATTCTGCCCATTTGCTGTGGACCAGACTGGGAACTAGTCTCTCAGTTCTCCATCAGACTCTGCCGATCCAGTGACAAGTCATTTCCCAAAGATAGCCTGTGCCTATATTCTGGGCAGTGACATCACCCCTATCCCTGTTTAGATTTCGGTTTTGGCTGGGGAATCGCCTATCCGACAGTTAAATGGGACTGGAGGTATAGCACTGTGTGGGGAAGCTGTCATACGTACATTACAGCTTCCCAGTACAGGCATGGCCCACTCTGAGTACTGGTGTACCCTGTACGCCAATTCAGAGTTGGTCCTAATTGCTGCCAGTTTCCTAATCTGAGAACTGGCAGTAATTCTTTAAGAATGTGTTTACTGTCGTAGTGACCGCTTCTTAAAGTGGCAGTAGTAAGAGCTACCTGGAGCGTATACACCACTCAGCGATACCATTATGACCACTAATGGGTAAAGTCAATATATTGATTATATTGTTACAGTGGCACCTGAAAGTGGGTGAGATAATTTAAGGATAAGGCATAAGGATTTGAGCGACTCTCACAAGGGCCAAATTATGATGACCAGATGACTGGGTCAGAGCAACTTCAAAGCTGCAGCTCTTATGGAATATTCCCAGTCTGCAGTGGTCAGGACCTACCAGTAGTGGTCCAAGCAAAGAAAACTGGTGAGCAGGTGAAAGGGTCATTGGCGGTCAGGGCTCACTGATGCACCACTCCAGGCTCTGCTGCACATAGTGGGTGTGACTCCACTGTAGCGGTCCATGCGCCTCAAAACGCAACCCTGGAGTATCCCTCAAAATTCTTGCAATAGCAGCTAATGAATGAGAAGTGCATATGCAGCATCCTCTTCTGGTAAGGTGTCCCAGAAGAGAAAAACGCTTCTCCTTGGCCAGAGTGGTCACATGTTTGCACTGATGGCTACTCCGGGGCTCTTATTTGTGGTGTACGGCCTGCTAAATTGGCACCACGAGCCATCACTGCCACCCTGACTCTTAATTGTGCCCTTTCATATGTTTGTACAACACACTTTTCTGAAAAGCAACATACTGTATGTAGCATCATGTAGACCAAAAGTTTTTAAGTTCTGTCCTACAAGATGATAAAATCGAAAAAAATGAAATTGTCATTGCCTACAAAAATCAAATGGTTGACAGTTATTTCATTCCATTCAGAATGATTTCAGATGGAAGACACACTTTTAAGATATGCCCTGCGTCCTAAGAATTGCTGTCGTGAGACTTCTTGAAGTGCTTTGCAAGTCTTGACATTTCAGTATTATCTGGGAGGTTAGGGGGTTAAATAAATGGAAATTTTCCTACATGCTGTTCATACAGGGGTGTGGAGTCACACACCTCCCGAGATGGAAAGCTGAATGGCTGAGAGGTGGGAAGAGGAGAGGTGAGAACGCCATGAGGAGGAGTAAGAAGCAGGATTCAGACTATGTGGTTGGGACTTGCAAGGAGCTCCAGCACAGATGAATAATATTCTGTATGAAGACTTTATGTAATCAAGGTAGGAACACACAGCTCTCGCGTCACTGGTTTATACTGGCATCAGCCCAGAACTAGAAGCTGAACACAGATGTGGTCATGTCTGAAATATGCAATTTATTCATTTAGATTTGTTAAGCTGATTCTGAGGTTTAATCAACCTTTCTTATCATAGTTTTGGATGGTGGGGAAGGGCTACAACCCTGTCTGGTTTTTATTGCTTAGTCTCAGTTGGGGAGATTTAAGTTGACTCTCTAAACCTAGACGGTTACCAGTAAATGTTTCTCTTGATTTGTCAATCTAGAGGTGGGCAGAACATGTTACCAAGCAACCAGTTGCCGAAAACCTGCACACATAAGAGTGGCTCCAGGGAGACCCCCCTTAGAAGAATGCCATAGACAGAAGTATACTTTGCCAGATTTTGAAGTTCATCTCCTTCTGAAGAAATGGTCCTAAGTAGGAAATCATGTAGCGGCAGGCACAACATATAAGTGTAGCTAACTCTTTATAATTAAAGTGATTGTAAACCCTCACCGTGTAAAGCAACACAGTCAGTTTAAAATGGCTATGAAAGGCAACACATTTGAGTCTATATACAGTTAGGTCTATATATATTTGGACACAGGCACAATTTTCATACTATTGGCTCTGTATGCCACCAAAATAAAGTTAAAACCAAACAATTCAAATGAATTTGAAGTGCAGACTTTCAGCTTTAATTCAAGGGGTTGAACATAAATATTAAGTGCAAATTTTAGAAACTGCAACCAGTTTTATACACACTCCCCCCATTTTCAGGTGCTCAAATTTAATTGGACAAATTGCAAATAATCATTAATTAAATGTTAATTTTTGATATTTTGTTGAGAATCCTTTACTGGCAATGACTGCCTAACGTCTGGAACCCATGGACATTACCAAAGACTGGCTTTCCTCCTTTCTGATGCTTTGCCAGGCTCTAACTTCAGCTGTCTTCAGTTGTCCTTAGTGGTCTTTCTGCCTTTTTTAGTTTTTCCTTCAGCAAGTGAAATGCATGCTTAATTGGGTTGAGATCAGGTGATTGACTTAGCCATTGCAGAATATTCTACTTCTTGGGCTCCTGGGTTGCTTTTGCAGTGTGTTTTGGATCATTGTCTGTCTGTACTGTGAAGCGCCGTCCAATCAACTTTACTTCATTTGGCTGAATCTGGGCTGACAGTATGTCTCTAAACACAGCAGAATTCATCCGGCTGCTTCTGTCACATCATCATTAAACACCAATGACCCAATGCCACTGGAAGCCATGCAAGCCCATGCCATCACACTGCTTCCACCATGTTATACAGATGACGTTGTGTGCTTTGGATCATGGGCCGTTCCAAGCCTTCTCCACACTTTTTTTTCTTTCTGTCATTCTGGTACAGATTAATCCTAGTTTCATCTGTCCAAAGAATGCTTTTCCAGAAATGATCTGGCTTTTTTAGTTTCTTTTTGGGAAAGTCTAATCTGGCTTTTCTATTCTTCAGGCTTATGAATAGTTTGCACCTTGTGGTGAACCCTCTTTATTTGCTCTCGTGAAGTCTTCTCTTGATTGTAGACTTTGACAATGATTTGCCCACCTCCTGGAGAGTGTCCTTCACTTGTCTGAATGTTGTGAATGGGTTTTTCTTTACCGTAGAGAGGATTCTGCGGCCATCCACCACTAGCTCATTATGAAATACTTACCTGAGATCCACGCTGTTGCAGCGGTCCCCGTACACTTCCGTGAGCGGCGAAATGTCTCCCGGAGTTATTTCCAGGTTCGCAGGCTCCGGCCAATCACAGCTTGCATGCGGGAGCCGCCAGTCACGGCACGGGCCCTTTAGAAACGCCACGATCGTGCCCTTTCCTCAGAGTGCATGTGTTGACGTCGGCGCAAGCGTATATGGTAAATATCTCCTAAACCGTGCAGGTTTAGGAGATATTTCCAGTATCTACAGGTAAGCCTTATTATAGGCTTATCTGTAGATACAAGTGGTGTAACAGGGTTTACAACCACTTTGAGAGCTGTAATTTCTAAACCCTTCCTCCGATTTGGATGTACATACCCTCAAATTAAACCTGAGTCTTCACTTTCAGCCCATATCCATTATATAACTAATAGCTTGAATATGTTTTGGTAAATACCTGGAAAAAAACTAAAATTGTGCAATGGCAAGGGGTATGAATACTTTTTCAAGGCACCGTAGGAATTTTCAAATCTGCTTTTTCTTATTCCATCTTAAAGCCAGCTCCATTCTTGACAAGTGTATACATATTTTGTTGTTTTCTGAAGGTTCACTTTTTGCCTTTGTAGACATTGTCAATTACTTAAAGTGGAGGTAAACCCAAAATTTTTTTTTTTTTTATGTCATAATGTAGAGTGTAAGATTTCCTATCATTTGAGCCCAGTCTTGCCACAAAGAGTTAATCCAGCTCTGAGCAATCCTCTTTTATTGTTCAGTGAGATAAATCTTAACAAACAGAGGAAAACTTTGTCAAATCCTCCCACTTGCTGTGAGTGACAGGTGATTTACATATCTGGTGCACTAGCCTAAGACACATGCATTATTTTTTAATTCCCACCCCCACTCCTTTCTTCAGCAGCTCTGCAAGGATTGGCTGTTCCACGCCTCAGCATGATTTGGCATGCTGAAGTCATGTGGTTACTTTCCTGTCTTTTCACTGGATGTTAGAGATCATAGCAGAAGTTAAGTTAGAGCCCTTTCACACTGGGGCGGGGCGCGGCGTCGGCGGTAAAACGCCGCTATTATTAGCGGCGTTTTACCGTCTGTATGCGGCCGCTAGCGGGGCGGTTTTACCCCCCGCTAGCGGCCGAGAAAGGGTTAAATACCACCGCAAAGCGCCTCTGCAGAGGCGCTTTGCCGGCGGTATAGCCGTGCTGTCCCATTGATTTCAATGGGCAGGAGCGGTAAAGGAGCGGTATACACACCGCTCCTTCACCGCTCCGAAGATGCTGCTGGCAGGACTTTTTTTACCGTCCTGGCAGCGCATCGCTCCAGTGTGAAAGCCCTCGGGGCTTTCACACAGGAATACATGCAGCGGCACTTTCGGGTCGGTTTGCAGGCGCTATTATTAGCGCAATAGCGCCTGCAAACCGCCCCAGTGTGAAAGGGCTCTTAGAAATACACAGGAGAAAATGCATATTGACAAGGGGAGTGTAGAGGTGGGCGGGGAGTCTACTGACATCACGACTCCACCCACCGAGCTCCAGACAACAGACACACCCACAGAATCTGCAGTTTTTCGGGTCTCATAACAGACAGAGGGGAGACATTTGACAGGTAAAGATACATGCAGGAGGCATGTATATCCTTATAGATAACCCCTATGGCAGTAGTTTAGAAAGGATGACATTGGGTTTACATCCACTTTAAGATAAAAAGCAATTTGGATACATTTTCTTTCAATGACTTTATACTGCTCTAAGACCGTATCTAGTCATTCAGATTGTTTGGTCGCAAGCATTGACCCAGTTGCTAATTTTAGTCACTTATTTCATGGATCAGCTTTCAAGAATGTCCTAGTCTTGTCCATTTTTGGATGCTGGTCAGCTGTAACTAAGTTACCATGAAATCCAGCTGGAGTTCCGGCTTATAGCCTGTTGTTTCCAAACAATACAGATGTATTAGTTCTGCCATTTTAGGATCCATTTACACTTTCGTCTTCTGGCGTTATACCTTTAAACATGCAGGTTATCTTAAAATGGAATTCCAGTCAAATTCTGACTAAGCCTAAATATAATCCCATCCTCATTCTAAGACTGTTCTATCTACCCTGTAAAACACGGATCTCCAAACTACGGCCCTCCAGCTGCTGCCGAACTACACGTTCCATGAGGCATTGTAAAACTCTGTCATTCCCAGGAATGATGGGAATTGTAATTGTAGTTCCTGAACAACTGGAGGGCCATCATTTGGAGACCCCTGCTGTAAAAGAAAAGATTAATAACCCCTTCCCGCTGAGTGTACGCAGATGTGCGTACTCGGCTTTCGGGGGTTATACCGGGATGATGCCCGCAGCTGCAGGTATCATCCCGGTACTGTTTTTTAGCCGCTTTCCAAGTATAACAACCGATGCGGCTAAAAGCCGCTCGGCTGTTATACCAGAGGAGCGGGAGGGGACCGCCCCTCCCGCCGCCTACCGCCATTCTTACCGGGCCTCCCGATCCACCGGGGGGCCCGATCACCAATCCGCCCCCTCCAGCGGCTACTGGCAGTCTGGAACGAAGCCGTAAGCTATATATACAGTATTCAGAATTTAGACCCCCGATCCCTCCATAAAGAGTACCTGTCACCACCTATTACTGTCACAAGGGATGTTTACATTCCTTGTGACAGCAATAAAAGTGATCAATTTTTTTTTTTTAAACACAATTTATAAATATAAAAATAGATAAGTTTTTTTTTTTTTTTTTTTTTTAAAGCGACCCAGCGAGCTCACGCAGCAAAGAAAACACATACGGAATTCGCACCCGCATATGTGAACGGTGTTCAAATCACACATGTGAGGTATCGCCGCGATCGTCAGAGTGAGAGCAATAATTCTAGCTCTAGACCTCCTCTGTAACTCTAACCTGGTAACCGTAAATGCAATTATAAAGCGTGTCAGGTTTCGTATCTATTTACTCTTCGTAACATCATCTTTCACATTATACCAAAAAATTGGGCTAACTTTGCTGTTTTTTTTTTTTAATTTATTAAAGTGTCCCTTTTCCCAAAAAGTTGCATTTTAAAACACTGCTGCACAAATACCATGTGATAAAATATATTGCAACAATCACAATTTTATTCTCTAGATTCTCTGCTAAAAATATAGATAGATAGATATAGATAGATAATAAATGAGAGAATGTTTGGGGGCTCTAAGTAATTTTCTAGCGAAAAATACGGATTTTAACTTGTAAACACCAAATGCCAAAAATAGGCTTAGTCATGAAAGGGATAAACGTACCTATTCTGAGGCCGTTCAGGTCCAGTCGCATGATCGGGTCCCTGTGCCAGCTTCAGTGTAGAGGAGGGACAGCTGACAATGACTACAGAGCCTTTGCAAAGAGGTCACCCATAGGCTTACTATGGGGCAGCCATTGTCAGCGACAAAGCCAGCATTTGAATCTGATCATGTGACCGGGGCAGCTTCCAAATAGGTACAGTACAGTGCCTTGAAAAATATCCATACCCCTTGAAGTTTTCCACATTTTGTCATGTTACAACTAAAAACTTTAAATATATTTATTGAGATTTTATGTAATAGAACAACACAAAGTGGCACATAATTGTGAAGTAAAAGGAAAATGATAAATGGTTTTAAAATTTTTTTTTTTTACAAATAAATATGTGAAAAGTATGGCGTGCATTTGTATTCAACCCTCTTTACTCTGATATCCCTAACTAAAATCTAGTGGAACCAATTGCCTTCAGAAGTCACCTAATTAGTAATAAGAGTCCACCTGTGTGTAATTTAATCTCAGTATTAATACATTTGTTCTGTGAAGCCCTCAGAGGTTTGTCAGAGAACCTTAGTGAACAAACAGCATCATGAAGGCCAAGGAACACACCACACCAGTCAGGAATAAAGTTGTGGAGAAGTTTAAAGCAGGTTTAGGTTATACAAAAATATCCCAAGCTTTGAACAACATCCCAAGGAGAACTGTTCAATCCATCGTCCGAAAATGGAAAGAGTATGGCACAACTGCAAACCTACCAAGGCATGGTCGTCCACCTAAACTGACAGGCTGGGCGAGGAGAGCATTAATCAGAGAAGCAGCCAAGAGGACCATGGTAACTCTGGAGGAACTTCAGAGATGTCCAGCTCAGGTGGGAGAATCAATATAAAATATGTTGGTGCGCTTATCAAACTCTCCCCATCTGTTGGAGTGGTGCTTGTATATAAATTCCTAAACCATAAAAAATACCCTAATATAACAATCAGTAAAGTGAATAAGTGCAAATAAATGCATCAAAGACCTATAAGGGAACACATATCCCTGGATATATGTTGATGAAAGAAATACAAATAAAAAAACATTTAATAGTGTCTGTTTGTGTTAATCCAGCTGAGGTTAAATGTCTAGTCAGATGCCTTTGATGAACTTGCTTGTATTTCAATTATCACAGATCACAGTTGCATGATGAATTACATTTGTAAGGTGATGATTCACATAAAGATAAAAGAAAAACCATCATTGCGCAGTGTTTTTAAATGCTACAAAAACTGGGCAATCAATGTAATCCACTCACACATTTGCAGTAGCTGAATCGCTTTTGTTACAATGGTCAGACAGCTTCACCGCTCATACAGCTACTGTATCACTGTGTTTGCCAAACACTATGCAATGACTTTACTGACTCCTCATCCCCACGCGTATCATCACATGTCACGTGACTTTCTCAAGGGTAGTAACAAAAGCAATTCAACTACTAAGACCCCCAGGTCCTTTTCCATCCTAGATTCCCCCAGAGGTTCTATATGTGTATAGATGTGTATAGATTGCATTCATATTTTTGCCACCCAAATGCATTATTTTACAATTTTCTACATTGAACCTCATTTGCCAGGTAGTTGCCCACCCCATTAATTTGTTCAGATCTAGGTATAACTAAAATGTATACATGTACAAACAGTGATTAAATAGTCTTTAATTTGTCCTTTGGTTTATATGTAATTATATACATCAATTCCAGCAGTATCGTAAGAGTTGTTAATATTTCCAAAGGTGCATCAACATAAAAAGTGTCCACCTCTGTGATCCAACAGTCAGCATGCAAAAGGTGACTATCCCCTCATCCGATATCCCCTCACCTGGGGGATAATACCAAACAATGGCCTATATGCACTATTTTCCATTCTTGGGCTCTGTTGTGATGTTCCTCTCCTCATGGGTACCTCTCGATCTTGGTTCTCATCTCCACATCACCAAAAGAAAAGGATAAACATAGTGCATATTCTTTTAAAGACAACGTTTTTTATTTCAAATGCATCTATAAAAAAAAAAAAACCCTCACATTTACCTGGTATGTATGTGCACCAGATTGTAAAACACACAAAATCAATATGCTAAATCTAAATAAGAAAAAACAAAAACAAATTTTAAACGCGCCCCGTCTCGCCGAGCTTGCGCGCACAAGCAAACGCATACGTGAGTAGCGCCCGCATATGAAAACGGTGTTCAAACCACACATGTGAGGTATCGCCGCAATCGGTAGAGCAAGAGCAATAATTCTAGCCATAGACCTCCTCTGTAACTCAAAACGTGCACCTTGTAGAATTTTGTAAACGTCACCTATGGAGATTTTTACCTTCACGATTATACTTTCCTGAATAAATGTGGATGGGTCAGATGGTAGACGCACCAACTAGAAGTAAAACATTACTAGATCTACTGATTACCAACAATACAGACCTGATAACAGATGTGGAAATACGGGGCAATTTAGGTAACAGCGATCCCAGGTCAATTAGTTTCAGTATAAATCACACAAATAGGAGACATGAAGGGAACACAAAGACACTGAATTTCAAAAGAGCCAACTTCCCTAAACTACAAACCTTGCTAAAAGGCATAAATTGGGATAAAATATTAGGAACAAAGAATATGGAGGAGAGATGGGTTTGCTTTAAGAGCATATTAAATAAGGGCATTAGCCAATGTATCCCATTGGGTAATAAATTTAAAAGAGCGAACAAACATCCTGGATGGCTTAACTCCAATGTAAAAATGCATATAAAAGCAAAGGAGAAGGCCTTCAAAAAATACAAGGTTGAGGGATCATCCACAGCATTCAGAATTTATAAAGAATGCAATAAGAAATGTAAGGGTGCAATTAGGTTGGCTAAGATAGAACATGAAAGACACATAGCGGAGGAGAGCAAAAAAAATCCCAAGAAATTCTTTAAGTATGTAAACAGTAAAAAAGGGAGGACAGACCATATTGGCCCCATAAAGAATGAGGAAGGACATCTGGTTACAAAGGATGGGGAGATGGCAAAGGTATTGAATTTATTCTTCTCCTCAGTCTTCACGAGTGAATCGGGGGGCTTCAGTAACCAAAACTGCAGTGTTTATCCTCATGACACAACACAGGAAGCACCTACATGGTTAACAGAGGACGGAATTAAAATTAGACTTGAGAAACTTAACATTAAAAAATCACCGGGACCAGATGGCTTGCATCCGAGGGTACTTAGGGAACTCAGTCAGGTGATTGCCAGACCGTTGTTCCTAATTTTTACAGACAGTCTATTGACTGGAATGGTTCCAGCTGATTGGAGAAAAGCCAATGTAGCACCAATATTTAAAAAGGGCCCAAAAAACATCCCTGGGAATTACAGACCAGTTAGCCTAACATCAATAGTATGTAAACTCTTGGAGGGGATGATAAGGGACTAGATACAAGATTTTAGTAATAAGAATGATATCATTAGCAGTAATCAGCATGGATTCATGAAGAATCGTTCTTGCCAAACCAATCTATTAACCTTCTATGAGGAGGTGAGTTGCCATCTAGATAAAGGAAGGCCTGTAGACGTGGTGTATCTGGATTTTGCAAAAGCATTTGACACAGTTCCCCATAAACGTTTACTGTACAAAATAAGGTGCGTTGGCATGGACCATAGGGTGAGTACATGGATTGAAAACTGGCTACAAGGGCGTGTTCAGAGGGTGGTGATAAATGGGGAGTACTCAGAATGGTCAGGGGTGGGTAGTGCGGTTCCCCAGGGTTCTGTGCTGGGACCAATCCTATTTAATTTGTTCATAAACGACCTGGAGGATGGGATAAACAGTTCAATCTCTGTATTTGCAGACGATACTAAGCTAAGCAGGGCAATAACTTCTCCGCAGGATGTGGAAATCTTGCAAAAAGACCTGAACAAATTAATGGGGTGGGCGACTACATGGCAAATGAGGTTCAATGTAGAAAAATGTAAAATAATGCATTTGGGTGGCAAAAATATGAATGCAATCTATACACTGGGGGGAGAACCTCTGGGGGAATCTAGGATGGAAAAGGACCTGGGGGTCCTAGTGGATGATAGGCTCAGCAATGGCATGCAATGCCAAGCTGCTGCTAATAAAGCAAACAGAATATTGGCATGCATTAAAAGGAGGATCAACTGCAGAGATAAAACGATAATTCTCCCGCTCTACAAGACTCTGGTCCGCCCGCACCTGGAGTATGCTGTCCAGTTCTGGGCACCAGTCCTCAGGAGGGACGTACTGGAAATGGAGCGAGTACAAAGAAGGGCAACAAAGCTAATAAAGGGTCTGGAGGATCTTAGTTATGAGGAAAGGTTGCGAGCACTGAACTTATTCTCTCTGGAGAAGAGACGCTTGAGAGGGGATATGATTTCAATTTACAAATACTGTACTGGTGACCCCACAATAGGGATAAAACTTTTTCGCAGAAGAGATTTTAATAAGACTCGTGGCCACTCATTACAATTAGAAGAAAAGAGGTTTAACCTTAAACTACGTAGAGGGTTCTTTACTGTAAGAGCGGCAAGGATGTGGAATTCCCTTCCACAGGCGGTGGTCTCAGCGGGGAGCATTGATAGCTTCAAGAAACTATTAGATAATCACCTGAATGACCGCAATATACAGGGATATGTAATGTAATACTGACACATAATCACACACATAGGTTGGACTTGATGGACTTGTGTCTTTTTTCAACCTCACCTACTATGTAACTATGACAAAATATGAGAAAATTTTAAATAATTAACCCCCCCCATTATATTTCTATCAATGCTGCCAATCACAGTACTGATTGCTGTGTGCTGATAACAGCAGCCACTGAGCCTGTAAAGTGCAATGACAGGCTGACGGCAGCTACAGCTATTCATGACTGTTCACAGTGATCATGGCTGGGAATACTTTGTGAATACACCCTTGGTCCACTTTACTTAATGTCAGGTTTCGTATTCATCTTTGTTGCACCTGGGGAAGAAGCTAGAGGAAGCTTATAGGAAAACTTAGCCAATTTCCTTCAGGTTTTTTTTTTGCTACACAACATTATTAACTATAATGCCGCGTACACACGGTTGGAATTTCAGACAACAAATGTTCAATGTGAGCTTGTTGTCGGAAAATCCGACTGTGTGTATGCTCCATCGGACATTTGCTGTCGGAATTTCTGACAACAAAGGTTTGAGAGCTGGTTCTCAAATTTTCCGACAACAAAACTTGATGTCGGAAATTTCGTGGTGAATTGATTGACGTGAGGTCAGGTACTGTCAGAATCCAGAGGAATAATCTGTGAGCAGGGAGACGCTGGCTGGCAGCGATGATGGCTGGAACTGACCTCTGTAATCCAACAGCATTGTGCCAAGCTGTTTAGGATGTAGTGTGTCTGCCACCGCTGGAGGATGGAGCCTGGGAACCGAGCGAACCCCTTCTAATCCAGACATCATGGTGGTACCATTTCTAATTTTAATATAATACTACAGTTACATACTGTCGCTATATGCTTTTTATTATCTGCTGCAGTTTTGTACCAGTAATGTATAATTTTGGCTCCTACCCATAGAGTGCTGCTTTTTTGTCTTTTGATTGCAGTTGTGCCATACTCTTTCCATTTTCTCTACAACTGTATCCCTGACCTGTCTGGTGTGTTCCTTAACCTTCATGATGCTGTTTGTTCACTGAGGTTCTCTAACAAACCTTTGAGGGCCACACAGAACAGCTGTATTTATACTGAGATTAAATTACATGCAGGTGGACTCTATTTACTAATAGGTGAATTCTGAAGGCAGTTGGTTCCACTAGATTTTAGTTAGGGGTATCCGATTAAAGGGGGGCTAAATACAAATGCATGCCACACTTTTCAGATATTTATTTGTAAAAAATGTTCAAATCATTTATCGTTTTCATATAGTTACATAGTAGGTGAGGTTGAAAAAAGACACAAGTCTATCAAGTCCAACCTATGTGTGTGATTATATGTCAGTATTACATTGTATATCCCTGTATGTTGTGGTCGTTCAGGGTGCTTATCTAATAGTTTTTTGAAACTATTGATGCTCCCCGCTGAGACCACCGCCTGTGAAAGGGAATTCCACATCCTTGCCGCTCTTATGCCCCGTACACGGTCGGATTTTCCGATGGGAAGATGTTCGATGGGGGCATGTGTAGGCTCCATCGGACATTTTCCATCGGAATTCTCATCACACAAAATTTGAGATCTGGATCTCAAATTTTCCGGCAACAAAATCCGTTGTCGTAAATTCCGATCGTGTGTACACAATTCTGACGCACAAAATTCCACGCATGCTAGGAATCGAGCAGAAGAGCCGCACTGGCTATTAAACTTAATTTTTCTCGGCTCATCGTACGTATTGTACGTCACGGCGTTCTTGGCGTTTGGAATTTCCGACAACATTTGTGTGACCGTGTGTATGCAAGACAAGTTTAAGCCAACATCCTTTGGAAAAAAAGCCAGCAGACTCCAACTTTTACAAGTTTAAAGTGGTCAGACCAGTGAAAGATTAATTCAGATAGCTACATGTTCATAAGGCTACATTCACCTGCAAATAGCAGCTGCCAGGGGTGGCCACCGGCAAAAAATTCTAGATTCTTGCCAGGGGCTGTAAATGCTGCCTGCACATACTGTGTGCAGCCAGCAGCAGCTGCCATCAGTGGCTGTCAGATATGTACTTTGTACAAATCAATGGCTGCTCATCCGATCGGTTACATGCGAATAGAACCTTCGACTGACCCTAGACGCAGACAGTGTGTGTCCAGCGTTGGCGTTTCTACAGAGTTCTGCCGCAGCTAATTGGCCAGTTTATATGTGGTCATAGCAGAGAGTGTTGCTGCGTCCAGAGAGGGCATTTAGCTGCCTCTGAATGCAGCAAACCATCTACAGATATGTGCCCGGGTGAATGTAGCCTATCCAGACTTGCACTGCATAACTAAATCTAATGTACAAATTTAATTGGTCTGATTTATGTATAGTCGTTTAGGCCTAATATACACTGGGAGTTTTAAACTAAATGCTTCTTCTAGAGGCTCCTCGCGTTTTTTTTTTTTTTTTTTTAACACCCCTCATTATTAGCCTATGTGCACATGTAGGCATTTAGAAGCAGAAAAGAAACACTGCCAGCGCATTCAGGAGCAGCAGCGATTCGACTGCTTGGGCATTCATACATTTTAACCGCTTGCTGACCGTCTCATGTAGGAGTACGGTGGCAGAGCGTCTCTCCTGTGCTGGATCACATATCTAATACGTGATTCAGCTCTTCCGGTTAGGGGGAAGTCGCAGCACATGCCAGATCAGCAGGTCCCATTCAATGATTGACCGCCAGCACCCGCTGATCGGCAAGGAGGGTGACAGGACAGAGCTCTGTGCATGTAAATACCACAAAGCTCTCTCCTCTCATCGGGGATGTGACATTTTTAGTTTCCCTGCAAAGCAGGGAATAAAAAAACAGCACATCCCTTCATAAAAACATCACACAGTGAATGCACCAAGCACTGTTAGGCCTACAGTTATCCCCTAGTTCGCCCTAGAACCCCCTCCCAGCCAGTGTCATTAGTACAGTGACTGTATATTTTTGTTTATTTTATTGGTGTCACAAAGTGTCAGTGTCACGCAAACCAACTTTCACGCAAACCAATACATATATATGCTTTATTGGGATTTTTTTTACCATAAATATGTAGCAGAAAACATATTGGTCTAAATTTTCTAAAGCAATTTTGATTTTTTTTTTTTTTTTATTGGATATGTTTCATAGCAGAAAGTAAAAAAATATTATCTTTTCAAAATGTTTGGTCTTTTTTCATTTATAGCTCAAAAAATAAAAAAACTCAGTGATGATCAAATACCACCAAAAGTAAGCTTTATTTGTGTGAAAAAAAAATTATATAAATCTCATTTGGGTGCAGTGATGCATGACCACGCAATTGTCAGTTAAAGCTGTGGCAAAAAAGCAAAAAATGGCCTGGTTATGAAGAGGGGTAAATCTTCCAGAGGGCAAGTGGTTAATGGCCAGAATAAATTAATATTCTGGCCAATAAATAAACGCCCAAATGCTTGACCCAGTGCGTGCCTAAATTTACCAAAACGCATTTGCACAAACGCGGCTTTAGGCACATTTTTATTCCTGCTTTTCTGCCAGGAGAAAGGCATTTGGAAGTACTGGGCAAATGCCCAATGTGCACGAGACCTAATGCCGCATACACACAGTCGGACTTTCCGACGGAAATGTTCGATGTGAGCCTGTTGTCAGAAAGTCCAACCGTGTGTATGCTCCTTCGAACATTTGCTGTTGGAATTTCCGGCCACAAATGTTTGAGAGCAGGTTCTCAAATTTTCCGCTAACTTCACTTGTTGTCGTAAAGTCCGATTGTGTGTACACAAGCCCGTCGCACAAAAGCTCACACATGCTCGGAATCAAGCAGAAGGAGCCGCATTGGCTATTGAAACTTCCTTTTTCTCGGCTCGTCGCACGTTCGGGATTTCCGACAACATTTGTGTGACCGTGTGTATGCAAGACAGGTTTGAGCCAACATCCTTGTCAGAATGTCCGATCGTGTGTACACGGCATTATTATTATTATTATTCAGGATTTATATAGCGCCAACAGTTTACGCAGCGCTTTACAATATAAAAGGGAGACAATACAGTTATAATACAATAAAATACAAGAGGATTAAGAGGGCCCTGCTCAGAAGAGCTTACAATCTAATAATTAGACTTACTATTAAAATTATTCTCCATAGAATTTGGTCTTGGATGGTATTTTAGGAATTTTTTACTCCTGACCAGTATATGAGAATTAAATGTTGCTTAGTTTCTGACTTCATAGTCAGATTTGTTCCATTGACTTTAGTACTGTGGTTTGATGAGGTCACATCCCTAGTTCCCCATACAATACATTCAAACACACAATTCTTTCTTGGTTTTGGGTCTGCTGAAAATTCAAAACGACGACTACAAATCTAGGGCTATTTCAGATTTATTTGACAATATGAAAGAGCACATTTTAGCTTGCTTACTGCATTGTTTTCTCAACTTCAGTCTTTGGAATGTTTGGGGATTTCCAAGCCTTGGCGATTGATTGTTTATCTGCCATGAGAACATGAACCAGTTTGAATGGAACTGTAAAGAGACCTGGAGGATTAAAGTGCTCCCTCCAGCAGGCGCGCTCCCGACCCGTGGCTCTGTGTGTCCATTCACACACTGAGCCGCGGCATGACCTCGCCCCCTCCATCTTGTGATTGGCTCACTGGCTGTGTTTATCAAAAGCCAATCAGGAGTATGAGTCCCTGAAGAGCCAAGGCACTCATGGACATTGCTGGATCGAGAGGGGGCTCAGGTAGAGTTGCACGATTCTGGCTAAAATGAGAATCACAATTTTTTTGCTTAGAAGATAGATCACGATTCTCTCACGATTCTCGCAGCGTAACATCATCTTTCACATTAAAACCAAAAAATTGGGCTAACTTTACTGTTTCGTTTTTTTTATTCATTGAGGTGTATTTTTTCCCAAAATTTCATTTGAAAGACCGCTGGGCAAATACAGTGTGACATAAAATATTGCAGCAATTGCCATTTTATTCCCTAGGGTCTCTGCTAAAATATATATAACGTTTGGGGGTTCCAAGTAATTTTCTAGCAAAAAATATTGATTTTAACTCAAGATTTAAACTTCCTGCATTTACACGTTGTTGAAAACTTGGCAGACTGCCCGGATTAGTTATTTACACAGAAGTTCTATCCCTTTGGATCTAAGAAGGAAGCTTAGTTACAATGTTTCAAGTTAAAAGACTTGGCAGAATGCCAGGATGCTTTCTTTTGACAGCTGAGTGAGCAGATAGTCTCTCCACTTGTTTATATGAAAGAATTGGCAATCTCTGCAGGAGAGATCGTCAGGGGAGGTGAATCGAGGTCACGATTTTTTAACGATTAATTGTGCAGCTCTAGGCTCAGGTAAGTATTAGGAGGAATACTGCACACAGAAGGTTTTTTTACCTGCATGCATTGCATGCATGCAGGTAAAAAAAAACTGTGCCTTTACAACCACTTTAACACAGACGAGTGCTACTTTTGGTGTCAGTGGAATCGGTTGTCCCATTAGTTTAGTAAGAAATGAAAAAACGTTAGTCCAGGGTTCGTGGACCCCCAGACATGACCACCAAGTGTGATAAAAGGTTCCTAATTGTCCACATGTGTGAAAACATTGAGGGGAATAACAAGGTACATACATAACTCAAACCAGGACCATATACCATCATGCCATAGTTTCCCATATATGGTTCTATTCATCTTCATCCACAACTGACCCTACCTTGTGGTGCCTTTGTTTCTTTGTTTGAAAGAAGCTGCATGACTGTATTGAAGCATTGTTTCAAAAAATATGATGTTGGGAAGGAACAAAAAGTACACAGTGTAGGGTAGCATTCAGAAATGTTTTTTTCTTTTAACTAAAAGGCATATGTTTTGAACTTTCACTTCCGTGTAATTTTCTGTATACCTTTTATCTTTCCCCTCCTTGGTTCCCTATATCTTTCCATTGCACTAAGGGACAGCACTGACCACATTGGGGAACCTCAGCTGTAATGAACAAAAATATTGTACCTTTATATCAAACTGTAGCTACCAGTCTAGCATCCTCCTATGTATTGAAAGCATTTCAGAAATGAAATGAGTCTAGGCAGCCTATTCCTTTGTTAAAGTGATACTAAGAGCCCTTTCACACTGGGGCGGGGGCGTTGTCGGCGGTATGCGGCCGATAGCGGGGCGGTTTTACCCCCCTGCTAGCGGCCGAGAAAGGGTTAAAACCACCGCAAAGCGCCTCTGCAGAGGCACTTTGCCGGCGGTATAGCCGCGCCGTCCCATTGATTTCAATGGGCAGGAGCGGTATACACTCTGCTCCTTCACCGCTCCAAAGATGCTGCTGGCAGGACTTTTTTTTACCGTCCTGCCAGCGCATCGCTCCAGTGTGAAAGCCCTCGGGGCTTTCACACTGGAATTAAAGCAGCGGCTGTTTCGGGTCGGTTTGCAGGCGCTATTATTAGCGCAATAGCGCCTGCAAACCGCCCCAGTGTGAAAGGACTTCCTTTTTTTTTTTTTTCCTCAAAATAACAAACATGTTATACTTACCTGCTCTGTTCAGTGGTTTTGCACAGAGCAGCCCCAATCGTCCTGTTCTCGTGCCCCCCCACCAACGCTTCTGGCTCCTCCCTCCTGGCAAGCAACTTACTATGGGGGCACCCGAGTAGGGTCTCTTCTGAGCCGCTGCTCTGTGTGTCCATTCACACACGGAGCTCGGCTTGGCTCTGCCCTGCTCTCTCCTGTTGGCTCACTGTCTGTGATTGGCTGTGACCAATGGCTCCTGCTGCTGTCTCAGCCAATGAGGAGGAAGGGCCTCTGCTACTGTGCACATCGCTGGTTCAGAATTAGGCTCAGGTAAGTATTAGGGGGGTTGAGGGGAGGCTGCTGCAAACAGAAGGTTTTTTACCTTCATGCACAGAACTCATGAAGGTAAAAAACCTTAAGCCGCCTTCTTTGAGATATTGACATGGCTTGCTTGACATGTATACATTTTAAGATGTTTGAAGCATCCTAATATTGCCGGTTTAATTTTGCAGGTTTGAAACAACTTGGATTAAAAGACTCCTAGATTATTGCATTCCACCCTGGATCGGAAATTCTGATTTGTACTGTGACTTCAATGGAAAAATCTCTCGGCGATCTAGAGGGCAGCACGACAGCGGAGTCTAGCCGTGACTTGCTACCCGAACCCATACACCGCCCCACGTGGGGCAGTAAAGTTCAGTACATCCTTGCTCAAGTTGGCTTTTCGGTTGGTCTTGGGAATGTTTGGAGATTTCCTTACTTGTGCCATCAAAATGGGGGAGGTGAGTGTTTTTAGCTTTCAAGACTGGGAACGTTGGTCAGTAAGGAGATTTGCAGGTAAAGGGGAGAATATAGTGCCTTTATTATATTTTATGTTTAATAATGAAAAACAAAAGTATTTATTTTATTTTTAGGTAACTATGATATATTTGTAATTGGCTGTTAGCCACTACAAAACACAACAAAATAGGAGGAGCTCTATGCAGGATTCTTTTTGCAACTGCGGTGAAAAAATAGCCGAATAAGTCAGTCAGTAAGCCTAGTCAGTTTACATAGGTTACACAAACTGCAATCATGTACATTTAAAAGGCTACCCATGGCCTGCCTGCAGGATAACCTCCTAAGCGCAACCCAACACGGGCAGGACCAAGACATCCCATATGTGCATTTATGAAGCCCTGCATGCTTTGCAAATGGAGTCTTTGATGCACCCAGCACTAAATGCTTCTATGTTAAACATATATGTACACAGGTAAAGGAGGGGTGTATTGACCACGACAGTATTGTTAGTAACACATCACATGATTCACCCTCGTGGCTAACAGAGGCCGGATCAAGGAAAGACTACATAAGCTTAACACAAATAAATCACCAGAACCTGAGAGTCCTCAAAGAACTTAGTTGGATTATAGCTAGACGATTGTTCCAAATCTTTACAGACAACATACTGACAGGAAATACCAGCGGATTGGAGAAAAGCCAATGTGGTACCAGTATCCAAAAAAGGGCAGCGATATATTCCTGGGAACTACAGGCCGGTCAGCCCTAACATCAATAGTTGGTAAATTATTGAAGGTGATGATAAGAGACTATATCCAAAAATATGCTGATGAAAACAGTATCAGTAGTAGTAATCAGCATGGGTTTATGACAGGGTCGTTCTTGCCAGACCAATCTGTTAATATTCTAGGTGGAAGTGAGCTGCCAGCTAGATAGGGGAAGGCCTGTGGATGTGGTGTATCTGGATTTTGCAAAAGCATTCCATACAGTTCCCCATAAAAGCTTAATCTACAAACTAATGTTTATGGGCATGGACCATAAGGTTTGTTCTTGGATAGAAAACTGGTTAAAGGGGCGTGTCCAAAGGGTAGTAATAAATAACGTGTACTCAGACTGGTCTGGAGTGGTGAGTGGGGTAACTCAAGGTTCTGTCTTGGGATCAATTTTGTTTAATTTATTCATAAATGACATAGAGGAAGGGATACGTAGCTCAATCTCAGTTTTTGCGGACGATACAAAAAATAAGCAGGGCAACAACTTCACAGCAGGATATAGAAATTTTACAGAAAGACCTGAACAACAATAATGGAGTGGGCAACTACATGGCAAATGAGGTTTAATGTGGAGAAATGTAAAATAATGCATTTGGGGGGCTAAGAACATAAACACAAAACGAACCGCTGGGGAAGTCAAGGATGGAGAAAGATCTGGGGGTCCTAGTGGAAGATAGACTGCGCAATAGAATGCAATGTCAAGCTGCAGCTACCAAAGCCGTCAGATTATTAGTATGGATGAAAAGGGAATATACTCCAGAGAAAAAACTATAATTCTGCCATTTTATAAAACTCTGGTTTAGCCACATCTGGAGTATTCCATCCAGTTCTGGTCACCAGTCCACAGAAGGGATGTGCTGGAGCTGGAGAGAGTCCAACGAGGGGCAACTAAATTAATAAGGGGACTGGAGGACCTCAAATACGAGGAGCGACTACAAGCACTAAATTTATTCTCACTGGAGAAAAGACCACTTGAGAGGGGACATGATAGCGATTTACAAATACCTCAATGGTGATTCCAGCATAGGAAAAGAGATATTCAGTCTCAGGGAGTGTAAGAGGACACGGGGCCACACAATGAGGTTGGAGGAGAAACAGTTTGACCTTAAGCAGCGCAGGGGGTTTTTCACTGTCAGGGCGGTAAGAATGTGGAACTCTCTTCCACAAGTGGTGGTGTCAGTGGGGAGTATTGATATTGGATGTGCATCTTAAAGAACACAATATACAGGGATATGGGAAATAATTATTAACACTGACTCGCGTACACCTACACAGGTTGAACTGGATGGACTATTGTCTTTATTCAACCTTACCTACTATGTAACTATATGTACAAAAAAAAAATTAAAACAAGATTGTCCAAAATGCATGATATTCTCTGACCCATCTTGTAGAAATTTAAAAAATTGGACAAACAAAAGTCATCCTCTAGAAAGCTCTGCCTGGGTGTCAAAGTGATTAGAAACCATTACTGATTGGATTATAGAATAGAAATAGAGGAACTATGTGGTTTCTGGACACTTGGTTCTGTGTCCGAAGCTGGGCTTTCTGGAAGGTGTTCTAAGCCTCTCTTCTAGTATCTTAGATGGATTTGCTCTAATTTTATCAGCTATAGAAGCCAGGATTTGACATTTCACCTACAGAGCCAGCTTCAAGCAAAGCTTATTCTACAGTTTTTCCAGTGAGATATAACCTTATTCATTGTATTACAAGGAAAATACTTTTGCTCTCTAATAGTGTTGCGAATTGGCAAACAGTTAGTGAAAACGTCCCTTTGTTTGATTTAGACTAGATTTAGATTGGAGTCAATCAGCCAGGGTGGAAAATTGTTAATCAATTTGCATCGATTAGCAGCACTGAGATGCTTTTGTCATGAATCCATATTTCGATCAATCAGAATTGATTGCATGGTGGAAACAGAGATGCAATTGAAAAGTTATATCTTCCAGCTATGTGTGTGATATATTGATCTGTTGGGTTGTCAACTATAGATTGATTATTTCTATCGGGATAAATCAGGAAAGAAATTAATCATTTATCGAAGCATGTATGTCTACCATTTAGCAATGGATGATTTGTCCACTGGTAATGGGGTTTGTAGGAAGAAAAGACCTTGGGAAATGATAAACAGACAGGGCAGAAGGATATAGGGTATGGGTATTTTTCTTTTTGACTGGTCGTCACTATAAAGAAGAATGCTTGCATCATGTGTAACCTGAGAAATGCGATATCCTGTAGCACATTTTCTGACTTCCTTTAGATAGCCAAGTATGGGAAAATCATTTTAACATTTTATCAATATGATAACACAAAGGTGCAGGAACAGAATGTTCTTGAACATGTTACATGCCTGTGGATAGTCACCTCCCAGCAACACTACCTTCAACCAATCATAGCAGACCTACCGAGACACACCCTATTTCACCATCTGCTGGAGAAAAAAAACATACTCAACCTTGCTGTCAATTATTGTCCCACTTGTTGAGCACAGTACATTATTCTCTACCATGTTCTAGGTTTTCTACCTATCTGTATTTTAAAATAAAGCAGACTAACCATAAGGATCTTCCTTGGGGTAACTAAAATCTAAGGATGAAAACTGTGGCAGTATGTTGCAATGATGATGGGGTGTTTAAGGAGGTGGTCAGGCACAGTACATTGGGTCTATGCTGTGGGAGTCAGCACAGTAAAACAAAGTGAGACGCTCTCTCGTCACAGAGTTTGTTTAACAGTGGATCTGCCCTGTGAGGAGGGACAGAGCAGAGAGAGCCGCTGCTTGTGTGCACATCGCTGGATCGAGATACGGCTCATGTAAGTATAATGGGGACTTTGGTGGGTGGGGGGGAGCTGGATGTGGAAGTTTTTTTTTTTACCTACATGCGTGGAATGCTGAAGGTAAAGAAAACTTCAGCCTTTAGAACCACTTTCAATCATCGTCCACAGCTGAGCATAGGAGAAAGAATGACATAAGGATGGTGATCATCCTTCTCCTGGGGTTGGTTCTCCCTCGCAAAGAGATGAACCACCCTCGGTAAAATATTAACGTCACTGATTCGTCTTTTTATGGGAAGAGTAAGGAAAAAAAGACCAGGAGAGGGAAATTAAGGGAAGGGGGGACAACCCAGCATACCATTTTCTGCATGCCAGTAAGCGTCAGGCATCCAGGGGATTAATTCCAGAGATAAAATGATCATTCTCCCGCTCTACAAGACTCTGGTTTGGCCGCACCTAGAGTATGCTGTCCAGTTCTGGGCACCAGTCCTCAGGAAGGATGTAATGGAAATGGAGCGAGTACAAAGAAGGGCAACAAAGCTAATAAAGGGTCTGGAGGATATTAGTTATGAGGAAAGGTTGTGAGCACTGAACTTATTCTCTCTTGAGAAGAGACACTTGAGAGGGGATATGATTTCAATATACAAATACCATACTGGTGACCCCACAATAGGAATAAAACTTTTTTGTGGAAGGGAGTTTAACACGACTTGTGGCCACTCATTAAAATTTAGAAGAAAAGAGGTTTAACCTTAAACTACGTGAGGGTTCTTTACTGTAAGAGCGGCAAGGATGTGGAATTCCCTTCCACAGGCGGTGGTGTCAGTGGGGACCATCGATAGTTTCAAGAAACTATTAGATAAGCACCTGAACGACCACAACATACAGGGATATACAAGGTAATACTGACACATAATCACACACATAGGTTGGACTTGTGTCTTTTTTCGATCTCACCTACTATGTAACTATCAAGATTGGTTTTAACTGTCTACGAGATCCTGGGCTTTTATTTATTTACTACAGGTACTTGTTTAGCACCATCAATTTATAATATCCTTATACTCATTAGTTGACTGATATTCAAGCCAACAGGCCCAAATTTTTGTAAATGGGACAAATGTTCTTGAGACGTGATCTAGCTCCTCCATTTCTGCAACCCTATTCAGCTGCCTGAACCAGTCTTTTGGGAAGGGAATACGGGGTTCTTTCCAAAACACCGGTTTACAAGTGCTTGCAAAATGCTGGTGTATGTACCTGAACATTTCCTCATATTTGCTTCCTGCAGTCCCATGTACAGCAGGACAGAGGAAGGATCTTCCTTTTTTTTTTTTTTTTTTTTTTTACAAATTGGTGAGCCAGTGACCTTGAACAAGTATGCAGGTCAGGTGTCCTAACACGTCACTAGATCTATGCTGGGTTTGGGTGGGTGACTTACTGAGAGAAGGAAGGATAAGGATCATCGCAGTGGTGGTTCCCATATTTCTATGCCAGAAGAGTTCTTTAAAGCTTTGTGGTAATGCTTCATACAATTTACTTGACTTATTGTGCTCAGTCTAATATTGGATGATTCATTTTGTATTAAGTAAACTTACAACTACGCACTCCCTTATTGATTTAGCCTATCTATACCTCTCTGTAGAGCTTTCACATTTACAACAGGCAGTTCTGTGTGCTCTCTCTCTACGTCAGTACGGGGAAATACGATGGTGTGTTTGTACACTCAACCTGACTTTGAGTTTAAAGAATTTAAACTCACATGACCAATAAAACATGGCAATCTTTATAAAGTGGGTATAAATCACATGATGTCCACGTGCTTTTGTTTAATTTTAAACTCCTTTCTGATAACAAATTGTATTTTTCAATATTGGAACCAAAGACTTTTAAGGAGACCTCCACCAGAAACTTTGAAAGGGTGGATTCCATCAAAAATGATATTCCAGATGGACACCATTGGATGGACAATAGATCAGATGGACACCATTCAGATTGATAAATCTTTGTTTCTTCTATTGCTTTGGGATTCTGTTGGGAAAGTTGACCTCCAGCCCACTGCTAAACCCATTTCCAGAGATTCACACACCTATGGCTGGACTGTAGGGATATTCATTTCTTTATCATTCTGGAATATCCATCAGAGGGAATTCAATGCCCTCGTATGAAAAATATATATATTCCAACATAAATACTTTAAAATGAAAAAGCAGCTGTTAATTCATTCCACCCAGTCCGAATAAATCAATTCGAAGGAATGTAAAAATATGATTTAGTAAACGAAATACCTTCTAATTATTAAAACATTGTACCTGAGCTCCGGCCATGTGACTTTGGCTAGTCTGAGATGGTGTCATCAGTCTGCTGCAGGCAGAAGGAAACATTTACTAAGTCTCTCTTCCACCATTGTTTAAAGTGGTATTAAACCTAAAACCACAAATGTAATATATGGATACTTGCCAACCATTAGATGTGGTGGTTGCATTTGTTTTCTTTTTTAGGCTTTTTTTTCCCTCTGTTATCACCTGGTGATCTGGCCAGTAACACACCGTATGTATTAGACTGCCCTCATTCTGGATGAAGGAACACAGAGGGCACATTTGGATAGCAGCATTGTCAGTTTGACATGAGGGGAGTGTTTGATGTACTAGCAGATTTAGATACACTAACAAACTAAAGCCAAAATACAGCTCATGCTTTACAAGCAGTTACAGCAAACAGTTTTGCTCCTTTTGGGATAAAGGTTTTACATAAAAGATGACCATTGTGAGCGCCCCTGCTAGTGTTAAATGGTTTGTCTCTTCAGTGTAACTCATACATTTGTCGTGAGAGCTTGTTCTGTTGGAAAACAAAAGACTTACTGGCTTCATCACCAAGTGAAAATAGAAGAAAGAAAACATAAAACCAAAACGAATCCAGCTATCACATCTAAGAATTAGTAAATTGAGATTTTATTAAATGTTTGCTTTTGATTTTTTTTTATACCCATTTTAAACTGCAATATTGTAATATTCTAAAAGGCACAAGAAGCTGATGTGTCTCAGACATTTGTAAACAGAAGCTACACCAGCCAGCATCCCAGTCCGCGAAGTAGATGCTGACCCTGGAGCAAAGACTTTTTCCTTCTGGAGAGATAAGCAGATGAAGGCATTGTCAGGGGCATTAAAGTGTTACTAAACCCACAACAGTAAAATCAGTGTTTATATGCAGTAAAGCATGCTTGTTATACTCACTGTGGAACCTAAGGGGTTAATCCTCTGCATTGTGCAAAAAGGCTGTTTTAATCCTGTATGCACAGATCCTCCCTTCCTTCCTCTGACTCCAATCATTTCCTGATAACACAGAGTCTGTGGAGTCAGGCTGCACATGCTCAGTGCTTGGCTGGACACTGATAGAAGTCACAAGACTGCTATATACTGCTACTGAGAAAAGGTATTTAGCAGTTTATATTTACTAAAATTGCATTTCCATGTTCTGTGTACTGTGGGAAACTAACAAAAGAATACAATGCATTACATCATCGCGCCAAGTTCTATTCTATCTTAGGAGAATTTCTTTTAGCTCTAGTAAAGGGGAAACAAGAGGGGGTGCCAGACTAAGTGCAGCGGTTGAAAATATCTGGATTTATTAAAAACATGTTGGCAAATCGCATTTAGTGAAAAAGCAACAAGCATGTAGGTAAACTCTGCAGCTTGACTCATCAGTTCCTCGTGGTGGACATACCAGTGTCCATTTGCAGAATGGTGTAATAGCCTGGGCCAGGACTGTAGGAAGCAGCTGACCATGATGGAAATCAGCGTGGCACGCAAATGGCATTGAGACGGAACTGACACCATACCGCCCACCATCCACCGCGTCGCATTCCTCCGCTGATGTTCGTTCCAGCTCAACACAATTTGCATTCTACGCTGGTTTCCATCACGGTCGGCCGCTTCCTACAATCCCGGCCCAGGCTATTATACCATTCTGTGATGGGATACTGATATGTCCACCACAGGGAACCTCTGAGTCAAGCTGTGGAGTTTACCTACATTCTTGTTACCTTTCCACCAAATGTAAGTCGCCAACTTGTTGTTTTTAATTAATCCAGATACAGTATTTTCAACCGCTGCACTTAGTCTGGTGCCCTCTTGTTTCTCCTTGGCTTTTGCAGAGTTAGCTTCACTTCAAAGGGTGCTGCTGCAGGTGCTGTGTTTTATCATCCACTCACCGTCTACTTGTTGTGTCCCACACATGGACTTTTGTGAACTTTTTAACAGTGACTTTCAGTTTTAAATAGTTCTTCAGCGCCATTTTTTATTATGCTATTCATAACTACTAGTAACCTATTCATTTTCAATATGAGACTAGCAACAAAAATGGACGATCATTCGTCCGATGGTCTCATCGTATGTACAAGGTTTTACACTTGCATATTACAGTTTAATTGTACAACCTCCTATAAATATACCAACAACTATATAACACAATGGCCTGTCTGGATACAAATTGATTGGATAGTTTCAGTCGGTCATTTGGTACATTTAAGGTAAATATAAAAGAGATTTACAAAGATTGTAACATAAGATAGTAAGATAGTGAACACATTAACTAACATGAATGTATATATAGCATAAGACCTATATCTATATATCTAATCCCAAGAACAAAGTAATACATTGCAGCCTACCAGTCTTTAAATGTGGATGCATTAGTTTTCTATTTATAGGCTTCATTTACTTTATGGTCACCTGTTGATCCTCAATATCAGTTCTATCAGTAACACACTTCCTGTCCTAGGGTGACAATGTTCACCTACTAGAAAAATAAAAGTATAATGATGATTTCATCTGGGAAAATCTGTGACTCCATAATAATTTTAAAGCGTACCCCCCAAATGCATGATCCTTCCTCTCCACCCCTCCTTTGGTCCTCTGCACAAATAGCGCTTCTATTTATTTATTTTTTTTTTTTTTTAGTAAATTGTCTGGCCCCACCCCTTCTTGCTTGCATGTCTTTTGCCTAGTTGAATAACATGCACTGTCCTGGCTTTGCCTCCTGGGATATGCACGTCACATATCCTAGAAAAGCAAAGCCTTTCATTCAGTAAAAGAGGATGGGGCGGGCATAGCGGCATTTCATTAGGAGGTGCTCTGGCTGAACCCAGAACTGCCGGCAGCCTCTTGATGACATCACACCAAAACATGGCAGTATGGGACCAAGCGCTGCCAGTAGAGAAGAGGGTCTCAGCTGGACACCGCTGAATCCGCTTGGTGGGGGAGTATCTGAAATGTGCAGAACTCACCACTAGGTAAGTAGCGTTTAAAAAAAAAAAAAAAAATGAGGTGGAGTGAAAATCCGCTTTCATTTGTTTAAATATTTTAATGTGGATCTGTTTGACCAGCTCATCACTACTAGACAACCTTCTTCAAACCTTTCTGTGTGTCTATGGCCCTCTAGTGGCTAACAGGTTACATGCGTATGTATCACTGTCACTGCTCTTCTTTTCAGAAAAAAATTTTCAGTATGTTGTTAAATTCTTTAGCTTCTGTTTTGCTATTTTTCTAAGTGGTAGAAATATGATTAAGATGATATCTGTATTGTTTGGCAGGTGCCTTCCTGTTACTGTACTTTCTGCTGCTACTTGTCATCGGCATTCCGCTTTTCTTCTTGGAGCTAGCAGCTGGGCAAAGCATACGCCAGGGGAGCATCGGTGTTTGGAAGCATATCAGCCCTCGGCTAGCTGGAATTGGGTTTGCCAGCTGTATAGTAAGTACATGCCAAGTTTATTGTTATGGTAAATATTACATTATGATATAATCTCTTGTGGTGATGTACAAACTAAGGGCAATTTCACACAGGTGGCAAAGAGGAGGTGAAAAAAGGCAGTTCTTATTTTTACCGCCCCCACCTGCCCACCTAAAACGGAAAAAAGACAGGGTGGGAAACATGGCACTTTGCAGCCATAAAAAATTTAACTTGGCTTGCAAAGTTTGACAGGTTGTGCCACCCGTCAAACTGGCCCATTGAGGTCAACAGGAACGAGACGTGACCACTAGCTAAATGCTTGTCTCATGGTTGTGGTGCGGTATTTCAATACAAAATAACACAGCGCAAAAAAATATATATTTTTTTTTTCTTGGTGCCTTGCTATTTAGACCTGTTCTTGGGGTTATTTAGGGAGCTGATTCAGAAAATTGCATTGGTTAGAGTGCATCAGCTCTAGTTTCTTAGATATGGTTGAATGTATATAATTTTTTAGTACATTTTTGAAAAGATCTTGCTGATCAGCCGGTTCTTCTGTTACCTAGTTTGTATTTTTGAGTACAGGTTAGCAGATATAGTAAGAGTGTTTACGTATTTCCAACTGTAATCCTACATTGGAAACATTGGATTCTAAATAGTACGTTATTGACTGTATTATAGTTATGATTTTATAGGAGGTGTGTGAATCTTGCCACACATATTATAAAATTTTTGCAGATCAAGCGTTTTTTATGCGTTTCTTTCATGTTACAAGGAGATTAAAGCGTTTGTATACCTTTTTTTTTTTTTTTAAACTTTTACCTACAGGTAAGCCTATAATAAGGCTTACCTGTAGGTAAAAAAAATATCTCCTAAACCTGTATGGTTTAGGAGATATTCCCCTCGCAATGAGCTGCTGAGTGCAGTGGCGCATGCGCACAGGGGATTCCCGGCTGAAAGCCCGGCAGCCGCCAGACTTTGCTGGAAAAAAAGTCTCCTGCGCGCATGCGCGGGAGTGACGACATCACGGCTCCGGCCACTCTCAGTGCCGGAGCCGCGATACCCGGAAGGCACGCCGAGGAGAAATGTCGGCTCCCTTGGCGTGGACTGGGTGAGATGCCGATGCCTCGTTCTAAGGTAAGTATCTCATAATGAGCTAGTATGTGGTGCATACTAGCTCATTATGCCTTTTCCCTTACAGGTGTAGGGAAAAAAAAAAAGGTCAGCGAGTTTAATACCGCTTTAAATAAAACACTACATTAAAATATCCTGATTTTTAACAGGGCAACCAGAGTGAAGAGTGACGGGGAAGAATTGGTGCCAACTTCGGAATAAGTGGGTCAGATATGCCCAGGAACAGCTCTAACATTTGAGGCACCAAAATGTGTGTTGGCCTGTGTAACCATTAGGATTTAAAAAAAAAAAGCCACACAAACCCATCTTCAGGAAATGACAGTATCAGCTCCTGAATACCTGGCAGCTACTGCTTTGCTGCCTTCTGAAAAGTGATCCACGGTGGATTGCTTTCGATATGGTGGTGGAGCAGCAGCTGCCAGGCATTCAGGAGGCAGTATTGCACCTTTGAAGCTTGGACGTGTGACTCAAAAAATGCACTACAAATGCACTGTATGTATAATGTGAGTTAGGGACCTTAGACTGCATGTAAAATATACAGTGCACCCAGAAAGTATTTACAGCGCTTCACTTTTTCCACATTTTGTTACAGCCTTATTCCAAAATGGATTAAATAATTTTCTTGGAAATTCTACAAACAGTACCCCATAATGACAACATGAAAGAAGTTTGTTTGAAATCTTTGCAAATTTATTAAAAATAAAAAATTAAAAAATCACGTACCGTACATAACTTACATAGTAGGTAAGGCTGAATAAAGACAATAGTCCATCCAGTTCAGCCTGTGTAGGTGGACATGTATCATAATCATTTCCCATATCCCTGTATGTTTTGTTCTTTAACCACTTACGGACCACCCGCCTGCTGTCTCTAAATGTGTAACCTGTAGAAATTTTTAAACGTCGTCTATGGAGATTTTTAAAGTGGATGTAAACCCGAAATTTTTTTTTTTTATCATACTGTAGAGAATAAGATTTCCTATCATTTGAGCCCAGTCTTGCCACACAGAGTTAATCCATCTCTGAGCAATCCTCTTTTATTGTTCAGTGAGATAAATCTTGACAAACTGAGAAAAACTTTGTCAAATCCTTCCCCTTGCTGTGAGTGACAGGTGATTTACATATCTCGTGCACTAGCCTAAGACACATGCATTATTTTTTAATTCCCTCCCCCACTCCTTTCTTCAGCAGCTCTGCAAGGATTGGCTGTTCCACACCTCAGCATGATTTGGCATGCTGAAGTCATGTGGTTACTTTCCTGTCTTTTCACAGGATGTTAGAGATCATAGCAGAAGTTCAGTGTTAGAAATACCCAGGAGAAATGCATATTGACAAGGGGAGTGTAGAGGTGGGCGGGGAGTCTACTGACATCACGACTCCACCCATCGAGCTCCAGACAACAGACCCACCCACAGAATCTGCAGTTTTTAGGATCTAATAACAGACAGGGGGGAGACATTTGACAGGTAAAGATACATGCAGGAGGCATGTATATCCTTATAGATAACCCCTATGGCAGTAGTTTAGAAAGGATGACATTGGGTTTACATCCACTTTAAGGGTAAAATTTTGTCGCCATTCCACGCGCGGGCGCAATTTTGAAGCGTGACATGTTTGTTATCAATTTACTCGGCATAACTTTACTGTTGTCTTTTAAGTAAAAAAAAAGTGCGCTTGTAAGACCGCTGCGCAAATACGGTGTGACATAAAGTATTGCAACAACCACCATTTTATTCTCTAGGATGTTAGAAAAAAATATATATATATAATGCTTGGGGGTTCTAAGTAATTTTCTAGCAAAAGAAAAATTATTTTAACTTGTAAACAACAAATCTCAAA
The DNA here is from genome assembly GCF_042186555.1 of Aquarana catesbeiana. Classification (NCBI taxonomy): domain Eukaryota; kingdom Metazoa; phylum Chordata; class Amphibia; order Anura; family Ranidae; genus Aquarana; species Aquarana catesbeiana. Next base: position 57,444,773 of record NC_133333.1, on the reverse strand, counting down.
AAGAGACTCGGTCCTTAAAGGGGTTGTAAACCCTTGTGTGAAAAACCCCCTGCGCAGTTTAAGGTTAAACCGCTTCTCCTCCAATCTTATAGTGTGTCCTCTTACACTCCTTAAGACTGAATAGTTTTTTTTTCCTATGCTGGGATCGCCACTGAGGTATTTGTAAATCGCTATCATATCTCCTCTCAAGCGTCGTTTCTCCAGCGAGAATAGATTCAGTCAGTGCTGGGACAAGGTCCTCTAGCGCCCAGGGCGAACATACCAGATCGCGCCCGCCCCCCCCCCACCCCCGAGTTGAGCATGACCGATTGTCTTCTGTCTGGTCTGATAACCACACGTGATCATTATACCTACCTATAGAGAGAGTGCCATTCAGTTCAATCTTTGTTTCATCAGACCAGAGAATTTTGTTTCTCATGGTCTGAGAGTCCTTCAGGTGCCTTTTTGCAAACTCCAGGCTGGCTGTAATGGGCCTTTTACTGAGGAGTGGCTTCCGATGACCACTCTACCGTACAGGCCTGATTTGGTGGAGTGCTGGAGGGATGGTTGTTTTTCTGGAAGGTTCTCCTCTCTCCATGGAGAAATGCTGGAGCTCTGTCAGAGAGACCATTAGGTTCTTGGTCACCTCCGTGACTAAGGCCCTTCTCCCCGATTGCTCAGTGTGGCCGGGCGGCCCATACTAGAAACAGTCCTGGTGGTTCCAAACTTCTTCCATTTACAGATGATGGAGGCCACTGTGCTCTTTGGGACCTTCAATGCTGCAGACATTTTTCTGTACCCTTCCCCAGATCTGTGCCTCGATACAATCCTGTCTCGGAGGTCTACAGACAATTCCTTGGACTTCAAATCTTGGCTTGTGCTTGACAGTTGGCTTGCAGGACATATTTTTTATATAGTGTATATGTAAATTTCATCCAGTTATGTCAGTTCTGTAGCCACTGTTATAATTATATAATGCAGAGTATTTATATTGAATAGATAACATATCCGTCTTCTGTTTGCAGGTCTGTACATTTGTGGCCCTGTATTACAATGTTATTATTGGATGGAGCCTTTTTTATATGTTTAATTCCTTCCAGTATCCTTTACCATGGCAGAACTGCCCAAACCTGGCCAATCAGACAGAAGAAGGTTAGTACTAATATAGACCAAGATGATTTTTATGGTAATATTTCTCTTTTGTAGGATTTTGCTTACTACCTGTTGCGTTCAGCTTCTTTCAAAGACAAAATGCTTGTTAATGGATGGAAATATGACCTCAATATTAAGTATTTGTTCTGTCAGTGGTTTTGGTTCATCCGAGACGGTTTCAGTTTTTATGCAATGTTTGTGTCCTAACTTTTGCAATAAGAACCAAAATAACAGATCTGTAGAATAATAATATGCTTTTACTAAGCATAAATGGTATGTACTTGCAAATTACAGTTACAGGAAAAAGCTCTACGATACATATAGAGAGATACAAATAGGCAGAGGGGTACAATCTGCAAACACACTGGGGTTGATTTACTAAAACTGGAGAGTACAAAATCTGATGCAGATGTACATTGTAGCCAATCGGCTTCTAAATTCAGCTTGTTCAAGTAAGCTTTGACAAAAAAAACTTGGAAGCTGATTGATTTCTATGCAGAGCTGCACAAGGTTTTGCACTCTCCAGTTTTAGAAAATCAGCCCCACTGTGTTTATCTATTCCTAGCAATTCTACATTGACAATATTGTGTAACAATAGGAATACATACTCTAAGGGCTCATTTACACTTGCTTTGACTTTAACACAAACTAAAGCGCCTACCTCTTCAACATGCTTTATTATTGAAGCTTGCCCTGTGTGCTGATATCTCATACCTGCAATACCTCCAAAACTAAGCTAAAGCTGAATTAAAGCCTCTCAAAAGCTACAGGTGCTTCAAGCGAGCTTTGTCATAGACTTCTATGGAGGCCTTAAAGATGCTTTGAAGCACCACTTAGGGCTTGTTTACACATGCTTCAAAGCAGGGCTTCAGACATACTTTTTTTTAACTGCTTCAGCCCCGGAAGATTTTACCCCCTTCCTGACCAGAGCACTTTTTGCGATTCGGCACTGCGCCGCTTTAACTGACAATTGCGCGGTCATGTGACGTTGCACCCAAACAAAATTGACTTCCTTTTTTCCCACAAATAGAGTTTTCTTTTGGTGGTATTTGATCACCTCTGCGATTTTTTTATTTTTTGCGCTATAAACACAAAAAGAGCGACAATTTTGAAAAAAAAAAAAATATTTTTTTTACTTTTTGCTATAATAAATATCCCCCAAAAATATCTAAAAAAAAAAAAAACCTCATTTTTTTCCTAAGTTTAGGCTGATATGTATTCTTCAACATATTTTTGGTAAAAAAAAATCGCAGTAAGCATATATTGATTGGTTTGCGCAAAAGTTATAGCGTCTACAAAATAGGGGATAGTTTTATGGCATTTTTATTATTCATTTTTTTTTTTTTATTAGTAATGGCGGCGATCTTTTTTTATCGTGACTGTGACATTATGGCGGACACATCGGACACTTTTGACACTATTTTGGGACCATTGTCATTTATACAGCGATCAGTGCTATAAAAATTACACTGGCAGGGAAGGGGTTAAACACTAGGGGGCGATGAAGGGGTTAAGTGTGTCCTAGGGAGTGATTCTAAATGTGGGGGGATGGGCTTCGACTTGCATGACAGCGATCACTGCTCCCGATGACAGGGAGCAGTGATCTCTGTCATGTCACAAGGCAGAACGGGGAAATGCCTTGTTTACATAGGCACTTCCCCGTTCTGCGGCTCCATGACACGATCGCTGGGAGACCGGTGGACATCAAGTCCACGGCTCCCGTGGGCACGGTCACGCTGTACGTGGCGGGCGCCTGCTAACCCCGCCTATTAAAGGGGACGTACAGGTATGCCCATTTGCCCACCGCTGCCATTGTGCGGACGTATATCGGCGAGCAGCGGTCTGCAGGTGGTTAAAGTGCTCTCTTAACGCCAGTCAAAGTTCCTGTCAATAAATAAAATGGTTAGCTTACACTCCTGTTTACACCTTGCATTTGCTTTGCTTTAAAAATGATACCCCATGTCGCTTTAGTGGTGCCTCAAAGCGTCTTCAAAGCTTCCATACGAGGTCTATGACAAAGCTCACTTGAAGCACCTGCAGCTTTTGGGAGGCATAAATTCAGCTTTAGCTATGCATTGTCTTGGAGAAATTGCAGGTATGAGATCTCCCCCCCCCACACCCCCCCCCCCCACACACACACACACACACACACACACACACACACACACACACACACACACACACACACACACACGGCATCTGCCAAGCTTCAACAAAGCTTCAAAAAAGCATCACTGAAGCTTTATCGAAGCACCACCAAAGCATCAAACACACATCATAAAAGCATTATGAAGCGGTAGGCGCTTTAATGTGTGTGGAAGCTGAATGCAAGTGTAAATGAGCTCTAAAGCGACATGGGGTATCATTTTTGAAGTGGAGACAAGGCAAAGCAAAAGCAAGGTATCCTAGCTAATAAAGGGTCTGGAGGATCTTAGTTATGAGGAAAGGTTGCGAGCACTGAACTTATTCTCTCTGGAGAAGAAACGCTTGAGAGGGGATATGATTTCAATTTACAAATACTGTACTGGTGACCCCACAATAGGGATAAAACTTTTTCGCAGAAGAGAGTTTAATAAGACTCGTGGCCACTCATTACAATTAGAAGAAAAGAGGTTTAACCTTAAACTACGTAGAGGGTTCTTTACTGTAAGAGCGGCAAGGATGTGGAATTCCCTTCCACAGGCGGTGGTCTCAGCGGGGAGCATTGATAGCTTCAAGAAACTATTAGATAATCACCTGAATGACCGCAACATACAGGGATATGTAAGGTAATACTGACACATAATCACACACATAGGTTGGACTTGATGGACTTGTGTCTTTTTTCAACCTCGCCTACTATGTAACTATGTAACTAAGGTGTAAATAGGTCTGTAAGCTAACCATTTTATTTAGTGACAGTGGATTTGACTGGCGTTCAGAGAGCTTTGAAAACACGCGTCTGAAGCAATGTTTTGAAGCAAGTGTAAATAAGCCCTAAAGGTACTTGGCTTCCTTTTAGATCTGGTCCATGATTCCCTTAGTGAACAGAACTCTGGAGATTAGGCGATCACAGGAATGGGATGTTGATCTTGGCTCAGGATGTTAGGATGGCGATAGAATATGCAACTTTGGTTGAAGGAAAGAAAATTTCCCTAATTAGGACAGTTAGTGTTGATGTGGGAATCAATCCCACTACGATATTGTTTTCTGACAGTGAGAGGTTCCCTGCCCTCAGAAAACAATGATCACTGCTGGCAGCTATAGCCACCAGCAGTATTCATATGAAAAAACCTGAACGGCTGATTAATTATTCGACTTCAGCACAACTGGCCTGCCCATAGATGGATCAAAATTCAGCCAGTTCTATGGCTGGCTTTAGTCTCATGTAGGCGTTTGTTGCTCCTCCTACTTGATGCTTAACAGCAATCTGTGTGAGATACATTTGTACCTGAAAACTCAAGATGGCAGCACAGTACTAGAGGTCGACCGATATATCGGCCGGCCGATATATCGCCGATATTTGGCTTTTTTTACTTAATCGGCATCTGCTGATTGTGCTGATAAAAAAAGCCAATTCAGCGGGACTTGCAAATGACTTCTGTAATAGAAGTCAATTGCAAGTTGTCTGAAGTTTTCTTCTCTCCTCCTCTGGGCAGCCTGCCAAGTCTGATAAGATACATTGTATCTCTTTCAGGTTCTTTTAGCAATAGACTGAACTCCGTGGAGAAGTTTTCAGTTTAACCATTTAAAGACTAAATCTTTTCTGACACTTGTTGCTTACAAGTAAAAATCCTGTATTTTCTGCTAGAAAATCACTTAGAACCCCCAAACATTATATATATTTTTTTTAGCAGAGACCCTAGGGAATAAAATAACGGTTGTTGCAATATTTTATGTCACACGGTATTTGCGCAGCGGTCTTTCAAACGCAATTTTTAAAAAAAAAAATACACTAATGTAATTAAAAAAAAAAAAGCAGTAAAGTTAGCCCATTTTTTTTCGTCCAAAAGTTTTGATTCCTGTTTTTGTGTATTTAGTATTTAAGATATAGTTATTTTTTTTTTAATCTAAATTCTACATACAAGTGAACTGATTGGAGGTTTGTTTTGTTTAATTAATGTTTAAATATAAAAAAATTTCTGTATCACTTATTACTTAAGGCTGCTTTCACACTGGAGCGGGCATGCGTTGACGGTAAAACGCTGTTAATTTTAGCGGCGCTTTACCGTCATTTTAGCGGCGCTATTCTGCTGCTAGCAGAGCACTTATAACCCAGCTAGCGGCCGAAGAAGGGGTTAAATGCGCCCCTGAAGCGCTGCTGCCGAAACGCTTTGCAGGCGCTTCGGCAGCGGTGCGCATTCATTTCAATGGGCAGGAGTGGTGGAGGAGCGGTTATACACCGCTCCAAAGATGCTGCTTGCAGGACTTTTTTTTAACATCCTGCCAGCGCATCGCCTCAGTGTGAAAGCACTCGAGCTTTCACACAGACTGCAGGGGAGCCGTTTTACAGGCGCTATTTTTAGCCCAAAAGCGCCTGAAAAACACCCCAGTGTGAAAGGGGTCTAACTGTTAGATTTTATGAGATGAAGGGTAAAAAAAAAAAATCGGCCTAATATATCGGCCCAAAAAAATCGGCATCATATATCGGCCCAAAAAAATCGGCATCATATATCGGCCATCGGCCACCGCGATTTCTAAATATCGGCTTTGGCATCGGCCAGAGAAAAACCCATATCGGTCAACCTCTACACAGTACTATAAATGCCCTAAGCCATCTAGTTCTGTCTGGGTGAATCTGTTGTCATTTATTATAAGCATAGATATAGACCAGCCTTTCTCAACTTTTTTACCCTAGGGAAATAATTGTCAGGTCTTGGAAAACTCCTGCTTAAACCAATTTACCAGGGGCCAGTGTGGAAGATATCCTCTTTACGTTTTTACGTTGTAGCAATGCCACCCCTATTGATAAATAAAATGTCCATTGGTATCATGCCTTTGACGTTACCAAGTAGCGATGGCTCTTTTTTTTTTTTTTTTTTTTTAAATCAGATCTTTTTTTTATTTTTATATGCAAACAACGTTAAAACAATAAAAACAGGTTATTCAATCACATTAAAAAGAAACAAAAGTGTGGCGCTATATATCACATCCACAGCTGTGTGTATTACAATAAAGACATATAGAAATAGTGAATACTACCAAAAAATGTATGATCATAAAATGGATAGTGTCAAATACTTAATCAGTGTTGATCACATATAAAGTAAATACACAATAATGCTTATTCATCAGATGTGCCAGTGATTAGTAGAAACCCGTGCTGGTTCCATGAGCCAGACACCAAACAAAAAACATAAAACTTTAAAAGGCCATAAAAAATGTGTAGAAAAATAGTGAAGAAAACATCAACAGAGTTCAAATGGGGTGATGCGTGGCCAAATGGTATTCACAGAATTTTAGTTGCACCAAATCTGGCGAGTGGGCAGAAGGGAAACCACAAGTGTGCATAGATTGTACATCAGTGCCGGGCCAACACCAGGAGTAGAGGAGGCTTACCGGAAAAAATTGACCTGAAATGGCGTACGCCAGACAAGTCAAAAAAGCATAATAACCACTGGTTCTGGGAAATGCGTCTTGTCAGATGTCATCAACAGATGGTGGAAAGAAAAAGGGGGGGTCCGCACGGCTTCCTCTCCCATAGGTAATCCAACATAAGCCAAACGTGTAGTTTCATGTGCCATGCAAGGAGCAAACAAAACTCACATAGCGTAATAACGTTTTAAAACACTAGTTTATTAAAATAATAAAAAACAAACTCACATTTGGAAGAACGAAACAGAGCTCAAATATCAAATAGCGGCGATCGTGAGGGGTCCACCCGACATGTTTCAGCTAAGGAGCCGTCATCTGGGGTCACATTAAATCAAATGTAGCCCAAAAAAAACAAAAAACCCAAACCACCCCACCCTACTCTTGGAGTATATATAAAAAAAGTAAAAGAAGAAAAAGAAAAAAGAACAGTATCTAATATTGCAAAGTACATAGTACATATTGGTTTACAGTAATGCCTAGGTCATGGACTGGAGCCACCTTGACCAGGTAGCATCAAACTTACTCATGGAATTCCTTAGGGAATATGTATGTTTTTCAAAAAAGAATTATCCTATTGAGATCTACAATCCACTCAGATGCAGTCGGGGAAGTAAGGAAGAGGTCCACTTAAGAGCAATCTGTCTACGGGCAATAAAAAGTGCACGCCTTATAGTGTTACCCGTAGAAGAGGTATAAGTAGACGTGTCACAATAGCCCAGTAAACATATAAGTGGTTCAGTCGGGATGTTAATATCCAATAGCCCGTTTAGGTACCAATTGCCTCCGCCCAATATCTTTGGAGTTTCAGGCACTGCCACAGAAGATGTATTAGCTTACCTGTGTTATCTAGCACAGGCTGGCTCAGATCTTTCCAATTGCATACAGACATTGGGGAGTTCTATAGACTCTATGGAGGATAAAAATCTGTGTCAGTCTGTGTGATGGAGAGACAGACACCCGGGGCGAGGACCGGAGAATACCATCCCAGACCTCCTCTGGGATGGGACCGATATCTTTTTCCCAGCCAGCCCTGGAGCGGATGGGAAAGTTCAGTAAGAACCTGACAATACCCTATATGTAGCAGAGGTAAGACCCTTTGTTGACTTTGCTTGTACTACCTTGTCAAAAACAAAGATAGGGGGAAGAACATCCCAGCAAAAGAGAATTGGGCATGTAAAGCATGTCTTAGTTGAAGGAATTGATAGAACCAATTAGATTGTAGAGAAAACCCTCCTCTGAGCTCTTCAAAGGATTTAGGTATACCATTCTCTTATAGCTGAGCTAAGGTTGTTGTTCCTAATTTTCCCCATCTCTGAAAGCCTCTAAGAGCATTTTCCCATATGGGAGTGTATCTGGTAGGATAAGAGACACCCAGCATTTTTTTAACTGTACCCCATATTTTACACATTAACATACAAGTGGGTATATTGGCGAGCGAGACATCCCCTCTTGCGCCATCTAAAACATGAAGTGGTGGCCGACCCTTAAATGCATACGAAAATAATCGTTGAGCAGAAAGGGCTTAAGCTCCCATCCAGCAAAATTCTGTAGTTGGGATGCAAAAAAGTATAACCTTGGATTAGGAACTGCCAGTCCACCCGCATTTTTGGGGTGTTGTAAAGTCTCCAGTTTAATACGAGGGGTTTTGTTCCGCCATATTAATCGACTGAATATGGTGTTAATCTTGGTAAATATCCGTATGGGTATCCAAATCGGGGCATTATGTAAAAAATAAAGAAGCTGAGGCATCCATATCATCTTGATTAAGTTGATACGACCTATTAGCGATACGGGAAGCTTATTCCAGGTTTTGCTTTGGATTTGAAATCTAGAAAGTAATGGAAGTATATTATCCATGATATGACTGTGGGGAGTCAGAAATAATTATACCCAAATATTTTATGGAAGACACAACCCTAAGATGGGAAAGTGAAAATGATAATGAATCTGGAAGGGGATCCAGGGGCATCAGCATGGATTTCCCTCAGTTTATGCCTAACCCGGAGAACCTGCCAAACTCCTTAATATAATTCATTACTACTGGCAGGGATATTGGTAAAAAATAAAAAGAGATCATCTTCATATAATGATATCTTTTCCTCCATATCTCCCCTAGTCAGACCTGTAACATCAGAAAAGGCCCGCATAAGACAAGCCAAAGGCTCTATAGCAGAGGGGGCAGTGGACACCCCTGCCTAGTGCCCCGGGAAAGTCTAAAACTAGGAGATAGCGATGGCTCTTGAACTATCTAGGCACCATCACATGATCGGTCAATCAGCCAAAGCTCAAGGAACCCGAGTTGAGAATCGCTGCTTGAGCCCCTGGGTTCAGTGTTTGACCGGTGCTCAACTAAATTATAGAAATTGTTAGCGATCTTGAAGGCCCTACTGATTAACGGAAAACAGATAGTCTATTGCAAACAATTGTTTAATTTATATTAGTATGTAAAAGGTTGATTTTGTAAGGTGGTTGTAAGATGGTTATTGTATGTGCATTTACTGTATGTCACAAAAACAGGTTGTGTGGTGGAAGATGGGTGGAGAGGACCTCTCTAAGTTTAGGATCTTGCTACTAGAGACTCTGAAAAACATTACCTGTTTTATATTGTGATGTAAAAAGCTGGGTCAGTGATGACAGCTTTCCTGGTATACTGATTATCAGTATAAAATGTTGACAATCTCACCTCCTCTTATAGGTATCTGTTTTCTTTAAGAACAAAAAGACTTTAGAAGTCATTGAAGGTAATATAAAACCAGACAAGGAGATCATGCTTAGGATTTTGAAATGGCAGTTTCAGAATACATTTTAAACAGTGAAAGCATGAACAATTTATAATAAACCTTGAAAGAATGGGTTTAATCCTCATTATACATTGTTGGGTGGGCACATGCCAATCATTCCTTTCTACTCCACATGCCAACAGTGCATTCAATACAGCTTTAGTAAGTTTATGTAAACCCCAACAATTAACTTAAATTTACCATAGAGAGTGTTTAATTACATATATTTGATGAGTGCGAAAAATGACCTGTTGATTTTTTGTTTTTTAAATTTTGCCTAAACATACACTTTAATGTCCTTCTCTGGCCATGTGTGTTTTTTGGTATTTTACAGAGTTAGAGTGTGCCAAGAGTACAGCCACTACGTACTTCTGGTACAGAAAAGCCTTGGATGTTACAGAGTCTATTGGAACATCAGAGATGAACTGGCCAATGACAGGGTGTCTTGTTCTTGCCTGGATACTGGTTTGTGGTGGTATGATCAAAGGCATCAAGTCTTCTGGGAAAGTAAGTTGATGATATGTATCAGTAATTGTGTTGTAACCTGACCATCCATGTCTGAAGAGTAAAATGTTGCACAAGTTATGAAGTTAAAATGAGTTTGTAGCATTGGGATTATTATTTCTATTTTCTAGCTGAGTAGATTAACGGAAGCGCTTAGAGCAGACAACATTCTAAGGCCAATTTACACTTATCAATCAAGGTGTGTTGGGGTAACCAACGTTACGTGGGTCGACGCTTTGCAGTGTTTTCATTTTGAATGGCATGCCAACAGAGTAACCAAACCGATCTTTAATATTGATGTTTTGCATCATACTTCAATGCACAGTAATACACTGCTGTGCAGTTTGATCTGTTGCTTAGAAGAACTTGCTACATGCCTGTTCTAATGCGTTGCCATCCCGTTTTGAGAGTATAAATGATCCTTTACAGTAACCATTACTTATCAAACTGAAGCTGTTGAACTTTTGTCTGTCTGTAAGCAATCACTGCTCCAGGCTCCCTCTGACATTTGTCCTGTGGACTCTGCTGATTGGTGACAATTAGGCAGACCTGGACAGTATGTAGCTTCAGTTCCTTTTCAGAAGAGACTACTTCAGCAAGCTTTTACATGCACCATAGATTAATAAATGGTGGATATGCTTCACAAATAACCTGTCAACTCCAAAACATTGTCTATGCCAGGGGTATTGAATTAAAATTCATGGAAGTCCAGTCATTAAAATTTGTATCCAGCAGAGGTCCAAGTCTCATGTTTGTTCTTTGACTTGGATCCTTCATATCACAGCCCCACCCCCTTACATTACAGTTTTGTCTTTACATAAGTGTCATCAGTCCTCCCCTTTACATCACAGTCCTCTTCACATCACAGTCCCTCATTTACACAACAGTGCCTCCTCTTTACATCGCAGAACCCCCTTTAAACTACAGAACTCCTTCCTTGCACCCCAGTCTCCTTCACAGCCCCCCTTCCTTGCATCCCAGTCCCCTTCACAGCCCCCTTCCTTGCACCCCAGTCGCCTTTACAGCCCCTCTTACTTGCATCTCCGTCCCATTCACAGCCCCCCCCCTTACTTGCTCCCCAGTCCCCTTTAAAGCCCCCCTTACTTGCATCTCCGTCCCATTCACAGCCCCCCCCTTACTTGCTCCCCAGTCCCCTTTACAGCCCACCGTACTTGCATCCCAGTCCCTTTCACAGCCCCCCTTACTTGCACCCTAGTCCCCTTTATCTTACCTTGCACAGCACTCATCCTTTCCAGTAGATACAGTGCCTTGAAAAAGTATTCATACTCCTTGAAATTTTCCACATTTTGTCATGTTACAACCAAAAATGTAAATGTATCTAATTGGGAGTTTTTTTTACAAATAAATATTTAAAAAGTTTGGCGTGCACTTGTATTCAGCCCCATTTACTCTGATACCCCTAACTAAAATCTAGTGGAACCAATTGCCTTCAGAAGTCACCTAATTATTAAATAGAGTCCACCTATGTGTGTATAATATTATTATCAGTATAAATACAGCTGTTCTGTAAAGCCCTCAGAGGTTTGTTAGAGAACCTTAGTGAACAAACGGCATCATGAAGGCCAAGGAACACACCAGACAGGTCAGGGATAAAGTTGTGGAGAAGTTTAAAACAGGGTTATGTTATAAAAAAATATCCCAAGCTTTGAACATCTCACGGAGCACTGTTCAATCCATCATCCGAAAATGGAAAGAGTATAGCACAACTGAAAGCCTACCAAGACATGGCTGTCCACCTAAACTGACAAGCTGGGCATGGAGAGCATTAATCAGAGAAGCAGCCAAGAGGCCCATGGTAACTCTGGAGGAGCTGCAGAGATCCACAGCTCAGGTGGGAGAATCTGTCCACAGGACAACTATCAGTTGTGCACTCCACAAATCTGGCCTTTATGGAACAGTGGCAAGAAGAAAGACACTGTTGAAAGAAAGCCATAAGAAGTCCTGTTGGCAGGATCAGATGAGACCAAAATTGAACTTTGTGTGAACGGTGTGTTTAGGGCGATGTGCAGTGTTAGTTTTCCGCCACACGTAGCGTTTTGCTTTTAGGCCAAAAAGTTCCATTTTGTTCTCATCTGATCAGAGCACCTTCTTCCACATGTTTGCTGTGTCCCCCACATGACTTCCCACAAACTGCAAACGGGACTTATGGCTTTCTTTTAACAATGGCTTTCTTCTTGCCACTCTTCCATAAAGGCCAGATTTGTGGAGTGCACGACTTATAGTTGTCCCGTGGACAGATTCTCCCACCTGAGCTGTGGATCTCTGCAGCTTCTCCGGAGATACCATGGGCCTCTTGGCTTCTTCTCTGATTTAATGCTCTCCTTGCCTGGCCTGTCAGTTTAGATAGATGGCTATGTCTTGGTAGGTTTGCAGTTGTGCCATACAACAAGTTCCTGAAGCACTAGAAACTGCCAGTCATATGTGGATAAAACTAATACCCAGTGCAGCTGGCAACCACTGGAGAAATGGGAAGCAGGAATCAAGACAAAAGAGCAGCGCTCTATGGGTAGGAGCCAACATTTTATATATATAAATATATGAACCATGGACTGGATTCACGCTGGTCACACGTAGAGAGATCGTTACAAAATGTGTGGGGAACAGTATTGTCTTGATGAAAGAAAGTGGGGTGATGAACTTCCTCTTGCTTCTGACGTGAGGTCAGGTACTGTCAGAATCCAGAGGAATACTGTGTGAGCGGGGAGACGCTGTCTGGCAGCGATGATGGCTGGAACTGACCTCTGTAATCCAACAGCATTGTGCCAAGCTGTTTAGGATGTAGTGTGTCTGCCACCGCTGGAGGATGGAGCCGGGGAAACCGAGCGAACCCCTTCTAATCCAGACATCGTGGATAATACAGTTACTTACTGTAGCTATATGCTTTTTATTATCTGCTGCAGTTTTGTACCAGCACCAACAGGCTTTGTAATTTGCTGGGTAACTGTCTACAGCGCAATAAACGAAGTTTGAATCCAGTTCATATATATATATATATATATATATATATATATATATATAAAATTTTGGCTCCTACCCATAGAGCATTGCTTTTTTGTCTTTTGATTGCAGTTGTGCCATACTCTTTCCATTTTCTCTACAACTGTATCCCTGAACTGTCTTGTGTGTTCCTTAACCTTCATGATGCTGTTTGTTCACTGAGGTTCTCTAACAAACCTTTGAGGGCCTTGGAATTGAGCCTGACGTGCAGAGGGAGACCTCTCGTACGGCTCTGGTTCCGGGATCACTGGAGTGGGAACAGTGACCCTCGGAGCACAGTGGGGTATGAGAGCCTGCAGGGTTTGCTTGGCTGAAGATGATGTCCACTTGGCAGAGACAGAAACAGGCTTGATTGCTGTGGATGCAGGGACGCTGAGAAGCAGCAGGCAGGTGCACGCAGATGCAGGACTGTAGGCAGGTGCGCACAAGCGCAGGACAGCAGGCGGGAGCAGGGTCAGACAAGCCAGGTCACAACAGCGGATCAATCAGACAGAAGCAACAGGTACAGAATGGTCAAAGTTCAGGCAGGATCGGCAGCAGGAGATCTGACAAACAGCAACACAGAGCAGGTCAAAGGCAAGCCAAGGGGTCAGGACTGGAGACAGCAGCGAGGTCAGGAGAAGACGGGTAAACACTGGAGCAGATGCGGGTTCAGGATCGGGTTACAGGATGAGATGCAGATCAGACAGCAAGGATGCATTCTGAAGAGGCCCCTTTTAAAGATCACCGGGCGCCAAAGCTGCGTTACTGTGCACGATCTCCGCGATTTGTGCATGCGCATTGGCGCACGTCTATTCACCACTGAATGCCTGTGGACTGGAACACATCTCGATGGACCTGCGTGCCCGCGGCCAGTTGCAGCGCCATGCGCAGTACGTCCATGACACTGAGATTAAATTACATACAGGTGGACTCTATTTACTAATAGGTGAATTCGGAAGGCAATTGGTTCGACTAGATTTTAGGGGTATCCGATTAAAGGGGGCTAAATACAAATGCATGCCACCCTTTTCAGATATTTATTTGTAAAAAATTTTGAAATCATTTTTCATTTTCATATAGTTACATAGTAGGTGAGGTTGAAAAAAGACACAAGTCTATCAAGTCCAACCTATGTGTGTGATTATATGTCAGTTGTGACAGACCTAGCCGGGAGAGAGACTTTTGGAGGGGACTGAATGCTAGCCTCTTGCCGATCGATTGTGGGCCCTGGCATTTAATATGAGCCGGAGGTATGCACCTCCACTTTTAGTGTATAAAAGAGCCTTTATATTGCAATAAAAGAGATTCCTGTTTGAACTTACATACAGCCTGCCTGGTGTTTGTTCTGAGCTACACAACTGGGTTAGAATGGCACATAGCTGTAGTTCTAATCCTGGAGCATCGGATGACCGTACGATCAGATGTTGCGATCTGCAATCTGATTCTATAGCTGCAGAGGAGTGTCGGGAGAGTGGAACCGAGCGAGCAAGGGGCTTGTTACAGTATTTATATCTCTGTATGTTGCGGTCGTTCAGGTGCTTATCTAATAGTTTTTTGAAACTATCGATGCCCCCCGCTGAAACCACCGCCTGTTGAAGGGAATTCCACACCCTTGCTGCTCCTATGACCCGTACACACGGTTGGATTTTCTGACGGAAAATGTTCGATGGGAGATTGTGTAGGCCCCATCGGACATTTTCCATCGGAAATTCCATCACACAAAATTTGAGATCTGGATCTCAAATTTTCTGACAACAAAATCTGTTGTCATAAATTCCGATCGTGTGTACACAATTCCGACGCACAAAGTTCCACGCATGCTCGGAATCAAGCAGAAGAGCCACCCTGGCTATTGAACTTCATTTTTCTCGGCTTGTCATACGTGTTGTACGTCACCGCGTTCTTGACTTTCGGAATTTCCGACAGGATTTGTGTGACCGTGTTCATGCAAGACAAGTTTGAGCCAACATCCATCGGAAAAAATCCATGGATTTTATTGTCAGAATGTCCGATCGTGTGTACGGGGCATTACGGTAAAGAACCCTCTACGCAGTTTAAGGTTAAACCTCTTTTCTTCTAATTTTAATGAGTGGCCACAAATCTTGTTAAATTCCCTTCCGCGAAAAAGTTGTATCCCTATTGTGGGGTCACCAGTATGGTATTTTGTAAATTGAAATCATATCCCCTCTCAAGTGTCTCTTCTCCAGAGAGAATAAGTTCAGTGTTCACAACCTTTCCTCATAACTAAGATCCTCCAGACCCTTTATTAGCTTTGTTGCCCTTCTTTGTACTCGCTCCATTTCCAGTACATCCTTCCTGAGGACTGGTGCGCAGAACTGAACAGCATACTCTAGGTGCATCCGGACCAAAGTCTTGTAGAGTGGTAGAATTTATTGTTTTATCTCTGGAGTTAATCCCCTTTTTAATGCATACCAATATTCTGTTTGCTTTGTTAGCAGCAGCTTGGCATTGCATGCTATTTTCCTTCCACTTCACAATGATGTGGCACTTTGTGTTGGTCTATCACATAAAATCCCAATATAATACATTTACGTTTTTGTTTGTAACATGACAAAGTGTGGAAAATTTCAAGGGGTATGAATATTTTTCAAGGCACTAAAGTGTTAAAAACTAGTGAGGATGGCCTGACCTGCATACTGGCTCAGGTGACAGTAGGTAACTATTATTTGGTGTATTTTATTTTTCCGCTTCTTATGTTAAATAATACATTTTATTTTCAGAATTTTTAAGAAATCTGAAGTTACTTAGACTCTTGCAGTTTTTTCTACCTTCTTGTTTACCGTTCTCATTGAAAGTAAAAGAAGAAAACCCCAAATTTTTTGGTTGTCCCCAGAAAAGTAATAAGGGGGAATCTTCCAATGGGGACCCTAGCTGGTGACCTGGGGGTGGGGGGCAAGGGATGCTCCTAACTTGTAAGAATTTCCTCTCACTTCCTGTTTTGGCTATGGGACAGGAAGTGATGGTAGATTCCCCCAATGGGACACAAATGGCAAAAAAAACTGACGTGTTCAAATCCTCGTCTACTTTTATCTAAAGTGAAAAAAATTATGTCTGTAGTTCTACTTTAAATACTGAAACTTGGGTTCACTTTATGTGACTACATTAATTTTTTGGCTTTTCCAGGTGATGTATTTTAGCTCGGTTTTTCCTTACGTTGTGCTCTTCTGCTTCCTCGTCCGTGGATTGTTACTAGATGGTGCTATGGATGGGATTCGAATCATGTTTACACCAAGGGTATGGATCATAGCTTCTACAGACCACTAATCTTACCTTATGTTACCATAAACAATACTCCTTACGCAATCATAATTTTTTACTTTATTTTTTTACATAAAAAAAACTATTCGGTGTGTAGTATTACTGAACCAGTAGCAAAATGACTTGGTCCTCGATGAGGTGGATAAAGTCCAAAAAGAAAAATAACAAAAAATAGAAATCCTAGGAAAGAACCCTAGGTAAAAACCTAGCCCATTTCATGAACCACTGTAAGTATATCATGCAGTCATTTACATATGACACAGCTCAATGTGAATTCCATCCCACAGCTAGTCAGGAAGAGCTACCAGCAAGTAGCACATTGGCATACACAACTCTTAATCCGAGAGACAATATAAAGTGCAATTAGTAAGCTTAAAATTGGAAAGATGAGTATACTATAGAAGTCCTCAGCTGGTGGACCATTAATCCAAGATACTGTTGTGATAGCTCGACAAACTGTTAAACCCCAGACAGCATTAAGCTGGTAAGCAAGCAGGAAATGAGGGTGAGGCATAGGAAAGTCTATAAACATATGATGACACAATAGGGCAATGTTGCGTGAGCTCCTGATGAGCTGATCGTTGCATGGCGGAAGATTGTATTGTATATATTGTATTTTTAAATAATTTTTTATGTTTTAATTTAGTGTTTAATTATGTGTGTGACATTATTATTAATAAATATTAGATGGCGCTGTGATTGGTGGATCGATTTTATGTTACATTCTTTTGATTACCTATGGGCTTTAGCAGATAACTTCTAAGTATAGTGAGCCTCCATTCATGTTGAGGCACTGTGAATATTCCGGCAATAGGTCAATTTGCATTAAAGTCAAACGTCCAGGATTCAATATGGCAGCGGAGCCCTATCTGCACACTCAGTGCGTGATGGGCGCCTCTAGACCCGTCCCCCCAACGACGTTATCAGTGAGTGACGAAACACATACGGTGGGCCTATGAGGTGACATCATCGTGCACGTGGATTTATTTACGGTTGGGTTCTGATGTGTCTAGCTCATAGGAACACCATACTATGCTACATGTCTCTGAAGCCTGTCGGACACTTATTCTTTTACCTTTTTAATAAGATCTAACATGCAGTTTTACACTATGAGATTGCTTCTTAAGTCTTACTTTTGAGAAATTGTAACTGCATATCCCTTACTGGCTTGGAGGAGGCTACAAATTGGTTTATGAGAGACCTTAACCCTTTAAGTGCTGTTTGACCATCTCTTATACAGGGATTAGTTTGATCTGGTAAGGCGCTACAGTGTGTTTTTGCTTGGATGGGGTGCACCGCTGATGAGATGGAAGGCCATCACAGACTTTTTTTAATCACTTTGGTGTCTTCTACATCAGAGCGTGAAGAATTTTTTTTTGTTCTTTCACTTTTTTGTTTTTTTTACTTTGTGGACTTTAACACTGTTGAGCTTTTATTGGATGTAAATGTCCTTACTGAGATATACTATACTAAGGAATGTTATTTATTTGCACATGTTTGATGTATATTTTTCCAGTATGTACACTGAGCAAAATTATAAACGCAACACTTTTGTGTTTGCCCCTATTTATCATGAGCTGAACTCAAAGATCTACGACTTTTTCTATGTACACAAAAGGCCTATTTCTCTCGAATATTGTTCCCCACTCTGACTAAATCTGTGTTAGTGAGCACTGCTCCTTTGCCGAGATAATCCATCCACCTCACAGGTGTGGCATATCAAGATGCTGATTAGACAGCATGATTATTGCACAGGTGTGCCTTAGGCTGGCCACAATAATAGGCCACACCAAAGTGTGCAATTTTATCACGCAGCACAATGCCACAGATGTCGCAAGTTTTGAGGGAGCGTGCAATTTGCATGCTGACTGCAGGAATGTCCACCAGAGCTGTTGCCCTTGAATTGAATGTTCATTTATCTACCATAAGCCGTCTCCAAAGGCGTTTCAGAGAATTTGGCAGTACATCCAACCCAATTCTAATCTATTCCAATCCTACCCAACTCGTTTCAACATGCGTGGTCAAAGTCTTCCTCAGGGGATTAATTTGCTGTCAAAAGACATATATACAGTCATTATTCATAAATCAACAATGTAAACTTTAACCACTTGCCGACCGGCTCCTTTACATATACGTCGACACTTTAAAGATGGATATCTCTGTAACGGCAGCAGCTGCTGCCACAACCGAGGTAACCATCTTTTCAGCCGGCGGTCCTGTTTACGATAATGGTGGTCTCTGCGGCGGATTCGCCGTGAGATCACCGTTGGCGGCGGGAGAGGGGCCACTTGGCTGCTCTCCCACGACCTCCGCCGCTTACCGGAGCCGTCGGAAGCGGCGGAGGCGATCGGGACCTGTTCGTGGCTGGCTATGGAGACAAGTGAGGGGAAGATGGCCCCCACCCGTCTCCATACCGTAGCAGGACGGAAGCGACGTCAACTCCGCCCATACGTCTTAAAGGGCCATTTTTTTTTTTTGTTGTAATTTTTTCAAATGACAATTTTTTTTTTTTTTTTTTTTTCATTTTAGTCCAAATATGAGATCTGAGGACTTTTTGACCCCAGATCTCATATTTAAGAGGACCTGTCATGCTTTTTTCTATTACAAGGGATGTTTACATCCCTTGTAATAGGAATAAAAGTGACCCAATTTTTTTTTTCTTTAAAAACAGTGTAAAAATTAATAAAATCAAGTAAAATAAATAAGGAAAAAAAAAATTTTTTTAAAGCGCCCCACCCTGACGAGTTCGCACGCAGAAGCGAAAGCATACATGAGTAGCGCCCGCATATGAAAACAGTGGTCAAACCACACATGTGAGGTATTGCCGCAATCATTAGAGCGAGAGCAATAATTCTAGCCCTAGACATCCTCTGTAACTCAAAACATACAACCTGTAGAATTTTTTTAAACGTCGCCTATGGAGATTTTTAAGGGTAAAAGTTTAACGCCATTCCACGAGCGGGCGCAATTTTGAAGCGTGAAATGTTGGGTATCAATTTACTCGGCGTAACATTAACTTTCACAACATAAAAAAAAATTGGGCTAACTTTACTGTTGTCTTATTTTTTTATTCAAAAAAGTGAATTTTTTCCAAAAAAAGTGCGCTTGTAAGACCGCTGCGCAAATACGGTGTGACAAAAAGTATTGCACTGACCACCATTTTAGTCTTTAGGGTGTTAGCAAAAAAATGTATAATGTTTGGAGGTTCTAAGTAATTTTCTAGCAAAAAAAATTGTTTTTAACTTGTAAACACTGAGTCTGAAAAAGAGGCCTGGTCTTTAAGTGGTAATGCAAAGTCCCTCATACATATAGAGGCAAATTACAAAGACAACATATTTACCAATGGAGGATACACACGGAAAATTCTCCTGTCCGGAGTTCCCTTAAAAAAATCAGTCAGACGATCCCGTAGCCTCATGCGGTACACGCTCCAAAGGGGATAGATCCACTCACATGTGGCTAACAAGAAGCCACAAGGCAGCCAAAGGGCGAACAGAAAGGGGGATTCTAAGTACCTGCAGCAAAGGTCCCAATAATTATTATTTATAAAGAGATCAAAAACTGGTAAATGAGATATGGGGGAGTATGGGGACAATAATTATGTGGGAAATATGAGTGTAAAAAAATCTAATGTATTGATTAGTGACATGAAGTGCCAAACATGTGATGTGATGTGTTGTAAGAATAATTGTACTTGAATTGTCCAGGTGTGATTAAAAGTATTAATGAATAAAAGACTAAGTAAGTGTGAAAAAATATCTGGACAACAATGATGAAAAGGAAAAATTGATGTCCAAATTCAAGCGTGTACATGAAGGCATGCAAGAAAAATTCTAAATGAAGAAAAATGGTCCTGGTAGGAGTGTCAAACACGAAGAGCCAGGATCGGTTAAAGTAACATGAAAAAGTGCATATGAAAGAACCCAAATGATGGGTACGAATGAACGCAAAAAAAATGGGAAAGATTCTACCTAAGTGAATGGAAAAAGGAAGAAAAGACTGTGCAGTGAGGAAAAAGGTGGTATTAAAGTGTAAAGGTGGGGTGATATAACATCCCAGACCGATCCCCACTCCTCTATTCAATATATTCCAATCTTATTATATATTCTTAAATTAATACCTTCAATATAGAATCCCAGCCGTTAGTGTGTGCAGCATCTAAAATAAATGCCAAACTGGAGGGAGAGTTCAACATATGGCCATATTAGGCCTAATGGCTGCGGGGATTATCTAAAAAGAAGTTGGAACATATATGACAATCAATGAATCAAATAGTGCTCCAAGAGCTGCCAAAAAAGTCAGGCAAAAAAAAAAAGAGCAATATAGTAACGAGAGTATAAGGAACTGACCTGTATGGAATTTTAATGGTATATACGCCAACCTTCTCATCCGGGTGCTGGGAATCGACTGGAGACTCCCAGCAACGCCGGTGATTTATAGTCATGCCAATTAGGCATGGCTTGGCTTTGCATGGTACAGGTGGCCATGGGAGGTCCCTCCATCGCCGTCGCCTAATCAAAGGGAGCAATGCATTAGGTTAAGGCTGGCCAAAATATCATATTTGTAGATTCTAAAGACAACTACGGTCGTCATTTTTGTGTTGAAGTCGTAGTTAGAGGCAATTACTGTGTTTTGCCAGACGCAAAACCTTTGAAAAAGGGTGCACCCTTTCTCAAAGGTTTTGCGTTTGGCAAAACACAGTAAAAATGTTTGAGCACAGTAAATATTTTGAATAAATTGTTTTTTTTTTTTTTTCTTCTCTTTTTCCCTTTTTTTGTCCATTAGATTCCCGTGCCCTTTGTGTGTCCTGCTCCTGTCGGGATTTCGTGTCCATGTGCCTTCATGGCATGAAAAGAGGCTTTCCAACTGCCTCACATATGCTCCTTTGATGGGTGAAATAATTTTTTCACCCACAAGATGGAGCTTCTTTTCTGCCGGCGGCGTTCCAAATCACTTCCAGGTGTCTGCGCTCTCCCGCGCGCACCATCTGCGCATGACGTCATTCCGTCCCGCTACTGCGGCGGAAGTGACGTTGGGGCTTCCGGAACGTCGGAGTAGCCACACGCACTGCTATGCGGTGTGTGCGGACGGCGATAGAGGGACCTCCCATGGCCACCTGTACCGAGCCATGCCTGATTGGCATGGCTCGGTACAGGTGGCCATAAAACACCAGCGTTGCTGGGAGTCTCCAGTCAATTCCCAGCACCCGGATGAGAAGAAAAATGAGGGGAATAACTGCGCTACAGTGAAATACATAAACAGTAACAATTATAGCCGCGATTCATGTATGTAACACAAACATAGTGAAATTAAATAAGAAAAAAGGGGGGTTGAATCGCGCTAAAACAGATTGGTGATCATACACATCATCACCAAACCAAATATTTAGAACTAAGTGAATACATGTGTATACATAATGTACAAAACACATGTCATATGAATAATCAATCCAAAAATAAATATTCAAAGTGATAATAAAAAGTCCATGTATAAAAAATAAATCACCCAAGTGATATGAAAGTATCTTAAAAAGTTCCAAAAAACATAAATTCTTGCTGTGAGAAAAAAAAAAGCATGCTTGCTCCACCACCGTGAAATCAGACTGGCCGCTTACCACAAAACTCATGATCCCCCGTTACAGAGGATCAGAGAAAGCTGTTTGTTAATACTGCTTCGAACCACGACCAATGGATCAGAGACCTTATACCGAGACAAGACATCAAAGACTGCAGGGTCGGGCTAAAGATGTTCACACTGACAGGTACTCAGACATCAGCCCACAGCATTGCAGATACGGTCATAGAAGGAAAAAAAGGCTCCATATAGTGTAAAATTATTGACTTTATTGGATAAGTAAAAGGTTAAACTCACATGTTAGTAGACAATAGTAGGCATGTAGTGTAGTCTGGAGCGCCGGCCGGAAGCTCACAGACAGCCCAACCTACTGGAAACAACAGCAGCAATGGGAGGTGACGAGAACACGTCGCTCTGCCCTACGTGGCGTTTCGTGATAGTCACATCATTAAGGGGCCCGGATGAGAAGGTCGGTGTATACACCATTAAAATTCCATACAGGTCAGTTCTCACCGCACAATCTTTTCTTCCTTTTTCCATTCACCTATTCACTTAGGTAGAACCTTTCCCATTTTTATTGCGTTCATTCATACCCATCATTTGGGTTCTTTCATATGCACTTTTTCTTGTTACTTTAACTGATTCTGGCTCTTGGTGTTTGACACTCTTACCAGGACCACTTTTTCTTCATTTAGAATTTTTCTTGCACGCCTTCATGTACACGCTTTAATTTGGACTTCAATTTTTTCTTTTCATCGTTGTCCAGATATTATTTTTTCACACTTATTCATTAATACTTTTAATCACACCTGGACAATTTAGGTACAATTATTCTTGCATCACATCATGTTTTGCACTTCATATCACTAATCAATACATTAGATTTTTTACACTCATATTTTCCACATAATTATTATCCCCCACACTCCCTCATATCTCACTTAACAGTTTTTGATCTCTTTATAAATAATAATTATTGGGACCTTTGCTGCAGGTACTTGGAATCACCCCCTTTCTGTTCGCTCTTTGGCTGCCTTGATTGTGGCTTCTTGTTAGCCACATGTGAGTGGATCTCAATCCTTTGGAGCGTGTACCGCATGAGGGTACGGAATCGTCAGACTGATTTTTTAAGGGAGCTCCGGCCAGGAGAATTTTCCGTGTATATCCTCCATTGGTAAATATGTTGTCTTTGTAATTTGCCTCTATATGTATGAGGGACTTTGCATTATTAAAGTTTACATTGTTGACATATAAATAATGACTGTATATATGTCTTTTGACAGCAAATAAATCCCCTGAGGAAGACTTTGACCACACGTTGAAACGCGTTGGATTTGCATTTTTAATACTGATTAAATATTGTTGCATGATTGTAATACGGTAAAATTGAATATTAACGCATATCTCTGACTGGAGCTCAAGTGTTTAGTGTTAAGTGTTTATCTGTGTTCATGACTTGTTCACAATTTCTAATAAAATCCTTTTAAACTATCCAATTTTTTTACTTCTGCTGCGAAAAAACCCCGCTGGGGGAGACTTTTCCATATCATCACCTCATCTTGTGTTTTTTAACCTGAGCGTAGCGAGTTCTTTTCTTTTTATAGAGGTGCTGGATGGTCTGGAGTGGGTGTAAGCCACACAGGGGCAAAAACGGTGGGCCTAACCAGTGCTGGTTGAATCAGTTTATATGCTACATTGCCCTATTGTGTCATCATATGTTTATAGACTTTTCCTGTGCCTCCCCCTCGTTTCCTACTTGCTTACCAGCTTAATAGCAGCTGTCTGGGGTTTGACATTTCAACTATTCTGCTTTTATTCACTTGCTTTATATGCATATTGCCAGTGCCGTTTTTTTGTTCGTGCTTTACTAACCTGCTCATCTGCATAAACGCAATTAACCCTTCCTGGAACTGACTGCTCTATTACTACTTTAAGCAGGCCACGAGTCGAAAACTGAAAGTTCTGGTGATTGAAAAACGAAAATCACTCATAAGATTGTGCCATCAATTGTTTTGATTTTCATTAAAAAAAAAGCATGTTGGATCAGGCATTTGCAATTGTGGCACAAAAAGCACGTGTCCCAACTGGCACACAAATGATGTGAAAAATGAACGCTGCGACAGCTGATGCATGTTTTGTTTGTTTTTCTACTTGTCTTTTGCCTGCTTTATGAACAATTCATGAGACCTAATACTGCCCATGTGAAGAAATTATTCAAAAATTGAGTGTGAAACAAAAGCAGCACCACAAATGTGAGATATTTTCACAATTATAGCAAAGAACAAAAAAAGTGTTGCGCTAAAATAAGTGATAAAGCAAAAAATGATAAATGATATATATATAAAACAGTCTAAAAGTGTCAGTCTCTCCGTGATCAAACTCTGATTCAACTGTAGAAAAAAATGTATCCAAATCCCTCCACCAGGTAAATAAGCCACCACCACAGTAAGTTGTACTTTTACCAGAGTGCCTGGACCCTTTAATTATGAAGGGTCAAACAGGCTTGATGTAATAATCCCAGTAGAGATCACCGACAAGGGATGTATGAAGGAACCACGTCAGGCACAGTTCCAAAGTAGCTATAGACCTCACAGCGACCATATAGAAGGATCCAAACAAAAACATAAACGCTAGATAGTGTAAAACCTCTTGGGTATTGGGTTTTATTAAAAAGTATTGCATTTACAAGTATCCAAGTTAAAACCAGCATTGCATAGTGTAGGAAAGGTGGCAGCCACAGGCCATCCAGACATGTACAGGAATGCGCGATAGGAGGAACAAGCAGCTCAGCCCAACCGGTTTCGTCAGCAAAAGGACTTCTTCCTTTACGTAGCAAAAAACAGAGGTGGGGCTTGGACTTTTTAGGCACAGTCAACACAATAATTACAAAAATATAATTTTATTTAATATATAACATATAAAAAACATACATAATCTAAAACATCCACATTGACAGTACGGTATATATAATAATAAACAATACCGCTCCTGTAAGAACCAACAATAACTGCAAAAGGACAGAAGAATGAATACAATTCATTCCATATAATGTGTATGTCCAAGAGTATGGTTCAGAAGCAGATAAGCTGTGTGATGAAGGATAAGTAGCGCTGCACTTTGGCCACTTTATACTACGGTTACTCGCCATACGGAGGTTCAGTGCATTGTGGGGCCCTGTTTATTGGGTTTTTGCCAATGCGGGAACGATTCCTGCGGGGTCGTTATTACATGGCAGGGGCTCCCCAATCTTTGCACAGCTATCTTGAGTGATATCTAATTGTTGTCTCTATCAAATTACCGGGCATTTATTGCAATCACTATTGATATCCTTCATTACTAAAATTCCCCCGGGCTCTACTGGTTTAACTTCCTGTTTTTAATACATATATTCGCCACTTCGTACCAGCTTGGCTATTTTTATATATGTTGTTTTTACATCTGGTAGCCAGGACCATCTTACGTCGTTGCCAGTCCACCATAAGGCCTGCTGTACCTTCGTATTGGCTTTACCGTGTTGTTCTTTTAGACTTGCATTTATCCACTCCATAGAACGAATTTATGTTTATGCTCCTGAAGAAGCGTTTATAAACGCGCAACATGTAGAGCAGTGCTACTTATCCTTCATCACACCGCTTATCTGTTTCTGAACCATACTCTTGGACATACACATTATATGGAATGAATTGTATTCACTCTTCTGTCCTTTTGCAGTTATTGTTGGTTCTTACAGGAGCGGTATTGTTTATTATTATATATACTGTGCTATCAATGTGGATTTTTTAGATTATGTTTGTTTTTTTATGTTATAAAATAAAATTATATTTTTGTAATTATTATGTGTTGACTGTGTCTAAAAAGTCCAAGCCCAACCTCCTGTTTTTTGATATACAATTCTCTAGGACGTGGCACTTTGTACCGCTATTGTATCCACAGTACCACTCTGTGGCTTGATATAAATCATTTTTTCATTCTTCCTTTACATGTCCAGATGTCCTGTGGCGGTTGCCTTTCTTACACTATGCAATACTGGTTTTAACTTGGATACTTGTAAGTGCAATACTGTTTAATAAACCCAATACCTAAGAGGTTTTACACTATCTAGTGCAGTCAATAACAAAAAGTCGCTGAAGCACATAAATCCAGAGTGCTGTTCATAAAGCAAAGAACAAAAAAAGTGTTGCCCTAAAATAAGTGAGCAAAAAATAATAAATGTGATATACAGTGGGGACGGAAAGTATTCAGACACCCTTAAATTTTTCACTTTGTTATATTGCAGCCATTTGCTAAAATCATTTAAGTTAATTTTTTTTCCTCATTAATGTACACAGCACCCCATATTGACAGAAAAACACAGAATTGTTGACTTTTTTGCAGATTTCTTAAAAAAGAAAAACTGAAATATCACATGGTCCTAAGTATTCAGACCCTTTGCCGTGACACTCATATATTTAACTCAGGTGCTGTCCATTTCTTCTGATCATCCTTGAGATGGTTCTACGCCTTCATTTGAGTCCAGCTGTGTTTGATTATACTGATTGGACTTGATTAGGAAAGCCACACACCTGTCTATATAAGACCTTACAGCTCACAGTGCATGTCAGAGCAAATGAGAATCATGAGGTCAAAGGAACTGCCTGAAGAGCTCATTCTTAAGTTCATTTTTTTCCTCATTAATGTGCACACAGCACCCCATATTGGCAGAAAAACAGAATTGTTGACATTTTTGCAGATTTATTAAAAAAAATAAACTGAAATATCACATGGTCCTAAGTATTCAGACCCTTTGCTCAGTACTTGCTAGAAGCACCCTTTTGAGCTAATACAGACATGAGTCTTTTTGAAAAGATGCAACAAGTTTTTCACACCTGGATTTGGGGATCCTCTGCCATTCCTCCTTGCAGATCCTCTCCAATAAGGATGGGCTCGGGTGTGTTCGCACACCCCACGTGCAGAGCCCGCCAGGAAGTCGGCACGGCGCTGCGCTAAACACAGGCAGTGAGACATTTCCCCGATCTCTGCAGCCGCACATGGGGAAAATGTTCTCACTGCCTGTGATTAGCGCAGCGCCGTGCCGACTTCCTGGCGGTCTCTGCACATGGAGTCTGCGAACACGCCCGAGCCCATCCTTACTCTCCAGTTCTGTCAGGCTGGATGGTAAAAGTTGTTGGACAGCCATTTTTAGGTGTCTCCAGAGATGCTCAATTGGTTTTAAGTCAGGGCTCTGGCTGGGCCATTCAAGAACAGTCACGGAGTTGTTGTGAAGCCACTCCTTCGTTGTTTTAGCTGTGTGCTTAGGGTCATTTTCTTGTTGGAAGGTAAACCTTTGGCCCAGTCTAAGGTCCTGAGCACTCTGGAGAAGGTTTTTGTCCAGGATATCCCTGTACTTGGCTGCATTCATCTTTCCCTCGATTGCAACCAGTCGTCCTGTCCCTGCAGCTGAAAAACATCCCCACAGCATGATGCTGCCACCACCATGCTTCACTGTTGGGACTGTATTGGACAGGTGATAAGCAGTGCCTGGTTTTCTCCACACATACCGCTTAGAATTAAGGCCAAAAATTTCTATCTTGGTTTTATCAGACAAGAAAATCTTATTTCTCACCATCTTGGAGTTCTTCAGGTGTTTTTTAGCAAACTCCATGCGGGCTTTCATGTGTCTTGCACTGAGGAGAGGTTTCCGTCGGGCCACTCTGCCATAAAGCTCCGACTGGTGGAGGGCTGCAGTGATGGTTGACTTTCTACAACTTTCTCCCATCTCCCGACTGCATCTTTGGAGCTCAGCCACAGTGATCTTTGGGTTCTTCTTTACCTCTCTCACCAAGGCTCTTCTCCCCCGATAGCTCAGTTTGGCTGGACGGCCAGCTCTTGGAAGGGTTCTGGTCGTCCCAAATGTCTTCCATTTAAGGATTAACCTTGAGTGCAGCAGAAATTTTTTGTAACCTTGGCCAGATCTGTGCCTTGCCACAATTCTGTCTCTGAGCTCTTCAGACAGTTCCTTTGACCTCATGATTCTCATTTGCTCTGACATGCACTGTGAGCTGTAAGGTCTTATAAAGATAGGTGTGTGGCTTTCCTAATCAAGTCCAATCAGTATAATCAAACACAGCTGGACTCAAATGAAGGTGTAGAACCATCTCAAGGATGGTCAGAAGAAATGGACAGCACCTGAGTTAATGAGGAAAAAAAATGAATTTTTAGCAAATGGCTGCAATATAACGAAGAGTGAAAAATTTAAGGGGGTCTGAATACTTTCCGTCCCCACTGTGTGTGTGTGTGTGTATATGTATGTATGTGTATATATATATATATATATATATATATATATATATATATATATATATATATATATATATATATATATATATATATATATATATATATATATATATATATATATATATATATATATATATAATTTTTTTTTTTTTTTTTCTAACAGTCCAAAAATACCCTTTCCTAGGGGTTTTTTTTTTTGTTAAGACTTGAACCAGGCCTACACACACTATATTTTCCTTTATAGAAGTTGCTCCAACTTGAGGACTGTGCACCAATTGTGGTCAAAGACCTCCCTCATAGTAAACCTAGGACTAGTCGTGATTGAGGTTATGTAAGAGTCTACATATTTCAAATATTATAATTATGCTGGCCTACTGATTTATGTTTGCCCCCTTTTTTAACTTTTATTTACTTTGTCTAAGCCTGGTTGAGCCAGGGGTCGAAGTGTATGTAATCTATGCCCTGTACACACGGTCGGATTTTCCGATGGAAAAAGTGCGATTGGATTGTGTTGTCGGAAATTCCGATCGTGTGTGGGCTCCATCTGACTTTTTCCGTCAGAATTTCCGACACACAAAGTTTGAGAGCAGGCTATAAAATTTTCCGACAACAAAATCTGATCGGTTAAATTCCGATCGTGTGTACACAAATCCGACGCACAAAGTGCCACGCATGCTCAAAATAAATTCAGAGACGAAAGCTATTGGCTACTACCCCATTTATAGTCCCGACGTACGTGTTTTACGTCACCGCGTTCAGAACGATCAGATTTTCCGACAACTTTGTGTGACCGTGTGTATGCAAGACAAGTTTGAGCCAACATCCGTCAGAAAAAATCCATGGATTTTGTTGTCAGAATGTCCGATCGTGTGTACAGGGCATTAGAGTTGCTGCCCTGTTGAATTCCCAACTGAAATGTCCCAGAGCTCCTGAGAGTGCTATCAAAGAACATCAAATAGCAGAGACTTCTAGTTTATTGCATTTTAACTATGGGAAACTCTGATTTGATCCCGTTTTGCACTCTTGGCAGCTAGGAGGCAGCTTGGGCTCAAAGCCAGCAACCCTCAGTCTTCAGGTGATCTCCGACCCCTAAAACTCAAATTGAAATGTCATACTTGAACTAAAGCTGGCCACACACTGATCAAAATTCAGCTGGTTTTAGTAGGGGCCAGTCAAATTTTGATTAGTGTGTGGCTGTCCCCATGCAACAGAAGTCCATTCTTTGATCGACTTCTGTTGAATGGACACGCTGGAAAATTTGGGGCAATCTTCGGGTGGCGCTGTCAGAATACGACGGGGGGGTATTCCTTTATGAACTTTGTTTGCGTGGATGGAGGAATCAGCCATTTTTTCAATAAAAAGAAACAATGTATGGCCAGCTTTGGTAAGTGGATTTAAGTAAGTTGGCAAATATACATTTTTCAAAGATTAGCCAGCACTGTTATGATTGATTTAATGATGAAATGTCAGATTTGTCCTTTCTAATAGCAAGCATCTTCTTTTTCTCAGCTGGAAATTTGGGGCGACGTTCAAGTTTGGCGCCAGGCAGCTACGCAGGTCTTCTTTGCATTGGGCCTTGGATTTGGAAGTGTGATAGCATACTCGAGCTATAATGATCGAAATAATAACTGCCACTTTGATGCCATTCTGGTGTCATTTATTAACTTCATGACTTCCATCCTGGCAACACTCGTGGTGTTTGCTGTTTTGGGATTCCGAGCCAATGAGATTGCACAGAAATGTGTTAAAAAGTAAGTAAGCCTCTTATGGTCATTTCCATGCTTCATTTCCAAAGGGAAGCCTTCCAAATTAGGTTGTTCATAGATAGGAAAATTTCATTTGAAAACAAAAAAATGTGCTATTCTGATCATTCCAATCTCACACCTTCAGCACTGCTTTGGAAAGGTTTGACGGTGAGGCAAAGACAATTACAAATTTGTTTCCACTTCTGTGGTACAAGAGGAATTTTGGTTCATTGGTCACTGAGATTTCCAACATGTTGGAGAAGCTACTGTATGTGACCATGATATTTTCTTGCAATGCTCATATGTACTCACTATAGCTCAGTTAATAAACTGTATATTAAGTAATTGTCTTGGGTCAATAAATATTAATAATTTTTTAAAAAATCCTATTTTCATACCTTCATTTGAGGTGACCCTACATTAAAGTCCCGTTAGAGGAGTTGCACTCCTGTGGAGTGCGCTTTGGTTCTGTAGAATAATTGGGATGGGGGTTCATCTCTAAAATACTACAACGCCCATTCTGACGACACCTCCTTTGTTCTTGTCTTGGGTTATATGCTTTATGTACTGATTATATGCATGGGCATCTTACATGTATTAAAGCAAAATTCTGATGAGCACAGCTTGCCTCTAAATTGACTATCTTATGTGCCATTTTCTGTGAAAAACAAACAAGAGGGTTAAGCTGGCCATAGATGAATCGAATATATATATATATATATATATATTGTTATGCCCCGTACACACGATCGGAAATTCTGGCAGAAAAAGTCCGATGTGAGCTTTTGGTCAGAAATTCCGACCATGTGTATGCTCCATTGGACTTTTGCTGGCAGAATTTCCGCCAGCAAAAGATTGAGAGCAGGTTCTCTATTTTTCCGACGGAAAAAGTTCCTATCGGAAAGTCCGGTAATTTTTACGCATGCTCGGAAACAATTGGAGGCATGCTTGGAAGCGTTGAACTTCATTTTCTCGGCTCGTCGTAGTGTTGCACGTCACCGCGTTGTTGACAGTCGACAGTTCAGAGAACTTTTGTGTGACCGTGTGTATGCAAGGAAAGCTTGAGCGGAATTCCGTCGGAAAAACCATCCAAGTTTTTTCCGACGGAAATTCCGATCGTGTGTATGGGGCATAAGGTTGCATTTAAAAATATAAACTGTTTTTCCATTAGTAAATAAGATGTAGATCCAAGTTCCTATTTATACTATGTGATATGGGGGTTTGTTAACGCAAGGGTAGATGCATTTTAAAGTGGAGGGCCACCCTAAAAAAAAAAAATGCACCAAAAATCCTAAAAAAAAATTAAAAAAAAACATTTGAAAAAAAAAAAAAATGTAACCTTACCTAAACCCTTGTTGCTAGGCAGTCTTCCTAATCTGCCTCTTCCTATTCCGCAGCGTGTTCTTCTCCTCGGTGAGCGGCCCCGTTGTCTTCTGGGAACTGTGTGTGTTCCCAGAACACCACGGGGCCATTCACAGAGCGCTCGCGCGTGCGCAGTAGGAAACTGGCAGTGAAGCTGCAAGGCTCCACTGCCTGTTTCCCTTACCTAGGATGATGGCGCCGGGACCCAAGAGCTGAGGGACGGGTTGGCCTCGGGCGGCCGACATCGCGGGCACCCAGGACAGGGAAGTACTTATTTGTGTTTGTAGCTGCTGAATTTTAAATGTTTTTTTTTTTTACGGCCGGAATCCCGCTTTAAGTAAGTCCATGCCAGACAGGAACTATGTTTAAGGCCTTGTAGCCCACTGATTTTAAATTACCGTATTTATCGGCATATAACACGCACCTTCATTTTAGCAGGGAAGTTTCAGGAAAAAAAACTCAAATTTTAAATGAAGAACTTTAAAGCAAAATAAGGGTCAGTGCCCATCAATGCAGCCTGATCAATGTCATATGCGGCTTCACAATTGCCCTTTAATGCAGCTTGATCAGTGCCCATCTACAGCTTCACAATTGCCCATCAATGCAGCCTGATTAATGCCTATCTACAGCCTCACAATTGCCCATCAATGCAGCTTGATCAATGCCCATCTGCAGCCTGATCAATGCCCATATGCAGCCTCACCTCAGATTACTGCTGCCTCAGAGGGGATGGGGGGGGGGGCAGGATGAGCGACAATCAGATTACATACAGCGAGAATCTCCTGTTTACTCAGCGGCCTCTTTAATAGGAAGTCCCGTCTCCTGGGCCGGCTTCTATGATAGGCAGAACAGTGGTCCAATGCCGGCCCAGGAGACGGGACTTCCTATTAAAGAGGCCGCTGAGTAAACAGGAGATTCTCGCTGTATGTAATCTGATGGCTCTCGTCCCGCCCCCCCCCCCCACGCACACGCTATTTGCACCCGATTTTAAGGGTGAAAAAGTGCGTGTTATACGCCAATAAATACCTAACCTAAAATACCAAGCCACCTGGCTCTCTGGTCAGGATTACCTCTGCTCTGTTTGATCTCCCAGACCACTGGCTATTCAGGCTCTTCCAGCCTAGGTGGCAGTGAATAGAGTGGGTGAGAGCCTGTCATTTGCCCTCTCCTCTTTTCCCATTGGCCATCTACAGAACTCTTTACATTCTGTGAATGAATGCAAAGCTTTTTGTTAATGGACAAGCGAAGAGGAGGTGACAGCTACACAAAAAGATTCTGGGAGTGTATAAGACATTGAATACGGGGTTGCAGGTCTAGAAGAAGAGAGCTGTGCATCCAGTATCAATGAAGATTACATTTGTACAGTAAACAGGAGTCATCCAAGCATAGGATACTCAGCATTAATAGTAACTTATTTTGCTTGTGCTGTTAGCCCTGGATCACACCAGTGCGATTTGTCATGCGTTTTTGAACTGTCACACCCCATTTGCGGCAATGGAACCGTTCAAATCATTGCCACTCAAGTCGCAGCGACTTTGAAAAAGGTTCCTGCATTACTTTTCTGCGATTTCATTGCAACTTGCATTAACTTCTGTTAAATGAAGTGGCAAGCTGCAATGAAATCTCACATCAAAATAACACTGACAGCTTTGAAATCGCACTGAAGTAGCATGATTTTAAAGCCGCACTGGTGTGAACCAGGGCTTACTGTATAAAACTATTTTTTAGAGTCCTGTTTTAAGCGCATCCGGACCGCCCACCGTTCATATACTGTGGCAGGGTGGCCCGGCTGCGCGAAACATCGTACCTGTACATTGTTTCCTCTTCCTGGGCCTGGGGCACGCACCGCCGGAGACCCGATCCCGCTGTGATTGGACTCAGCGGGTCCACGGCCTCGATGGCCGCTGGCCACCCACGATCGTTTGCGTCAGACTGCGGTTCTGTCACAGAGGAAGAGAATGTGTGATTCCTGCTAATCGGGAACACAGATGTCTCTCTTCCTCCAGTTTGTTCACCCCCCCACAGTTAAAAAGCATTCCCTAGGAGCACACTTAACCCTTTGATTGCCCCCGATGTTAACTCCTTCCCTACCAGTGTCATTTATACAGTGACAGTGCATTTTTTTAGCACTGATCACTGTATTGGTGTCACTGGTCCCCAAAAAGTGTCACTTAGTGTCCGATTTGTCCACCGCAATGTTGCACCCCCGCTGAAAATCGCTGATTACTAGTAAAAATAAAAATGCCATAAAAATATCCCATAGTTGTAGATGCGATAACGTTTGCACAAACCAATCAATATACGCTAATTGAAATTTTTTTTACCAAAAATATGTAGCAGAATACATATTGTCCTAAATTGATGAAGAAATTTGATTTTTTTACATATTTTTACTGGACATGTTTTATAACAGAATAAAAAATATTGTTTTTTTTTTTTTTTTTTTCCCAAAATTGTCGCTCTTTTTTTGTTTATAGCCCAAAAAACAAAAACCACAGAGCTGATCAAATACCACCAAAAGAAAGCTCTATTTGTGGGAAAAAAGTACATCAATTTTGTTTGGGTACAGCTTCACACGATTGTGCAATTGTCAGTTAACTGCTTCAGCCCCGGAAGATTTTACCCCCTTCCTGACCAAAGCACTTTTTGCGATTCGGCACTGCGTCGCTTTAACTGACAATTGCGCGGTTATGCGAAGTTGCACCCAAACAAAATTGATGTCCTTTTTTTCCCATAAATAGAGCTTTCTTTTGGTGGTATTTGATCACCTCTTCGGTTTTTATTTTTTGCGCTATAAACAAAAAAATAGCGACAATTTTGAAAAAAACGCAATATTTTTTACTTTTTACTATAATAAATATCCCTAAAAAATATCTAAAAAAAACTATTTTTTTCCTCAGTTTAGGCCGATATGTATTCTTCTACATATTTTTGGTAAAAAAAAATCGCAGTAAGCATATATTGATAGGTTTGTGCAAAAGTTATAGATTCTACAAAATAGGGGATAGTTTTATGGGATTTTTATTATTATTTTTTTTTTTTTTACTAGTAATGGCAGCGATCTGCGATTTTTATCAGGACTGCAACATTATGGTGGACACGTCGGACAATTTTGACACATTTTTGGGACCATTGGCATTTATACAGCGATCAGTGCTATAAAAATGCACTGATTACTGTAAAAATGTCACTGGCAGGGAAGGAGTTAACACTAGGGGCTGATCAAAGGGTTTTATTGTGTTGTGTTATTGTGTGTTCTAACTGAAGGGGGGGTGGGACTGTGTAGGGGAGATGCCAGATCGCTGTTCATACTGTGTATGAACAAACTATCTGTCTGTTCTCCCCTCAGAGAACCGGAAACTGTGTGTTTACACACACACACATCCCGGTCCTCGGTGTGCCACGAGCGATCGCGGGAGCCCGACGGTGATCGCGACCGCTTCGGCTCTGTGGGCGAGCAGGGGGCACGCCCCTAGTGGCCAAATCAGGAAGTGACGTAACATGACGGTGATTTGCGCAGCCGAGCCATGTTGCCGCAGTACAACTGCGGCGGCTGGTCGGCAAGCAGCTAAAGTAACGCAGTGCCATATCGCAAAAAATGGTCTGCTCATCAAGGGGGTAAAACCTTCCAGGGCTGAAGTGGTTAAAGAGGTAGAGGACATGTTCCTCTATTTAGAGCAATAGAAAATCTAATTTTTGGATCATCTGCTACTTAACAATTCAGAAGACAATGAGCGCCTTGCCAGCTAAATCTCTGTAGTTGCCAGTAACTTCGCCTTCTGAAGGCCCTGAAACTGATCTTAGGAAAATATAAGCATGTGAATCGCTGGTTCAGGCACCCCCTCTCTGAGCCTACTGCACATACATTGGAGTGTGGGAGATAGAAAGCACAATATAGACTCTTATACCTCGTACACACGATCAGACTTTCCAACAACAAAACCGTGGAATTTTGTTGGAAGGATGTTGGTTCCAACTTGTCTTGCATACACACGGTCACACAAATGTTGGCCAACAATTACGAATGTAGTGACGTACGGCGAGCCGATTAAAAAGGAAGTTCAATAGTCATGTGATATCTCCATTACGAACGCTAGTTTTACAAGATCGAGCGCTTCCGGCTCGTCCTTGATTCTGAGCATGCGTGTTTGTACTTTGGACTTTTACAACATGGAAGCAAATACTCTTGCGCACAGGTGTGTTGTTTAGGTAATCCAACGGATCAGAATGGACAATAGCTTTCGGCCTTGCTGCCCTCCAGGATAGGGATATCCTAGTAGTAGACAGAAACAGAAAAAAGAGGGCGCACCAGCCTAGTGTATCATCCTTTAGTAAATTTATTCAAAAAGCATAAATAAAAACTACTCACAAAAAGTAGAAAGAAAATTGCGCTTATAACAGTCTTTGACATCAAGCAGTCTGTCCACTGATAGCAGTCTCCGAATCCTAGAGATGGGGGACATATGAACCGCTTCTGTCTAACGCGTTTTGAAGGTTAAACCTTCTTCATCAGAGCCTAGCAGTGTTACTCTCTTGCAGCTACCTGCAAGTAGCCGCAAGAGAGTAACACTGCTAGGCTCTGATGAAGAAGGTTTAACCTTCGAAACGCGTTAGCCAGAAGCAGTTCATATGTCCCCCCTCTCTAGGACTCAGAGACTGCTATCAGTGGACAGACTGCTTGATGTCAAAGACTGTTAGCGCGATTTTCTTTCTACTTTTGTGAGTAGTTTTTATTTATGCTTTTTGAATAAATGTACTAGGATAAGTAAGGATAAGGCTGGTGCGCTGTCTTTTTTCTGTTTCTGTCTACTTTGGACTTTTGTCTGATGGACTTGTGTACACACGATCGGAAAATCCAACAACATACATTAGTTGGCGGAAAATTTGAAGACATGTTAGCCAACATTTGTTGGAGGAAAGTCTGACAACAATTGTCCGATGGAGCATACACACGGTTGGATTTTCCACCAACAGCCTGTCATCACACATTCCCGTCAGAAAATCTAATCGTGTGTAGGGGCCTTTAGGGTACAAGACCGGTCACTGATTCCTGTTGCAAGCAGTTTCATAGTCAAATTAAAGATAAGCTAAGTGCACATTAAAATTTTGGACCAGATGCATAGATAACATTAGTGATTTGTTAATATATGGGATTTTTTTAACAGGAATTTGCCTGGCATCAATGTACTGTTTTTTAATGGTATTTTGACAAACAACTCAATACCGAGAGAAAACATGACCGTTGACCAGTACAGCCAGTGGTATATGAACACCAATGAAACCATCAATCTGACAGGTTACGGCATTCAGACTTGCCGGGTGGAGGACGAAATGAACAAGGTTTGGAAATTTCATCTAATAATAAGACACTGACTTGTCTGTACAATTACTAGAAAACCTCCCTGATCTCTTTTCTCTGTGTTGGCAGGGTGTGGAAGGCACAGGTTTGGCATTCATCGTGTTCACAGAAGCTATGACTCTTTTACCTGCCTCCCCATTTTGGTCCTTGTTATTTTTCCTGATGCTGCTAAATCTGGGGCTGAGTACTATGTTTGGGAACATGCAGGGAATTATCACCCCACTGCTGGACAATTTTTCATGGTTACGCAAGAAGAAAACATTATTCACAGGTAAGGACATCCAACCTACACTCTTCCAGAATTTTTAAAGAACCCATTTGTGCTTAAAGTGAATCTGTCGGCCATTCTTAACATTTACAAGTTATAGTCCTGCACCACAAAAAACTAGACAGACCTTTTTTATGTACTTCCCTTAGCTCCAGACCTGTTGTCCCCTTTCCAAGGAGATTGCCTTGGTGGTGGCCAATAAAAGTGAGCAGCCACGAGGTGTAAAAGATATCATTTCTGGTTTCAGAAGCAGAAATATCATGTCTCAGCATCTGCTAACCATGAAAGATGATAATATGGTAGCAGGTAAGGTGAAGCTGCCTAGAAGGATCCGCTGGGTACCAGCTGCCAGTTTTATTCAAGGAGGTAGCAACCTGTTTCATAAACAAAACATATTTACTTTAAAGTGGTTGTAACCTCTTCCATATACCCAATGAATTAACTGGCTTCAGATGATACACAGAGATTAAAACAAATCCTCCTACATAAGTTGTACCTGTTTATCTGCAGTATTCTCTTTCCTACATAAGTTCAAAGTCCAGACTGTATAAAGCATGCCTGAGCTGAACTGAAGTTACACTCTGCAGATCTCAGTGAGGAGAGCTCTGAGAGCTGATTGGAGGAAAGGGACACACCCTTCTCCACACCCAAATAAAACCGTTAATCAGCTGGAGTTCCCTCCCGTCACCTTTTTTATTTTGGTGTCAGGAAAATTTGTCAAAAATGATTCATGCTGATAGCAGAGGAATGAAGCAGAAATTACACTTATTGCTCTTAATTTAAGTACACACTATAGTGGGATATGCTTTGTTCATATTTCATGTCTGAGGTTTCCAGCTACTTTAAAGTGAACTTGTTTCCAAACTACGAATAATAAACTGTTTACGTATTCTTAAAATAGTGAAAGAGCATTTTCTAGCTGCTCGTTCTGTCAAGGAATTTATTTTCAAACATCACGCATAGCAAAGACTATAGAGTCAGTTTCAGTCTGTTTCTAACAGCTTAGAAAAATCTGCTGTTGGCGGGCTGCTGAAGTCTGCTTTCATAGAAAACAGCTTAAAGCGGACTTCCACCCAAAAGTGGGACCCCCCCCCCATTTGTCTCCTCCCCCCTCCAGTGCCACATTTTGGCATCTTTCGGGGGGGGGGGAGCAGCTACCTTCTTTTGACAGGTACCCTGTCGCCACTTCTGGGACACCGGGCTGCGGCAAATTACGTCAGCAGCTAGTCTCCCTCCTCCTTCCCCCACCGCCGGGCCAGTAGGAGAGCGCAGCTGTGCCTCGTGCATGCACAGTAGGGACCCGGCGTGAAGCCGTAATGCTTCACTACTGGGTTCCCTTACTGGCAATGGCAGCGGCAGCACCCGACAGCTGATGGAAACATCAGCTACGGTGCCGACATAGTTGGACTCCAGGACAGGTAAGTGTCTTATTAAAAGTCAGCAGCTGCAGCATGGGTAGCTGCTGGCTTTTAATTTTTGCAGGGGTGGGCGGACCTTCGCTTTAAAACTTCGGTGCCTGTGTTGTGAACATTTTTTTTCTCCAAAATTCTTTTAGATGCAGAGGTAAATGATGGCTTGCCCAACGCTATTTTGTTCCGGGTGTGACAAGAAGGTCTCGTCTCACACCCAGAACACGGTGCTGTTTACTCTATCTAGCTGAGGCTACATACACTTTATACGGTGGATGCACATGTTAACCACTTGCCGACCAGCTCACGCAGATATACTGCGGCGGGTTGGCAGCCCTGCCCGAATCGCCATACCGGTACGGTGGCTCACGCAGTTGTGGGCACTGTTCTTCCACCACGAGTGCTCCATGGGAAGTTAGACATCAAATACATTCTGGACAGCCGCACTCCAAAGATAGCTAACTGTTAGCTATGACTAAGCACTCCTTGTGCGAAACGCGTAAGCTTTGTTCCACTTTGCTGTGACCTGTATTTTGGATAACACCTTATTAAATAAAGGCAAATACCTTTGGAGTGCAGCTGTCCAGAATTTCTTTGTCTAACTGCCATAGCATTGCCAGCACCTGGACTTCTAGACTGAAGGAGATGCCCTTTACCTTGAGCTGACCCACCTGGAGCAGTGATACTCGCTCTCTACTTGGATTCCTTGACTTTGCTCCATGGGAAGGTGGCAGCTTACCAGAGGTGTTTGACCCCTTTTTGCAGGATGGTCAAAATGCGCATTTGGAGTACCAATTGATTCCACTGTCAGCACCACTCCACTCCACTCCAGTGGCCCCTCGATATACGGCTATACGATATATGGCTATGGTAGGAAAAATGACTCCACAAGAGACATGGATAAAAAGTCTCATAGTGTAGTATATTTATTTGAATGTTTTGAAAGCAGTAACAAAATAGATTGTACTCCCATATTAAAGTGCCTGGCCTGGCAGTAGGTAAAATAGCGTGTGTGGATAGGGCTTGGTCTCGCTCTAGATACTGAAGCTTGTGTGGGGTATCAAATGGGACCCGGAAGTGACGGATCCTCCGCACTGATGTACGTTTCGCCGTGCTTGGCGTCTTCAGGAATTTATTATTTATTATCACACACGGACTTTAAGAATGCTTTTTTCAACCATATATAGATCCATGTATTTTTTTATGTTTTTTTATGTCATCCATGTGATTCACTTTGTAATGTTTAATTGATCATTCATTTGTTATCACATACATGAACACAAATAAGCGCCTATTCTTTTATTTTATTCACTTATATCATTTTTTACATAACATTTTATTATGGAGTACATGGCTATTTCTCTCTAAAACTATGGAATATGTCAGTTTCTTAAATAATAATACGGAATTAAATAATGTAACCTTTTGTTGGCCTTTTTATTTCTATATCATTTCAGTTGTATGCTGTATAGTCGGCCTGTTATTTGGCTTATTGTTTGTTCAGCGATCGGGATCCTACTTTGTCTCCATGTTTGATGATTATTCAGCCACTTTACCCCTCATCATCGTGGTTATATTTGAAAATGTGGCTGTAGCCTGGGTGTACGGAGCAGACAGGTACAATAAAGGTTTCATTTAAAAAAAAAAAATGTATTGTGCATTTGTGTCAGTGTGTATGCACGCTATATTACTAAAAGTATTGGCCTGCACAGAGTCCTGACCTCAACCCCATAGAACACCTTTGGGATGAATTAGAGCGAAGACTGCGAGCCAGGCCTTCTCATCCACATCGGTGCCTGACCTCACAAATGCGCTTCTGGAAGAATAGTCAGCCATTCCAATAGACACACTCCTAAACCTTGTGGACAGCCTTCCCAGAAGAGTTGAAGCTGTTATAGCTGCAAAGGGTGGTCCAACTCAATATTGAACCCTACGGACTAAGACTGGGATGCCATTGATTCATGTGCGTGTAGAGGCAGGTGTCCCAATACTTTGGTAATATAATGTATGTGTGTGTTTATGTGTATTGTAATATTTGGGGAGTCTGGATCTCTATCCAGCCAAGTTTGTAAAAGCTAAAAGTCTATTTTCCAAAGGGGCGAACAAAATCAGCTTTTTTATCAGCATTAAACAAACAACCGTTTATAAACCTTAGGTACACAATCAAAGATTTGGTTCACTGCTTGCATAAAGTTGTCCCACAACAGGGTTTATTGTTCCCACCTGCATCACAGGTCCAGAAAATAGGACAACCTTAAGGCTTAATGTACATGGGACGTTTTTCCAACCTCTCCTGAATGATTCAACTTGACAGATAGTAAGCCACGTGTAAAACGTCCGTTTTGCTGCGTTTACATGCCACGTTTAGCCGCGTTTGCGTTTAGAAGCGTTTGAAAAAAAAAAAAACATTTATTTTTTTTTTAATAGCCAAAAATGAAAAACGCCTATAGACGGAACGCGACTAAA
This sequence comes from Aquarana catesbeiana, assembly GCF_042186555.1. NCBI lineage: Eukaryota > Metazoa > Chordata > Amphibia > Anura > Ranidae > Aquarana > Aquarana catesbeiana. The sequence continues at coordinate 57,404,046 of NC_133333.1, read as the reverse complement.
CACGAGTTACCGCGTTTAGACGCATTTAGAATTTTTTTGCTTTCCAAAAAAGGCCTCTAAACTCAACTGCCTAAAAACGACATTAAATGAACCTGTGTACATGTACTGATAAGATAACATTGGATGAGTTCAGGGGCAGCTGAAAAAAGTAGCCAACTGCCTCTGAATGTCCGTTTACCAGCAGCAGTGTACATGAGGCCTTAGACTGTAGTAGCGTGCAGTTGAGGCAGGAGTGAGTTCATGTAGACAGGAAATAGCTGAGAGAGGCTGGAGATTAAAAAAAAAAGTGAATACACATTTTTTATTGAAATAATTTTGGAAGTTTATGATAAAGGTGTTTTAGCAAACTAATGCTGGATACACACAGTAAGTTTTTTTTTTTTTCATTTAACCACTTCAGCCCCGGAAGGATTTACCCCCTTAATGACCAGGCCATTTTTGGCGATACGGCACTGCGTCGCTTTATCTGACAATTGCGCAGTCGTGCTACGTTGTACCCAAACAAAATTGATGTCCTTTTTTTCCCACAAATAGAGCTTTCTTTTGGTGGTATTTAATCACCTCCTGCGGTTTTTATTTTTTGTGCTGTAAACAAAAAAGACTGATAATTAAAAAAAAACAATATTATTTACTTTCTGCTATAATACATATCCCAAAGAAATATATAAAAAAACGAATTTATTCCTCAGTTTAGGCCAGTATGTATTCTGCTACATATTTTTGGTAAAAAAAAAAAATCGCAATAAGCGTATATTGATTGGTTTGCGCAAACGTTAGTGTCTTCAAAATAGGGGAAAGATTTAGGGACTTTTATTTTTTTATGTTTTTGTTTTTACTAGTAATGACGGGATCAGTGATTTTTTTTTTTTAGCGACACCGCGACATTGCAGCGGACAAATCTGACACTTTTTGGTGACCAGTGACACCAGTACAGAGATCGGTGCTATAAAAATGCACTGACCACTTAATGCACAGATGTCTATGCAATTTGCACCTGAAATCACCAGAGTCGCACCACTTTGAATTTGGACCTGTCAAATCACATGACAAGTTGCACCGTTGTGAACGGGGGCTAAACAACATTCAGAAAGTCATCAAATATACTAAGAATTTTTGTATTAATATCTACTGATTTATGGCTTAGCGTTTACAGGTATTAAAGCAGAGTTCCGGACAAATGTTGTTATTATTTTTTTCTGTATCCGAGCATAATACATTATTATCATAAATAACGATTGTATATGTTTGCTATTGGATGTTGCTAATATAGTTATTTTATACTCACAACTTATTAAATCCTCTTCTGGCCGTTGCCATGAACATTGTAGGCATGTGAAGCCCAATCGATACCTTTTCCGGGATTAGCGATGGTGAGGGGCATGCTGGGTAACCAGCATGCACCTCTCGATAATGCGCATGTGCGATTCTCTGGCGGCCGTCGCGCCGCTTGTTTCAAAAGTTGCCATAACAACGGGCGGCGACGGAGGAATGTCCCGCCCCATTGTTATGGCAACCGCCTTAAATCGCGTCATTTTCTGTTGGGAAATAACGTGATTTTTGATCACAGTACTGCCCACAGATTCCTGGGAAATGATGGCTCACATTTCCCAGGAGCATAGGTGAGGGAGGAAGTGATGAGAAGCGCCACGGACCCGGAAGTGCCAGATTAGGAGCCACTACATAGCAACAGGACATTTCTGGTAAGTATGAAAAAAAAAAAATTCCCCCAAATGTTTATTTATAGGATTAAAGGTCTGTGATTATGTAAAAAAATAAAAAAAAAATTCAGAGTGGAACTCCACTTAAAATACTTCTTACAGTGGTAACAGTACATTCCCAAACAATACTTTCATCTGCTGACACGTCCATCATTGTTTAAAGTGGTTGTAAACCCTTACCGACCACTTTGACCTACAGGTAAGCCTAGATTAAGGCTTACCTGTAGGTCCAAGAAATATCTCCTAAACCTACATGGTTTAGGAGATATTTGCAAAAAGGCATGCGCACTGAGCATGCTGCTGCTAGCGGCGGTATGCCGTTAGTGGCGGCTCCCGTGCGCATGCGCCGGAGCCACGATACCTGGAAAGAAGATGGATGCTCCGTAGGGGACAGTGGTGACATCGCAGGCTCCTGTGTCAGGTAAGTGACACATAATGGGCTACTATGCGACACATAGTAGCCCATTATGCTTTACCTTTGCAGGGAAACAAAGAGGAAGTAAACTCATCAGGGTTTACTTCCTCTTTAAGCATCATTCAGGGTCATACATACTGTATATATTTGACCTAAATATAAAATTTGTCCTCTAGATAATTTTATACATGGTTTTTGTCCAGGTTTATGAATGATATTCAAGACATGTTGGGTTTTCGTCCATGGATCGTGTACAAATACATGTGGCAATATATCAGCATCTTGGCTATGATTGGACTCCTGCTTGCAAGTTTAATTAGAATGTGCATCACCCACCCAGTGTACCAGTCATGGAGTATGGAACAGGTATGGTTGTGAGACAATTTAGGTGTCTGTTGATCAATGTTATCACCCTAGATTAAAAATACACAAGATTCACACATTTGTGAAAGAACTTTATTTGAAAAATGTGTGACTCTTGGGTAACAACATTTATAAATTGACCCCCTGGTTTTTAAATCTGTGCAATACATTAATGGTCAGAGCTAAAACAAATATTAATTTTATATAATATATATTTTTTAGGCAGAAAGCTGAATTATTGCATATAAATAATATGTAGATCTGTCCATTATGCAGGTGGATGGGTTAGAGCAGGTATTATTCCTTTATTGGATATTTTCATCCAAGGTTTCAATCAGACACAGCAATCCTGCAGGCAGCCTACTACTGTTCTGCTGTCTCTTTAGCAAACTCTTTCTGTGAATGCTCTGTATTAACATAGTTGTAAACCCTCACATATACCCAGTGAAGTGACTGGTGATACACCGAGACAAAACAAAATCTCCTACATAGGTTGCACCTGTTTATCTGCAGTCTTCTCTTCTCTACATACATTCAAAGTCCAAAATTTATAAAGCTTGTCTTAGCTGTCAGAAAAAGGGGGTGGATAGCTGACATTACACTCTGCCGTGCTCAATGAAGAGAGCTCTGACCGCTGATTGGGGGGAAGAGACACCCCCCCTGCACACAGGAAAGTAGCTGAGACTGTCAATCAGCTGGAGCTCCCTTCCCTGTCACCTTTTTATCTCTTGGTGTCAGGAAAATTTGTCAGAAGTGACTCATGCAGATAGAGGAATGGGACAGCAGACAGAAACAACACTTAGTGCTCATAGTAAACACTATAGAGGGATATGCCTTGTTCATATTTCATGTCTGAGGTTTACAACCTCATTATTAAAATAAATATTGCACACATAGTACATGAAGCATTTTAAAATAAACTAAAAAAAAAAAATTGACCCAAACCATTATAGTTTTCCTTTTATTTCTGAAATGCAATATATTAAAACAGCATTAGCAAACACACTTACAATATAAAATGTTATAAAACAAAACACCAAAAAACCTTTAACTGTGTGTGTATGCCATGTTATTATTGCTGATTGCTTATATTTGGTTCCCGGTTAAAGGCACAAAACACAATGAAGGCACCTGAATACTTAAATGGTATCTGAATACAAGGTATTTAGATACCTTAACAAAGTATGCATTCAAAGATGTTGGACTATCACTGTACATGTGCAGCAGCTTTCTAGCATTAGTTAAATTTGTAGGTACTGTATACGATTCTTGTAGTTCAGCAAGGATACTGACCATATTGTGTTCTGTATAGTTCAGTGCCTACTAGCTTGTGATGCAAAAGGCTTAATTAACATAGCTAGCACACCAGGATACAGATCTTTATTTTTTGACAGCAACTTTGAGCTGAAACCACTAATATTTAATACCGTATTTATCGGCGTATAACACGCACCCCAATTTAGGAGGGAATTTTAAGGAAAAAAACTTTTAGGAGGGAAGTTGAAGGGAAAAAAACTTACATTTAAATGCCCTTCATTGCAGCCTTGTCAGTGCAGCCATGTCAGTGCAGCCTTGTCAGTGCAGCCTTCCCCAGTGCAGCCTTCCCCAGTGCAGCCTTCCCCAGTGCAGCCTTGTCAGTGCAGCCTTCCCCAGTGCAGCCTTCCCCAGTGCAGTGCAGCCTTCCCCAGTGCAGCCTTCCCCAGTGCAGCCTGGGATCCCCTGTCCCTGCTTCCAGGGCTTCAAAATCGCGGTCCGCGGTTTGAAAATGGCGCCGCCGGTGCCGAAGTACACAGAGCCGGTCCTCGGCTCTTTCCGGCGGCTCTCGTTTACTTTCAGCTCCACTCGTAGTCCCGAGCGGAGCTATCCGAGTAGGTTCGAATAGCTCCGCTCGGGACTACGAGTGGAGCCGAAAGTAAACGAGAGCCGCCGGAAAGGGCTGAGGACCGGCTCTGTGTACTTCGGCTCCGGCGGCGCCATTTTCAAATCGCGGTCCGCGATTTTGAAAATGTGACAGCTCGGGATCGGCGGGGATCGGCGTATAACACGCACCTGCGACTTTCCCCTGATTTTAAGGGGAAAAAAGTGCGTGTTATACGCCGATAAATACGGTAATTCTAGTCAAAACTGCTTAAATAAAGTTCCTTATCTTGTGTATCTTATTTTATCTTAGCTTTGTGAATTAAGTTTAATGTGTTTTGGGAAACATTACACAATCTCTATTTTAAGTTAGGAAGATATTTTTAAATAGTTTCTCTTTAAGTGTGTTTATATTATATTGAAGGTTCCTTTTTTTTTATTCCTTCCTTGGTTTATGAATTAGGCTAAAGAGGTCAAGTTGGAATACCCACCCTGGGCCTTTGCACTTCTGCTCAGCCTGATCATCTTTGCTTCTTTGCCCATCCCGCTGATCTTCCTGAAGGAAATGATACAAAACTGGTTACAAAAACGAAGAACGGACAAATATGGTCAGTGTGAATACAGTCAAGGTTGTACGGTGGATGAAGTGACAGAACCAATGGAAGGAAATATAACACGGTGTGGAAATGGTTACCTACATGTAGAGATGGTAGACCTTGCAGAAAGCGGTCAACTTCTTTCCCCTGAAGAAGATGCCGAAGATGACAGAGATGATGCAACAACCTAAATACAGTCTCAATTACGCGAACATTATTGAAATGGGTTAAGAGGTTAAAAAAGGAACGGTCTCCAAACATTCAAGTGTTGCTGAGCAGGCGAAGCGGGCTTAGCCTGCCCGTGTCCTTTCATCAAATAGTTCTTCACTTGGTTAGTTCCAGATTACTGTGCCAAAATAATATCAAATTCAGGGTCCTTCTCTGTCTCAGTTGCTTCCACCAGTATTTTCAGCCCCTACCTCTAAATGACTTTAAAGTAGAATCATATGTATCCTTGAAAGAATGGTACATATTTCCAGCCATGTTCGCTTCATAATTTTTCCTAAAGCTTACAAAGGAAACATCGGGTTGGTTATGGAAAAAAATAGTACTTTGACGTGTGGCTGCACCAAGCGAAGCACTTTTATGAGCCAATCACAGATCAGGTCACTTACTGTTTTATCCACACAATGATCAACTGTGGAATTTAGGGTGTTACTACCATGTTTGGTGATTGGACTTCATTCTATACTGCTAGTTTCTAGTTACTGATCATATATGGAAGGGACCTTCTGTTACAACATCTTTCTATTGCACCGTGTGTAATATTTATTTGTATATATATTTTTTTAATTGGAGTAATCTCCGTGGACCTTTTCACAATGCTTGAAAGACAATATAACTGAACAACATGGTGACAGATCAAAAACCTCTTTCAGAACAGGAGAGTGATTCATCGCTTCTATTTAGATGGACTTGTAAATATAATTATTTATGGCTGCGCTAGGTTTTCTGGGCTAGATATGTATATTTTACAGAAGTAACAAAAATGTGTTTTTTGTTTTTATTTTTTGCTTGCTTAACTTGGGTAGATTTAATTGTTTAATGCTTTCAAGTGTTGTTTTATCATTAATATTATTTAACTGGTGGCTTCAATGAGTGCGAGACCCCTGGTTCTGACAGCTGCTAACATATTTAAAGGAATTGGCCACAATCAACAATAATTTAATTTTCCAACTTTCAGTTCTTTGGCAACAGTTTGTATGCGTGTGTGTGTGTGTGTGTGTGTGTGTGTGTGTGTGTGTGTGTGTGTGTGTGTGTGTAAATGCGAACACACATGCATGCACATATTTTTCTAAATATATGTATGTAGAAGAAGTCCAAGGTTGCGCATGTAGTAGACTTATCATGAATCAGCAATGTTCCATCAACAGTTGGGCAAAATCTACCCTTCTTCAATGAACCATATGAAATAAAACCAGTAACAAAAGTATCAATACCATTTACATAGTAATAAGTTACAATTGTGTTATAGACTCAGTCATTGACCTGCGTTCACACCCCAGAGGAGAACACACGTGTTTGAACATAATCAAATAATGAAGAGCCACTATTGATTTCACAGTGACCTATAGTAAAATAAAAATGCATATTAAACCTACAGTGAGGGGAAAAAAGTATTTGATCCCCTGCTGATTTTGTAAGCTTGCCCACTGACAAAGAAATGATCAGTCTATAATTTTAATGGTAGGTTTATTTTAACAGTGAGAGACAGAATAACAACAAAAATTTAAAGAAAAACACATGTCAATCCCTGACATCCTTGGACATCTCTTTGGTCTTGACCATGGTGGAGAGATTGATGTCTGATTGACTGATTGCTTCTGTGGACAGGTGTTTTTTATACAGGTAATAAGCTGAGATTAGGAGCACTCCCTTTAAGAGAGTGCTCCTAATCTCAGCTCGTTACCTGTATAGAAGACACCTGGGAGCCAGAAATCTTGCTAATTGATTAAATACTTATTTCACTCATTAAAATGCAAATCAATTTATAACTTTTTTGAAATGTGTTTTTTTCTTGTTGTTATTCTGTCTCTCACTGTTAAATGTAACCTACCATTAAAATTATAGACTGGTCATTTCTTTGTCAGTGGACAAATGTACAAAATCAGCCAAAATCACCGTTGCACCAAAAATTAAAGATGAATTTCCAACACCCTCCACGCTTTTCCAGTCCTCGATGCTGTTATCTGCTGTTTGCCAAAAATCATCCATTGACCACATCTGCTGGTATGCTGATACGTACCCTTTTAAACTCCATGCAAAGCCCCGGAGGCTATGTTGCTGCCTAACGCTGACAATGGCTCAGGTGACAGTGTTGACCAGTGAGAGTCTCGTCATCTATCCTAACTGTAATAAGAGACCCTAAACCTACTAAAAAGCCCTGAAAAGGGTGAAATGCATCTGAGGACTTCACTGCCAGTGGAGAACAGAAGCTGAAGCCATCTTTTACTCACCTCATTTAGGCCACAGGGAGTTGGTATCTGTTTGCAGACGGCCACCATTTTGTTGAAGAGACTCTCATTGTTCATACGGTCGTGTGACCACACTGACCAGTGACTGCTAGCCCTTGTGAGTATTATGCTGCCACACAGCCTCCAGGACTGTGAGCGGAGTGTTGGGAAAATTATCACCTGGGTAGGGTGTTGGGAATATATCTTTATTAATGAAAAGGTGGGATTACCCTTTAAGCTAAGAAAATTGTTTCTTCATACAAAGGCTCATACAAAAAAATGCATGGAAGGAACAGATGCAAATCAAAATCCGAAGAGTGCAAGGTTGGAGTTTGCCACCACAGTAGTTCTCAATGGCATGCAAGGGCACTTAGAGCACCTTCGAAGTCCATTGACACTTCCTCCAGATTTTAAACCGCAAGCCTGTACAGAGGTATGGGCAAGAAAGCTGGAGGAAGTGCCTGCAGGAGCCTGACACTGTACTTACGATCCATTGATAATGGGTGCTATGCTTTGCATGCTCCTGGGGGGAATAAATACACTTTTTTTCTGCCAAAATATGTGCACATTATTTTTACCCTAAAGGTGAATTTAGAGTTTAAGACGTTCAATCCAATAAACTTCAGAGTCCGCTCCTGTTTACCACCCCTTTTTTTTTGGTACATGGTCTGTTACAATGAATTTTAGTCGTGACACCGAATGGACACTTTATTTATTGCATAGCTGGCTTGTCAGGTATAGTACCCATTAATCATGATTTGGTAATCCTGGTGTGGGTGAGAAAAGGAACTTCCTTTAATTGTCTCTGTGCATTAAATGCAGTTAAAAAAAGGATAGGAATAACTGTTATGTGGTCCTAAACAAATGTACCCACAGACTTTGCCATTGGGAGATAATTTCACCACATAATTAGATATAGTGTGCCCATCCTAAAAGGGGTAAGTGGTGGGCACACAAACTCTGACATATCCAGATAACTATTATCTAACGCTCAAAGGGGGTGATATTGTAGAATACATTATGTATCCTCGCGTTTGACAGAGTTAAGTGTGCCCACTCTTTTAAGCATGGTACATGGAAAACCCTTTACCGGACGTTTGTTTTCCATCTCATTCAATCCCTTTTTTTTTTATCATGGCTTAGTATAATCCAAAGGAAAAGCTGCACACTGATGATGTTGTCACAGGCAAAACATTAATCAGCCGACAACCTTCAGCACATGATCCCACCCCCAGGACCACTCCTCTGACATGTTTCAACCAGTGGGCTTAATCATTATGCATTAGGATTTCGTAGTGTAGATTTTGTAGAATGGTTTAGTTTCCTTTCCCTTACACAGGTAAACTGACTATGGGGAATATATTTTAAAAAAGCCCTGATGGATGGAAACTTTAAAGTGTGGTAACTGATTGCAGTCTGGGTTTAACATACAGGTCACTCCCATCCTTCATGAAAACCTGTGTATCCAAAAAGTGTTTAACATGAATATAACTAAATTCCATCCTCAGCAACAGATACGGGGACTCGTGTTACACATATGTACAGCGATCAGCCATAACATTATGACCACCCACCACAACCTGTTGAGGCATGGGTTCCACTAGACCTCTGTAGATATGCTGTTGTATCTGGCACCAAGCTGTCATTAGCAGATCCTATTGGTTACATAGTTACATAGTAGGTGAGGTTGAAAAAAAGACACAAGTCCAACCTATGTGTGTGAATATATGTCAGTATTACCTTGTATATCCCTGTATGTTGAGGTCGTTCAGGTGCTTATCTAATAGTTTTTTGAAACTATCGATGCTCCCTGCTGAGACCACCTCCTGTGGAAGGGAATTCCACATCCTTGCCGCTCTTACAGTAAAGAGCCCTCCTACGTAGTTTAAGGTTAAACCTCTTTTCTTCTAATTTTAATGAGTGGCCACGTGTCTTATTAAACTCCCTAAAAAGTTTTCTCCCAATTGTGGGGTCACCAGTACGGTATTTATAAATTGAAATTATATCCCCTCTCAAGCATCTCTTCTCCAGAGAGAATAAGTTCAGTGCTTGCAACCTTTCCTCATGACTAATATCCTCCAGACCCTTTATTAGCTTTGTTGCCCTTCTTTGTACTCGCTCCATTTCCAGTACATCCTTCCTGAGGACTGGTGCCCAGAACTGGACAGCATACTCTAGGTGCGGCCGGACCAGAGTCTTGTAGAGTGGGAGAATTATCTTTTCATCTCTGGAGTTGATCCCCTTTTTAATGCATGCCAATATTCTGTTTGCTTTGTTGCAGCAGCTTGGCATTGCATGCCATTGCTGAGCCTATCATCTACTAGGACCCCCAGTTCCTTTTCCATCCTAGATTCTCCCAGAGGTTCTCCCCCAGTGTATAGATGGCATTCATATTTTTCCACCCAAATGCATTATTTTACATTAAACCTCATTTGCCATGTAGTTGCCCACCCCATTAATTTGTTCAGATCTTTTTGCAAGTATCGTCCGCAAATACAGAGATTGAACTGTTTACCCCATCCGCCAGGTCATTTATGAACAAAATAAATAAATAAATATGTGAGGTGGGGCCTCCATGGATCAGACTTGTTTTTCCAGCACACTCCACAGATGCTCGATTGGATTGAGATCTGGAGAATCTGGAGGCCAAGTCAACACCTCAAACTCGTGTTCTTCAAACAATTCTTGAATTCATCAGACCAGGCCATCTTATTCCATGGCTCCTGTGATCCAGTTCCAATGCTTACTTGCCCATTGTAGGTGCATTTGGCTGTGGATACATGTCAGTATGGGCACTCTGAATGATCTGCGGCTACACAGCCCCATACTCAAACTGCGATGCACTGTGTGTTCTGACATATTTCTATTGGAACCAGCATGAACTTTTTAATCAGTTTGAGCTACAGTAACTTTTCTATTGCATCAGACTACAGGGGCCAGCCTTTGCTCCCCATGTGCATCAATGAGCCTTGGTCACCAATGGCCCTGTCGCTGATTTGCCAGATTTCCTTCCTTGGACCACTTTTGGTAGGTCCTGACCACTGCAGACCAGGAACATCCCACAACAACTGAAGTTTTGGAGATGCTCTGACCTAGTCTTCTAGCCATTACAATTTGATCCTTGTCAAAGTTGCTCAAATCCTTATGCTTGCCCATTTTTGCTGCTTTGAACACATTAGCTTCAGGGACAACATGTTCACTTTCTGCCTAACATATCCCACCCACTTTCAGATGCCATTTTAAAAAAGTAATCAATATTAATTACTTTACCTGTCAGTTGTCATAATGGTATGGCTGATTGGTGTATATGTTGCACGCATATATATTTCCTTCAGAGAGTTTCCTTCTCTGCCTCTAAACCTAAGATTTTTATAGTCTAAACAAAAAAAAATAATGTATAAGTGTATGGCCAGCTGATGGAAAATTCACTCTCTCTGTTGACCATCCACACCAGGACAGGAAAAAAATGTAGACCTAAAATTTGAGGAGCAGTGCTAGAGGGAAAAATCTTCCAATGGGGACACATTCCTGTTGCGCCTACAGGACCGGAAGTAAATGGAAATATTCCCAAAAGGGATTCCAGAGAAAAAACTGACGTACCATAGTTTAAAAAAATGGTTTTAGCATTATATATATTTTAATGTACTAATTTATTATTGTCTAAATTAAAAAACAGATACCCTAGATTTTACCCAGAATTGTAGTTTTCTTTTTTTGGTGTGTATGTAAATATTGCTACAGCATTTTTGTTAATGTGAAGCAGGTAGAATGCCTATAGACTTGACAGCCATATTTGAGGGAATCAAGCTAGAGATTATGTACAGAGGATCCACAGGTGCAACAGTTACCAATCTACTGAAGTGTACAAGCACCAAGTAAGCATCATTGAATGGTTTTATATTTATATTCAACATTCCTGTTCACTCTTCATCCTGCTATGTCCGCAAATGTATAGAGAAAATTGGAATGACTGAAAGAAAACACGATTAAATTGTGCAAAAGCTTATATTCATAAAATGGTTTCTAATCTTTTTTTTTTTCTCCCCTAAACTAATGGGTAATTTAAATAAAGGAAAAATATGTAGGCGGCCATCACTGAAGTCGTGTACGAAATGCTAGTTGCTTGTTTGTCTGTTTCTTCAATCTGTTGAGCAGCTGACCTGAAAAGGGGATGCAAGCCAATGAGGTCTAAACTCCTGATTTGCATGCTTGTTCAGAGATTTAACACTTGATTCCCCAGTCAACAGTAATGGGGCGTACACAAGGTCGGACTTTTCGGCTACAAAAGTCCGAAGGACGCCAACGGACCAAGTCCGGCGGACAATCCGATCATGTGTGGGCTTCCCCTACTTTCAGCGGACTTTTCCAGCCGCAAATCTGATGGACTTTAGATTTGGAACATGCTTCAAATCTTTACGTCGTAACTCCGCCGGACCCAGAAATCCAGTCGTCTGTATGCTAGTCCGACGGACAAAAACCCACGCTAGGACAGCTATTGGCTACTGGCTATCAACGTCCTTATTTTAGTCCGGTGTGCGTCATCACGTACGAATCCGTCTGACTTTTGTGTGATCGTGTGTAGGCAAGTCCGGTCGTTAGAAAGTCTGTTGAAAGTCCACCAAAAGTCCGTCGAAGTCTGTCGGACGGGCTGTCGGACTTTTGTAGCTGAAAAGTCCAACCGTGTGTACGCGGTATAAGGGTGGAAGCTCCCCTACCAGTTATTGTATTCGGACAACTGCAGCACCCACAGCTTTGTGAATACCCAAACAGTGACTGCATCTAATAGCATACAGTCACTGTTCGGGCGAGAATTTTTGACCCAGCTTCTTTTTTTCTTTTCTTTTTTTTTTTTTTACTTTTGTGGAGCTGAATGGTGCAGACAGCTTATGTCACAGTCAGGGCTCTGGCTGGGAGGCCAGTAGGTATAGCAGTAGAGAGGTACTCGCCAAACAACTGGATAAATACAGAAGCAGTCATTTTAAAATTTTGTCACTCTCAAGCCACATCCGTATAGATCATTTGAACACAAAAGGAAAAACCCCACTAGGTCAGACTTTGAGGGCAGTTTGGACCAATGGCATTGGTTTAAAAAAATTGTCATATTTTATATATACATAAGGATAGAAAGGGACAGCTCCCTGGGACAATATATGGGTGTGTGAGCAGGCTCTGGCTTTGCCTCCCCCTGGGGATAGATGCGGTTGGAGCTGCTGAGAATGTAATTTCTACTTAATTCCAGTGTTAAAATCAAGGAACAATGATCTTATTAATATGATCTGGCTGCTGATATATATGCAGCTATCGTGTTACTATTATCTCTTATGAAGTTTGCCACATCGGATTTTTCTTTCTCCTAGAGGAACAATTGTCTGATTATCTGTGCCAATTTGGGATTAGTGTCTGCTTGGCTATCCTTATTGCTCCGGTGACCGCACAGGGAGACTTTTGTTAGACATTTTCACACATCCAGACCAGTAAGACCTGTTTCTATACCCCCCCCCCCCCCCATGTTTGTCCTGAAAAAGTGAAACGCGTAGATGCACAGGGGCTAATGCATTTTGTTGATGTCATATTTTTGAACATCATTTGGGTATATGTGACTCCCTTTTTGGCTGACTGTGGATAGATGCCTTTTTAATATGAGTACTATGTATGTTTATGTATGTATGTATGTTCATATGTCCTTTTTCTATTTTTATGTATAAATAAAATATGAAACATTTTTAAACCAATATCGCTGGTCCAATCTGCCTTCAAAGTCCAACCTAGTGAGTTATTTTTTTTTGTGTTCAAATACAGAAGCAGGTCACCCTGGCAGATGATGCAGGCTCACGTAATTTAAGTACTAACCTCAGATCTGCTGATGGTGGAGATGGGTTTTGCTGCGTGTTAGTACCAAATTGTGGTCCTCAGGATTGCCCCACCAGGAGGTGAGCAAGCCAGGGTGTAGTAGCAGATATAGAAGGCAGGGATAAGCAGAAGCGTAGTCAGTAAGCAGGCCAAAAGGTTGGTAACGAGTGGTTTCAGGTTGGGATCAAGCAGAAGCGTAGTTGAGGAAAAAGCCAAAAGTCAGCAATGAGTTGTGGCGAGGATACGGATGGCAGCAGGATTGACAAGAGCAAGATATTGGCCAGAGAGAGCACATTCTTGCAAACAGGAAGTGACATGGCTTAAAGGGGTTGTAAAGATATACATTTTTTCACCTGAATGCATTTTATGCATTCAGGTGAAAAAACTTTTGAAAATACCGCCGCCCCCAGCCCCCCCGTTTTACTTACCTGACACCTTGAAACTCGGCCGCTCGCTCCCGACCTCCATTCAGCCGATCAGCCTGGTCGCTGATTGGCTATAGTGGATGGATTGAAAGCAGCGCAGCCATTGGCTCGCGCTGCTGTTAATCACAGCCAATGACGCGGCGTGCCGGGGGCGGGGCCGAGTGATACAGCGAGCGGCTATAGCCGCCGGCTGTATCACGGGAGTGCGCCCGCAATAACTAACCACCATGCGAGAGAGCTCGCATTAAGGTGGTTAGTTATTGCGGGGAGGAGCTGAGACAGCCTCCGAGGGACCCCAGAAGAGCAGGTTCGGGGCCACTTTGTGCAGAACGAGCTGCACAGTGAAGGTAAGTATAACATGTTTGTTATTTTTTTTTAAAAAAACAATTTACCTTTACAACCCCTTTAAAGAGTTCAGGTTCAGGAAAAACAGGATGCAAGGCAAGATCATTCAATGAATTGTCCAGGGAGCTATCCAGCATCCCACATGGCTCAGAAAAAAGTGACATTGCCAGACACAGCAGAGTTTGAAGGTTCAGACTCAGGTCTTGACCGGAGGAATCGGACAAAATTTGAGCCGTGCTTTGCTAGCTTTGGAAAGTATGACAGCCAAGCAATCAGCTTTTTCAGAAAGGCACCTTAGCAATTGCAACCTACATATGTTACTAAGTACAAGTTTCCTATAACAACATAAAGCAAAGAAGAATGTGGCTAATTTTTTTTTTCCGCCTTCTCGATTTGTCCTAGTGACCATTGTCACAAGAACAGAAAGTGAAAGGGAATCCAAAGTTTTTCAGTTATTGGTACAGAAATAGGAAATCCTCCAGTGAGTATACCTGTGTCTGGGGGGGATTTCCTCTTTTCCTAATCAGACAGACTGAGAAGGGAAATATGACACACAACAGCACTAAAAAAAGAAAAAAAAAAAATATAGTGTTGACTTTGACTTTAGATACATTGTATAGCGCCTAGCTTATTCAATATAAAAAAAGTAAAACCTTTCCAGAGTGAGTTTAGAAGACCACAATTGCTGATCCCATTCTAAAAATTCTAGTTCCCTGGTTGTTATACTAACCCTCTAGTTTCAATATGTTTTGAGTTATCAGGCATACAAGTATACAGATCAGAAAAGTTGTACAGCATGAGGATTAAAAATAATCATTATTGGAAGAGTGAAGTTGCACTTTAAGCATGGATGATGGCCCTAGAATTGTGGGTCTCACTCTGACATTTACAGCTGTGCAGTCGTGGTCTACATGTGGGTACCTTGTGCATTTGCGGGTCTGTGCAGGGCAATGGGGTTATATGTAATTTTTTTATTTTTGTAACTTTTTTCCATTAATGTTTATTACTTTTTACATGGGGCCAACAAGTCCACTATGCATATGATAGCATCAACAAGGTGACAGGTGTCCTTATTGCTCTGCACTGCAGCTAATGAAGCACAGATTGTGCTTCATTAGCTGCTTCCCTGTCTACAGCAGCTGGGGAATGACACATTTGAAACAGGATACGCTTAGAGCTGATCGCCTCTGCCTTCATAAACAGCAAAGGAGATCAGGGAATAAATGTTCCTCATTGTCCTTGTCATCCTAAGACTGGTTATTGTGGTCCTAGGCTTCTGAGAAGAAGGTAAGAGCCAGAAAACTGGGAATGGGGGGCACTGCCTGCACTGTAAAAGTATAGCTGGGAACGCCTGCACCACACAAAACGAAAATGGTATCTACTGTACACAGATCTTTTACCAGCTGTATACAGCATAGGTGGCTTTACTTCCACTTTAATATTGCTCAGTAAAACATTCACAGTTCAGATTCTCACCTCCTCTTAGGTTTTATTGCTAATTCACATCTTTCCTGCAGAGTTTTTTACATTTTTTTGCCAATCAAGACTTACCTTTCATTCAAGATTTTTTTTATTTATTTTTTTCTCAAAACTGTTGACTCAATTTAGCTTGAAAACAAAGTGCTGATAGTTATATGATCATTTTCTTCTTCTTTTTTTTTTACATGGTTAAGTGACTATATTACTAAACAAATTAGTTCTGTATTAAAATTAATAATGGAAGAACTGAAATACTTTGGGATTATTTTCAATAGTTAGATCTGTAATCCACTGCTTCTACTCTCCTCCTTTTTTCAACATTGGCCACTAATGCCGCGTACACACGATTGTAATTTTCGTCGGAAAAACCTTGGATGGTTTTTCCGATGGAATTCCGCTCAAGCCTGTCTTGTATACACACGGTCACACAAAAGTTCTCTGAACTTTCGACCGTCAAGAACGCGGTGACATACAACACGTACGACGGCACTAGAAAAGGGTAAGTTCCATACGAAGCGCGCCACCCTTTGGGCTCCTTCTGCTAATCTCGTGTTTATCTCGTGTTAGTAGAAGTTTGGTGAGAGATAATTCGCGCTTTTCAGCCTCGTGCTTTTCAGATCGTTAACTGCTTTTCAGTTTGTGCTTGTATCCGTTCTTCAGTGCGTCTAGTCAGTTTGCATCTGAGTTTCAGTGCGTATTATTATTATTATAGTACGTATTTGTTTCTCAGTGCGTTCTTGTCCGCTCGTTTCTGATTTTCAGCTCGCTCTTCTCAGGCCTTTCTGTTTTTCAGTGCTTTCTGTTAGTTCGGTCTGACCAGCCGACCGTTTTGAAGCTATGTTGCAGTTACGTACTCGTCGTAGAGTTTGTGCTATGCGGGGGCTTGGTGTTGGGGTTCTTGCTTTGACCCAAGCCCAATCAATGAACAGGGTGGGGAGGAAGAATGAAGATGAAGAATTGGTTGCTCCAGCGTGACCAATTCTGTCATATGCCTTTGTTGCGGGAGATCCAGGAGAAGAATCCTGATGATTTCAGGAATTTTCTCCGGATGACGGACCCCGTTTTTTACCGTCTGTTGGCAGGATGCATGCGGCAAACCATCACTCCCAAGCAGAGGCTAGTCGCCACATTATACATCTCCTCCGGATCAGAATGTTTCTGGCTCCGGGCTTTGTTCGTCGTTACTGGAATTACGCACCTGCTGTGTTTCCGCCATGTCCTCTCCCACTGCACCGAAAGAGAAGGGGCAGGGAATATTCTAGAAAGAACGTCAGGGGCGGGCGACGCGTGCGGAGTTTCACACATGCGCAGTGTTTATAAAGCATAATACGCATGCGTCGGACGTACAATCTGTGAGTGGAGGAAGTGCCGATCGTGAGAACGAAGGTAACATTTTAACTTGGGGCATCAGTGGCCTATACTGCTTCTAGATTGAGGGCCTATATTGTGATAAGATTATGAGGGTTTAGCCTGACATTAGGGTTTTTCTCTTGTTTTTTGTCTTGCAGAAATAATGAATCCGTTCAAAAAGCCAGAGTTTGTGAGCCAGTTTATAGATAGGTACAGGGAGCTGCCCAGTTTGTGGCAAGTCAAACATAATTTATACCATAACAGACCAGCTAGGAAGGCAACGCTGGAGAAACTGCTGGGTTTTGTGAAGACGGAGGTCCCCAACGCAGACAGCGATTTTTTTTTTTTTTTTTTTTTTTGGACAGGAAAATTGGTAGCTTAAGGAGCACATACAAGAAGGAGCCTAATGAGGTCCTGGCATCCCAGAGGTCAGGAGCAGCAGCAGAAGACGTGTATGTACCCAGTCTGTGGTTCTACAACAAAATGCGTTTTCTGGAAGACCAGACTGAAGTGAGATTATCATTTTCAACACTTCCTTCCACCCCAGCTGAGGCTTCCGAGGACCAACCTGGGCCTTCCATCCAGGAAGAAGTGGAGGAGCCCAGCTTGAGACAGGTATAGTATTTTTCTACGTATTTCTTGTCCTAAAATTAATGATGTTAACTAGATGTTATTATTGATAATAAATTAATGATTGAACAAAAAGTGTTTTACATATCAATAGACAGTAGTGGCCAGAAATAATTGGGACAAGAATGAAAAACGCTGGGGTCAGAATGATAGTCTTTTCTATTTATTAACATTCAATTTGCAACAGTCATGAGCTGAAAATTGTGTGTGATTGATGAAGCAAAACGAAAACTATGTCCCTTTTTTATACACAGGAAAGCCTCAGTCAGGATGAGGGTCTGGAATGTGGCAGCCAGGAGGTGGCAGGGGGAAGTGGCAGCCAGGAGGTGGCCAGGCCCAGTGGACTGACCCAATCCCAGGTCCCTCTCCGCTCCGCCCAAAAGGCCCAGGAAGGGGAGGAACGTGGAGAAGGCAGCACTTGCCCTCATTCGGGATGCTCATGTGACCCTAAGAGACCCCCTCAGCGTTCAAGAGGGCTATGGCTGCATAGTAGCAGCGAAAATGCAGGAAATTAAGAAGGGACAACGCCTCTTATGTGAGAACATAATTTTACAGACCCTAAATAAGGGGTTGAGTGGCCAAATGACCAAAAATGCACACCTTTCAAAGTTCGTCCATCCTCCTCCTCCTCCCTCCTTCCCCCCCTCCTCCCTCCTCCCTCCACCTCCTGCATAAAACTCCACGAACAAAGCCACAGCGTGCAGGGAAGCGTGGAAGGAAGACAAGAGAGTGATGGCCTGGGTTCAGTCTGGTCTGACAGAAGACGCAGGCTGTTGTAGTACCACAGCCTAGGGACATATATGTCATCTGCTGCTGTTCCTGATCTCTCGGAGTCCAGGACCAGATTGTGTTACCTATTGTATGGACTCCTCAGGCTACCAATTTTCTTTTTCAAATAGTTGATGTCTGTCCTGGGGTACAAAGGCTTCGCAAATTTCTGCAGTTTCTCCAGCGTTGCCTTCCCTCTTTCTTTTGTTATGACCCAGAATAAATGGTAATTTTGTTTTCAGCAAATACTTGCCTATGTGTTTTTATTAAAAAAGAGGACAGTTTGTTTGTGAGTAGGCAGGTACATTTCCAAAATACAATGTCAATTTAACAAGGGACACCAACACCAAGCTCCTTGAGGTTAAAAAATACAAGATAATAATGTTGTGGTAACTTGACACACAAATCACTAGAAAATAATTTTAAAATAATCAAAAGGAGATCTTGATTTAAATAAAAAAAGGAAAAAAAATCACTATAAAAAATAATTCTAAACATTATTATGGAGATCTGGCTTTAAAAACTAAAAATATTAAGGAGATTACAAGAAATAAGTTTGTCAGAACTCTGTGTGAATAGCAGCAGCAAAACAACTTAATTCTTCTAGCATTATAAAGAACAAAAGAATGCGCTGCATTAAAACATCAAAAAATTTACAGTGTGACGAATGTGCTATCTCCATTATGAACGCTAGTTTTACCAGACCGAGCGCTTCCGTCTCGTACTTGATTCTGAGCATGCGTTGTTTTTTGCGTTTCGAAATTGCATACAGATGAACGGAATTTCCGATGGGAATTATTTCCGACGGGAAAATAGAGAACCTGCTCTCAATCTTTTGCTGGCAGGAATTCCGCCAGCAAAAGTCCGATGGAGCATACACACTGTCGGAATTTCAGACCAAAAGCTCACATCGAACTTTTGCTGGCGGAATTTCCGATCGTGTGTACGCGGCATAAGCCTCCCATCACACTTCATGGCCATTAAAACGGAACTAAACCTTCCTATCTACTGAAGATGGTGCCAACCTAGCCTTTGATTAGATCTATATTTGCCATGGTCCTGCATCCTTACCCAGCTATGACACCAGCCATGCGAGAGCTTAAAAGAAGGGTTGAAAGTTGACACAAGCACACATTGAATATAGAATGCCTTGTCAAATACACCCCTGATGTCTCTTTAAAAAGCACCTGAATTTTTTAGAGACACAAATGTATACACACACCCCAATCAGCTGTAACTTTATAACCACCCACCTAATATTGTGTAGGACCCCCTTTTGCTGCCAAAACAGCCCTGACCCACATGGACACCACTAGACCTCTGAAGGTATGCTGTGGTACCTGGCATCAAGCGCTCAGTAGCAAATACTTTAGGTCCTGCAAGTGCAAGGTTGGTCATCCATGGATTGAACTGGTTTTCCAGCACATCCCACAGATGCTTTATTAGATTGTGTTCCCCAAACCATTCTTGAATCATTTTTGTAGTGTAGCAGGGTACGTTATCCTGCTGAAAGAGGCCACTGCCGTCAGGGAATACCGT
The DNA here is from genome assembly GCF_042186555.1 of Aquarana catesbeiana. Lineage (NCBI taxonomy): Eukaryota > Metazoa > Chordata > Amphibia > Anura > Ranidae > Aquarana > Aquarana catesbeiana. The sequence continues at coordinate 57,384,258 of NC_133333.1, read as the reverse complement.
ATCCATGAAGGGGTGTGCTTGGTCAGAAACATTGTTTACGTAGGTGGTACGTATCAAAGTAACATTCACATGAATGGTAGGACCCAAGGTTTCCCAGCATAACAAGACAGAACGAAAAGCGCCTCTAAGTGTAGCATTTATTACACATCGCAATGATAACAATATAAACTCACAGGAAGAAGATATAGTATTGGCTCATCTATTTGTGGAAGTGTCCCGATGGTAGAAATATAGCGGGCTGCTCCAGAAACACCAACACCATGGTGCCACAAGGAGAGAAGCTGGCAAGGTCTGTGTGGTTCTGGGTAGAATAATTGCGCAGAATAATTTAAGAGACGAAAGCTATTGGCTACTGCCCCCTTTATAGTCCCGATGTACGTGTTTTACGTCACCGCGTTCAGAGCGATCGGATTTTCCGACAACTTTGTGTGACCGTGTGTATGTAAGACAAGTTTGAGCCAACATCCGTCGGAAAAAAATCAATGGATTTTGTTGTTGGAATGTCCGATCAATGTCCGACCGTGTGTACAGGGAATTTGCCTCCCTCATTTGGTCCAGCATTATCCTTAATTTAAACCTCATATGGACCCTGTTGGATATTGTTGGATATTACATCATGTTTCGCAGAACTTTATGATAAGTACTCTGACTTGCTTTTATACAACCCTTTTTAGGGGTGCATGTCATATATGTTCAAAGCTTCCCAGCAGAACATTGCCCAAAGCATCACACTGGCCACTCTGACTTGTCTTCCTCCCATACTGCATCCTGGTGCCATTGCTTCCCCAGGTAAGCAATGCACACGCACCTGACCATACACATGATGTAAAGGAAAATGTAATTCATCAGACCAGGCGACCTTCTTCCATAGCTCCCTGATCCACTTCTGATGCTCACATGCCCATTGTAGGGCGTTAGGCTGTGGACATGGTTCAGCAGGAGCATCCTGTCTGGTCTGTCTCTACACAGCCCCATACACAACAAAATGCCAAATTTCAGCACTCACAAGTGGCCACTTCCCTCAAATCAACTACAAATTGACAATAAAGCACCCAACAATAAGAACAAATAAAGGCAGCAAAGTGGTTGATTGCCGAAAGACCGAGCAGTCGGAATTAAAGCACGGTTTCTTGACTGACCCTAATCTCTCCCTATGCTGTTTGTCAGCTTCCCCTATACTTTCCCTACAGCAGCTTCTATAAACTGTCACTATGGGGGTATTTACTAAAACTGAAGAGTGCAAAATCTGGTGCAGCTCTGCATAGAAACCAATCAGCATCCTGGTTTTATTTCCAAAGCTTAAAGCGGAGCTCCACCCAAAAGGGGGAAGTTCTCCTTTAAGGACTTGTCCCCCACTCCTCTTGCACTTTTGAGGAGTGCGGGGGGGGGGGGGAGCAGGTACCCAATTTTGACAGGTGCCTGCTTCCCACTTCCGTTCCGAGTGCCGTGGCTCTCGGAGTGGAAGTTCTCCTCCCTCCCCCTGCAATCACTGACAGGTCCCAGAAGACTGCATCCACCAAATACGATGGCAGTGCGACTCACGCATTCACAATGCGACTCATGCATGCGCAATAGGCACCCGGCTGTGAAGCAGCAAGCTGTTACAGCCGGCTGCCCATAGAGAAGATGCTGGGGACCGAAGACAGCGGGTGAGACCGACTTTAACCACCTCAATACAGGGCACGTACACCCCCTTCCTGCCCAAGCCATTTTTCAGTTTTCAGCGCTGTCGCACTTTGAATGACAATTGCGCGGTCGTGTTACACTGCACCTTAATTAAATTTTTATCATTTTTTTCCCACAAATAGAGCTTTCTTTTGGTGGTATTTGATCACCTCTGTGGTTTTTATTTCTTGCGCTATAAACAAAAGAAGAGGGACAATTTTGAAAAAACACGATATTTTTTACTTTTTGCTATAATAAATATCCAATTTTTTTTTTTTTTTTAACAAATTTTTTCCTCAGTTTAGGCCGATACGTATTCTTCTACATATTTTTGGTAAAAAAAAATTGCGATAAGCGTATATTGATTGGTTTGCGCAAAAGTTATAGCGTCTACAAAATACGGGATAGATTTATAGCATTTTTATTATTTATTTATTTTTTACTAGTAATGGCGGTGATCTGCAATTTTTATTGTGACTGCGATATTGCGGCGGACACATCGGACACTTTTGACACATTTTTGGGACCATTCACATTTATACAGCGATCAATGCTATAAAATTGCATTGATTACTGTGTAAATGTGACTGGCAGGGAAGGGGTTAACACTAGGGGGCGCTCGAGGGGTTAATGTATTACCTAAGGAGGTGATTCTAACTGTGGGGGGAGGGGACTGACTGGGGGAGGTGACCGATCGCTGTCCCTATGTACAAGGGACACGCCATCGGTCTCCTCTCCTCTCTGACAGGACGTGGATCTGTGTTTACATGCACAGATCCACGCTCCTGCTGTGTTACCCGGCAATCGCGGGTGCCCGGCGGACATCGCGGCCGCCGTGCACGCGCACCGGGTCCCGAGTGACACGGCGGGCGCGCGCGCGCGCCCCCTAGTGGCTCGGGAAGGCGAGGACGTCATATGACGTCCTCCCAGAATAACAGAAGCCTCGTCCAGCCGTCATATGACGGTGGGCGGTGGCTTAGCGGTTAATTGAACAAGCTGAAGTTAGAAGCTGATTGGCTACCATGCACAGCTGTACCAGATTCTGAGTGCTACGGTTTTAGTAAATCAACCCATATGACTGTCCTGTGCCCCTCCACTTCTATAGTTTGGGGGTCTAGACTATCCAGCAGCCCTTCATTGTCTCTAAGCCTGCTGCATAACATCCTGTTTTGTCAGAAAACACAGGAACAGGACATAAGTGCCCTACAGAAGTTCTAACCCCTTAGCCACTAGTTGGGCTTTACATCCTAATTTTAGTTTACAGGCTGGTAATAAAACTGGTTTTCATCTGTAATAAATTTATTTTATTGCATTGATTCTAACAAAGTGAGTTTTTATTAAAATATTTTTCATTTTTTTCTCATTTGCAAATCAGGGTGGTGCACACAGGACTCCATCCATTCAGCACATTAATTGTTATGAATTAGTGAACGTGAATAATGAAACATTATTTGCATCTTGTGTCCCCCATTAGAGACTTCAACCTTGAATATCCACTTCAATTTGCATGTTTTCCCACTGTGTGCATTTCTAAAGTTCTATATTTTTATTTTCAACGTTTTTCTTTTATCATTCAAATTATAAATGTTTTTGTTTTTAGAATTTTACTCGCTACACCAAAAAAATTATCTAAAATTGCCTTTTATATTTCAAAAACCAAGAGTTGCATTTTTCTAAAATTTCAATCTTCAATCTGCAATTCACTTTCAGAGCAGGACTACAGAGCAACCTCTGTGCATGTACAGTAGTGTTTATAGACCACTATACCAGGCCAAATAATTTTTTTTTTATTTGGACAAAAACTTACACACTATTATGCCCCGTACACACAGTCGGACTTTGTTCGGACATTCCGACAACAAAATCCTAGGATTTTTTCTGACGGATGTTGGCTCAAACTTGTTTTGCATACACGCGGTCACACAAAGTTGTCGGAAAATCCGATCGTTCTAAACGTGGTGACGTAAAACACGTACGTCGGGACTATAAACGGGGCAGTGGCCAATAGCTTTCATCTCTTTATTTATTCTGGCAATGCGTGGCACTTTGTCCATCGGATTTGTGTACACACGATCGGAATTTTATATCCTGCTCTCAAACTTTGTGTGTCGGAAAATCCGATGGAAAATGTGTGATGGAGCCTACACACGGTTGGAATTTCCAACAACAAGGTCCTATCACATATTTTCCGTCGGAAAATCCGACCGTGTGTACGGGGCATTAGTCTGTTGAAGAACATAAAACTAAGTTAGAAATGCTGAAGAACGGGCCTTCCTTCCCTCTTTCATTGAAAAAAAAAATAGGGCCCTACGACAATACTCCTGCATATCTGGCTGCAGCTCTTCTTTCAGATTGAATGATATACAGTGGGGTTGATTTACTAAAGGCAAATCCACTCTGCACTAGAAGTGCACTTGGAAGTGCAGTCGCTGTAGATCTAAAGGGAAGATCTCAAATGAGTGGAAGCTCTGCTGATTTTATCATCCAATCATGCGCAAGCTAAAATGCTGTTTTTTATTTTCCTTGCATGTCCCCCCTCAGATCTACAGCAACTGCACTTCCAAGTGCACTTTCAGTACACTTTCAAGTGCACTTGTAGTGCAAAGTGGATTTGCCTTTAGAAAATAACCCCCAGTGTTCTGTTTCAAATGCTGCTTTATGCATTGACATACCACCTTAGACCCATTCTATCCAGACAGTATAGTCACCTGCTAACTTGGCACTATCCACAGACAGCATAACTCTTCAATAAAACACAGAAGTTGAATCCAACATAATTTTACTGCAGCCAATTGCAGTACAGAGTGTTTTTTTTAAAGGCTAAGTTCACCTTTTGTAAATAAATACATACGTAAATGCACATCTTTTTACAGGTAAAAGAAATGTGCATTCACTATTTTGTTATATTTCATTCTGTAAAGCATTGCCCCAGCGATCAGCAGGTTGTGGGTGAAATGCATGGATCCTGCAGACTCACAGTCCACTCTGTCCGCACCTCTGATACTGACAGGCAGTTACTGAATAGCAGGAAGAATCAATGGACTATGAGAGTACTCACCAGCACCCTCGTAGTTCAATGAGAACTACAAGCCATCAACCGCAATGGATGATAGTTTTTGTAGTCTATTCATTCACAGGAAATTGTGAAAGAAGGACGCGGATGTGTGGGAGAAGCCCCGTGTGGCCGCACTGTTTTCAAATTTTGACAGCGTGTGCGGGGAGAAGATCCCTCGCCCAATGTTACAGTGTAAGAAGACAATGACTTTCCTAAGCCCTGTATGTGTGAATGTCTATCACTGACTGAGGGAACATGGAAGAAGTGGGGAGGGTCTAGCTTAGACTAAACTAACTCGCACTAACCTGGGGTGGAGAATACGACAATCACATTAGTAAACAATTTGTAGCAGCCCAAAATCGCCACTAGATGTCATACTATAGAATAATAGCAACCTAATGCAGTTCAATACAACACAGTGAAAATACTAAAAGGATACACATCACTACCACTACACATAGAAGATATGGACATTATGGTACTGATCCAAAGAAAATGCAGGTATATGAATAAAAATGCAAAATTGTAAAGGGGGGCTGCCCAACACAAAGTTGGATTGAAATACTGCATTACTGCCTCACTGTTTTTGCTGTACTGATTACTAGGCTGAAAAAGTACCCAAAATTGCATATTGTCTTTTCACCATAAATCCTAAAGAAAATCAGATTTTGTGCATTTGGCATGGCTTTTAAACTGCAGCAGGACCTGCAAGAAAATAAGGTACTTTGTAAATAATGAGGGGGGCTATTGATAGATCAGAGTAGAAAGGAAGGGTAACCCCTGGAAGTTGCACATCTATGGTGTCTTACTGCAATGAATGGAGTGGCAACATCAGCCTGGACTCCGACCAGGCCACGCCTCCAACACGTTTCACTCCGTCCCCGGAGCTTAGTCATGGGGATAGGGAACTCATGCATATGGGGAGTATATAAGCATCATCGGTAGTCGCTCGGGTGCACAAAGGTAGCAGGTGTGTGTAATTGTGATTGGTGTTAGTATGGAGGAAAGGATCTATCAGTGCAATTTAGCCTAGAGTGCTACCCTCTGTGCAATGTAAACTATTGTGAGTGCAAGAAAAAAAAATATATAAGCATTTATACGCCCAATTGGGCCACTAAGCAAAAAGCTAACATATTTTATTAAAATATATGCCTTAAAAATAATAAATTGTTTTTGATTCATGTTCATATTAGATCAGACTACATGGTCCATGCTAGCTTGTTTGTGTCTGAGACATTTTTTCATTAAATGAGATATTTCCCCCATTATTAGACCTGTGTAATTAGTTTTGTTACGATCCGAACAACATTTTTGTGATCAAATCCAAAATAAATTATAATGAAACAGCAAATTAATTGATCGTTTCATTCGGATGACATGATGTGATAGTTTGGGCCTTTTGTTAATGTTTGAAGCATCCAAAATAACATAATGAATGATCCCAATTGATTCTGAACTATTTAGTTTATTTTGCATTAGCAATTTTCATTATTATAAAAAATGCACTACTTATGAAATGGAAACATATTGCGATAAATACAGTAAGGTATAAAAGTGAAAGAAGATGGTTCCTACTTTTTTTGTTTGGGTTGGATGGAGGTGGATCCATCAGAATCTCAGAATCATAGCATAACGAATGAATCCAAAATGTATTTTGTTCCATTCGTTACTTTCGGATGCATGTGACTCAAGTTGATATCATTCAATCAGTACATTCCATTTCTCTTTGTGGGTTCGAATAGCAGGGATGACTCAGAGTGCATAAGTATCACCAATCTTCCGAAATAACTTAAGGAAAATATGAATTGGTTCAGAACAACGAATATATGAACAAATTCAGAAGAGCAATCAGTCTAACATAACGAATATGACTAAACAAAACGATTCACTTAAAGAGGAACTTGAGTCTGCTCACATAATTTGTAATAAAAACATGTTTGCCATTCTGAAGCTTCCCTCCAACCACTTTGCATATTATTTTATATATACTGTGATTCTGTACTTGCCAAATATGCTGCAGAAATCTCCCTCCACTAAGTCTGGCTGCAGCCATTTTAACTGTGGGCAGCTGAAGCTGCTGCCTGTTCACTTCCTGGATTTACACAGACACACAGAGCCACACCTCCAGCTCTGTAGCCCTCATTGGCCCTCTTATGACTCATCCCCCCCCCTCTTCCTGGCAAACTCTCATACGAGTGAGAGAGAGAGAACTGTTCATGATGTCATAAGCCTAGGCTAATGACCAGACAAGAAACAGGAAGTGGGCCGTATAAAGTATTTACTGGCAGAAAAAACATGTTTTATTATCCAAAGTTAAAACAACAAGTTCAGGAGATTTAACAGATGGAAAGTTGAAAAAATGACTGAAGGTCCGCTTTAACGAATAAATCCAAAACAAATTTCTCCGTCATGCATATCTCTGCCCAATATAGAGCTAATGATAACATAATTATTACTAAATTTGAATTTAACTTGGAGTTTTCCTTTAGACAAATCCCTACCGCATGCCTAGCATACCATTGCATAACAAGTGCATAAAGCAGAAATAACATACAATTAAAATTGTAGTCTCTGGAGTTAGAGGAACAATTATAGAAGCTCTCAAAACAGATCCAATTCTTGAGCTTTCCATCAATGTCACAAGAAACTGCATACCGACAGCTGCATGTTCATGCAGACATAGCCAACTCTGAATTAGATCCATATGAATCTTTATATATAGCTTATATGCAGTCTAGGCATGCCCGCCTGATTGACAGTTATACAAGAGAACGTAAAATATGTCCAAGAAATATATTAAACTTCCCCACCCTGCATATATTTAGCAAATCAGCTGTTTGCACTGAGTTTTTATTTATTACAATTTTGAAAGAGGTAATCGAAGACAAAGTGCTTATCGTGTCTGAGTTGCTTAATTACTGGTAGCACAGTGGATTTTATCAACCCCCACGGGACATTTTTGGTATATCAGGGCAGCTAAGGCTGGAAAGGTAAGTATGAACACACACAGGTTTCATGGAGACTTTTACTGTAGTAAATAGGAAGACTTCCTGAAAATGGCTTTAATTGCTGAACTTAAACAAGTATAAAGATCTCTTCTGACCGCACTCGTACTTTCCTATAGTCCTACTCCACATAAAAAATTCATGTCCCAGTCTCTCCCATCTCTATAAGCTAAATGTTTATAGGCAGGCAGATGAAATTGGACTTACATTTGTTTACATCTGGCTAGGTTCAGAAAAAAAAAGGAAAATGTTTGAGGCTCTGTTTTTTAAAGCTTTTGTTAACTCCAAAAAAATAATTAAAGATCCTGTACCCTTAAAGCATGTTATATAGCATAGTGCTTGTGCTGTGTCATTTGGACCCCTATATCACATGAAATACCTGGCTGATCCTGCCTAGCTATGCCCACCCTCTGCAAACAGACCCCGATAATCATGGCTGCTGAGCCCCTGACATTGTGGTCTGTTTGAGTGATTCCGTAAGCCGTAGCCTGCTATCGGTCTCCTGTGTCCTCCCCCCCCCCCCCCCCCCGTCTGTCTCTGCTCTACCCAGTGCCCTTCCCCCCTGCTCCTGCTACTCTAATTTCACATATTTCATGCTGCCATCCTCTGCAGCATTATACTAATTGTCCCTGTGCAATGTAGGAAAAAAACGTAACGATTGTACCTGTATGAGCGCCGCTCAGCTTATTGTCGGCGGCTTGGAGCTTTGTATCACCGCTCTCCTCCTCTCTCCCCCTCCTCCCCAGCTGACGTCAGCAGGAGGGCTCGGCCCCGCCCACTGCAGCTGTGAGTCGGAGAAACAAGGCAGGAGAGAAATCAGCTGAGCGCTGAAACGGGGCTCATACAGGTACAATCCTGCAGTTTTTTTTACAGAACACAGGCACAGGGAAAATTAGTATAATGCTGCAGAGAGGATGGCAGCATGTAACAAAAGTGGGTTAACAACCACTATAACCATTTGAAAATTTTACCCCCTTCATGACCAGGCCATTTTTTGCTATTCAGCACTGCGCTAGTTTAACTGGTAATTGTGTGGTCATGCAATGCTGTACCCAAACAAAATTTATATAATTTTTGTCACACAAATACTGCTTTCTTTTGGTGGTATTTTATCATCACTGGGTTTGTTTATTTACTTATATGAACAAAAAAAAGATTGAAGATTTTGAAAAAATATATATATATTTTTTACTTTTTGTAATAACACACATACACAAAAAAAATATTGAATTTCTTCATACATTTTGCCAAAATGTATTCTGCTACATGTTTCTGATAAAAAAATCCCAATAACTGGATATTGATTGGTTTGTGCCAAAGTTATAGCGCCTACAAACTATGGTATATATACGGAATTTATTTTTTATATTATTAATGGCAGTGATCAGTGACTTATAATGGGACCGTAATAGCGCACGGACAATCTGACACAAACTGAGAAACTGACTAACTGCCACCTAACATTACCAGTGACACTAATACAGTGATCAGTGCTAAATATACACTGTCACTGTAATAATGATACCGGATGGGAAGGGGTTAAGATCTAGGGCAATCAACACGTTAAATGTGTGCCTAACTATCTGTAATGTGTGCTTTTTACTTGCTTAGCAGGGATGAGAAACTGACAGCTTGTGCCTTCTGTACAGAGCTCTGTGTTGTTTACCAACATAGAGCTCTGGGCTTGTTATTGCACACAGCTGATAAGCAGGTTCTGGTCATAAATCTTTAGCCAGGACTTGCTGACAGGCTCTCTGTGTACAATATAGTGGGAGCCCGGTCTATCTTCTAGACCCGTGTTTCCATAATAATTCTCTCTACTTAGCAGCTAAAACTTCCTTCATATAAAGATTACTGCTACTAAGTAAAACTGGAGTGGTTTCTGTTTGGCTGACCAAACACTTTTGATCTTAACATGAAAAGGTTCTACTTGCACTTTACTGGAAATACCAATTAAGGTCACAATAGTTTTTACAACCCTTGTTGTTTATGGAAAATGTGTGATAGGACCTTGTTGTCGGAAATTCCGACCGTGTGTGGGCTCCATCACACATTTTCCATCGGATTTTCCGGCACACAAAGTTTGAGAGCAGGCTATAAAATTTTCCGACAACAAAATCCGTTGTCGGAATTTCCGATCGTGTGTACACAAATCCGACGCACAAAGTGCCACGCATGCTCAGAATAAATAAAGAGATGAAAGCTATTGGCTACTGCCCAGTTTATAGTCCTGACGTATGTGTTTTACGTCACTGCGTTCAGAACGATCGGATTTTCCGACAACTTTGTGTGACCGTGTGTATGCAAGACAAGTTTGAGCCAACATCCGTCGGAAAAAATCCTAGGATTTTGTTGTCGGAATGTCCGATCAATGTCCGACCGTGTGTACGGGGCATTAGAATACTACATCAAAAGTATTACATAATAAAATACATATTATTAATGAATTAACCACTTGACGACCGCCTCACGCCGATTTACGTCGGCAAGGTGGCACGGACAGGCAAAACCACGTACATATACGTGATTTGCCTTCCGCGGGTGGGGGGTCCGATCGGACCCCCCCCCCCGGTGCCCGAGGCGGTCGTCTTTTGTCCAGCAGAGATCAGAGGTGAGGGGGAGGCCATCCGTTCGTGGCCCCCCCCTCGCGATCGCCGCCGGCCAATCACATCATTCCTTTGCTGCTGTATGCTAAACAGCAGCAAAGGAAATGATGTCATCTCTCCTCGGCTCGGTAATTTCCGTTCCGGCCCGAGGAGAGAAGACTGTAATGTGAGTGCACAACACACACACACACAGTAGAACATGCCAGGCACACTAAACACCCCGATCCCCCCCCCGATCACCCCCCCCCCCCCCCCGTCACAAACTGACACCAGCAGTTTTTTTTTTTTTTTTTTCTGATTACTGCATTGGTGTCAGTTTGTGACAGTTACAGTGTTGGGACAGTTAGTATTACCCCCCTGTAGGTCTAGGATACCCCCCTAACCCCCCCTAATAAAGTTTTAACCCCTTGATCACCCCCTGTCACCAGTGTCGCTAAGCGATCATTTTTCTGATCGCTGTATTAGTGTCGCTAGTGACGCTAGTTAGGGACCTAAATATTTAGGTTCGCCGTCAGCGTTTTATAGCGACAGGGACCCCCATATACTACCGAATAAATGTTTTAACCCCTTGATTGCCCCCCAGTTAACCCTTTCACCACTGATCACCGTATAACTGTTACGGGTGACGCTGGTTAGTTTGTTTATTTTTTATAGTGTCAGGGCACCCGCTGTTTATTACCGAATAAAGGTTTAGCCCCCTGATCGCCCGGCGGTGATATGCGTCGCCCCAGGCAGAGTCAGATTAGCGCCAGTACCGCTAACACCCTCGCACGCAGCATACGCCTCCCTTAGTGGTATAGTATCTGTACGGATCAATATCTGATCCGATCAGATCTATACTAGCGTCCCCAGCAGTTTAGGGTTCCCAAAAACGCAGTGTTAGCGGGATCAGCCCAGATACCTGCTAGCACCTGCGTTTTGCCCCTCCGCCCAGCCCACCCAAGTGCAGTATCGATCGATTACTGTCACTTACAAAACACTAAACGCATAACTGCAGCGTTCGCAGAGTCAGGCCTGATCCCTGCGATCGCTAACAGTTTTTTTGGTAGCATTTTGGTGAACTGGCAAGCACCAGCCCCAGGCAGCGTCAGGTTAGCGCCAGTAGCGCTAACACACACGCACGCACCGTACAGCTCCCTTAGTGGTATAGTATCTGATCGGATCAATATCTGATCCGATCAGATCTATACTGGCGTCCCCAGCAGTTTAGGGTTCCCAAAAACGCAGTGTTAGCGGGATCAGCCCAGATACCTGCTAGCACCTGCGTTTTGCCCCTCCGCCCGGCCCAGCCCAGCCCAGCCCACCCAAGTGCAGTATCGATCGATCACTGACACTTACAAAACACTAAATGCATAACTGCAGCGTTCGCAGAGTCAGGCCTGATCCCTGCGATCGCTAACAGTTTTTTTGGTAGTATTTTGGTGAACTGGCAAGCACCAGCCCCAAGCAGCGTCAGATTAGCGCCAGTACCGCTAACACCCACGCACGCACCGTACACCTCCCTTAGTGGTATAGTATCTGAACGGATCAATATCTGATCCAATCAGATCTATACTGGCGTCCCCAGCAGTTTAGGGTTCCCAAAAACGCAGTGTTAGCGGGATCAGCCCAGATACCTGCTAACACCTGCATTTTGCCCCTCCGCCCGGCCCAGCCCACCCAAGTGCAGTATCGATCGATCACTGTCACTTACAAAACACTTAACGCATAACTGCAGCATTCGCAGAGTCAGGCCTGATCCCTGCGATCGCTAACAGTTTTTTTGGAAGCTTTTTATTGAACTGGCAAGCGCCAGCGGCCTAGTACACCCCGGTCGTAGTCAAACCAGCACTGCAGTAACACTTGGTGACGTGGCGAGTCCCATAAGTGCAGTTCAAGCTGGTGAGGTGGCAAGCACAAGTAGTGTCCCGCTGCCACCAAGAAGAAGACAAACACAGGCCCGTCATGCCCATAATGCCCTTCCTGCTGCATTCGCCAATCCTAATTGGGAACCCACCGCTTCTGCAGCGCCCGTACTTCCCCCATTCACATCCCCAACCAAATGCAGTCGGCTGCATGAGAGGCATTTTCTTTATGTCCTCCCGAGTACCCCTACCCAACGAACCCCCAAAAAAGATGTTGTGTCTGCAGCAAGCGCGGATATAGGCGTGACACTCGCTATTATTGTCCCTCCTGTCCTGACAATCCTGGTCTTTGCATTGGTGAATGTTTTGAACGCTACCATTCACTAGTTGAGTATTAGCGTAGGGTACAGCATTGCACAGACTAGGCACACTTTCACAGGGTCTCCCAAGATGCCATCGCATTTTGAGAGACCCGAACCTGGAACCGTTTACAGTTATAAAAGTTAGTTACAAAAAAAGTGTAAAAAAAAAAAAAATATATATATAAAATAAAAAAAAATAGTTGTCGTTTTATTGTTCTCTCTCTCTCTATTCTCTCTCTCTTGTTCTGCTCTTTTTTACTGTATTCTATTCTGCAATGTTTTATTGTTATTATGTTTTATCATGTTTGCTTTTCAGGTATGCAATTTTTTATACTTTACCGTTTACTGTGCTTTATTGTTAACCATTTTTTTGTCTTCAGGTACGCCATTCACGACTTTGAATGGTTATACCAGAATGATGCCTGCAGGTTTAGGTATCATCTTGGTATCATTCTTTTCAGCCAGCGGTCGGCTTTCATGTAAAAGCAATCCTAGTGGCTAATTAGCCTCTAGACTGTTTTACAAGCCGTGGGAGGGAAAGCCCCCCCCCCCCCACCGTCTTCCGTGTTTTTCTCTGGCTCTCCTGTCTCAACAGGGAACCTGAGAATGCAGCCGGTGATTCAGCCAGCTGACCATAGAGCTGATCAGAGACCAGAGTGGCTCCAAACATCTCTATGGCCTAAGAAACCGGAAGCTACGAGCATTTTATGACTTAGATTTCGCCGGATGTAAATAGCACCATTGGGAAATTGGGGAAGCATTTTATCACACCGATCTTGGTGTCATCAGATGCTTTGAGGGCAGAGGAGAGATCTAGGGTCTAATAGACCCCAATTTTTTCAAAAAAGAGTACCTGTCACTACCTATTGCTATCATAGGGGATATTTACATTCCCCGAGATAACAATAAAAATGATTTAAAAAAAAAATGAAAGGAACAGTTTAAAAATAAGATAAAAAAGCAAAAAAAATAATAAAAAAAAAAAAAAAAAAAAAGCACCCCTGTCGCCCCCTGCTCTCGCGCTAAGGCGAACGCAAGCGGCGGTCTGTCGTCAAACGTAAACAGCAATTGCACCACGCATGTGAGGTATCGCCGCGAAGGTCAGATCGAGGGCGGTAATTTTTGCAGTAGACCTCCTCTGTAAATCTAAAGTGGTAACCTGTAAAGGCTTTTAAAGGCTTTTAAAAATTTATTTATTTTGTTGCCACTGCACGTTTGTGCGCAATTTTAAAGCATGTCATGTTTGGTATCCATGTACTCGGCCTAAGATCATCTTTTTTATTTCATCAAACATTTGGACAATATAGTGTGTTTTAGTGCATTCAAATTTAAAAAAGTGTGTTTTTTCCCCAAAAAATGCGTTTGAAAAATCGCTGCGCAAATACTGTGTGAAAAAAAAAAATGAAACACCCACCATTTTAATCTGTAGGGCATTTGCTTTAAAAAAATATATAATGTTTGGGGGTTCAAAGTAATTTTTTTGCAAAAAAAAATAACTTTTTCATGTAAACAATGAGTGTCAGAAAGGGCTTTGTCTTCAAGTGGTTAGAAGAGTTGGTGATGTGTGACATAAGCTTCTAAATGTTGTGCATAAAATGCCAGGACAGTTCAAAACCCCCCCAAATGACCCCATTTTGGAAAGTAGACACCCCAAGCTATTTGCTGAGAGGCATGTCGAGTCCATGGAATATTTTATATTGCGACACAAGTTGCGGGAAAGAGACAAATTTTTTTTTTTTTTTTTTTGCACAAAGTTGTCACTAAATGATATATTGCTCAAACATGCCATGGGAATATGTGAAATTACACCCCAAAATACATTCTGCTGCTTCTTCTGAGTACGGGGATACCACATGTGTGAGACTTTTTGGGAGCCTAGCCGCGTACGGGACCCCGAAAACCAAGCACCGCCTTCAGGCTTTCTAAGGGCGTGAATTTTTGATTTCCCTCTTCACTGCCTATCACAGTTTCAGAGGCCATGGAAAGCCCAGGTGGCATAAAACCCCCCCAAATGACCCCATTTTGGAAAGTAGACACCCAAAGCTATTTGCTGAGAGGTATAGTGAGTATTTTGCAGACCTCACTTTTTGTCACAAAGTTTTGAAAATTGAAAAAATAAAAAAAAAAAAGTTTTTTCTTGTCTTTCTTCATTTTCAAAAACAAATGAGAGCTGCAAAATACTCACCATGCCTCTCAGCAAATAGCTTGGGGTGTCTACTTTCCAAAATGGGGTCATTTGGGGGGGTTTTGTGCCACCTGGGCATTCCATGGCCTCCGAAACTGTGATAGGCAGTGAAGAGTGAAATCAAAAATTTACACCCTTAGAAATCCTGAAGGCGGTGCTTGGTTTTCGGGGCCCCGTACGCGGCTAGGCTCCCAAAAAGTCCCACACATGTGGTATCCCCATACTCAGGAGAAGCAGCTAAATGTATTTTGGGGTGCAATTCCACATATGCCCATGGCCTGTGTGAGCAATATATCATTTAGTGACAACTTTGTGCAAAAAAAAAAAAAGTGTCACTTTCCCGCAACTTGTGTCAAAATATAAAATATTCCATGGACTCAATATGCCTCTCAGCAAATAGCTTGGGGTGTCTACTTTCCAAAATGGGGTCATTTGGGGGGGTTTTGTGCCACCTGGGCATTCCATGGCCTCCGAAACTGTGATAGGCAGTGAAGAGTGAAATCAAAAATTTACACCCTTAGAAATCCTGAAGGCGGTGATTGGTTTTCGGGGCCCCGTACGCAGCTAAGCTCCCAAAAAGTCCCACACATGTGGTATCCCCATACTCAGGAGAAGCAGCTGAATGTATTTTGGGGTGCAATTCCACATAGGCCCATGGCCTGTGTGAGCAATATATCATTTAGTAAAAACTTTTTGTAAATATTTTTTTTTTTTTTGTCATTATTCAATCACTTGGGACAAAAAAAAATAAATATTCAATGGGTTCAACATGCCTCTCAGCAATTTCCTTGGGGTGTCTACTTTCCAAAATGGGGTCATTTGGGGGGGTTTTGTACTGCCCTGCCATTTTAGCACCTCAAGAAATGACATAGGCAGTCATAAACTAAAAGCTGTGTAAATTACAGAAAATGTACCCTAGTTTGTAGACGCTATAACTTTTGCGCAAACCAATAAATATATGCTTATTGACATTTTTTTTACCAAAGACATGTGGCCGAATACATTTTGGCCTAAATGTATGACTAAAATTTAGTTTATTGGATTTTTTTTATAACAAAAAGTAGAAAATATCATTTTTTTTCAAAATTTTCGGTCTTTTTCCGTTTATAGCGCAAAAAATAAAAACTGCAGAGGTGATCAAATACCATCAAAAGAAAGCTCTATTTGTGGGAAGAAAAGGACGCAAATTTCGTTTGGGTACAGCATTGCATGACCGCTCAATTAGCAGTTAAAGCGACGCAGTGCCAAATTGGAAAAAGACCTCTGGTCCTTAGGCAGCATAATGGTCCGGGGCTCAAGTGGTTAAAATACAAATATGAGTAGTTGGAAAAATGTCACATATATAAAAAATATTAGTATCCATCCAGATACTACTGTTGTAAGGAAAATTACACACATCGGCCCAATCTTATTATAAGATCTATCAAAAGGCATCAGACTCATGAATATTAACTACAACACAAAGGATCTCTCCCCTACCGTTTAGAGCCAATTAGGTCACTATATTAATATACAGGTCACCCAGATCTCAGATCACAGGGAACATCAGAAACAGAGCATGTCGGATATAATCAATCCCCACATGCCCAGATATCATAATCCCAATGTCTGCAATCCAATCACATCATACATTTCCAATTATATAATCTGTCTTAAGTATGAGTGCTAAACCATTAAAAGCCCCCGAAATCATTAATGTTGTTAATATTGTTTGGGCGCTGCTACAGCCACAGTTTAAAGTGGCCCCAGGCCGGGCAGCCTACCTGTCCTGCTCCTCTGACTTTCTCCCCACGACCCAACGCGGAACGGGCAGCCGCGGACCCTGCAAGGACCACTCATGGACACCAATGTCCGTGTACAGACACCTCGCCGATCCCTGGCTTGAAGGCCAACTTGATGGGGTATGGAAGTATATAGCGAACATACATCCAGGGATACCCACAGATATGTGTGCTCTCAGGTGTATGGACGCAATCATTCCAGCAGCTGGGTGCCATCCTGGATGTAAGAGGGGAGGGCTTGAGCAAATAATTTATGTACTGTATAAGGAGTAGCTTGTAGTAATACTTTCCATTGAAGCCGCAATAGGACGTCCTGGGGATGGGTTGTTAAGGGTTGTCTCTTGTTTACCTTTGGGAGCTGGTAAAAATAGGGTACATTAAAAAAATCTCTATGAGAAAAGGATGCTTCAGATTTAGAGAGTACTTCTGGTAATGCTGCAGTAATCAAGGTTTTGAACACCTCAATAAACCCAGAAAGGGGATCTGCTTTTGCACATCTTAAATGTAAATTTTATATATTTATTCTCTGCTCTTAAAATGTTATATTGGGGACACTTTCCCCTCTTAATACTAATACCTTTCAAACCTCAATAAATATCTATGGAACAGAAAACATTCACAATGCCTCTCCATATGAGATACCAAAGGATCCAAGCAGCCTTGGCTTTAGATCACAGGACGGATCACTTTTTCATTCATGGAAGTGATTCGTGTTTTGCTGTTTGACTAATTGATAATGCCTGCACGTGCCCCTTTCATTCAGATAAAATGTAAACGAATAGATTCCATTTAAGCATAAATACTTATTTTATTCTGTCCTTCCTGTTTTAACTAAAATATAATATGCATATCGAAAATTGTTGATGGACTTGTGTCTTTTTTCAACCTCACCTACTATTTAACACTGACCCCTATTGCCTAAGGCCCCTTTCACACAGGCGTATAGAATTCAGCTTTTAGCTGCGAATAGATGAAGTTATCTACCGCACCTAAACTCACATGATGCTTTCCTATGGCCCCATTCACACACTGTATTTAGCAAAGGTTTTGTTACATGGGGTTTTGTGCGGTTAGAAAAAATAAATTTGACTGCGTCCAGGATCAATTTAGCGCAGCTATCTACACATAACCGCAGTGTACTATTTCACCTGCGGATAGCAGCAGCAACGAGGAAAGAAAAACAGGAAGCACATCAGAAAGGGCAAGAATGTTCCACCGCAGCTAAACACAGCCGCATGTAAACGCTGCTAATCGCAATGTACAACTGCAAGTGATCACTGTGCCTGGGGTCTTGGAATTTCAAAATAACAAAACATGCTTTTAACAGCGGCAGAACAGCTGCCCCTGTGTAAAAGAGGCCTAAGATTGAGTGAGCACATAGTAAATTTCATATGTGCTTACTAAAATTAACTTATCTATCCCCACCTTTTTACAAATAAGGAAGTTGTGGCTAATTCATAGCAATCAAATGTCACTGTGGTCAGTTCCGTGTGGGTAGTTTCGATAATATTCTGACGTCAGAGAAAGACAAAAGCCACAAAACTGAGTCATTCCAAAGGAAATTTAACAAAATTCATAACAGCGCATTCAATAATGGTTTTCAAAAGGCAGTGTCTAATTTCAAAGTGCAGTAAACCATGGCAACTAATGTTTATTTAAAAAAAAAATGCAAAGTGTTTCTGTAAATTAGGTTTTGTTTATTAGCTTCAGGACTAAAAAGGTAAAACTATTTTTCATTTGTTTACTACTCCAGGAAGGATGTGCTGGAACTGGAGAGAGTCCAGAGAAGGGCAACAAAGCTAATAAAAGGGACTGGAGGACCTTAGCTATGGGGAAAGGTTACGAACACTGAACTTATTCCCTACTGCGCATGCGCAAAGCGTGGCTGTGCTCTCCTACTGGCCCGGCAGCGGGGGAAGGAGGAGGGAGCCAAGCTGTGGCGTAATTCGCCACGGCCTGGACTCCCGGAAGTGGGGACAGGATACCTGTCAAGGGGGGAGACAAAATCAGCGGAAGTTCCACTTTTGGGTGGAACTCCGCTTTAAGTATGATTTCTCTCTTGGCATAATATAACAAATAAGAGATTAAGAGTTTTGTACATCCAGGTCTTTGTTCATCATCTGAAATACCCAACAATGCCAAAGTGGGGGAAATCAGGAGGATCAGCTGCAGACAGAAGTTAATTAACTCAAACACCTCCATCCAAAACTGACCACCCCTGGACCGCTCCAAAACATGTGGAAGTACATGCCAGTATCCCTCAAACAATGGGGGCAGTCCAGAGATCTCCAAGGGTAAATTCTATGTAACCTCTGGGGGGTACAGTACACTCTGTAAGAATTTGGTCTGAATTAATCTGTCTCTGTGGAAGAAATCATCAATCTCATGCTGTCTTCAAAACAGTCCTCCCAGTCCCCTGTCAAGGTCAGGCAGATCCACTCTCCATGCCTCCCATAGTCTATCCATCCTAGGGGAGTCTACACTCAATAGGGACAGGTAGAGAAGATAAAAGCTTGGACAAGGACTTCTGGGTGAGAAGTTCCTCAATAGGGTCCATGGCTAATGTCTAAAGGTCAGAAAGTTGGCCTGAGCCACGTGGCACAGTTGAAGGTAGCAAAAGTACATCCAATGAGGTAGTCTGTATTTTTGTCGAACGTCAGGAAAGGAAAGCAGGGAACCTGAGGAAAGTGCGTCTTGCAGGGTTTTCACGCCACAATGGGCCCAAAGTTGGGGTTGGTTAAGAGATGGAAACGGGAAAGATTGGGATTACCCCAAAGGGGGCAATATGGAGACCAGCAACCTGGTCGCATAAATCTCCTCTGTGCCACTGCCCAATGTCGTTCTAGTGGGGTGCGGAAGGCTGGCATATGCCCAAACTCCTCTATACACCAGATTGCCAATCTCTTGAAGAGATCCCAGCAGAGTAGCTTCCAGGGAAACCACTGCATGTAAAAACCACCAGTGGGGGTGTGAGACTCAGATCTAGCCTCAGAAAGTGGCTTATAAGGATATCTTAGATGATGTTTCCCTAGTTGAGGCCAATGTCAAAGTACTGACGAGGCACCATGTACTAACATGGTGCCTTTCTGGTTGTCAAGGTTGTATCCGTCTTCCTCAACCCTATGTTTTTGAGGATGCCACACGCTTGGCCCTATGTATCATATATGGTGGGAGTGTCTGAGGATATGGGGTTTCTGGCGTAAGGCATTTGCTTTGATACGGAATGTTTAAGAGATCCCGGTCCCCCAACAACCCCGTATCGTGCTGTTAAATGAACCAGTTGAACCATATCATATATGGTGGGAGTGTCTGAGGTTATGGGGTTTCTGGAGTAAGGCATTTGCTTTGATACGGAATGTTTAAGAGATCCCGGTCCCCCAACAACCCCGTACCGCACTGTTAAATGAACCAGTTGAACATCCTCCCTGCTCCAAGCAGCGTTTGATCTTCTTTATGCTTCTGGCTGCAAAACTTTCAATAGCCCGGTCATGGAAAAAGACTTCAGTGTGTATCTCACTATATAGACAAAAGGTGTCTTGGATAATGCTCAATCAACAAATTGTCAGTGTGGTCAATGATACTACTAAGCGATTTGGAGCCCCTGGGCTGATTATGTCCATGTAAAGCTGTAAGGGCTCCTAACAAGATTTGTTCTCCCCCTGGGAGCTTTGCTTCATTTTCCCCTCCCTACTTTTCATTTCCCCTTCTTTTTCTTTTTACTTCATTCTTTTCTGTCAAGTCTGAGATTTCTCCTGCTGAGGAATTCTCATTTATAATGGTTACAGTTGATACTCATGGCTCCTTGTTTTTTTGTTTGTTTTTTTTTTGTGCATTTTTCTCAGAAACTATGAATCAGACCGGAGCAGAAGTACAGTTAAATAACACTTGTTTAATTATAAAAGTAAATAGAACAAGCGTAGTCAAAACGTAGTCAAAACATAGCCAAAGTTCAGTAACCGTAACGGATAGTCAGACAAGCCAGAAAGTCAGGGATCAGCATAGTGGAACAGCAAGCAGGATCTGCCAGAAAGAATGTCAGCCAAGCAAGTCTTTAACAGGAATGTAGGAGTCTCTGATGTTGACCAAGGTGAAGTCACAGTGGAGAGATAGGAGCTGGCAATTAGCCCACAGCTGAGCGGCCAGCTCAGAGAAGGAAGGGCTGAGCCCAGCCCTGACAATTTTGCATAGTAAAATGAGAAGTTTCTCTCTGTAGCCCTTGATGTAAGTTTGTAACGATTTTTTCTAGAAGCTCTGTCATGCCTACCATCCTGACAGACATGACGCAAGGCTACTTAGCTTCATAATGTTAATTTTACTTTTGATTTTCCCCATCTTTAATAACTGTTCTAGTTTTGAAGAGATGTTTGTCATTCACTGTATTTGTAAAGCTGGTGCCAGAATTCTGGCTCTTGGAACGCTAACAAAATTCTCTTTGACTTCAAATTGGCATGGAGGAGATCAGCTATGAGGAAAGATTAGAGGAACTGATTTTTTTCACTCTTGCGAAGAGGAGAATAAGGGGGGATATGATCAACATGTTCAAATATATAAGGGGTCCATATAGCGAACTTGGTGTTGAGTTATTCTCTTTACGGTCAACAGAGGACACGGGGGCACTCTTTAGGTCTAGAGGAAAAGAGATTTCATCTCCAAATATAGAAAGGTTTCTTCACAGTAAGAGCTGTGAAAATGTGGAATAGACTCCCGCCAGAGGTGGTTCTGGCCACCTCAGTAGATTGCTTTAAGAAAGGCCTGGATACTTTCCATAATGTACATAATATAACTGGGTACTAACATTTATAGGTAAAGTTGATCCAAGGAAAAATTGCCTCTCGGGGGATCAGGAAGGAATTTTTTCCCCTGCTGTAGCAAATTGGAGCATGCTCTGCTGGGGTTTTTTGCCTTCCTCTGGATCAACTGTGGGTAAAGAATTGGGTATATTGGATTGTACGATATTTTTTATTTTATTTATTTATTTATTTATTTTTATGGTTGAAATGGATGGACTCGTGTCTTTTTTCAACCTGACTAACTATGTAACTATGTAACATTTCAATAACAATTACTGAAAGAAAAACCACCAGTGGACAGTAACTAGTATAGCTGCCCAGTAATAGATTCTATAGTCAGGCAATGCCAGCTCCCCAAATTGCACCAGAAGATGTAACTTAGCCCTAGCCAACTGGGGATTATATATAACCTCATATAAATGACCCAACACAGCAATCAATCTCCCTAAAGAAGGAAATAGGTATCCAGGTGGGGCAGTTGCGAAAAATATAATTAAATTGGGGTAGAAAAATCATTTTAAATACTGTGGGCGATTAGCTTCAAGTAGAGAGTTCTCAGGGAGGTAATCCAGCCATGTGCAAGGTTAAGGGCTTCCTGCCCATGTTTATTTGGTCAGCAAAACAGTAACAGACAAGGGTTCCCATGCAGGGGTAGAAAACATAGTCTCAAAGCAAAAGTCCATCAAACAAAATGTAAGCCAGCCGAATGTGAAGCGGAGAAGACGTGCTGTGGCTGAGCTCCGCTCCTTCTCTTATCCTGACACTATATCCTGAGCTAAATTCTACATCTTTGTACCACAATCCGACACCCTGGGGTCTAGGAGGACTTACAACACCAAGCGGGGTTCTCCGCCGTCTCCGGGTAAGCCTAAATCCTCTTTCGTAGCCTCATTCGTAGAGACATGGACTGTTTCCGCTCCAGGCTCACTGAAGCTGAAAGAAGAGTGGGGGAGGCAGAAGATATACTACAAGACCAGGGAGTCTCACTCCGCACGCTGCAGACCAAAATAAAAGTCCTAGAGGCTCGTGCGGAGGACGCAGAGAACAGAAATCGAAGGAACAACCTCCGGATAGTGGGACTGCCAGAGGGCGCGGAAGGTAAAGATCCTACGACGTTTACTGAACGCTTGCTGTGCACCCTTCTTCCAGATGCCAAGTTCTCTGATGTCTTTGTGGTGGAGAGGGCACATAGAATGCCTGCTACCCGGGGGCCCCCGGGAGCTCCTCCACGCACATTTATTCTGAAACTCCTCAATTTTCGGGATCGAGATCTGGTTTTGCGGGAGGCGAGAAAGATCGAGGTGCTTCGCCATGAGGGAGCGAGACTCATGATCTTCCCAGATTTCTCCATCGATACACAAAAGGCAAGAAGATCGTTTGATCAGATCAAATTGGATCTCCGCAATCGCAAGATCAAATACAGTATGCTATTTCCCGCCCGTCTGAGAGTGCAGGATGGAGAGTCAGTGCGGTTTTTTACAGCTCCAGAAGAAGCATCCAGGTGGCTTGAAACAGTACCACGAGGCTGATCCGATCGCTCTTACTAAATCCCCTTATAACATATGTTTTACTGCAACAAAGATCACCTTCATCTGCTGACTTCACTACAAGCCCGAACCCTTTACCTCGACTTGTCCAACTAGATCAGAATAAGTCACTTCTATATTCTCCCTAAGATCCGGTTCTGTGAGTATATATGCCTACTAGTTACAGAACATTTACGCAAAAAGAGATGAAGAATTGTTTGTGATCGTGCTTAAATATATGGTGAGGGGACCGGAATCTTCAGTTTGCAACGTGTTTCAATTTAAGAATAGTACCCCCAGACTTTTGGGAGACAGTTTAATATGCTGGGATCGTTTATTCGCGTATTTTGGGTCTTGTTGGCTGCTCTTTATGAACACAGACTAAGTCGCTCCGATGGCTCACTGTTCACGAGCCCCATGGGTAGTTGCCACAATTAGTTTTGGGGAACGAGCATCCCGAAGTTTGGGGGGTGGTGCGGGGAGGGGGGAGGGGGGGAAAGGTTGGTGCTGGGGTTCTCACCCCAGATCAGTTTTATGTTATGTTATTTTACTTTTACTTGTTATACATTTGGCACTTATCTGCTCCAGATTGTACAATCAGTGCTCTACTCAAGGCAAGACATGCAGTATTAATCTGCTAATACTAGAGAGGGAGGGTTATTCGGTTCACTGTATTATCACAAATGTGTATCTCACTAAGAGTATTATGTTATCATGTGAGCTCTGTATGGAGCGTATGCTGTACCAATCCTGTGGCACATGTATCAGGGCACCAGAATGAATCTCCTTAATGTTATGTCCTGGAATGTACGGGGCCTAAATTCTAAGATAAAACGCTCCTTGGTTTTTACTTACGTAAAAAAATACAACCCCCATATCTGCATTTTGCAGTAGACTCACTTAACGGGGAGCAGGACGCTGGCTCTAAAAAAGCCCTGGGTGGGTTCATATTATCATTCTACATACTCTACCTATTCTAGAGGAGTCAGCGTCCTGGTCCATAAATCACTGCCCTTTACACTGCTTGATCTCCACCTAGATCCCGAGGGGAGGTATGTGGTCGTGCATGCCATGTGCGACAGGATTGAGATGGTAATAGTGGGTTTATATATTCCACCCCCAGCCTCAATGGCGATTTTACATAAACTGACCCCTATATTGGCTCAATACCCGGCTGCAGCCATTCTTCTGGCTGGAGACTTTAATATGCCACCGGACCCCAGTATGGATAGGCTGGGTGACGATGGAGCTTCTGACTCTCCACTGAAGAGATGGGCGGAGGGATATGGCCTTAGTGATGTGTGGAGATGGCGTCACCCCAGGGATAGGCAATATACTTGTCACTCTGCCACGTATGCCTCCTTCTCAAGAATCGATCTGTTCTATGCTGGGGGACCCATTCTCTCCCGTGTCCAGGAGGTTAAGATTCTGCCGCGTGGCATTTCTGACCACGCTCCCCTCCTTTTGCAACTAAACACGGACTCGCCAACGGGCTCCGGCCTGTGGCGGGTCTCGGGTTTTTGGATAACGGATGAAGGTGTTGCCCCTGAGATAGAGGGAGAGATGAATACATTTTGGTTACAAAATAAAGCAACGGCCTTCCCTGCAATGGTGTGGGATGCCTTTAAGGCATATACACGAGGTCAGTACCGCATGGTTATAAATAAAGTTAGGAAACTCAATAGGCTCGCACTGGAGGAGGCTGAGGGACGGGCTCAGAGTTTGGAATCCAGCTATGTGACCACCAAAGACACGGGAACTTATACCACGCTTCAGGCTCTCCACCGTGAGATTGCGTTGTTGCGAGCAACTGCGACCCGCAAGCTACTGCTCTCACAGTCCCAGAGAATATTTGAACAGGGTGAGAGATCGGGGAGGCTGCTGGCGTGGCTGGCCAAGGAGCGCTCCACCATAGCACACATTGCCAACATTAAAGATGACATGGGGAACCTTTTGGCGGATCCCGCTAAGATCAATGCCAGATTCGCACAATTTTATGAACACTTATATACATCCAAAGCTGACTACACCCTAGATACCCTGCAACACTTCCTAGGTCAAATAGAGTTCCCAGTCCTCTCGGAGGAAAATAAAACTAAATTAGATGCACCCATTACCCTCAAAGAAGTGCAGACGGCAATCTCTTCACTGCAATCTGCAAAGTCCCCAGGCCCAGACGGTTTACCGGCCGAGTTTTATAAAACTAATAGTGAGTCATTGGCCCCTCAGTTTCATGAACTTCTTCTGTCTATGCTGGAGGGTCAAAACCTTCCTCCATCAATGTCAGAGGCGGTGATTGTTGTAATACCTAAGCCCCGCAAGGACCCCGAGCTATGCGAGTCATACCGGCCCATTTCGCTATTAAACGTCGACGCTAAGATCATCACAAAAATTCTAGCGAATCGGCTTAATACTGTTATCCTTACTCTGGTTCATGGAGACCAGACGGGTTTCATGCCAGGTAAGGGAACAGACATCAATTTGCGACGATTGTATACAAATATATCCCACGCCCTTGCCAGAGGTACCCCCGGAGTAGTGGCCTCCCTAGACGCCGAAAAGGCGTTCGACTCGGTCGAATGGGAATATCTTTGGCATGTCTTGGAAAAATTTAATATTGGGCCTAGGTTTATCTCTTGGATAAAACGGATGTATGCTAACCCCACTGCCAGAGTCAGAACCAATGGGTCCCTCTCACCCCCCTTCAAATTACAAAGGGGTACTAGACAGGGATGTCCGTTATCCCCGGGTTTGTTTGCCCTAGCTGTTGAACCTCTTGCTATCCTTATTAGGTCCTCCGTAGCTGCAGGGGGGATGGAGGTGGGCCCTCTACGGGAACAGATCTCCCTCTACGCGGATGACGCTCTTCTTTATCTCCCAGATGCTTCCCACTCCCTCGAGGAGACCCTAAGGATCATAGACTTATTTGGCTCCTTCTCAGGTATACGCATAAACTGGAATAAATCCATGCTTTTCCCGATCTCCCAGCCGCCCCTACTCCCCCTCCACCATATACCCCTGCAAACGGTCACTAAGTTTCGGTATCTAGGCATTGAAATACAAAGGGATCTCTCTTGTTATCTGACAGATAATGTATACCCCATTCTACAGCAACTAATAAGACGCTGCTTAACATGGAAGTCCCTTCCCCTGACACCGATGGGTAGGATAAACCTTCTCAAAATGATATTCCTCCCCAAATTCCTGTATGTATTTAGAAACACTCCAGTACCTATCCCTGAATCATTTTTTAAGCAACTAGATCGGGTGATTACTAATTTCATTTGGGTGGGACAGACCCCCAGGGTTGCCAAAACGGGCCTGCAGCTTCCCCTATCTGCAGGTGGGCTGGCATTGCCGTGCTTCAGGAAATATTATTGGGCAGCGGTGCTGGTGACGGTGCGCTGGTGGTTTGTTCAGTCACGACATAACCCAGCGGTCAATTTAGAAGCAGCCATATTGGGGTCATATTCAGCATTGAGCAACCTGGTATTCAGGGGTCCAAAAGCACAAGGCAATATGACCATCCCCATGCGCACGACCGCCAAAATTTGGGAACAGCTGACAGCTAAGCTCAACCCACCACAAACTTATTCACCCTATACACCACTCTGGGGTAACCCTAAACTACCACATCTCTTAATGATCCCAGACCCAGCAGTCTGGGCTAAATATGAAATTAAAATCTTACAGCATATTATGCCAGAGGGTAAACTCCTTACATTTGACGAACTGCGTAATACCTTCCAACTCCCTACTAAAATGTTTTTCCGCTATTTGCAACTGAGACACGCAACTCAGGCTCAATTCCCTTCAGAAATTCAACTACAATCACATATGGTGGAGCGCTTCCTTATTTCCAAGCATGTGGACCGTGTCCTTTCCTCTTTGTATCTCCGGGTGACCCTGGGAACTGATAACCAGGGGACTAGGCTATTTAACAAATGGAAGCTGGCTGTGCCCTCCCTGACGGATGACGATTGGGAAGAGGGAGTCCAACAATATATTCCTTTGATGATATCCGCCAGGGACAGGTACATCCAGTTAAAATTCCTTCACCAGGCATACTACACACCCCAACGGCTTGCTAAAATATATCCCTCTCACTCTGATAGGTGCCCAAAATGCAATACGGATATAGGTACTTTCTTACATGTGGTGTGGTCATGCCCCCTTCTTCAACAGTTCTGGAGGGAGGTGGTGCAATACATCAACTTAATTGGGAACCTAACACTTACACTGGATCCCCGGGTCCTTCTCCTGGGGATCTGTGATACCCTCATCGCGAACACCCATAAGAGGCTATTCGTTTTCTATGCTCTATTCTATGCAAGGAAAACCATCTTATTTAAATGGAAACAGACAGACCCCCCAACAGTGGGACAATGGAAAACACTCATTGATAAGACCCTCCCTCTATATAAGCTCACATTTATGAGCCGGAAGTGTCCCAAAAAGTTTGAAAAAATTTGGGGTCCATGGGTGTCTAGGTGATGGCCTCTGATGCGGATCCCCCCCAGGAGAAATCGCTGAACTTATACACCACTAGATCGATTAAGAAATATTTAGAATACACTTAAAATTACCACTAAAATATACCTCTCCCCCCCCCCCCCCCCTTTTTTTTTTTTTTTTTTTTTTTTTTTTTTTGCTTTGAGGAGGAGGTATTGCTCCTAAAATACAACTTTGTAGTGATATGAATACATGCAACTAAGATCTGAACTGATGTGCCTTGCTTTTTGATGTAATACTTGAGACTATTTAACTTAGATTGTCACTTTCCTTCTGGAAATGGTTCTTCTTTGCCTCTTTTATGTAATCCTCTCTTATTGTGCCCCTTTTATATTTCTATGTATAGGTATATGTACATTTATATATACATTTGTGAATGTACGTCTTTTTTATCTTTGTACTGAAACATTTCTCCTTTGGAGATGAATAAAAACGTAACTGTTAAAAAAAAAAATTACTGATAATGGGGGATTTCAATGCCACCCTGTCCCAGGACTTGGATAGGCCTACTTCCTCTAAACACCATAATAGAGACTTATTTACATGGGCTCAGGCAATGGAATTAGATGAGATCTGGCGGTGGAAACACCCCACTGACAGAGTTTATTCATGCTTTTCTACATCCTATAAAACGGCACCACACATAGATTTGGCATTTTCCAACCCCACGTTAATGGCAGATGTACTGGAGGCTTCCTATCTGCCAAGTGGACTTTCAGACCATAGTCCATTGACGGTGGTTCTGCGCTCTCCTGCATCTAGGAGTGCTGCACTCTGGAGACTGGGGGCACATTGGGTCTCATACCTGGAGTTGGCTGACTCAATTCCCCCCTTCTTACTGAGTTCTGGGAGCATAATACTGAGACCTCCTCTACGGGTACTGTTTGGGACGCCTTCAAGGCATACACTAGGGGGCAATACATCTCATCTATTGCACACATTAAGAAACAGCAATCACTTAAAACACGCTCTTTGCAACAGTCAGTAACGACTCAAACATCTATATACAGCTCAGATCCCACCCCTGCTCATTTTGATCTGTTGATGGCAGCTCAAAGGGAACTCCACCTGCACTTAACAGAAGTCACCCGTCTTGAGGTCCTCAAAGGTAAACAGAAGGCTTTCGAACAGGGCGATAAAAATGGTCGCCTATTGGCCATGTTGGCACAAAACGACCAACCACTCACACGAGTCTCTGCGCTACAAACTGCTGAAGGTGAGAGAGTAACCGCTCCCTCAGATATTTTGCAAACTTTCAGTTCCTTCTATAAAACCCTATATACGTCCACGCTAACCTCTGACTTCCAGCCGGAACAACTGCAGGATTTGTTGGATCCACTGGCACTCGGCTGGCTCTCAGACAACGAGCGAGAGATATTAGTCCAACCATTTACTGCCGTAGAGGTTATGAACGCCATCCACTCCTTTCCGCCTGGGAAGGCTCCTGGGCCTGATGGCCTCCCAATCGACTTTTATAAGACGCATGGTGAACTATTAGCACTTTTGTTGGCCCAACTCTATACGACCTGCTTGACAGAAGACAAACTACCGGATTCTATGTACCATGCCTACTTGACTTTAATTTACAAATCCCCCAAAGACCCTATGTCATGTGCCTCGTACCGACCAATAGCATTACTAAATAATGATTTCAAAATTTTGACTAAATTGCTGGCCCTTCGACTGTATCCCCTCCTACCCTCCTTAATTGACCCCGATCAGACTGGTTTTATGCCCCGTAGATCCACCGATGTAAATCTAAGAAGGTTATTCACCAACATACATGTCCAACATCACAATGTAGGGTCGAGAGCTATAGCCTCACTTGACATAGAAAAGGCTTTCGACACAGTAGAATGGCCCTTCTTATGGGAAACATTGCGTAGGATGGGATTCCCATTAGTATTTATCCACTGGCTTCAAGTAATATATAGGTGTCCTACCTCATCGGTGAGACTGGGAGGGGGTTTGTCCAACCCCTTTACACTAC
This sequence comes from Aquarana catesbeiana, assembly GCF_042186555.1. Taxonomy (NCBI): domain Eukaryota; kingdom Metazoa; phylum Chordata; class Amphibia; order Anura; family Ranidae; genus Aquarana; species Aquarana catesbeiana. The sequence goes on along the minus strand of NC_133333.1, from coordinate 57,354,937 downwards.
ATAGGGGAACTCGGCAGGGCTGCCCTCTCTCTCCGGCCTTGTTTGCGTTGGCTATTGAGCCGGTGGCGGAGGCTTTGCGTACCTCCCCTCGGATCAAGGGTCTCCGTGTTGGTTTGCTGGAGGAGAGGGTAGCCCTGTACGCAGATGACATGCTGCTGTTCCTAAATGACGCTGGCCCGTCCCTACAGGGTGCATTAACAGTATTAGACACCTTTACAGAGGTCACTGGACTTAAGGTAAACTGGTCCAAATCCTTGCTTTTCCCAATAGACCAAGCGGCTAAAACTACATCCCCTCAAGATTGCCCTTGTCAGAAGAAGCCTCTCTTTCCGGTCCGGTCGTTTTGCACGCATTCCCGGCGGAACGGCAGCCCCCTGCAATGGGGTTGATACCTTTAAATACTTGGGGGTACAGATATCCACCCAAGCTTCAAATTTCATTTCGTTAAATTTAGACCCAATATTGATAGACACCAAAGCAAAGCTTAACTCATGGAGTTAAAAACCTACTTCACAGCTATATGTGCACTTGGTCTTGGTGTCCTTGCCTCTAGACGGTCTCTGGGCTCGCTGGCAGCGGGACATACCCACACTAGACAATGATGATTGGGATGATGTTTGGGATTTCCCTTTCCGATCTCTAGTATCCATGCGTGATAGATTAGTACAATTTAAGATTGTGCATAGAGCATACTTCACTCCACATAGACTTCACAAGATGAACCCTGACTGCCCTGCCGAATGCTGGCGATGTCGAATCTCCCCGGGTGATTTCGCACATATTTTTTGGAACTGCCCAGGATTCAGCAGTATTGGAGTGAGGTAATAGACATGATCAATAAGGTTGCCCCAGCCACGTTGCCACGAGTCATGGAGGTGTGTCTCTTGGGTCTAATTGAATCTCTTATTCCAACCATAGCGAAACGCACACTAGCGGGAATACTGCTCTTTTATGCCCGGAAAAATATTGCCATGCAATGGAAGAAACCTAACCCCCCTTCTATGATGCAATGGAAACGTATGGTCAATGATAGTCTCCCATTATATAAGGAAACATACGCAAATAGGGGTTGTGAGTCGAAATATGATAAAGTATGGCGTAGATGGCTAGCTGAACCAGAAACGGCTTAACCGAAACTTTATAATGACTTGAACAGTTAAGAGGGGCGATATATGTTGTTTAAATAAGGGGAAAGATAACATTCTTTTTGTTTTTTTTTTCTTTTCTTGATTTATTTCAAGAAATGGATAGAGAATGGGGGAACGCACCACCTAGATGTCTAACTGGTATGCCATATAACATACTTTGATGTGATATGCAATATTGAATGGATATGATATGTCAATGTGTCTTAGCACTTGAGTTGTATGTATTTTTATTTCTTTTTTGTTTGTTTTCAAAACAATAAAAATAATTTAAAAAAAACAAAAAACACAATGTAAGCCTCCTGGCTAATAAATATACCTCACTGAGTCTGATTCAATCTTGCAGGCATGTTCCCTCACAGCCTGCTTCCTTCTCTGTCAGCACCACTGTCAGATCTGCCAGGAGATTCCAACCATAACTCCGGTTTCCTGACCGATAGTCTTGTTATCCCAGTATCAGGTGGAGGGGCGGTTGAGATCCTGCAGCCAGTATCAAAGGAACACAATAGAAGGTGCAAACAAGCTATATCAAGGAACAGCAAACAAGCAACTCACAGTTAGTAGAGGGTGAAGTCAGAAAACCAAGGCAGCAATCCACAGGGTATACCAGGAAGAGGTGTCGGGAACAGGCAGAGTCAGCAACCACGATCAGAGTAGATCCAAAGGAGTAGTCCAAGAAGCAAGGTCGGGAACAGGCAGAATCGGCAACAACGATCAGCAAAATTCAAATAGAGTAGTCCAAGAAGCGTAGTCAAACAGGCAGAAGTCAGCAACCAGAAATACAAACTGTTAAACACCATGAAATAGGACCTATACTAGGGCAAAGACAGGAAGGGGAAGTGATGTTTTATAGGACAGTAGATCAGGTGACTGCCTACAGCTGGTCACTGGGTGGAGCCAGGGTCCACAATCAAGGAGCAGGGAATAACAAGGGCTCTACACAGATGGAAGTTCCCTAGTGGCTCAGGCAGTAGGAAACCAACCCAAGAACACCAGGTCCCAGGATCGATTCCTGATCAAGGCATGACAGTATCCCTGACACAAAGATGCTCCTGGGCTATTTAGGCTTGGATAGATGCCTAATGTGCAACAAGCTGACCAGCTGGGGAGCATGAACATCACAAGCCGGTACCCAAGTCCTTTCAGCAATAGAGTAGCCTTTCCAGTCCACCAGATACTGTAATTGTCTACCCTTACGTCGAGAATCCAGAAGGTGTGGGGGCAAATGAAGTTTATGGGCCACAGGGTTAACTTGACAAAGAATACAAAAGAGTCCTATATATCTAGGACCTAATTTGGGAGAGGGTTGTCGCAGTTTGATGTTTAGTGGATAACCAAACAAGTTGATTGAGACGATAACGGGGTGCAGGTCTTCTACGACGTTCCGCATACCCTTTGTATCTGTGAACAGACTGAAGCAGAACTTTTCTTATGTCTCTCCAGTGGTTGGTTAACCTGGTCACCATGTTGGCTGACACAGGTACCTCTACCAGAGAAGATTGGAAGGGGAAAACTCTGGGTTGATACCCAGAATTAGCGCACAATTCACAATGGCACTCCTCTTTTAAAATGTTCTCCTTTTCAAGCTGCCTTTGGGTATCAACCCAGAGTTTTCCCCTTCCAATCTTCTCTGGTAGCATCTCACTCCAGTTGTCATGTTCAGGATTAACATAAGCCCTTAGATAGGTCTCTAAATCTTGATTCACCCTTTCTGTTTGGCCATTAGATTGGGGGTGATATCCAGGAGACAGGGAATTCTTGATACCCAGATGTTTGCAAACAGCCTTCCAGAATGAAGATATGAATTGAGGGCCTCTGTCGCTAACAATATCATCAGGAATACCGTGTAAACGGATGATATGTTCAATAAAGGATAGAGCCAAGCTTGGGGCAGAAGGTAGGGCAGGCATAGGAGTGAAGTGTGCTAACTTCAAAAATCTGTCCACTACAACCCAAATGACAGTATTCCCTCGGGAGGCAGGCAAGTCCACAATAAAAATCCATACTAATATGGGTCCAGGGAGCACGAGGAACAGGCAATGGTTGCAGAAGACCTTGAGGAACAGATAGAGGCATTTTGATGGCCTCACATTTAACAAAGGCTATTACATCGCTCTTTAGGGTAGGCAACCAAACCAGGGATTTTAGGCATAAGAAGGTCTGTTTGGTACCAAAGTTTTACGGATATACTCTGTCCATGGGCCCATTGCAAAACTTATTTACGTAATTCTTGAGGAGCATACAACGTATTAGATGGAACTTAAAGTTCCTTTGTAAGATAGTATCCAGTTGAGCAATAATTTGTTGCGGAGGAACAAAATGATCCGGAGGAGCTTGAAGATTCTCGCAAGGGAATTGCTTAGACAGGGCATTGGCCTTGGTCTTCTTAGTACCCGGAATGTATGTTACAACAAAGTTAAACAAAGTTTAACCGAGTGAAGAATAATGCCCAGCGGGCTTGTCTGGAATTCAGTCTTTTGGCTTTCTCCAAGTAGACCAGATTCTTATGATCACTTTGAACCACAACAGGAAGTTCCATACCTTCCAATAGATGTCTCCATTCAGAGAATGCTTTATAGCTAAAAGTTCTCTATTCCCTATGTCATAGTTTTGTTCTGCGACAGAGAACTTCTTGGAGAAAAAGGCGACCGGATGTGGTTTGTTGGAAGTAGGTTCTCGCTGGGATAACACTACTCCGGCACCTACTTTGGAGGCATCAACCTCCAAGAAATATTGAGCTGAAGGCTGAGGGTGTCGGAGAATAGGAGCGGAGCAAAAGGCAGACTTTAGGTGATCAAAGTCTTCCAAAGCTTCAGGAGACCACAGAGAGCATTTGGTCCCTTTTTTAGTGAGGGCAGTGATGGGAGCCAGAATCTTGGAAAAATTCTTGATAAATTTTCGATAGTAGTTACAAAATCCAATGAAACGCTGTATTAGCTTTAAAGTGGAAGGTCTAGGCCATTGAATCCATCTGGAATCCTTCTGACGAAATTATATAATCTAAGAAACATATTTCCGATTGTTCAAAGGAGCACTTGGAAAGTTTGGCGTACAACCTTTGATCTCTTAAATGTTGGAGAACAATGCGAACATGGCAATGATGATGTTTTAACCACTTCAACCCCGGAACGTTTTACCCCCTTCCTGACCAGAGCACTTTTTACAATTTGGCACTGCGTCGCTTTAACTGGTAATTGCGCGGTTATGCAATGCTGTACCCAAACGAAATTTGCGTCCTTTTTTCCCACAAATAGAGCTTTTGATTGGTGCTATTTGATCACCTCTGTGGTTTTTATTTTTTGTGCTATGAACAAAAAAATAATGACAATTTTGAAAAAAAAAAACAATATTTTTTACTTTTTGCTATAATAAATATCCCCAAAAATGTTTTTAAAAAACAAATTTCTTCATCAGTTTAGAACAATATATATTCTTCTACATATATTTGTTAAAAAAAAAAAAAATTTTGCAATAAGCATATATTGATTGGTTTGCGCAAAAGTTATAGCATCTACAAACTATGGGAAAGATTTATGGCATTTTTATTGTGTGTTCCCTCAGTGGTTTCTAACTGAATCAGGATAGGACTGAGTAGGAGAGGAGACATATTGCTGTTCCTACTTACTAGGAACAAACGACATGTCTCCTCTCCTCTGACAGCACAGGGATTTGTGTGTTTACACACACAAATCCCCGTGCTGGCACTCGTGCACGCGTTCACTCGTTGCCAGCGGCGAACGCACCTGCCGGGCACGCACATTGGGTCTCCTGCCGTGCGCCCTCTGGTGGCTCTTAAAGGAAACCCCGACATGGTTAAGACCCCGCTGTCATGGATCTGCAGTAATGTTCATGTCTGTCTGCTTACTTCTGTGTTCAGCTTAAGAGACCGACCACCTGTTCACCAGTCTGCTTAAGTAATCATACCTCAAGCATGGCTCCACCCCAGCCCAGACTATCCCTTGTTGTCCCGGTCTGCTGCTTCCTCTCTATCCTCCAGTAGCCTACTGTGAGCATGAGCTGGGAGACCCTGGGGGATGTGACCTGGAGCCAGTTGCAGAAAAGTCCATCCCCACCATCAGGGGCCCTGGTGAGACTCCACGCCTTGGGGAATCTCATGCTCTACCTCCCAGAGGACCTGCTTTCCTGAACCACCCAGAGCCCCATCCGCAGCAGTCAGCCATAGGGTCCACTACCTTAGCGGTGCACTCCTGACCCCAACGGGGTGCATCTGTCACCTAGCTTCAGGTGACCTGACACCCGCACGTTCCATGATATTATGGAGAGTTTAGCCATAGGAACTACAAATAATAAGTGGGGGTAGGGGAAGGCATAGGGTACATACTCCAACACCCCCCAGAACTAACCATAGGAGCAAGCTCTCTATAACAGGATTAACTGTCCCACCCATACCAATCAGAAAAATTAGACATTAGCAGCCAGAGAAAAGAGCTCTAGTCCATGCCATGGGAATCTGAAATAAAACAGTTTAACCACTTGCCGACCGCTGCACACCGATGTACGTCCCTAATTTGGGGACGGATATCGTTGTTATGGCAGCAGCTAGCTGCCATAACCCCGATATCCCCGTGTTCGGCCGGGGTCGGCTACAAGACAAAAGTGGTCTCTGTGGCAGATTCGCCGTGAGATCACGTTTATCGGTGGCAGAAGAGGGATCCTCCCCTCTGGCCGAGATCCGGTGCCCTCCGCCATCGCCAGTGGCGGAGGCGATCGCGTCCTTCTCAGGGCTGTGCATGGAGACGAGTGAGGGGAAGATGGCCCCCACCCGTCTCCATGACACTGCAGGGCGGAAGCAACATCAAAACGTCACTTCCGCCCATAGCTCTTAAAGGGACAATTATTTTTTTTTAATTTTTTAAAATGACATTGTTTAATTTTTTTTATTGCATTTTAGTGTAAATATGAAATCTGCTTTTTTTTTGACCCAAGATCTCATATTTAAGAGGTCCTGTCATGTTTTTTTTTTCTAGTAAAGGGATGTTTACATTCCTTGTAATAGGAATAAAAGTGACACATTTTTTTTTTAACAGTGTAAAAATAAATAAAATCAAGTAAAATAAATACGAATTTTTTTTTTTTAAACGCCCCGTCCTGACGAGCTTGCGCGCAGAAGCGAACGCATACGTGAGTAGCGCCCGCATAGGAAAACGGTGGTGAAACCACACATGTGAGGTAGCGTTGCAATCGTTAGAGCGAAAGCAATATTTCTAGCCCTAGACCTCCTCTGCAACTCAAAACATGCAACCTGTAGAATTTTTTAAATGTCGCCTATGGAGATTTTTGAGGGTAAAAGTTTGATGCCATTCCACGAGCGGGTGCAATTTTGAAGCATGACATGGCATGTTTTGTATCAATTTACTCGGCAATAATTCTAGCCCTAGACCTCCTCTGCACCTCAAAACATGCAACCCGTAGAATTTTTTAACCGTCGCCAATGGAGATTTTTGAGGGTAAAAGTTTGACACCATTCCACGAGCGGGCGCAATTTTGAAGCATGACATGTTGGGTATCAATTTACTCGGCGTAACATTATTTTTCATACTATAAAAAAATTGGGCTAACTTTACTGTTGTCTTATTTTTTTATTCAAAAAAGTGATTTTTTTTCCAAAAAAAGTGCGCTTGTAAGATCGCTGCGCAAATACGGTGTGAAAAAAAGTATTGCAATGACCGTCATTTTATTCTGTAGGGTGTTAGAAAAAAAAAACAATATATAATATTTGGGGGGTTCTACGTAATTTTCTAGCAAAAAAAACAATTTTAAACTTGTAAACACCAAAATCTCAAAACGAGGCTGGTCCTTATGTGGTTAATAAAGTAAAAAAAAACAACAAAACAACCTAGACCAGTCAGCTGACTCCCCATCCCCCCCCCCCCCCCGCATTGCAGAGCCCACATAAAGTAGGAAAGCTTAGATCCCCAAACAACCACCAACAAGGCAATAAATAACTTGGAGGCGTGTAGTCAGTTGAGAAGTGTCATAGATCACACCTTACAGGGGGTGCAGAAGGTGCAGCAATAATAATAATAGTTGAGCAATCTTAGCTGGAGATGCCAGAGTGGCAAAACTAACAGGATTTCCTTAAGACACCTGGACTAAGTCAGGGGCACAAACTTATGCCCCGTACACACGGTCGGATTTTCCGATGGACAATGTCCGATCGGAGCGTGTTGTCGGAAATTCCGACCGTGTGTGGGCGCCATCGGACATTTTCCATCGGATTTTCCGACACACAAAGTTGGACAGCAGGAGATAAAATTTTCCGACAACGAAATCCGATCGCGTCAATTCCGACCGTGTGTGGCCTGTTCCGACGCACAAAGTGCCACGCATGCTCAGAAGAAATTCCGACACAGGACAGCTCGTTCTGGTAAACTTAGCGTTCGCAATGGATACAGCACTTTCGTCACGCTGCAATGTAAAAAATGGTTTAATACAGCGCACTCTCTTCTTCTTTATAATGTGACAAGAATTAAGTAGTTTTGCTGCTCATATTCACACACACTTCTCACAAAGTTTTATTTGTGTTTTTTTAGTGGGATTCCCTCAATATATTGTTATTAGTTGTCACATCTGACAGTTTTATATTTTTTATGTTTTTTTTTTTTTGTTTTTAAGCCTTTTTTTTTCTTTAATGTTTGGATTTTTTCCAAGGCTGATCTTTGTTCAATGTTATTTTTATTTTTACTCCAGAATATTTTTGTGTGTGTTTTGTGTGTCAAGTTACCCCAACACCATTGATATCTTGTATTATTTAATCTCCAGGAGATTGTTTGGTGTTGGTGACCCTTGTTCATTTCACATTGTATATTAGAAATGTACCTGAATCCTCACAAACAAACTGTCCTTTTTGAAGTAAAACACATAGGAGAGTATAATTCCAAACAAAAATCCTTTATTAAGGGATCAGAACCAAACAAAGAGGAAGGCAACACTGGATCAACAGGAGAAATTAGCAAAGCCTGGGACCCCCACGGCAGACATCAATTCTTCAACATCAAAATTGGTGGCCTGAGGAGTCCATATGTAAGGGAGGGCAGTCTGGTCCGGGATTCACAGAGATCTGGATAGCAGCAGATGACATCAGTGTCCCCAGGCTGTGGTACCACAAGAGGCTGCATTTTTTGCCGACCAGACTGGACCCAGGGCAATCACTGTCTGGTCTTCCTTTCACGCTTCCTTCCGGGCTGTGGCTGTGCAGTTGGAGATGTGGCAGGAGGAGGAGTAGGACCTGGAGGAGGAGGAGGACTGGGGGGACCTGGAGGAGGACTGGGAGGACCTGGAGGAGGACTGGGAGGACCTGGAGGAGAGGGAGGAGGAGGAGGAGGACCATCCCAAAGCTGTGTGTGAGGTGTAATTTGGCCCCTCATACCTTTCTCCAGAGCCTCTGATATGAGGGCCTCACACATGGCTTTTTGGCCCTCCTCCATCCTCTGCATTTTATAGGCTATGAATGCAGCAATGTTCTCCTGCATGGTGTGTGGTGCTCCCAGGACCTCTGTAGCCCTCCAAAAGAATCTGATAGCCGCCTCCTCTAGGGCACTCGTCCTACTGCCACTTTCTCTTTTCAGGGGGGGTGGAGGGACCTGCAGATCAGCCAGCCGGCTCGGCCCGGCCACCTCCTGGCTGAGACTTCCCTGTGTATGAAAAAGGGACATAGTTGTAATGTTTTGCATCATCAATCACAATCCTAAATTAGTACTCCAAACTAACATCTAGTTAACATCATTGATTGGACAAGCAGAAATATTTAGAGGAATGCTATACCTGGCTCAATCTGGGCTCCTCTACATGTGGCCTGGAAGGCCCAGGTTGGGCGTCAGAAGCCTCAGCCAGGGGAGAAGGAAGCGTGGAAGGAAGACTGGAGAGGGATGGCCTGGGTTCAGTCTGGCCTGCCAGAAAGTGCAGCCTGTCGTAGTACAACATCCTGGGGACATAGATGTCATCTGCTGCTCCGGATCTCTGTGAATCCAGGACTTTCTTGCGCTCCCTCAGATATGTGCTCCTCAGGCCACCAATGAAAATCTTTAAATAAGTGATGTCTGCCGTGGGGATCACCTGCTTCACAATTTCACACAATTGCTCCAGTGCTGCCTTCCTCTTTGCTTGGTTCTTGAAATGGGGGTGGGTAATCTCCCACAGACAGGGCAGCTCACTTAGCATATCAATGAATAGTGACATGAAGTCAGTATCTCTCATTAAGATATCCATGTTCACTGCAAGACACAACACAAGACAAAGCCTAATGTCAGACAAAACTCTCCTAATCTTGTTACAATATAGGCCTCAATCTAGAAGCAGTATAGGCACAAGTTTGTCTCTTACCTTCGTTCTTACGATCGGCACGTCCAATGCTCCTTCCTCCGCTCACAGATCGTACGTAATACGCACGCGTGTTACGCTTTATACACACTGCGCATGCGTGTAACTCCGCCCGCCCCTGACGTTCTTTCTAGTGTATTCCCTGCCCCTTTTCATTTGGCGCAGTGGGTGAAGAGCATGATGGCAGAGTTACAGCAGGTGCATGCTAATTATAGCAACAAGGAGGAGGAGGAGGAAAGGCTGGATCCAGGCACGTCCCGATCCAGAAGGAGACGTTTTAAGGCCACAAATATGTCGTTTGGGGAGATGTTGGAGATGGTACACATCATGAGGAAGTTCGACTATGACGGAAAATATGGGCCTTACCCCAACCCCAACATCCGAAAGGCCAAAATCATTGGTAAAGTGGTCAGGAGTCTGGAGAGGAATTTCGGGGTACGAAGATCTAAAGATCAGCTCAGGAAGCGGTGGTCGGACCTGAAGTTGAGAGAGCCAGAGCAGTACCGAAAGATCCGGAGAGTGCTGCAAAAAAGTAAGTAGTTGTGCTGTGTTCCTATTCTTTCTGTCTTTATTACGTTCGTTCTGCTCCATATGCTTTTATTAATTGTAACGTTTAAAAGGGCAACTTTAATGTTCATGGGCCCATTATTCGTTCGTATCAAACATTTTTATTTCGGCCTCTAGAACACCATTGTTTAGGCCATATGCATTTTCACACATTTTTTGGGGCCTACTTGGATGCCAAATATTTGTTTGTGTAGATGGGTTTGTTACTAGAATGAAATGACAACTAGATTGTGTGTAAAGAGAGGACACTGAGCAGCTGTTTTCACATCTGGACACTGGAGCACTAGTGTGGGACCCCAGAACACCATTTTTATTAGGGGGGCACACAGGTGCTCCAGTGTATACTATGGGGGGGCTACATCTGTGAAGCTTGTACCAAACATGTAAAGTATTGCAGCTTGACAAAGGGCAATAAAAAAAATATACATCTTGGAACTCGGCTAAAATAGACAATTGTACCCCACTTCCAAGCAATGTTTCCTATTTCTAGTTCTGCCATCAAATATCTGTGTGCTAATTATACCATTTTTGTTTTACATAGGGGAGAAAAGACTCGGAGGACAGCCCTCATCCGAGGAGACCACAGACCCCCCACCTATGGAAGAAGGTGAAATACCCCCAAACGAAGAAGAAGAGCAGGAGGAAGAAGAAGACGTGGTGGAGATTGGCACCACAACAGGTGAGTGTCTGTGACCACAGACTCAGGTAAACGAGATGGATGGTGGCAGATTTTTGAGACCTTTTTTTTGTTCTTTATCTCTTTTTAGGTGATCGTGATGTGAGGGATCCTGAACGCTTTACTTCAGAAAGTGCCCAGATACTTATCGGGGAGATCATGGGGTGTAATCTCCAATTGCAAAACATCCAGAAACAAATCAGTGATGTTATTAAAAAAAAATAATAACATCATTGATGTTTTGGGGTGAATTTAAACCCCACAAAATCACCTGTTTTATTATGGTCCAATCTTCCAAAAATTTTTAAAATGTTTAGAAAAGCCAAATTTGGAGGATGCACACAGTGTGCCAACATGTGCTATCTGCCATCACGGGAGATCAATGGACGCGTTTTGGGGGTGCAACACCTTCCTCAATTATAAAGTCGCATTGAGGAAAGGCTTTCTCCCCCAAAACACGTCCCTTGATCCCCCCTGATGGCAGATAGCACATGTTGCCATTCGTAAATTGGTGTGCATCTTCCAAATTTGGCTTTTCCAGGGGTGATTTCCCCCCATCTGAACGCTAGATCAAACCCAGTTCCTAAATACTGATGTCTGATATAGCCTTCAGGTTTTACCTAATGTGAACTTTGTAAGTTCAAGTTTTTTGGCTTTCTTGTTGGTTTTACACAGGCCTGTTTTATCTGAAATGGATATTTTGATTTTTCATAATGCTACTGCAAACATTGTTATACAACAAACATGTTGGTTTGTTTTAAAAACCTTTGGTAAATGCGCATGTGATTGTGCAGGTATAAAAAAGTGCCTTACTCAAGAATGTGTGGATTATTGTCTCAACACTACAACACTTTTGGGGTGATGTAATTGTTGTTTTATGCACAAATGGGGGTTATTTCCTAAGGGCTAATCCTCTTTGCACTACAAGTGCAGGTTCAGTGCAGTTGCAAGTGCACTTGTAGTGAAATGTGTTTTTGCATTTAGGAAGTACCAGCCAACACTGTTTTTTATAAGGTTACCCAATCACGACATTTTCTGCACTCAACACATTTCTGTCAGGGTCAGCTAAAACAAACACAAGCAGTAAATGTCCACCAAGAATTTCTTTTGGTTGTTTTTTATTTGAAAAAGGTGTCACATATTGTCTGGCATATTGATAGCCCCCCTACCCGCAAAGAACTCCAGGTATCGTAACCGGACATCACGGGCATTCAGGGAGGGCAAGCCAGGACGGCCGCTTTCAAGTGCCGTCATTGTTGATGTATTTGGGATTCTGGCCTCAGGCCCAACTGAGCCAGCATATTTGGCTGAATGTTTTCGTAGAAAATTATGGAGAACACAGCAGGCAAGTATTATATGGTTCAGTTTATACTCCGCCATATGGATGGGTGTCATAAATAATCGGAACCGGCTGGCCAGGATTCCAAATGTGTTCTCCACCACTCTTCGGGCTCTGGCCAGCCAGTAATTAAAAACCCTCTGTTCCGGGGTGAGGGTCCTCATCGGGAATGGCCGCATCAGGTGGTCCCCCAGCGCAAATGCTTCATCAGCAACGAACACAAATGGGAGACCTTCAACATTGTCCTCTGGAGGTGGCAAGTCCAAGCTGCCATTCTGGAGACGCCTGTAGAACTCCGTCTGGGCGATCACTCCACCATCGGACATCCGGCCATTCTTAGAAGTCGTAATTAGCCGACACCACCGCCAACATCACTATACTATTAAACCCCTTGTAATTATAATAGTACGACCCCGAGTTGGGTGGTGGGACGATGTGGACGTGTTTCCCATCAATTGCCCCTCCGCAGTTAGGAAAGTCCCACCGCTGGGCAAAGTGGGAGGCCACAGTCTGCCATTCCTGTGGCGTGGAAGGAAACTATTGAGGAAAAAACAATAAACATTACTATTTTTTCACAGAAACCTGGCAAGCAGATTAGACACAAACATTATGGGTCAACCTCCAGATAGCTTTTATTAAGGGGAATTTAACAACAACAAAGTATAAGGTACACCTATCATATCCCCCCCCCCCCTCTCATGGGCCATTTCCAACATTATAGGGGGGGGAACTCTTGGACAGGTAACCCTCTTCACTTCATTGAGAGATGAATGCCTAAATACAGGGTATTACTTGGAACAGCCCCTCCTTAGTTACACTATTGGCAGCCCACTGGACAGGTAAGAAGTGTCATAATACAAAGATATAAATACACACTGTACACATTTGAGCACATTTGGACATTCTGCTATTACCTATCAAGATCATAATAGGATACAAGAACTTTAAACAGTACCATTGGAAAGTATACAGGCAGGCCCTTGCACTACATGCTTTGGGGAATTCATCCATAAATCCGAGCACTAAAGAGATGGGTATAGTGTGTATGGGTTTGGCAAAGTCAGCAGATAGATTATTGAGGATAGAGAATTGGGATCAGCTGACTTAGCAGTTGGGGGAGGGAGGGTTACAAAAAATTTGGGGACACCACAAAAAAAAGCCTCTGGCCCTCTGCCTGAATTTAAATCAAAAATAACATTTCAAAACATTTTAGGGGGTGTTTGGGGTAAAGCACTACTATGGAGCTGATAAAATACATTGTTAAGTAACTACATGAGGTGAATATAGGGCAGGAGACACCATGCTGGAGAGGTTATTGAAGGGCAAATATGTATGAAGGACCTAAAATAATAATGACATAAAAATCCAGCATAAGGGGACATTCACAGCATATTCCAATCATGGTAATTAGGGAATGAGGAAAGAAATACAATATATTATCAAACATTCAATACAATAAAATGTGATATTAAAGGATAAAAATCTTACCTTAATATACTCCTTCTGCAGGACCTGGATGATGGCAGAACAGGTCTCTGGGATAATGATCCCTAGAGCCTGGGGGGAGATGCCTGTCGAGAACTTCAAGTCCTGCAGGCTTCTCCCTGTGGCCAAATACCGCAAGGTAGCGACCAACCTCTGCTCCGGAGTGATGGCTTGCCTCATGCAGGTATCCTGCCTGCTGATATAGGGGGTCAGCGAAGCCAACAAACGGTGAAATACGGGGTCCGTCATCCTGAGAAAGTTCCTGAAATCATCAGGATTATTCTCACGGATCTCACGGAGCAAAGGCATATGAGAGAACTGGTCACGCTGAAGCAACCAATTCTTGGTCCATGAACTCCTCCCCACCCTGTTCATGGACTGGACTTGTGTCAAGGTCAGGACCCCAACACCAAGCCCCCGCACAGCACGAACTCTACGAGGAGTACGCATACGAAACATGGCTAGAAAACGGTCGGCTGCTCAGAACGAAGTAACAGAACGCACTGAAGAACAGCAAGGCCTGTGAAGAGCGACCTGAAAAACAGCAACGAGCGGACAAGATCGCACAGAAAACTCCAATACGAACTGACTGCACGCACTGAAGAGCAGATACAAACCCACAAGCACAAACTGAACGGCAGAAAACGATCTGAAAGCCACGAGTCTGAAAAAGCGCGAATCGTCTCTCACCAAACTTTTACTAACACGAGATTAGCAAAAGGAGCCCAAAGGGTGCCGCGCTTGGTTCTGAACTGGCCTTTTCTAGTCTCGTCGTACGTGCTTGACGTCACCGCGTTCTTGGCGATCGGAAATTCCGACAACTTTGTGCGACCGTGTGTAGGCAAAACAAGTTTGAGCCAACATCCGTCGGAAAAAATCCGAGGATTTTGTTGTCGGAATGTCCGAACAAAGTCCGACCGTGTGTACGGGGCATTAGATTGCAAATGTTATGTAGCAGATAAGGCCAATGAATGCCAAAGGAAACATAGTCAGGACAAAACCAGAGTCCCAAAGCAATCACAGCCATGAAGAAGAGAATTGGGAATTCCTTCCCAGCGATCAAGGACCCAGACAGTTCCAGCATAAAACAGCATTAGAGTCACTCAGGTGAAAAAGTTGAGTATACTGCATTCACCAGCATCAAAAGTAGTAAGCAACAGAAACTACGGGCATTATAGAACTTATCGTCATCCCTGTGTGTGGAGACAAGGAGAGGTCAACCCCATCAACGACTTTTAACTTGGCGACTCTGGACATCAAATTATTTCTGAAGCTTCTGGGTTCCACTAAATAATCCGGAAACAGCAAAAAACTGTTGTTCTGATAGTGGAGCTCGCCAACTGCCCGGGCAGCCCTGAGTATTTTATCCTGGTCTCTGAAGTTTAAGAGGAGTAGAATAAATGTGCGAGGGTGAGCCCCCTGCGGGCCTGGCTGTGGCAGCATGTGGGCCATGGGTAGAAGGGACCACAATAGTTCTTATACAAAGACTGTAAGGTTTTTACCCCACAGCCCCTCTGCCAGCCCGATTATACGGGGGTTCTTGTGCCAGCACTGGTTCTCTGCATCCTCAGCCCGATATTCCAACACCTTTACCTTTGCTTGCAGGGTACAGATGGCCACTGTATGTTCCACAGAGGTATCCTCCACATTGCTGACCCTCACCTCTGCAGTTGTCAGCTGGGAGCGGATCTAGTCTAGGTCTTGTTGTAGCAGACTGACATAGGTCTTGTCGTAGCAGACTGACATCCAGCTGTACTGCCTCTGTCTTGGAGGTGAGGGTGGTTTGGCAGGCTGTAATAGCGGCTATTACCTCCAGTATCCCCAGAGTGGGAGGAGCGGGACCCCCCGGATCCGTCTGAGAAGCCATGTTGACATGTGGCCCAGGCCTAGCAGTCGCTAGACTCTCCGAAGGAAAGTGCAGCTTTTTACCCCCTTTTGAGCTTCTGGAGGTTCTATTAGGCATCCACAGTCAGAGCAGAGGCACAGGAAGCCCAGGTAAGAAGAAAATAACAGATCACAATGGCAGAGCTCCGGGAGACACATACGCTCACTCCACCATCATAAACAGCCCCCCTCTTCTCTGCTTAGTTAGCCAATGACATTGAAAATGCATTTAAGTTAAAATTCTTGTCCTGTATGCTTGTTACAGGGCAGATACTGAATTAGACGTGAGTCCAGGATTTAGATGGCGATCCCTGGCAAAAGTAAGAAAGTTGGTGATTTTATATTCTTGCATGATCTGCTGGGAGCAGTTAGACTGCAGCCAGACTAAGTCGTGTTTCAGTGGTAAATGTTCCTAAGCTTGAGTCGCTCCTTCTGCTGTCAGATTCTTTTGGGCATGTTTTTTTCTAGTAGGGTACGGCTTATCCAAAGAAATAAATGAGGCAACGGCGCACATGCAAAGTATGAAGAGGACCCAACCAGGATGTTTTCAAAGCAAAAGGTGATATGAATAGTAAATGTTGCCAAAATGAGAAGGAAGATATGCATTTTACCTCTCCATGCCACCTAATTAAGTTTTCGTGATTTCTCCTGGGCTTAGAATGTATGTCACAGAAATCTCCCCTCCTGGGAGGCCTCTGAAGATTTTGTCTTTGCTGAAAGAAAAGTGATTGGCCCTGAGGAAGCGCCTTCTGCTCTCCCTGGATGGATTTGGTGAGTGACTGGCTGAGGGGGAAGATTACACAAGAACATGTTTAGCTTTCCTGCCTTAGAAGGGTGTTATCAAGACAACACTAGAACCTTGATCTCCATGAATCCAAAGTTGTTAGATGTAATCAGTCAACATAGTCTGTGGAGACCATTGAAGAGAATTGGTGGAACAGGTGAATTACCTTTCTTATTCCTTGATCCCACAGGTTTTATGTGCTGTACAGGCATTCCCCCGATGTCTTCTCACCCCTAGACTGGTCACAGGCTCCCCGACATCATCCAATGACTGATGCAATGCAGGACCAGCAGTGGGCCCACCAAGATCCCAGGAGCATCAGAGAAGAACATTGGCTGCCAGGGAAGTAAGGATTAAGGTACGTAGTTCATCTCATTCATCATCTCTTAAAAAAAAAAGAGAATTTAACTTATTCAGTATTTGAGGGGGGGAGAACCGCATGGGTATGTTTTACACCAGCCTGGAGTTCAAATTTAGCTAGTCTATTAGTAAACCTTTTCTACTTTATTAAATCAAAATAACTGGTGCCCAACTTTTGCTCAACCTGGAGAGGAACCATTCCTAAAATGAATGTGAGGGGGGGTAGGCTGGTGGTAGTTGTTTGATACATCCTCCATGTTTCCCTCCTCATTGGGCACCAAGCAAGGGTCACATGAGAGGCCTACCTCAGGGTGGGTTCTTCTGGGCTGCACTGGGCACCTTGTACAGGGTCACTTAACCACACATAGGGTACCATTGCTTTGTGTTGTTATTGCCAATGCCTTGGGACAAGGGTGAGGTGAGGTTACCGTGGAGGAATTCTCGACCTTAAGGTGGACCTCTACTCTTAGAGATGAATGTACACCATGTACACTTGCACTGCGACTGTTCTCCAGTTAATTGTTGAGTCCCCGTTACAATGTACACCTTTTCTGTAATCATTCTCTAGCAGCGGAGTGGGAACCTCCGTGCACACTGCATGGGCTTCACACATGCACTTAACTCTTGAACTTCCGTACCTCTGTACAGAATGGGAACCTCTACAGCGGAAATCTGCTCCTGTTGCTCTGGGACACAGACCGCCAGCGGAAGGAGTGCCGACAACATCTCCCTCACTGCTAAAGGCCGTTCCACCTATAACAGGTACACACTATTAACAGGCTGCTGTAAAACACTGTAGGTAACCACTTGTGTCTTCACACTACTCCACTCCACACTGATATCTTCATACAGGGCTGGTGGAAGGATTTTTGTCTAGTTGGCGAAGGTGCATTTTGGTGCCCCACCCAGATCGGTTCTGGTGAATGACAGACTGTCCTCTGCCTGTGTAAACAGGCAGAGGAAGTGATGTCATCTCCCCCCGTGGAGCCCTTTTTTGTTCCAGTGCAAGAGGAGAAGACGTCTCAGTGAGTACATCAAGCACCACACTGACATCAGGACACGTAGGCACACAATTAACCCCCTGCTCGCCCCCCCCCCCCATTTAACCCTTTCACTTCCTGTCACTATGTCACCAAGTACAGTTTTCAGATTTTTCCCTGATCACTGTACTGGTGTCACTTTCACTTGTGAAACTAAACAGCGTTAGGGCAGTTAGTAGTAGGCCCAGGTAGGTATAGGATACCCCCGATTAACCCCCTAATAAAGTTTTAACCCCTTGATCACCCCCCAGTTAATCCTTTCAGCCCCTCTCACCAGTGTCACTAGTATAGTACAGATCTATATTCTGATCACCATATTAGTGTCACAGGTGATGCTAGTTAGCTAGTTTCACTGTCAGTCTTTTATAGCGTCAGGGTACCCCCATATATTACCTAATAAAGGTTTTAACCCCTTGATCACCCCAGTTAATCCTTTCACTCCCTGTCACCAGTATCACTAGTATAGTGTACAGATTTTTTTTCTGATCACCGTATTAGTTAGTTAGTCAGCTAGTTTGTTTTTTTAGCGTCAGGGTACCCGCTGTATATTACCTAATAAAGGTTTAACCCCCTGAATGCCCGGTGACACTGGCTAGGTTTTAGCGCCAGTCAT
Organism: Aquarana catesbeiana; assembly: GCF_042186555.1. Lineage (NCBI taxonomy): Eukaryota > Metazoa > Chordata > Amphibia > Anura > Ranidae > Aquarana > Aquarana catesbeiana. Next base: position 57,336,704 of record NC_133333.1, on the reverse strand, counting down.
GGTCAATCCTAGGCAGTGTCAGATTAGTGCCAGGTACTCTAACACGCACACACACACTAGATAGCTCCGTTACTAGTATAGTGTCTGAACGGATCAATATCTTTGATCTGATCAAAACTATATTAGCATTCCCAGTAGTATAGTGTTCCCAAAACGTGGCTTTAGCGGGATCAGCCCAGATACCTGCCAGCACCTGCGTTTAGCCCCTCTGCCCAGCCCAGCCCACCCAAGTGCAATATCAATAGATCACTGTCACTTACAAAACACAACACACATAACTGCACCATTCATAGAGTCACGCCTGATCCCTGCAAACAGTTAATTTTTGGTAGCGATTGGAGCAGGCTCTGACAACCAGGTGCTCTATTGCCTGTGAGTCACACTAGTTGTACCTATAAATTTGGAGGCCAAAATGTCCAAACAGAGGTACAGTAGTGAAGAGGCCTACACGTTGCTGAGCATGACAGATGAGAGCAATGGGGAAGCCTCACTGTCAGATTTAGGCTCAGTATATGAACCAGTAGAGAGCAGCAGCACCCTGACAAATAGCTCTGATGATGGAGTAGTGGTCCCTGCTAAGGTCAGGCGTACCCAACCCGTTCTTCTGTTGCTGAGGGGCAACAACCGCAGGGCTCGCATATGGAGCAGAGAGCCAGTGCTGCTCATCTTTCTGGTGAACTGGCAAGCACCAGCGGCCTAGTACACCCTGGTCGTAGACAAACCAGCACTGCAGTAACACTTGGTGATGTGGCGAGTCCCATAAGTGCAGTTCAAGCTGGTGCAGTGGCTAGCACAAGTAGTGTCCCGCAGGCACCAAGAAGACAAAGACAGGCCTGTCAAGCTTATAGTGTCCTTCCCACTGCATGTGCCAATCCTGATTGAGAGCTCACCTGTAAATCTAAAGTGGTAACCTGTAAAGGCTTTTAAAGTCTTTTAAAAATGTATCTAGTTTGTCGCAGCAGCGCGGTTGTGTGCAATTTTAAAGCATGGCATGTTTGGTATCTATGTACTTGGCATAAGATCATATTTTATATTTTACCAAACATTTGGGCAATATAGTGTGTTTTAGTGCATTAAAATTCAAAAAAGTGTTTTTTCCCAAAACAATTGCGTTTGAAAAATCGCTGCGCAAATATTGTGTGAAAAAAATTGCAACACCCACCATTTTAATCTGTAGGGCCTTTGCTTTAAAATAATATATAACGTTTGGGGTTTCAAAGTAATTTTCTAGCAGAAAAAAAGGCTTAATGTAATCAAAAAGTGTCAGAAAGGGCTTTGTCCTTAAGTTAAGTGGTTAGAAGAGTAGGTGATGTGTGGCATAAGCTTCTAATGTTGTGCATAAAATGTCAGGACAGTTCAAAGCCCCCCAAATGACCCATTTTTGGAAAGTAGACACCCCAAGCTATGTTGAGTCCATGGACTCAACATGGACTCCATGGAATATTTTATATTTTGGTACAAGTTTCTGGAAAAATTCCAATTTTATTTGATTTTTTTTTTACACAAAGTTGTCACTAAATAATATATTGCTTACACATAGCATGGGTATCTGTGAAATTATACCCCAAAATACATTCTGCTGCTTCTCCTGAGTATGGAGCTACCACATGTGTGAGACTTTTTGGGAGTCTAGCTGTGTACAGGACCCTGAAAACCAATCACCGCTTTCAGGATTTCTAAGGCCTAAATTTTTTATTTCACTCCTCACTACCTATCACAGTTTTGGACATTAAATGCCAAGATAGCACAAAACCCCCCAAAATGACCCCATTTTGGAAAGTAGACACCCCAAGCTATTTTCTGAGAGGCACGTTAAGTCCATGTAATATTTTATATTTTGCCACAAGTTTCGGAACAAAAAACAAACATATTTAATTTATTTATTTAAAGTTGCACAAAGTTGTCACTAAATGATATATTGCTCGAACATGACATGGGTATATGTGGAATTACACCCCAAAACACATTCTGCAGCTTCTCCGAGGATACCATGTGTGTGGGATTTTTTGGGAGCCTAGCCACGTACAGGACCCCGAAAACCAATCACAGTCTTCAGGATTTCTAAGGCCGTAAAATGGTGATTTTACTTCCTCACTGCCTTTTACAGTTACGGAGGCCCTGAAATGTCAAGATAGCACAACCCCCCCCCCTTCCTAAATGACCCAATTTTGGAAAGTAGACACCCCATGGTATTTGTTAAGAGGCATGGTGAGTATTTTTCAGCTCTCATTTGTTTTAGAAAATGAAGAAAGAAAAGGAAAAGTTATTTTTTTTCTTTTTTCAAATTTCAAAACTTTGTGACAAAAAGCGAGATCTGCAAAATACTCATCATGCCTCTCAGGAAATAGCTTGGGGTGTCTACTCTCCAAAATGGGGTCATTTGGGGGAAGGGTTTGTGCTGTCTGGGCATTTCATGGCTTCTGAAACTGTGATAGGTAGTGAGGAGTGTAATCAAAATTTTACGCCCTTAGAAAGCCTGAAGGCGGTAATTGGTTTTCGGGGCCCGTACGCAGCTAGACTGCCAAAAAGGTCCCACACATGTGGTATCCCCATACTTAGGAGAAGCAGCAGAATGTATTTTGCAGTGTAATTTCACATTACCCATGGCATGCTTGAGCAATATATCATTTAGTGACAACTTTGTGAAAAAAAAATGTAATTTTCCCGAAACTTGTGGCAAAATATAAAATATTCCATGGACTCAACATGCCTCTCAGCAAATATCTTGGGGTGTCTACTTTCTAAAATGGGGTAATTTGGGGGGGGGGTGCTATCTGGGCATTTCATGGCCTCCGAAACTGTGATAGGTAGTGAGGAGTGAAATCAAAAATGTACGTCCTTAGAAAGCCTGAAGGCGGTGCTTGGTTTCAGGTCCTGTACACGGCTAGATTGCCACACATATGGTATCCCTGTACTCAGGAGAAGCAGCAGAATGTATTTTAGCAATATATCATTTAGTGACAACTTTGTAAAAAAAAATTTTATTTGTGCTATTTTTTCAATCACTTGTGACAAAAAAATAAAATATTCAATGTGCTCAACATGCCTCTCAGCAAATTCCTTGGGGTGTCTACTATCCAAAATGGCGTCATTTGGGGGGGGGGTTTGTACTGCCCTTCCATTATAGCACCTCAAGAAATGAAACTAAAAGCTACGTAAATTCCAGAAAACGTACCCTAGTTTGTGGACGCTATAACTTTTGCACAAACCAATAAATATACGCTTACTGAATTTTTTTTTACCCGAGATGTGGCTGAATGCATTTTGGTCTAAATGTATGAGTAAGATTGAATTCATTGTATTTTTTTTCTATAACAAACAGTAGAAAATATCATTTCTTTTCAAAATTTTTGGTCTTTTTTCATTTATATCGCAAAAAATAAAAACTGCAGGGGTGATCAAATACCACCAAAAGAAAGCACTATTTGTGGGGAAAAAGGGACGCAAATTTCGTTTGGGTGCAGCATTGCATGACTGCACAATTACCAGTTGAAACAGTGCAGTGCCAAATTGTAAAAAATGCTCCTGTCATTTTAAGGGGGTAAATCTTTCCGGGGCTGAAGTGGTTAACTTACAGATCAAAAGAAAAAGTGCATTTTATAAACAGTTGTTCAACAAAATAACTTAATAATAATAGTAAATAAATAAAACTACAAAACAAAAAAAATTTAACAACGAGTGTGAGTGCAGGAAGTAGAGCAAGCAGACTAACTTTAGAGTTTAATTTCTTAGGGTAAGAAGTCACAATGTTCCTGTTTACACAAAAAAATCTTAATGATAAATATTCAAACAGAGGAAAAAATATACACACAAAACAGTGCTACACTAAATCAGCCAATGTCAAGGCAAAACTTTAACAGCTATTACTCAAATAAAGCTATCACTCAAAAAGTGTGAAGTGGTGCAACTAGGATCAATGAGGGTTCAAATCAACATATTAATCCCTTGATTCCTTTTTTACATTACAACTACATATATTTCAAAACTATAGCACAAGAACTTACGTTTCTGAGGAAGACCGTCTATAAGTTGAATTTTTCTTAACTACTTCAATACAGGGCACTTACACCCCCTTCCTGCCCAAGCCATTTTTCAGCTTTCAGCGCTGTCACAATTTGAATGACAATTGCATGGTCATGCTACGCTGTAACCATGTGAAATTTTTATAATTTTCTTCACACAAATAGAGCTTTCTTTTGGTGGTATTTAATCACTTATTGGTTTTTTATTTTTTTCCTAAAAAAAAAAAAAATTTGGAAAAAAATAAAAGTTTTTCTTAGTTTCTGTCAGGAAATTTTGTAAATAAGTAATTTTTCTCCTTCACTGAGGGGCGCTAATGAGGCGGCACTGATGGGCACTGATAGGCTGCACTGATGGGCACTGATGAGGTGGCACTTATGGCCACTGATTGGGTGGCACTGATGAGGAGGCATGAATATGACGCATTTATGGGCACTGATAGATGGCACTGATATGTGGCACTGATGAGCACTAATAGGCGGCACTGGTGGGCACTCGTGGGTGACACTGATGGGCACAGATAGGTAGCACTGGTGGGCACAGATAGGCGACACGGATAGGCGGCACTGATGGGCGGCACTGATGGGCACTGATGGGCATTGATGGTTGGCATTGATGGGCAGCAGTGATAGGTATTGATGGGCAGCAGTGGTGGGCAGCAGTGATAGCCAGCACTGACTGGCCTCACTAATGGGTACTGATTGCTTACACTTGTGGGCACTGTTTTCTGGCACTGGTGGGCAATCACTGCTGGCACTGGTGAGCACTCACTGTTGGCACTGGTGGGCACACTGCTGGCACAGGTGGGCACTCACTTCTGGCACTGTGGGTGCTTTATTGTAATCAGGCCATTGATTGTCAGTGCCCTGATTACATGCCTAGATGTCCTCTGTGAGGAGATGCTGCTGATCGGCTCTCCTCTCCTCACACTCTGTCAGTGTGAGGTAAGGAGAGCCGATTACCGGCACCTCCGTGTTTACATGTGACTGGCTGTGATTGGGCACAGCCAATCACATGGTTAAAGAGCCACGGCCGGGGTAGCCGGGGTTGATCAGGGTAGCGCTGTGTCCTAGCAACCCCCGGGGGCACACGAAAGTGGCTGTTCTGGGCGCCGTCATATGACGTCCACCCAGAACGAGAGCCGCACCGCCCCGCCGTCATTTGATGGTAAATGGGCGGGCGGCAATTGGTTTAAAAAATATTGCACACCTTCAAAGTGAGAATGTAAAGCCTAGACTTTTCTTTCTTTTGCAACAAAATCCTGAGCCAGTGTATGAAAATCATTGTCATTTGCAATACGGTTTTCAGTAGGAATCATTGCAAGTCCCACCAATCTCTCTTGTGACATTGAAGAATGAAGATAATTCTTTAATAATTTCAGGTTTGAAAAACTTTGCTCACCAGAAGCAACAGATATTGGCAATAGTATGCGAAGTGCGATGGAGACATTGGGAGCAAAGCCATTTTAACTGCATATGCAGAAATTTACTAGGCGTCATTGCAGGTTTCAAGGTAGGAGCCAATATTGTGAGCTCTTCACACAGTTGTGCTCCATCCAGATCAGAATCTTCTGAGTTTTTATCAGTCAAAACATTCTGCAAATAAAGACAGTACTTTATCAGTGTTTCCTTTGATACATCTCTAAGTTTCTGAATATCATAAAAAAATTGAAAGTGCCTGTGCTGTGATGCTTAATCTGCTCAAATCTCTCATCAAGAGAGTCAATGCATACATCCAATATACTGTAAAAGCACTCAACTTTAAACATTTTTTTACAGGATCATCAATGGGATCATCTAGAGCTTTTACAAAAAAATCCTCTTTTTATTTATTTGCCGCAGGGGGAAACACAGGATCAATTTCCATTTCTATTGCTAGTTCTTTAGCCTCTTCCAGCTAATCTTCTGTAGCAATGTGGACTACAATCGCAAAGTGCGGCAATCCTTTATTGCATGTCCCTTAGTGCCCTTAGTGTCCAGGGCTCTTAAATGACATCGTATTTGTGAGTCCGGTTAAAGGAACTATGGGTTGGGTACTTCATCAGGCTGATAACTGTTCTGCCTGCCTATGCATCTGGACCACATATCCCAGAGATCTTTTCTACCATCAGAGGGATTGCTGGGAGGAGCTTATAAAAGAAGCCAGAGACCCTCCCGCTGCTCTCTTCCTCCTGGGCTTCATACGAGACGGACCTCTCTGTGCAGGGAGAGAGAGGTCGCAGCCTACCATGCAGTGTAACATCTGCCCACCCACACCAGAAGGGTCTAGCTCCGCAGGTTGCCATCGGACATCCTTACCGCATCACTACAGTAACCAAGCCAGTCAGTGTGTGAAGCTGCAAAAAGGAAGATCAAATCGCTGGATTCGCTGTAGAAGCCTCGCTACACTAGAAGCTGTTCGGAAGACATCACATCTACCTGGTTGTCGGTGACAGGGCTAATCGCCCATCTTTTATCTGCACTCTTGTCACAGTATCACTGGGACACTTTGCATCAGACACATCCACCCTATGAACCCTTTCCTGAATTTAGCATAACGCAGTGCTTAAGTACTTTAACTTCACTCTCTACAAGGAACTTAATACACTCCATTACACCTAAATGGATTACAATTAACGAGCTCCAACATACCGGTGAAGAACATCAGATCTGCAATGAGGACATTGATGTTAGAGTTATACAAGGGCCCTTGTAAAATCATCTCTAGGCCTAAGCTCTCATTACTAGAGCCTTTGTAGCTCAGCCAGGTTACCTCTTTTTGTGAGCCAGTGTAGTCTGTTTAGTTGTATTCATCTCTAGGGGGAAAATATTATCTCTTAAAGAAAGTGTTTATAACGTGCTGCATATTTGCTATTACCTTGTTTCTTGACTTTCGGAGTAATTATTTTGCTGAGCTGGCACTGTAAGCCCTAAATCTCAGCAGATTTATTCCCTCCTTGTTGTGTACCACCCTTTCCAGTTGATTCAAGTAAATACTATCATAATCAAAATCCCTCAAGTTGTCTGATCCATTACTTTGCAGCAGTATCAAGATGTCTGAATTCAGAGTGCCAAGTGGGTTGAAATGTTCACCGGGTCATAGCAGTGCAGATGAACAGGTAATACCAAGCAGTCCCCTAGGGGGCAGTGCTACATTTGGGGGCTCATCCGGAATCAAATCTGTAGCTGTCCTTAGACGACCTAGACTGGAGCCACAATCTGTGTGGGAGGCTGCCTCAATGGCCGCAGTTATTTGGGGCAGTAGTCAGGGGGCCCTGTCCGACAAAAGCACCGTTGTGGAGATCTGGGGGAATGAGCACACCGAGAAAGAGATCAGAAGATGGCTGAGAGCTTTGGCACCAGGGCACCGGGCCTACCTTGTGGAAACAGAAGCCACAGAAGAGTTGGATCAAGTTAGGGCACTGTTAGAATGGTAAGACAAGGTGCCTGTGTGCTTTCAGGAGGAAGAAGTGCAGCTGACTGAAGGAGTGACCGCCAGGATGTTCCTATTCAAGATGGAAAGGGAACAGCCAGGGAAGCAGCCTTCGGCAAAACCTCAAGGCAAGGGTCCTGTACTTGTGGGAGCTAACCCACAAGGGGCCAGTGCTCCACCCCCTTCTTTCTACATGGATATGAGCTGATTAGTTGACAGTTTGGTGAAGAATGAATCTGGGAATGACAGTCAGAGCTACCGAAGACTTAGGTTCTTCTCTGGGCAGTTGCCAACCCCAGTGGGAGAAAATGAGTTTGAGACCTAGATGAGCCAAGCTCTGCAGGCCATGGAAGAATGGGGTGTTCCAGAGACTGTGAAACGACAATGGCTGAGTGAGAGTCTTCGAGGCTCAGCAGCTGATGTGATCCGTAATCTGAAAATGGGCAAGAGGACTTGTGTCGCCATGGATTACATAGAGGCCCTGTACGCTGTTTTTAGGAGGGTTAAAACTACTGCTGATCTGATGTATAAATTCAACCACACTCACCAGCAGAGGGGAGAGAGTCTGTTAAGATTCATCTCCCAAGTAGACAGGATGCTGCATCAAATGATCCTCAAGAAGGGCATTGACCTCAAGGATGTTGCTCAGGCTCGCCTGGACCGGGTTCCGCAAGGAGCCCGGCCAAATCATCCCATCATGTTGAAGCTATTTCTGAAGAGAACTCAAGTGGTACCCACCTATCCTGAGTTAATAAGGGAGGCTCGAGAGGAGAAGGCTCTGTTTGAGGAGAAAAGTAAAAGACCCAGAGAGTAAAATTCCATTGCCGGGAACAAAGAGGAAGTAGTGGCTCAAACTGTTCGTGCAGAAGTGGATTATTCAGATGAGGATAGTGGAACTGAGTCTGAGCCGGTGGGGTTGCCCCCCCCCCGATGTCCATAAACCTGTAGCCAAACTAGGACCAACCAAATTGATGACCCAAGTAGCTCAGGCCCAAACTCAAATGTATCATGCTTTGATGCGAGTGATGGAGACTCAAGCAAAGGTTCAGGAACAAAGAACCTGTCCAAGTGAACAATGGGTGCAACAGGAGAAGAAAGCACCTGCAGAAGGAGTAGGAAGGCTGTGGGGACTGGACACTCGGGAAAGGGTGTTGCAGCCTGGAAAGAGGGCCTGTCAGAAGGCCACGGTCAAACTGTCGTGGGACCAGCCTGGTCCTTACGTGGTGGTGGAAACTGATTCAATCGAGGAGGAAGTTGGGATAGAACTGATCCCGGAGATTATCCCCACGTGGGCACTACTACAGAGCGGGGGACCAATTCCCACCAGTGTAAGGAATGTCACTAGTCATCCCATCAACTTAAAGCCTTGGATGCTGATCGGGAAAGTGAGTGCCCCCCCAGTGGCAGGGGATGAGCTAGAGCAGAAAAGAGATGGGAGAGGAACCACCGTCCACTATCTACCCCCCACTTGGGAGGAAAGGATCAAAGCTCAGATAACTCGATGGGAGAAAATGTTCTCTAAGAATGAATTTGATGTGGGCTGTGCCAAGAGTGCTCAACATCGAATTCGGCTGACTGAAGATAAGCCCTTTCAAAAAGAGGGCCAGGCGGATTCCCTTGTGTGACCTGGAGGACCTTCAAGAGCAGTTGGCTGAATTGAAGAGCTCAGGTGTAGGGATGAGCCGAACACCCCCCCGGTTCGGTTCGCACCAGAACCTGCGAACGGACCGAAAATTCGCACAAACGTTAGAACCCCATTGACGTCTATGGGACTCGAACGTTCAAAATCAAAAGTGCTCATTTTAAAGGCTAATTTGCATGGTATTGTCCTAAAAAGGGTTTGGGGACCCGGGTCCTGCCCCAGGGGACATGTATCAATGCAAAAAAAAGTTTTAAAAACGGCCCTTTTTCAGGAGCAGTGATTTTAATGATGCTTAAAGTAAAAAAAAAAAAAAGTGAAATATTCCTTTAAATATCGTACCTGGGGGGTGTCTATAGTATGCCTGTAATGTGGCACGTGTTTCCCGTGCTTAGAAAAGTCTGCACAAAATGACATTTTTAAAGGAATAAAAGTCATTTAAAACTGCTTGTGGCTTTAATGTAATGCCGGGTCCTGGCAATATGGATGAAAATCTGTGAGACAAACGGCATGGGTACCCCCCAGTCCATTACCAGGCCCTTTGGGTCTTGTATGGATATTAAGGGACCCAAATTAAAAAGGGAAAGGTGTGGGGCCCCCAGGCCCTATATACTCTGAACAGCAGTATACAGGCGGTGCAAACAAGACAGGGACTGTAGGTTTGTTGTTAAGTAGAATCTGTTTGTAATTTTGAACTGGTACATTTTTAATATAAACATTTGTTTAACTCCAGCCAAAAAATCTATTTTAAGCTTTTTGGAAAACCTAGGGAAGGGTTATCACCCCTGTGACATTTGTTTTGCTGTCTGTGCTCCTCTTCAGAAGATTTCACCTCACTTTTTGTCCCAATGACAAATGTTTTTTGAATATTTTTTGGTTTTTAGTGAAACAAGGATTGGTGATAAAGCATCAGTGTAAAGGAGAAAAGTTTTTTTCCCATATTAACTCTTACAGGAGAGAATTTCTCTTCCTAGGGGTAGATTTCATCTCACTTCCTGTTGTCTCCTTCCGTTTGCAAGTAGGAGTCGTTTGTAAGTTGGATGTTTGAAAGTAGGGGCCTGCCCTATACTCAGCAGAAATTTGGGCCTTAGGTGTTGTTGTGGCCACAACACTGTAAGCCCTCACAGGGCCGTGCTGTGAAATTTAGATCAAGAATTGTAATTACATGCCCCTGTTGAACAGGGGCAGAAAAATTGGGACTTTGGTGGTGGTGGTGGTGCTGGTGCCACAACACTAAGTCCTCACAGTTACTCTTGGTGGGCGCAGAAACGGGCCCTGCTGTGAAATATTAGATTAATAATTCTAATTACATGTCCCTGTTAAACGGGCTGAAAAATTGGGCCTTAGGCACTGGTGCTGGTGCCACAACACTGCAACCCCTCACAGATACTCTAGTTGGAGCGCAGGAACTAGCCCTGCTGCAAAGAATTGCATCAAAAATTGTAATTACACGCCCCTGTTAAACAGGGACTGAAAAATTGGGCCTTAGGCACTGGTGGCGGCACCCAGAACCAAAAATGTTCTTACAAGCTATCAGCATGATCATTGAGGAGGAAGAGGATAATTACTCAGCATAACAGGATAGTCACTCAGCATCAGCATAGGCAGTCTTTGAAGGGATCTGACATTTCAAAAAAAATTATTCGGTTACATCAGCATCGGGTGCTTGGTAGCTGGTGGTGATCCAAGACTGATTCATTTTTATGAAGGTCAGTCCATCGACTGAGTAGGTGGACAGACGCACCCTGTGATCGGTTACAAAGCCTCCAGCAGCACTGAATGTGCGTTCCGAAAGAACGCTGGATACAGGACAGGCCAGTGGCTCAATTGCATACTGTGCAAGCTCTGGCCAGTGATCCATCCTCAAGACCCAGTAACTCGAAGGATTTTCGGTGGGAAAGGTGTCCAAGTCAGATCTTGCCCCTAGGTATTCCTGCACCATGTAAAACAGACGCTGGCGATGGCACCTTGTCCTGCATCCTTCCCAGCTGCCAGAAGAGTCACCCAATGCACCATGAAACTTAGGTAACGTCCTTGTCCATGCCTGCTGGACCATGAGTTAGCGGTAATATGCACCTTACCGCTGACTGCCCTGTCCAGCGAGGCCAAGACATTGCCTTCCACATACTGGTAGAGAGCCGGAAATCGCTTTCCAAGAGAAAAAGTGGCGTTTGGGAACCTGCCACTGAGGAACCGCACATTCCACAAACTCACGGAAGGGGGCAGAGTCTACCAACTGAAAAGGTAGCAGTTGAAGTGCTAGCAATTTTGCCAAGCTAGCATTCAACCACTGGGCATGTGGATGGCTGGGAGCGAACTTCTTTTTGCAGCAGCTGGGGCAGGGAAATTTGCCTGGTACAATCTGACGTTGGTGTACCGATAGCAGATTGCCCGCAAGTACTTGGCTGTGACACACCTAATTCTACACCTTCATTCCTCTCAGTGCAGGTCTCAGAGAGAACTGAAGGTATAGTGGGGTTGGAGATCCCAGCTGATGAGGAGTAAGGAGAGGTCCTATCTGTTTTTTGGTGTGGGTCTTTTAGGTACGCCTGCCAACGAACTGCATGGCAGGTCAACATATGTCTGGTCAAGCATGTGGTGCCCAAGCGGGAGATGTTTTGGCCACGCGAGATACGCTTGAGACATATGTTGCAAATAGCAGAGGTGCCATCTGATGCACTTGTCTCAAAAAAGGCCCACACCAAAGAACTTTTGGAATAATGCGCAGAGACAGCAGCGCCCTGCACATGCGGAGCTCTGAGGTATGATGCAGTCAGTGTGCTGCCCTTAGGCTGGCCCCTGGAGGGCATCCTGCCTCGTTGGTGATGTGCCTCCTCCTCTCTCCTATCAGGCACCCACATTGAATCAGTGACCTCATCATCCCCTCCCTCCTCATCACTGGAGCAAACCTGGCAGTATGCTGCAGCAGGGGGAACATGACTGCCAGATTGCTGTCCTTCTTGGGCGCCCCCTCTGTTCGTGCTCACGTTACTGCCTTTATCTAGCTCAGTATCATCATCAGAGCCTTCTAAACGCTGGGCATCCTCCTGGAGCATGTACCCAACACTGTGGTCAAACAGTTCGAGGGACTCCTCAGGAGGACATGGTGGGGCTAGGGAAGGAGTCACTGATGTCATTGAGCCGAGGGAAGAGGCCGCGTTGGCAGCTGCTTTGCCAGACAAAGTACCCTGAGCATGGGTGAGAGAGGATGAGGAGGATGATGACGGCTTGGTCATCCACTTGACCAAGTCTTCCGCATGTTGCGGCTCAACATGGCCAGCAGCCGAAAAAAAGGCCAAGCGTGTCCCACGGCCACGTGCTGATGAGGATGCACCATGTCCACGACCAGCACTGTTGCCTCTAGACACAGAGCCTGCTTGCCCTCTTTTATTGGCTTGTGACTGTCTGCCTCTCCTTGTTGGCCTTCCAGACATACTAATGGCCTGCAGTAAGATGTAGCTGCACAAAGCTGGGATATATATATATATCAGCTAGCAAAATCAACTGCCTGCCTGTAGTATTATTAGTATGAGAACACCACCAATCTTCTACAGGTAGCTTTAGCTGAACACTGTGCAGAGGTCGCACTACACTAACTTATGGCTTTAGCTGAACGCGGTGCAGAGGTCGCACTACACTAACTTGTAGCTTTAGCTGAACACTGTGCAGAGGATGCACTACACTAATGTTTAATGAATGTAGCTGCCTGCGGTAGTGATAGGATCAGGAAAACAACACCAACCTTCTACAGGTAGCTTTAGCTGAACACTGTGCAGAGGTCGCACTACACTAACTTGTAAATAATATAGCTGCCTGCGGTAGTGATAGGATCAGGAAAACAACACCAACCTTCTACAGGTAGCTTTAGCTGAACACTGTGCAGAGGTCGCACTACACTAATGTGTAAATAATGTAGCTGCCTGCGGTAGTGATAGGATCAGGAAAACACCACCAACCTTCTACAGGTAGCTTTAGCTGAATACTGTGCAGAGGTCGCACTACACTAACTTGTAGCTTTAGCTGAACACTGTGCAGAGGTTGCACTACACTAACTTGGAGCTTTAGCTGAACCCTGTGCAGAGGTCGCACTACACTAACTTGGAGCTTTAGCTGAACACTGTGCAGAGGTCGCTCTACACTAACTTGGAGCTTTAGCTGAACACTGTGCAGAGGTCGCACTACACTAACTTGGAGCTTTAGCTGAACACTGTGCAGAGGTCATACTACACTATCTTGTAGCTTTAGCTGAACACTGTGCAGAGGTCATACTACACTATCTTGTAGCTTTAGCTGAACACTGTGCAGAGGTCGCAGTACACTAACTCGTAGTTCTATCTAAACACTGTGCAGAGGACGCAGTACACTAACATGTAGCTTTAGCTGAACACTGTGCAGAGGTCGCACTACACTAACTTGTAGCTTTAGCTGAACGCTGTGCAGAGGTCGCACTACACTAACTTGTAGCTTTAGCGGAACACTGTGCAGGGGTTGCACTACACTAACTTGTAGCTTTAGCTGAACACTGTGCAGAGGTCATACTACACTATCTTGTAGCTTCAGCTGAACACTGTGCAGAGGTCATACTACACTATCTTGCCCTCTTTTATTGGCTTGTGACTGTCTGCCTCTCCTTGTTGGCCTTCCAGACATACTAATGGCCTGCAGTAAGATGTAGCTGCACAAAGCTGGGATATATATATATATCAGCTAGCAAAATCAACTGCCTGCCTGTAGTATTATTAGTATGAGAACACCACCAATCTTCTACAGGTAGCTTTAGCTGAACACTGTGCAGAGGTCGCACTACACTAACTTATAGCTTTAGCTGAACACGGTGCAGAGGTCGCACTACACTAACTTGTAGCTTTAGCTGAACACTGTGCAGAGGATGCACTACACTAATGTTTAATGAATGTAGCTGCCTGCGGTAGTGATAGGATCAGGAAAACAACACCAACCTTCTACAGGTAGCTTTAGCTGAACACTGTGCAGAGGTCGCACTACACTAACGTGTAAATAATGTAGCTGCCTGCGGTAGTGATAAGATCAGGAAAACAACACCAACCTTCTACAGGTAGCTTTAGCTGAACACTGTGCAGAGGTCGCACTACACTAATGTGTAAATAATGTAGCTGCCTGCGGTAGTGATAGGATAAGGAAAACACCACCAACCTTCTACAGGTAGCTTTAGCTGAATACTGTGCAGAGGTCGCACTACACTAACTTGTAGCTTTAGCTGAACACTGTGCAGAGGTTGCACTACACTAACTTGGAGCTTTAGCTGAACCCTGTGCAGAGGTCGCACTACACTAACTTGGAGCTTTAGCTGAACACTGTGCAGAGGTCGCACTACACTAACTTGGAGCTTTAGCTGAACACTGTGCAGAGGTCGCACTACACTATCTTGTAGCTTTAGCTGAACACTGTGCAGAGGTCATACTACACTATCTTGTAGCTTTAGCTGAACACTGTGCAGAGGTCGCAGTACACTAACTCGTAGTTCTATCTAAACACTGTGCAGAGGACGCAGTACACTAACATGTAGCTTTAGCTGAACACTGTGCAGAGGTCGCACTACACTAACTTGTAGCTTTAGCTGAACGCTGTGCAGAGGTCGCACTACACTAACTTGTAGCTTTAGCGGAACACTGTGCAGGGGTCGCGCTACACTAACTTGTAGCTTTAGCTGAACACTGTGCAGAGGTCATACTACACTATCTTGTAGCTTCAGCTGAACACTGTGCAGAGGTCATACTACACTATCTTGTAGCTTCAGCTGAACACTGTGCAGAGGTCATACTACACTATCTTGTAGCTTTAGCTGAACACTGTGCAGAGGTCGCACTACACTAACTCGTAGTTTTATCTAAACACTGTGCAGAGGTCGCAGTACACTAACTTGTAGCTTTAGCTGAACACTGTGCAGAGGTCATACTACACTATCTTGTAGCTTTAGCTGAACACTGTGCAGAGGTCATACTACACTATCTTGTAGCTTTAGCTGAACACTGTGCAGAGGTCGCACTACACTAACTCGTAGTTTTATCTAAACACTGTGCAGAGGTCGCAGTACACTAACTTGTAGCTTTAGCTGAACACTGTGCAGAGGTCGCACTACACTAACTTGTAGCTTTAGCTGAACGCTGTGCAGAGGTCGCACTACACTAACTTGTAGCTTTAGCGGAACACTGTGCAGGGGTCGCGCTACACTAACTTGTAGCTTTAGCTGAACACTGTGCATAGGCCACACTACACTAACTTGTAGCTTTAGATGAACACTGTGCAAAGTTTGTACTACACTAAAAAATAATGTAGCTGCCTGTGGTAGTGATAGGAACAGAAAAACACCACCAATTTTCTACAGGTAGCTTTAGGTGCACACTGTGCAGAGGAGGCACTACACTAAATGTAAATACTGTAGCTAATAGGACTAATAGGATCAGAAGAACACCAGCAATTTTCTTCAAATACTGTAACAACACCTGCCTGCCTGTCAGTAGGAAGATAATAACAGGAACGGATCTAGCTAAACTGAATACAGTGTATATATATATATATATATATATATATATATATATATATATATATATATATAAAACACCTGGGATGCATATATATACACAATACACTGTAAGTGCAGCTAACTGACTGACTGTCCTGCCTAATCTATCTAACTTAAATCATATGAAACTGTCTCTCTGTCTCTCAATGCCGGAACACACTATACAGGGCCGACGTGCAGGCGGCCTTATATAATGTGGGGCGTGTACTAAACCCCCTAAGCCATAATTGGCCAAAGCCACCCTGGCTTTGGCCAATTACAGCTCTCTGTACAGACGGCACTGTGATTGGCCAAGCATGCGGGTCATCGTGCATGCTTGGCCAATCATCAGCCAGCAATGCACTGCGATGCCGCAGTGAATTATGGGCCGTGACGCGCCACTCGAATTTGGCATATCGTTCGCAATTTGGCGAACGATCGAACAGACGATGTTCGAGTCAAACATCGGTTCGACTCGAACACGAAGCTCATCCCTAATCAGGGGTCATCAGGGAGTCCAGGAGCCCCTATGCTTCGCCGATTGTGGTAGTAAGGAAAAAGAATGGGTCCCTTCGGATGTGCATCAACTACTGAACCTTGAATCAAAGGACTTTACCAGATCAGTACACAACCCCTCGCATAGAAGAAGCTTTGCAGTGCTTGTCAGGGGCTAAATGGTTCAGTGTAGTGGATCTAAAAAGTGGATATTACCAGATACCCGTGCATCCAAATGACAGAGAGAAGACAGCTTTAGGATTAGCCCTTTAGGATTTTTTGAGTTTGACCGGATGCCACAGAGACTAACAGGGGCCCCTGCCACTTTCCTGCGGCTGATGGAGAACACGGTGGGCGACATGAACTTGTTGGAAGTACTAGTTTATATTGATGACATCATCATGTTTGGCAGAACATTGGAAGAGCATGAAGCTCGGTTGGAGAAAGTTTTCCACCGATTGCACAGCGAGTGGTTGAAGCTGTCATTAGAAAAGTGTCAATTCTACAGACTTCAGTCACGTACGCATGTAGTGTCCGCTGCAGGGATAGAAACTGACGCTCAAAAACTTGAAGCTGTCACGTCATGGCCCCACCCAAGTTGAGGTCGTTCTTGGGGTTCTGCTTATACTATAGAAGATTTGTGAAGAATTTCTCGCAGATTGCCCGGCTGTTGAATGAGCTGTTACAGAAGCAAATGGAAGGGGGACCCCCGCAGGCCCAGAGAGGAAGCCCCAGGAAGCCTCGCAAATCTATTTAAGAGCAATGGACGGTGAGGTGTGAAAGGTCCTTTGAGCGGCTGAAGGAGAGCCTAATTGGGACACTGGTGTTGGCCTACGATGATCCCTTAAAGCCATATTAACTGCATGTGGACACCAGCCGAGACGGTATTGGGATTTTGTAACAAGAATCGGAAGGGAAGCTTCGCCCAGTGACTTACGTGAGTTGCAGCCTCACTCCCCCTGAGAAGAACTATCCGGTGCATAAGTTGGAGTTCCTGGCCCTCAAGTGGGCTGTGGTAGAAAAACTATGTGATTATCTGTATGGGGCTACCTTTGTGGTGAAGACTGACAACAACCCCTTAACTTATCTACCTACTATCCACTGCAAAATTGGATGCCACAGGACATCGGTGGTTAGCCATCCTGTCTGAGTTTCAGTTCAGTTTGAAATATCGACCAGGACTGGGAAACAGAGACGCTAGTGCTCTTTCCTGAAGACCTCACTCTCTTTCGGTTGAGCGGAAAAGTTGGGTCCACCTACCTCCCGAAGGAGTACAAGCTGTGTGCCAGGGAGTGGAGTATAAACACAGAGGAGCTATAGGGGCTGAAGCAGTGGGAGTCGCCGCTGTGGGAGTACCGAAATACTACTGCAATCTGGCCCAATTACGCAGCCAAGAACTACCTCAGTTGACTAAGAAAGATCTAAGATGGGAACAACAGGAAGACCCATTAGGGAGTCTAATAAGGAAATCATTGTCTGCACGAGACCCTCAGATATTGATGACTAGCCCCATAGAAGGGGCCAAAGTGATTCACAGAGAATGGGAGCGAATGAAGCTAGAAGAGGGGATCATATACAGAAGAGGCCCCTCTGAAGATGCAGAAAGTGTGAGCCAGTTGTTCCTACCTGAAAAATATCGCCTAACTGTGCTAATGGCTCTCCGCGATGATCATGGACACTAAAGGCCCGTACACGCGCTTTGATTTTCGGATGTCAATTGTGTTACGACGACCGATCATCCGCAAATCTTACCGTTAGTATGGTCCTTTCGACAGTGTATTCAGACTGTAAGTCTGAAAAAATCCTGATGTGCAGACTATATAATTTTTGTCGGACGTCAACAGAACGTCCACTTTTCAGATAGTCAGTACAGAAATCGTCACACCAAAGTCGAAAATATAAACACGCATGATCAGAACCAAAGAACGACCTGGAAGAATTCGGGCATGTAAACTAGCAATCCGAATCAAGAAAGAACATTTGTCTCGTGGGAAATTAAATTATGAAATTCAGCACATTATACTCTTTTATTGAATGTGATAAGAATGAAGCTGCTGCTGGTGATGCTGATGTCTTTACCAAAACGCACTTAAAAAGGCATGTGTACTCTTGTAATGTAAATTAATTACCTCTTATGCATGTTTTATGATTGTTCTTTGAAGTTGCCCCCACACTATTATCTATGATTTATTAATAGAAATAATAAAACTATTTTGTTGTCCCTTGTTGATTTTTAACCTTAGTTTTTAGGTAACTGCCTACTCCAAATATAACATTTATTAAAAAAATTAAAAACAATTTTATTTTTTGGACTAAAAATTTTAATAACATAAAGAAACTTCCAGATCCTCTGTTAGAAATTAAATTATTTTTCACAGTAAAAAAACTGCATTCCATGCTCAAAATTATAAAAAATATACCTAATAGAAAACGTAAAAAGAACAAATCCTAAATTATTATAAATTATAATTGTGAATAATGATAGTCTTGAGACCATAGTGAGTGGGGATCACATGACTGATGTTGCCAATGAGTGGCATGCTGCTGTAGTGGCTGTGGAGGTGGAGATAGAGGCTGGTAGTCTGACAGGTGGGTGTTCTCGGTCATTTGCCCTTTGATCCCCTTGTTGGGCACGTGGAGTATGATGGTCTCACACATGTTGCGTTGGTCCTCCGCCATCTGTCGCAATTTTTCTGCGGTCAGGGATCAAAAAAATCAGCCTCATCAGGGTTACGTTGGAGGGCTGTAGAGGCGTGTGTTAAAAAGGAAGAAGCAGCATCCTCCAGGTTCTTGCTTTTCCTGCTTCTTTTGGCCGCAGGAGGTAGTGTGGGGATCACCGACACAGTGCTTCCAGATTGCTCCTCCACATTGACACGTTCCTATGTATGAAAATGTGACATTATTAATTTTTTTGTTATTTGGTCATCAATAAAACAAGATTTTTTTTTCCTAGGTGTTGCAAATTGAATGTGTATAATAGAAAAGGCTATCATTCTGGCCACAGCATTTTTATTTGCCCTTAAAATCAGGTATTTTACCACTGTGTTTGGAGATGGAAACTACTTTGTGAAGTTTGAAATATTGGCTCAGTAAAGTTTAGTTATCATCATTGTATTTTTTGAAGACAATATGTTCTTCAATGCTATACCTGTGTGAAGGTTGGCTCCTCCACATCTTCCTCTTGGTATTCAGGATATGGGCCCTCAGCAGAGGTGGAAGGCAGGGTTGTCAGAGATGGTCTGGGGTCATACTGCTCTGTCAGAAAGCGCATGCTGTCAAAGTACCAGAGCCTTGGTATGTACATATCATCTGCTGCTGCTCCTGACTTCTCTGAATCCTTAATTTTATTCAGCTCCCTCTTGAAGGTACTGCGTAGATTAGCAATTTTACCACGCACATACCTTGTGTCTGCATTGGGGCAAAAGGGCTTACATAACTCCGTAAGTTTCTCCAATGCATCCTGTCTTTTTTGTTTATTGTAGTAATCTTTACTTTTTTTTCTCCTCAAGCATGGCAACTGCCTGTATTGGTCTATGAAATGTGGCAGGAAATCCGGGAGGTGAACTTGACAGTCATGACGCCTGCAAGACACAACACAAGACAAAGCATAATGCAAGTTCATCTGGCTTCCCCATAAACTGTCCCCAATATAGGCCACAGTATACAGTTTAGTCCACTAAACCTCTATGTAGGTAACAAAATAAGCAGTATAGTCCCCTAAACCTCTATGTAGGCCACAATATAAGCAGTATAATCCCCTAAACCTCTATGTAGGCCTCATTCTAAGCAGGCTAGTCCACTAACCCTCTATGTAGGCCACAATATAAACAGTATAGTCCACTAAAACTCTATGTAGGCCACAATATAAGCAGTATAGTCCCCTAAACCTCTATGTAGGCCACAATGTAAGCAGTATAGTCCTCTAAACCTCTATGTAGGCCCAAATCTAAGCAGGTTAGTCCACTAAACCTCTAAGTAGGCCCCAGTCTAAGCAGGTTAGTCCACTAAACATCTATGTCACTAAATAAAGTAGTACCTTTGTTTTATGACCGGTTTCGTGCATTGCCGCTCCATCGTCCTCCACTCACAGATCTTTCCGACGGCGTCTCATGTTACGATCACTCTGGCTTTATACACTGCGGATGCGTCAAACTCCTCTCCCAGGTGCATGATGACGCAGGGGTGAGAATGGCTAGAATGTTATCCTGCATGTGAGACACAGACACGCTACTCAGTGGAACGTTTGTGATAAATATGGCAGATTCGGCCAGTTCGAGCCAGCACCGCGGTGGAGGAGCTGGGAGAACAGCTAAAGCCACACCTATGAGTAAGGGCGAGATTGTGGAGATGGTGGCTATACTTGAAAAAAAGGACTATGACTCCAAGCTGCAAAATTATGAAAAGCCCAACACCAGAAAGATCATCATTCTGGAGAAGGTGATCGCATTTCTAAATGAAAAATATAGTGTGGAGCGATCGAAGGACCAAATCAGAAAAAGATGGATCTCAAAGCATTGGGAACCAGACCAGCTAGATCACATCCATCATATCCTTCATAAAAGTAAGTAATAGTTGTGTCCAAAAAATATGTATATGTGTAAATTATGTGTATGTATATGTTCTTTTAAAAGTAGCCAGAGAGAATTGTATCTAAGCTCATAATCTTTTTTTGGCAGGTCTTTTTCTTTAGAAAAGATGAAACTAATCTAAAGCATATATGAAGAATATTATTGGGTAATGTTTTCCTATATTCCTCCCTATTTTTACATTCTTGTATTTATTCACTTGAAACAGGAAAGAAAAAAAATGCAGCTCCAGCAAAGCCATCGCAAGGGAACAAGGGAATCTACCATCCCTCCACCAACACAATCTACATATACATGGATTGAAAACTGGCTACAGGGGCGAGTTCAGAGGGTGGTGATAAATGGGGAGTACTCAGAATGGTCAGGGGTGGGTAGTGGGGTTCCCCAGGGTTCTGTGCTGGGACCAATCCTATTTAATTTGTTCATAAACGACCTGGAGGATGGGATAAACAGTTCAATCTCTGTATTTGCAGACGATACTAAGCTAAGCAGGGCAATATGGGGGGCTTTAGGCCGAAGGGTTGAATCTCACTTGCTGGTTGCTGCCTGGCTCAGCAGTGCCCATCAATACAGCCTTGCCAGTGCAGCCATGGAGAGAGTAGAGCTGCTGGTATACACAGAGCAGGGAACTGCCACTTAACCGGTACTTGCAGTCACACCAGGGGCGGATCCAGAGTCTAGTCTCGGGAGGGGCACTGCCAGAAAATCCGTTTTTTTTGTGGGCAATTTATCGGGGAAACGGCTGGTGTTGGCGCTTTAATCATCCCGCCACCATGGTTGTTACAGTGTCAGGATGATTGAAGCGCATTATTTCTATAATTACATTGTAATATAAAATGAAATAGTTCAACTCACCATAATGCAGAATCAGTGGGAGCCCTGAGTGTGTCACTTGCCACCGTCACCTGCCACACGTTGTGGATTGCCACTTGCCACGTAGCCTGCCACACCTTGTGGATTGTCACTTGCCTGCCACCAGATGCAGATTGTCACTTGCCACGTCACCTGCCACACCTTGCGGATTGCCACTTGCCACATCACCTGCCACACTTTGCGGATTGCCACTTGCCACGTCACCTGCCACACATTGCGGATTGTCACTTGCCACGTCACCTGCCACCAGATGAGGCTGGAACAGAACTGATTTTACCACACACAGTCTCAGAGTCTCTACTCTAACGTTTGAATTGACTAAACTGCAACTGTTCCCCCCTATTTGATGCAGTCCAGCTCCTTTCACCTCCCCGTCCCGTCGGCTCTGAGACTCGAGTCCGACGTGACTCACTGATGTCACTCGTTGCTAGATGCCAAGCGGCCCAGGCGTTAGCAATGAGTGCAGGGAAGAGGCTCCACCCACCCCCTCCTCCTAGTATCCTGGTCAGTCAGTGCGGCCATGACTACATTAGAAGAGTCTCTCTCTCGGCGTCTCTGATCGGCTGATGTGAGAGAGAGACTCGGGCAGAGGCAGCAGCAGCAAGTGAGTGTGATAATGACATGTGAGATTGTCAGTGCGATTATTTTGGGGGTGTAATTGCCCTGTTGCACCCCCTGGATCCACCCCTGAATCACACAAAGTGACACAACATGTGTACTATACACGAGTGCCCTAGACCCATCACTAGTGCAGGACATCCGGGTACAGGCCCACTGCAGTCCCCAGCACCTGCATGATATGTCCCCACTGTCCCACTGCTCCAAGAAAACTTCAAAAGCTTCTCCTCCTTGGCTATTGGGTGTGTTCTGGCTGTGGTGGAAATGATAAGTTTCTCCTATAAGCAAATAATTCCATGCACTAATAAGCACAATCATAGCTCTCTTGTATAATGCCAGGAAAGCGCGCTTGTTCATCTTCAAGTAACACAAACAGATGCTGGTATCACGTTGAGCTTAGCAAAATCCTGCCTAGAATGATCTGCAGCTTTTAATATACTGTAAACATGAATAACAAAGGAAGGTGGTGGCTTCAGAATCAGCCAATCAGACACTTGTATTCTTTCAAAATAACCAATCACACACACATATATATATTCAAATAGAATTCCAGTAGTGACGTGTGCAGATGGTCATGTGCAGAGCTTCTTGTGAGACAGTTTCTCACAATTTGGACACTACTTACATGGCTTTGAACACGATCGTGTGCACATTCCCAATGCTACCAATGACGAAAGACGTACTCTATCATGGCTCAGTGGTCCATAATTTTTTTAATGGTTATTCTATGGTTTCCATGTACGCAGATCCGTTTGCTAGGAGCGTTAATGCAATCGCCATGAGGTGGCCAGTCTCTTGGTGAGGCATAAACGAACATCCCTAAAAGAACAAACAGATCTGCCGTGTCCATGAGAAGGTTTCCACAGCCAATGGTCTTCCACCAACGTCTGTATGTTCGTATACGCTCACGAGTGTATTACAGAAAAACCGACACTGCAGGACATCTGACAACATACATTAATAAAAATTTCCACAACAGTGCTCATGAGCAGAGGATCAATAAAATATAGTGTCCAACATTTATATAAACAAGGCCTATTGGCTAAAAAGTGTACACACATTTAGAAGTGGGTATGAGACAAGGAGGGTTCAGCTGCAGGATTTGAACAATGTTGGCACTTGTCAAGTCTTTGTCCCCTGGCAAATGGCATCCCTTTTTCTTGTGTTTTGCCAGGAGCTAGTCCCCCAAAATCCTGCGGGATCACTATGTCTCCAAAAAAGGGCACAGGGAGTCTAGAGTCCAGCAGGGTGGAGACAACCGGGAGTTGGGAGTTGGGAGTTGATAGCAGATTAACCCATCTGAGAAAAACAACATCCATCCAGTCTTGGGATACTGATGTCTTTGTTGCCCTTAGCGTTGGAATTGACTGACTTTTTTAAGTGTAGCTAATGTTTTTGCACATGCCTGCTTACCAAAAAACAAGGATACATGTTCATAACAAAGACCTTTGTTTGTTAAAGCACCTTACAAAGCACTTGTGAATGTGCTTGGAGTAAAAATGTTTGGACACAACAGTGTGTTGCTTATTATTTCCTTGCTCTAATCTTAGTAAGTTGTCATATTTAATTTTACAATGTACTCTTAGTACATGTTGGCATCTCCTGCTAATATCAGAAGCCACATTTTAAAGGAGTTGTAAAGGTATAATGTTTTGCTGCTTAATGCATTTGATGTTTTAAGAACCAAACAATTGTTTGTGTGTAACAGCCCCCAGCAGTCCCAAACACTTAGCTGAAGAGGATATTGTGACCTTATGGCTAAAATAAGGTAGAATTTCACTTTTGGAGCAAATGTCAAACCAAAATCCCATTTTGGAACATATCTTACACATAGAGTGAGAGACAACAGTAGATAAAGCATATTATCAATTTAAACAAAAAGCCAAACAAAAAGACACGTTTAACACGTGAGGAAAAAAAAAAGGTTGTATTGTTAATTTCACTACAAAAACAACAGCCCCTCCTCAAAGAACAAAAAAATAATACCAGTTTACACTGGTTCAGTAAGAAATTGCTGCCATTAAACTGCCCCTCTCCCAACAAAATAGTCCATGTATTTTTGCCTCAATTCTTGGGCACTTCTTGTGGGCAAGCCAGCACGGGCAATTTCAATGGCTGTCATCCCCTCAACAGCCTGACGTCCTTCGGCCTCTCCAGTAGGTCCTGGTATTGCAGGGTCCCTGTCAGTTGGCAGGAAACTGATATACCTGTCTGCATGTTTCCTTAAATAATTATGCAGGATACAGCAGCATAGGACAATATGGTTGATTTTATATAATGCCATATTGATAGGTGTCATAAAGAGTCTGAACCGGTTTGCCAAGATCCCAAAAGCATTCTCCACCACCCTTTGGGCAGGGGATAGCCGATAATTGAAAATTCTTTGCTCTGGGGTGAGGTTACGCTGAGGAGAGGGCTTGAGGAGATATTCCCCTAGAGCAAAGGCCTCATCTGCCACAAAAACAAGATTGAGGCCATCTACATTTTGGGTACAGGATGGCAAGTTTAATGAGCCGTTCTCGGTTTACATTATGACTCCTCCATCTGAGTGCTGCTCATTCTTGCCGACGTCCAGATAAAGGAATTCATAATTCGCATTGACCACAGCCAGCATTACGATACTACAAAACCTTTTATAATTGAAATAATAAGAGCCAGAGTTGTGCGGTGGGACAATGCGGACATGCTTCCCATCGATAGCACCCCCACAGTTTGGAAAATCTCATTCATCCAGATACTGGCCTGCTACATCCTGCCACTGCTCTGGGTTGGATAGGAACTGTGGAGAAAACAAAACAAATAAAAATTACTACTTCATCACATAACATTGCAAACATATTTGATACACAAATGCTTAGGCAACATAAAGATACACTTAAAGTAGAACTAAAAAAGAGGAGGGGGGAGGTAAATGCTGGGAGAAGTGGGGGGGAGGGGGGAAACAACATTGGAGGAAATAATAGGCAATAATGAGATAATCAAGGGATAATAATAATCAAAGCTAACTGATCAAATACAGTACATGTAGCAATGAACCACAAGAAAAATGACATCAATAATCAAATTAGATCCGGATCAGAGTGCAAACATTGGTTATGTATCAGTTATTATGTGGTACAGTAAATGTTTCCCATAGGATAAGCATACTTGATCACATATTACAGTATCTCACAAAAGTGAGTACACCCCTCACATTTTTGCAAATATTTTATTATACCTTTCCGTGTGACAACACTGAAGAAATGACACTTTGCTACAATGTAAAGTAGTGAGTGTACAGCTTGTATAACAGTGTAAATTTGCTGTCCCCTCAAAATAACTCAACACACAGCTATTAATGTCTTAACTGCTGGCAACAAAAGTGAGTACACCCCTAAGTGAAAATGTCCAAATTGGGCCCAAAGTGTCAATATTTTGTGTGGCCACCATTATTTTCCAGCACTGCCTTAACTCTCTTGTGCATGGAGTTCACCAGAGCTTCACAGGTTGCCACTGGAGTCCTCTTCCACTCCTCCATGACAACATCATGGATCTGTTGGATGTTAGAGACATTGCGCTCCTCCACCTTCCGTTTGAGGATGCCCCACAGATGCTCAATAGAGTTTAGGTCTGGAGACATGCTTGGCCAGTCCATCACCTATACCCTCAGCTTCTTTAGCAAGGCAGTGGTCATCTTGGAGGTGTGTTTGGGGTCATTATCATGTTGGAATACTGTCCTGCGGCCCAGTCTCCAATAGGAGAGAATCGTGCTCTGCTTCAATATGTCACAGTACATGGCACAGTTGGCATTCACGGTTCCCTCAATGAACTGTAGCTCCCCAGTGTCGGCAGCACTTATGCAGCCCCAGACCATGACACTCCCACCACCATGCTTGACTGTAGGCAAGACACACTTGTCATTGTACTCCTCACCTGATTGCCGCAACACATGCTTGACACCATCTGAACCAAATAAGTTTATCTTGATGTCATCAGACCACAGGACATGGTTCCAGTAATCCATGTCCTTAGTCTGCTTGTCTTCAGCAAACTGTTTGCAGGCTTTTTTGTGCATCATCTTTAGAAGAGGCTTCCTTCTAGGATGACAGCCATGCAGACCAATTTGATGCGGTGTGCAGCCTATGGTCTAAGCACTGAAAGGCAGATCCCCCACCCCTTCAACCTCTGCAGCAATGCTGGCAGCACTCATACATCTATTTACCAAAGACAACCTCTGGATATGACCCTGAGCATGTGCACTGAACTTCTTTGGTTGACCATGTCGAGGCCTGTTTTGAGTGAAACCTTTCCTGTTAAACCGCTGTATTGTCTTGGCCACTGTGCTTCAGCTCAGTTTCAGGGTCTTGGCAATCTTCTTATAGCCTAGGCCATCTTCATGTAGAGCAACAATTCTTCCTTTCAGATCCTTAGAGAGTTCTTTGCCATAAGGTGCCATGTTGAACTTCAGGTGACTAGTATGAGAGAGTGAGAGCGATAACACCAAATTTAACACACCTGCTCCCCATTCACACCTGCCACCTTGTAACACTAATGGGTCACATGACACCGGGGAGGGAAAATGGCTAATTGGGCCCAATTTGGACATTTTCACTTAGGGGTGTACTCACTTTTGTTGCCAGTGGTCTAGACAATAATGGCTGTGTGTTGAGTTATTTTAAGGGGACTGCAAATCTACACTCACTACTTTACAATGTAGCAGTGTCATTTCTTCAGTGTTGTCACATGAAAAGATAAAATATTTACAAAAATGTGAGGGGTGTACTCACTTTTGTGAGATACTGTATATTTAATTCATATTGTTGAAAACTTATAACACTTATAAAACCAGGGGAAGCATTACCATACAGGGTAATAATATACTTTGATAAATTACTGAAGCCATATATACCCTATATATAGGTCTAAAGTTACAAAAAGGGTTTGAACGATAAGGCTGTGTTTAGCCCAGGTGGGTAAGTGGCTCTTTGATTAAAGATCAATCTAGTTTATTTCTGGAGAATCTTTTTATCGAAGTCTCCTCCCCTCTCTGATTCTGAGATCACCTCTAATGCAAAAAATTATATGTATGTTAACTATGATTTAATCCCTCATGTTTGCATATTGGGGTGAATAATAGTCCCGCTTCTAGGTAATAAAGATGGTCCTTTATGCGTTTGGCAAATGGGCATTTCGTCTTCCCAATGTAAAATGCGCCACATAGGCACATTGCAAGATAGACAATACCAATAGTACACCAATCTGCATACGTTTTAGATTTGTGGTAGCCTTCTCTTGGTAGGGGACAACCTGTGCCTTCCCTAATCTATGGGCATTGGTCACAATGACCACATTTAAAAGTCCCCTTTCCACCAAGCGCTCCAAAGAGGGGAGCGGCGGGTGCAAAGCGATTATTTGTTGTATTTTGTTGTGGAGTTAGTCTCACGCGTGTTTGTTTTAAAAATGAATGACTCACGTGTGTTCACTTTAGCCCTTTGATGGGCTTTTTTGGGGACTTTTTTGCTATATCCCCTGATGATAAGTAGTGCATATAATGCTTTGTAGGTGTATGGGGTAAATCCGCGCAATGAATTGAATGTTTTAGTTATGGATATGGCTGCTGCCTCTACACATACAATACCACCTAAGTGGAAAGTATTAAAAAATGGTAAAAAAGCAGGAGTAGTATGGCGCTGCCCTTATGGAGACAAAAATTTTTTTTTTTTTTTTTTCTTTCTTTGTAGTGAATGTATTGCCTAGTATCCTTATAGAATTGCTTCTAAAACCTGTATATGTTCAAAAATTGAATAAAACTGACTGGTGGTGAATATTTCTATTCAAAATGAAAATACAACAACTGGTGCTCCAATTGTTCAACAAAGGTGCATTGTGCCCTTTAAGTTAAGTAATAAAGTAGTTGTGGATATAGATGTAATATCATCTAGGTGGAAAGTGTTTAAAAAAAAAAAAGGAAAACAGGAATAGTATGGTGCTGCCCTTATGGAGACAAAAAAAAAAAAAAAAACCTCTCTTTAAAATGACTTTATAATTCCTAAAGTGTGTGTGCCAAAAATGAATAAATATGTGACTGGTGCCAAGTCCTTACTGTTAAAGGTACAATTGCAACATAAGGTGCTTCAATTATTCAACAAAAGTGCATAGTGCAGCATCACTAAAGTGACCAGTGTTAAATCATACAAATCCATACAACATTGTGCAAAATATCCATCATAAATAGTGACTCTTGTGCTGTGACCAGTATTGGTTGGATAGGAAAAGTTCAGTTTATGAAAAAAACAAGTTCTTTTTGGAGTATTTTGTAGTGTTCAATCTTTGAGGGTCAAATATCTGTAGGAAAGCTTCTTATCCAGGTGCTGGTTTCTTTAATTAGTGCCTTGTCTGCATGCTCTGACAATGCTTGCACTCACCGGATTCTCCTTTCCCATGCAGGGGTATGCGCGGTCACAGTGTCTGCCACTGTGCAACAATCAAGGATATCCCCCAAACTTTACTTGCGTATTGTGGTGTAGTAATTACATGTAAAGGAAAGAAGGTATGCCCATCGCGTAAAACCATAGGAGAACTTTTATTAAAACTTAATAGACAAATGTACTCACATTTCAAATGAACAAATCAAGCATGCCAAAAGTTAGCAAATTCCCTTTGTTAGAGGTGCTGCAAGACGTTCGTAACCCGCCCTGTACAAAAAAAGTGAAATAAGGGGGTGGAGAAGACAGTTATGAGAAAGGGAAAAAGGGGAAAAAATATGAAAGGAGGAACAACAGAAGAAGAAAAAGAAAGGGGAAGAATAGAGATGAGGCAAAGGAGGAGAACAAAAACGGAGAGTAAAAAAACATGTAACGACAGAGGGAAGAAAAAGAAGGGAAAAGGTGAAAATCAGTGAAAAAGAGATGTCAAAGGGGAAAAGTGAATAGAAACCAAAGGAAAAGAGGGAGGGAGCAAGGGAGGAAGGGAAGGGTATGGGAAAGAATTGGACCGGGGGGGGGGGGGAGTGGGGAGGAGAGAGGGAAGGAGGGGAAGGAGGGGGAAATGGGAAACAGGAAGAAGAAAAGGGAACAGACAAAGACTAAAGAGAAAGAAGAATGAACAAAAGGTGTAAGGAACCCTAAACTGCAATAATAAATATGGTATCATGGGAATAAGGATAAAAGTGCATTAATTTGTGTGAGAACACACCATGTATATCACAGCGGGAGCCTAAGGTTGCATAAGAAGGACCATCGATTGAAAAAGTAAATAAGGAAGAGAAACACATGGCGTTAAACCATAAAGGACTATAAAGTAATAAAAAATATAAATCAGTTAAGGCGCCCGCTACATGGGTATCAATCACAGATAGGTACAAAACGTGAGAAAAAGACAGGAAGGGATAAAGACCCACAAAAGGAAAGAAAGATAATAAGTATAAGGTATGTCTTATACCCGATGAGGCTTCGCCTAGACGAGGCGTAAACAACAATTAAAAATATATGTTTTACATCATGACGATAACCAAGCCATAGACGAAAAAAACAAGAATAAAGAGGAAGTCATCATCTGTCATCAATGAAACATGTAAAAGATAAATTAGTATTGAGCCCACCAGGGTGTACCGTGCCTAGAGTATGTATCCAGTAGGCCTCACGGCGGAGGAGTAACCGATCACGATCACCACCCCTATGAGGTTGCTTGACCCGTTCAATCACCATCCCACGGAGTTGATGGGTTTGGTGTTTGGCTGTCACAAAGTGCATTGCTACAGGTTTGTTGGGGTCAGCCTGCTCACCCTTCTCAGTTTTTGCCAGGGCAACCCTAATGTCACTTCTGTGCTTCTGGAATCGCTTTTTGAATGGGCCGACAGTCTTTCCCACATATGTTAATGTACAGGGGCATTTCAACAAGTACACGCAGTGATCAGTGTTGCAATTGAAATACTCACGTATCGGGTATTGATTACCCATGCGTAGGTGTGCAAAATGCGTACCACAAATAAGTGAGTTACATACGTTAGTTATAACATTTGTAGCAACCTGTTTTCTGTGATATCTTAGGTACCTTTTTGGTGTACTTGTGTCTAGGATCTGCTTGTATCAAATTGTCACGCAGTGTCCTCCCCCGTTTGTATGCTATCATGGGTCTGGCCCTGGTGGTGGGTCCTAAGGATCTATCGGATTGTAAGATATTCTGGTTCCGTTCGATAGCACGTCTAATCGCACCCGATTCCTGATTGAACGTGTGTACAAACAATGGGCGAGTGATAGGGTTGGGGGTTCTGGTACGCCTATTTAGGGCTTTGTCCAGAGCTTGGTCGAGTACCAATGTAGGATACCCGCGCTCCAAAAATTTGTTGTACATAATCTCTAATTACTTCTTTCTGTAATTTTCGTCAGAACAGATGCGTAGTACCCTAGAAAATTGTGAGATGGGCAGGGCTCTGCGTAAATGCGCAGGATGTGCACTCTGAAAATGGAGCAAGGTGTTCCTGTCGGTGGGTTTAGTATATAAGGTTGTAGTGACGGTACCCTGGTTATTGGTGATGAGCACGTCAATGAATGAGATAAGATCACAAGAAAATTCAGGATTGAACACTATTCCTAGAAAAATACTATTGAGAAAGCCAATGAACATAATGAAATCATCCTCACTCCCTGACCAAATGAGGAAAATGTCATCAATGTACCTCATCCACTTCACTACACACTTGTGGAACAGAGGGGATGGGTAAATATGTTGTTCTTCAAGATAACCAACAAACAAGTTGGCAAATGAGGGTGCTGCCGAGCTCCCCATGGCTGTACCCCGTATTTGTGTGTATGTCTTTCCCTTGAACATAAAATGGTTGTTAGTGAGGATGAACTCAAGACATTCGAGTATATACCCACATGGTACCCCGGGAGAGTCCCATTTGGCAAAAAAATGTTCAACGGCCCGCAGGCCGGCCGAGTTTGTTATGCAAGTGTATAAGGATGAGATGTTCATTGTGGCAAATTTCCAGTCATTCTGGAGTATCAGGAAGGGCCTTAGTTTCTCTAGAAAGTCACTTGGGTCCCGAGTATAGGCAGGTAGATCCTTTACGAGAGGCTGTAAGTAGAAATCAATAACCTGGGCCAACGGTTGAGTGATGGCACCTGTACCAGAGACTATGAGTCGAAACTTGAATTGTAGGATGCCCTTATGGATTTTCGGTAATCCATAGATGACTGGCATGCGAGGATGGTCACTGTGTAAGAAATTGGCATTAGTATTTTTCCAGGAATAGTGTTCAATCCTGAATTTTCTTGTGATCGTATCTCATTCCTTGATGTGCTCATCACCAATAACCAGGGTACCATCACTACATTCTTATATACTAAACCCACCGACAGGAACACCTTACTCCATTTTCAGAGTGCACATCCTGCGCATTTACGCAGAAACCTGCCCATCTCACAATTTGCTAGGGTACTACGCATCTGTTCTGACGAAAATGACAGAAAGAAGTAATTAGAGATTATGTACAACAAATTTTTGGAGCGCGGGTATCCTACATTGGTACTCGACCAAGCTCTCAACAAAGCCCTAAATAGGCGTACCAGAACCCCCAACCCTATCACTCGCCCATTGTTTGTACACACGTTCAATTAGGAATCGGGTGCGATTAGACGTGCTATCGAACGGAACCGGAATATCTTAGAATCCGATAGATCCTTAGGACCCACCACCAGGGCCAGACCCATGATAGCATACAAACGGGGGGGGAACGCTGCACAACCATTTGATACAAGCAGATCCTAGACACAAGTACACCAAAATGGTACCTAAGATATCACAGAAAACAGGTTGCTACAAATGTTATAACTGTAACGTATGTAACTCACTTATTTGTGGTACGCATTTTGCACACCCACGCATGGGTAATCGTTACCCGATACGTGAGTATTTCAATTGCAACACTGATCACTGCGTGTACTTGTTGAAATGCCCCTGTACATTAACATATGTGGGATAGACTGTTGGCCCGTTCAAAAAGCGATTCCAGAAGCACAGAAGTGACATTAAGGTTGCCCTGGCAAAAACTGAGAAGGGTGAGCAGGCTGACCCCAACAAACCTGTAGCAATGCACTTTGTGACAGCCAAACACCAAACCCATCAACTCCGTGGGATGGTGATTGAACAGGTCAAGCCACCTCATAGGGGTGGTGATCGTGATCGGTTACTCCTCCGCCGTGAGGCCTACTGGATACATACTCTAGGCACGGTACACCCTGGTGGGCTCAATACTAATTTTTCTTTCACATGTTTCATTGATGACAGATGATGACTTCCTCTTTATTCTTGTTTTTTTCGTCTATGGCTTGGTTATCGTCATGATTTACAACATATATTTTTAATTGTTGTTTACGCCTCGTCTAGGCGATGCCTCATCAGATATAAGACATACCTTATACTTATTATCTTTCTTTCCTTTTGTGGGTCTTTATCCTTTCCTGTCTTTTTCTCACGTTTTGTACCTATCTGTGATTGATACCCATGTAGCGGGCGCCTTAACTGATTTATATTTTTTATTACTTCATAGTCCTTTATGGTTTAACGCCATGTGTTTCTCTTCCTTATTTACTTTTTCAATAGATGGTCCTTCTTATGCAACCTTAGGCTCCCGCTGTGATATACATGGTGTGTTCTCACACAAATTAATGCACTTTTATCCTTATTCCCATGATACCATATTTATTATTGCAGTTTAGGGTTCCTTACACCTTTTGTTCATTCTTCTTTCTCTTTAGTCTTTGTTTGTTTCCTTTTCTTCTTCCTGTTTCCCATTCCCCCCTTCTTCCCCTCCTTCCCTCTCTCCTGCCCACCCCCTCCCCCCCGTCCGATTCTTTCCCATACCCTTCCCCTCCTCCCTCGCTCCCCCCCCCCCCTCTTTTCCTTTGGTTTCTATTCACTTTTCCCCTTTGACATCTCTTTTTCACTGATTTTCACCTTTTCCCTTCTTTTTCTCCCCTCTGTCGTTACATGTTTTTTTTACACTCCGTGTTTGTTCTCCTCCTTTGCCTCATCTCTATTCTTCCCCTTTCTTTTTCTTCTTCTGTTGTTCCTCCTTTCACATTTTTTCCCCTTTTTCCCTTTCTCATCACTGTCTTCTCCACCCCCTTATTTCACTTTTCTTTGTTTATCGCTTTTCATTTCCTCGCTCTTGCACACACGCACACCTCTCCTTGGATACCTGGCGCAGCGCCGACCATACGTCACTGGTTTCCGTGGCGACGGCAGCCCTGCTGTCAGGCATCCTTCTCATCTTTCTGTTGCCAGGGAGACGTGCGCATGCGCGGCATATGTGGCACTATGTGATAGGCGGCATGGGCTTCCAGCTGACAATGAGTCACTGGGTCCTAGAAACATTATGCCCTGCGCGGGCGCATCTAGCTAATGCAGCTGATCGGGCAACATTAGGCTTATGCTAGAGATGCGATCCGCACTCCATGATTTTTATGTGTTAGTAGCTCTAGCCATTCATGTCACTTATATACCTAATAGTTTTTAATACTTTATGGCAGGATTCTGACGTAATCCTGACGTCAGAGGGAGGGGGTGTGCACTTTTTTTCATTCTGCACATGTTTTTTGATTGGTGACCACTGTATATATATATATATATATATATATATATTGTGTCTGACACTATTGCACCTTATCACATGCCTGGCGAAGGGGTCCTGCGCGGCTCCGAAACATTGCACCTTTCTTTGTGATGTAACTTCTTTTCATTAAAACCTTTTTGGACAACTTTTTGTTGATCCATGGTGTGCTGGCGAAGATGTACGTTTGCTTGATGCTTCCAGAACCCAACTGGTAATCACTGCAGCACCCACCATTTTATGTGCCATTTTACCAGGAACATGTGCGATAGGAATATTGAATAGATCCCTTAGGAGGAAGACGCGTCTCCCTTTACAGGAGGTTGAGACAATGGACCATTACTCATCATGGAGAAATGAGGAAGTCAAGATTAAACCCAATGAAGCACACAGTGTGACAGAGACTTCCACCCATCCCATTAATACAGTAGAAAGGGAAATGGAACCTGATCCTGAACCAGAACCAGAACCTTAACCAGAACCTGAACCAGAACCTGAATTAAAGCCTGAACCTGAACCCGGATGCAGTCTCTGGGGAACAGAATCGGAACCAGAGTCATTGGAAAATATCTACTCCAGGTTAAGACGTGAGATATGTCCTCCAAAAGGACTGACGTATGATACCCTGGGAGAAAACTCTGATGAACTTATACCTACTGCTCAACGTTCCAGTCAAGCACTTGCCCTCTTTATTGAACCTGTAATGAAGTATGACCTTGATCCACCCCCTGACACTACTGGGTGGGCCACTGACTTGTTATTGGCCTGTCACAAATTAATATGACTTCACCTGAAAATGTATATAATCTGCTGTTAGAAGATCCTTCTTTGGGTCAGTTGTTAGCTGTTGCAGCTTCTAGTCTTCCAGATGATTAATCCTTCAATTTTACAATACAGTAAAGTTATTTCATAGGTTGTGTCCTGTCTTTAGGGACCAAAGACTTTCAAGTGGGGGAGGATGTAGCAATTTGCGGCAATCCTCCGGTATCTTTATGCATTGCATGTCCCTTAGTGCCCAGGGCTATTAAATGAAATCATATTTGTGATTCCGGTTAAAGAAACT
Organism: Aquarana catesbeiana; assembly: GCF_042186555.1. Taxonomy (NCBI): domain Eukaryota; kingdom Metazoa; phylum Chordata; class Amphibia; order Anura; family Ranidae; genus Aquarana; species Aquarana catesbeiana. The sequence continues at coordinate 57,301,865 of NC_133333.1, read as the reverse complement.
ATGGGATGGGTAATTCATCAGACTGATAACTGTTCAGTCTGCCTATGCATCTGGACCACATATCCCATAGCTCTTTGCTACCATCAGAGGCATTGCTGGGAAGAGCTATAAAAGAAGCCAGAGACCCGCCCGTCGCTCTCATCCTCCTGGGCTTGATACGAGATGGACCTCTCCGTGCAGGGAGAGAGAGGTTGCGGCCTATCATGCAGTGTAACATCTGCCCACCCACGCCAGAAGAGCCTAGCTCCGCTGGTCGCCATCGGACATAACTACAGTGACCAGCTAGTCAGTGTGTGAAACTGCAAAAAGGAAGATCAAATCGGTGGATTCGCTGTAGAAGCCTCGCTACACCAGAAGCTGTTCAGAAGACATCACATTTACCTGGTTGTCAGTGAGAGGGCTAATTACCCATCTTTTATCTGCACTCTTGTCACGGTATCGCTGGGACACTTTGCATCAGACACACCCACCCTATGAACACTTTCCTGAATTTAGCAGAATGCAGTGCTTAAGTGCTTTAATTTCACTCTCTACAATGAACTTAGTAAATCCCATTACATCTAATTGGATTGCAATTAACGTGCTCCGACATACCGGTGACGAACATCAGATCTGCAATGAAGACATTAATATTAGAGTTATACAAGGGCCCAAGGGGTACCATCATCTCTAGGCCTAAGCTCTCATTACTAGAGCCGTTGTAGCTCAGCCAGGTTACCTCTGTTTAGTTGTATTAATCTCTAGGGGGAAAGTATTATCTCTGAAAGGAAGTGTTTATAACGTGCTGCATATTTGTTATTACCTTGTTTCTTGACTTTCAGAGGAATTATTTTGGTGAGCTGGCGCTGTAAGCCCTAAAGCTCAGCAGATTTATTCCCTCCTTGTTGTGTACCACCCTTTCCAGCTGATGCAAAAATCTAACAATTATAGTAATTTGTTCAAAAGAGTAATGTCTGGGGTGCAATCAAGTATAATTGAATAATACTTAGCATTTTGGCTATAAGGTTGATTAGTTCATTTTGAATGTCCTTTCCCAAATAATGTTGGAAATATTCCTTATTTGTGATTCTCTTGAGAGGTCCTGCACAACTGTATCAAAAGTGGCCAGCATTTCCACGAGTTGCAGATAATTTCCATTATTTTCACTGTGTAATGTATCTCTGCTTCCTCTGAAAGACAAGCACTGGCGACCAAGGAATTGTACTATACTTACAAGACGCTCAACAACATTTTGCCAATGCTGTTTCTCTGCTGTCAAAAATCTCTGGTAAGCCGCATCTATTGTTTTTCCAGATTCAAGCCTTCCATTCCAGTCTCTTATGGCAACAAGATGAGAGTGAGACATTTCATGGATGGAAAGAATACGAGACAAGTTCCTTCAACCATGACAACCTTCACGTGACAATTTTGTAGTTATTTTAGTTGCAAATAACCTACAACAAAAAAAAAAAACTTTGCCCAACTTACCAGAAGAAACCACCCAGTTGCTAAAGGTTTCTTCTCTGTTTAGCAGCCTCCGCTTGTAATTTGCTTTAGTAAATTCTCTATTGGATGCATCTTTGTGGAAAACAAAATGTGTTGCTTACTTGGCAGGACCTTTCCTGACAATAGCATCTCCAAATGGTGTTGTGAAAACAGTTGGCCAATCAGCTGGATCAGACAAATCAAGAGGTTCCAAAGTAGAACATAGTTCCTCCTGCACCAGTTCTCCTGTTTCTTTATCAGTTGATCCTTCTGCATCAATAGTCTTTTCAAGGTAAACAGCGTGCACATGATGTTGAAGGTTGCTCATCATCTTCTTGTTCTTGTCTTTCTTTTACATTTCCATCATCCAGATTACCAGACTCTTGGGCTTTGATGGGCTGACTGTGTAGCACAGATATTAAATAGGAAGGGTAAGTGGGACTTTAAATGAGGCACATGTGAGATTACTGCCAGTGACACCAATGATGGGGCTAATTTTACTCAGATTTCCTGCTCAGTATGCATAGTACTACGCTGCAAAAATGCATCAGGAGTAACTTTCTTGAGCGCTGAGGTGCGTTACAGCCCATTTCTGATTCTTTCTGACTTTTGCTCATGTTTTAGCACTTGAGCCCCGTTGGCGACCCACCCACTCTCTGGCATTGGATGGCACAGGCAGCCTCCTTCCTATTGGCTCTCATAGTGCAGGAAGGGAGGAGTCACTTCTCTTCCTCTGCTTGCAAATGCATCGCGGCGCTGCTTACAGCAGCAGACACTCAGTCCTTTCCACTGGGCTTCCCCTGGTGCATGCAGGGAGGGATTTATATACATTGCCAATCTCACTCATGAGGAAGGGAGCCGACAAGCCGGTTCCTCCAGGTAGGTGCAACCAGTGCAAGTGACTGCCTGGGCAAGGGAGTCCCCCCCCCCCCCCCCATCCTGGCAGCACTAGCACAATAAGGCAACTGCTTAAGCCGCCTTATGGAAGCTCTGGCCCTGTCTTCATACCTCAATAAGTTTAAGACCCACTCGGTAGGCTATGTGTGCTGGTTACTTGCATTACACCCCTTGAGTAACTTCAGATCAGGCAGGGACAATCTTTCAAATGCTTTGCTTAGAAAAGTGCAAAGGCAGTTACAGAATCCAACATTCAAGGGCATAATGCTTCCCTAATTCCCTAACTCTACAGACTGTGCGCTGCCCTGGCATACCTGCAAAGGTAATGATCATGTAACACAGAGTCCAACAGAGGCATCCTTCCAGAGCTGGTGTCTTTGGAGTGAAGCCCAGATTCTGATGACTTTACATCCAGGCAGTAATGAGCAACATCCTTCTGTTCCTCATGGGTATTGTCCTCCTTCTCATTCCCTTACGGGCATCCGACTTGATACAGGCCCTGGACCTCTCAGTTCTCTACTGAGGACTTCTTGTAGCCTCTTTACTGGATCTCTCTCGGGGGCCTCTCTCCTGAACTCTCATACCGAACCACTGTCCCATATTTATATATCACAGGTTTCGTGGGCTAGACCCAGAGAAGAACCCGCCAAAGCTGGGACAGTACCTAACTGGCTATTTTAACCTGCTTACAAATGTGCTTAATGACATGTATGTAAGTGTGCTTGGGACATTCACAATGCTGCCTACTATCTAACTGGAAGTCATTATTTATTGAACTCAGGATACATATCAAAAACTTAACTCTCATATAAGCTTAACCACTTCAGCTCCGGAAGGTTTTACCCCCTTCCTGACCAGGCCATTTTTTGCGATACTGCGTTGCTTTAACTGACAATTGCGCGGTCGTGCAATGCTGTATCCAAATAAAATTGGTGTCCCTTTTTTCCCACAAATAGAGCTTTCTTTGTTGGTATTTGATCACCTCTGTGGTTTTTATTTTTTGCGCTATAAACAAAAAAACAGACAATTTTTAAATAAAAACAATATTTTTTACTTTCTGCTATAAAACACATCCAATTAAAAAAAAAAATGTAAAAAATCGAATTTGTTCATCAGTTTAGACCAATTTGTATTCTGCTACAAATGTTGGTAAAAATAAAAAATCCCAAAAAGCATATATTGATTGGTTTGTGCAAAAGTTATAGCGTCTACAAACTATGGGATAGATTTATGGACTTTATTTTTTTATTGTTGCAGCGGTCAATTATTTGTTTAATGCTATGTTGTCTTATATGCAATATTATAAGTTTGTATTTGGTTCCATCTAGCGGCCAAAATGATGAATGGACTATGTTTTGTTTTCTTTCTTGGGAGATAAGAAGATGGAAGGAAGTGACTGTTGTGTACATTTCACATTAACTTGACCTACCCACAATGCCTCCCATAAGCACCAATAGACTGAACTGCATGCTGGGTAGGCTATAAAAGGTTCCGGGCGGCCATTTTCTTTCTCTTGTTCCTGGGACGCATGGCCTGCCAGCAGGGCTCTGTGGATGTGTGTGTCCCACAGAGCTGCGGCCTACATTACGCGGAGCAAACTTAAAGCTGAGGAGAAGTTCACACCACAGTGTGCTGGAACAGCAGTGCGGCCGGATCGGGAAGGATCCAGAGACCCTTGACGGAGGTAACTGAGAACTCCAGGTCATCTAGTAACTCCAACCAGACTGAGAACTTGTGGAATGGAGACATCCATCTGTCTGGAACCAGTGCGGTGAGAGGGCTAACGCCCACAATTTTGCATCACATTTTACACACTTAGATTGATTGCAAAGTGTTGCTGGGACTGATAGTCCAACGGAACAGTTCAGTTGGAAAGAGTTACACTTGCACAGGCTTCAAGTTAGATTTCATTAGCCAGGAACTGATGCTGGAAGTTTGTTCCCTTTGAGAAGGAGTATCCAACCAATTTACCTGATTGAAATTACTACTGTGCATCATTCTACACTGTTCTATTGGCCAAAAATCCTGTGGATTATAAGTATTATGATACTCTAGCTAGCAGAAGACAGAAGATAACAGGACTACTTCTATCACTGCAAGGCCTTGAATTCAGTCATAATAGTAAAGTAACTGCATTGTTAAAGCAGGGGGAGCTCCTTAGTGACTATACTGTGGGGTACTGATATTCCTGTATCTTTGTGTTTGCTACAGTGTGCTGGAGGTGGGAAGGTGTTCGGAGTTAAGGTATTATCACTCTGAACATTGGTCCCACCTGGAGACGCACAAGCAGGGGGTCTATACAAGAAAATTATACATGTTAAGATTGTTGTGAATATTCACTGTGCTGTCACGCTATGTTTGTGTAACAGTATAGTCATTGTAATTACTCTTTAATACCAGTTTAGTAAAAGAAATTATTCTGGTTAATTACAATTTGTGTGCAGTGTTGTCTTTTCTCCTGCAGGTGGAGCAACAGATACTCAGGTAGAGGTACATTATAACTGTATTATACATTGTGGGATTATAGTTTGTATCAGCTTCATTACAACACTGCACTACAGCTGTGTCAAGGGGATTGATCCAAATTAACAAGGGGTGTTTGAAGAGAGAACAGGCCCGATCAAATACTAGCAGCTCCTTCGGGGGTCAGTGCTACATTGTTTTTACTAGTAATAGTGGCGATCAGCGATTTTCAGTGGGACTGCGACATTGCGGCGGACAAATCTGACACTAAGTGACACCAGTACAGTGACCAGTGCTAAAAAAATGCACTGTTACTGTATAAATGACACTGGCAGGGAAGGCCTTGTTCAAGCACTTCCTGTTATAGGTGACAAAGCTCTACGTGTATCTCACAATTGCATTTTTGTGTTGTCCCTCTGGCATCCAGGCTTCCAGTGGACACTGTAAACTGCCATTGTAACTTAGTTTATATAGGCATTGTTCAATGTTAACTCCATCCAGAAACCCACCCTGAAAAATGGCATGCAGCCTTTGCCTCAAGTATATGTATGAAGACATGAAATGGCTGCAGGAAATAAGCACAGGTAAAAAATAATCTTTTATTTAAAACAATTGTTTATAATACACAGTTCTTTAGAAAACTATTTTGCTAGTGTTTATATCTACTTTAACTAATGAGCTGGAGTGCAATTAAAAAAAATCTCTCTTTAACTGCTAATCGACCAGCCACTGCAGTTATACTGCAGCAGGTTGGCACGGCTGTGCAAATCGCCGTAGGTATTCTTTGCTCCTTTAAGATGATTTAGCAGTTGTGCATGCGTGTGTGCCGCGTGTCCCTGGGACCGATGCGCGTGCCCGGCGGGCGCAATCGCTCGTGACAGAGCAGGAATGTGGATCTGTGTGTGTAAACACACAGATCCACGTCCTGTCAGGGGAGAAAAGACAGATCGTCTGTTCCTAGTATATAGGAACACCAATCGGTCTCCTCCCTTAGTCAGCCCCATCCCCCCCAAACAGTTAGAACACACCTAGGGAACACAGTTAACCCCTTGATTGCCCCCTAGTGTTAACCCCTTCCCTGCCAGTGCCATTTATGTAGTAATCAGTGGCTATTCGCTGTATAAATGTCAATGGTCCCAAAAAAGTGTCAAAAGTGTCCGATCTGTCCGCCGCAATGTCGCAGTCCTGATAAAAATCACAGATCGCCACCATTACTAGTAAAAAAAAAATAATAAAAATGCCATAAATCTATCTCCTATTTTGTAGACGCTATAACTTTTGCGCAAACCAATTATTATATGCTTATTGCGATTTTTTTACCACAAATATGCAAAATAATACATATTGGCCTAAACTGATGAAGAAATTTGTTTTTTTGGGGGGTTTTTTGGATATTTATTATAGCAAAAAGTATAAAAGATTGTGTTTTTTCAAAATTGTCACTTTTTTTTGTTTATAGCGCAAAAAATAAAAACTGCAGAGGTGATCAAGTACCACTAAAAGAAAGCTCTATTTGTGGGGAAAAAAGGACATAAATTTTGTTTGGGTACAACGTTGTATTACCGGGCAATTAGTTAAAGCTACGCAAAAAATGGCCTGGTCCAGAAGGGGGCAAATCCTTCCGGGGCTGAAGTGGTTAAAGGAAAGATAATTTAATGCATGCTGGAAGGAGCTTATGTTTTTATCTCTCTCCATGAATCACACAGAGAGCAAAGATTCAACAACAAGACATCCTTTTGACATGAGCAATTAACCCACTGATACTATGATATTATGCAATACTTTCATGACACAGCATTTGGGATTATAAAAATACTCATAACATTTTTATAGCACAGAACTCTGCTCTTCTGAACTTCCGCTCACCTGCAGGAACTATTCTGAAAATATGTACTTTTATTAGAGCACTTTAGCAGATCTGTATTTACTATAGTGGCATTTGTCTGCCTCATGCCTTGGGTTGTGGGGTTAGGGGGAGCAGCCTAAAATGTACAAATTTTGATAGCTTGTCCTTATTTTGTGCAAATTGCTCTCTCCACCCCTGGAAATTTGTGGCTAAATTCAGGAAGAGAACTGTAGGGGTACAAGGTGCAAGGATGTTGAGAGGGGTCTGAAGGCTATTATAGCTCAGAAAGCATGAAACCAACTCTCCTTTCTCTCGTTTTGTGGTGTATTGAAAAATAGTTATGCTTATAAAACAGATTACATACTGCCTCCAACAGCACATTATAGAATTAGCTTTTACTAAAATAGTGATGAAGTTTGTTCAAAAGGCCATCGTAATTCAGGTGTCCTTATAGCAGCAACATGTCTAAAAATGGCCCCACAGTGTGTATTAATGCACTGAATACACTAGGTTCTAGTTTTAGAAAATTCACATATTTCTTAAAGTGTTTGCTACCCTTAAAAAACAAATAAATAAATATATATATATTGATCTTGTTCCTTTAAAGCATGTTATACAGCACAGTGCTTGTGCTGTGTCATTTGCCCCCCTGTATCACCTGAAATACCTGGCTGATCCTGCCTGGCTCTGCCCTCCCCCCTGTAAACTGACCACAGTTTATCACGCCTGCTGAGCCCTGACACCGTGGTCAGTTTGCGTGCCTCCGTCCTCCGCAGCTCTCCTGTCTGCTCTCCCCCGACCTCACCCCCTTTCCTGTCAGCTCTTACAGGTGCCAGCCCCTCCCCTCCTGCTGCTAAAATTACTCTTAAATTTTCACACAAACTTCTCTGTTTGCTTATTACAGGTGTCCCAGTTCCTGTGCTTTATAAATAAAGTGTCATTCTATATCTAATTTCAGAGCACCACTCAGCGCTCAGGTGACCGGCCGCCTCTCTCCTCCTCCCCTTCCGACTGATGTCAGTGGGGAATTCTCCGCCCCTCCCGCTGTAGCTAGTAGATAGGGAGAGGGGAGAGTCGACGGGTTACGTGAGCACCAAGCGGCACTCTGAAATCAGGTATAGAACAGCATTTTATTTATAAAGCACAGACACTGGGACACTTGTCATTAGCAAACAGGGAAGTTTGTGTAATGATAACATAGTGGCTTAACTACCACTTTAAGCATTCACTTAACTGGCACTAACAATCACATATTTTACCTAATATGCTAATTGCTCATCAGCTCCATCTAGTGGTCATAATGAGGTATTTTCGTGAACTACCTCAATCAGAAAAATACTGTATTAAAGCCACTAGATGGAGATGATCAAATTTCTTATGAAATGAAATGTGAAACCCAGCCTCAAGTTTTCATTGGCATGGGTAAAGTATCCCTATAGGCTCATATTTCAGGAAAAAATGCTTTAAGCATGCTGATATCATTGTCTTTTTGATAGTGTACAGACTAGAACTAAAATTAACACTGTGTCACTGGTTGCAAAAAGAACAGCACTGATTCTGTTGCAGTGGATCCTTGTTCTCTTGAAGAGTGCTACAGCCACCACTGGAATCTTCAGCATCTGACACCTCCAGTTGTGTTATAGATTATCTAGATTTTGCTAAGGCTTTAATACTGTTCCACATAAACATGTATTCTATAAAATAAGGTCAGTTAGGGCTAATGAAATTGTATGTACATGGATAGGAAACATATGGTTATATGAACGGGCCCAGTGAGTAGTGATAAATTACTCTGAATGGTCCAAAGTTGTAAGCAGTGAGCCCCAGGGTTTTGACTTGGGCCCAAAGCTGTTCAATTTGTATATTAATGATACAGAGGTTGGAATTGGGAGCTTAATTTCAGTGTTTGCTGATGATACCAAATTATGCAGTAAAATACATTTGGCACAGGATGTGGCATCATTACAGAAAGACCTAGACAAAATAGGAGGTTGGAGAGGTACAGATGAGGTTCTATACTGAGCAATGTAAAGGTATGCATTTGGGTGCCAAAAATTCACATTAGGATTGGCTTCTCTGCGAGAATCTGTGATGGAAAAGGATCTCGGGGTGCTTGCAGATCACAGATTTAGCAATAGCATGCAAGGCCAAGTTGTAGCTAACAAAGGTAGCAAAATACTCTCATGCATTAAAAGAGAAGAAGGTGTTTCAGGTAAAAAAAATTATATTCACCTAACTCTGATGCTACATCTGTCCCTGGCTCTTCTAGACTGAGAGCTGAGCGAAAGCCTTCAGTTAGCAGAGAGTGGGGGACTGTCAGTCACCGACTCTCTGCTTTTCCCCTCCAGCGCTTACTGGAGCACTGGGCTGTGGAGGAGGTGGGAGCGGCCAGCTCAGCCAGCAGCGGACTTTAGCCTGCTGTCGGCTGAAAATGGGTCACAGGAATGTGGAACGAACTGCACTCCTGTGACCAACAGGTGAAGTACAGCCAAAATAGCTGTTTTTTTTTTTCTTTTTTCAGACAAAATAGCTTTGGCTATACTTCTCCTTTTAAAAAAGGCATATATTCCATAGATACATCAATAATTCTACCCCTTTATAGAACACTGGTTCAACCTGAACTATGAGGATCAGTTACATAGATTACAATTATTCCCTACAATGTACTAATATATTAAAGGTACCTCAAGTAACTTTAATAAACTATTTACTCTTAGGTCTCTGAAGATGACACTCAGACCACGATTTGAGGTTAGAGGATAGAAGGTTTAACCTTAGATTGAGAAAAGGGTTCTTTACTGTTAGATCAGTAAAAATATGGAACTCACTCCCTCAGGAAGTGGTACTAGCTGAAAGTGTTGACAACTAAAAACTTTTAGATGTCTTCTTCAGGAAGTTACAGGACTATGGGAATTTTTACAGAATAAAAACCACACACACACAAACTGGATGGATCAGTGTCTTCCTTTCAACCTCATAAACTATGTAACAATGTAAGATACCTGCATCCCCCCTGCTTTGCACTGTAGCTACATCCAAGTAGCTCTAGACAATTCTATATAAGCTTTTAGAAAATCTTTGTATGACTTGGGATTCCAAAGATGAAGGTAAATATAAAGCATATATGAACATTCTTATTTGGTCATGTTTATGGACATTCATTTCATTTTTGTACTTATTGTTTTTTTTCTTTTAACAGGGAGGCACAAAAAAGGATGCTCTAGCCAAGCCACCACAAGGGACGAAGGCAGGCTACCCTCGCTTGGGCCACAACAGGGGAGGCAAGAAGGCCATCTTCCCCCCAAAGATGTAAGTGCCAACTTCAAACACACTCATTTAGCCAGCGACAGGGGTATTTCTAGGTGGGCCAAAGGCCATGGGCTTAGGGCAGGACTTAAAGGGTAAAGAACACTTTCTGGTTGCTGCCTGGCTCATCAGTGCCCATTAATGCAGCCTTGTCAGTGTAGACATGGGTAGAGGAGAGGCTCCAGGGCTCCCAGTCACACAGAGTCACGCCTACTAGGATGGTTATCATATATCCCGTATCCCATAGGAGACAAGAGGGGTGGGGGGCAACTACAGGACTTTTTCAATGTTGGCACTTGTCAAGTGTTTGCCCTCTGGAAAATGCCATCATCTTCCCTTTTTTATGCATTTTTCACAGAAAAACATCCAGAGTGCAGCATGGTGGAGTCCACTAGTCAGGAGCAAACATTGACATCAGACCAAGTGCAAGGTTGGTCAACTAATGTAGCAAAATGGATGCTAGAAACAGGTGGGACTTGGGGGGGCTTAATGAATGTTGCATTGTTTCTTTTTAGAGGAAAGTGAGCGTGGTCAGCTCATCCAGGATGTTTCTTTGGAGCCATGGGATCTGTCTCCTGGACTCAGCACAGACATTGTCATTTTGGACATCAAATCCCCTGACGCGAGTCACAGTGAGGGCTAAAGAAAACCAGAAGAGGAAGAAAGTATTCGGGAGCCTCTTGTTTGCGCAAGTAAGTATTCTTGGACTCTTGCTTCAAATGTGTATACATGTCGAGTGTTTAGATGTCCAAACCAAACACCCACTCCACACATTAGTAAAGTATGTAGTGCCTTAACATTAGCATGAAGAAGGAAGAGTTGGAAGGAGCTGGGAGTGTTGCTAGGTACTCGAGTTTGGGAGACCCACACCAGGGCCAAGATTATAGAGTAGTTGCCGTATGTACATTCTTAGTAGTGTAGGTGTCTGAAGGGCAAGCAGGTTGCAAGCAACAATAGACTGGGTAGGTAAGTATTTCCTTAATTTGACTTGATCATAACTCACTATGTAGGGCCTCAGCCACTTCACCATCGTTCTCTTAATACTTTTTACTCTTCTTACTAGGTCATGATCTTCTATGATGTACTATTGGCACAATGAGTGCAGATATGTTGCAGTGTTTGAAGGAACTGGAGAAAATCAAGGAGGCTGCCACTGCTTTACGAATCAAGATATTTTGTGGACATGCTTGCCAAATTCTAATTTACTCTTGCCTGGTATGAAGTTTATTGTTCCATTTGTTGGCTCCTGTTTGCCCTTACTACTTACCATGTTTTTATGACTTTAAAATGTGAAAGTTTAGGGACAGAACTCAGTGTTTCTCCACTCCACTCCCTTAGGTGCACCACCGAGTCCTGTTTTCTAGATTTTCCTCGGTCTATAAATGACTCGCGAATTACTAACAGTGAGACTAACAACATCACGTGCCAAATTCAAGAAATTAAGAAAACATGACCTGAGTTTGCATCTTGAGGAGGAGAGTTGGGAAATCACTGCTCTAATGTGAATCGTAATGTTTATCTGTTTTTTAGAATCTAAAACCCAAAATTTGAAGGTGCCCACAAACTGGGCCTTAACATTCTTATTTCCCCCATGATCCCATACCTAAAATGTGTGTAGTTCCATACATCTATTTTTCTAAAGCCCCTAAACACACAGTGTGTCAACATGTGCTATCTCCCATCATGGGTTCTTGACTAAATGGGAAATAGACCTGCACTCCTCCCTCACTTACAACCAAAAAGATAAGATCCTACAATTAGCCCATACCTCCTCCCTGGCCTCAGAAATGTCAGAGGTCAACTATAAATTGCTTACCAGGTGGCATTACACCCCAGCCAGACTACACCAAATGTTCCCCGCCAGTTCCCCATTGTGTTGGAGGAACTGTGGGAACAAAGCTACTGATGCACATATCTGGTGGTTTTATCCACTCATTCGACCTTTTTGGGATGCCATTCGCGATCTGATCTTAGAGATTTCGGATGTCGATATACCCAATGACCCATGGACTATCCTTTTCCATGCTACGAAAACTCCCATAAGTTTATACAGACGTTCACTCATTCCTCATCTTTTGAACACTGCCAAAGCTTTAATTCCTTCTTTATGGGGCTAACCAACAACCCCTTCTATAAAAGTATGGCTACATATGGTTGATGAAGTACACCTTATGGAGAGTATTACCCACAAAATTAGAGGTACTTCCAAGAAACATTCTCTAACCTGGGCTTCCTGGATAAAGTTTCAGTCCACCTCCTCCTATAAGGACCTTATAATGCAAACCCCTTAAGTCTTTCAATCAAGCTTGGCCATTTAAATCTCAATAACTCAACCTTTTTCAATGTATTGACATGCATGCCAGCAACCCCCACCCCCTCCCCTCCCTCCCACCATCTTTTCTCCTACCTTCTTTACTTCTCTTTTTCTCATCTATTTTCTTTCCCATCATCCACTTTTCCCAATTCCTTCTTCACTGCTCTCTCTTCTTCTTTACTCTCTTTAAACCAAGGCAAAGTTTTCTCTTAATTATGGTTTGATTCAAATGCTCACATAGGCCCCTTTCACACTGAGGCACTTCTAAACTGCCAGTAAAACACTGAGCGCTTTTGAAGAGCTTTTCAGGTGCTTTTGAAGAGCTTTCCATTAATTTCAATGGAGAGGGGCGTTTTTTCACCGCTCTGCCAGCACACTGCCCCAATGTGAAAGCATTAATTGATTTTAATGGAAATAGATTTTTGTGAGCTTTTCATATGCTTTTTTTAACTTGAAAGTGCCTGAAAAGCGCCTCAGTGTGAAAGGGGTCATAGAAAGAATCCTCAGTTTATTTAGTTATCACACTTGCACTGTGTCTATCTCCAGAGACATCTATTGGATTTTTGGCTTATACATAACCGTTGTATTCTGTGAGCACTGAAACTTATGTTGTCCTATCTCCAAGAATGTATCTATTTTGTGATATATGTACATCTTTGCTCTATTTTCTTTCTTTAATAAAAATGTATCAAACAAAAAAAAAATCTCCCATCATGGTATCAATGGACGTTGTAACGAGCCCCTTGCTCGCTCGATTCCACTCTCCCGACACTCCTCTGCAGCTATTGAATCAGATTGCAACGTCTGATGGTTCGGTCATCCAATGCTCCGGGATTAGAACTTCAGCTATGTGCCGTTCTAACCCAGTTGTGTAGCTCAGAACAAACACCAGGTAGGCTGTATGTAAGTTCAACCAGGACTCTCTCTTTATTGACAAAATACAGGCTTTTATACACTCAAAGTGTAGGTGCAGACCTCCTGCTCATATTACTCTAACAATACAGCTGTAACCTAATTAACCTAATTAACATGAGCTAATTAACTAATCCATTTAGACAGACTAGATGACTCAGACATGACCGTTAGGCCAGACTGGCCGTCTTGTAGTTCAGAAAATCCAATCAACATTATCACAATCAACGTAGACTCTTCTTCACACAATAGCAGAGTTAATTAACACAAATAACAATGGAGATCTAATGACTCTTAGATCCCATAGCAGACTTATTTACAATACACATTTTAGCAGACAATAGACAGACAGGTGTTGGAATTTACATCAGCATCTCCTAACAGTATCTGTCCCAGCATTATGAATCAGCCACTATTCCAATATGGCAAATCCAGGGTCCCCAGACATACAGCTCACAAGGAGCACCGTTCCCCCAAATGCAAGGGCCCCAGATCGATCGGCAAGAGGCTAGCATACAGTCCCCTCCAAAAGTCTCTTTCCCGGCTAGGTCTGTCACATTTCTCCCCTTTCGGCAGGAGACTAACACAGGAGGAGACCCCAGACGGGTTGACTCCGAAGTTAATCAGTAGTTCCAGTCCTCTAATGCCTGTACCCACACAGTACCCCAAACAAATTGTTCCAAACAAAGTATTACTCACCCAGCTCACCTCTGCCTCTCTCAGAGAACATATCTGCCGCTGGGGAGAGGCCTGGACTGGCCCTTCTCCCTGGAGTCCTTTCTGCCGCTGGAGAGAAGACAGGGTGTCTGGGCTCACTCCGTCATGCTGTTGGGGATCTGGGCCGGCTGTCCAGCATCCCTGGGGTATACAGGTGGAGATTGAAGTCCCATCCACCTTCACAGGACATCCATCCTCTGTTAGTTGAGGGCAGAGTCCAGCAGGACTCGGCCCTGTTGCCAGCCCTTCTGCTGGAAACCCCACACCATCTGCTCCGGCTAACTGTTGGGGAGGGATGACGAACACCTCCTCTCCCTTCTCCCCCTGTATCCTGATCTGCTGCTGGGACGTGACCACCTCCTTCCCACCCTGAGCCTCCGGAACCGCCGCAGGTGTAGGGCAGAGATCTTGGACCCTCTGTCCGGTTGCCAGCGCTTCAGCTGGGGAAGTTCCTTGTGACTTCACAGATACTTCTGTTGGTGCTGGGCAGAGCATAGTGAAGTTTGGCCCTAATAACAGCTCTTCTTCTGCTGGAGGCTCACCAGGTTGTTCTTCCTCAGCAGAAAAGTCTATCAAATCCCCTGTCTCTGCAACTGGTGTCTGGGGATAAAGGTTCACCATCTCCTCTCCGTGGAACCCAGAAAATGCTATCAGTGCTGGGCAGAGGTTAGCAGAGCTCTGCCCTGTTGTCAGCACTTCAGGTTTGGGAATGGCAATCTTCAGATTTTCCACTGCCGATTCTCTGGCATTCTGCTGGACAGGCACATTCCTCCATCCAAGATCATCCAATGCAGAAACAGGTTCATCAAGGTCAGTCAGCACTTGCTGCATCCGCCATAAGACCTCCGCCTCCATAGCTGCGGGTGCAGGTTGGCAAAGCACACCGTTACTCTGCCACATTGTCAACTCTTCAGCCAGGATTTCAGAGTTGTCAACTGGTATTTCCTGATAGTCCCAGGCAAAGGGAGCACCACCCTGCTGCTGAGCAGAGTCTAACAGCTGTTTTTAGGCGATCTCCAACTCCCATTCCTGAACGGCCAGAAACTCCAAATCTTCCAGTGCCCAGTGCACTTCTGAGACATTCAGTCTCCGCTCTCTGTGCTCCATTATTTCCTTCAAACTCCACTCCCGATCACTTCCAAAGTCAGGGTCCCTGGACAGCCTCCAGTATAACAATCCCAGGCCATCATAGTCAAAGCCTTTCGTGGGGCTGTCATCCGCTGTCCATGGGCACACTTGGGCTACATACCACTGGAGGGCTCTGTAGCTCTCGTCCAACCGCATTTCTGCCCGGATCAGCCTGCTTAACTCGGCTGTCCACTCCTGGTTCGGCTGTTCCCCCAAAAACAGCATTCGCACTTCATACTGCGACCAGTACCTCACATGGACGGAGGGGAGAACTTTTCCCTGGTGTCGCTGCTCGCGGGCTAGCGCTTCCTTCCAGAGCTCACAGCGGACAGAATCAAACCATCCTAGCAGGACCTGCTCTGATACTGGTCCTCTGTGCTGTATCTCCTCTCGCACCCTCCTTCTGAATTCCTCATCCATGGTGGCTGGTATTTCTCCTCTCCTGCTATCCTGCTACCTTGGATCCAGGTGATGGTTTGGATGTGTTCACGGCAAGGAAGCACGATCCCACCATTCCCTCCACGGCTCTCAAGTAAGTCTTTCAGCGTGGCTCTCCTGCAGGCTGGTTTGGAGTGTCCCAGTAACTGCAGAGCAAATCCCACGGCTGCCAACCAATGTAACGAGCCCCTTGCTCGCTCGGTTCAACTCTCCCGACACTCCTCTGCAGCTATTGGGTCAGATTGCAACGTCTGATGGTTCGGTCATCCATTGCTCCGGGATTAGAACTTCAGCTATGTGCCGTTCTAACCCAGTTGTGATAGCTCAGAACAAACACCAGGCAGGCTGTATGTAAGTTCAAACAGGAATCTCTCTTTATTGACAAAATACAGGCTTTTATACACTCAAAGTGTAGGTGCAGACCTCCTGCTCATATTACTCTAACAATACAGCTGTAACCTAATTAACCTAATTAACATGAGCTAATTAACTAATCCCTTTAGACAGACTAGATGACTCAGACATGACCGTTAGGCCAGACTGGCCGTCTTGTAGTTCAGACAATCCAACCAACATTATCACAATCAACATAGACTCTTCTTCACACAATAGCAGAGTTAATTAACACAAATAACAATGGGGATCTAATGACTCTTAGATCCCATAGTAGACTTATTTACAATACACATTTTAGCAGACAATAGACAGACAGGTGTTGGAATTTACATCAGCATCTCCTAACAGTATCTGTCCCAGCATTATGAATCAGCCACTATTCCAATATGGCAAATCCAGGGTCCCCAGACATACAGCTCACAAAGAGCACCGTTCCCCCAAATGCAAGGGCCCCCGATCGATCGGCAAGAGGCTAGCATACAGTCCCCTCCAAAAGTCTCTTTCCCGGCTAGGTCTGTCACAGACGTGTTTTGGGGGTGCAGCCCCTTCCTCATAACTAAAATAGCTCTGTGGAAGGGGTTGCACCCCCGAAACTTCAACTAACACGAAATTAGAAGAAGGAGCCCAAAGGGCAGTGCTCAAGAAGTGAACTTCCACTTTATAGTCTCATAGTACGTCACTACGTTTGTGTTGTTGAACGACAATTTGCGTAACGTTAGTATGCAAGACAAGATCCTGGCACACGCACTTTTGACAAAAATCCGACGATCGGTTGTCCGACAATCATACCATGTGTATGAGGCTTAAGGCTCGGTTCACACCTAAACCGGCCGCGGATCGCACAGTAACGCTGTATGATCCTGTTCTCCGTTTCAGGGATGAATCAGGGCAGAATCTTTGCTGAATTTGGCCCTGAAACGGAGGCAAAGATGCACAGTGTTTCTGTTCAGTGCGCTCCACAGCCACCCCAGAGACATGTGAACCGGCTCCATAGAGAGCCGGTCACATTCTCCTGCTATGCAAATTAGATGCGGATTCGCATAGGTCTGAACCCAGCCTTACCTTTAACTATGTAGTGCAAGGGCCTGCCTGACTGCATACAAATTGAAAGTGTTTAGGTATGACCTCATATTATATGATTTTGGTAAATATAAAGGAAAAAAATCTAAAGAAAATTGTATAGTGTGTATCCAGCTTAAAGCCCCATACACACTACACTATTAGATTTTCTGCAGATTTTTGTCTTCAGATTTACCAAAACCATGTAGTGCAAGGGCCTGCCTGACTGCATACAAATTGAAACTCTTAAGGTTTGATCTCATATTATATGGTTTTGGTAAATCCAAAGACAAAAATCTGCAGAAAATCTAATAGTGTGTATGACGCTTTAGGCTCAGCTTTTTTGAGACTGCCCAGGTGAAGACAGATAATCCTATTGAGCAGTGTTAGAACATGCTAAAAAGACCCACAATAATATCAGCCCTTTTCCATCTCAGAATAATGAGCGGTATATCTTCTCTTCATCATCCCTAAAGGACATGCGTTCCTTGATCATCCGATCGAGGGCGAATACTGCTGTGCAAAATGTAAGCACATTGTTTCCATGGAAGCCCAGGTTCTGAATCTGGAGAAGCAACTGTCAGCACTGAGAAGTCCCTCCATACTAAAGGAGAGCCAGGAACGTACACGGCAGGTGCCGGCAGGGGCCAGCACAGAGGCGAGTGGAGACAAAGAGGTGCAGGCACTAGCAAAGAGTAGATGGGTGACAGTCAGGAGGGGTAGAGGGGGAAGTGCCAGGGAGGCCGATCCAGGACTGGAGCATCCCAATAAGTACGCTCCATTGAGTGACATTGGTGAAACCAGTCAGGGACCAGCTGGAGGGACTCTCCTAGCTGCCGGGGGAAGAACTCCTCCAGTGAGAGTGGGGGCAGCAAAGGGAAAGGAAAGACAGATTCTGGTGGTAGGGGACTCAATTCTTAGAAGGACAGAGAGGGCAATCTGTAACCAAGACCTGAAGCGCCGAACAGTATGTTGTCTATCGGGCGCTCGGGTTCAGCACATAACGGATCTTGTGGACAGATTACTGGGAGGGGCTGGGGAAGACCCGGCTGTCATGGTGCACAATGGCACCAATGACAAAGTCAGAGGCAGATGGAGTGTCCTAAAGAATGATTTTAGGGACATAGGAGCTAAATTGAGGAAAAGGACCATTCTCAGGAATACTACCGGTACATCGAGCCACACCAGAAAGGCAGAGGGAGATTAGGGAAGTAAACAAGTGGCTGAAGAGCTGGTGTAGTAAGGAGGGGTTTGGGTTCCTGGAGGACTGGGCCGACTTCTCAGTCCGTAACCAGTACTATAGAAGGGACGGACTGCACCTAAATGAGGAGGGTGCAGATCTGCTGGGAATGAAGATGGCCAAAAAGTTAGAGGGGTTTTTAAACTAGGCGATGGGGGGGGGGGGTCCAGAGACAGAGATAGCCAGCGCAGAAGTTATTCCAGAGGGTAGTATTGGGGGCATTAGTGGTAGGTTAATCGAAGCACAAAAACACAAGGTGAGTATAGTAGCAAGTCTTAGTTGCAATCTCGAAACACCCAATAGGAGGACAATATGCGACCAGTCTAAACTATGTGGCATGTTCACCAATGCCAGGAGCATGGCGGACAAGATGGGTGAACTAGAGATACTGTTGTACAAGGAGGATTTGGATTTTGTGGGAATTTCAGAGACCTGGTTCAACAGCTCTCATGATTGGCTGGCAAACATTCAAGGGTATACCCTATACCGCAAGGATAGAGAGGGTAAAAAAGGGGGAGGGGTATGCCTATATATAAAGAATAATGTACAAGTGAATGTGAGAGATGACGTCACTGAGGGAGCTAGAGAGGAGGTGGAATCCTTATGGGTAGAGCTCCAAAGGGATGAAGCTAAGGGGAAAATAATACTGGGAGTATGCTATAGGCCCCCTAACCTGAGGGAGGAAGTGGAGACGGATCTCCTATCACAAATTGGATTAGCAGCAAGGATGGGAAGTGTTATCATAATGGGGGATTTTAATTATCCAGACATAGACTGGGCGGAGGGAACCGCGCATTCATTTAAGGCTCGCCAGTTCCTTAATGTTTTGCAGGACAATTTTATGGGTCAGATGGTAGACGCACCAACTAGAAATAAAACATTACTGGATCTACTGATTACCAACAATAGAGACCTGATCACGGATGTGGAAATACGGGGCAATTTAGGTAACAGCGATCACAGGTCAATTAGTTTCAGTATAAATCACACAAATAGGAAACATAAATGGAATACAAAGACACTGAATTTCAAAAGAGCCAACTTCCCTAAACTAAAAACCTTGCTAAAAGGCATAAATTGGGATAAAATATTAGGAACAAAGAATACGGAGGAGAGATGGGTTTGCTTTAAGAGTATATTAAATAAGGGCATTAGCCAATGTATCCCATTGGGTAATAAATTTAAAAGAGCGAACAAAAATCCTGGATGGCTTAACTCCAATGTAAAAATGCATATAAAAGCAAAGGAGAAGGCCTTCAAAAAATACAAGGTTGAGGGATCATCCTCAGCATTCAGACTTTATAAAGAATGCAACAAGAAATGTAAGGGTGCAATTAGGACGGCTAAGATAGAACATGAAAGACACATAGCGGAGGAGAGCAAAAAAAATCCCAAGAAATTCTTTAAATATGTAAACAGTAAAAAAGGGAGGACAGACCATATTGGCCCCATAAAGAATGAGGAAGGACATCTGGTTACAAAGGATGGGGAGATGGCGAAGGTATTGAATTTATTCTTCTCCTCAGTCTTCACGAGTGAATCGGGGGGCTTCAGTAACCAAAACTGCAGTGTTTCTCCTCATGACACAATACAGGAAGCACCTCCATGGTTAACAGAGGACAGAATTAAAATTAGACTTGAGAAACTTAACATTAATAAATTACCGGGACCAGATGGCTTGCATCCGTGGGTACTTAGGGAACTCAGTCAAGATTGACAGAAAGTCTACTGACTGGAATGGTACCAGCTGATTGGAGAAAAGCCAATGTAGCACCAATATTTAAAAAGGGCCCAAAATACATCCCTGGGAATTACAGACCAGTTAGCCTAACATCAATAGTATGTAAACTCTTGGAGGGGATGATAAGGGACTATATACAAGATTTTAGTAATAAGAACAGTATCATTAGCAGTAATCAGCATGGATTCATGAAGAATCGTTCTTGCCAAACCAATCTATTAACCCTCTATGAGGAGGTGAGTTGCCATGTAGATAAAGGAAGGCCCGTAGACGTAGTGTATCTGGATTTTGCAAAAGCATTTGGCACAGTTCCCCATAAACGTTTACTGTACAAAATAAGGTCCGTTGGCATGGACCATAGGGTGAGTACATGGATTGAAAACTGGCTACAAGGGCGAGTTCAGAGGGTGGTGATAAATGGGGAGTGCTCAGAATGGTCAGGGGTGGATAGTGGGGTTCCCCAGGGTTCTGTGCTGGGACCAATCCTATTTAATTTGTTCATAAATGACCTGGAGGATGGGATAAACAGTTCAATCTCTGTATTTGCAGACGATACTAAGCTAAGCAGGGCAATAACTTCTCCGCAGGATGTGGAAACCTTACAAAAAGACCTGAACAAATTAATGGGGTGGGCGACTACATGGCAAATGAGGTTCAATGTAGAAAAATGTAAAATAATGCATTTGGGTGGCAAAAATATGAATGTAATCTATACACTGTGGGGAGAACCTCTGGGGGAATCTAGGATGGAAAAGGACCTGGGGGTCCTAGTAGATGATAGGCTCAGCAATGGCATGCAATGCCAAGCTGCTGCTAACAAAGCAAACAGAATATTGGCATGCATTAAAAGGAGGATCAACTCCAGAGATAAAACGATAATTCTCCCACTGTACAAGACTCTGGTCCGGCCGCACCTGGAGTATGCTGTCCAATTCTGGGCACCAGTCCTCAGGAAGGATGTGCTGGAAATGGAGCGAGTACAAAGAAGGGCAACAAAGCTAATAAAGGGTCTGGAGGATCTTAGTTTTGAGGAAAGGTTGCGAGCACTGAACTTATTCTTTCTGGAGAAGAGACGCTTGAGAGGGGATATGATTTCAATCTACAAATACTGTACTGGTGACCCCACAATAGGGATAAAACTTTTTCGCAGAAGAGAGTTTAATAAGACTCGTGGCCACTCATTACAATTAAAAGAAAAGAGGTTTAATCTTAAACTACGTAGAGGGTTCTTTACTGTAAGAGCGGCAAGGATGTAGAATTCCCTTCCACAGGCGGTGGTCTCAGCGGGGAGCATTGATAGCTTCAAGAAACTATTAGATAATCACCTGAATGACCGCAACATACAGGGATATACAATGTAATACTGACACATAATCACACATAGGTTGGACTTGATGGACTTGTGTCTTTTTTCAACCTCACCTACTATGTAACTATGTATGTAACTATGTAACATACTGTAGATATCTATTGGATGATGTTACCCATAACATCTATCCAAAGCTGAATCATTAGCGTCTAACCCTATTATTATTCTTCTATGATATAACTGGTGCTCCGTCATACATAGCCTTGCTTTTGTTTTAAAGCCAAGTATTCTAAATGCATTTCTGTTGAAGTAGGACACCAACAGCCATGCAGTATAAAAATTCCACCATTCCAGCCTGATGACTGCATATATGGCTTATGGTTTGTACATATGACCTCAGCAGCAGTTCCTGTGATTGCATCGCTGAGCATTCCAGGACAATCAGTATGTCTGGGAGGGTATGCAGAACAGCTGTCCTTTTTTTAGCACAAGGTGTTTCCTCAGTATGATACTTGCTTAACACAAACTAATACTACACAGACTAGACCACGCAGCTCAAATTCTTAAGTATTCATAGCAGCTATCAAAATTAGCATTTTATGTGTCATAATACCTGACGAAGGGGCTTGAGAGCTTGACAGCTTGGTCTGTTAACCACTTCTGTCCGAGAGCCATTTTTCTATTATTTTTGCACATGTGTTAAAATGATCACCTTGGGTCTGAAGATTAGTTAGAATCCCCAAACATTATGTTTTTTATGAATGCAGAGACTCTCGATGACAAAATGGTGGGCAGCTGCAATTTTTTATGTCACATTGGCTCAATGGTTTATCAAACCCATATTTTTGGTACAAAATAAACTAAAGCTGATTTTAGTACTCACAGACACAATATAATACCAAATTTTTGGTATAATACAAAATATGAGGTTGTGCTAAGTTAATAGATACCCAATATGTCAATTATAGTAAAAAGTGGATTGCGCTAAGTTTTGTGTATAAATTTTGTGCAAATTGTGCAGTAAAAATATTTCTATATTGATCCTATAATGAAGTGTTTTTCTCTGCCATCTATATTGGTATATTGATATTTTTCTCTTTTTTTGTCTTTATATCAAAAAATATTTACCCGTACATTATTTCTGATCAAAAATGTATCCAGGTGAAATATCTTATAGTGTTACCAATCACTGTATAAAGTGCTAGTGCTAACAAAATATTAAAAAATATATAGGTATATATATAAGTGAGAAATAAACTGAAAACTAAAATCATACAATGTGCCAATATTACTCCATTCATAAAATTCCCATATCAATGTATATATGTGCTGCACAGTGCTTCCTGATGACGCAAACCCTATTGCGAA
The DNA here is from genome assembly GCF_042186555.1 of Aquarana catesbeiana. NCBI lineage: Eukaryota > Metazoa > Chordata > Amphibia > Anura > Ranidae > Aquarana > Aquarana catesbeiana. Next base: position 57,279,267 of record NC_133333.1, on the reverse strand, counting down.
ATGCGTAGAGGCTGCTGGGGACTTTCCTACTGCGTCCGATCATACGGGTGTGAGGCTTGGAACGCACACCGCTGTGAGGAGACACTAGGACAGATTGAGACTCTGCTCTCCACATACACTGCTGTATTAGCTTTGTGCCGGCTTAGGGACACCTAAACATGTGAGTTTGACTATGTTTTTAAAAATGTTTTAAATAAATGAGAGTTACATACTACACCATGATGGCTATCCACATGTTTTTGTGAGCACTATATAGAGCAAGAGACACTATTGTACTGCTTGAATAGGCTGCGATTGGACCCATCATAAACGGAGTGGTTATCCTAAATCAGGGATATGCAATTAGTGGACCTCCAGCTGTTGCAGAACTACAAGTCCCATGAGGCATAGCAAGACTCTGACAGCCACAACTATGACACCCAGAGGCAGAGGCATGATGGGACTTGTAGTTCTGCAACAGCTGGAGGTCCGCTAATTGCATATCCCTGTCCTAAATGAACCAAAGGCGCATATTCTTACCGTATCTGGTGAGTGGCCATTGCAACAGGTGGTGGTGAAATCACAATAAGTGGTGAATTTGGAGCAATTTATATTGAAGAAAAAGTTATTACTGCACAGGAGTGATCACTCACTGAGGACATCTAGTGTACTGTGGTGCACATGTTGGGGACATTTAAAAAAAAAAAATGTTCTGCAAATTTTTCTTGCACTGTGCAGCACACATATACATTGATATGGGAATTTTATGAATGAAGTAATATTGGCACATTGTATGATTTTAGGTTTCAGTTTATTTCTATATATACCTATATATTTTTTAATTTTTTTTAATATTTTGTTAGCACTAGCACTTTATACAGTGATTGGTAACACTATAAAATATTTCACCTAGATACATTTTTGATCAGAAATAATTTACGGGAAAGATACGTTTTTTTATATAAAGCCAAAAAAAGAGAAAAATATCAATATACCAATATAGATGGCAGAGAAAAACACTTTATTATAGGATCAATATAGAAATATTTTTTACTTTGCACAATTTGCACACTTTATGGTGGTTATTATACACAAAAGTTAGAGCAATCCACTTTTTACTATAATTGCATTCCACTATTTCTTGGGTGGACTCACATGATTGCAGAAAACTAGATTGATGGGTTATTAAAACTGAGTTTTGCGCCGGTAACACATCTTGTTGGACAAATATACCCAATATGTCAAGCCTTAAAATTGTGTGTGCCAGTGAAACGGCTACAAACATCAGCATCCAAAATTGTCCATAGGGGAAGCTTTGAGCGCCCCTACAGATCATCAGTTTAGAGGTAAACATAAATAATGGAAATGGGAATTGTCTGGAACAGATAGAGAAACCGAGGGATGACGTCCATTTTTAGAGCATTCACTCTGCCTAGCCATGATAGGTGTTTCTTCATGTAGTTTGAGAGATCTGTCTTGGTTCTAAGCAGAAGGGGAGCGAAGTTCAGTGAGAACAATTTGGACCCTTCTGAGAGTATTTGGATTCCGAGGTATCGGATACTGATTCACAAATTTTTAAGCAGAATGTTAAAGAAAAAGAAGAAAAAAAAAAAAAAAAGAAGAGAAAACCAAACACATACAAATCAATGGTAATAAAGATAGCAGCAGAGTTAGTGAGATAAGACAGAGGGTGAGCTAGGGGGGAATGCAAGGGGGGGGGATGCTAATCACAGAGCGGTCGTAAAACTTTAGCATAATGTGTAAGGAAACCAATATCTAAATTCAGGCCATTATTCTTCGTGTCAAAAAGAAGTATCATTCTTAGTTCAAACGTTTTCCTTTCCTGGATAGTTCTGAAATTCCCTTTAAGAACTAAGACATTGAGGTCTTCTATGGTGTGGTCCGATTGTGAGAAATGATGTCCCACAGGTGTGCATAAACTGTCTTCTTTATGTTCTTTGATGGTATGTCTGTGCAAATTCATCCTCGCTTGCAACTTCTGTTCTGTTTCACCAACATAAAATCCTTTGCTGCACCTTTTGCATTGGATGAGGTACACAACATTACTTGAGGTACAGCTGTAAGATCCCATGATATTGAAGGTCCCATTTGTGTGTGTAACACTTTTGGATAGATTTATCTGGTTGCATAGTTTGCAGCGTTTTTTATTGCAGGGTTTGCTACCATTATTTGTGACTTCATAATCAGAGTGAAGTTTCCTGCTGATTAGTTTGTGTCTGAGGTTGGGTGGTTGTCTGAAAGCCAATAATGGGGGTTGTTGGAATATTCCTTTCAGAGTTTCATCCTCTGTTATAATGGGTTGTAAATCTTTAATTATCTTTTTGATCCCTTCAAGTGCTGGGTTGTATGTGGTGACTAGAGGTACTCGGTTATTTGTTTTTTTCTCTGTGTATTGGAGGAGATTTTCTCTTCGGGTTTTCAAGGCTGTGTTTATGCTGTTGTTTATGGTTTTGTCTTTGTAACCTTTCTTATGGAAGGAGTCTGCCAGTGTTCTGAGATGTTTATCTCTGTCTTCTGGGTCTGAACAAATTCGGTGGTATCTGATGGCCTGGCTGTGTATGATGGCCCGTTTGGTGTGTTGGGGGTGAAAACTGGAACTATGAAGATAGCTGCATCGGTCAGTCGGTTTTCTGTATATTGACGTGTGTAGCTTGTCATCCCTGATGTATACTGTATTGTCCAGGAAGTTGACATGTGTGTTCGAATAGTCCATTTTTAGTTTGATAGATGGGTGAAAAGTGTTGATCAATGAAAAGAATTGGTTTAGATTTTCTTCACCTTCAGTCCATATCATGAATATATCATCAATATAGCGATAATATCTGTATGGCTTTTGTTGTATGCTGTTCAGAAATTTGTCCTCCAGGTCAGCCATAAATAAATTTGCATATTGGGGTGCCATTTTGCTTCCCATAGCAGTACCCATACACTGGAGATAGATGTCATTATTGAAAGTGAAGTAGTTGTGTGTAAGAATGAATTCAATGAGCCGTGTCACATCCTCAGCAGTGTATTTGTGGTCTGGTGAGGATGATAAGAATCTGTGAAATGCCGCCAACCCATCCTTGTGAGGGATGTTACTGTACAGAGATTCTACATCCATAGTGACTAGAAGTGTATTAGGTGGTAATTGTTGTATATTGTTAAGCTTGTTCAGAAAATCAGTGGTGTCTTGCAGGAAACTTGCAGTGTTCATGACTAAAGGTTTTAACATGTTTTCTACAAGGCCTGAGATATGTTCAGTAAGTGTATTCATACCTGTTATAATGGGTCTGCCTGGATTTCCTGGCTTGTGGATCTTGGGCAGCATGTAGAAGTCTCCAATTTCTGGATTATCCGGAATTGCATTGATGAGTTCTGAATGTAGGTGGTTTGGCATTGTCGCAATGAGACCTTTTAATTGCTTAGTAAAATCCTGGGTCGGATCATAATCCAGTTTTTTGTAGTAAGTAGTATTTGCCAGCTGCCTCTGGCCCTCTTGTATATATTTGTCTGTATCCATCACAACGACTGCTCCCCCTTTATCTGCTGGTTTGATGGTTATGGCCTGATTATTGCGCAGATCATGTACAGCTCTTCGCTCCAGTGGTGAAAGGTTGTATAATGTTTTCTTTTGCTGGGTGGATATCAGGTATGTAACTCGCAGCCTGAAGCTGTCAATATAGGTATCCAGTTTGGGGTTGCGTCCTTGTGGAGGTGTGAAGTTGCTGTTCTTTTTCCTTTTGTAACCATCTATTGTCCTAGGATTCCTTTCCTTACTGTCAAAATATTCTTTGAGCCTTAGTCTCCTAAAGAATTCCTCCATATCTGACCATACCTGTAATTTATCCAATTTGGTGGTTGGGCAGAATGTGAGGCCTTTGGAGAGGACTGTTGTTTCTGGTGTAGTAAGTTGATGATTTGACAAATTTATTATTCCGAGTTCCTCTGTTATATCCACATTTTCTGTAAAGTCAGCATTTACACAAAGAATACCTTGGGATTCATACACCTCCACAAGGACGCAACCCCAAACTGGATACCTATATTGACAGCTTCAGGCTGCGAGTTACATCCCTGATATCCACCCAGCAAAAGAAAACATTATACAACCTTTCACCACTGGAGCGAAGAGCTGTACATGATCTGCGCAATAATCAGGCCATAACCATCAAACCAGCAGATAAAGGGGGAGCAGTCGTTGTGATGGATACAGACAAATATATACAAGAGGGCCAGAGGCAGCTGGCAAATACTACTTACTACAAAAAACTGGATTATGATCCGACCCAGGATTTTACTAAGCAATTAAAAGGTCTCATTGCGACAATGCCAAACCACCTACATTCAGAACTCATCAATGCAACTCCGGATAATCCAGAAATTGGAGACTTCTACATGCTGCCCAAGATCCACAAGCCAGGAAATCCAGGCAGACCCATTATAACAGGTATGAATACACTTACTGAACATATCTCAGGCCTTGTAGAAAACATGTTAAAACCTTTAGTCATGAACACTGCAAGTTTCCTGCAAGACACCACTGATTTTCTGAACAAGCTTAACAATATACAACAATTACCACCTAATACACTTCTAGTCACTATGGATGTAGAATCTCTGTACAGTAACATCCCTCACAAGGATGGGTTGGCGGCATGTCACAGATTCTTATCATCCTCACCAGACCACAAATACACTGCTGAGGATGTGACACGGCTCATTGAATTCATTCTTACACACAACTACTTCACTTTCAATAATGACATCTATCTCCAGTGTATGGGTACTGCTATGGGAAGCAAAATGGCACCCCAATATGCAAATTTATTTATGGCTGACCTGGAGGACAAATTTCTGAACAGCATACAACAAAAGCCATACAGATATTATCGCTATATTGATGATATATTCATGATATGGACTGAAGGTGAAGAAAATCTAAACCAATTCTTTTCATTGATCAACACTTTTCACCCATCTATCAAACTAAAAATGGACTATTCGAACACACATGTCAACTTCCTGGACAATACAGTATACATCAGGGATGACAAGCTACACACGTCAATATACAGAAAACCGACTGACCGATGCAGCTATCTTCATAGTTCCAGTTTTCACCCCCAACACACCAAACGGGCCATCATACACAGCCAGGCCATCAGATACCACCGAATTTGTTCAGACCCAGAAGACAGAGATAAACATCTCAGAACACTGGCAGACTCCTTCCATAAGAAAGGTTACAAAGACAAAACCATAAACAACAGCATAAACACAGCCTTGAAAACCCGAAGAGAAAATCTCCTCCAATACACAGAGAAAAAAACAAATAACTGAGTACCTCTAGTCACCACATACAACCCAGCACTTGAAGGGATCAAAAAGATAATTAAAGATTTACAACCCATTATAACAGAGGATGAAACTCTGAAAGGAATATTCCAACAACCCCCATTATTGGCTTTCAGACAACCACCCAACCTCAGACACAAACTAATCAGCAGGAAACTTCACTCTGATTATGAAGTCACAAATAATGGTAGCAAACCCTGCAATAAAAAACGCTGCAAACTATGCAACCAGATAAATCTATCCAAAAGTGTTACACACACAAATGGGACCTTCAATATCATGGGATCTTACAGCTGTACCTCAAGTAATGTTGTGTACCTCATCCAATGCAAAAGGTGCAGCAAAGGATCTTATGTTGGTGAAACAGGACAGAAGTTGCAAGCGAGGATGAATTTGCACAGACATACCATCAAAGAACATAAAGAAGACAGTTTATGCACACCTGTGGGACATCATTTCTCACAATCGGACCACACCATAGAAGACCTCAATGTCTTAGTTCTTAAAGGGAATTTCAGAACTATCCAGGAAAGGAAAACGTTTGAACTAAGAATGATACTTCTTTTTGACCCGAAGAATAATGGCCTGAATTTAGATATTGGTTTCCTTACACATTATGCTAAAGTTTTACGACCGCTCTGTGATTAGCATCCCCCCCCTTGCATTCCCCCCTAGCTCTCCCTCTGTCTTATCTCACTAACTCTGCTGCTATCTTTATTACCATTGATTTGTATGTGTTTGGTTTTCTCTTCTTTTTTTTTTTTCTTCTTTTTCTTTAACATTCTGCTTAAAAATTTGTGAATCAGTACTGCTTGGACCTTGAAGAAGGGGACATACCCCGAAAGCTTGTCCTGAAAAATTGTATGTTAGTGCAAATAAAAAAAGTATCACGGACAGTACTCAATTTTCTCTGTCACAATTGCACTAATACGGCTACAACAAATCAAAAATGAGGTATCGGATGGAAGTGGAACCTGTTTTAAAGGGAAACTTAGTGGAGACTTGGCGTAGGGCCTCCTGGGACAGTGAGATGTTCAAGATTTCTGACTTAGTGTGATTTACTTTGAAGTTGCTCAGCTTCCCAAACCTTGTAAATTCTTGCATGATATGTGGTAAGGATATATAGGGTTGGGTTACATACAGTAACAGGTCATCTGCAAAGAAAGCCAGTTTAGATTGAGTGGGTCCTACCGACACTCCTGAGATGTTGGGGTTATTGCATAAGGCAATTGCCAGGTGTTCCATAACAAGGGCATAGAGAAGGGGAGATAAGGGACAGCCTTGTCGTGTCCCATTGTGGATGGAGAATGTAGGGGACAATGAGCCATTCACCCGAATTCTAGCTGAAGGAGACGAGTATAGGGCCATAATTCAGGATAACATTTTGGGGCCTAGACCTATCTGCGCTAGAGACATCTGGAGGAATTGCCAGTCGACCCGGTCAAATGCTTTTTCTGCATCGACCGTCAAGAGGCATAGAGGGACATCATGGGTGCGAGCATAGTCAGTAAGAAGCAGAGTTTTCAAAGTTTTGTCCCTTGCTTTTCGACCACTTACAAAACCCACCTGATCCAGGTGTATAAGGTGGGGGAGCAGCGGCTGCAATCTATTGGCAAGTATTTTAGCGTATATTTTTAGGTCTACTCCAATTAACGATATGGGCCTATAATTAGCGCACAAAGTTGGGTCCTTATCTGGTTTTGGGATAATGGCAATGTGGGCTTCCAATGTTTGTGTAGGAAACGGTGAGCCGTCCAATGAGAAGTTGAACACCTTAGTTAAGAAGGGGGTCAGTAGGGGAGCAAATATTTTGTAGAATTTAGGAGTAAAGCCATCTGGACCTGGGCTTTTACCGGATGGGGTGGCCGCTATCGCTCCTGCAACCTCCTCTGCTGTAATTACCTGTTCCAGCTCTTCTACAGTGTCTTCGTCCAATGTAGGGAGTGCTGTTTCCTCAATATAGGACTGTCTATCAGATTCAGGGGTAAGGGTGGGGCTAGAAGAGATGCCAGGTGGTAGATTATGGAGTGTTTGGTAGAAATCCCGGAATGTTTGTGATATCTTAGAGGGTTCACTGATCATTTCCCCAGATGGGGCCCGAATATGAAGTATAAATGTAGAAGATGTATTCGGGTGGAGGGAGCGAGCCAATGGTCTACCGCATTTATCTTGGAAGCGGTACTGATGTAGGGCAAGTCTGTCTGCATAGGTACGAGCTGAGGCCTCATACAATTCTTTGAGTTGGGATCGAGCCGTGGAGACCTCTGTAAGAGTCACCACCGTAGGGGCTTGTTTATGTTGGGTCTCAAGTTCTCGAAGTTTTTGCATTGCTGATGTTATTGCGGCTGATCGTGCCTTCTTCAAGCGGGACCCCATCTGAATAAAGATTCCTCGCAAGACAGCTTTAAGTGCTTCCCACTGTAAGGGTAGTGGGGTAGTGTCTGTGGCATGATCTGTTAGGAAATTAGTAATGGTTTCCTAAACCTTGTGGGAGCAATCAGGGTTCGTGAGAAGTGAATCATTCAGCCTCCACGTCCATTCCCTCATCGGAGTGGAAGGGAGCGATAGTGTCAGATAGATAGGTGAGTGGTCAGACCAGACCATTGAGTCTATCTCGCATTCAGGTGACCAATCCAAACAACTATGATCAATAAGAAAATAGTCGATACGACTATAAGAATGATGGATCTGTGAGAAGTGAGTATAGTTGCGAGTCTTTGGAAACAGAACCTGCAGAGAGGACGGCAGAGAGAGGAAGAGGGATGGGGAAAGAGGAACTTGTAAGATGGAGGAGATATCCTAGGACAAAAATAGTTAAGGGGAAACCTAAATAAGGAGCCTATCAAACTCTAAGGCGTCCACGAAAATGGGACACCACGTGAAAAATTACGTATTTAGGCACAATTTGTGCCAAGCTGATAGGGTTGAAATAATGACTTAGAGTTCCACTTTAATTGTTTCTGTTTTTTCTTTCCTGTGTACGTATCAATTGTTCTATTTAAATTGTTTGTGCTCCTTTCTTACCTGTGTACGTATCAATTGTTCTATTTAAGTTGTTTGTGCTCCTTTCTTACCTGTGTACGTATCAATTGTTCTATCAATCTGTATCTAGATGGAATTTGGAACTGCTGAATAATCATTACATGTTCGCTGATGAGAAACTCTTTGTACCTTAACCTCATTTGGTAATGCCGATAAGATTACTGCTTTTGGAACTGCCTATAAAAGAAGTAAAGGGAGCAGTCCTTTTTGGGGATGCTCAGAACTGTGATACAGACATACCTGACTCCGTGCCATCTTTCTTATAGAAGCAATAATTTGGCAAAGCAATATAAACTATAAGCAACTTATTTAAAAGTTGAACCTAACATTTTGGCGCCCGAAACAGGGACTCACCAATGATACTACAAGAGGTGGACGAACGCGGCTGACGGAACAAAAAGACAGGCATTCCGGGAACCACAGATCAAAAAAAACCTGCGCAGGTAAGAAAAAGCTTTATTTTTCTTATATTCTGTGCTCCCCTGATTTGTGCCTATCCGTTCTGTCAGTTACGGTTCTCCTGGTTTTAAAACACCAGCCTCTGTAGTGGTGAGTCTAGAATTACTGCATATTTTAGTTTATATTGCTGGAATTATTTGTTTGTTTTGTTATCTGTGTTTGTCTTGTCTGTCTTGTTGAGAAAGTGAATGAGCCTTGTCAAGGATGGTATGAGTTAGAAGGGGATTGCCGAACTAAGCAACGGAATGCGCCTTACCTCACACGATTGGGAACCTGAGGGCTTGTGAGCTTGGGGGTCTGACGCTTATGCTTAACCTCACATCTAACTCATAAACCATAGACGGGTTGAGAGTATAAGCCCTATCTGCTCCATAAAGCAGGGATAAGAGTGTATGAGAGGGATTCCCAGATACGGGGAGGGAATAAGGTCTCAACAAAGTCCCGAGATCTAGTCGGATACCTGGCCACTTAAAGGAATGCTTGTATATGTTGTAGCCGCATTTTTGTATATGTTGTAGCCGCATTCTGGTTTGTTATTGGGCTAGCATATAAAGTAATTATTTATTATTGGGCTAGCATATAAAGTAATTCGGTTTCAGAAATCTCATTCCGGAGAGGTTTCTAGAATTCTAGCACCCTAGGAGGAAGGCAACGAGGAACTAGTGTAACTTAGCTGGTTTGCTATTGGGCTAGCATATAAAGTAATTATTCATTCTTGTATATGTTGTAGCCGCATTATATTGTACACTAAGTGTCCCACACGCTACCTAGGCAGGACTGTTAGAATGGGCCAGAGGAACACAAAACCCCGTCAGGGAATTGTGGCGCACTATACGGTGCCACAGATAATTAAGAACATTTATGGGAAAAAAATTGTTCTATTTAAATTGTTTGTGCTCCTTTCTTACCTGTGTACGTATCAATTGTTCTATTTAAGTTGTTTGTGCTCCTTTCTTACCTGTGTACGTATCAATTGTTCTATCAATCTGTATCTAGATGGAATTTGGAACTGCTGAATAATCATTACATGTTCGCTGATGAGAAACTCTTTGTACCTTAACCTCATTTGGTAATGCCGATAAGATTACTGCTTTTGGAACTGCCTATAAAAGAAGTAAAGGGAGCAGTCCTTTTTGGGGATGCTCAGAACTGTGATACAGACATACCTGACTCCGTGTCATCTTTCTTATAGAAGCAATAATTTGGCAAAACAATATAAACTATAAGCAACTTATTTAAAAGTTGAACCTAACACAAGCCTATTGAGGGTGCGAGATCGAAGTGGAGAATCTGAGCCGTGAGCCCAGTAGCATAACAGGCATACATAGCTTAATTGAGGCACATCAGTGTATAAAATATGTAAACAGTAGAACACACATCGGGTCGTCTGTGAAGGAGGGGCAAACTTGGGCAAACATCCCTGATCAAAACCACCCCCTCTCCCTCACAGAGGAGTTATCAATCCATGATGTAATGTCATCTGAGGAAAAGTAATAATTTTCAACACGTTATCCACAGACCCCAACAGGGGCCCCGGTGACAAATCCGCTCGTCAACTCCAAAATCAGCAACAGTATGGATTAACCTTTTAAGTGAAACTAAGCGGTGTATGAGAAACCGGATATTTTGTACTATAGGTGCCCATGTGAACATCGGCAAGAGACCATGGACCAAACCAGTCCAATTATTGCCCCCCCCCCCCCCCCCCGCCTGCATCCAGATGGGACCCTTGAGCTAAACACACAAAAAAAAAGTTAGATCAGTGCGGAAAAATATATTAGAAACTCTATACTTGCATATCCGAATCAAACAACAGAAATTTTAGTCATATAATCTCTCCCGAACCCCAGCTAAATACAACACATCAGCAAAGGGCAGGGAGAAGGCCCGACAATTTGTTGCACCAGCTATCTTGAGGTATTAAAGTACGGAGCAGGTCATTCCATCGCCCATTGTAACATATCCGGCTGAAAGCATTTGGAACAAAGGAGAAAAATGTAATAAAAAAAGGGGGGAGGGAGGGGGGTTCCAGACATCAACCTGTCCAGGAGACAAGAAATAAGCAGTGTTCTGGAATGGTGCTAGTCATGAGTGTTAATATGGCTTCATGCAGCATCTTAAAGTTGCTTTAATCTTCCAGTGAGGTAGGCTGACGTATTCGAGGGCCTATAGAATGTGATCTGGACCTCGGATGCCTACGTCGTTGTGGGAGAGGGTCGCGTACTTGCAACCTAGTGCGGTCATCTGGTGGGTTCAACCTGCTCGGTACATCAGTTGGGACCTGCTCCAGAAAGAGGAAGAAGGCTGGGAGTTGATCTGGGTCAGAGAGGACAAATTTACGCTCAGCCCTGGTTACTTTAATACTGAAAGGATGACCCCATGTGTACGTTGCTCCGGCTTGACGTATCAAGTCTAGCAATGGGCGAACCATTCGTCGCATGTAAAGAGTGTTGCGGGAGAGGTACGGGTAGAGATGGATTGCAGAACCGTCAAAATCCACGGGGCCCAAACGCCAAGCCTTGCACATAATTTCTTCTTTAAGGGTGTAGTAATGTACCCTGCAGAGGACATTGCGTGGGCGATCACTATGGTCTCTCCTCGGCCCTCCTACTCTGTGCACTCGGTCCAGTTCAATGGAGGATGTAGCCTCTCTTCCCAAAGCTAAGTTGAGGATGGCAGTGACAGAAGGTTTTAAGTCGTGGCTTCCGGTATTCCTTGCAGCCATATATTGTTCCTGCGGCTCCTGTTTTCTCCGTTTTCTATGCGCAATTGATGTTGCCGTATACGCTGTAGTTGCTCCCTGGAGGCCCGTTCGAGGGATGTGATGCGGGCTGCATGGTCAGTTTGAATGTCAGTTAGGGCAGACACTGCGTTTTTATTAGTTGAGACCTGCTGTTGGAGGGCTTGGAGGTCTTTATGAAGTGAGGCCTCCATTTTAACCGCCCAGGACTCAAACTCCGCCCGAAAGGCCGATAAGAGGGTCAAGGCCTCAGATCTGAATGAACCCCTGGAGGCCTGAGGGGTCATATCCACGGGGCCTGTTTCCGGAAGCGGGGCAACAGAGGTCGCTGACCTGGATATCACAGCTGGTGGGACCGAGTGGTCTTCCGATTCTTCGCTGTTGTCTGTCACCTGCTGAGTAGGGGGAGGGGGGCTTGTTCTTCCCTGTGTTTCGGGCGGGCGCCATCTTGTCTTTAGGGGTACGGGGTTCCGGCTGAGATGTGCGGAGCAGGTATCGCTGGATTGTACCCTGTTGCAGATCCGCGGATTCAGCAGAGCGAGAACTGTGTGCAGACATGCTTTTTAAAGATGTGCGGTGACTGAGGCATAGCCTGTCTGCTATGGGCGGTCACGGGCTCAGCAGCTCATGTCTTTAGCCATCCATATGTAGCCGTGTCTCCCTGCGGAGCTATAATGGTAGGACCATAGGTGACAGCTGAACTTTTTGGGCAGTTCTTGTGGCTGTGTATGGATTGATTGGGCCCAGAGGGGTTGAGGGGACCAGGAGCTTTCGTGGTTACTGTAGCAGGGTGTAGCAAGATGGCCGCCACACGTGGTCTCTGGAGCCAGAGCCGTGACTGCCCACAAATGGGGTGTGTGCTTGTTAATATCCCCGGTGGGGGCCACAATCTGCTAGGCTGGGGTGCCCCGGAGGATGGATGGGGCCTGGATCAGGTCAGGAAGGGACGGGGAGGCCGCCTGGGTGTAGCAAGATGGCCGCCGTCACTTAACCAATAAAAAATGGCTCTTTACCACGTGACCGGCTGTGTCCAATCACAGCCGGTCACAGAATGTCAACAAACCGCTATAATGAGATGTTACCGGGTTCTCCTCTTCACATACCGATCGTGTGTGAGAAGGATATTGCAGTAACATCTTGTTACTGCTTACAGTGTACACCAATCACACTGATTGCCCCCCCCCAATAAAGAGGACCTGTCACCACCCATCAAAGTACCTAACACAGTCCATCTGAGTACCCGAGTACCTGAGTACCTGTCACAGTTCATCTGAGTACCCGAGTACCTGTCACAGTTCATCTGAGTACCCTGAATACCTGAGTACCTGTCACAGTCCATCTGATTACCTGAGTACCTGTCACAGATCATCTGAGTACCCGAGTACCTGTCACAGTTCATTTGAGTACCCGAGTACCTGTGACAGTCCATATAAGTACCCGAGTACCTGTCACAGTTCATCTGAGTACCTGAGTACCTGCCACAGTCCATCTGAGTACCCGAGTACCTGTCACAGTCCATCTGAGTACCTGAGTACCTGTCACAGTTCATCTGAGTACCCGAGTACCTGCCACAGTCCATCTGAGTACCCGAGTACCTGTCGCAGTTCATCTGAGTACACGAGTACCTGAGCACCTGTCACAGCCCATCTGAGTATCTGTCACAGTTCATCTGAGTACCTGAGTACCTGTCACAGTCCATCTGAGTACCTGTCACAGCCCATCTGAGTATGTGAGTACCTGTCACAGCCCATCTGAGTACCTGAGTACCTGTCACAGTCCATCTGAGTATCTGTCACAGTTCATCTGAGTACCTGAGCACCTGTCACAGTTCATCTGAGTACCTGTCACAGCCCATCTGAGTACCTGTCACAGCCCATCTGAGTACCTGTCCCCGCCCATCTGAGTACCTGTCACCACCCATCAGAGTACCCGAGTACCAGTCACCAGCCCATCAGAGTACCCGAGTACCTATCTGTAGCCCATCAGAGTACCCGAGTACCTGTCACCAGGCCATCAGAGTATCCGAGTACCTGTCACCAGGCCATCAGAGTACCTAAGTACCTGTCACCAGGCCATCAGAGTACCCAAGTACCTGTCACCAGCCCATCAGAATACTCGAGTACCTGTCACCAGCCCATCAGAGTACCCGAGTACCTGTCACCAGGCCATCAGAGTATCCGAGTACCTGTCACCAGGCCATCAGAGTACCTAAGTACCTGTCACCAGGCCATCAGAGTACCCATGTACCTGTCACCAGCCCATCAGAATACTCGAGTACCTGTCACCAGCCCATCAGAGTACCCGAGTACATGTCACCAGCCCATCAGAGTAACCGAGTATCTGTCACCAGCCCATTAGAGTAACAGAGTACCTGTCACTAGCCCATCAGAGTACCCGAGTACCTATCTGCATTCCATGCCTCATAGACTATACGTTGGGGTGTTTGCTTTCCAAAATTGTCATTTTGTGGGTAATTCCACTGTCCTGGTGCTCAAGGACCTTCAAAAGTGTGATAGGTAGGAATGAAATGAAATGTGTAATTTATGTTCCTTGAATGCCTGAAGGTACTACTTCAATGTGTAAAAGTCTCACAAATGTGGTATCGCCATACTCAGGTGGAGTAGCAGAATGTGTTTTGGGGTGTAATTTTTGATATGTACATGCTATGTGTTAGAAATATCTTATAAATTGACAACTTTGTGTACAGAAAAAAGATTTTCATTTTCTTTCCATGTTTTCTGAAGACTTGTGTAAAAAAAATTAACTGTTCAAAAGACTCACAATGCTTCATAGAATATACGTTGGGGTGTTTGTTTTCCAAAATGGGGTCATTTTGTGGATAATTCCATTGTCCTGGTGCTCCAGGGCCTTTAAAAGTGTAATAGGTCGTTAGGAATTTAGAGGTGTAATTTATGATCCTATAACACCTGAACGTACTCCCTGCATGTTGGGCCTCTGTATGTGGCCAGGCTGTGTAAAAGTCTCACACATGTGGTATCACTGTACTCAGGAGGAGTAGCAAATGTATTTTGGGGTGTCAAGTTTGCTATATACATGCTTTGGGTTAGAAATATCTTATAAACTGACCACTTCTTGTAAAAAAAAATACGGTTTAATTTTCTTTCCATGTTTTCCGAAGACTTGTGGAAAAAAATGAACCATTCAAAAGACTCATTATGTCTCATAGAATAGATGTTGGGGTGTTTGCTTTCCAAAATGGGGTAATTTTGTGGGTAATTCCACTATCCTGATGCTCCAGGGCCTTCACAAATGTAATAGGTCGTTAGGAAGTTAGAGGTGTAATGGAACCCTGGAACCCCTGATGGTGCTCCCTGTATGTTGGACTTCTCTGTGTCGCCAGGCTGTGTAAAAGTCACACACATGTGGTATCGCCATACTCGGGAGGAGTAGCAGAATGTATTTTGGGGTGTAATTGGAAGTATGCATATGCTGTGTGTGAGAAATAACTTGTTATTATGACAATTTTGTAAAAAAAAAACAAACAATTCTTAATTTTTCCAAGAATTGTGGGAAGAAATTACAACTTCAAAAAACTTACCATGCCTCTTACTAAATACCTTTGCCTGTATACTTTTCAAAAAGGGGTCATTGGGGGGTATTTTTACTTTCCTGACATTTCAGAGCCTCAAGAAATGAGAAAGCCTGTCAGTGCATCAGGTGTGATCAATTTTCAATGATTTGCACCATAGCTTGTAGACTCTATAACTTTCACAGAGACTAAATAATATCCACTAATTTGGGTTATTATTACCAAAGAGAAGTAGCAGTATACATTTTGGCCAAAATTTAAGAACAAAAATTACTTTTTTGCAAAATTTTATCATTGAAACTAAAAAAAAAAATGTTTTTTTTTTTCAAAATTTTTGCTCTTTTTTCACTTATTTTGCAAAAAATAAAAAACTCAGTAGTGATTAAATACCACCAAAAGAAAGATCTATTTGTATAAAAAAAAAATGATAAAAATTTTGTTTGGGTACATTATTGCATGATTGAGTAATTGGTATTCAAAGTGTGAGAGCGCTGAAAGCTAAAAATAACGCAAAATGGGAACCATGGCAAAATTATTCCAATCTCTTTTTCAATGCTGAATAACGATATTATTAACATATCTCAGAAAAACATTAATAGAGTTATATATTTACAAAATGCATATTATACAATAATATAAACTTTAAATACTATAACAAACTATGTCATATACAGAACCAAAAAGTTTTTCTTGTTGTACCTTGTATGTAAAATACCTGTATTATATTTTTCTATGGCATATGTCAAAGATTTTTGTACCACCTTTTGTACCAAATAAAATAGTTTGTAAACAAACAAAAAAAAATGGTCTGGGCAGAAAGGGTGTATAAATTCCCTGTATTGAAGTGGTTAAAGAGTATAGAACTTTTGCTATTCTGAAGAAATAGCTGTTTGTCTGTGTCCATATTACATAGTTACATAGTTACATAGTAGGTGAGGTTGAAAAAAGACACAAGTCCATCAAGACCAAACTATGTGTATAATTATATGTCAGTATTACATTGTAAATCCCTGTATGTTGCGGTCGTTCAGGTACTTATCTAATAGTTTTTTGAAACTATCGATGCTCCCCTCTGCGACCACCGCCTGTGGAAGGGAATTCCACATCCTTGCCGCTCTTACAGTAAAGAACCCTCTACGTAGTTTAAGGTTAAACCCCTTTTCTTCTAATTTTAATGAGTGGCCACGAGTCTTGTTAAACTCCCTTCCGCAAAAAAGTTTTATCCCTATTCTGGGGTCACCAGTACGGTATTTATAAATTGAAATCATATTCCTTCTCAAGCGTCTCTGAATAAGTTCAGTGCTCGCAACCTTTCCTCATAACTAATATCCTCCAGACCCTTTATTAGCTTAGTTGCCCTTCTTTGTACTCGCTCCATTTCCAGTACATCCTTCCTGAGGACTGGTGCCCAGAACTGGACAGCATACTCTAGGTGTGACCGGACCAGAGTCTTGTAGGGCAGGAGAATTATCGTTTTATCTCTGGAGTTGATCCCCTTTTTAATGCAAGCCAATATTCTGTTTTCTTTGATAGCAGCAGCTTGGCATTGCATGCCATTGCTGAGCCTATCATCTACTAGGACCCCCAGGTCCTTTTCCATCCCAGATTCCCCCAGAGGTTCTCCCCCCAGTGTATAGATTGCATTCATATTTTTGCCACCCAAATGCATTATTTAAACATTTTCTACATTAAACCTCATTTGCCATGTAGTTGCCCACCCCATTAATTTGTTCAGGTCTTTTTGCAAGGTTTCCACATTCTGCGGAGAAGTTATTGCCCTGCTTAGCTTAGTATCGTCTGCAAATACAGAGATTGAACTGTTTACCCCATCCTCCAGGTCATTTATAAACAAAATAAAAAGGATTGGTCCCAGCACAGAACCCTGGGGGACCCCACTACCCACCCCAGACCATTCCGAGTACTCCCCATTATTCACCACCCTCTGAATGGCCCTTGTAGCCAGTTTTCATCTACGGGCCTCCCTTATCATCCCCTCCAAGAGCTTGCATACTATTGATGTTAGGCTAACTGGTCTGTAATTCCCAGGGATGTATTTTGGGCTCTTATGTGCTCAGTGAATCTGTATTGGAGTAGTTTTATAATTATCAGTCAGCTGCTGCAGCTGCAGTCTGCAGGGCTCTAATGAGGAAATTGGATAGGTCTGGATTCCTTTTAGGTATGATTTCCCCTTTGGGAGTATCTCACCAAAAATTACATAATGACATTTTGTTGCAGGGGATGCCAAAAATCAGACTTCTGGACTTACAGACTTCTGGGTAAATCAGTAAGCCAATTACTCAAGCAGGAAATTACATTTCTGGGAGGTGTTCTGCACAGAACGCCTCCAGGTAGCCATATTTTATTGCATTTTACAGAACATTACGGAGCTGTAGATTGAAAAGGAAAGGTAATTTTTAATAACATTCAATTACAACATGACTTGAATCGCAATTGTATATGCTATACAATTTTTTTTCCTAATTTTTTTCCCCACAAAAGTGGAGTAAGGGACCTTTCACACCTAGCACAGTTGGATGCATTTTGAACTGTACTCCAACTGTATAGACAGCCCAAAATCAAGGTAATGCTATAGGCATTGTTCACATCATTGCAGTGCAGCTCAGCGCAGTTAAAAAAAGTTGAGCATGCTGCATTTTTTTCAATTTTTTTACAAATGCATTACGAATGCACTTCAAATGCACCGCACCAAGCCAAGAAAGCCAAGCTCAAAAATGTATGGAAAAATGCACTGCAAACGCAGCACAAAACTAATTCAAGCAAGCCTCAAGCACGCGTCAAGTGTAAACATGCAGTTTTATGCAGTTTTTGGTATGAATGGGCCCTTACCGTATAAGTGAGTTTTCTAAAGGCTCAGAAAAGTAATATATGGTAAGCCCAATATGATTTGTTACAATATCTTTTTGCATATGCAGGTTTTTTAGGTGATGTGCTTTCTAGCAAAAAAAAAAAAAAAAAAATGTCTGACAGGTTTGTGGATTCAAAATCTTGAGAAAACAAATTAGTAGGAGCAGCTGGGATGGTTGCAAGGCAGCACAGGACAGGGTCCTGCAAAACAGGCAGGATTAAACAAGAACTTTTGAACAGGCCCAGGGCGCTGAGCACAGTATTTGAATAGAAATATGTTTCAGTATATATTTAGTAGTTTTTCACTATAAGTAGGATGTATTGATTTTTTTTATTTTTGAGTTTGTCAGCACATAAATAGTGGAAGGGAGATGCGCTACACTATTCATATTTATATAGTCAATTTCTGAGTTGAGTGACAAAATTATTGTAATTATTATCTTGAGGGATCAGAGCAGTGTGGTAATTTATTTGCATTTTTATAGGTTAACTCAGCAGTTAAAGGCTAAAGGTTTTTTACCTTTATGCATTCTATGCATGCAGGTAAAAAAACCTTCTGTATGTGCTGCCTACAGCCCCACTAATACTCACCTGAGCTCCTTATCAATCCAGCGACTCCCTCTCCTCGTTGGCTGAGACAGCTGCAGGAGCCATTGACTCCCACTACTGTCAATCACGGTCAGTGAGCCAATGAGGAGAGAGCGGGGAGCAGGGCCGAGCTGCGGCTCTGTGTCTTATGGACGCCTGTGCCCCCATAGCAAGCGACTTGCTATTGAGGGTACTGGTCAAGGGGGATGAGCCAGGAGCGCCAGCAGGGGACCAGAGAAGAAGAGGGTCGGTCGGGGCTGCTCTGTGCTAAACCACTCCACAGAGCAGGCAAGTATGACATGTTTGTTATTTTTTTGTTTAAAAAAAGCTGAACCTTTAATACCACTTTAACCCTTTTCACACAGACAGTAGTAGCTGACGCATTTTTTAACCGCTTTAACCACTTGACCAGACCATTTTTTGCTATTCAGCACTGTGATACTTTCATTGGCAATTGCTTGGTCATGCAACACTGTATGCAAATGAAATTTATATCATTTTTTTCACACAAATAAAGCTTTGTTTTGGTGGTATTTGATCACCACTGTTTTTTTTATAGTTCATTTATGAAAAAAGACCGAAAATTTTGAGAAATGTAAAGTAATGCCATTGGGGTCAAAAAACATAAATGTAAAATATTCACTAAGTGGAGTACAGCTGGGGGAGTCAAGAATTAAAAGGATCTAGGGGTATTAGTAGATGACAGGTTGTGCAACAGCATGCAGTGCCAAGCTGCAGCTGCCAAAGCCAGCAGAAAATTAGCATGCATAAAAAAAGAGGATATACTCCAGGGACAAAACCATAATTCTGCCACTTTATAAAACTCTTGTTAGGCATCATCTGAAGTTTTAAGTCCAGTTCTGGCCACCAGTCCTCCGAAGGGATGTGCTGGAGAGAGTCCAAAGATGGTCAACAAAACTAATAATGGGACTGGAGGACCTCAATTACGAGGAACGGCTACAAACACTAAATTTATTCTTGCTGGAGAAAAGACGCTTGAGAGGAGATATGACAGCAATCTACAGATATCTCAATGGGGATCCCAGTATAGGAAACAGGGAGTGTAAAAGGACATGGGGGCACACAATGAGACTGGGGAAGAAGCAGTTTAACCTTAAACTGCGTAGCGGGTTCTTCACTGTTAGGGCAGTAAGGATATGGAACTCTCTCCCACAATTGGTGGTTGCTGCAGGGAGTATGGATATCTGTAAAAGACTTTTAGATGTACATCTTAAAGGTCACAACATACAGGGATATGGCAAAGCATTATAGACACTGATACACATGCACCTACACAGGTTAAACTGAATGGACTATTGTCCTTTTTCAGCCTTATCTACTATGTAACTATATTTTCTACTTTCTGTTATACAACATATCCAATAAAATCACATTTCTTCACAAATTTAGGCCAAATTGTATTCTGCTACATGTCTTTGGTAAAAAAACAAAAACAAAAAGTGTATATTAATTGGTTTGTGTGAAAGAAAGTCTAGCTATGGTACATTTATTTAAAAATTGATCAATCCTGATGTACTGACAGCCTATCTAATTTCTTGAGAATCTCACTGGCACTAGGTGCATCATAATCTGGTAGGACACCCAAAGAACAAACGGTTGAACTGCAAGCATTAGAAGTATCTTAAGAAATTGGAAATAAACTCAGTGATTTGTGACCAGAAAAATTGAGGCATGCCATACAATATGCAATTTTCTTATTTTCAACTATGGGCTGAAGGAAAGAAAGCTGCTCAATTCCCTCATCAACACAGTCAGTGCGTTCCCCACCAGCAGAATACAGTGATCACTGCTGGCAGCTATCGCCAACAGTCTGGTTGTACTGAAGTTGATGCATGGATTCAGTACAACCAGCCTGCGCATAGACGGATCAAAATTTAGCCAGTTCTTGCTGAGCCAGGAAAAATTTGATTCTATGGCCAGCTTAAGTTTGATACAACTCCATGTGTAGAAAGTCCCCCAATTCTTTATGACATTTAAACAGACTATTTGGAAACTGTTACATTTCTCCGCTGTATTGCAGATATGGTGAAAATACCTAATTTGAATCATCTTTGCGTTAGACAAAATGACCGTGGAGAGATAAATGTATAAGTCCTCTTCCCACTCTTTATTGGTAAGGGAGGGTATGTCATTGTACCACGGTATTTTAATTCTGTTTTTTTATCTTTGTCATGTACTTGTCACGCACAGGAGATTCCTACACTGAAACGGCAGAACCCAAAAGAGAAGAAACAGTCTGCCAGTCTGCTTGGCTGGGGAAAGTTTTTTTCTTTTAAATGCTACAGCCTGCAGATTGCAGTGCCCAGTCTCTTCTCTGCCCACCTCTTCCTTCTGGGGGATTCCCCATGACTGGGATGGCTGTGTGTGTGCTGGGAGGGGGTCTTTCATCTGAAAGGTGTGGAGGTGCCCACTAGCAGGACCTGGCTGTGTGTGTTGAATGTGCCATCTTTTAACAACTGCTGGATGGGTCTGTCTCTTTGCTGGATTGGGCAGTCTTTTTGCTTTACTGGGTGGTCTCTTTGCTGGACTGGGCTGTCTCTTTGCTGGATTGGGCAGTCTTTTAGCTGGAATGTACAGTCTGTTTGCTAAACTAAGCTGTCTATTTGCTGTACTGGGCAGTCTCTTTGCTGGATTAAGCTTCCTCTTTGCTGGACTGGGCTGTCGCTTTGCTGGACTGGGCAGACTCTTTGCTGGATTGGGCTGTCACTTTGCTGGATTGGGCAGTCTCTTTGCTGGAGTGGGCAGTCAGGCTGTCACTTTGCTGGACTGGGCAGTCTCTTTGCTTGATTGGGCAGTCTCTTTGCTGGACTGGGCTGTCTGTTTGCTGGATTGGGCAGTCTTATTGCTTGATTGCTGATTATTTGCTATATGGGGCTGTCTCTCTGCTGGATTGGGCTGTCTCTTTGCTAAATATATGGGGATGTCTCTCTGCTGGATTGGGCTGTCTCTTTGCTGGATTGGGGATGTCTCTTTGCTGGATTGGGCCAACTCTTTGCTGAATATATGGGGATGCAAGCACTGATGACTTAGAATACAATTTTCATACATTAAGTTGTAAGAGTGTTAAAATAAAAGGTAGGATGGCCAGTGGGCATATTTGGTGGGACAGCCAGTGGGTGGGCCCTGGGGAATGTTGGTGGTCAGGCCCGGGAGGCAGGCCTAAAGCTGTGGGCCCCAAAATTCCTAATGGCTGCCCTGAGCACATTACCCCCTAATTGTGTCATTCAGCTTATTGGAGCCACTGCAAAATACATGGCACTTCTAGGTATGGGGTATTATGTGACCTCCTGCCATGATATAGTGCTCAAGTCTAGCAGGCAATCATCAGCCCAGACCACTCAAGGGCTCATGCACACTGCAGCTAAAAAAAAAAGCTGCTTTTACAGACATTTGAGCTTTTATTTCAACTTGAAGAAGCTTGTACTGTGAATGGACACATTGGCTAACATGGAGGGGAGTTTCCAGGCAGAAAAAATGAGAGCTCAAAAAAGCTGAAAAGCCTGTAGGAGCAGCTTCTTTGAGCTTCGAGGCAAAACTAATGCTGCCTGCAGAGTTCAACAGGCATTGCTGCTTCACATCTGCCTTCATTCAGTTCTATTGAAACACCACACACCTATGGTATTTAGAGTGCATTTAAGGTGCAGTTGTGAAGTTTTGAAATGAAAAAAAAATACCATCTAACGTGGTGTTTAAGGAGCATTGCTTGATGCAACATGAAAGCCTGAGCAATGAAACCAAAACTCTCATTAAGGATATAGACAATCAAATTCATATGTAACACCCTGATAGTAGGCAGGGTTGCTAACAAATTTAGCTTGCTATGTGGTAACTAGCCTGGCTGATTGATAGGGGATTCACTGGCTTTTTCCCTAACTCTGGATTTGATGCACTTCTCTCTTCTGTCACTAGGTGGCATTGTTGCCTGGGCAGTAGAATGATAAGGGCATAGGGTATCTAGATTAGGAGTGAATAGGCTGACTAAGCCAATTGGCAGGGGTCTCTTTGGTCCCTTGGCCTGCTGGGAGTGCCTATTTATTTTGGAGGAGTCATGTGATCGGGGTTCTGTGCCACCTGGACGGCTGTCTGGGTGGAAGTGTGTCACAAGGCTCCAGGCTGCTAGACCAGAAGCATGAGGCCCATCCCGGGAGCACCTGGCTGCTAGGCTGTCTGAGGCTGATCCAGGATTCAGAGAGGCAGCACGGAGTTGGGGCTTCAGGCTGGAAGCCCAACCAAGTTGCCGAGGTTCTGCCAGACGGGTGAACTGGATCGTTGCCAGTGGTGAGGGAGAACACTTCTGTCGCCAGGGGCAAGTGATGATCAAGGCCAGAGGTAAAGGGAGGAATAGTCGCCAGCAAGGGACAACCATTCCTGTTATCAGAGGCCAGTATATGGAAGTCTGAAGGAGTACCAAAGCAGCCTTTTCACCAGCTGGGGACAGTGAAGAAGTGGGAAAGCTTCAGTAGAGTGCCAAGCTAGGGACCCAGCAGGGTAAGCGTGGGTGAAGCTTGAGGAGTATACAGCTGGTTAGCTGTGGGAGAGCTCAGGGGATCCAGAGACATCTGGGATCTTGAAGTCTAGTGAGAGACCGGAAGCTCAGGGAGTGAAGATCGACAGTAGAATAGTGTGAGTTGTGAGAGAAGATCTATAAAAGATAATGGTGAATTACATGTATGGATTTCTATTGACTGTTCAAAGCTCAGTTGCCATAGAAGACAGCAGTTCTACCAATATAGTTGCTGCATCCAGCTTAAATTCCCTCTACCTGTATAGCTATCTGCCTATTATTTTGTCTCAGAGTCTGCCAATTACTATTGCATCTGCCTAAGGGTGCCCTGGTCCTAACCCTCTCTCCCCCAGTTCTGTTTAAGAGACAATAAATCTCTTTTCCTGCATTCCAAAAAGTGACTGCTTCCAACTTGCAATACACCCACCATGCCTAATAACCCACACTACAAGGAAGGAAGGAGGTCACCATTAGGCCTTTGGAGGTCGGGGATGCTGCTACACATATGACAAGGATTTCACAGTACTACAAACAACATCCCGTTTAGCAACTTTTGGGAAAAAAAGTCAGCTGAAGCCCACACACGATCTAATTATCCGCCGGACTCCGGTGCGCCGTACCAAGTCTGCCGTAAAATCTGCTCGTGTGTACGCGGCATAACAGGTTTTCTTTTAATATTGCCCTGTATTTGGCTCCATCCATCTTCCCATCAACTCTGACCAGCTTCCCTGTCGCTGCTGAAGAAAAGCATCCCCACAACATGATACTGCCACCACCATGTTTCACGGTGGGGATGGTGTGTTCAGGGTGATATGCAGTGTTAGTTTTCCACCACACATAGTGTTTTGCTTTTAGGCCAAAAAGTTCAATTTTGGTCTCATCTGACCACAGCCCCTTTTTCCACAGGTTTGCTGTGACTCCCACATGGCTTCTCGCAAACTGCAAAAGGGACTTCTTATGGCTTTTTTTCAACAATGGCTTTCTTCTTGTCACTCTTCCATAAAGGGCAGATTTGTGGAGTGCACGACTAATAGTTGTCCTGTGGACAGATACTCCCACCTGAGCTGTGTATCTCTTCAGCTCCTCCAGAGTTACCATGGGTCTCTTGGCTGCTTCTCTGATTAATGCTCTCCTTGCCCGGACTCTCAGTTTAGGTATATGGCCATGTCTTGGTAGGTTTGCAGTTGTGCCATACTCTTTCCATTTTCAGATGATGGATTGAACAGTGCTTCATGAAAGAGATAGGGATATTTTTTATTACTTAACCCTGCTTTAAACTTCTCCACAACTTTATCCCTGACCTGTCTGTGTGTTCCTTGGCCTTCATGATGCTGTTTGTTTACTAAGGTTCTCCAACAAACCTCTGAGGGCTTCACAGAACAGCTGTATTTATATTGAGATAAAATAACACACGTGGACTCTATTTACTAATTAGGTAACTTCTGAAGGCAATTGGTTCCACTATATTTTAGTTAGGGGTATCAGAGTAAGGGGGGCTGAATACAAATGCACGTCACACTTTTCAGATATTTATTTGTAAAAAAAAATTGAAAACCATTTATCATTTACCTTCTACTTCACAATTATGTGCCACTTTGTGTCAGTCTATCACATAAAATCCCAATAAAATACATTTTCGTTTTTGGTTGTAACATGACAAAATGTGGAAAATTTCAAGGGGTATGAATACTTTTTCAAGGCACTGTATGTTTGGTGTATCGTATTATAAATTAGAGTAACCCCTCTTTATGAAGGCAACTCTATTACAGAAAGAATGATAGAGATTGTAAGAAACGTAAGTATGTGTAATTTAGCTACATGTACGTGTAGAAAAAGACCCTTAGCATCACAAAAATATACTCTGTATTGCTCGTGGCCATTTACAACACAGCCTCATTAGAAACCTTTTGAAGACGCTTGGGTAGTGAAGGTTTATGATGCCTCTTCTAACATATCTGCTTTCAAGCACCAACAGACATCACCTCCTTCTGCATTCCTCTTGTAATTACCTGCGTCAGGGAAGTACCGGGAGGCAGAGGCAGGCGCTACAAAGCAAAAAGCCATTTCCTTGTATGTTTGCGGTGTCAGGTAGCAATGCGCTAAAAGGGAGCTCCCTGTCCGTCATTGCAGCATGTGATACAGGGCACCTAGAGAGATGAACTATATGTGCTTTTTCCCATTGGGAACTCAATATTAAAAAAAATATATATAACTCGCTAATTAATATATCAGCAGAACTGTTGTTTTTTTTCAATGTTTATTTTGTAAACATATCCTCATACTGAATTCAAGAAAGAGGACTACTACCATTAAACACAAAGGAGGAAACCTAATTATGGCATTGCCATCTAGCTGTGTCATCACCAGAGGTTTATGATTAGTAGAATTAGACCTTAGCTACAAGTTAATAAAACATTTGAAAACCACTTCCTACTCCTCTAATTACACATAGACATGAGTCAGCTAGTTTATTTCAGATCTTCTCAGCTTCAAAGGAACTCACCAGAGTAAAAATCTGAGAGCTGTTATTGTTGAATTGTTTTTAAAAGGTGCATACAGTGGGCTGTCAACCTCATCCTTTTTTGACTAGATGAGCTATTGACCTGGAACAAGCTTGTGGATATCACTTGTCAGAATATGATCGTACTTTAATTGTTGTCTTTGAGGACATTATGCATTGCCTGATACTTGCAAGCGATATGAGCATTTACATGTTCATGTTTGCATATGATCACTGCCACTGATCTTCTAAAGTGTACTGTAACTCCAGACAGTTTTTGTTTTGGATGAATAGGAAAGGGGTAGTGCTTCTGTCAGATTTCTATTGCTATCAGTGGCTATATTGGGGAGATTCCCCATCACTTCCAGGCCTACTATGATGACAGAAAGTGAAGGTATATCCCAGTGGGGACACAGTATTAAAACCCCAAAAAAGGCTCCAACCCTTCCTTACTCAACTGCCCCCTCCAGTACTATCCTCTATATACCCCTTTATCACCAGCCCAGGTCTTTAGATTTTTGTGCTGTGATAGTTTGACTGACAATTAATCGGTCACACGCCACTGTGTCAAAACAAATTTTGCATGAGTTTTTTTTAGACAGATAAAGCTTTCTTTTGATTAATTTATTTATTAGCAACAGTTTTTTAAATATTCACTATACAAAGGAAAAAGACCTAACATTTAGAAAAATACTTGGTTTATGACTATCTCTCTCTCATGTGACTCCTACCCTCTCTTTTTACACAATTGGGAAATATAAAAAAAAAATACATTTTGACATGTTTAACCTCCTGCATTCTTGTGTAGGCAAAAATAACTTATGCAGCATTATCTTGTGCATGTGCATACACGCTGCAGGATCTTTAGGATCTGGCAATCATATCTGCATGTTAGAACGGGGGAACTGTGTGCTGTGAATTTTATGATTACTTTTGCCAAGTGCTAGCATGTTGTTATTATTTTCAAATGTGAATCAGCGCCCCACATGGCTAAAGGCCATACTTCCACACTGGGTCCCATACAGTAAGGATAACGTCTTTCCACTTGCCAGTGATACCTGTCCTGACACTGACTATAGGGCAGGGGCGGATCCAGAGTCTAGTCTCGGGAGGGGCACTGCCAGAAAATATATTTTTTTGTGGTACATCTATCGGGGAAATGGCTGGTGTTGGCGCTTCAATCATCACGGCACCATGGTTGTTATGGTGTCAGGATGATTGAAGCGCATTATTACTATTATTACATTGTTATAAACAATTAAATAGTTTAACTCACCATAATGCAGAATCAGTGGGAGCCCCGAGTGTGTCACTTGCCACGTCGCCTGCCACATATTGCGGATTGTCACTTGCCACGTCGCTTGTCACCAGATGCAGATTGTCACTTGCCACGTTGCCTGCCACATGTTGCGGATTGTCACTTGCCAGGTCGCCTGTCACCAGATGAAGATTGTCACTTGCCACATCGCCTGCCACATGTTGCGGATTGTCACTTGCCAGGTCGCCTGTCACCAGATGAAGATTGTCACTTGCCACCTGCTAAGATGGTCTCTTGTGTCCCAGAGGCAGGCAGCAGAGAGATGATGTAATCTCTCTGCTGCCGCAGCTGCCTGCATGGTGAGGGGGGAACTGCAGGGATGCAGGGCGGGCGCCGGGTGGTGAGAGATGATGTCATCTCTCTGCTCCCCCGCCCGCTGGCTCCCTGATTGGCCAGCAGCCCGCTCACACATTGAGCGGCGCCGGCACATCTCACCACCTGAGCCACCGGGCCAGCCCGCTGTCTCTCCCCTGCGGAGCCGCCCGGCGGCTCTGTCACCTACGGAGCCGCCCGGCGGCTCTCTCGCCGGCTCTCTGACTCACCCGCATTTCTCGGAGGGGGCAATTGCCCCGTTGCCCCCCCCCCCGGATCCGCCCCTGCTATAGGGACTCCTTAATGACTGAAATAGTGACACTGGATTGGCTTGGGCCACTGTGGTGCCTATATATAAAAAGGGATCAAAGTCTTTACCGAGTAACTATAGACCTGTTAGTTTAACTTTTAAAGTCGGGAAGATACTGGAGAGTTTAATAAAAGACCACATAGATGAGTTCTTGCTGTAAAAAATATTTTAAGCAACAGACAGCATGGATTAATGAAAGACAGACGTTGTCAAACAAACCTGATTTCTTTTTGAAGAGGTAAGTTAAACCTTGGACAGAGGTTTGGCTGCGGATGTAGTATACTTGGATTTTGCAAAAGCGTTTGACACAGTTCTCCACATGTGGCTAATGTGTAAGGTAAAGTCTACAGGCTAGGAAAGATCAGTTTGTAAATGGATAGAAAACTGGCTAAAAGACAGAATTCAGAGAGTAGTGGTTAATGATTCTTACTCTGAATCATCTAAGGTTATTAGTGGTGTACCCCAAGGTTCATTGTTGGGACCCTTACTTTTTAATATCTTTATAAATTATATTGGGTCTGGGATTAAAAGTACAATTTCAATCTTTGCAGATGACACCAAGCTATGCAGTGGAAAACATTCTTACAGGATGCCCCCAACTTACAAGCTGACCTCAATGCACTGTTTAATTGTGGCAAAAGAGGCTTAATGTTGATAAATGTAAAGTTATACACTTGGGGGCTAAGAATATGCATGTATCATACATACTAGGGGGAGTAAAACTGGGCGAATTTATAGTGGAGAAAGATCTGGGAGTTTTGGTAGACCATAAGCTAAATAATAGCATGCAAAGCCAAGCTATTGGCATTGCAGTTTCTGGTACTGCGTACTGGGTATTGCAGTTTCTGGTACTGGGATTAAAAGTACCATTTCAGTCTTTGCAGATGACACCAAGCTATGCAGTGGAAAACATCCTTACAGGATGCCCCTAAATTACAAGCTGACCTCAACTGACCCCAACTTACAAGCATGCAAAGCCAAGCTATTGGCATTGCAGTTTCTGGTGCTGGGGTTAAAAGTACTGTACCATTTCAGTCTTTGCAGATGACACCAAGCTATGCAGTGGAAAACATCCTTACAGGATGCCCACAACTTACAAGCTGACCTCAATGCGCTGTTTAATTGTGGCAAATGAGGCTTAATGTTGATAAATGTAAAGTTATACACTTGGGGGCTAAGAATATGCATGTGTCATACATACTAGGGAGAGTAAAACTGGAGGAATTTATAGTGGAGAAGTATCTGGGCGTTTTGATAGACCATAAGCTTAATAATAACATGCAAAGCCAAGCTACTGGCATTGCAGTTTCCAAAGCAAGCAAATTCCTTTCTTGTATTAAGAGAGGTATGGACTCCAGAGAGAGAGAGATATTATTTTGCCCCTGTACAAATCATTAGTAAGACCTCATCTGGAATATGCTGTTCAGTTTTGGGCACCGGTTCTCAAAAAGGGTATTGGGAAATGGAGACTGTGTAGAGAAGGTCAACCAAAATGATAAGAGGCATGGAGGAGCTCAGCTTTGAGGAAAGATGAGAGGAACTGAATTTATTCTCTCTCAAGAAGAGGAAATTAAGGGGGGATATGCATAGGCGTGCGCACAGGGTGTGCCAGGTGTGCCTGGGCAAACCCTAATCACCCCCTGTGGCGCAGATTCCTCATTTAGGCGCAGATTTCCCAAATAGCAAAATAAAAATAATAAAACTGTAAAAAATAATAAATAAAATAATAAAAATAAAAACTACTGACTCTGTCCACTGCCCTACTGACACTGTCTATTGCTCTACTGACACTGTCAGTATATATACACATGCATATGTGTTTGAGCTTTGGGGTGCACACCCTAATGCAATGGGCTGTGCACGCCTATGGGAATATGATCAACATGTATAAATACATAACGGGTCCATTTAGTGAACTTGGTGTTGAGTTATTAACTTTAAGGTCATCGCAGAGGACAAGGGGGTACTCTTTTCGTCTAGAGGAAAGGAGATTTCATCTCCAAATATGGAAAGGTTTCTTCACAGTAAGAGCTGTGAAAATGCAGAATAGACTCCCTCCAGAGGTGATTATGGCCAGCTCAGTAGATTGCTTTTAAAAAATGGTCTGGACTCTTTCCTAAATTTAATCTAACTATGTAAATATATGACTAGAGATGGGCCAAACACCCCCGGTTCTATTAGTGCCAGAACTCTTGAACATCTTGAAGTCTATAGGAGCTTGAAAAATCAAAAGTCCCCATTTTCAAAGCTTACATGCAAGTTATTGGCCATAAAAAAGGGTATGTGGGCTGGGGTACTGCCCTGGGGACATATACCAATGCAAAAAAAAACTTTTAAAAAAAGATAATTTTTAAAGGAGCAATGATTTTAATGATGCTTACAATGAAACAATAAAAATGAAAAATTCCTTTAACCACTTGAGGTCCGGGCCATAGCCAAATGACGGCTACAGCGCGGACCTCAATCTCCGGGAGGACGTCATATGACGTCCTCCCCTATGCACACGCACCCTGCAGAGCGCGCGGTGTGCGCGCTGTGATCACCGAGTCATGGAGACTCGGATGATCACAGATTCGAGTAAGGGGCCGGTCCCGGCCCCTTACCATGTGATCAGCTGTCAGCCAATGACAGCTGGTCACATGATGTAAACAAAAGCTCGGTGATCGGTTTTGTTTTCTCCTCACGCTGACAGCGTGAGGAGGAAAAAAAGCCGATCACCGGCTTATGTCAAAGGGACATCGGTCCCGAAGAGGAAGGAGGCACAGATGCCTCATCTGTGCCATCTGCCAGTGCCCACAGTGCCCACAAGTGCCACCTATTAAAGCCCACAAGTGCCACCTATCAATGCCCACAAGTGCCACATATCAATGCCCACAAGTGCCACCTATTAGTGCCACTTAGCAGTGCTGCCATCAATCAGTGCCCAATCAGTGCCCAACACTGCCACCCATCAGTGCCCATAACCGCCACCCATCAGTGCCCATCACTGCCACCTATCGGTGCCCATCAGTGCCGCCTCATCAGCGTACATCAACGAAGGAGAAAAATTAACTGTTTGCAAAAATTGATAACAAAATATAAAAAAAATATAATTTTTTTTTTAAAATTCTGTCTTTTTCAATTTTTTTAACAAAAAATAAAAACCGTAGAGGTGATCAAATACCATCAAAAGAAAGCTCTATTTGTGGGAAAAAAATGATAAAAATTTCATTTGGGTACCGTGTTGTATGACCGCGCAATTGTCATTCAAAGTGCGACAGCGCTGAAAATTGGTCTGGACAGGAGGGGGGTTTAAGTGCCCAGTAAGCAAGTGGTTAAATATAGTGCCTGGGGGGTCTCCTTAGTCTGCCTGTAAAGTGGTACATCTGTACCATGTGCAGAACCTGCGGCAGCACATCAGACATTTACAAAGAAAAAAAAAAGACATTTAAATTGATTTTCTCTGCAAGCTTTCTTTGTTTAGTAAACAACCACTTGGGGAGCCAGTCAGTATGATAAGGCCACAGTTTTTAGGTACTTGTTGACATCCCTCAGTTGCATGTGCAGGCGCTGCAGCATTGCCAAAGTTGAGTTCCACCTGGTGGGCATGTCACAAATCAGGCGGTTTACGGGCAGGTAGAATTCCTGCTGAATTTCAACCAACTGAACACTGGCTGTGTATGACTGCCTGAAATGGCTACAGACTCTCCTGGCCTGCCTTAGAAGATCTTGCAAACCTGAGTACCTGTTTTAGAAAACGCTGCACCACCAAATTGAGGACATGTGCCAGGCATGACATATGTGTCAACCTGTCGAAGGGCGGACTGAAGGTTAGTACCATTATCACACACCACCATTCCTGGCTCAGGCTTCCATGGCGTGTACCACCTCTGGGCCTGCCCCTGCAGAGCTGAAAGAATCTCTGCTTTGGTGTGGCTCCTGTCTCCTAAACAGACCAGCTAAAACACTGCATGGCATCTTTTAGCCTGACTTGTTGAATGGCCCCTTGAACGCTTAGGGGGTACTGGTGGTTCATAGGACAATCCAGCAGAGGAGGGCATGGAGGAGGAAGAGGGGGTGGAGCTGACTTATCTCGCATCATCATCACCACCAGCCGTTTGGAGACTTGCCAGCAAAACAAGTTTCAGCACTAAGCCGTGTCCTGCATCCTTCCTAGTTGCAAACAGTTACCCAGTGTGCTGGGAACAAAATATACTGCCCCTGACCATGCTTGCTGGACCACGTGTCAGAAGTAATGTGGACCTTGAACTGGAATTTCCTTATGTGTAAAGAAATAGCGACTGGAAACCTGCCATTGTTGTACAGCACATTCTGCAAATTCACAAGCTGGAATTTTAAAGCTGGGCATGTGGGAGGCAGTGAGTGTTTTTTTTTTTTTTTGCTGCAGCAGCTGGGGCAGAGAAATTTGCCTGCTATACTCTACAACTGGTGGTGTGCTGCTGACAGGCGTGTTGCAAGGACCTGTGACACCCTTTGCTTGACCATCATCCCTGTCAGTGGAGGCTGATGAGAGGTCATAAGATATAGTGGGGGTAGACATGAAAGGTGGGGAGTGAGGAGGAGAAGAAATGTGTCCCTTTTGTGTGGCTTTCAGGTGCTCTTGCCAAAGGGCTGAGTGATGGAAGGTTAAATGCCTTGTCAAGCATGTGGTACTCAAATGGCTGGTATTTTTGCCCGGGTTGATCTGCTTGCGGCTGAGATTGCAAACTGCAACAGTGGGTTCGGCTGCACATGTGCTAAAAAAGCCCACACAGCTGTGCTGTGGGAAGTGGGCCAGGAGATAACAGCTCCACAATCTGATGGAATAGCGTGGCTGCTCTCTACTCTTCCATAATGGCTGCCACTAGAGGACATCTTGCCTTGTTTGGGTTGTACCACATGGTGTTAAGGAAGAGGGAGAAATGACGACAGGAGAATATGACCAAGGTGATGTTTCTCACTAACTCCTACATGACAAAATTTTCACATGGAACATTCAGATTAGCTGCACAGCTATGTATAACCACCCTAAATGTACAGCATCCTATGTGTCTACATTCCCTTAAATAGTCAAAAACTCAAGAATCAAGCTGTGATGTTTCACGCTTAGAGATGCTGAGTTTGAATGAACAGAAACAAGGAGTCAGGTCACAAGCTGAGTTCAGTACCAGCCAGGCAGATAGGTACAAAATCATGATCAGAATCCAGGTCAAAGGCAGGCAGGAACTGGCAAAATGCTGGCAGCAAGGCACAAAAGCAGCAGGCAGAATCTTTGTCAAAAGTCCAGGTCAGGGTCGGTAACAAAGATCAGTAGCAGACATAAGCAGGCAAGAGGAATCCAATGAATATTTAGATGGAGCTGGGTCAGTAACAAGATCAAGCAGGCTTTCAGGAACACGAGTTTCAAGGGCAAAGCTGAAGACCCTCCAGCAATGATACTAAGAAGGCCTAAGGTTTAAATAGGTGTCAGGATATGGGGGTGTGTCCAGGCGTCCACATGTGCATCGTGGAGTGTGCTTGAGCACACATTCCTCTTGCAAGTTCAATTTTACATCTCGTGCATGAAAATGAGCACAGCTGGCCTGAGGTTCCTGACAGGCTTCGAGACATCAAAGCCAAGGATTCCTCTGTGTTGAAAAGGATGGGAAAGGCTGATCTAGATCAGGGGTCTCCAAACTTTCTAAACAAAGGGCTAGTTTATTGTCCTTCAGACTTTAGGGGGGCCGGACTATGTCCATCGGGAGTACAAAATCTTCCAGCATCAGTGGAAATAAATGATCCTCCATCATTGGTGTCATTGGAAGGAATTGTGCCCCATTGTTGATATCATTGGGAGGAATTGTGCCCCATCACTGATGTCATTGGTAGGAATTGTGCCCCATTGTTGGTGTCATTGGGAGGAATTGTGCCATTCATTGGTGTTAGTGAATAAAAAAGCATCCCAAGGGCCAGATAAAAACAAGCAAAGAGCTGCAGTTTGGAGACCACTAATCTAGATTGATAAACATCTTGTCTTGTAGCCCCCCCCCCCATCCCAAAGACTGTGGTAAGTCCGCACATGGGAGATCCCTTGTGCTGACTTTTTCATTTGTAATTTAAGCTAAATGTAGTCTTTATTATACCGGAAATGATGTGACACATGATATTTTAGTGGTGGGGTTTAAATCTGTTTAAAAGAACATATATCATCTTACAGTAAATTCAAAGATGCTTTACAACTTAAACACCTAAGGCAAGATCACTTGGTATTCTATCTGCATTTTTAACCCCTTCCCGCCGAGTGTACGCAGATGTGTGGGGTGGGGGTTATACCGGGATGATGCCCGCAGCTGCAGGCATCATCCTGGTACTGTTTTTAAAAGCCGGCGATCGGCTTTCCAGGTATAACAACCGATGCGGCTAAAAAGCTGCTCGGCTGTTATACCGGAGGAGCGGGAGGGGACGTCCCCCCCTCCCGCCGCTCTTACCGGGCCTCCCGTTCAACCGGGAGGCCCGATCACCAATCCGCCGCCTCCGGCGGCTAGGGACACACTGGAACGAAGCCGTAAGTGGCTTAGTTCCAGCCTCCTAATTGTAAACACGGAAGCGACGTCATGACGTCACTTTCCGTTTACTCGGCTGCCAATGGCGCCAGTTTTAAAAAAATATACAGTATTCAGAATCGCCGAAAACGGCGATCTAAATACTTTGAAGTACAAAGGATGGATTGGGGGTCTTTTAGACCCCCAATCCCTCCATAAAGAGTACCTGTAAGCACCTATTACTGTCACAAGGGATGTTTACATTCCTTGTGACAGCGATAAAAGTTTTTTTTTTAAACACAATTTATAAATATAAAAATAAATAATATAAATAAGAAAAAAAATATTTTTAAAGCGCCCCTGACCCCGCGAGCTTGCACAGCAAAGAAAACGCATACATAAGTCGCGCCTGCATATGTAAACGGTGTTCAAATCACACATGTGAGGTATCGCCGCGATCGTCAGAGCGAGAGCAATAATTCTAGCACTAGACCTCCTCTGTAACTCTAACCTGGTAACCGTAAAAAAAATTTAAAACGTCGCCTATGGAGATTTTTAGGTACCGTAGTTTGTCGCCATTCCACAAGTGCGTGCAATTATAAAGCGTGACATGTTTGGTATCTATTTACTCGGCGTAACATCATCTTTCACATTATACAAAAAAATGGGCTAACTTTACAGTTTTTTTTAAATTTATGAAAGTGTCCCTTTTCCCAAAAAGTTGCGTTTAAAACACCGCTGCACAAATACCATGTGATAAAAAATATTGCAATAATCGCCATTTTATTCTCTAGATTCGCTGCTAAAAAATATATATATATATATATATATATATATATATATATATATATATATATTTTAGCAGCGAATCTAGAGAATAAAATGGCGATTATTGCAATATTTTTTATCACACGGTATTTGTGCAGCGGTGTTTTAAACGCAACTTTTTGGGAAAAGGGACACTTTCATAAATTTAAAAAAAACTGTAAAGTTAGCCCATTTTTTTGTATAATGTGAAAGATGATATATATATATATATAATGTTTGGGGGCTCTAAGTAATTTTCTAGAAAAAAATACGGATTTTAACTTGTAAACACCAAATGACAAAAATAGGCTTAGTCATGAAAGGGTTAAAGTAAACCTGCTGGCTTATTAAAGCAATGTGTTGTTTTCTTTTTTTTAATACCGATGACTCAAGATTAAATAATTGTAGCAAAGCTAATACACAATATTTCATAACAGAAAGAGGAAGTGTTAAATAAGTTTGCTGCGTGATGACTGTTTACTGCGTTGTATAGATATTTCTCAAAAGAGATTTCTTGGACCAAGGCAATAAACAGGAGCTAAACTCTGAAATACTTACTTCCCTTAAATGGTGTGATGTCCCTTGCCGACACCAGCATATTCTACCAAGCCTCTTCTAGGTGCTGGACTGCAGCCGTTCTCATTGGCTGCTGCAGGATGATGTCACTCCTCTGTATGCGCAGGAGTGCAGTCATCCTTTCAAACAGGCGCTGTGTCAGGGTTGTAAATTGAGTTGCTCTTGCGCAGTTCATTGTACACTTCAAAGAAGAGCAGGCAGGTAGGTGACTTTTATTGCAGATGAGACATTGCTTGTCTCTTCTGTGATAAGGAGCCTGCCTGCTCGTAGTTCTTCAAACTAGGACTTTAGTTCTGCTTTAAGGGCTTGGTCACCTGCGCTGATATTGTCCCCCTCTGAAAAGTAATTTGTGGTGAAAGAGACCTGCTTCTCCATGTACAAATGTACTGTTCAGAGGTGTGTACAGCCGCAGTGCTTACAACTGATTTGTACATGTTGTGTCCGCTGTTATATACAAATACCCGTGACTCGCAGGTGAAAAAATAGGCTGAATTCTGTCAGTGTACAACATCTGCATTTTAATACAGTAGTGCCAACAGTTTGCAACGCATTACATAATAAATGGAGACAGTGCCGTTACAATACAATTAAGTACAAGAGGGCTAAGAGTGCCCTGTACTGAGGGGTAGTCAGGTGAAAAACTCTGTACTGGGAGGAGGGTTGGGGGGGGGGGGATTTGTACTGGGGGCGAGCTTTGTTCAGGAGGGGTGTGGGGTGGTTGGAAGGAGAGCTCTACACTGTGAGGAGAGGGTTGGGGGAAGAACTCTGTATTGGGAGGAGAGGGTTGGGGGGAGAGCTCTTTACTGCGAGGGAAGGGTTGGGGGGAGAACTCTGTACTGGGGGAGAGCTTTGTTTGGGGGGGGTGGTGTGTGGTTGGGGGGAGAGCTCTGTATTGAGTTGAGAGGGGAACTCTTTACTGTGAGGAGAGGGTTGGGGGGGGGATTTGTAATGGGGCGAGCTTTGTTCAGGAGGGGTGTGGGGTGGTTGGAAGAAGAGCTCTGCACTGTAAGGAGAGGGTTGGGGGGAAAACTCTGTATTGGGAGGAGAGGGTTGGGGGGAGAACTCTGTACTGGGAGGAGAGGGTTGGGGGGAAAGCTCTGTACTGAGGAGAGGGTTGGGGGTGAACTCTGTGCTGGGGGAGAGCTTTGTTCGGGAGGGGGGTGGAGTGGTTGGGGGGAAGAATTTTGTACTGGGAGGAGAGGGTTGGGGGGAGAACTCTGTACTGGGAGGAGAGGGTTGGGGGGAGAACTCTGTACTGGGGGAGAGCTTTGTTTGGGGGGGTGGTGGTGTGTGGTTGGGGGGAGATCTCTTTACTGTGAGGGAAGGGTTGGGGGAGAACTCTGTACTGGGGGAGAGCTTTGTTTGGGGGGGGGGGGGTGTGTGGTTGGGGGGAGAGCTCTGTACTGGGGAGAGAGGGTTGAGAGGGGAACTCTTTACTGTGAGGAGAGGGTTGGGGGGGGGATTTGTACTAGGGGCGAGCTTTGTTCAGGAGGAGTGTGGGGTGGTTGGAAGGAGAGCTCTGTACTGTTAGGAGAGGGTTGGGGGGAGAACTCTGTATTGGGAGGAGAGGGTTGGGGGGAGAACTCTGTACTGGGAGGAGAGGGTTGGGGGGAAAGCTCTGTACTGAGGAGAGGGTTGGGGGTGAACTCTGTGCTGGGGGAGAGCTTTGTTCGGGAGGGGGGTGGAGTGGTTGGGGGGAAGAATTTTGTACTGGGAGGAGAGGGTTGGGGGGAGAACTCTGTACTGGGAGGAGAGGGTTGGGGGGAGAACTCTGTACTGGGGGAGAGCTTTGTTTGGGGGGGTGGTGGTGTGTGGTTGGGGGGAGATCTCTGTACTGGGGAGAGAGGGTTGAGAGGGGAACTCTTTACTGTGAGGAGAGGGTTGGGGGGGGGGGATTTGTACTGGGGGCGAGCTTTGTTCAGGAGGGGTGGTTGGAAGGAGAGCTCTGTACTGTTAGGAGAGGGTTGGGGGGAGAACTCTGTATTGGGAGGAGAGGGTTGGGGGGGAGAGCTCTTTACTGTGAGGGAAGGGTTGGGGGAGAACTCTGTACTGGGGGATAGCTTTGTTTGGGGGGGTGGTGGTGTGTGGTTGGGGGGAGAGCTCTGTACTGGGGAGAGAGGGTTGAGAGGGGAACTCTTTACTGTGAGGAGAGGGTTGGGGGGGGATTTGTACTGGGGGCGAGCTTTGTTCAGGAGGGGTGTGAGGTGGTTGGAAGGAGAGCTCTGTACTGTTAGGAGAGGGTTGAGGGGAGAACTCTGTATTGGGAGGAGAGGGTTGGGGGGAGAACTCTGTACTGGGAGGAGAGGGTTGGGGGGAAAGCTCTGTACTGAGGCGAGGGTTGGGGGTGAACTCTGTACTGTGGGAGAGCTTTGTTTGGGAGGGGGGTGGAGTCGTTGGGGGGAAGAACTTTGTACTGGGAGGAGAGGGTAGGGGGAAGAGCTCTGTACTGGGGGAGAGCTATGTACTGTGGGGAGAGGGTTGGGGGGAGAACATTGTACTGGGAGGAGAAGGTTGGGGAGAGAGCTTTGTTTGGGAGGGGTGCTTGGGGGCAGGGATGTGCAATCAGGGGAGGACCATGAACATTATATTAAAAAAAAATTAAGAAAAAAAAAAAAATCGCGCTTCGAGTGTCGTAGCTCAGCGACCTGAGATCACAGAGACCCCAAATTTGTGGGGTAGGTAGCCTAAGTCCTACCCCACCACTGCTAACTCCTGGGACCTATGGTTCTGGAGATACAGAGCTCCTTGTGCAGCCTGTCAGAGTCTACATACAGAGTGTTCAGTTTAAATAAAAGCTGGCACACTCGGTTTGCAGCAGACTGAGAGGATGAGCTCAGTGTGTCTCACTTCTTGTCAGAGGCACTGAGCTTAACGGACAGCTTGGAGTCTTGGACCAATAGTAAAGTACCATTAGCCCCAGCTGTCCAATAAAAATGCTGCAGTGGAGGCACGTCCTTGTCCACGTCAGGAGCCTAACGCCCCGGGGGATTCAGGGCAAGGCCCTCTGATTTTAGAGGGCTTGTGTACCCGTTGCACTTTTTTGTGTTTCACTCTTTATGTGTGTGCACATTTTTTTGGCACCGGGTGAAGTTTTTGAGTGTGTTTCACACGCCATGGGCTTTCAAAAAAAAAAAAAAAAGGAGGCACGCCTCTCACTGCAGTGTCATAGAAGGGGCATGTGTCTAAAAGACAAATGCTCCCTTCCAGCCCAGCCCTCTTAAATAACATGGGTTTATGGGTATAAGATTTACCCACAATCCCATGTTTTTCTCACACAGTTAAAAGGGGGAGAATGAGAATCTGTTGCTGTTGAAAAGGTACTGTTAGGCCTCATGCACACGGACGTTTTTACAGCCGCTTTTTTGAGCGTTTTTTGCAGCTTAAAAACGCCTGTCTATGTTAGTCTATGGCTTCATGCCCACCTAGGCGTTTTTAAGCTGTAAAAAAAACCTAGGACCAGTGGGTTCTGAAAGACGTTTTTCAGCTGTAAAAACGCTCTAACGCTGATAAACGATCAAAAACGTCGCTCACCAACGTTTTTTAACGTTTTTGATCCATTGAAAAAAAAAAAATTTTTTTGAAAAAAGGCTAAAAAACGCTAACGTGGAAAAACGCTAAAAAACGCTATTGCAAAAACGATGAAAAAAGCTGAAAAAAGTTAAAAGAAAACTCACTGCAAAGCTACTGGCGTTTTTATAACGTTATTTTAATGTCCTGTGTACATGAGGCCTTATAATCAAGCTAAATCATATATTATTATGCTATATGTTATAAGATAATAATTTATTATTTATTATTACTGGTTGGATGTTATAACTTCAAACTTCAGTAATTTGTCCGTTAAGCCACCCGCTTGAGTACAGTTTTTGAAAATATAGTAAATTACCTTAAAAACAATATATAATAATTATTTGTATATTACTTACTTATGGTAATTAACCCCTTGCCACCCAGGCCAATTCTGACACTTCTCTCCTACATGTAATCATCATTTTTTTGCTAGATAATTACTCAGAATCCCCAAACATTATATATATTGTTTTAGCAGAAACCCTAGGGAATAAAATGGCGGTCGTTGCAACTTTTCATGTTACATGGTATTTGCGCAGCAATTTTTCAAACGCGTTTTTTTTTAAAAAAACTGTTTCATGAATATAAAAGAAAAAAAACACTAAAGATAACCCGATTTTTTTGTAAAATGTGAAGGATGATGTTACGCCAATAAATAGATACCTAACCTGTCACGCTTTAAAATTACGCACACTTGTGGAATGGCGCGAAACTTCAGTACTTAAAAATCTCCATAGGCAACACTTTACATTTTTTTACAGATTACATGTTTAGAGTTACAGAAAAGGTCTAGTGCTAGAATTATTGCTCTCGCTCTAACGATCACGGTGTATGTAACCTGTTTGTATCTGGCTCTGATACTAGCTAGTGCCTCACCAGCCACTGACCTCACCGCACGTCCCTGGTTGGGGGGGGAGCTCTGTACTAGGAGGAGAGGGTTGGGGGAAGAGCTCTGTATTGTGAGGAAAGGGTTGGGGGGACAATATTGTACTGGCAGAAGGCTGGGGAGAGAGCTTTGTTTTGGAGGGGTGGTTGGGGGGGGGCTCTGTACTAGGAGGAGAGGGTTGGGGGAAGAGCTCTGTACTGTGAGGAGAGGTTTGGACTGAAGAGAACATTGTACTGGGATGAGGTTGGGGAGAGAGCTTTGTTTGGGAGGGGTGGTGGGGGCGAGAGCTCTGTACTAGGAGGAGAGGGTTGGGGGGGAGAGCTCTGTACTAGGAGGAGAGGGTTGGGGGGGAGAGCTCTGTACTAGGAGGAGAGGTCTGTACTGGGGGAGAGCTTTGTTTGGGAGGGGTGGGGGGGGAGCTCTGTACTGTGAGGAGAAGGTTGGTGTAGAACTTTGTACTGGGAGGAGAGAGTTGGGGGAGAGTTCTGTACTGGGAAGAGAGGGTTGGGGGAAAGCTCTGCACTGGGGGGAGAGTTGGGGGAGAGCTCTGCACTGGGAGAAGAGAGTTGGGGGAGAGCTCTGCACTGGGGGGAGAGGTTTTGGAGAGAACATTGTACTGGGAGGAGGTTGGGGAGAGAGCTTTGTTTGGGAGGGGTGGTTGGGGCGAGAGCTCTGTACTAGGAGGACAGGGTTGGGGGGAGAGCTCTGTACTGGGGGAGAGCTTTGTTTGGGTGGGTGGTGGGGGAGAGCTCTGTACTGCGGGGAGAAGAGGTTTGGGGAGAGAACATTGTACTGGGAGGTGGTTGGAGAGAGAGCTTTGTTTGGGAGGGGTGGTTGGGGGGAGAGCTCTGTACTAGGAGGAGAGGGTTGGGGGGAGAGCTCTGTACTGGGGGAGAGCTTTGTTTGGGTGGGTGGTGGGGGAGAGCTCTGTACTGCGGGGAGAGGTTTGGGGAGAGAACATTGTACTGGGAGGAGGTTGGAGAGAGAGCTTTGTTTGGGAGGGGTGGTTGGGGGGAGAGCTCTGTACTAGAAGGACAGGGTTGGGGGGAGAGCTCTGTACTGGGGGAGAGCTTTGTTTGGGTGGTTGGTGGGGGAGAGCTCTGTACTGTGGGGAGAGGTTTGGGGAGAGAACATTGTACTGGGAGGAGGTTGGGGAGAGAGCTTTGTTTGGGAGGGGTGGTTGGGGCGAGAGCTCTGTACTAGGAGGAGAGGGTTGGGGGGAGAGCTCTGTACTGGGGGAGAGCTTTGTTTGGGTGGGTGGTGGGGGATAGCTCTGTACTGTGAGGAG
Organism: Aquarana catesbeiana; assembly: GCF_042186555.1. Classification (NCBI taxonomy): domain Eukaryota; kingdom Metazoa; phylum Chordata; class Amphibia; order Anura; family Ranidae; genus Aquarana; species Aquarana catesbeiana. The sequence goes on along the minus strand of NC_133333.1, from coordinate 57,238,094 downwards.
AGGGTTGGGGGGAGAACTTTGTACTGGGAGGAGAGAGTTGGGGGAAAGCTCTGTACTGGAAAGGAGGGTTGGGGAAAGCTCTGTACTGGGAAGAGAGGGGAGGGGAGCTCTGCACTGGGATGAGAGCTTTGTTTGGGAGGGGGGTTGGGGAGAGTTGTTAAGCTTTATTTCGGGGGGCTCTGTACTGGGGGGCTTTTAATTTTAGCCTGTTGTGCCACCCCTCCTGTACATTACACATTCATCAACATGGCGTCCTGTCCACACTGAAGTTCTGCATCCTGACTACACCATGGTTCACATCATTTTTCTCCCCTCCCCCAGGGAAGGGGGTCTTGTCAGGGTTGGGGTGTCAGTGCCTGCATCTATTTTCTGAGAGAAAACAAGGCCTGGTTTACTGCCCCATGTGTACCCAGTAGGGATATATGTTACACACAGTCTGTTGAATCTCTGCACTAGGAGGAGAGGGTTGGGGGAAGAGCTCTGTATTGTGAGGAAAGGGTTGGGGGGACAATATTGTACTGGCAGAAGGCTGGGGAGAGAGCTTTGTTTTGGAGGGGTGGTTGGGGGGGGGCTCTGTACTAGGAGGAGAGGGTTGGGGGAAGAGCTCTGTACTGTGAGGAGAGGTTTGGACTGAAGAGAACATTGTACTGGGATGAGGTTGGGGAGAGAGCTTTGTTTGGGAGGGGTGGTGGGGGCGAGAGCTCTGTACTAGGAGGAGAGGGTTGGGGGGGAGAGCTCTGTACTAGGAGGAGAGGGTTGGGGGGAGAGCTCTGTACTAGGAGGAGAGGTCTGTACTGGGGGAAAGCTTTGTTTGGGAGGGGTGGGGGGGGAGCTCTGTACTGTGAGGAGAAGGTTGGTGTAGAACTTTGTACTGGGAGGAGAGAGTTGGGGGAGAGTTCTGTACTGGGAAGAGAGGGTTGGGGGAAAGCTCTGCACTGGGGGGAGAGTTGGGGGAGAGCTCTGCACTGGGAGAAGAGAGTTGGGGGAGAGCTCTGCACTGGGGGGAGAGGTTTTGGAGAGAACATTGTACTGGGAGGAGGTTGGGGAGAGAGCTTTGTTTGGGAGGGGTGGTTGGGGCGAGAGCTCTGTACTAGGAGGACAGGGTTGGGGGGAGAGCTCTGTACTGGGGGAGAGCTTTGTTTGGGTGGGTGGTGGGGGAGAGCTCTGTACTGCGGGGAGAAGAGGTTTGGGGAGAGAACATTGTACTGGGAGGTGGTTGGAGAGAGAGCTTTGTTTGGGAGGGGTGGTTGGGGGGAGAGCTCTGTACTAGGAGGAGAGGGTTGGGGGGAGAGCTCTGTACTGGGGGAGAGCTTTGTTTGGGTGGGTGGTGGGGGAGAGCTCTGTACTGCGGGGAGAGGTTTGGGGAGAGAACATTGTACTGGGAGGAGGTTGGAGAGAGAGCTTTGTTTGGGAGGGGTGGTTGGGGGGAGAGCTCTGTACTAGAAGGACAGGGTTGGGGGGAGAGCTCTGTACTGGGGGAGAGCTTTGTTTGGGTGGTTGGTGGGGGAGAGCTCTGTACTGTGGGGAGAGGTTTGGGGAGAGAACATTGTACTGGGAGGAGGTTGGGGAGAGAGCTTTGTTTGGGAGGGGTGGTTGGGGCGAGAGCTCTGTACTAGGAGGAGAGGGTTGGGGGGAGAGCTCTGTACTGGGGGAGAGCTTTGTTTGGGTGGGTGGTGGGGGATAGCTCTGTACTGTGAGGAGAGGGTTGGGGGGAGAACTTTGTACTGGGAGGAGAGAGTTGGGGGAAAGCTCTGTACTGGAAAGGAGGGTTGGGGAAAGCTCTGTACTGGGAAGAGAGGGGAGGGGAGCTCTGCACTGGGATGAGAGCTTTGTTTGGGAGGGGGGTTGGGGAGAGTTGTTAAGCTTTATTTCGGGGGGCTCTGTACTGGGGGGCTTTTAATTTTAGCCTGTTGTGCCACCCCTCCTGTACATTACACATTCATCAACATGGCGTCCTGTCCACACTGAAGTTCTGCATCCTGACTACACCATGGTTCACATCATTTTTCTCCCCTCCCCCAGGGAAGGGGGTCTTGTCAGGGTTGGGGTGTCAGTGCCTGCATCTATTTTCTGAGAGAAAACAAGGCCTGGTTTACTGCCCCATGTGTACCCAGTAGGGATATATGTTACACACAGTCTGTTGAATCTCTGCAGCAGCACGCGCAATACAGAGCGGGAAAAGCCACTTAGCCCCCATGACGTAGCACGTTGCCCTTTATGCCAGTAAGCAACATGGCGGACGCAGAGTCGCGTCTGTCCTCAACTTGGTCACCTGAGGGGGCGTGGCCTGCGCTGCAGTGAGGAGTGTATGGTGTCTTAGCGGCGGTGTCAGTGTGTGTGCACGCGCTGGGTGCGGATGGCGGACAAGGCGGCCAGCGGGGACGATCCCGGGCGCGGGAACAGCGGAGGGGCGAAAGGTGGCGGGAATGCCGGTGGAGCCTCCGGTGACAATGGAAAGGCCAGCGGGACAGGTGAGAAGCTGGGGGAGGGGCGGACTGCTGGAGTGTATGGGCTTTGGGAGGAGAGAGGAAGGCCTGTGTGTATGTGTGCTGCTGACCGAACTACAAGTCCCAGCATGTCCTCAGAGCGCGGCCTATGTGCACGGCATAGAGGACCCTCACCTGGTGCTTCATTGTCTCCTGTATGGGAGGGGCGGCCTCAGCCGAGCTCTGTGTAACCACCAGTCCGCGGGTTCGAGTCTCACCTCCGACCACAGGACTTCCGTTGTGTTCCTGGAGGGGGTCACTGGAGGAGAAAACTTCATTTAGCTTTTCTATAGAGTGCAGAGGAATTAGACCCCCTGTCAGGTTTTTATTGCTGCCTGTTCTGGAGATTTCTCCCATCCTATTTATTATCATCACCAAAAGTTAAAGAAAATCCTAAGTTTTAGGTTGTCACCAGAACAGGAAAACAGTGGAAAACTTCCATTGGGGACACTAGTTCTGGTGACACCCCGGCATTCCATTCCCTCACTTTGCAGGGATTTCCCCTCACTTCCTGTTTTGGCTATGGGACAGGAAGTGAAAGGGAATCTCCCCAATGGGACAAAGATGGCAAAAACAATGACAGGAGGTTACCTTCTTTTACTTTATCCAGGATTAAAAAAAAAAAAAAAAATGTTCTTTACAGTTATAATAAACCCAAAACCAGAAATGTATTATATTGCAGCTCACCAATCATTCGATGTGGTGGCTGCAATCGTATTTTTCTCTTTTTTAGGCTCCCCCCTGTTTTCACCTGGTGATCCGGCCAGTAACCTTCTCCTGTGTTAGGTCGGATTCACACGAATGTGATTTCAGCAACCTGGAATCATACAACAATTGAAATCACATTATTGGCAGTGGTGCCCATTTCACATCAATGCAGCACAGAGCATTTTTGGAAAAGGTACATGTGCTACTGTGGTGCAGTTGCAGAGTGGTTTTGGCCCTATAGATTTCAATGGAACACGCACCTAAACTGCATGTACCTGTGTTCTTGTCAGTGTTGTGTATAAAGTTCAGTCTCCTACAATAAAATTCACGAAGCATAAAAAAAACACAGTAAGAATCGCACTGAATATTGGATCAAGTTGCAGTCGCACTAATTTGAATGCTCACGGTTTTGTGTGTGATTCTCACGCAGTTACATGTGTCGTAAACAGGGGAGCCCTGTGAATGGTTGTCACAGAAAAAAAAGTTTGGGGACCCCTTTTTTTTTATTTATTTATTTTTTTTTTTAGAGGGAGAAGATCCCCCACGTGCTGTGAAAACAGAGACTGGGGGGATGGGGGGGGGTGGCCGGGGCGGTAACATGAATATGGATGTAAATTATTATTAGAGTTGCACTGATACCACTTTTTAAAGACCGAGACCAAGTACCAATACTTTTTTTTTTTTTTCAAGTACTCGCTGATACCGATTACCAATACTTTTTTAATGTCAAGTGACAGTTTTCAAAGCACGATACAGACTCACAATATCATCTTTATAATTATGGGCACAGATTTGCAGCACTAATGGCTGGCACTGATATGCAGGACTGATAGATGGCACTGATGGGTGGCACCAATATGTGGCACTGACTGATGGGCACTGATGGCTGGCACTGATAGGTAGCACTTATGGGCTGTGGTAGGTGAAACAGTTTGGTAGGCGTTATAAAATCGACGATATGTGATGACTGACAGTGAGTATACAAGAGCCCATCTTGATACACCCTGCACTCAGCCTCAGTAAGCCCAGTCAGAATGCAGCAGCGGACATCTTGTTACACCCAGCCCATATAGTTAGTGAACTATATGGGCTGGGTGTAACAAGATGTCCGCTGCCGCCTTGTGACTGCAGGCTACTGAGGCCGAGTTCAGGGTGTACCAAGATGGGTGTCGCCATGTACAGCCTCTGATGGAGACTCGGGCCGTCACTTCCGTTAATGATTCTGACGGCCCGGTCACCGATGCTGGTGATAGATGAACACGGCTGCGACCCACAGCCCTGCCCACAGGCTTACCTTCCTCCGCTACACTGCAAGGACTCACTGTGCCAGGACCCGTGCTCTGCCTTCTCCCACCCACTGACTTTCGGGAATGTAAGGTATTGGGGGAAGCATCGGGAGCATTTGCCCGAGTACAGGTACTCTGTATCGGCACCGATACTAGTATCGGTGCAACCCTAATTATTATTATTTATTATTATATAGGATTTTTATAGCGACAACAGTTTGTGCAGTGCTTAACAAAATAAAGGCAGACATTACAGTTACATTACAATTAGGTACAAGATGATTCAAAGGGATCTGCTCATTAGAGCTTACAATCTAAAAAGGGAGGGTCAATTGATACAAAAGGTAATAGCCGATGGAGGAAGTAAAACAGTGTATTAGTTAGAAGCAGGATAGGCTTCTTTAAAGAGAAGGGTTTTCAGGGATCGTCTAATGATAGAGTAGGAGATAGTCGGACAGATTGGGGTAGGGAGTTCCAAAGGATGGGAGAAGCTCTGGAGAAATCCTGTAGGCGAGGATGGGAGGAGGTGACAAGGGAGCTAGAGAGCAGGAGGTCTTGGGAGGACCAAAGAGAACGGGTTGGTTGGTATTTTGGGACAAGATTAGTGATGTAGCTGAGGAGAGTTATGGATGGCTTTATTAATTGTTAGTACTTTGAATTTTATTCGTTGGGTGAGTGGAAAAGGTGTGGAAAAGATTACAAAAGGTGAACTTATCCTTTAAAGTGGGACTAAAGTCTCCATATTTCCCTGTCCAGCACCAGCATCTTCTTCTAAGTGCCGGTGTTCAGCCGAGAAAGTTCCCCATGGCAGATAAGGACCCCCCTCTACTGCGCAGGCGCAGCGCTTGCACAGTAGGAACAACAAGGGAGCCGCCGAAAGCCGAAGCTGAACAACTGAGTCAGCTGTACACGGCGCCTGCATGCCAAGAGTATTTTAATAAAAAAGAATTTGTAACAGGCCCCTTGCGGGCACGGTATGCTCACCACGCTTCGGGCACGGCCTCGCTGCGCTCGGCGTATTATTATTCTACCTCTATGTCCACTTGGATGGTGGGGCTTTAACATGGACATAGGGTAGAATGTAGTACGCAGGCGCCGTTTACAGCTGACGATCAGCTGTTCATCTTCGTCTATTTTCGGCGGCCCTGTGGCCGTTCGTACTGCGCAAGCGCAGTACAGAGGGGTCCTTATCCGCCTGGGGAACTTTCTCGGCAAGACACTGGTCTTTGGGCCTCTTCATTGGCCGGCGGGGGTGATGACATTCTTGCGCAGGAGGCCATCATCCTGGCACAATAGCTTGGCACTGTAAGCAGGGCTGGAGGAGAAGGTGAGAGGGCAGGTACAGGGCTGGATTAACGTAGCAGCTATTTGAGCTACAGCTCCAGGCCCCTAACTAACGGCCCAGCCTCCAGTGTTGTAAAAACCAGGCACTTTTCTACTGTCCGTAAATGTCTGTGACTAGAGAAGCGTTCCCATTAAAAACATGGCTTCGCTCGGTTGGCTGACTAGGTGCGGTTCCAGAGGCGAGTGCTGCTACTGTATGGCAGTGTCTGCTCGGTGGGGGGGTGGGTCCAGTGGTGGAAGTGCGCCTGCATGTGATCCGGTGATGTGGCATCATCGTGGACCATGAGTCATGGGTGAAAATCGGGAGCTGAATAAAAGCCCCACTACTTGTTATGCCTTTCCCGCCACCCACCATATCACAGGAGCTGTCCCAGAGTCTTTGTACTGGAGTTAGGTGGATCTCATGCTGGGGGGGGGGCAGGCATCCGTCTCTTTGGGGAACCTGAAGCTTTCTCTGGCTTTGCAGTGCAGTCTCTGCAGCATGAAGGGGTTCATAAACACTGGTGCCACTAATGCAGCACAAAGGGATTCATTAACTGCCACTGGTTACTAATGTGTCAGTGACAGGTGGCAGTACATTAAACCCTTAATGCTGCATATTACTAATAGCATTGTTGATTATTTTTTTTTTTAACAACCCTTGCTTATCTAGTGGGGTGTTTTAGCACATTTAACATATCCAGCGCTGTCCAGCTCAGAACCTCTTCTCTTCTGGCAGCACTCGGTCCCACACCACCATGTTTTACTGTGATGTCATTGGTAGGTTTCCGGGTGTTCCAGATTCAAGGGGGGGTGGGGGGCGCACTTATAGGCCCGCCCCCTCCTTCTTTTCTGAATGAAAGGCTATACCTCCTGGGATATGTAACGTGCATATCCCAGTAGGCAAAGGGAGCACAATACACGTCATTCGCCTTTAGCTTAAAAATAAAAACCTATCTAGTTAGTATTTTGAATATTTAATTTGTTTTAACAAAAAATTGTTTGCAATTTTTATCTATTTTTATTTCCATAAAAATGCCCACCAAAATCCTCAGTACAAGGCCCATGATACTTTTAATCAAGCCCTGTCCAGGTAGGAGTATTTTATTGCAGAAGAGACCGTGCATGTTTCAAAGCCTGCCTGTTCTCAGTTTTTTTTATAGAGGGGTTTTAGTTCCGTTTAAAAAAAAAAAGAAATTCCAAAATATAAAGTGGAAGTAAAGTTCACCTTTAAAACTGCTGCTTATTTGCAAGCCAATGTCACATTCTCCTTGTAGATGTGCTCAAACACCTCTAAAGTCTCTCCAGTCCTGATAAAGTATATTTTTATTTTGGGTGATATCACTTGTATATTTCCAATTACTAACATGTTCACAGTGTTCTGGCCATGATGTGAAGCGTGCCCTGCCAGGATGATGTGACCATGTATCTGCGGCACGGAGGCTCGCTCTCTTTACTTCCTTAAAAAAACACGTGACTGTGATATTTCAGTACATCGCTTTATTTGATACAAGTACTTATATAGTGCTGTCAATTTACTCTCTTTCCACATATATTATACATTTGCATCAGTCCTCTGCCCTCAAGGAGCCTGCAATCTAAGGACTCTAACTCACATTCATACACATATTGGGGCCAATTTAGACAGGAGCTAATTAACCTACCAGCATGTCATTGCAGTGTCGGAGGAAACCGGAGTACCCGGAGGAAACCCATGCAGATACAGTGAGAACCTGCAAACTCCAGGCAGGTAGTGCTGACGAACCCTGGTGCTGCCAGGCGGAAGGGCTTTGTAGGGCTCCATTCACACTTCACAAAGCAGGAACTTGCATTCCCGTTCATGATTTTGTGTGGGTGATTATCATGTGGTTCCACATGTTGCACGTAGGGATGCCTGTTCACTTCGATGTGCTGCCCGCTGTATGTGTGTTTGCCCAAAAGAAGCTTTTGCTCTTTTTTTGGGGCGACAAGCTTAATGTGATTTTTAAAGAGGTGGTTTCCTGTGATTGTAGCACGTTAGTGACAGCAAAATCGCACTGTTTGGGATGCCATTTAGAATGAATGGCCTCCAAAGGCATTGTGCATTTTGCAGCGATTGCATGTGGAATCGGGGCGATTCCACCCGTTATTTCAAATCGACAAGTGTGAATGGGGCCTAAATGTTATCCGGAGTATACAAACTAACATTCCATTCAAGTCTTCATGCTGTAATGTGCTTTGCAGTGAACTGACGCGTCAGCCGATGAGGTGCAGAAAAATACAGCATGTCTGCTTTTTACACACTGCAAATCGTATCAGCATTGTGGTATGATTTGGGCACATAGAAAACAATTGTTTCCAGTGTGCTTTTGCTAAGATTGGCTATGATCAGGTGCAGGAAAACACACATGGTATGAGCGGGCACTACGTTTTTTGATTGTGGGAGTCAATACAAATGAACACAATGTTACAATAAATTGTCAGTTGTAGTAAACTGACTGGAGAACCTCAGTACTAAACAAATTCCTGCTTCCTTATTGTTTTAAGAAAATGTTTGAACATCTGTAAAAGTTTTTTTGTTTAACATTTCAGAAGAGGTGCGGAAGAGCTAAGCTGGCCAGTAGGGACCTGTCAAATTTTTATGCATGTATGGGATAGCTGTTTGTACACAAGTTGATCCATCAATCGACTTGCATACAACCAGCCTATCATGTTTTTTCCTAAACGATTAGTGCCGCCAGCTATAACCGGCAACATTAATCATTGTGTTCTGCCGGCTTCCCCCATCAACCCATGGTGAAAGGAAAAAAATTGCATAATGTATAACGTGCCTTATGTTTTTGCTGGGTTCACACATGCGGTGCGAATTCCAGATCCGTTTTCTCCGCGAATAGAAAAAGCAGCTGTTCAGCTGTGCCTCTCTGTTGTAGCTGAGCAGGGAGAGGGGGGATGTGTAGTGAGGAGGGGGAGAGAATTCACTGTTCACAACGGAACGCATCTCTCAGATGCGTTCCCATAGAAGAATATATGCCTGCAATTTGCACCGCACTGCCTAGAAAATGCACACTTATTTGGGCAATGCGGAGTACAAATGCAACGCACATATGTGAACCAAACTGATTGAAACAAATAGATTTTAAAATGTTCTGTGAATTGGATGCGGTGTAAGCCGCACCCAATTCGCATAGGTGTGTACCCAGTCTTCAGGTTTTGCCATCATTTCTTGTGCTTGTGATGCCCTTACAAGAATATAAATGGAGAGGGATAAAGTTGTCTTCAGGCAAGGAAGACCTCAAGACAATAAAAATTGAAAAAAGTTCCCTTCCCCATTCAAGAAAATGTGGTGTGTTTTTTTTTTTTTTTTTTTTTTTTTTTTTTTTAGTCCATATCCCAAGTTGGAAAGATTTGTCACCCTCTTCTGTACTTGCAGGAAGTGGGGAGAAGTTTCAATATGTGCCCAGGTGGTGGACAATTCAGGAGCCAGTCTGTCCAGTGCAGGAGCCAGAAAGATTTTTTTTCTAGGAGTCAGCTCCACTGACCACACCTAGAGAAAACCTCAAAAGTTGGATGCCAGCAGTAATTTTAAAGCGCAATTCCACCCAAAAGTGGGATGTCCGCTTTAAAGTGGTGTTCCGGCTGAAATGATACTTTTTAAATAAAAATACCCCTATAATTAGAGGTCGACCGATATATCGGCCGATATTTGGCTTTTTTTACTTAATGGCATCAGCCTATTGTGCTGATAAAAAAAGCCGATTCAGCAAAAAAAGCCGATTCAGCAGGACTTGCAAATGACTTCTGTAATAGAAGTCAATTGCAGGTTGTGTGAAGTTTTCTTCTCTCCTCCTCTGGGCAGCCTGCCAAGTCTGATAAGAAGATACATTGTATCTCTTTCAGGTTCTTTTATCAATAGACTGAACTCCGTGGAGAAGTTTTCAGTTTAACCATTTAAAGACTAAATCTTTTCTGACACTTGTTGCTTACAAGTAAAAATCCTGTATTTTCTGCTAGAAAATCACTTAGAACCCCCAAACATTATATATATTTTTGTTTAGCAGAGACCCTAGGGAATAAAATAGCGGTTGTTGCAATATTTTATGTCACACAGTATTTGCGCAGCGGTCTTTCAAACGCATATTTAAAAAAAAAAAAAAAAAGCAGTAAAGTTAGCCCATTTTTTTTCGTCCAAAAGTTTTGATTACCTGTTTATGCGTATTTAATATTTAAGATATAGTTATTTTTTTTTTTAATCTAAATTCTACATACAAGTGAACTGATTGGAGGTTTGTTTTGTTTAATAAATGTTTAAATATAAAAAATTTTCTGTATCACTTATTACTTAAGGCTGCTTTCACACTGGAGCGGGCAGGCGTTGACGGTAAAACGCTGTTAATTTTAGCGGCGCTTTACCGTCATTTTAGCGGCGCTATTCGGCTGCTAGCGGGGCACTTATAACCCAGCTAGCGGCCGAAGAAGGGGTTAAATGCGCCCCTGAAACGCTGTTGCCGAAACGCTTTGTAGGCGCTTCGGCAGCGGTGCGCATTCATTTCAATGGGCGTGGAGGAGGGGTATACACCGCTCTAAAGATGCCACTTGCAGGACTTTTTTTTTAACATCCTGCCAGCGCATCACCTTAGTGTGAAAGCACTAGGCTTTCACACAGACTGCAGGGGAGCCGTTTTACAGGCGCTATTTTTAGCCCAAAAGCGCCTGAAAAACGCCCCAGTGTGAAAGGGGTCTAACTGTTAGATTTTATGAGATGAAGGGGAAAAAAAAAAAAAAATCGGCCAAATATATCGGCCCAAAAAAAATCGGCATCATATATCGGCCATCGGCCACCGCGATTTCTAAATATCGGCTTTGGCATCGGCCAGAGAAAAACCCATATCGGTCGACCTCTACCTATAATACACAAGCTTAATGTATTCTGGTAAAGTTAGTCTGTAAACTAATGTCTGTTTTGTTAGTTTATAGCAGTAGTTTGTTATTTTATAAACTTATAGCAGGCCGTGGCCATCTTAAGTGTGGGCATCTGAAGCCAGACTGTATTTCTTCCTGGATCTCATCCTTGCAGATCTCGCACATGCTCAGTGCAGCACAAGCAGTGTAATAGGTTTCAGGTCAGGTTTCCATAGCAACGGCAGTTTGAGGCAGTTGCCGCCCCTTCCCAGAAGGCATTGCAAACAGGAAATGATGAGATGGGCCCTGGCCAGGGAGGAGGAAGTGAAAAATGAATACAGCAGATATACAGTAGGTGCTGAGAAAAAAAATGAAAAAATATCCAATTTGTTTACAGTGCACAGTTTAGTGAGGGATGCTGAAGAGTTGTAAAAGTGGGTGGAACTCCACTTTAAGCACTCCTTGCCCCCTTACATGCCACAGCCTAGGTGACTCCTCCTCTCCCCCTAGGTGGCCCCTCCCTCTCGGCAATCTTCTGGGACACGTGACAGGTCCCAGAAGATTGCCTGTCCACTGGGAGAGCACAGTGCACGCCCAACCGTGAAGCCGCAAGCTGTCACGGCCGGGTGCCCACACTTTCAATGGAGGCGACGAGGAGCAGAGCGGCACTCCGTGCGGCCGCATCGCTGGACCGTGGAACAGGTAAGTGTCCGTTTATTAAAAGTCAGCAGCTATACTTTTTGTATAACTTTTTAAGCCGTTGCAGCAAACTTTTTTTTTTTTTTTTCCTTTTTGAGGATAAAGGTTTTACATAAAAGATGATCACTGTAAGTACCCCTGCTGGTGTTAAATGTTTTGTCTCATTCCTGTAAACTGGTACATCTGGTAGAGAGCTTGTTCTTTTGCAAAACAGACTTACTGGCTGGATCACCAGATGAAAATGGAAAGAAAACCTTGGAAAGGAAATGAATGCAGTCTTCACATGGTTCAAAACCACTTTAAAGAGGCATTTGAGGTATGAATATTTTTTTTACAAAGTGACATTGGTCAAGCTTGGACCAACTATGTATCTACCATAACTGGCTGATGCCCCTGGAAGCTGGTAATCCCTGTAGTAGACATCGCTAGTCTAGTGATCTCCACTCGCTTCTGGATCCCATGCTGAGCAGCTGAAAGTTGGCCACTTGACACATACACCATTTAGAAAATTTTCTGAATGAATGTGAAACGTTCTCTGATTGGACAAGGTGGAGAGTAGGTTGGTGATGTTGCGTTCTCCACCTCATCCATTCAGAGAATGCAAAGCATTCTCTAAATGAGGCCCTTGCCAGGCAGCTGACCTACTGCTATCAGAATACAGCAAGGCAGCCGCTTGGCACGGAATCCAGAAGCTAGTGGAGATCGCTAGACTAGCGATGTCTACTACAGTGATTTCCAGCTTCTAGAAGCATCATGCAATTATGTTACATAGGTCCAAGCTGGACCCAATGTAACTTCGTCTAAAACACCCATACCTGGAATTCCTTTTTTAAAAGGCAATATTACTGTTATTATTATGAATTGTATTTCATGTGCTAATCGTGTTTACGTTCTAATAAAAATGTCATACCTGATTTTGTAGTTGCCTTAGGGCCTTTGAGACCTTGTGCTCATTAGCTAAATAGGTGTCCTAGTAATTGATGTAAAATGTTGGTGGCTGTGCAGCTGTATTGGAGGCTAGTGAAATGCTGGGGCTTATCACAGGTTGAGCGTGCATACTGCTACTTTGAACTTGATTTGTGGATTTTGAGAGATCATTTCTCTACTGTCTCAACTTGTAGTTGTCTGTATTGATGGGGAAATCTGTCCTGTAGAGATATTGTGTTCTCCTGGTGGGGGAAGCTGTCCCTGCCTGGAGAACATAACTCAGTGTTTATTGCTAGCGGCAATTACAGTTACTAGCAATAACCGCATGTAAAATAATCCCGCAGGCTGGCTGTACTGTACCTAAGTTTATCAATCAACTTGGGTACATTCAGCCTGCCCATACCTAGTTCGAATCTCAGCCAGTTCCTGAGATTTAAACCGTCTGTGGTCAACTTAAAGTGGAACTAAAGTATTTTTTCATCTTCCATCTATTAAATCTTCTGCTCTTGTTTTAACTTTGGATAGTAAAACATTTTTTTTTCTGCCAGTAAATACCTTATACAGCCCACTTCCTGTTTCTTGTATGGGAAAGAAGCCTAGGCTTATGACATCATACACAGCTCACTCTCATGAGAGTTTGCCAGGAAGGGAGGGGGGTTGAGTCATAAGAGGGTCAATGAGAGCTGCAGAGCTGGTGGTGTGTTTGTGTCAATACAGGAAGTGAAAAAGCAACAGCTTCAGCTGCCCACAGTTAAAAATGATTGCAGACTGACTCAGTGGAGGGAGATTTCTGCAGCATATTTGGCAAGTACAGAATCACAGTATATATACAGTGGCTTGCGAAAGTATTCGGCCCCCTTGAACTTTTCAACCTTTTGCCACATTTCAGGCTTTAAACATAAAGATATAAAATTTTTATTTTTTGTGAAGAATCACCAACAAGTGGGACACAATTGTGAAGTGGAACGAAATCTTTTGGATTTTTGAAACTTTTTTAACCACTTGAGCCCCGGACCATTATGCTGCCTAAGGACCAGAGGTCTTTTTCCAATTTGGCACTGCGTCGCTTTAACTGCTAATTGCGCGGTCATGCAATGCTGTACCCAAACGAAATTTGCGTCCTTTTCTTCCCACAAATAGAGCTTTCTTTTGATGGTATTTGATCACCTCTGCGGTTTTTATTTTTTGCGCTATAAACGGAAAAAGACCGAAAATTTTGAAAAAAAATTATATTTTCTACTTTTTGTTATAAAAAAAATCCAATAAACTAAATTTTAGTCATACATTTAGGCCAAAATGTATTCGGCCACATGTCTTTGGTAAAAAAAATGTCAATAAGCGTATATTTATTGGTTTGCGCAAAAGTTATAGCGTCTACAAACTAGGGTACATTTTCTGGAATTTACACAGCTTTTAGTTTATGACTGCCTATGTCATTTCTTGAGGTGCTAAAATGGCAGGGCAGTACAAAACCCCCCCAAATGACCCCATTTTGGAAAGTAGACACCCCAAGGAAATTGCTGAGAGGCATGTTGAACCCATTGAATATTTATTTTTTTTGTCCCAAGTGATTGAAAAATGACAAAAAAAAAAAAAAAAAAAATATTTACAAAAAGTCGTCACTAAATGATATATTGCTCACACAGGCCATGGGCCTATGTGGAATTGCACCCCAAAATACATTTAGCTGCTTCTCCTGAGTATGGGGATACCACATGTGTGGGACTTTTTGGGAGCCTAGCCGCGTACGGGGCCCCGAAAACCAATCACCGCCTTCAGGATTTCTAAGGGTGTAAATTTTTGCTTTCACTCTTCACTGCCTATCACAGTTTCGGAGGCCATGGAATGCCCAGGTGGCACAAAACCCCCCAAAATGACCCCATTTTGGAAAGTAGACACCCCAAGCTATTTGCTGAGAGGCATATTGAGTCCATGGAATATTTTATATTTTGACACAAGTTGCGGGAAAGTGACACTTTTTTTTTTTTTTTTTTTTTTTTTTTTTCATAAAGTTGTCACTAAATGATATATTGCTCACACAGGCCATGGGCATATGTGGAATTGCACCCCAAAATACATTTAGCTGCTTCTCCTGAGTATGGGGATACCACATGTGTGGGACTTTTTGGGAGCCTAGCCGCGTACTGGACCCCGAAAACCAATCACTGCCTTCAGGATTTCTAAGGGTGAAAATTTTTGATTTCACTCTTTACTGCCTATCACAGTTTCGGAGGCCATGGAATGCCCAGGTGGCACAAAACCCCCCCAAATGACCCCATTTTGGAAAGTAGACACCCCAAGCTATTTGCTGAAAGGCATGGTGAGTATTTTGCAGCTCTCATTTGTTTTTGAAAATGAAGAAAGACAAGAAAAAACATTTTTTTTTTTTCTTTTTTCAATTTTCAAAACTTTGTGACAAAAAGTGAGGTCTGCAAAATACTCACTATACCTCTCAGCAAATAGCTTGGGGTGTCTACTTTCCAAAATGGGGTCATTTGGGGGGTTTTTTTTGCCACCTGGGCATTCCATGGCCTCCGAAACTGTGATAGGCAGTGAAGAGTGAAATCAAAAATTCACGCCCTTAGAAAGCCTGAAGGCGGTGCTTGGTTTTCGGGGTCCCGTACGCGGCTAGGCTCCCAAAAAGTCTCACACATGTGGTATCCCCATACTCAGGAGAAGCAGCAGAATGTATTTTGGGGTGTAATTTCACATATTTCCATGGCATGTTTGAGCAATATATCATTTAGTGACAACTTTGTGCAAAAAAAAAAAAAAAAATTGTCTCTTTCCCGCAACTTGTGTCGCAATATAAAATATTCCATGGACTCGACATGCCTCTCAGCAAATAGCTTGGGGTGTCTACTTTCCAAAATGGGGTCATTTGGGGGGGTTTTGAACTGTCCTGGCATTTTATGCACAACATTTAGAAGCTTATGTCACACATCACCCACTCTTCTAACCACTTGAAGACAAAGCCCTTTCTGACACTTATTGTTTACATGAAAAAGTTTTTTTTTTTTGCAAAAAAATTACTTTGAACCCCCAAACATTATATATTTTTTTTAAAGCAAATGCCCTACAGATTAAAATGGTGGGTGTTTCATTTTTTTTTTTCACACAGTAATTGCGCAGCGATTTTTCAAACGCATTTTTTGGGGAAAAAACACACTTTTTTTTAATTTTAATGCACTAAAACACGCTATATTGCCCAAATGTTTGATGAAATAAAAAAGATGATCTTAGGCCGAGTACATGGATACCAAACATGACATGCTTTAAAATTGCGCACAAACGTGCAGTGGCAACAAAATAAATACATGTTTAAAAGCCTTCAAAAGCCTTTACAGGTTACCACTTTAGATTTACAGAGGAGGTCTACTGGAAAAATTACTGCACTCGATCTGGCCTTCGCGGTGATACCTCACATGCATGGTGCAATTGCTGTTTATGTTTGACGACAGACCGCCGCTTGCGTTCGCCTTAGCGCGAGAGCAGGGGGCGACAGGGGTGTTTTTTTTTTTTTTTTTTTTTTTTTTTCTTTATTATTTTTTTGCTTTTTTAATCTTACTTTTAAACTGTTCCTTTCATATTTTTTTTTTTAATCATTTTTATTGTTATCTCGGGGAATGTAAATATCCCCTATGATAGCAATAGGTAGTGACAGGTACTCTTTTTTGAAAAAATTGTGGTCTATTAGACCCTAGATCTCTCCTCTGCCCTCAAAGCATCTGACCACACCAAGATCGGTGTGATAAAATGCTTCCCCAATTTCCCAATGGCGCTATTTACATCCGGCGAAATCTAAGTCATGAAATACTCGTAGCTTCCGGTTTCTTAGGCCATAGAGATGTTTGGAGCCACTCTGGTCTCTGATCAGCTCTATGGTCAGCTGGCTGAATCACCGGCTGCATTCTCAGGTTCCCTGTTGAGACAGGAGAGCCAGAGAAAAACACGGAAGACGGTGGGGGGGGGGGGGGGGGCATTCCCTCCCACGGCTTGTAAAAGCAGTCTAGAGGCTAATTAGCCGCTAGGATTGCTTTTACATGAAAGCCGACCGCTGGCTGAAAAGAATGATACCAAGATGATACCTAAACCTGCAGGCATCATTCTGGTATAACCACTCAAAGTCGTGAATGGCGTACCTGAAGACAAAAAAATGGTTAACAATGGTTAACAATAAAGCACAGTAAAGTGTAAATAATTACACACCTGAAAAACAAACATGATAAAACATAATAACAATAAAACATTGCAGAATAGAATACAGTAAAAAAGAGCAGAACAATAGAGAGAGAGAATAGAGAGAGAGAGAACAATAAAACAACAACTATTTTTTTTATTTCATATTTTTTTTTTTTTTTTACACTTTTTTTGTAACTAACTTTTATAACGGTAACCGGTTCCAGGTTCGGGTCTCTCAAAATGCGATGGCATCTTGGGAGACCCTGTGAAAGTGTGCCTAGTCTGTGCAATGCTGTACCCTACGCTAATACTCAACTAGTGAATGGTAGCGTTCAAAACATTCACCAATGCAAAGACCAGGATTGTCAGGACAGGAGGGACAATAATAGCGGGTGTCACGCCTATATCCGCGCTTGCTGCAGACACGACATCTTTTTTGGGGGGTTCGTTGGGTAGGGGTACTCGGGAGGACATAAAGAAAATGCCTCTCATGCAGCCGACTGCATTTGGTTGGGGATGTGAATGGGGGAAGTACGGGCGCTGCAGAAGCGGTGGGTTCCCAATTAGGATTGGCGAATGCAGCAGGAAGGGCACTATGGGCACGACAGGCCTGTGTTTGTCTTTTTGGTGGCAGCGGGACACTACTTGTGCTTGCCACCTCACCAGCTTCAACTGCACTTATGGGACTCGCCACGTCACCAAGTGTTACTGCAGTGCTGGTTTGACTACGACCGGGGTGTACTAGGCCGCTGGCGCTTGCCAGTTCACCAAAACGCTACCAAAAAACGTTAGCGATCGCAGGGATCAGGCCTGACTCTGCGAACGCTGCAGTTATGCGTTTAGTGTTTTGTAAGTGTCAGTGATCGATCGATACTGCACTTGGGTGGGCTGGGCCGGGCCGGGCGGAGGGGCAAAACGCAGGTGCTAGCAGGTATCTGGGCTGATCCCGCTAACACTGCGTTTTTGGGAACCCTAAACTGCTGGTGACGCTAGTATAGATCTGATCGGATCAGATATTGATCCGTTCAGATACTATACCACTAAGGGAGGCGTATGCTGCGTGCGTGGGTGTTAGCGGTACTGGCGCTAACCTGACGCCTGGGGCTGGTGCTTGCCAGTTCACCAAAATGCTACCAAAAAAACTGTTAGCGATCGCAGGGATCAGGCCTGACTCTGCGAACGCTGCAGTTATGCGTTTAGTGTTTTGTAAGTGACAGTGATCGATCGATACTGCACTTGGGTGGGCTGGGCGGAGGCACAAAACGCAGGTGCTAGCAGGTATCTGGGCTGATCCCGCTAACACTGCGTTTTTGGGAACCCTAAACTGCTGGGGACGCTAGTATAGATCTGATCGGATCAGATATTGATCCGATCAGATACTATACCACTAAGGGAGGCGTATGCTGCATGCGTGGGTGTTAGCGGTACTGGCGCTAATCTGACGCTGCCTGGGGCGACGCATATCACCGCCGGGCGATCAGGGGGCTAAACCTTTATTTGGTAATAAACGGCGGGTGCCCTGACACTATAAAAAATAAACGAACTAACCAGCGTCATCCGTAACGGTTATACGGTGATCAGTGGTGAAAGGGTTAACTAGGGGGCAATCAAGGGGTTAAAACATTTATTAGGTAGTATATGGGGGTCCCTGACGCTATAAAACGCTGACGGCGAACCTAAATATTTACCTCACTAACTAGCGTCACCAGCGACACTAATACAGCGATCAGAAAAATGATCGCTTAGTGACACTGGTGACAGGGGGTGATCAAGGGGTTAAAACTTTATTAGGGGGGGTTAGGGGGGTATCCTAGACCTAAAGGGGGGTAATACTCACTGTCCCAACACTGTAACTGTCACAAACTGACACTATGCAGTAATCAGAAAAAAAACAAAAAAAAACAAAAAAAAACTGCTGGTGTCAGTTTGTGACAGGGGGGGGGGGGTGATTGGGGGGGATCGGGGGGCGATCGGGGGGGGGATCGAAGTGTTTTGTGTGCCTGGCATGTTCTACTGTGTGTGTGTGTGTGTTGGTGCACTCACATAGATGTCTTCTCTCCTCGGGCCGGAACGGAAAATACCGACCCGAGGGGAGATGACATCACTTCCTTTGCTGCTGTTTAGCATACAGCAGCAAAGGAGTGTTTTCATTGGCCGGCGGCGATCGCGAGGGGGGGGCCACGAACGGATGGTCTCCCCCTCATCACCGATCGCCGCTGGACAAAAGACGACCGCCTCGGGCACCGGGGGGGGGTCCGATCGGACCCCCCACCCGCGGAAGGCAAATCACGTACCCTGTACGTGATTTTGCCTGTCCGTGCCACTTTGCCGACGTACATCGGTGTGAGGCGGTCGTCAAGTGGTTAACTAATAAAAAAATGAAAAGTGGGGCGTGCAAAATTATTCAGCCTCCTTGCGTTAATACTTTGTAGAGCCACCTTTTGTTGCGATTACAGCTGCAAGTCGCTTGGGGTATGTCTCTATCAGTTTTGCACATCGAGAGACTGAAATTCTTGCCCATTCTTCCTTGCAAAACAGCTTGAGCTCAGTGAGGTTGGATGGAGAGCGTTTGTGAACAGCAGTTTTCAGCTCTTTCCACCGATTCTCGATTGGATTCAGGTCTGGACTTTGACTTGGCCATTCTAACACCTGGATACGTTTATTTGTGAACCATTCCTTTGTAGATTTTGCTGTATGTTTGGGATCATTGTCTTGTTGGAAGATAAATCTCCGTCCCAGTTTCAGGTCTTTTGCAGACTCCAACAGGTTTTCATCCAGAATGGTCCTGTATTTGGCTGCATCCATCTTCCCCTCAATTTTAACCATCTTCCCTGTCCTTGCTGAAGAAAAGCAGGCCCAAACCATGATGCTGCCACCACCATGTTTGACAGTGGGGATGGTGTGTTGAGTGTGATGAGCTGTTTTGCTTTTACGCCAAACATATCGTTTTGCATTGTGGCCAAAAAGTTCGATTTTGGTTTCATTGGACCAGAGCACCTTCTTCCACATGTTTGGTGTGTCTCCCAGGTGGCTTGTGGCAAACTTTAGATGATACTTTTTATGGATATCTTTGAGAAATGGCTTTCTTCTTGCCACTCTTCCATAAAGGCCAGATTTGTGCAGTGTACGACTGATTGTTGTCCTATGGACAGACTCTCCCACCTCAGCTGTAGTTCTCTGCAGTTCATCCAGAGTGATCATGGGCCTCTTGGCTGCATCTCTGATCAGTCTTCTCCTTGTCTGAGCTGAAAGTTTAGAGGGACAGCCAGGTCTTGGTAGATTTGCAGTGGTCTGATACTCCTTCCATTTCAAAATGATCGCTTGCACAGTGCTCCTTGGGATGTTTAAAGCTTGGGAAATCTTTTTGTATCCAAATCCAGCTTTAAACTTCTCCACAACAGTATTACGGACCTGCCTGGTGTGTTCCTTGGTCTTCATGATGCTCTCTGCGCTTTCAACAGAACCCTGAGACTATCACAGAGCAGGTGCATTTATACAGAGACTTGATTACACACAGGTGGATTCTATTTATCACCATCACTCATTTAGGTCAACATTGGATCATTCAGAGATCCTCGCTGAACTTCTGGAGTGAGTTTGCTGCACTGAAAGTAAAGGGGCCGAATAATTTTGCACGCACCACTTTTCAGTTTTTTAATTGCTAAAAAAATTTAAAATATCCAATAGATTTCGTTCCACTTCACAATTGTGTCCCACTTGTTGGTGATTCTTCACAAAAAATTAAAATTTTATATCTTTATGTTTGAAGCCTGAAATGTGGCAAAAGGTTGAAAAGTTCAAGGGGGCCGAATACTTTCACAAGCCACTGTGTGTGTGTGTATATATATATATATATATATATATATATATATATATATATATATATATATAATTTTCTAGCTTCAGAATGGCAGATATTTTTACAAATTGTGTGAGCAGACTGCAATTCCCCTGCTTTCATGCCTAAGCAACACAGTATGGCATGATTTTTTTTTTTTGGCAAGTTCATTGTGCGACAACACAGGATAGTCCATTTACTTTAATGGCTTCCCTTCCCTACATTCCACAAATGCATCAAAGAAGCTCATGTACCTTTTTTGGCACTGAGCCAAGCCTGTTTTGCGTTCTGCATTTTTGCACACTTTTCATGTGAGAAGACGAGGAACTGCTACCCATATTTAGGGTGCCAAGAGACAATGGCCCCGCAAGCACATTGCATTTCCGGTAACGCTTGCAGATACTTGTGTTTCTGCTGGTGTTCCAGAAACTCTCAGGTGTCATTGCGGCCCAAAGTTTTCCAAGGCACACGCTGTGACTTCTAGTTCGTCTAGAAGTTCACAAAATTCAAGGGAGCCTTCACGTTGTAGAGGAAAAAGCATTCGGATGCACACAATGATCAGATTGTGGTTTTGGGGACTTGGAGAGTTTGCTTCTCTTAGGCCCCTTTCACACGAGGTGGACTCCGCTGGCTCAGCGGGAGATCAGTCCGTTGATCTCCGCTGAGCCGGCGGATGACAGGTCCCTCTCTGCTGACTGAGCGGGGAGGGGCTTGTCAGGCGCCGCTGCTGCCTATGGAGGGATTGGATGAAAACGGACAGCATGTCCATTTTCATCAGATCTCACCCGATCTGATCCGCCAGCAACGGACCTGGACGTAGGGCCATCCGTCTGCTTTTAGCAGATTGGACCGGGTCGGATGTCAGCGGACATGTCTCCGCTGACATCCGTCCCTCCATAGGCTAACATGGAGCGCCCGTTCAGGTCCGCCGTCAAAACTGACAGGCGGACCTGAACGGTCCGATCATGTGAAAGAGGCCTTAGGCTTGTATTTCCCTTATTGTTGAGTGAATGGCAGGGTTATCCAAGGTCAGTTGCGCATGGCTGGGTAATAGAGATGAATCACTACTAGGACTGCAACTAACGATTATTTTCATTATCGATTAGTCGGCCGATTATTGTTATCGATTAATTGGTTAATAACCTTAAAAGTTTTGTGTATAATTTAGTTAATATGTAAAGTTTTTAAAAAAAAAAAGGCAATTCTTAAATATCTCTATGCAGTGGTAAATATAATTAAAGGGGTTGTAAAGTTAATTTTTTTTTTTTTTAAAAATAACAAACATGTTATACTTACCTTCACTGTGCAGCTCGTTCTGCACAGAGTGGCCCCGAACCTGGTCTTCTGGGGTCCCTCGGCGGCTGTTTCAGCTCCTCCCCGCAAGCATTTACCACCTTAATGCGAGCTCCCTCGCACGGTGGTGAGTGCTTGCGGGCGCGCTCCCGTGATACAGCCGGCGGCTATAGCCGCTCGCTGTATCACTCGGCCCCGCCCCCCGGCGCGCTGCGTCATCGGATGTGATTGACAGCAGCGCGAGCCAATGGCTGCGCTGCTTTCAATCCATCCACTGCAGCCAATCAGCGACCAGGCTGAGCTGCAATGAAGATGACGAGGACGAGCAGCGAAGATTCGAGGCGTCAGGTAAGTAAAACGGGGGGGCTGGGGGCGGCGGTACTGTCAAAAGTTTTTTCACCTTAATGCATAGAATGCATTAAGGTGAAAAAATTTTTACCTTTACAACCCCTTTAATCAACTATATGGTTAGGGAGCACAATCTCTAATCCACTCTGAGAATAACAGACAGAAGAGATATACTGTATATACTATTAGAGGTTGAATCTGGTAAATATCATCAGACTCCGAGATCAAATTTTATTTAAAGAAAAAAAAAAGTTAGACTGTTTTGCAGATTTTTCAAACAGAACTGTAATATATGATATTAGGAAAGTAATACAATTCCTGCGAGCCTCAATCAACCCAAAGCCTAACCAGCTGCAAGCGTTACACATGAATTTCCCCCTTATGAAGATACAATTACCCTGTATCGAACACGTGTAGGGGAGGGGCCAGGACGGTACAACAGGCAGTCTATCTGTCTAGGAGGAAGCATATACCATTCCAAAACCAGCCGCTGTAATATTTCATGCCATATACAGAGTGGTGCACTGACGCACCTGGTACATGTGAGTACCCCGTTGGGGGATTGTTCTTATTTGTTTAATAAAACGTTTAAAGTGATATCACACTATCAAGGCTTTTTATTCCCGAGATACTGTCACACTCTCCAAGGTGAGCATTTAATACCTAGGGGGTCACTGGAATAAGAGCACCAATGCATGATCTGCAACAACTATCATTTTTAGACACATGGATTTATAAGCATGTCAGCAGTGCTACTACTGGATACCACGCATATGCACTTTTTTCAACAGGACTGTCACAGCATTATTTTATAAAAAGACTTGGTTTTTGCACAATAGCACTTTTTGCTATTTAAAGTGGGACTAGTGGTGTTCCCTATATACCACTGGACACTGGATCTGTGTTACAAAGCACTTGGATGCACATGAGCACTTTAATATTTATGTTTTAATTGACATATTTGTTTTATTCTATGTCACATATGTCACTTACGTCACATTAACACTACATGTGTTTGTTTTAATCTTCAGCACGCATTTATTGTGTAATATTCTAAAGCACAGCATATTTTTTACTATTTTTGTAATATATTATATGCTGGCCATACAAAAACGATGTCTTCCTTACAAAAAAAAAAAAGTAATTTTAAGAACCTTTGTTCAATTTTCTAATCGTTAGTGGGGTCAAATCGACGTTCATTTTCAACCACAGTGATGGGAAAATTTAGAAATAGAAAACTTCTTGGTCAAAGGGATTTTCAGACAGTGTTATGTGGTTTTCATTCAGAAATTACATTCATTTTAAAACTGAATGTTAAAGGCAAGTGAAATTTTCGACATTCTTCCATTCAGCGACTGTACAAAGATTTTTCGTATGAATATTCTCGTCTGAAAATTGATCCATCTGGCCAGCATAAGGCTCCGTACACACCTATGCAGTTTGCTTTTGATCTGTTTCTGCAGTGCTTTTTGCTGTGTGTTTAGATTTTTGCACACATGATTTTGCTGTGATTTGCATTTTAAATTTTTTTTTTTTTTTGGCCAATTTGTTGTTGGGAGATTAAAAAACACAAATTGCTGCAAATATACATTACATGCTTTTCTGCGGCTTCTCCATTGAAATATATTGAACCAAAAAAGCACTGTTTTGCGTTGAAAAAAGTCCTTGACCCTTTCCAAATACGCAGCATCTGAATAAAGCATAGATGTGAACGTGTCCCATAGGAAACCATGTAAATGAACTGTAGTGTGTTTCTGCAAAAAGGACCAAAAAACACATAGATGTGAACCAGGCCTAAGACATTTAGTAACATAATGGGGTTAAAAAAACGAAAATTAGCCCTTTATAGTACAAAAAGAGCACATAATCGCTACTGTAAGGGGTTCATTTTTTTTTTTTTTACTGTGGAACAGTGAGCAATATTTACAATAGCGATTATTTGCTATTTGTACTATAAAGGGCTAATTTTTAGTTTAGTTTTGTTTTTTATTAACCCCATTATATTACTGGCCGATAAATCGATTATGAAAATAGTAATCGATTTAATTTCATAATCGATTCGTTGTTTCGGCCCTTATAACTACTGTTGGATTTACGACCCAGCAGGTGATTTTAAAGTTGATGTATAACCGAATTGCATTTACTGCGGTGAAGCACTGTGTATCAAACAATTGCCATTTAAAAAAACAACAACTTATTTTCACTTTTTTTTTTTTTTCCATCCTTGTTGCATGTCAGTGTTGCTGATATCATGCAACCCTGTTTTGCAGCCACTTCCTGTCTACATGTATATACTTGGGTTGCATAGCATTTCTCAGGGAGAGTTTCCTGATGGTGACAATGGACCATAAGTGCCGGTTCACACTAAAGCGACCTGAAAGTCGGCACAACTTTGCCAAGCAACTTCAGGGAATTCCTTGGAAATCTTCCTGTAATGTCGGCTCCAAATCACATCAATTAAGATAAGGATCTGACTTGGAGGCAACTTCCATTGACATCTATGGGTACAAGTCGGCTAGAAGTCGCTTTGAAGTAGTACAGGAACCTTTTCTGAAGTCGGAGCAACTTCAGTAGTGTACATTAAGACAGCTCTCATTCACTTCAATGGATTTTCTTGTGTCCAGCGACTTGGGTCGGACACTTGAGTTCTGACAAGTTGGATTCCAAGTCGCTGTGGTGTGAACCGGCACTAACTGTATAATGCATGTTGAAAATTGATACTTTTAGTTCCATCAGAAGCCCATGTGACAATGCAAGACAATTATTAGGCAAGGACAGTGTTGTCACCTTATAGGTGCCCAAAGACCTTCATCACAGGATCAGCAGATGATATTTTATTGAAACCTACAAAAAAAAAAAAAAAAAAAAAAAAAAGACTTTTAGGCTTCATGTACACGGGACGTGATTTAACTTGACAGCTAGAAACTGGAGTCTAAAAACGTCTGTTTTAGACGCGTTTCCATGCAGTGTTTAGATGACGGGCGACGTCATTTCCGGCAGAAGGGCGAATGCTTGCCTTTGACCCGCGACTTCCGGTTGCGGGTCGCGGAGCTGATAGGGAAGCCAGGCACAGGCTGGAGACGAGTCTGGAACGCGCACAGGCAGCGTGGCACTCGGTAGTAGCAACCACCTGCAGTCATGTCGGAAGCGGATGCTCAGCCAACGAACACTACCTCCAGCCTTCCTAAGGTAAGAGCGCCCTGGGGAAGGGTACTCTTTATCTAGGATTGTCCCTCCATGTATAGTTCCTGTCATGGGGGGGCAAACACCCTGGGTGGTCAGGGGGAGGGAGGCTCAGATCCCCACATATTTAAGGAGGGTCTAGTGCACTCCCAGGGTTGTATCCTAGTTTTTTAAAGTGACAAAATGTTTTGTATTTTTTTTTTTTCATGTATGAAAAAGCTATGTGAAAGCTACAGAGAAATCTAAATCTACACATAGCTCTAAAAAGAGGTGTGCCTCCTGCAGGGACACATTTGGGGAGTCATGGACAAAGGTCTTGTGTAGGGACTGCATAGACTGCCTTGTTAAAGAGAGGGACTCTGAACAGGAGTCAGGACTAGCAGCCTCAGTAAAAGAGCTCTCGTCCACTTTTTCTTCATTTAAAGCCTTATTTGAAAGGTTTCAGCCTCCCATTAATCCAGCTCCCCAGGATACAACCCCGCCTCAGGCTCAGGGCTCTGCTCCTGCCCAACCTGCAACTTCAGTTAGTGCAGAGGAAGCTCCAGACCCTTCCGGAGTGGAACAAAGACAACCAGACAGTTCCTCCTCCGATTCCGAGGATGGTTCAGAGGGTGAGGACCAGGACGGGGAGTCCAGGAAATCCTCCAGATATAAATTGTCCCTGGAGGAGGTAGAGGACCTCTTAGGGGCTATTTATACAACCCTCGGTATTCAGGCGGACAAGAAACCCCTGACCCTCCATGACCAAATGTACAGGGGCTTAGGGGAACAAAAGAGAAAGGTTTTTCCAGTACAAGAGGTACTGGTTGAAACTATTAAACAGGAGTGGCAGGATCCCGAAATGAAGCCTTTTTTTTTTCTAGATCCTTAAAGAGGAGATTTCCGTTCTCAGAGAATCCTGCATCTATCTGGAATAAAAATCCCACGTTAGATGCTGCCTTCTCCCAGGTCTCCAGACACACGGACCTGGCGTTTGAGGACATGGGGGCCTTGGCGGATGTTTTGGATAAGAGAATAGACTCTCTCCTCAAAAAGACTTGGGACTCAACAATTGGCAATTTAAAGCCTGAATTGGCTGTCACAGTTGTGGCTCGCAATCTGGAGCACTGGCTCTCCCAGATCCAAGAGCATATTGAAGCTGGAACGGCCAAAGAAACCATTCTATCTTCTTTCCCTACGATTCTGCGGGGTATCGCCTACATAGCTGATGCCTCGGCAGAATCAGTCCGCATGTCGGCCAGATCAGCGGCTCTGGCCAATTCTGCCAGGAGAGCCCTCTGGCTAAAAACTTGGCCAGGCGATGGCGCTTCTAAGGTCAAGTTGTGCGGGATACCTTTAGCAGGAGACCTTCTCTTCGGCCCAGGTTTAGAGACCGTCTTGGACCGCACAGCACACAGGAAGAAATCCTTCCCACTTAAGCGGAAAACCCCTGCACAAACAAAAAAGGGGTTTCGTCCGCAAAAACGTAAAGAAGCTCCAAAGCCGGAAGGGCAAAAGAGATCTTGGGGTCAAAAAGGCAAGGGCAGAGGAGGGGCGATTTTTCGCCCTCCTGAGCAGCCCCGTAAAAGCCAATGACTTCCCAACCACAGTGGGGGGAAGACTGGGGGCCTTCCTCCCATAGAGGGAGGCAATATCCCCCAATCACTTTATCCTAGGGGTTATAAGAAGGGGGTACCGTCTCGAATTCACAAATCCTCCCCCGCGGAGATTCCTTGTCACGCACCTACCCAGGTGCACGGCAAAGGCCGAGGCTCTGTTGGGAGCACTAAGGGATCTGGAAGATCAAAATGTGGTTCTCAGAGTACCAAAGGCAGAGGGAGAGGGTTTCTATTCACACATCTTCGTAGTGAAAAAACCCACAGGGAAATTCAGACTGATTCTGAATTTAAAACCCCCTGAACAGGTCAGTGACATACAGAAGATTCCGTATGGAGACAATTTTCACAGTCAGAGCCCTGCTACCCCACAACTGCTTTATGGTATCGCTGGACCCAAGGGACGCGTAGCCTCACAGAGGTTTCTTCGGCTAGCAGTAGACGTAGGTGGAACAACGGTACATCTATCTGGAATAAAAATCCCACGTTAGATGCCGCCTTCTCCCAGGTCTCCAGACACACGGACCTGGCGTTTGAGGACATGGGGGCCTTGGCGGATGTCATGGATAAGAGAATAGACTCTCTCCTCAAAAAGACTTGGGACTCAACAATTGGCAATTTAAAGCCTGAATTGGCTGTCACAGTTGTGGCTCGCAATCTGGAGCACTGGCTCTCCCAGATCCAAGAGCATATTGAAGCTGGAACGGCCAAAGAAACCATTCTATCTTCTTTCCCTACGATTCTGCGGGGTATCGCCTACATAGCTGATGCCTCGGCAGAATCAGTCCGCATGTCGGCCAGATCAGCGGCTCTGGCCAATTCTGCCAGGAGAGCCCTCTGGCTAAAAACTTGGCCAGGCGATGGCGCTTCTAAGGTCAAGTTGTGCGGGATACCTTTAGCAGGAGACCTTCTCTTCGGCCCAGGTTTAGAGACCGTCTTGGACCGCACAGCACACAGGAAGAAATCCTTCCCACTTAAGCGGAAAACCCCTGCACAAACAAAAAAGGGGTTTCGTCCGCAAAAACGTAAAGAAGCTCCAAAGCCGGAAGGGCAAAAGAGATCTTGGGGTCAAAAAGGCAAGGGCAGAGGAGGGGCGATTTTTCGCCCTCCTGAGCAGCCCCGTAAAAGCCAATGACTTCCCAACCACAGTGGGGGGAAGACTGGGGGCCTTCCTCCCATAGAGGGAGGCAATATCCCCCAATCACTTTATCCTAGGGGTTATAAGAAGGGGGTACCGTCTCGAATTCACAAATCCTCCCCCGCGGAGATTCCTTGTCACGCACCTACCCAGGTGCACGGCAAAGGCCGAGGCTCTGTTGGGAGCACTAAGGGATCTGGAAGATCAAAATGTGGTTCTCAGAGTACCAAAGGCAGAGGGAGAGGGTTTCTATTCACACATCTTCGTAGTGAAAAAACCCACAGGGAAATTCAGACTGATTCTGAATTTAAAACCCCCTGAACAGGTCAGTGACATACAGAAGATTCCGTATGGAGACAATTTTCACAGTCAGAGCCCTGCTACCCCACAACTGCTTTATGGTATCGCTGGACCCAAGGGACGCGTAGCCTCACAGAGGTTTCTTCGGCTAGCAGTAGACGTAGGTGGAACAACGGTACATCTACAGTTTCAGGTGCTGCCATTCGGGCTATCCTCCTCGCCCCGCATTTTCACCAAGGTCTTGGCGGAAGTTATGGCCTTTCTCCGGCTCCAGGGAATATCAGTGATAGCCTATCTGGACGACCTGCTCCTATTTGCAGCGTGCCCAGTACAGTTAGTCAAAGATCTAGAACTAACAAAGATGGTCCTTACAGGTCTAGGGTGGCTACTGAACTTGGAGAAGTCCAGTTTGATTCCCTCACAACGCGTCACGTACTTGGGCTATCTGCTGGACTCAACACTACTGAGAGTGTTTCTTCCAGCAGAAAAAGCACTAAAACTGGACAGAGCAGTGGCTGCTCTCCAGTGCAGCAATCAGGATCTCCATAAGAGTTCTTATGTCAGCCCTGGGACTGTTAACCTCTACCCTCCCAGCAGTGCAGTGAGCGGATCTGCACTTTCGTCCCTTCCAGTCCTTGGTCCTAAAGGTGTGGGATCACAGTCAGAAAGATCTAGACACCTTAGTACAGGTTCCACACCAAGTAAAGAGATCGATCCCTCTGGTGGTGGAGGAAGGTTTCAAACCTGTCGCAGGGCTGTCTGTGGTTCATCCCAGTTTCTCGGGTGGTAACCACAGACGCAAGCGGCAAAGGATGGGGGGCACATCTGGGTACTCTTTTAGCACAGGGCACCTGGGAGGACGACGAACTAAGAAGGTCATCCAATTGGAAGGAGCTGAGGGCAATCGGGCTAGCACTCAGGTTTTTCAAGAAGGAGCTGCAGGGCCACCATGTTCAGGTGCGGTCGGACAACTCGTCTGCAGTGGCCTATGTAAACAAACAGGGCGGCACGAGAAGCGGAGTTCTTTTGGCCTTAGCATCAGACATTCTGAACTGGGCCGAGACCAACACTCTCTCACTCTCAGCAGTCTTCCTGAGAGGAGAGAAGAATGTGATGGCAGACTTTCTCAGCCGAACAAAGCTGAGAGAGGGCGATTGGATCCTCAACCAGGAGGTTTTCAATCTCATTTCAGAGAAATGGGGTCCTCCGGAAGTGAATCTGTTCGCGTCAAGAAACAACCCGAAAGCCCCATGTTTTTTCTCTTTAAACAGAGGAGAAGGAGCACGGGGGTCGACGCATTGATCCGGAACTGGCATTTCAGAATCTGCTATGCCTTCCCGCCCCCGGCGTTATTGCCGGCAGTTTTCAGGAAGTTCCAGATGGAAAGCACGTCCCTGATTCTAGTAGCACCACATTGGCCAAAGAGGGCATGGTTCTCATTACTCAAGCAGCTAGCGGTCGAACCTCCCTAGTTCCTGCCACCTCGGAAGGACCTTCTCTCACAGGGCCCAGTCCTCTGTCCACAGGTACATCAATGGCAGTTAGCGGCCTGGCTACTGAGGAGGGTATGTTAAGATCTAAATGTTTTTCTGAGAATTTAATCTCCACCCTCCTCAACAGCAGGAAGAAGGAAACACAACAGATCTATAAGAAGGTCTGGGTACATTTCAATGACTGGTGTGAAGAAGGCTCTTTTGCGGTACACAGTTCCACAGCTGTGTTGGAATTTCTTCAGTGCGGGGCAGACAGGGGTTTATCCATAAGTACCCTTAAAGGTCAGGGGTCAGCACTCAGTGCTTATTTAGAAAAGCATATTGCCACCAACCCATGGGTCAGATTCTTTAAGGCTCTGTCTAGACAGATAAAGAGGTTTGGGATTTCCGCGCTCACGCCAAAACGACATGCTGGTCCAACCCGGGTCCAAATGGTACCAGAAGTGGGGTAATCGACTGACAGGATAAAGCCTAAACCTGAAGGATAGCTACATCTGGAGCGGAAGCCCCCTTTGGACAACCCCATTGGACAACTGCATTTGGGATTCCTAGCAAATATCGAGGATAACAGATGCCGTTTACCCCTGCAGGGGTGCAGGGAGCGGGTGAGTGGGGACCCTTGAGGGGGAGCACCTAAGTCACTGGATTTCAACTGTCATCACTACAGTCACCTCACGCAGGAACTTTTTGAATGAAATATTTTCAAGAATAGAACTTTCACAATTTTTTCAAGAATAGAACTTTCACAACTGGTTTCTATTTACAATTTGCTTGATATTATGTTTGTGGTACAATCGGTACATTTCTAAACAATTGATCACTTTATATACACATTTTGTATACATTTTGTGGGTTATATATATTTTTATTTTTATGTTTATTTTTTGTCACGTCTATTGTGCACAATGGAGATTTAATGTGAATCAATGGATAGCACCTGAGGTGGACGGATAAGAGACTTTTTATTAGCCATTGTAGTAGGTGTAAGAACGAATTGTACAATTAAGATTACCCCCTATATAATAGTAGGAAGCTGTGTGCAGTTACACCTATCATTTAAATATTGTTAAAACCACTGGTGATACTTTTATTATACCGTGTATATATATATATATATATATATATATATATATATATATATACACCTTGTTGCTAAACCAGCTTAATCTGGATACACTTTTTGGTATGGGATATCTATCCCATCGGGCACAGATACACTTTGTTACACGGATTTGCCCAGATACACTTATAAGTCACTATTAGGGGAGCACACAAGGAATTTATAGCATATAGCTAACACTTAACTGATACGCACCCATACAGGTAGCGCCAACTGCCCCTACCCACACACACTTCTGTCTAGACAGAGACCGCTTCAAGGCTCTCCCTTTCCCAAGTGGGACCTATCTTTATTTTTACAGAGCCTGACAGGAACCCCCTTTGAACCTTTAGAAGGGTGTCTACTGAAGGATCTTACGTTAAAAACAGTTTTTTTAGTAGCAGTGACAACTGCCAGGAGAGTCAGTGAGATTGAGGCCTTATCTGTCAGACCTCCTTTTTGCGTTATTTTCCCAGATCAGATCATTTTCAAGACTGATCCAGCATTTTTGCCTAAGGTGGCTTCTGGATTCCACAGCTGTCAGGAGATAGTTTTACCCTCGTTTTGTCCCAACCCCTCAGGGGAAAGGGAATTAAAATTTCATTCTTTGGACGTAAGGAGATGTATCCTTCAGTACCTAGATCTGACCAAGACTTTAAGAAAGTCAGACTCCTTATTTGTTTTGTTTTCTGGGGCCAGAAAGGGATGCAAAGCGTCTCGACGCACTGTTGCCAGATGGCTCAGAGCAACCATTGGTCAGGCCTATACATTAGCAGGGAAAGAAATCCCAATGGGTATAAAGGCACACTCTACCAGAGCTATGGCAGCTTCTCGGGCAGAGAAGGCTGGAGCA
The DNA here is from genome assembly GCF_042186555.1 of Aquarana catesbeiana. Lineage (NCBI taxonomy): Eukaryota > Metazoa > Chordata > Amphibia > Anura > Ranidae > Aquarana > Aquarana catesbeiana. Next base: position 57,206,465 of record NC_133333.1, on the reverse strand, counting down.
ACGCCAGAGCAAATATGCAGGGCTGCAACATGGTCCAGCTATTCCACTTTCGTAAAGCACTACAGAGTGGACCTGGTGTCGGCTAGTGAGCAAGCCTTTGGGCGAAAGGTGTTGCAAGCTGTAGTCCCAACTAGAGGTCGACCGATATATCGGCCGATATTTGGCGTTTTTTACTTAATCGGCATCAGCCGATTGTGCTGATAAAAAAGGCCGATTGTAACTTCAGCCATGACTTGCAAATGACTTCTGTAATAGAGTCAATGCAAGTTGCCTGAAAGTTATCTTCTCTCCTCCTCTGGGCAGCCTGCCAAGTCTGATAAGAAGATACATTGTATCTCTTCAAGTTCTTTTTTATCAATAGACTGAACTCCTGTAGGAATTCTCAGTTTAACCATTTAAAGACTAAATCTTTTCTGACACTTGTTGCTTACAGGTAAAAATCCAGTATTTTCTGCTAGAAAATCACTTAGAACCCCCAAACATTATATATATTTTTTTTAGCAGAGACCCTAGGGAATAAAATAGCGGTTGTTGCAATATTTTATGTCACGCGGTATTTGCGCAGCGGTCTTTCAAACGCAATTTAAAAAAAAAAAAAAATACAGTAATGAATTAAAAAAAAAAACTAAGCAGTAAAGTTAGCCCATTTTTTTTTCGTCCAAAAGTTTTGATTACCTGTTTTTGTGTATTTAATATTTAAGATAGGGTTTTTTTTTTTTTTTTTTTTTTTTTCTAAATTATACATACAAGTGAACTGATTGGAGGTTTGTTTTGTTTAATGTTTAAATGTAAAAAATTTTCTGTATCACTTAAGGTTGCTTTCACACTGGAGCGGGCATGCGTTGACGGTAAAACGCTGTTAGTTTTAGCGGCGCTTTACCGTCATTTTAGAGGCACTATTCGGCTGCTAGCGGGGCGCTTATAACCCAGCTAGCGGCCGAGGAAGGGGTTAAATGCGCCCCTGAAGCGCCGCTGCCAAAACGCTTTGCAGGCGCTTCGGCAGCGGTGCGCATTCATTTCAATGGGCAGGAGTGGTGGTATACACCGCTCCAAAGATGCCGTTTGCAGGACTTTTTTTTTTACATCCTGCCAGCGCATCGCCTCAGTGTGAAAGCACTCAGGATATCACACTGAGACTGCAGGGGAGCCGTTTTTACAGGCACTTTACAGGCGCTCTTTTTAGCCCAAAAGCGCCTGAAAAACGCCCGACTGTGAAAGGGGTCTAACTGTTAGATTTTATGAGATGAAGGGAAAAAAAAAAAAAAAAATCGGCCAAATATATCGGCCCAAAAAAAATCGGCATCACATATCGGAATCGGCCACCGCGATTTCTAAATATCGGCATCGGCCAGAGAAAAACCCATATCGGTCGACCTCTAGTCCCAACCTAACTGGTAAGTGCTCGTTTATCCTCTCATGGTGGCTGTCCTGAAAGACGAAAGGGGAAAATTAAAGTTGCGTACCGGTAACATCTTTTCCAGTGGTCTTTCAGGACAGCCCTAGTTACCCACCCGAAAGTTTGGGGTGTCTTATAAAAGACCAGAACGCAGCATGATAATGATAATGGTCTGGCAGGGGGAAGTAAGAACTTATGGGCTGGCTTTAATTTTTATAGCGCAGGGAACGTGTTTCCAGTGATTCCTCCTGTATTGTAACCATACTGTCTGCCCTCACGCTGTAAAGCCCTGCACAAACTGTTGGCGCTGTATAAATCCTGTATAATAATAATAAGGCCACTTTCACACGAAGGCGCTTTACAGGCGTTTTAGCGCTAAAAATAACGCCTGTAAAGCACCTCTCCTGTTTCTCCAGTGTGAAAGCCAGAGTGCTTTCACACTGGAGCGGTGCGCTTGTGGGACGTTAAAGTCCTGCAAGTAGCATCTTTGGGGCAGTTTAGGAGAGGTTTATACACCGCTCCTGAAATGGGCAGCGCTGCCGCAGCGGCGCTTTTAACCCCTTTGGGGGGAGTTAAAAGCGTGCTGCTTAGACAGTGGTAAAGCGCTGCTAAAACTAGCGCTGCTTTACTGCTACTGCTCCCACTGCCTCAGTGTGAAAGTGCCTTAACAGTGAAGGTTCAGAAATGAGAATTGCGATATATAATTTTTTGGGGGTTTGTTTACACTTTACAGATAAACATGAATTTTGGGTACCTTTTATGCAATCACTATGGTTCTCTAACAAAACTCTGAGGGCTTCACAGAACAGCTGTATTTACTGAGATTAAATTACACACAGACTCTATTTACTAATCAGGTGACTTCTGAAGGCAATTGGTTCCACTAGATTTTGGTTAGGGGTGTCAGAGTAAAGGGGGCTGAATACAAATGCACGCCACACTTTTCAGATATTTATTTGTAAAAAATCTTGAAAACCATTTTATCATTTTCTGTCCACTTCACAATTATGTGCCACTTTGTGTTGGTCTAATCACATAAAATACCAATAGAATACAATTATGTTTTTGTTTGTAGTTTGACAAAATGTGGAAAATTTAAAGGAGTATGAATGCTTTTTCAAGGTACTGTAAAGTGTTATTTGGTTATTTTCTATGATTTCTTTGTTACTTCCCTTTTTACGGGCATTGTGTAAGGACCATTTCATTCTACAGCACTTTATTAGCGTGTGCGTTTAGACAGTGTATTCATCATCTGGTACCATCGGAAAGCCAAAAGCTAGCCATACATGGCTTGAAATGTGTAAAATTCTTTCTGAATGGGCTGAAATCTGAGTCATGGATGGCCCTGTCAGCATTAAAACAGAAACAGGTTCCGAAGTCCGCTCTCTGCTGACGTCACCAATATCGGTCTAGGCACCTTGTCATCCCCACTGAGACCCTGGACCCACCAGGTGCCGGGACTGATGGCCGTCTCAGCAAGCCGCCGAGACTGCTGCTCTCTGCCCCTATACAGCTCAGCGCTCCAGTGTCGTGGAGGAGCAGAGCAGGAGAGCTGCTGATTGACAGACAGCAGCTCTCTGCTCGGGGAGCTTAGAGAACCGATCTATCGGCAATTTTCGATTGCTCGGTTCTCAGTGTAGAAGCGCCGGGGTACAGATGCAGCATCGCACCGATGCTGCATCCACCTAGGTAAGTATGATTCAACAATAACCCCCAAACCCCTACTTCTCTTTTAATACTTACCTCTTCCTTTGTACAGCTGGTGCTCTTCTCTACTTCTTTCAATATATTTGCTAAAACTTCAATGTTTGTTCTGTGACATTGCTTACTGGAAACTCGGCTAGGTATTGAGCTTTGTTTATTAGCTTGTAATAGAAGCTGTCTCATTTGTAACCACATTTACTTATCACTCTGAGTAATGCTCCTTCTGAGGTCTGTTTCCTGTAATAAACTCAGGGCTTAATATCTAGGGTCATTTTATTTATCAGCACAGCAACAAGTTCCATCTGCTTTTACGCAGATTTTGAATTTCATGTGAGAATTTTTTGTGTTTGAATTTCCTGGAAAGCTCAAGCTTTATTTGCATTGAGTGGAGCAATGCCAGTGACCAGAAAACATTTCATTTATGGGAACCAACTTTTATATTGTTTTATTTTATTTTTCTCTTGTCTTAATAACAGGGCAATACGTTCACAGCAGGATATAGAAACCTTACAAGAAAACCTCAATAAAAATAAAGGGGTGGGCAACTATATGGCAAATGAGGTTTAAAGCGCTAGTAAAACGCCAGAAAAAAAATAAACATTGGGCCCCCCTGCAGGTTTAAGCTATAATGCACCACATACTAGCACATTATGACAGACCCTCTAGCACATTACTGTCACGGCTCCCCAGCGCTGCCATCTTCACCCAGTCTTCCTTCCGGGTTCACGGATTGTGGCTGTATGAATGGCCGGGGCTGCCATGATGTCACTCCTGCACATGTATGGAGCTCTGAATGTCCTGCATGGTATGCTGTCACTTCAGCATGCATACGCCGGTGACCTCACTGGCTGCATGTTGTGTGAATATCTCCTAAACCGTGCAAGTTTGGGAGATATTCTCTGTACCTACAGGTTGGTCTTATTATAAGCTTACCTATAGTTACAAGTTCAAAAGTGGAGTTTACCTCCACTTTAATGTTGAGAAATGTAAAGTAATGCACTTGGGAGCTAAAAATATGAATTTAAGTTACTTGCTAGAGGAATAACCATTGGGGGGTTCCGGGATAGAAAAAGATCTGGGGTCCTAGTAGATGACAGGCTCAGGAAATGGCATGCAAAGCCAAGCTGCAGCAAGCAAAGCTATCAGAATTTTAGCATGCATAAAAAGAGTATTTACTCAAGGGTTAAAACTATAATTGTACCACTTTACAGAACTCTGGTCCGACCACACCTTGAGTATGCCGTTCAGTTCTGGTCACCAATCCTCAGGAAGCATGTGCTGGAACTGGAGAAAGTCCAGAGAAGGGTAACAAAGCTAGTAAGGGGGCTGTAGGACCTCCAGTTACAAGGAACAACTACAAGCATATAGGCCCTTTCACACTGCTCTGTAGCAAAATCGAGGTAATAATGCATAAGCATTGTTATTGTGTGGCCCTCTCACAGTGTCACTTTGTCTTTTTGAAGTTGGTCACCACTGTATTGCATAAATTCACTGCAATTATGGTCTTATGTAAGGCTGAATTCCTAAATGCAAATACTGTAGCTAATTTGATCTAAGCAACACATAACAGGCTGTTTCATTCTTTTAATTTTTTAATTGACTTCAGAAAGGGGAGGTTCCTAACAGTGTTCACTTGCTTTCGAATATGCAAGTTCTATGACTCTCAGCTGTGAAATGTTAAAGACGTAGTCAGAAACCACATAAGGCATGACTCAATGCAGTTCACGCTGGTTTGACTCAGCTTAATGCCTGTAGTTGCTCTTCCAGAGCCTTGTTGATTTTTATTTTTGTAACCTGAGCTGAGTGGTGATGGAATGCTCAATACTCAAGCAATCATGTCCAATGTTAGTTTTAGGTAGATGGTTGTCTGTAGTCTAGGAGACAAGACGCTTACGTTTGTATGTCAACATACAGAGCCCGGGAGGTGACTCATCTGCAAAATGAACCCAATAGCCACCATCAGGCTTGTTTTCTTTCTTTTTCGAGTGCAGGTCATGTGCTTGGGTGTCCTTGGGTAACATTCTCCTGTCAATCACTACAGTATTGGAGAGGACATCAGAACTGTTGAGGGAATTGCATTATTCAGATTTGTGTAAAAAATCTACTTTGAAAATCAGAACATTTTAAACAACTGATAGCTAAATATCGAAGTGTCGCTTAACTCAAAATTAAGTGAAAAAAAAAATTGAATTACAGTCTAATCTTTTTTTATATGTAACTTATGCTGTCAACTACTTACTGCAATGCAAGAAAAGTCGTTTCTCCAGTTGGTGTGCTCCAACTACCTTTTAGAGCAGGAGACTCCAAACGTTCTAAACAAAGGACCAGTTTTCTGTCCTTCAGACATTAGGGGGGCCAAAGTAGAAAATACCCCAGTATCAGGGGAAGTAAAAAATTTACACAGTGCCTGCAGTCATCAGAGGGTGGAATAGGGCCCCATCATTGGAATTGGTGGTGGAAATAGCGCCCGATTATTGGTGTCAGTAGAAGGGAAAATGCCCATGGTTGGTGTCGGTGAGACTAATGGTTCTCTACTGTTGGTGTCAGTGGAAGGAATGGTGCTTCCTTGTTGGTGTCACGGGAGGAATAGTGCTGCAGGGGTGGTCACCTTTTTAGAGGGTGGTGATGTTTGTGCACCATGTTAGACACCCATCTTTGCTTCCGAAATGGGCAACAACCGAATGTGCAGATGCACTTAGCACTGGTACTTAGTAGACTGTCTGTTGTCGTTGTGTGTGTGTGGTTTTTTTTTTTTTTATTTTGGACAGCTGTCGGCTTGAGCAGAGAACTCTCTGCATTGAATCAAGGAAATGCTTTTTTAAGATGGGGGGGAGGTGGCAGCTCAAAATACATGTTCCAGCATCAGTTACAGCTTAGTATAAGAATAAATTGTACCAATACCATCTTCCATGTTTAATTTCCTCAGAATCACATTATCTGTAGTTCTAATTTTAGCTGCTTCTTTTTGTACTATAGAAGTGTGGCACGTTGCTATTATTAAAACTAATTCTATAGTATGGCTGTACTCCAGAGAGCCATAGAACTATGGAAGTCCCAGATCTTTTCTTATAAATTTACATTTACTTTCCCAAACCTCTTAAAGCGGAGTTCCACCCAATAGTGCCAGATAGTCTCCAGTGCCAGATTTGGACCCTTTCTGGGGTGTGGAGTTAGGAGTGAGTAAGGTTCCCGACGTCAAGCCGCAAGGCTACACTGCCGGGTTCCCTTAACTGCAATGGCGGTGGCAGCACCCGACAGCTGATGGTGCCGACATCGCTGGACTCCAGGGCAGGTAAGTGTACTATTATTAAAAACCAGCAACTGCAGTATGTGTGGCTGCTGGCTTTTAAATTTTGCAGCGGTGGGCGGACCTCCACTTTAAAGTGTATTTCTCCTTGTGCAGCCAAAGTGGGATAGCTACTTTAGATTTGTTGTGTTCTCATTTATGTACCATAGCCTAAAAAAATTGCTCTGTACGTTTTTTTTTTTTTTTTTTTTTTTTTTTGTTTCTTTTTTTCTTCCAAAAGATTTTTATTGAACAATGTTTGATGTTATACAGAGTAATAGTACTTCCATTGTTGTACAGTAACATTGAGTTTTGAGCTTCGGGGATGTAAGTCTATAGAAAGCTTTTACATCAGTGAACTTGTGATACATAGCCAAAGTGTTTTGTTATAGAAAGTCCAGGTAAGATTATAGTCCTGCAACCCTAGACGCGTTAGGTGTTAATATATCAACCCATCACCCCTATTGGGATCTTGCTGTGACGGGGAAGGGCGCAATAGTCAGGTTGCTTTCTATAGGTATCTTAGATTTAGACAAAATCATTAAGGTAATTTTTTACGTTTCAATAGTCGGTATGATGTTGTATAAGGACATAGTAGTGGGCTAATGAAACATACACCGTATACAGGTAAAGGCAGTTTCAAAAGTCTTAAAACAATGTGCGTGATTAAATGTGAACGTAATAATGTAAATTTTAGTTAGTCAAACAGTATAACAGCATAATATAGTGTTTTCCCTTTAGTATGTAACAGGCTCTAGAAAGGGTCAAGATGACTTTGAAAACTGTGTCAACTTGTTCTATAGCTGTATAGTCATAGGATATATATTTTATAGGGAACTTGGACCACTCCCAGTGCTGTATGAGCCCATTATGTGTGTAGGCATTTTCCAAGTATTGTTTTGGTATATGTAGTCTATTTCATAATGTTAATATTGGTACCTGGCCTAATGTCTTGGGCGATATCAAAATCTTGTCGGGTTGCGGTCACCGGACCCCTAGCAACTAGTACGAGACATGAAGTTTTGGTAAGGCTAGGCATCGGTCAGGTCATTTTGACGAAGTGGTACGGATTGGATGTTGGATATAATAGAGGCTAAGAAGTATCCAGACACATCTTTTGTAGGATAGGGATGGGGTAATAAGAGGGACTTGTGAGTGAGTTGGGTAGTGGGGCAAGCTGGCAGAAAAAGTAACTGTTCTAGGGGTAATGGCATCCTGGGTATAGTCGTGAAAAGAGTATATAGTGTAGAAAAGAAAGGTGTGGATGGAGGGGTGGGAGTTAGGAGGAGTGACAAGGGGGGGGAGGGATATGTACCTTTTCTCCTCCTCAGACCTAGCATCGTATGCTAACATTCTTCATTGAGATAGTATTTGAGAGTATTCATTAGTTGATTGAAAGTGGTGCCAACGTGACCAGGTTTTCTGAAACTTGGTTTGCGTTTTTTTGGCTTGGTGTATGAGAGCCTCCATCTCTGCCACTTTGTTCGTCTCATCCAATCTGCTATTGTAGGCGGGTTGGCCGATTTTTCCATTGGCTTGGTACACACAAGTTAAAGCGGATGTCCGCTGATGGTTTGTAGTTTTTTTTTTTTTTTCAAACACTTAAAACATAGACATAATGACAATGGCACACTCACGTTTTGCGTTAATTTCCTCCCCAGATGTCCGATTTTGTTGCAAATAATACGTTTTTAAAAATGTGGATGGCTGTTTTCATCTTGCTTGTGGGCATTTGAAGCCCACAAGCATTCACTTCCTAGTTCCAGTGATGCTGAGCTACCAGCATTCCTTGCTGGTTCCCGCGCATGCTCAGTTGTAACAGCGCAGAGCTTCGTAAACATCCTGGTTGCCATCACAACGGGCAGTGTCTTAGGAAGTTCCTGCCCCGTTGCGATGTCTAAAAATAGTATACACAGCATGTAAAACGCCCTACAAACGTGACTGCCATAATCACGTCACTTCTTCTTTTCAAATCCCGCAAGATTTCACGGCGGGCCTCTGGACTGACTCCTGGGAACAATGACACTAACTCCCAGAAAACAGTGTGGCGCAGCGGAAATTACAACAATACCCGCAAAATACCCGCCCATAGCCGCAGGGAGAAAAAAGACTGAAGCACATATACACAGGTGCACCTGGGGAGAAAAAAAATTTTGTGTAATCTAAGCAGGGTTTTGTACCATCTTGAGAACACTTTGAAGCTGTTTTCTTGTACAGATACGTTAATTGTCCCTTTGTGTAAGAGTATGTTTTCCCATTCTTCTTCTGAAAGGTCTGAGAGTTCCCTTTCCCAGCAACGACTAGCTATGTTGGATTTGGGAGTGTGATCAGAGAACAGAATAGAGTACATATCAGAAATCAGGTGTCTTTGCGGGTCTTTTTTTTTTTTTTTTTTTTTTTTTTTTTTTTCACAAATTGCTTTGAATGCTGTGTTTTGTCTTGAGTAGTCAGGGTGTGAGTGGGGGTCATTTAGAAAATGTTGAATCTGGTTATATGTCCAGAATGGAAAGGATTGGCTTGGCATCTGTGCCAAAAGTGCGGGTAGGGACAGGAATTTGCCCTTAGAAAAAAAGTGTTTGGCTCAGATGTTTGTGTCGGGGCAAGTTTCCAAAAGGAAGGTGTCAGGCCTGGCGAGAAGTCTGGATTTTGACGGATGTGAGTTAATGGACCTGGAGAGGATAAGATTTTAGATTTATGGCATGCCTCTCTGAAGATTTGTAACCTGTTGTCAATTAAGGGGTGTTGTTTTCCACTCGCATACCGTTAGAGTGTATCGATCCATGGGAGTTGGCGTAACGGTAGAGAGGAGAACGCATGTTTGAGCTGCACCCATGCTTTGGTCTTCGAGTGTAGGTTGCAGTCTATTATTTGCATTAATTGACAGGCCATTATTCAACAAGGTCCTGAAGACCTATGCCTCCTCTCAGCTTGGGTATTGTCAGTCTCTCAAAGCTCAGTCTGGGGTGTGATCTACCCCAGATAAAATCCGTGCAGGTTCTTTGATAGCATGTGAAGAAGGTCTGCGGTATTTTTATAGGAATCTCTTGCAGTACATACAATATTCTTGGTAGAATATTCATTTTTATTATTGATGCCCTGCCAAACCATGAAAAGAGACCCGTGGACCAGGACTTTAGGTCGCAATGAATGTTTTCATGGATCGGAAGGTAGTTTTTGTTGTATAGGTCATCTATTTTGGAGGCAGTTGAATCCCGAGGTATGTAAGTGAGTCGTGGCTCCAACTGAATGGAAAGTTTGGCATTGTGAGATCATATCCTGCTGTAGGGAGATATTCAGTGCTGGTGATTTTGCGAAGTTAATTTGTAAGTTGGCCAGGGTTTTGAACGTGTTGAAGTCTTTGGCCCCTTTCACACTGGGGCTGCGTCGGCGTTAAAACGGCACTATTTTTAGCCCCCTGCTAGCGGCCGAGAAAGGGTTAAAACCACCGCAAAGCGCTGCTGCAGCAACGTTATGCCGGCAGTATAGCTGCGCTGCCCCATTGATTTCAATGGGCAGGAGCGGTGTATACACCACTCCTTCACCGCTCCAAAGATGCTGCTAGCAGGACTTTTTTTACCGTCCCGCCAGCGCACCGCTCCAGTGTGAAAGTCCTCGGGGCTTTCACGCTGAAGATACAGGAGCGGCTCTTTCAGGGCGCTTTGCGGGCGCTATTTTTAGCGCTGTAGCGCCTGCAAAGCGCCCCAGTGTGAAACGGGTCTTTGAGTAAATTGAGTATCGGAATGTGTGGTTTGCTCTATACATTTTTTACTTTGGAAAAATCCAAACTGAAAGTTTTTTAGGCAGAGATTGATCGGCTGACGAGAGTGTTACCAGGAAGTGTTGCAGAGCTGGCATAGGACAGGGGGAACGCCGTGTAAACTGGGGCTGCAGAACCGGACCACAGGTGACTCTATCACCCCTCAGCACTATAGCACTTTATAAGGCGTTTTTTATTTAACCGTATTTATAGGCGTATAACACAGGTGCATGGTTTACACCAACAGAGTACCTAGGATAGAGACGAGTGCCGCTGGAATTCACCGAGCCGTCATTTCTTCTCCACTCGGCTCTCATGTCACACACAAAATCCCGCCACCGGCATTGGACCAGTGTTCTGTCTATCACAGGAGCTGGTCCAATGCCGATGGCAGAGGCGGGACTGTGTATGTGACTGCCGACTGAGAGCCAAGTAAACAGGAGATGATGGCTCTGTGATTTCCTATGAGAGATGGTGAGCTGCATTGATGGGGAGATGGGCGCAGATCAGGCTGCATTGAGGCTGCAAATGGGCACTAATCAGACTGCCTTGGTGCTCACTGACCATTATTTTGCTTCAAAGTGGTTTATTTTTTTAAACAAAGTGTTTTTTTTCCTGAAACTTCCCTCCTTAAATTGGGATGCGTGTTATACACCTGTGCGTGTTATACGCCAATAAATACGGTATTTGAAATGTGAGTAGTATATATGTGGAGTTCTGTTTGCAGTTAAAACTTTTTTAAACATTATCACGCTATTGCATGCCCCTATCATTTCCCACATGTAATGTATATGAGGAAAGTCTCTGAACATACCAGGAGATATTAGTGGCCTCTGAGCTGGGTTATTATCTGAAGGAGCAGGTGGCCTGTGTTCCATATCAGTGTCCCATAAACCTGCATAGGGTAAAGGAGGATCTCTGCAGACTATTGCTATCAATTACAAGCTTATTTTTTAAGCCCCTAAGGTGAGGGTACACCTGGTGGGGGTTGTGTAATGCACACCGCATGAAGACACAATTATCACATGGTTGATGTCAATATGGACTTTCGCTGTTTAGTTTAAACATCTCATTGAGGATTAATGGAGCAGGAGCACTTTTATTTTTGTATATGGATTGTTGCTGTTTAGTCTAAATACCTCATTGAGGACTGAGTGCAATATCACGGAGCACGAGCAAAATAAATAAATATATATATATATATATATATATATATATATATATATATATATATTTTTTTTTTTATAAGTTATGTTTTAGACATTTATGTTTATATATAGTGTTTATTGGATTCCTATATCTATATTAGTATTGTTTCATACTTATTAATGCTGCACAGTGTGATTGATAGATATAGATATATATATATATATATATATATATATATATATTATTTTTTTTTTTTTTTTTTTTATTGTATTTACATTTTGGGGAAGTGCGGGCAGCTGATTATAATTACCGTATTTATCGGTGTTTAACACACACCCCAATTTTAGGAGGGAGGTTTAAGGAAAAAACTTACATTTTAAATAAAAATTGAAGTCATATTGGGGTCACCGCTCATCAATACACCCTGCTCAGTGCCCATCTGCAGCCATTAAATTGACCAACAATGCAGCCTGTTCAGTGCCCATCTGCAGCCTCACCAGTGTTGGATTATCCCTGCTTTCTCCAAAGGAAGAGGAGGAGCGAGTGCCGCTGAATTACAAAGAGCCGCGTTCTCCTGTGTACCCAGCGCTCCGTCACTCACAGCCATGCCTCCTGGCCCTGCTCATATGATAGACAAAACAGTGGCCCAATGCGGGGCCAGGAGGCATGGCTGTGAGTGACGGAGCGCCGGGTACAAAGGAGATCGCGGCACTCGCTCCTCTTCCCTCAGAAACAGCAGGGATCGGTGTATAACACGCACACACGATTTCCCCCTGATTTTAAGGGGAAAAAAGTGTGTGTTATACGCCGATAAATACAGTATATGTGTTTATTTAGGCTATCTTAGCTTTCGTGTGGCAGCTCACAAGGTTTTACCCATTGGCTTCTGCCATTAGAACCACTTTTAAAGTGAGTTAACTCCCCTGTGTGATGTTTACCTATAGGTAAGCCTGCAGTAAATATCTCCTAAACATGCACTGTTTAGGAGATATTTACATTCGATGCAGCTGGTGACATCACTGGTGTATGCGCTCTGAAGTAACGGTATACCCGTGCCATTCCTTCAGAGCTGTGCCGTAAACAGTGACTCCCGCTCCCCATTCGTATCACCGAAGACCAGATGAAGGTGGAATCCCCTTCAGCGGTGACAGTGTAAATTGTTTACTGTGGTAGTATGTTTCTCTTATGACTTCTGTAATCGTATAGTTGTTTCCCACTATCGCCTTATGTTTATATATATTTTTTTTTTTTTTTTTTTATTGCAGCATCCACTGACCAAATCCTGCAGACAGGAAATTTGCTGCTACGGGGGTAAGTAGTTTAATGACAGTCTAGCTGCAACCTACTGATTTAAAAGATAGCAGCGCTACTTCAGTATATCTGTAAAATATATACAAAAAAGTTTTGGTTCCGATTAATGGTACAACACCCTTTTAGATAGGCACCACATCCCTGAAGATAATTATGAGTAGCGAGGAGGATGAAGGGATTTTCACGGTGCAAATTGACTAAACTAAGAGTTTTTTTAAAAAAAAACACATTTTTAATTTAACCATTAAAAAAGGAGACCTACAGTTTGTACATACTTCACAAAGTTACAGTATCGGTAAAATTACAGTGGTCAGAGTGTGAGTGTATACTCGTTTTGCAAGATGATATAGTTGCATACTAGCCCAACATGTTTCGCAGTGTCGCTTTTTCAAGGGATATGCAAACTGAAAGGTGGCATCATCCAACACTCTTATACTTTCTAAAAAGATAGAAAATTATAATAGATAACAAATAACGTACATTATAATGGCAAAGACAATACACAAATGTGTAATTTTACATAAAGATAAGCGCAATGTCCATCTGAAACAGCAATAAATAGAATGCTTACCCCCATGAGACCCCCGGCTCGGTTGGGCCCCCGTACACACCAACCACAAACGCTAGAACACCGATAGGGCCAATATAATGCAATCACAGGGGACAGAAGGGTAAAACTATATGTGGGATAAATACAATGTATCAGAAAGAGGCTATTTGGTAATATAGAGAGTAGATGTATGTTTAAGTACATATTCATGAGATAAAATACTTGTTTATAGAAACTTATTATTGTTCATCACGAAACATGCAGAGAACACGCAAAGGGGCGGCCGGTTAGCTCAAGGAAAAGGGGCTATTAAGTACTTACTCTATATATTTTTTAGGGACGGCAATCTAAAACACACCTGCTAGTGATGGTTGCAGGGGATGGCTCAGAACTGCTGATGAATGAAACAAACATTTATGTGTATATGTATGGGGATAAAATGAAGTAGAATAACTATAGATAAAGTGAAATGAATATTGATTTAGAATGAAAGTATAGATATAAATCATTCATTGGGGTGTCTGAATAGTAAAAGACACTTAGTCTCAGTAGATTCATATGGAAGAGTAGATCAACAGATTGGATACTCTTGTCCTCAGAGTGTGAAAAACGGATTAGTACTGTGTGACACAAGGTAAGAAAGAAGACTTGATGTAAAGCAATGTAAAAGGAAAGAAACTTAAGTAGAGCAGTGTATGGTATCACTTACCAGTCACCAACACTGCTAGGAGAGAGTTCCACCCTCCGGCTCTGACAGAGAACACTGTCAGATAAGCTGGCTTAAGTGCTGTCCCCCATCGTGCTGGCGTGTGACGTCACCAGCATGATGCGAACGTGTAGGCGCCAATGCGCATGCCCAGGGAGCCGGAACACCCGTCCTACTACAACTCCCAAGGATCACCGCGGCCGCACAGGGAACCGACATACGCACTGGGCTGCATGAGGATTCCACTGTGTATCTCCACGATGCCCGGGCTGCAGAGGACGGATGCGGGACACAGAAGTGACCTACTGATGCTTCGGCCCCTCAGGCAGCGTGGCGCAGATAGGGCACATCACTAGGATGTGCCCTGGGCGTCCGTGTGACTGCGATAGGCCCCGCTGGTGCCAGTGAAGGGGAGGAGCTGAGGGCAACCAGGCAGAGAGAGATCAAGGGAGCAACTGATCGGAGGGGGTGGGGGGACACCACTCACAGACCGATCCGATCTGTGTGACAGATGGACAATGCGCCTGAATAACATAATATCAGAATGCACATAAATCACAAAAAAATCTAAATAAAGTGTTATTATATATACATGTTATTAGACATGAGAAAATCATAAGTTACACACATTTACGTATAAGAAACCTATAGCAATGACAGGTAATTTATAGAGCTGATGGAAATTGAAAATGGGACTAGGGGGGAGGGAGAAGAAAAGAAAAGAAGAAGGAGATGAAAAACAGAACAAAAATAAGGAGGAAAGACTGGGAAGAGAGTAAAAGAAATACCTGGAAAAAGGGGTGAAGAAATTATTATGCAGATTCACAGGAAGGGCTTGTAGCTAAGGCTCTCATTCAAACCCGGGAAGGTGGTTGCTCTGAGGGTGTAAATCCAGCGGACCTCAAGCTGGAGCAGCGTACGGTCTACGCTGCCCCCTCTCTCGTCCAATGGGATGTGCTCTAGGGCCAGAAAATTGATGGTATATGGGTTGAAGTTGTGACATGTACCAACATGTCTGCCTATAGCGGTGTTCATTCGTTTTTTGAAAACAGGTTTTATAATATCCCTTATACGTTTGAAAAATTGTCGCTTTGTCTTGCCAACATAAAAGCTACCACAGACACATTGAGCCAGGTAGATCACACCAGGGGTTTGACAAGTCACTTTGAATTTAATCGAATGCCACTTCCCGTTGGGGAGCAGAAAACGGGACTTATTGTCTACAAAATTGCAGATATCACATTTTCCACATGGGGGGGAGATACCCATGCTAATTGGATCGTTATCCAATGAGACTTCATTGAAGTGACTGTGAACTAGATGGTCCTTAAGGGAGGGAACCCGTCTAAAAGTTATCTCTGGGAAATGATTTATATATTTCCTAGCTATAGGGTCAGCTGATAAGAGGGGCCAGAATCTATTCAAGATTCTTCTGATCTCATTGTGTTGATTAGAATAACGGGTGATTAATCTTTATCGTATCTATCTGCTTTTTTTTGGAGATTTTTTTTAGAAAATATTAAAGAATCCCTGTTCTGGACATTGACACGATTGTATGCTCTCTTGAGGCAAGAATGACTGTAACCTCGAGATAGCAATCTTCTATATAAATCCTTAGCAGCTACTTGAAAGTTTGAATCTTTACTACAGTTGCGTTTAAGGTGCAGATATTGGCTATAGGGGATACTCCTCAATAGCGAATCTGGATGTGAGCTGTTCGCATGAAGAATTGTATTGCCCGCAGAGGGTTTTCTGTAGAGCGATGAGTCCAATCTGCCGTTGGCGTCAATGGAGATTGTTAGGTCAAGGAAATTGATTTTAACTTCACTGTATTCCATGGTGAATCTGAGATTGAAATCCTTGATGGAGATCAATCTCAGAAACTCGTTCAGTTCTGCTACAGAGCCCGACCAGAAGATCAAGACGTCGTCTATATATCTATACCATGAGACGACCTTCTCCATAAGATGGGCAAGGTCGTCTCTGGAAAACACATCCTTTTCCCACCCCCCCAGGTACAGGTTGGCATACGATGGGGCACATCTAGTCCCCATCGCAACCCCCTGCACCTGGAGGTAGTGGGAAGAGTTGAAAAGAAAAACATTGTGTCTTAAGATGTAATCTATGAGTTCCAAAACAAATTCATTATATTTACTGGAGGAGGGGCCTCTTTCAATTAGATGGTTTCTTACTACTTCGATACCCTTGTTATGAGGGATGGTGTTATACAGACTTTCAATATCAAGTGCTACAAGCCATGTTCCTGAGGGAAGTGAAATGCCCTCAATAGTTCTTAGTAAATCAATAGTGTCCTTGATATAAGAGGAAAGGGAGATAACATGGGGATATAAATAGCTATCCACTAAACTGCTTGCGTTTTCGGTAAGAGATGAACATCCCGATATTATGGGACGTCCAGGGGGTTCCAAAATCGATTTATGTATCTTGGGTAAGGCATAAAAGGTGGGGATACGGGGATCCCTTACATTTAGGTAATTCCAGGTGTTTTTGTCAATGATTCCCTTATTTGGGAATCAGGGCAAAACGTTAAACCTAATTTAAGGACCTGTTCCTCTTGTTTGGTCAAAGTATGAGAGGAAAGATTAATAATATATAGTTCCTGCTCATTGGATGTAGAGTCTGAGATACATTGAACTGAATCCGAATCTAAAATTATGCTGTCTCTTGGTCCTTCCCTAAAAAAATTGGTGCTAGTTTCATGTCAGCTGGTACTGGTGTGCCTGAGGGGGAAATATCTGAAGACAGACTACCGAAAAAATGGAAAAGCAATTCAGACACAGCCTCCATGGGATCTTTAAAACACCAAACAGGCACCTCACTGCCCCGTCGATCTCAGCCCAATCACCCTAAACAAGCACAAGCACCACTTCGTACTCCTAATATGCCTCACTCTTCATCACAAACGTCACGAGGCCCTCAACTTATGGCCACTCACACGATCGTTTCCACGGCACCTTCCACCTCGGTCACTGCTTCTCCTTTACATTTGAACACTGCCACCAAGGTAAGCAATGCTAATGCAATTATTTCCCCCTCAGACACACCAGTACCAGCTGACATAAAACTAGCACCAATTTTTTTAGGGAAGGACCAAGAGACAGCATAACTTTAGATTCTGATTCAGTTCAATGTATCTCGGACTCTACATCCAATGAGCAGGAACTATCTATTATTAATCTTTCCTCTCATACTTTGATCAAACAAGAAGAACAGGTCCTTAAATTAGGTTTAATGTTTTGCCCTGATTCCCAAATAGACAAATTTCATCTTATTAAAGATCTCCATCTATTTGCTCGCAGACTTTTATACAAAATTATCTTTGACGAACCCACACAAGAACCTTCTTTTGATGATAGGACCCCCAATATCCAAAACAACATGGAGGAGCAACAGGCGATGGAGGACTTGATGGCACTTTGGGAGGAGGGACACACTGACGACATGATGCCCGGATGTCTCCCTTTACCAGACATGTCGGTTGCTGGTGTGTCCTCCCCCCCCCCCCCCCCCCCCCCCCCCCCCCTGCACAGTCCTTCATGCCTAAAGCCAATCCAAATATTTGGGCGTTTGTTAGACAAACCTCCCAGGCTATTGAAGAATTCAATTTCCTGTCATGGGGGATTTCAAATCTAAGTGTTAAACAGAAAGCAGCTATTAAATCACTTGAATCCAATCAGAAATTAGTGATCAAACCCGCGGACAAAGGCAGAAATTTGGTCATCATGGAGGTGTCACAATATGTCTATATGTGTAATAAAATTCTATCTAACCGGGACTGGTACCGACCCATTTTGAAAACACTGATAAAAAATTTCTACAAAGAATATTATGGCATCGTCTTTAGAGGGTATCATAAGGGAATCATTGACAAAAACACCTGGAATTACCTAAATGTAAGGGATCCCCGTATCCCCACCTTTTATGCCTTAACCAAGATACATAAATCGATTTTGGAACCCCCTGGACGTCCCATAATATTGGGATGTTCATCTCTTACCGAAAACGCAAGCAGTTTAGTGGATAGCTATTTATATCCCCATGTTATCTCCCTTTCCTCTTATATCAAGGACACTATTGATTTACTAAGAACTATCGAGGGCATTTCACTTCCCCCAGGAACATGGCTTGTAGCACTTGATATTGAAAGTCTGTATAACACTATCCCTCATAACAAGGGTATCGAAGTAGTAAGAAACCATCTAATTGAAAGAGGCCCCTCCTCCAGTAAATATAATGAATTTGTTTTGGAACTCCTAGATTACATCTTAAGACACAATGTTTTTCTGTTCAACTCTCCCACTACCTCCAGGTGCAGGGGGTTGCGATGGGGACTAGATGTGCCCCATCGTATGCCAACCTGTAACTGGGGGGGTGGGAAAAGGATGTGTTTTCCAGAGACGACCTTGCCCATCTTATGGAGAAGGTCGTCTCATGGTATAGATATATAGACGACGTCTTGATCTTCTGGTCGGGCTCTGTAGCAGAACTGAACGAGTTTCTGAGATTGATCTCCATCAACGATTTCAATCTCAGATTCACCATGGAATACAGTGAAGTTAAAATCAATTTCCTTGACCTAACAATCTCCATTGACGCCAACGGCAGATTGGACTCATCGCTCTACAGAAAACCCTCTGCGGGCAATACAATTCTCCATGCGAACAGCTCACATCCAGATTCGCTATCGAGGAGTATCCCCTATAGCCAATATCTGCGCCTTAAACGCAACTGTAGTAAGGATTCAAACTTTCAAGTAGCTGCTAAGGATTTATATAGAAGATTGCTATCTCGAGGTTACAGTCATTCTTGCCTCAAGAGAGCATACAATCGTGTCAATGTCCAGAACAGGGATTCTTTAATATTTTCTAAAAAATCTCCAAAAAAAGCAGATACAATAAGATTAATCACCCGTTATTCTAATCAACACAATGAGATCAGAAGAATCTTGAATAGATTCTGGCCCCTCTTATCAGCTGACCCTATAGCTAGGAAATATATAAATCATTTCCCAGAGATAACTTTTAGACGGGTTCCCTCCCTTAAGGACCGTCTAGTTCACAGTCACTTCAATGAAGTCTCATTGGATATCTCCCCATGTGGCAAATGTGATATCTGCAATTTTGTAGACAATAAGTCCCGTTTTCTGCTCCCCAACGGGAAGTGGCATTTGATTAAATTCAAAGTGACTTGTCAAACCCCTGGTGTGATCTACCTGGCTCAATGTGTCTGTGGTAGCTTTTATGTTGGCAAGACAAAGCGACAATTTTTCAAACGTATAAGGGATCATATAAAACCTATTTTCAAAAAAATAAATGAACACCGCTATAGGCAGACATGTTGGTACATGTCACAACTTCAACCCATATACCATCAAATTTCTGGCCCTAGAGCACATCCCATCGGATGAGAGAGGGGGTAGCGTAGACTGTACGCTGCTCCAGCTTGAGGCCCGCTGGATTTACACCCTCAGAGCAACCACCTTCCCGGGTTTGAATGAGAGCCTTAGCTACAAGCCCTTCCTGTGAATCTGGATAATAATTTCTTCACCCTTTTTTCCAGGTATTTCTTTTACTCTCTTCCCCAGTCTTTCCTCCTTATTTTTGTTCTGTTTTTCATCTCCTTCTTCTTTTCTTTTCTTCTCCCTCCCCCCTAGTCCCTTTTTCAATTTCCATCAGCTCTATAAATTACCTGTCATTGCTATAGGTTTCTTATACGTAAATGTGTGTAACTTATGATTTTCTCATGTCTAATAAGATGTATATATAATAACACTTTATTTAGATTTTTTTTTGTGATTTATGTGCATTCTGATATTATGTTGTTCAGGCGCATTGTCCATCTGTCACACAGATCGGATCGGTCTGTGAGTGGTGTCCGTTCCCCCCCCCCCCCCCTTCCGATCAGTTGCTCCCTTGATCTCTTCACTGGCACCAGCGGGGCCTATCGCAGTCACACGGACGCCCGGGACACATCCCTGTGATGTGCCCTATCTGCGCCGCGCTGCCTGAGGGGCCAAAGCATCAGTAGGTCACTTCTGTGTCCCGCATCCGTCCTCTGCAGCCCGGGCATTGCGGAGATGCGCAGTGGAATCCTCATGCAGCCCAGTGCGCATGTCGGTTCCCTGTGCGGCCGCGGTGATCCTTGGGAGTTGTAGTAGGACGGGTGTTCCGGCTCCCTGGGCATGCGCATTGGCGCCTACACGTCCGCATCGTGCTGGTGACGTCACACGCCAGCACGATGGGGGACAGCACTTAAGCCGGCTTATCTGACAGTGTTCTCTGTCAGAGCCGGAGGGTGGAACTCTCTCCTAGCAGTGTTGGTGACTGGTAAGTGATACCATACACTGCTCTACTTAAGTTTCTTTCCTTTTACATTGCTTTACATCAAGTCTTCTTTCTTACCCTGTGTCACACAGTACTAATCCGTTTTTCACACTCTGAGGACAAGAGTATCCAATCTGTTGATCTACTCTTCCATATGAATCTACTGAGACTAAGTGTCTTTTACTATTCAGACACCCCAATGAATGATTTATATCTATACTTTCATTCTAAATCAATATTCATTTCACTTTATAGTTATTCTACTTCATTTTATCCCCATACATATACACATAAATGTTTGTTTCATTCATCAGCAGTTCTGAACCATCCCCTGCAACCATCACTAGCAGGTGTGTTGAAGATTGCCGTCCCTCCATAGGTTTGCTTGAAAAATATATAGAGTAAGTACTTAATAGCCCCTTTTCCTTGAGCTAACCAGCTGCCCCTTTGCGTGTTCTCTGCATGTTTCGTGATGAACAATAATAAGTTTCTATAAACAAGTATTTTATCTCATGAATATGTACTTAAACATACATCTACTCTCTATATTACCAAATAGCCTCTTTCTGATACATTGTATTTATCCCACATATAGTTTTACCCTTCTGTCCCCTGTGATTGCATTATATTGGCCCTATCGGTGTTCTAGCGTTTGTGGTTGGTGTGTACGGGGGCCCAACCGAGCCGGGGGTCTCATGGGGGTAAGCATTCTATTTATTGCTGTTTTAGATGGACATTGCACTTATCTTTATGTAAAATTACACATTTGTGTATTGTCTTTGCCATTATAATGTACTTTATTTGTTATCTATTATAATTTTCTATCTTTTTAGAAAGTATAAGAGTGTTGGATGATACCACCTTTCAGTTTGCATATCCCTTGAAAAAGCAAAACTGCGAAACATGTCGGGCTAGTATGCAACTATATCATCTTTCAAAACGAGTATACACTCATACTCTGACCACTGTAATTTTACTGATACTGTAACTTTGTGAAGTATGTACAAACTGTATATCTGTAAAATATTTTACTGTATTTTTGGAAATGCATTTTGCCTTTTATTTTCTGTGTGATGTGGGCACTCCACACAAATTGTTTTCAGCTCTAGTCTACACATTTTAATTGTATGCTGGTATGGTTTTGCACGTGCGTAGGGTAGGAACAAAAATTCTTGCTAGTAATGTATAAAACACATGAAGCAATAGTTTTAATGGTTTTTTACAAGCTTAAATGGGCCTGCTTCAATACACATATGTGCCATGTGTCCTGTGTGTGTATTTTTTATTTTTTTTTAACCCCTCACTTTCCTGGCCACTGCACGTAAATGACCGGGTGGGTGCTTCGCCTTTCTGACTGGACCGTTTCGTCAGAATGTGCGCTTCGCAGGGCCTCAGGGCCATGCAGTGGCTCAACCACACCACATCACAGATTGGGACATGGGTGCTGTGATTGGACCTCACGATCATGTGATGGCTGTGTCCAATCAAAGCCATCACAGTGTAAACAGACATGTGTCTGTGTCAGTATTCCTGCCGAGCTCAGTGCGGGGGGGTGGGAGGGTTATGCTGCAGCCTGTTATGTTCTCTGTGTAACTGATGATTTTAGTGTTCAGCTACACAGAGATCACACAGACTGCAGCCATCCCCCCATAGTACACCAAGCACCATCTGTCCAAGTGTCCCATCAATCTCTGTACCAGTCTCACGTCAACACCTGTCACAGCATACCAGTGTCCCACCAATAAATAAATCACATTTAAAGCGCCTCTATCCCCCCATGCTCCTATGCAAAGGCGAACGCACACGTTGGTCCTATACAGGGTGGATTTAAATAAAGTTGATTTAAATCATCATTTTTAAAGAGCAACTGTCATCTCTGTCCCGCAGCAGAGGCTCCTCTCTTGTTGACTCACCGACAGTCCCATTCTTTTTAGTGGGATGGCTGGTGATGTGGCAGTGACAAAACGACATGGCGGAAGCAGGTGAGTGGATGCCCGCTAACAGTTGCTTCTATGATGGATCTGAAATGACAGGTGCTCTTTAAATGTAAGAACTTATTCTTGCTGTTAGAATCTTTAACATTTGCAAACAAAATGAAGGTTTCCTATTTAGAATAAGCTGTCAGGTTACTAAAACAGCGATATCAAAACCGATTCAATCATACATAGATGTAGTGTACATAGATTTGCAAAACAATGGGATAAAGGAATATTCCTGAACTGTTTTATCTCATGGTTACTGTGAAATTGTGTGAATGCATGCATCAATGCAGTACATGTTATCTCAGCTTGCAGAGCTTGGATTCATTGAATGAGTTTACCAAAAATGTAAATATTGCACACCTTATGCTACAAAACCAAGATCCATTTAATTGTGAATAAACTAAATTATTAATTTAGTTAATAAAACCCATCTTTAGATTTTTACTCCCAAAAGCATTTTATTCAAATAAATTTGATGAAAGTCCTAAAGATTTAATTAAAAATTTTTTAAATCATTAATTTTTTTTTTATCCACCCTGATCCCATACACATACATAATCTTCTTTTGCAAGTATGCTGGGGCCTTTTGGTATATCTCCTTGCAGCTTGGAAGCTCAGGCTCTTCCTGGCAGTTTCCACTCTAGACCTTTGGGTCAAGCATCTTTTATAGCTGCCCCTTGTGGTATTGCTGCACCCCTTGTGCATCCAATTGCTACCCTAGTAGTAATCTGTCTTTGAGAATGGTATATCATTCATTTCCACTAACCTCTCCGCAATGAAGTCCCATTCCATTAAGCTTGGTTATACGCTTTGTGGTGGTTGACTTTTTTCAAGCCCTATCCCTCTATTGAGAGATTTTGTAATTTGCAAGATTGGCTGAGGTCACTTCCTTCTACATGCTTGCCTTGTGAAAGCCTGATGATCGGTGTTAAATTTTTTTTTTTTTTTAACAAACAAAGGTGTTTTATTGTTGTCATATAGGTTGAATAAAAAAGCATATCCATAGGTACAGTACATATCACATGGAATACATTTGTGTACATACAGGTCCAGAAAATACAGTGAGCAAGTACAACATGCATCAAAAGTTCGCATACAGGGTAGCATGTGGACTAGGTTAAGACAATCTGCACAGTTGACTAGTAGTATACCTTTTTACAGTTACCTATCTTAGAATGTGATGTCCTCACCAGTATGCTAGTCAGAGGTCCATGGAGCCCAAACTTTTTCATATTTCCACTTACAGCCTCTGTTTAAATATGTAATCCTATACATGGGTAATGCAGCTTTGATCAGTGCCTTCCAGGAGGAGATGGAGGGGGGGTCTAACAGAATCCATTTGAGAAGGATTTCTTTTTTTGCATAAAAAAATAGGTATGCAATTAGTAGTTTTAAATGATGTGGTCTTTGTTCGTCATCGTGAACTCCCAGTAATGCCAACTCAGGTGACATTGGGAGTGCCAGTTGCAGTCTGGAGTTAACTTCCCCAAAGACCTTCCTCCAGTAAGTGGAAATTACAGGACAGTCCCAGAACATGTGGAAGAAGGTTCCTATATGTGCTTTACATCTGGGACACACAGGGTCTTTGGGTACATCCTGTGAAGTCTTTGGGGCGTATAATAAATCCTATGCAAAAATTTTACCTGTATTAACTTATCTCTAGAGGAGATAACTAATTTGGGGCCATATTTCAGGCAGTCCTCCCATCCCTCCCTAACTAGTGAGGGTATATCACTGTGCCATGTCTCCCATAAATGTTCTATCTTGGGGGACTCATTGCCCAATAACGCACCATACAGTGTATAAAGAGGCTTGGTTAGATCTCCTGGAGCCAATAGTTCCTCTATAGGATCAGCTTTGAGTGTGATTGGGCTCTAGTGGCATGTTTAAGCTGTAGGTATCTGAATGCCATCCAGGTTGGTAGATTATATTTAACCTTCAGATCCACAAACTTCAGTAAGGCAGCCTGGGGCATGATGTGGTCCAGTGTCGTAATGCCAAACCTGGCCCACAACTGTGGATCCGGAATGGAACGAAGTTGTGATAGGGTGGGGTTGCCCCACAAAGGCTGTGCCGGAGCCTACTGATCCGGCCACAAAAAGCGCCGCCGGGCAGCGGTCCTCCCCCGCCACGTCACCCTGGTTGGTCCCGGTGTCGTCTCATATGCCCTCGGTCCTCCCCCACCACGTCACCCTGGTTGGTCCCGGTGTCATCTCATATGCCCTCGGACCCCTGTATGGGAAGCTGCGGAGCCCAGCGAGGGAGCCCAAGCAGTTCGCCTCTAGGCACACCGCCGCATTAGATCTAGCCCCCTGGTACCACCACTGGACTGTCACTAGCACCGCTGCCCAGTAGTAAACTTGAAAATTAGGTAGGGCTAATCCGCCCAGATGGGCAGATAGCCAGAGCGTGGATCTGGCCAACCGCGGTATCGCCCCATTCCATATAAAGGAACCTATGCATTTATTTATCTCTTTGAAGAAGCTGACTGGGATCCATATCGGGCAGTTTCTGAATAAATAAATTTGGGTAGTATGATCATTTTTAGTAGGTTAATGCGGCCTATCAAATTTAGTGGCAAATTTGACCATATTGAACACTTGGATCTAAGGGTCGACAAAACAGGCATCAGATTTTTCCCCAAGAAGTCTGAGTGATGTTTCGTCATCTGGACCCCCAAATAACGAAATTCCTCATCCAAGCGGAGAGGAGTGGAGGCCGCCCCATGGATGGCTCCCTCATCTAGGGGGAAAAGAATTGACTTGGCCCAGTTAATCCTTAGACATGCTGGTAGGTTAATTGGATCCTGTCTAAATTGTCCCCAGTATGTATGAATGTGAGTTAGGGACCTTAGATTGTAAGCTCCTTGAGGGTAGGGACTGATGTGAATGTAAAATGTAAATGTAAAGTGCTGCGTAAATTGACGGCGCTATATAAGTACCTGAAATAAATAAATAAATAAATAAATAATTTAGTCGACTGAATGAATACTATTTTAGTCAACTAAAATATGACTAAAACAACTGAGATGACTAAAATACAACTAAAACTAAAATGGCATTTTACTCTAGACTAAAATGGGACTAAAACTAAAATGCCGTTTTAGTCAAAAGATTAAGACTAAAACTAAATTTAAATTTAACTTCAAAATTAACACTGGTCTGTAGAACATGTTCATACCTCAATACCAACAATAATATATTAGATTTTTCACTCCAGCAGTATATAATAAGCTTGGAAATTGTAGAGAAATGTTAACTAATACATTACAATTTAATTACACTCGTTCGATTTTAGATGACTAAAATGAGTTTGTCGACTAAAATGTACTGGAGATTTGGTCGACTAAATACGACTAAAACAATTGCAGAAGCCTAAAACTAAAATGCCATTTTAGTACTAAAACCAAATTGAAATTTGCTGCCAAAATGAACAATGCTGATGATGCAGGGGATGTAGTTTTGCACCCTACCGGTGCCCCTGACCCTTAATTTCTCTCCTAGTGACTTTCTTTCTGGGCATCCCCTTTGTGAAATGCTAAAGAGACCTTCACTTCAGTCCATGTTCTAAATCTTGTCCCTGCTAAATAAAGGATCATATCATCTACAGCCCTGGCTAAACGTTTTCAGAATGACACAAATATAAATTTTCCCAGTCATCTTCCAGGACGGCTTACAGAGAGAGAGAGGCTCCTCCTACCTAGTACAGGAAATACGTGATCCACATTATAAAAGACCGCCCATAGGCCATTGCCCCTCAGTATTGTGGTTTTTTTTCTCTGACCAGAGAGAAACTTCAAGCAAGTTGGTTATTTTGTCTGGCCTACGTGCTAGGTAGCAGGGGCCTCCCGGTGGCCAGGTGCCTCTGACAGGGACAATGCTTCTGGGAGCTGGTTGGCTTGGGTCATCCAGGGCTCCTCCTCTAGGGTCTCATGGTTGTGTAAGAAGGGACCCCCTCTCGTCTCCCTGTTTGTACCTTCAGTGTAAGGTGCCGTCTTGGTGCAGGAGGATGTGTGCTCAGATGAGTCCATCCCTGGTGGTAGCGTGCCGACAGCAGGCTGGTCTCTCATAGCAGGTGGTAGCCTACTTATCCTGGATCATTTCAGCTGGTGTAACCGCTCTCTAGTTATAGGGTTGAGTCACATAGGGCATTACAGGTCCTGGTCGTGGGTGTTTGTGTTAGTGATCGTAAAGGCTTGTTTAAAAAACAAAACAAAACCAAAAAACAAACATGTAATACTTTGCCTCCTCTGTGCAGTGGTTTTGCACAGAGCAGCCCGGATCCTTCTCTTCTCGGGTCCCTCTTTGCTGCTCTTAGCCCCTCCCTCCTTTTGAGTGCTCCTCAGACAGAAGCTTGCTGCAGGGGGCACCAAGCCGGCCAGGTGGGGGGGGGGGAAGATCGGGGGCTTTCTTGCCACAATGTCAGGCCATTTCCAGCAACAATTTTATTCTGGATCTTATCAATCACAGATACAGAATAGAATTAGTGGGTTGTCCTCAATAATTTATTCCCACAATTTTACCAAGAGAGAAAGAAAAAGCGGTTGCCATGTCTTCTCTCCTTCAAACTATCTTCGAGGAGGATGTGATAACTTACATCCCGCCAAATCAAAGGAAGGGTGGATTTTATCCCCATGTCTTCCTCAGGAAAAAGCCATCAGGAAAATATGGGCTGATCCTAAATTTGAAACAGGTCAACGCTTTCGTCAAATACAAACGGTCAAGATGGAGTCGATTTACACCACCATGGAGTTGTTGATTGACCACAGGAGTTTTTATGGCTTCATTAGATCTAAGGGATGCATATCTGCAAATCCCGATTTGAATAGAGTCCAGACAATACCTTTGAATCGCAGTGAAGAACAAGTTCAAAACCCTGTACTTCCAATTTAACTCTCTGCCGTTCGGCCTAACGTCAGCGCCACACATTTTTACGGAAGTGTTGGCGGAAGAGCTGCAAATTCTGAGGGCGGAGGGGATTCAAATAATCCCTTACTTAGACGACCTATTGATATTTGCAGATTCCGCGAAAGAAGTGGAACAGAACATGAACAGGACCATCGTACGCCTCCAGCAGCTGGGCTGGCTGGTGAATTGGGAAAAGTCGCAGCTAGTCCCTACCCAAAAAATAACATTCCTGGTGTACACAATAAATTCAACGTTATCCAAAATCTTTTTGATGGGGGAAAAAAAAAATCATGAGGATAATTTGAGGCCAGCGACCTCTGTGCTTGTGCGGAGACCTCAATACAAAACATGAGGATTCTTGGTTTGATGACGGCGGCCATCCCAGGGGTTCAATGGGCCCAATTTCACATGATAGCTCTGTAGTTCTTTATGCTCTCGATCTGAAATGGGAAGGAGGAGTCGCTCCCAAGCCGGGGCGAAGATCCCTCAGGAAATAAAACTGTCAGTCAGGTAGTGGCTAAATGCAGAAAATCTTTCGGTTGGTTGTCTTTGGTCGCAACACCTTCCAGTGACAGTCACCACGGATGCGAGTACAAGGTGCAAGGGGTCTGGAACAATCAATTAGACCACTTCTCTTCCAATGCGAAAGAGCTAAAAGCTACTCAGAAGACCTTAGTGGCTTTCGGCCCTACCCTGATGGGAAAACGCGTACAAGTCTTCTCGGACAATATACCTAACGTGAGCTATATCAACAAACGGGGGTACGAGAGCAGCTGGCCTAATGAATATAGCAGAAAAGATTCTGGGATGGGCGTAAGTAAATCTTCTATCCCTATCTTCTGTGCACCTGAAAGGAGAACTAAAGCAGGGAAACTGTTGCAGACAGAATGGTGTTTAAATCAACCCGTGTTCAAACTAATTGTGGCAAAATGGGGGAGTTTGCGACTAGAGTAAACAGGAAAGTAGGCCGGTTCCTCTCCCTTCAAAGGGTTCAGCTCAGTATGGGCATAGATGCCCTATCGCAACCTTGGGAGCAGACCTAATGTATGCGTTTCCTCCATTTATGCTCATACCAAAAATTCTACGAAAGATAAGAGCCTCAAGGGCGAAAGTCATTCTAATTGCCCCGTTTTGGCCTCTGAGGGATTGGTTCCCAGGACTGTTAAAACTCAGCACCATGGATCCTTGGAGACCCCCCTCCATGCCCGACCTCATTCACCAGGGAACAGTGAATCATCCGCAGGTGGACCGTCTCTCTCTGACAGCCTGGCTACTGAAAGGGACCTTTTAGAGGGGCTGTCAGGAGGAGTAATAGTTACTATCCTTAAAAACAGGAAAGCTGCCGCCAATACTATATACAACAAGATCTGGAAAAAGTTTGGCTTACAATAAACAGAATCTCAGACCTATGATCCCAGGGGTTCTAGAATTCATCCAAGCAGGTGCAGACCCAAACCTTGTAGTCAGTATCCTCAAGGTACAGGTATGACTCTATCAAGCTTCCTTAAAGGGGTTGTGAAGACTCGCGTTTTTTCACCGTAATGCATTTATGCATTACGGTGAAAAAACATCCGACAATATCGCGCCCCAACACCCCCCCCCCCCCCGTTTTACTTACCTGGGCCCGTTCACCTGCCACACTCGCCCCCGTTGTCCTCTTCGCAGCTCAGCCTGGCCGTTGATTGGCTAGAGTGGATTGATTGAAATCAGCCCAGCCAGTAGCTCGCGCTACTGCCGGATGTATCACGGGAGCGCGCCCGCAAGAACTAAACACCATGCGAGAGAGCTCGCATGAAGGTGGTTAGTTCTTGCGGGGAGGAGCTTAGACAGCCGCCGAGGGACCAGGTTCGGGGCCACTCTATGCAAAACGATCTGTATAGTGGAGGTTAAGTATAACATGTTTGTTAGTTTAAAAAAAAACAAAATGCCTTTACAACCCCTTTAATCATGGGCTAGTATAAGAACCCGTAATCAAAAGGTTTCTCACAGCTATAAGTCAAAACAGGCCTCCCAAATGTTGGAGGTTCCTCTATTGGGATTTATCGGCGGTACTGCAGAGTCTTTGCAGGAAGCCATTTGAGCCACTGGAAGACTGCTCTATAAAACTTTTGCCCCTAAAAACAGTCCTTTTAGTGGCACTTGTATCTGCTAGGCGGGTCAGAGAAATTCAAGCCCTCTCAATGGCGGAACCATTTTGCATAATATCTCAGGACAAGTTTATCTTTTCTCTTGACCCTGCTGTCCTGCCCAAAGTAGCCTCCACCAATTGGAAGAAATAGTAGTTCTGTCTTTTTGTGGTAATTGTAAAAATAAGGAGGCCAAGCTTAATAATATAGACGTGAGAAGATGTGTTATTGCGTATATCGAGTGCACCAAGGAGTGGAGATCCTCCATGAGTCTGTCTGTACTGTTCGCCGGTTCCAACAAAGGTAAAAGTGCAAAAATACTATCGGCAGGTGGAAGAAATCGGCAATCATAGAAGCCAACAAGACAGCATCTCTACCACCACCAACAGGAGTCAACGCTCATTCCACAAGAGCAGTATCTACATCTTGGGCTGAAAGAGCCGGAGCTTCGCCCCTCCAGATATGCAAAGCGGCAACCTGGTCCAGCTTTCATGTGTTTTGTAAAGCGCTATAGGCTGGATGTGCTTGCAAATCAAGACCAGTCGTTCGGCAGTAAAGTGCTGCAGGCTGTGGTCCCGCCCTGATCAGGTAGTTTTATTTGGTCCTTTCTCTAAGCTGTCCTAGAAGATGACTGTGAAAAAACAGGGTTATTACCTGTTAACGCTCTTTTCCAGGAATCTTCCAGGACGGTGTCAGTCGTGTCCACACCCCCCCCCCTTGTTTTTTAGCAATAATTATGTAAAGCTAATATGGTTACACCAATGACCGTGTTTATTATTTTATCCCTGCCTTCAGTTATTTGTTAATACTGAGGGGCCATGGCCTATGGGTGGTCTTTTATAATATGGATCATGTGTTTCGTGTACAAGGTGGGAAGAGCCTCTCTGTAAGCCATCTTGGAAAACAGAGTTAACAGGTAATAACCCTGTTTTTTCACAGTCTGCTGCTTGTGTTTTCAGATATTTTTGTCAGATGTTACTATATTGAAGTCTAATTACAAGCATTTCATAAGTGTCAAAAGCTTTTATTGACAATTGCATTAAATTGACTGTAAAAGTTAGGTTTTCTTTTTTAAATAACAAACGTGTCATACTTGCTTCCTCTGCACAAGGGTTTTTCACAGAGCGGCACCAATCCTTCTTTGCTGGGGTCCCCCGTCGGTCCCCCTGGCTGCTCCTCTTTGTCGGGTGCCCTCTCGGAGAAGCGCTTACTCTGTGTCACTGGATTTGATTGACCGCAGCGGGAGCCAATGGCTCCTGCTGCTATCAATCTATCCAATGTGGACCCAAGACAGCAGCTCGAGCTGCTGTGCTCGTCTACGTCGCTAGAACGATTGGGTTCAGGTAGGTAAAAAGGGGGCTGCTGCAGGACAGGAGGGTTTTCACCTTTAATTCATAGAATGCATTAAGGTGAAAAACCTTGAGACTTTACAACCGCTTTAAGTTTATGCAAAGAGTCAATATTTGCAGTGTTGACCCTTCTTTTTTCAAGACCTCTCCAATTCGCCCTGGCATGCTAACAGTTAACTTCTGGGTCATATCCTGACTGATGGCAGCCCATTCTTGCATAATCAATGCTTGGAGTTTGTCAGAATTTGTGGGGTGTTTTTTTTTTTTTTTTTTGTTCACCCGTCTCTTGAGGATTGACCACTATTATTGTTGGCCAATCTCTCTTTGCAGTTCTTGATGATCCCATAAATGGTTGATTTAGGTGCAATCTTAGTAGTAGCAATATCCTTGACTGCAATTTTTTTTTTTTTTTTGTTTTACCAAAAATATGTAGAAGAATACATATTGACCTAAACTGATAAAGAAATTGTTTGGTTTTTTTTTTTTTAATATTTATTATAGCAAAAAGTAAAAAAATATATATTTTTTTAATTTGTCTGTCTTTTTTTGCTTATAGTGCAAACAATAAAACCGCAGAGATCAAATACCACCAAGCTCTATTTGTGGGAAAAAAAGGACATCAGTTTTGTTTGGGTACAGCGTCGCATGACTACGCAATTGTCAGTTAAAGCGACAAAGTGCCGTATCGTAAAAAATGGCCTGGTCATTAAGGGGGTACATCCTTCCGGTCCTTAAGTGGTTAAGCAACATGTAGCTCGCTTACAGTGCATCCGGAAAGTATTCACAGCACTTCACTTTTTCCACACTTTGTTACAGCCTTATTACAAAATGGATTAAATTCATTATTTTCTTTAGAATTCTACAAACAATACCCCACAATGACAATCTGAAAGAAGTATTTTTGAAATCTTTGCAAATTTATTAAAAATAAAAAAACAAAAAAAAAATCATAAGTATTCACAGCCTTTTCCATGAAACTCAAAATTGAGCTCAGGTGGATCCTGTTTCCACTGATCATCCTTGAGATGTTTCTAAAACTTCATTGGAGTCCACCTGTGGTAAATTCAGTTAATTGGACATGATTTGGAAAGGCACACACTTGTCTGTATCAGTTCCCACAGTTAACAGTGCATGTCAGAGTACAAACCAAGCCATGGAGTCCAAGGAATTGCCTGTAGACCTCAGAGCCAGAATTGTATTGAGGCACAGATCTGGGGAAGGGTACAGAAAAATGTTTGCGGCATTGAAGATTTCAATGAGCACAGTTGCCTCCAGCATCCGTAAATGGAAGAAGTTTGGAACCACCAGGACTCTTCCCAGAGTGGGCCGTCAAACTAAGCGATTGAGAGAAGGGCCTTAGTCGGGGAGGTGACCAAGTATGTGATGGTCGCTCTGACAGAGCTCCAGCATTTCTCTGTGGAGACAGGAGAACCTTCCAGAAGAGCAACCATCACTGCAGCACTCCACCAATCAGGCCTGTATGGTAGAGTGGCCAGACTGAAGCCACTCCACCGTAAAAAACACATGACAGCCCGCCTGGAGTTTGCCAAAAGGCACCTGAAGGACTCAGACCAGGTGAAAAAAAAAATTCTCTGGTCTGATGAAACAAAGATTGAACTCTTTGACCTAAATGGCAAGTGTCATGTCTGGAGGAAACCAGGGACTGCTTATCACCTGGCCAATACTATCCTTACAGTGAAGCATGGTAGTGGCAGCATCATGCTGTGGGGATGTTTTTCAGCACCAGGAACTGGGGGACTAGTCAGGATCGAGGGAAAGATGAATGCAGCAATGTACAGAGACATCCTTGATGAAAACCTGCTCCAGAGGTCTCTGGACCTAAGACTGGGGTGAACGTTCATCTTCCAGCAGGACAACTACCCTAAGCACACAGCCAAGATAACAAGGGAGTGGCTACAGGACAACTCTGTGACTGTCCTTGAGTGGCCCAGCCAGAGCCCAGACTTGAACCCAATTGAACATCTATGAAGAGATCTGAAAATGGCTATGCACTGGCACTCCCCATCCAACTTGATGGAGGTCCTTCAAAGAAGAATGGGAGAAACTGCCCAAAAATAGGTGTGCCAAGCTTGTAGCATCATACTCAAAAAAGGCTTAAGGCCAAATTGGTGCCAAATGTGTTTCAAAAAAGTATTGAGCAAAGGCTATGAATACTTATCTACATGTAAAACAAAGGGTAGGTGGGTATCAGCGTTAAGCGAATAAAACCTATAAAATGTGAAATAGCAGCCCGCACAGTTCGTTGATAACCAAACAAGATAAAATATAGTCCAAAATGCAGCGCTTATTCAACCATAAAGAGTTCATTCATTGAAGATGAAGAAAATATGAAGAGCCCTTCACTGCTTCCAGTGTGTGTCAAATCTGCTTACCAGACAAAGCCTCTATAGGATCAGTCATCCAACGGGAGATAATCACCATTAATATAGTTTCCCAAGTCCGGGCAGGAGTCCTAGGATATCAAACCTCAGCATTTCAGCATTCCCCAAGACTTAAAAGTAAAAAGCAAGGCAGCAAACAATAGTGAAGCCCGTAAGGCAAAAGGAAACATTTATTAGTAGTTCACTTAGTTATGCAGTAAAAAAGATCATGGTAAGGGCTTCACTATTGTTTGCTGCCTTGCTTTTTTCCTTTTATGTCTTGGGGATTGCTGAAATGTTGAGGTTTGATATCCTATGACTCCTGCCCGGACTTGGGAAACTATATGAATGGTGATTATCTCCCGTTGGATGACTGATCCTATAGAGGCTTCGTTTTACTTGTTGGAGTGTGACACCCACATTGCCTATGATTAGCGATTTGATGCTCATCTTAATCATTGTCTGGTAAGCAGGTTTTGACACTTTTATGTACATGTGATTTTTTTTTTTTTTGTTTGTTTTGTTTTTTTTGTTTATTTCTAATAAATTTGCAAAGGTTTCAAAAAACTTCTTTCATTTTGTCATAATGGGGTATTGTTTGTAGAATTTTTGAGGAAAATAATGCATGTAATCCATTTTGGAATAAGGCTGTAACAACAAAATGTGGAAAAAGTGAAGTGCTGTGAATACTTTCCCGATGCACTTTATGTAGTCAGTACCGCCCTCCACTGCCCGTATCTTATAAAAAACACCACCATATCTAGGACTATATTCTATCTTGACTACATAAGTGGGCTAAATGTATCCTGTTGCTATTGAAGGATCCCTGTTACACATAGAGCACGTGTCCTTTCTCCTTCCCCTCAATTCGTATGTGGGTTACACTCAGAGGGTAGTCCTGTGGTTTTTCTGAGTTTCTGGGAACTGTATTGATGATGTGCAGACTGGCGTTACGTTAAGCACTTTTTGGCATATGTAATGAAGAACCACCTTAAACCATTTGGGTTGTCCTACAAAATTCCTGACCCCAGTGGATAGATGTACTGGACTGTTGTAGATCTGAGGCCCCTGCTTCTGACCCCAAGATTTTTTGCACGACGCATGAAATTTCAGCCATTTTAATATTCCATACCCCAGGGTCCCAAAGAAGCTATGTTTTGAACAAAACGAGTTGACCGCCTAGATTTGGACAAGCGCACCTGTACTACATTGTTTGACTCAATTTACTTGATTTAAGGTGTCTGTTTTTTATCATCTTATGGTGTATATATCGGTCCTTCCCATCTAGGTTTATCGCCTTATGGATTTTAGCTATAATGTAAATGTGTTTTTAATTCCTTTGTAATAAACAGGTGAATTTTTATCATACATTGTCTCACGTATGTGTCGATAAAGTTGCCAGAGTATTTTGCGTCAGGAGGAATCCTGTCGCTTTTGTTTGGCAAGAGAATTATTGGTAGTTTTGTAATTTTACATTTTTACTCGTACCCAGTTTCTTTACTTTCGCAAATTTGTCACATTGTTTTCATCTGGTCCAAAACACTATGTATGTCTTTCTTGTAACAAGTGGGTATCAATTTTGTAAAAACTGTGCTGTACCTGAAATTGAAGATATTTTATAATGGCTGTTATGGGAAATATAAAGCTGAATTCCAGGCATGGTTTGTATTGTTACTTGCCCAGCTTGAACCAATCTCTGTACAAGCAGAGAATCACTGTAATAGCCACTGCTACTAAAGTGATCCTTGCTGTCATCTTGGTCCCCTTGCAAGCACATATCTAGCTGCATAGTAACCACGGGTGTAGCAGCTCTGCATGATTGATCACTATTTGACGAGCTAGGGATCCAGACCACACTGCCCAGCTTCTCCACCGCCCCCAGCCGGAGAAAACCTTGCATTCATTTAGAAAAATGCTAGGTGTTCTTTGAATGGTATCCATGCTGCATGATGAAGAGATCTTTATGAAAGCGTGGTATTTTATTTTAATAGTCACTTGATACATGTCCTAGTGCTCTTCAAAAAATTGCTATTGACTTGTTTGAGTAAAACAGTGTTTTCCAAATCGTCTTTCAGGACAGCACCCGAGAGATCATGGCTCCTCCTCCCACAGGAAACACCTCATCAATTAGGTCTTTAAATTGGAATCCTCCACGTTGCCTCATCAGTTTTTTGTGTTTCCTCCAGCTGGAGGAACACCTCTGGTGGGAGCCATGATCTCTCAGGTTATCCTGGGAGACACAGGTTCTCACCTGATAGGTCTTTTTAGGCTAGGAGAGTGAGCCTCCCACTTGCCTCTTATATGGATGGTCCCGTGGGCTCCCTCTCCCTCTTCCGTGCTCGGGGAGAGCCTGTACGTCCGGGGGTGCTGTCTAAAAATTTTTTTGGCCTGCAGGTGGCCGTCCTCTGTTCCCTTTTTACAGAGGGAACGAGCGGTGGCGGCCGCCATGTTGCTGGTGGCAGAAGAGCGCTTCAGCCACGTCCAGGCAGCACTTCCGGGTCGGCGCGTGCGTCATTTCCGGCGCAAAGCGCAGTGGGAGAGGGCAGGGTCACCTGGCGCCTTATTTCCGGTTCCAGGTCAGCGCAGCGGCGTTTTCGAATCTGGAACCGGTCGTTCTACCACGCACCGCAGACAGCTATGGATAGCGATGCAGCGGAGAAGGGGGCAAGCCAAGGCGCCAGCAAGGCTAAGGTAAGGGACTGTGTCCTCTATTACCCTGGGCCGTTTTCTCCTGTGGGGGGGTTACTCACCCCTTCCCCCCCCCCACCCCCCTCTCAGAAGGTATGTTGCAGTGGCTAGATTTAGTTATCTGCCCTACAACAGGGGATTAGGTGGTGGTGGCTTGCTGGGCACATGGAAATGAGAGGTTTCTTCCTTAGTGCACCTGGGTGTATTATTTGCGCTGTATTACAGCCTTTTAAGCGTGGTTGCTTGTCTCTTTTCTGTTTGTCCAGGCCAAAGGTTCTGCCCAACCAGTCAAGAAAAGGTGCCCTGTTTGCAAAGAAAAATTAGGCGATGCTTGGACCAAAACGCTTTGTGCAGAGTGCATTACAAATTTGGTCAAAGAGGAGACTCCATCCGTTTGTGGCGACTTAGTGTCAACAATAAAGGATGAGCTCCGGGCCACCTTTCAAGCTTTTAGGTCAAACCTAAGAGAGGAGCCAGGTCCCTCTAGGGATCCTCTGGTTCCGCAGCCATCTTCAGAACCCCAGAGCGGTTCTCAAATAATTTTTGGGGGTCCAATATCCCAGGACGCTTCTCAAGGGTCCGTTTCCCTCGCTCCAGATGATACAGATTCTGAGGAGGAGGAAAATGAATCAGATACCACTTCTAAATACAAATTGTCACTAGAAGAGGTGGGAGGACTCCTGAAGGTAATCCATGCCACTTTGGGGATAGAAGAGGAAAAGAAGGAACTCTCCCTGCATGACCGCATGTATGCTGGTTTAGGAGATTCAAAAGGTCGTTCTTTTCCAGTCCATTCAGTTATCACTGATATGATTAAAAAAGAGTGGCTGGAACCTGAGAAAAAGCCTTTCTTTTCCCGGGCTCACAAGAAAAGATTTCCATTTGAAGAAAATCCAGATTCTATATGGAATAAGGTTCCAAAATTGGACTCTGCCTTTTCCCAGGTCTCTAAGTCTACGGACCTAGCCTTTGAGGATATGGGCACTCTGAAGGAGCCCATGGACAAAAGGATGGACCTGCTTCTTAAAAGAACCTGGCAATCAGTAATGCACAATCTGAAACCAGCAATGGCAACAACCTGTGTTGCAAGGAACTTAGATCACTGGGTTAACCAGTTGAAAGCCCATGTCATAGCAGATTCCTCAAAACAGGAGATTCTAGACTCTTTTTCAACCCTGTCGGCAGCAATATCATATATTGCAGATGCGTCTGCGGAATCTATCCGCATGTCAGCAAGGTCAGCAGCTTTGACAAATTCTGCCAGAAGGGCCTTATGGCTGAAGACGTGGCCAGGAGATGCTGCATCTAAAAATAGATTGTGTGGTATTCCGTTTGCGGGTGATCTGCTATTTGGTTCAGAGCTGGAGTCCATTCTTGACCGAACGGCAGATAAGAAAAAGTCGTTTTCAGTTAGGAAGAAACAGATGCAAACCCGTAAGCGTTTCTTTCGGCCCCAAAAAGGTCAGCAGGAAGGGAAAATGCAGGGCAAGAGGAAGTCATGGTCTTCTCCGAAGCCCAAAGGTAGGGGTGGAGTGCTCTTCAATCCTCCTGCGGCCTCCGCAAAACCACAATGACTCTGTCAAGGTCGGGGGAAGACTACAGGAGTTTCTTCCTCAGTGGAGAGCCATTTCCTCAAATCAATTCGTTGTAAAAATGCTCTCCCAGGGGTATGTGATAGAATTCACGGAAGAACCTCCAAGAAGATTCCTGGTGACAAACGTCCCAAGGGACGCAGTCAAGGCTCTCGCCATGAAGTCCTTAATTCAGGAACTGAAAAATCAGAGAGTCATTGTTCCGGTCCCAGCGGGGGAGTTCTTCCAGGGGTTCTACTCACACGTCTTTCTGGTTCAGAAACCTTCAGGAAAGTTCCGTCTTATCCTGAATCTCAAAATGCTGAACAAATCGGTAGAATACAGAAGGTTTCGGATGGATTCAATATTTTCAGTAAGAAACCTCCTGTACCAAGGGTGCTATATGGCATCGATAGATTTACAAGATGCCTACCTCCACATTCCTATTGCCGCCAGGTCGCAGAAATATCTGAGGTTAGCACTGAAAGAAGGGAAGAAGGTGGTACATCTGCAATTCAGAGCACTCCCGTTTGGTCTGTCATCATCCCCAAGGGTCTTCACGAAAATAATGGCCGAAGCTCTGGCGCCTCTGCGTCCAGAGGGGATCTCAGTTATTCCTTATCTGGACGACCTGCTGTTTTTTGCCCAGACCAGAGAAGGTCTTCAAGAAAACTTGCTCAGAGCCCGTGTTCATCTAGAATCCATGGGGTGGATTTTAAACCTTCAAAAATCAAATCTGATTCCCTCACAGGAAGTATTATTCCTGGGTTTCCGTATCAACTCTTTAGAACAAAAAATTTTTCTTCCAGAGGAAAAACAGAAAAAGTTGATTCAAGTAGTGTCATTGCTACAGTCCAATCAAGTTCTGTCCATCAGGAAGGTTATGTCAGCATTGGGAACCCTGACCTCTTCCATTCCGGCCATCCAGTGGGCAAAGCTCCATTTCAGACCTCTGCAAAGTTTCCTGTTAAAAACCTGGAATCACCAGCAGGATTCACTAGATTCATTAGTGAAGATCCCTACTTCAGTAAAAAGAAGTCTGTGGTGGTGGAAGAACCAGACAAGGTTCTCAGAGGGGCTGTTATGGTCCTTCCCAACTCAGGTGAGGTTGACAACAGATGCCAGTTCCTGGGGTTGGGGGGCTCATATGAGCGGCCGGTGGGCCCAGGGCTCGTGGGACACAAGAGATGCCCTGAGGTCCTCAAATTGGAGGGAACTAAAAGCTATAGAAATGGCCTTACTGACCTTTGCGAAAGAAGTCCAGGGGCAACATACTCAGATCCTGTCAGACAACGCCACGGCGGTGGCTTACATAAACAGACAAGGGGGAACCAGAAGCAAGGTTCTGCAGAGTTTGGCAAAAGGCATTCTGAGTTGGGCAGAGCTCCATACTCTGTCCTTATCCGCGGTCCATTTAAAAGGGACCCTAAACAGAGTGGCGGATTTCCTAAGCAGGAACCAGATTTTAGAAGCAGAGTGGCAATTGAATCCAGAAGTCTTCCAGTTAATAGTGCAGAAATGGGGGCGCCCAAGAGTGGATCTCTTTGCCACCCAGGAAAACTCGCAAATGTCTCGCTTCTTCTCCCTGGACAGGAACGAGACATCACTGGGAGTGGATGCTCTGGCACAAGATTGGAAGTTTCACCTATGTTACGCATTCCCCCCGTTTCAGCTTATCCCTCGGGTCATAGCGAAAATCAGGAAGGAGGAGACAACAGTGATTCTCATCACTCCTTTCTGGCCAAAAAGGCCTTGGTTTTCATCCCTTCTCCAGATGCAACAAGAACCTTACTGGCACCTTCCGTTAAGAAAAGACCTTCTGTTACAAGGTCCTCTATTTCACCAGGAAGTAGCAAAACTAAAGCTCACGGCCTGGCTACTGAGGAGCAGCTCTTGAAGAGGAAAGGTTTCTCGGATAGGTTGGTAGCTACCCTTCTGTCTAGTAGAAAGAAGGTTACAAGAGCAATCTATTCCAAAGTCTGGAAAATCTTCAACTCCTGGTGCACAGCATCTGACAGATCTCCAAAACAAGTTTCTTCTGTGCTTGAGTTTCTGCAAGAAGGGGCGGACAAGGGCTTAGCGGTCAGCACCCTCAAAGTTCAGGTTGCTGCGCTGGGGGTATTCCTGGAAAAATCCATTTCATCAGAACCCCTAGTAATAAGATTCTTCAAAGCTCTTACCAGGTCTAGACCAGTGGTAATCAAAAACTGTCCAGCATGGGACTTATCGGTTGTTCTACAGGCCCTGACCAAGGAACCTTTTGAACCCATTAATTTAGCCTCCCTGAAATTTATTACTTTGAAAACAGTATTTTTAGTGGCTGTTACAACAGCTCGAAGAGTCAGTGAGCTGCAAGCCTTATCAATCAGGGAGCCTTTCTTTTCCATTTTTTCAGACCGAATTGTTCTGAAGACGGATCCTAATTTTTTGCCGAAGGTCGCTTCGATCCAGAATCGAACTCAGGAAATAATACTTCCTACCTTTTGTTCTAATCCATCGGGTAAGAAGGAAGAAGAATTCCATACCCTGGATGTTAAAAGAGCAGTCTTGAGTTACTTGGAAAACACTAAAGACTTTAGATGTTCAGATGCTCTGTTTGTTTTATTTTCCGGTAATAAAAAAGGAAGACAAGCTTCTAGAGCAACCATTGCCAGATGGTTAAGAATGGCTATCTCAGAAGCCTATTCCCTTACAGGTCTGGAGAGTCCATTAAATGTCCGGGCTCATTCTACAAGAGCTTCCGCGGTGAGTTGGGCAGAAAAAGCTGGCGCCACCCCCGAACAAATCTGTAAGGCAGCTACTTGGACAAGTCTGACAACCTTTGCCCGTCATTATAGGTTAGATCTCATGACGGCTGGGGACCAGGCTTTTGGAAGGAAAGTCTTACAGGCTGTTGTCCCACCCTAAATGGAGTAAGTCTCGATTATCCTCTCGGGTGCTGTCCTGAAAGACGATTTGGAAAATTGCAAGTTAGACTTACCGGTAACTTGTTTTCCAATAGGCTTTCAGGACAGCAGTAACCCGCCCTTTGTTTATGCTAATGCTGTAATACTATGATATAACTGTCACTTATGTGTTGCAGCTGGGGCTGGAGTTCTCTACAAACAACTGATGAGGCAACGTGGAGGATTCCAATTTAAAGACCTAATTGATGAGGTGTTTCCTGTGGGAGGAGGAGCCATGATCTCTCGGGTGCTGTCCTGAAAGCCTATTGGAAAACAAGTTACCGGTAAGTCTAACTTGCAATTTTCTATTCCTTTCCCTTCCAGGTTTATTGTGGATCGGGTTCAGCGAAACCCAGTGGCAGCCAATGCAGAAGTTCCAGAGCTCAGAGCAGTGGAGTCGACAAACCCATCTATGAAGAACCTGAGTGAGTGCTTACGCAGAATAGGTGATGAGCTAGATGGAAACATGGAGCTGCAGAGGTATGTCTATAGCTATATTCCTATAGAAGTTTTGTAATTTTCTGCAACAAGTACTTTATTGAGATCTTCCCCCTGGTCGCTGCACATGCTTTCCTTTTTATGATGTCTTTTTGGTTATCAGGCTCCATTCACACCTAGGCGTTTGGAATCTTGGGTGGAATCGCCGCGATTCCAGAATTGCTGCAAAATGCGGGCGCAATTGCGATGCCATTACTTGTTAATGGCACCCCAATCGCAACACGCTACGCTGTCGCTCAAAAAGGAGTATGAGCTTCTTTTGGGTGACAGTGTAGCACGTTGTGATTTTTCTGTGATTGCAGCACGGTTTATTGCCTGCTAGCCACTGCAAAATCGCAGTGGGGTGCCATTAACAAGTAATGACATCGCAATTGTGTGCCGCATTTTGCCACGATTCTGGAATAGCAGGCAGAATCGATGCGATTCTAGACGCCTAGTAAATAGAGCCTTATTTGAAAATATAAACCTTTTAAGCCAATAATATAAAAAAAATTAAAGCTGAACACCAGGATAAGCAATTATATAAATGCAGGAGGCATGTATATTCTTGGTGACCTTTGTGTATTTCTTAACCTCCCTGGCGGTTTTCCCGAGTCTGGCTTGGGGTTAAATTTCAGCACCATTAGTGGTAACGCCGAGCCACACTTGGGATTGCATTCCAGGATCCTGCGATGTCCCCCCCACTGTGTCCGCGGGCTCTGTCCTCCGCCCGATGCCTCTGTGCCGGGCTCCGTTCCCTTTGAGCGTCGCGACACACGGGGGCAGAGCCCAGCAGCAAATTCAATAAAGTGAAAAATCATAATACAGTACAGTGTAATCTTACAGATTACATTACCGTATGAAATTATTTCACATCCCTTTTGTCCCCAGTGCTTTGTCCAATGCCCTGCATGCAGTTTTATATGATATATAGTGTTCTTTCTGCCTGGAAACTGGAGATTGTCCATAGCAACCAAAAAGTGTCCCTTTACGTCAAAAGTGGTTTTAGACCAGCTAGAAAACAGCGATAATAAATCAGAACACTTGCATAATTGAGCGATAGTAAATCGTGGGGAAATTAATTTTATTATTATATTATTATTTTTTATAATTATTTATTATATTATAATTTATGATTTTGTGTTTCAAACTTTATCATACCCGGATATCTACTAGACTCTTGTTTGGACAGATTTAAGTGTGTTATTGCAGGCCTACAATATAAAATGCCAAATTTCTATGCAAAATAATTGTACCGCTTTGAGACACAAAAATCTGATATAATCATACCGACAGGGAGGTTAAAGCAGAACTCTGGGATTTTCAAAAAATCCCCCATTAGTACACCCACCCCCCTGTGAACTCGCCCACTTCATAAATCACACCCCTCATTCTGCAGCCAGCAAGCCATACATAACACATGGTATGGTAGGTTATAGCCTTATAAATGCAAACCAGTGCCGAATGTCAGGGACCACCAGTGTAAAGCCGAGATTATTATTACTGTTATTATTATTATTATTAGACATTGCTTGTATGACACAGCAGGGCTCTCCCGCGGTATTGGGTATTATATGAGAACACCGATCGCTGATGTTCCGCCTCCTTGTATTATGCTGGCGCACTGTGCCAATACCGGAGGGAGGCGGACATCAGCAATCGGTGTTCTGATATACTATACCTGACACATCGGGACATCCCCGCTGTGTCATACAACTGATTTATAATAATAATCGCCACTTTGCACGGAGATAACGATAGGCGGTGCGGCGGGGACAGTGGAGGGGCGGCTTGCTGGCAGGAAGGAGGAGGAAGAGAGAGGTGGACACCACCTCCATGGGCGGCACAGACCGGTGGCTGTGAGACCCCTTCTGCCCATACATGTCTGCCTCCTCCCTGTTCTTTCAGAGGACTACAAGGGAGTGTGTCAGACCGCTGGCTGAGCTTAGCAGAGGGATAGCAGCCAGTGGTCTTACAAACAGGATGTCAGCAGGCAATAATGGTTTTTCAGCAAGTTCAGCAGCCTATTACAGAGGAACTACAGAGCTCAGAAGAACATGGGTGGCAAACTTGGTGAAGGTAGGAGATAAGCAACGAGAACATGGAAAAATTATTTTTGCCCGGAGTTCTGCTTTAAACATCTGTTCAGTAATCCAGTGTGAAACTGTTCAAACTGTTAGAAATCGTGTGTGTAGTTTTCTACAGGCAGCCGATAGCGGTAGAACTTTCTGAGCCCAACCCCCACAGCTCTTCTTTCAAGGGTAACTCCACTTTCCTGGGGAAAAGATAATGTAGGGTGTACAATTGAATGTTATTAAAAATTACCTTTTTCTATTCGCAGCTCTGTAATTTTCTGAAAGTGCAATACAGTATGGCTACCTGGAGGTGTTCTGTACACAAAATATGTACAGTACGTCCCCCAGAAACATAATTTCCTGCTTGGGTGATTGGCTCACTGATTTTCCCAGACGTCTGCACTAAGATACAAGTCAGATTTCAGGCACCCCCTGCAACAAAAATGTCA
The DNA here is from genome assembly GCF_042186555.1 of Aquarana catesbeiana. NCBI lineage: Eukaryota > Metazoa > Chordata > Amphibia > Anura > Ranidae > Aquarana > Aquarana catesbeiana. The sequence continues at coordinate 57,163,312 of NC_133333.1, read as the reverse complement.
TTTTTGGTGAGATACTTTCAATAGGAAATCTAAAGGGATGCAGGCCCAGCAGCTTTCCCCATTAGAGCCCTGTAGGTGCACAGCTGGTTGATAATTATGAAACCACTCCCATTAGACTCACTCCGCACATGGGCACAGAGGAACAAACAGTGATTTCTTTAGAATAACAAAAGGTAGGAATCTGCAACAAAGTTTGTTAAAATCCTTGTAATGTTTTTTTTTCTCAACAGAAGTGGAGTTGCGCTTTCAGCACAGGCTTTGTTCAGTACAGTGATCTCACCACATTTATCATGGTGGCAAATGAGGAATATATGTTAATGATGCCATTCTGAAAAATCTGTATGGTGCCTGCTTTAATTTTTTCAGTGGAGTTCAGCGGTTTATCCAATGGAGCAGAGGAGGGTGTAACCTCTGGTCACGAAACTGCCTCCATACTCTGCACATTTTCCAATCTTTGCGTTTCCCTACAAAATTTAAGGATTCATTCACATGGGGGCAGAGGCCCATACAGTGTGCAAGAATCTGACACAATGTGCTTGCATTCAACCTATGAGAGTCAATGAAGATGCAGTGGCTGCATAAACTCCCCTGCACATCCGAGTTTGACATGGGTGCTGGGCTTAGTCTCTTAAATCCTGCCCAGAGATGAAGACCCCATAGTTAGTGCAGGGCTTGTGACCTTACTTCTGTCCCCAGGTGCTGGCACTTCTATGCCTTAGGCATAGAAGTGCCACTTTAAATGGTGTGCTGCAGATATGGAGCGGGAGTGCCATCTGTTTTAATTTGGGGCTATTTTCCCAGTCTTCTCACACAGCTGCTACTTAACCCACACGGCTTCCTCTTCAGTGGCTTTACCGCGCATGCGCTTGCTATTTTTATATTCTCTCTGCATGCTTCTCTTGGCAGCTGACACTCTGGAGTGCCACATTAGAGCACAGTAATCTCTGGATGTTTTAGTGACTGGAACAGAAGACTTATTTATTTGCTCTGCACAGCAGGGAAGGCCATGAGTACCCCTTTTTACCCCTAGTCATGCCTGGATGAGCATTTTGGCCCGATGGTATCCTTTCAGGGCAATGCTGTACTGTCTCACTTCAGACCATTGCAGCTCAACATTTTTTGGCAGCGTGGGAAAAACAGTCCCATGCTTCTGACCTGCAAGACCAGACTCTCCTTGACTTGGGGGATTTTCAACACAGCTGGCTGAGCTTAGCAGAGGGATAGCAGCCAGTGGTCTTACAAACAGGATGTCAGCAGGCAATAATGGTTTTTCAGCAAGTTCAGCAGCCTATTACAGAGGAACTACAGAGCTCAGAAGAACATGGGTGGCAAACTTGGTGAAGGTAGGAGATAAGCAACGAGAACATGGAAAAATTATTTTTGCCCGGAGTTCTGCTTTAAACATCTGTTCAGTAATCCAGTGTGAAACTGTTCAAACTGTTAGAAATCGTGTGTGTAGTTTTCTACAGGCAGCCGATAGCGGTAGAACTTTCTGAGCCCAACCCCCACAGCTCTTCTTTCAAGGGTAACTCCACTTTCCTGGGGAAAAGATAATGTAGGGTGTACAATTGAATGTTATTAAAAATTACCTTTTTCTATTCGCAGCTCTGTAATTTTCTGAAAGTGCAATACAGTATGGCTACCTGGAGGTGTTCTGTACACAAAATATGTACAGTACGTCCCCCAGAAACATAATTTCCTGCTTGGGTGATTGGCTCACTGATTTTCCCAGACGTCTGCACTAAGATACAAGTCAGATTTCAGGCACCCCCTGCAACAAAAATGTCATTTTTGGTGAGATACTTTCAATAGGAAATCTAAAGGGATGCAGGCCCAGCAGCTTTCCCCATTAGAGCCCTGTAGGTGCACAGCTGGTTGATAATTATGAAACCACTCCCATTAGACTCACTCCGCACATGGGCACAGAGGAACAAACAGTGATTTCTTTAGAATAACAAAAGGTAGGAATCTGCAACAAAGTTTGTTAAAATCCTTGTAATGTTTTTTTTTCTCAACAGAAGTGGAGTTGCGCTTTCAGCACAGGCTTTGTTCAGTACAGTGATCTCACCACATTTATCATGGTGGCAAATGAGGAATATATGTTAATGATGCCATTCTGAAAAATCTGTATGGTGCCTGCTTTAATTTTTTCAGTGGAGTTCAGCGGTTTATCCAATGGAGCAGAGGAGGGTGTAACCTCTGGTCACGAAACTGCCTCCATACTCTGCACATTTTCCAATCTTTGCGTTTCCCTACAAAATTTAAGGATTCATTCACATGGGGGCAGAGGCCCATACAGTGTGCAAGAATCTGACACAATGTGCTTGCATTCAACCTATGAGAGTCAATGAAGATGCAGTGGCTGCATAAACTCCCCTGCACATCCGAGTTTGACATGGGTGCTGGGCTTAGTCTCTTAAATCCTGCCCAGAGATGAAGACCCCATAGTTAGTGCAGGGCTTGTGACCTTACTTCTGTCCCCAGGTGCTGGCACTTCTATGCCTTAGGCATAGAAGTGCCACTTTAAATGGTGTGCTGCAGATATGGAGCGGGAGTGCCATCTGTTTTAATTTGGGGCTATTTTCCCAGTCTTCTCACACAGCTGCTACTTAACCCACACGGCTTCCTCTTCAGTGGCTTTACCGCGCATGCGCTTGCTATTTTTATATTCTCTCTGCATGCTTCTCTTGGCAGCTGACACTCTGGAGTGCCACATTAGAGCACAGTAATCTCTGGATGTTTTAGTGACTGGAACAGAAGACTTATTTATTTGCTCTGCACAGCAGGGAAGGCCATGAGTACCCCTTTTTACCCCTAGTCATGCCTGGATGAGCATTTTGGCCCGATGGTATCCTTTCAGGGCAATGCTGTACTGTCTCACTTCAGACCATTGCAGCTCAACATTTTTTGGCAGCGTGGGAAAAACAGTCCCATGCTTCTGACCTGCAAGACCAGACTCTCCTTGACTTGGGGGATTTTCAACACAGCTCTGAAGTCGGGGAAACCATTTTCTCTAATCTTCTTCCAGGGCAGCATCCGAGAGATAGGCTTCTCCTCCCTGAAACAGGAAACACATTAGTCCACCATTATAAATTTTGTAAGCCTTACCTGAGTGCCACAGTTGTTTTGTTTTTCCTCCGGACCTACAGGAGCTGCAAAAACGTTTATTATTTTCCAAGTCTCTGTGCTTGTTGCAGTAGACTCCCTATCTAGCATCCCATCCAGCCCAGCGGGCCTTGGGAGGGGGAGCAATTTGAGCAAACCGCTCTGCCTGAGTTTTCACCCCTACAGAGGGGTCTGCAACCATCCCCCCAAGCTGGAACGCATGCACTGGCATTCTCCCCCGGATACCGCTCTCTTTTCTGGTGGAGGCACCTGTCTGCTGCTAGTCCATCTGACCGCAAGTCTGCCGTGAGCGGCAGCCGCACGCACACAGCTTCTCTATCGCTGGTCCGGCCGCTTGCCGCCGCACCACTGCGAATGGCGCCCACTGCACTCTGCAGTCTCTCCCGGCTCATCTCCCTAATGGAGGCCCCACAGGGTGTACCAAGATGGCACCACCGCCAGAAATGTCATTTCCGGTCACTCAGTTCCAGCCGGCGGCCATTTTTTCGAAGACTGGAAACCTTCTAAGGAAACAATAGAGCGGGGCACTTCCTGTGACGTCATTTCTGGGCGGCGGCGCAAAATTTAAAAAAAAGCAAGAGAAAAAGGACAGAAAATCAGCGGAAGTCCCCCTCCCTAATGGAAAGCTAGGAAGGAGGACACTAGCAGGAGCAGCATGTGCGGGTATGTCCACCAACCTGCATGGGGTCAGCTGGGGACGGGGCTGGAGCTCATGCAGAAAGCAGTTAAAAAGGTCCCTCTAAGCAGAGGACCCTGGTGGCTGACCATGTCTGACGCTTCTCCACCCTGCTCTGCAGATCCTGCAAGCCAGGACAGCTCCAGGATAAGCCAGGGTACTCTGGAGTCACCTGTGTCTTCACTTCACTACAAACTTGTCTATTTACATGCAGTTTGGCAACCGCCTACCTCACAGGGACCTTTTGTGCTTGATTTCAGGCAAGGACCCCAGAGGAAAGAAAAGCAAAAAACAGCAACAAAGCATGTGCTTCGTGCGACCACCGTTTTCCTCCTGACTGAAAAAATGCATAGACAAGATGGTGGCCAAAGAATCGCAAGGTTACCTTTAAAGACCTGCTCAGCTCTTTCAAAAAAGAAATGAAATAAAGAGCACCATGGCACCACTACACTCAGCACAATTGAGAAGTTAGAGTCACCGGCAAGTGCCAGTCGCTGGGCATCAAAGAGCAAAAGCACAGAGCTTACCCTACATGACAAAATGTATAAAGGACTACAGCCCAGGAAACCTAGAATGTTTCCTGTACACCAAACTCTTAAAGACATAGTCAAAAAAGAGAAGGAAGAAGCAGCGAAAAAACTCTTTATACCAGCAGCTGTTAAACATATATATCAATTCGCAGAGACAGACGCCAAAACCTGGGCTAAATGCCCCAAAGTGGATGCCTCTTTAGCGAGAGTCACAAACAAATCCGACTTTTGACGAAGCGGGTACCTTAAGCGACCCCATGGATAAGAAGAAGCCCTCCTGAAGAGGGCCTGGGAAGCAGGGGCGGCAAACCTGAATCCAGAGATAGCTTCCACCTGACAAGCCCACACCTTTACTAATTTGGTTGACCCAGCTACAAGAATTACTGGAAAATGACACACCAAGAGAAGGATTAGTAAGAACCATCCCCACACTGACCAGAGCAGCAGCGGATGCCTCGGCTGAAACCGTGAGAATAACTTCAAGGGCCACAGCTCTAGTGAACTCAGCCAGAAGAGCCCTGTGAAGTCATGGGAAGGTGATATCCCTTCCAAGAACAGACTATGCGGAATCCCATTCACAGGACATCTGCTATTCAGGCCTGACCCAGAAACAGCGCTAGACAGGACTGCAGCAAAAAATAAGGGGTTCCCCAAACCAAAAAGAAGCAAGGGAAGGCGCCCTTTCGGCAGTTCAAAAAATTCAACAAGCTGGAAGCAAAGAAGCGCTGGGGACAGCAAAACAAAAAAGGCAAGGGTGAATTCATCCTCAAGCCTCCTAACCCAAAAACAATGACAGTCTTCAAGTGGGGGGCAGCTTTTGCCCACCAGTGGATGAACGCAACGGGAAACAAATTCATCCGCCACACCATAGCGGAGGGCTACTCTATAGAATTTCCCACCCCCCCAACCAAGTACCTAGTAACTATCCTACCAAAGGACGAAGATCGGGCAAAGGCCTTTATAGAGTCCCTGGAAAACCTACTAAATCAGTGATTCGCCATGTCCTTCAAAAAGAGGCGCAAACAGGGTTTTATTTGCATATCTTTGCAAAGAAAAAAACGCCGGGCAAGCTAAGGCTCATACTGAACCTCAAGCCACTCAACAGAAGAATAAAATACAAAAAATTCAGGATGGAATCTATTCAGTCAGAAATATCCTACCACAAGGAACATTCATGGCCACAATAGACCTAAAGGATGCCTACCTACATGTCCTCATAAAGGAAGGTCATCAAAAATTCCCGAGGTTCGCAATTCAGGGACCAACAACCACCCTACACCTGCAATATACGGCTCTCCCTTTCTGTATCTTTTCTGTGCCCAGGATCTTCTCAAAGATAATGGCAGAAACTCGAAACGGCTTAAGACAACAAGGCATTGGCGTCATACCATACCTGGACGATCTACTGTTCTTTGCAGATTCAGCGGAGACAGTAGAGACCAACCTACGCACAAGTATCTACAAAACCTGGGGTGTATAGTAAAGACAGAAACATCACAGCTGACCCCAAGCCAGAGAGTTGTGTACTTGGGTTACGTACTGGACTCTCCAGACTAACCAAAACCTTCCTAACGGAGGAGAAAACAAAAAATCACATAGGCAATGGCCTCTCTAATGGGTACCAACTCTATCGTGATCAGACAAGGAATGGCAATGCTAGGACTGATGACGTCTTCAATTCCAGCCATCACCTGGTCACAGATTCACACGAGACCTTTACAGAATTATATTCTGTCCCAGTGGGATGGCAACCACTCATCTCTAGACACGTCCATTTCTGTTCCGAACTCAAACGCTCCAGTGGTGGCTCAATCTGCTCCAATACAACGAAGAGCACAGATGGGCTCAACCCAACCCTGTCAGGATTACCACAGATGCCAGTGTCCTAGGTTGGGGAGCACACATGGAGGAGCTCTGCACACAGAGGAAATGGAACTCCAAATGGTCCCAAGCCTCCTCAAACATGAGGGAGCTACAAGCTGTGGAAGAAGCATTAAAAGCCTTCCAAGCAACTATACAGGGGAGAGATGTAAGGGTTCAATCAGACAATGCCATGACGGTGGCATACCTAAACAGGCAGGGGGACTAAATCCCAAATCCTTGATGAGGCTGACAGAAACAACTCTGTTATGGGCAGAAACAAACATAAGATCAATATCAGGCATCCACCTGAAAGGAACGGACAATATGCGGGCAGACTTCCTGAGCCAGAAGACTAGAACAGACAGAGTGGTCGCTAAACCAAGCAACCTTCGCACAGATAACGCAAACATGGTGGGTACCCAAGGTAGATCTGTTTGCCTCCAAGGCAAACACAAAATTACCAACGTTCTTTTCACTGGATCCCACACATGGCAACAGTGGAGTAGATGCTTTCAGCCAAAACTGGGGACGACAGATGTGTTATGCATTCCCTCCAACTGCCATAATACCAAGAGTGATTCAAAAAATCAAAGCAGAGAAAATGGTGATACTCAGCACCATACTGGTCCCAAGGGAGCATAGTTCAGCCACTTGAAGAACCTCAGCATCCAGCCACACCGGACACTGCCGGACCTTACTCTTATCACAGGGACCAGTCAATCATCCAAACCACAGAATCCTGAAGCTTTCGGCTTGGTTACTGAAAGGGTAAGACTACAAAACAAAGTGCTGTCAGAGTGATCAACACCATCCTAGACAGCAGGCAACCCGTGACTAGAGCAATCTACGAGAAAGTGAGGAAAAAGTTTGTCTCCTGGAATAAAAATAGATTCCCGACAGAGGGATATTCCTACAGGAAGGAGCAGAACATCTCTCAGAGCACGCTTGAGGTACAAGTGGAAACACTCTCCTCCTTCCAGACTTGCGGAGGATCTGCGCAATTCCCAATGTCACTAAACAGAGCTAGACCTACAAAAATTGACAGAACTCCAACATGGGATATGTCCACAGTGCTCAGAGGGTTTCTCTCCCCCATTCGAACCGATGGAAGACAGTTCAGACAAAAATCTTACTCTAAAAACTGCATTTCTAGTGGCCCTGGTATCTGCCAGAAGAGTGAGCGAAATCCAAGCGCATTCCATGATGGAACTATACTGCCTGATACAAGCAGACAAAATAATCCTCTCGCCAGACCCGGCTTTTCTACCCAAAGTCTCTTCAACATTCCATAGGACCCAAAATGTCATTATCCCATCGCTTCCAAAATCTATGGTCGGCAAGAAAAGAGACATTTACAATAAGCTAGATGTAAGAAATGCACTCATAACATACCTCGAGAGAAGGAAGGATTGGTAAAGAACTACCTCTCTATTCGTCCTCTGTGCAGGAGCCAACAAAGGAAAACAGGCATCTAAAAACACGATCAGCAGATGGATAAGAATTGCCATACAGACGGCACAAAACCTCACCCCTCCAAGCGGAACCAGAGCCTGGGCAACCTCGGTCCCAGAGAAAGCAGGGGCAACTCCAGAGCAGATCTGCAGGGCAGGGACATGGTCGAGCCTCAGTACCTTTGCAAGGCACTATCGTATAGACCAGCTGTTCAATCAAGATCAGGCATTTGGTCGCAAGGTGCTTCAGTCTTTATCCCCACCCTAGTAAGTATTGCTTGATACATCCTCTCAGACTCTGCCTTGGAAGACGATTCGAGAAAACAGAGTTAGGTACCTGGTAACCTTTTTCTAAGAAGTCTTCCAGGGCAGCACTAGTTTCCACGCTAAAGCGATAATACCAGGTATAGTGGGGAAGCTTTAGCTTACTGAGAGTTCCTTTGGTGCTTTAATATAACTGAGGCACGCAGGTAAGGCTAACAGATTTATAATGGACTAATGTGTTTCCTGTTTCAGGGAGGAGGAGCCTATCTCTCGGATGCTGCCCTGGAAGACTTCTTAGAAGAAGAGTTACCAGGTACCTAACTCTGTTTTCCAAAAGATGTGAAAAGTTCTCTTGATGGATGCCAGCCTATCAGGCTAGAGAGTAGAGATGGGCTCGGGCGTGTTCAAAATCCAATGTGCCCAATCCCACCAGGAAGGCGGCACTGCACGCTGCAAATCCACAGGCAGTGGACAGATCTGGAAATGTCTCACTGCCTGTGATTAGCCATGTGCAGTGTCTGCTTCCTGGCACAATCGGGCACGTGTGATTTCGAACACGCCTGAGCCTATCTCTACTAGAGAGAAGTCCTGGATGCCATCTTGGTGTAGGGGTCATTGAAGTAAGCCTGCCTTGAGTGCCTTCCCATCAAGCTCCTGGAACGCAGGGCATTTTGGTTGCTCTTTAATGCTGACCCCCTCAGTTGCAGGGTAACCCAACAAGAATCCAGTCACAGTGCCACAGCCTTGGCCAACCATCAAGGAGGCTTCAGAAGCTGTGCTGCCAAATGTGTAGGAAATGTGATCCTCTCTTGTGCTAAACTGCACGTTCTGGCCCTGTCCACAGTCTTAGACAATTGGTGTTTTTAAAGCTTTTTGCTGCAGGTGAGAAATCCTTTATGTGTGTCTTTTGGTGTCTAGAGTTAGCAGCAAACTCTGTGCACACTGACTTCATGGGACTATGGGGTTTCCCCTGATCTACACCTCCCCGCCTCTCTAGCTTTTCTCTCTTCTCCACAGGACTGAGATGATATTCTAGTGATTTTTCATTGTACTGAATTGGCCCAGAAGGACATAGTACTTGGGAACCTACTCAGACTTCTGGCAGACTTCATGTGGGCCCTTCCAGATCGGCTGCACCTTCTGTAGCATTGGCTGGTCCTCCATCCTGCTTCTCATTTCCTGGCTTCCTGTTGTAGCCCAGGTCCTAATGGGTAAGGGTTTATAGTATTTGGTCATCCTTACCCTCTTGAGGGCTTAGGAAGTTGACTTCATGTAAAATCTTTCATCACACCTGGAAGCTTTTTTTTTTGCTTGGTGCTTGACCAGGAATTTCATCCATGGAAGTGTTCTGTGGTATGCATCCTGTCCTTCCTCCAGTTTAGTCTAGATCAGCCCCATGGCCTTGAGTACCAACATAGTCCTCATTTGAGTATAGTGTCCCTCTTTGTGTACACACTTAACAAACAAGATCTGTTAGTGCTTCATGGGCTTTTCTGTCATCCATTGTTTTATTCACATGTTTGTTTTACCAGGTGATTGTTCAGATCTCCTCTGATGCCAGTTTCAGACATAAGGTGCTATATGCTGCTTTCCAAGTTCCTTTGAGTCTTTTTTGACCTGTTGAGTGCGCCTGTTTGTTGTGCTACTCACCCTTCAGACATTGCATGGTTACGTTCTCAGTGGTGGCTCTTGTTACAAGTTGTACTCCCTTTTTCTAGCTTCCAATGTCTTCAAAAAAGAGGAGCGGGATTTGCACTACAGGGAATGGCACATCTGTGCCAGTAGCTCCTGAGGAGCCTAGTCGAAACCCTAGTGTTGTAACCCCTGAGAGACCAGTGGCTTTTGGCCAATCTGAGCCGCTGTGCCTGTCTGGTATGGTGCCTACTGTCTGCGCTGATTCTTCAGCGTTTATCACCAGGGATAATCTGTCCTCAGCTCTAGCTGAGTTAGAGGACAGGATTGCTGGCATGGTTGCCTCCATCTCGCAGGGTGGCAAGTGTGACAGATGTAAAATGGAAAGGTAGTTGCACGCTGCTAATCAATAAACTAACGCTAAAGAGAAGCTACTGAAAACATGGATGAATGCTGCTGCTGTCGCCTAAGTGTCCCCAAATAGAAGAAGATAATAAAGTGAATGTGACAGCGCTGCATATATAATGAGCTCAAATAATAAATATAAAAATCTACATAAGAAAAAAAATGGTAATGAAAAACGTCCATATATGAATACAGGTGACTAGTGCTCAATGAAAAACGTCCAAATATGTGACAACTCTTCTGCTAAAAAGCCAGTAAAATGAAATACAAGAAAAAAGGCTGTTTCCACGTGCTTCACTGTTCTACCAGCAACAGTGCTCCACCACCGCGTGCAATGCTGACTCTCCTCACTGCAAGACCCGGCAGGGGGTCAAACACACTTTTGCACACAGTGCACCTCTCCTATGAGGAATTCTTCAATGGTCCCTCTAGATTGATAAAGCTCCACAGCAAATAGAATGACCTCTCAGTGAACTGGTTCAACTTGGGCTCCTCAGTCTTTGCCGGTTGTTCCACAGCGACATATAGAAACAGAAATGCTTCTGACAGTGCAGTACCAAGGGGATTAAAAACAGAACCTCACCACCCCAGCTAATAATCAACTCACATTTATTTAAGAATATAAAAACATTGATAAAAAATCCATCAGGTGTATCTCAATTGTTGCGACAGGTTCCACCGCCGGGCTCCACCTCTACTAGTTATGCCACCTCCCACGTGGCTTCATCTGGAGGAAATGAGCTGAGCGGCTAAGGTGGGGTACATTTTATAGATAAATAAGTAAATAAATGCCAATTAGCGTCAGGTGACAATGAAAATTGTGCATGTGCAGTGGGGATTAATGAGAGTCTATGGGGCAATGTTTACCATGGCGTCCTATGCTGATAAATGTGACTTCCGGTGAAACCGGACGTCGATGCATTAGTTAGTACTACTTCCGGCCAAAGGGATGGTAAACAAGGCCACTAGAAAATGGCCGAATAATGAGGACAAAAAAAACACTAAAAGCAGAGGTGAAGACATGTATATCTAACTAAAACAGATATGAAATCAATAAAAGCATTTTAAATCTTTAGTACATAATCAAAAGGGCATCAATAATAAATCCTATAAAGATTGAAAAGAGGAAATGAGGGAACAGCAGCATAAAAAGAACGTAGGACGATCATAGTGGCAATGGAATGAATACAAAGATGACCTCTAGTGGTCAAATATGGTATCACAAGGGAATAAAAACAGATTGGTTAACCACTTAAAGACCAGCCTTGTTTTGGATTTTAGGTGTTTACATGTTTAAAACAGTTTTTTTTGCTAGAAAATTACTTAGAACCCCCAAACATTATATATGGTTTTTCTTCTAACACCCTAGAGAATAAAATGGCAGTCGTTGCAATACTTTTTTTTTTTTTGCACCGTATTTGCGCAGCGGTCTTAAAAGCGCATTTTTTTGGGAAAAATATCACTTTTTTTTAATAAAAAAATAAGACAACAGTTAAGTTAGCGCAATTTTTTTTTTTTTTTTATAATATTGTGAAATATAATGTTACGCCAAGTAAATTGATACCCAACATGTCACACTTCAAAATTGCGCCCGCTCGTGGAATGGCGTCAAACTTTTACCCTCAAAAATCTCCATAGGCGATGTTTAAAAAAATTCTACAGGTTGCATATTTTGTGGTGCAGAGGAGGTCTAGGGCTAGAATTATTGCTCTCGCTCTACCGGTTGCGGCGATACCTCACGTGTGGTTTGACCACCGTTTTCATATGCGTTCGTTTCTGCGCGTGAGCTCGTCGGGACAGGGTTTTTTATTTTTTTTATTTTTTATTATTTATTTTACATTATTTTATTTTTACACTGTTTAAAAAAAAAAAAAAAAAAATTGTGTCACTTTTATTCCTTGTAATAGAAAAAAGTATGACAGGACCTCTTAAATATGAGATCTGGGGTCAAAAAGACCTCAGATCTCATATTTACACTAAAATGCAATAAGAAAGAAAAAAAAAAGTAATTTAAAAAAATGAGATTGAAAAAAATGTGCCTTTAAGAGGCGTGGATGGAAGTGACGTTTTGGCGTCGCTTCTGCCCAGCAGTGTCATGGAGACGAGTGGGCGCCATCTTAGCCTCACTCGTCTCCAGGCACACCACAGAGAAGGACGCGATCGCCTCTGTCGCTACCGACGGCTTCGGTAAGAGGCGGAGGGCACCGGATCGCGGCGGGAGGGGGGGCCCTCTCCCGCCATCGATTAAAAGTTATCTCGCCACGAATCCGCCGCAGGGACCACTTTTATCTGAAAGCCGGCCGCCGCACGAAAACGGGGATACCGGGGTTATGGCAGCTATCTGCTGCCATAACAATATCCCCGTTTAAAGTTTGGCCGTACATCATCTTACGGCGGTCGATAAGTGGTTAAATGAACGGTTGTATAGATGAACAGAACTTGCGTCTTCAGTAATCACTTATAAAGCAGTTAATGTTAAGACCAGTAGGATATAAAGTCTGCATTTCATGTATCCAGAAGGATTCACGTTGGCTCAGGGAAATAACTTTGTTTTTACCCCTCCAATGAGGATGGTATTTTTCTATGCCCCAAAATAGGAGGGAGAAAGGGTCTTTGTTATGATAGATAGCATAGTGCTTGGAAATACTAGGCTTAGGATAACCATTAACAATATTTTGGACATGTTCCCGGATTTTTTTTCACATTGGTTGTTTGGTACGACCAATGTACTGGATTTGGCAAGGGCACTGCAGGGCATAAACTACGCCTTCTGTTCTGCATGTTATGCAGTCCCTTATTTGGTAATCCTTTCCTGTGGCTACTGCTACAAAATTTCTTTTGATGTTATTTCTTTTTGTTCTGACACAGGCATAGCAGTGCTTGCATGGAAAGAAACCTTTTCCTGTAAAGAATGTGAAATTGGATATTTTTGGAGGGTCTACTACATTCTTTGCTATTTTATCCCGTAGTGTTGGGGCTCGCGTGACAGATGCACCTCCCCTGATCCTCCTAACTTGGAGCAGGAATGGGTTGATGAAGGGGAAGAGCTAAATGCTAAGGATTTTGTAGAGGGCCAGGCAGATGAGTCTGCTTCAGAGGAATCTGGACCAGAAGATGTCCAATTGGTATCGGCCTCTGCAGAGGCTTTTGATCCAGACTCTTAACGAGATGATTCGTTCTGCCTTTGTAAGTTGCCTCCTACTGAGGTTTCTGAGCCTCCATGGTACTCTTTGGGGTCCCTGAAGCCTCCTCAGGCTGCACAGACTTTTCACTTGCACCCACTGTTGGAACAGGCAGTTTATGCTGATTGTGAACATCCTGACAGGGTTTTCGTTCCTCCTAAGGTTTTTCCTTTTGTATCCCATGAAGGAAAAGTTTGTTAAGAAGTGGAGCATGCTAGCTGTAGATGCAGCAGTCTCTTCCTTAAATAAGAACTTAACTTGTCCGGTGGATAATGCACAGGACTTGAAGGACCCTGTTGACAAGAAACTGGAGTCACTATTAAGGGCTTGCTTTTCTTTGGCTAGTTCAACTATTCAGCCAGCTGTCGCAACAATTGGAGTCTGCCCGTCCTTAAAGAATTGGGTCAGCAGGTCAGATGGCCTGGAAGGCCTAACCAGGAGGAGGATCCTGCTGAAAGCACGGCAGATATACTTCGAGCACTGTGTTTTGCTGAAGATGCCTTGAAGGATTCTATACAGCAAGTGTACCGTATGGCTCTCCTGTCTGTACACATGAGCAGACTTCTGTGGCTCAAGCTGAGCTTCCCTGTAAGAAGTTGTTGGCAGGGTTCCCCTTTCATGGGGAACGTTTGTTTGGTGATGACTTGGACAAATCTATCCAAAAGATTTCCGGAGGGAAGAGCTCTCTACTTCCTGTGAAGAGAAGGACCAGTGGTCCTCTTTTTAAAACCACAGGGACCGCTTCCTCAGGTGTCTCAGCGCCAAGGCAGTTCCGTTGCCAACAGGGCGCTAGAGCCAGGGGCATGCTGCAGGGCCAGAAGAAACCCTGGGTCCACAACTCTTGCAAACCCGGCACAAAGCCATCCTTTTGAGGGGGCGCCCCCACTCTATCGAGTGGGGGGAAGGCTGCTTCACTTTGCGGACATTTTGGAGAACACTGGTTCAGGACAAGTGGGTTACCTCAATAGTATCCTGTGGTTACCAACTGGAATTACAGGGGATTCCCCCTCCAGAGGTTTCTAAGATCCAGCGTTCCATCGGATCCTCCAAAAAGAGACTTATAGTTTCAGGCACTAGATCATTTAGTGCATCAGGGAGTGATTGTTACAGGTTCCTGTATCCGAAAAGGGTGCAGGGTTCTGTTCGAACCCGTTCATGGTTCAAAAGCCAAATGGGGACACAAGGCCCATTTCGGATCTAAGATCCCTGAACCAGTATCTATTAGTCCAGTTGGTGGAAGAGAGACGACTGAATTCCTTGGACGTCGTCCGGGCAGTCAGTTTGTCTAGATCTGTGGAGATCCGAGGATCAGACTTTTTTTTTTTTTTTTTTTTTGTTTTACCAGAAGGACCCAAGAAGTGGCAGGCAGCTTCCATTGCCAATTGGGTCTGCCAGTTGGTCATTCAGACCTATGGTCTGAAACGTAAGGCTCCTCCCTTCAGGGCGAGAGCTCATTCTACCAGGGGAGTAGGAACCTCCTGGACTTTACGCCATACATTATCTGTGTCTCAGATCTGTAAGGCTGCTATCTGGTCTTCAGTGCATATGTTCACAAGATTTTATCGGGTAGATGTTAGAGCAGCCAAGGATTCAGCTTTTGGCCGTAGTGTACTACAGGCTGCCGTATAAAGTCTGATGGCTATTTTTGTTTTGATCTTTGGCAGGGTGTCTCGCTCCCCTCAAGGCTATTGCTCCCGGACATCCCAGTAAGTCATGAATAATAGCCTAACTCTGTGTCCCGTGATGTATGATAAAGAAAATAGAATTGCTTTGTCATACCTGTAAAATCCTTTTCTTTGAATACATCACAGGACAAAGAGGTCCCTCACCTCTTTTGAGGATTCACTATTTGCTACAAAACTGAAGTACTTCCTGTATGGAAGGCGTTAGATAGGGGCGGACTTCTTGTCTAAGACTTTGTCTACCAGTGTCCATTCACCTAGAGATGGCGTATAACCCAGTAAGTAATAATAGCCTAACTCTTTGTCCTGTGATATATTCAACAAAAGGCATTTTACAGGTAAGTATGACGAAAAAATTTTTTCTACAGGGAATACTACGATCTCTTGCCCCCCCCCCCCCCCCCCAATAAAAAAAACTTTAAATTGAAATCAAAAGAAAATTGTGTACTTTTGTACTTCAGATTGCTTGAGCTTTTTAATTTTATTAATACTATCTGGTGTGTTTTTATGCTTCACAGGATGATAGAGCAAGTACAAAGCAACCCTCCCAAAGAGGTCTTCTTCCGTGTGGCAACTGAAATGTTTGCTGATGGCAACTTTAACTGGGGTCGTGTTGTAGCTTTGTTTTATTTTGCCTGCAAGTTAGTACTGAAGGTGAGTGATAGTTGCTGTACAAACATAAAATAATATTTTTATTAGGGTTGTCCCGATACCGATACTAGTATCGGTATCGGCACCGATACCGAGCATTTGCCCAAGTACTTGTACTCGGGCAAATGCTCCCGATGCTTCCCCCAATACCTGGAAGTGATCGGCGCGTGGGGGAGTTACAAGATTCTCCCCCCGCGGCTTTCAGCAGCTTTAGTGACATACAGCGGTGATCGCTCACAGCTGACTGTCACTGCATCCTCCTCCGTGCCCCCTCCTTTCCTCTGTGCCTCTCCGCTGTCCCCTGCATTCCTCTCTCCTTATCTGTCCCCCTCCGTACTCCCACTTCGTTCCTCTCTCCTTATCTGTCCCCTCCGTTCTCCCCCTCCGTTCCTCTCTCCTTATCTGTCCCCTCCGTTCTCCCCCTCAGTTCCTCCGTCCTCCTCCTCCTTCCTTTGTGTATGGATAGAGTCAGCTGACTCTGTCCATTCACATAACTGAAACATTGTAATCTCCTGTGATTTCATTCTCAGTGCAGCTGACGCTGCAGAGAAAGGGACTGGGGAATCTCTATCCTCTGTCTCTTTCTCTGTCTCAAGGGGGAGATATCAGAGGTCTGTTAAGACCCCTGATATCTCACCAAAGCCCCCCAAAAGGGCTGATTTAAAAAAAAAAAACAATAAAGAATAAAAAAATATTATTGTAAAAAATAGCAAAAAAAAAAAAAACTGTCACGTGACATTAAAAAAAAAGTATCGGTAATCGGTATCGGCGAGTACTTGAAAAAAAGTATCGGTACTTGTACTCGGTCCTAAAAAAAAGTGGTATCGGGACAACCCTAATTTTTATGTTGGCCGAATTCAAATGAATGGTTTGGTTTGTTCGCTTTCTCAGACTCTAAACTTTAACTTGTCGTAATGAAAATATGGGAGCCGCTATTGCTAATTTGCTATTGAATGTGTATGCTCTGGACTTAGTCACCGACCTAGTACAAATGTGTGCATGTCCTGACACCTGATATGCAAAGTTTGTCAGGTGTTTATTGCTATCTGCCCCTGTTAGAGATATTTACCCTCTGTATTTGTCCTGGTGGCTGAGAGTGAAAATAAAAGAAAATCACAAGTTTTGGATTGTCACTAGAACAGGAATAGATGCAAAGCTTCCAGTGGGCACAGTAATGCTGGTGACCCTGTTGACAACCAGGGATTCCCTTGCTTTGGAGGGATTGCTTCTCATTTTTTGCTGTGGATATTGGACAGAAAGCGAAGGAAAATCTCCTAAATAAAACAGATGCCAAAAACGGACAAGGGTTGTAACCCTCCCTTACTGTATCCAAGTAGGGAAGAAAAGTTGCGCTGTTTTTAGTTTTACTTTGTCAGGTCTCCCTACCAAGTACTGAAGAACAGCGAAGGAAGTCTGGAGGCTGCACCCTTCCTTATTTTTTTTTAACAGACGAGATCCTGTAGCGAGCTCATCGGATATCTTGCCATTCTCCGCCTCCTGGAGGCAGACCTAGGCCAATTATTATCAGGATATTAAACTGCCAAGATAGGGATCTTATGTTGTCCAAAGCAAGACAACGAGGTAGTATTGAATATAAGGGAAACAAAGTGTCTTTTTTTCCAGACTTTTCAGTGGAAGTACAGAATTGGAGAGCAAAAGTTGTTGAGGTCAAATGCAGATTACAGGCACTAAAAATTACTTATTCAATGTTGTTTCCTGCAAAATTACGTATTATAGATGGAGTACAGTTTTTTGACACCCCTGGTGCAGTGACCACATGGCTGGATAAGAGGCGGTAGCGGGGGGAAGTATTAATGGGATGGGGGGGATAAAGGTCTGGTTGGCATGATGGGGTGTCTTGCTTTCTTTTTTTGTTTTTTTTCTACCCTTTTGAGAGGGCAGGGGGTGCTGGGGGAGGCATTCTGCTAGCCCCCTTAGTCCCCCGAGACCCATTGGGATAAAACTCAGCAAAGAGGTAGCATTGGAGTTGGGTCACAGTGGTTCCTCAGTATGCGTCCCGAGGGGACAAGTGGTATGCAGTTGGTAGCTTCCTATCAAGGAGGGATATCCAGCTGGAGGTGGTAGTGTTCACAATCAGGTTAGTGTTTCTGCCTTCTGGTGGCTCTTCTCTCCCCCCCCCCCCCCCCCTTCCCTCTCTCCTTCATCCTTCAACTAGTCTTCATCATAAGATGATGGATTGTGATGACAAGTAAAATTAAGATATTGTTTTGGAATGTTAGAGGTTTGGGGATAGAAGAAAGACACAAGCAGTAAAAAACTAATAGAATTTCATAACCCAATAATAGTCTGTCTACGCGAGACGCATATGGGACAGGAGGAGGATAAAACATTCAGTACATATAAATATAGATATAGACATCAATTCCATGACGCCTATTCTACATACTCTTGAGGAGTGAGTATTTTGATTTCGAGCTCCATTAGGTTTATATGTAAACCGTGTATTGGAGACCCTTTGGGTCGATTATCTGATGCTTTTATGTACACTTGATGATAAGAAATTTTTTTTAGTGAACAATTATATTCTCCCTCCATATAAGGATGAAGTATTAAAAAAGGTTTTTGGAAAAATGGCACAATGGTCGGAGATACCAACATTAATAATTGGGGATTTCAATAACGTACTGAATGAAGAGGTAGATGGAGTAAAAAAAAAGTAAAGGGAATGTAACAAGACTGCCGGTCAGATACAGGATATGGGCTTAACGGAAGTATGGAGATTGAGATAACCTTCTAGTCGAGAATACTCGTGGTGTTCTAGTACAAATGGGTCATTATCGAGAATTGATCTGGCCCTGGGAAATGGGAGTTTTCTCCCATGGCTAAAATCAATTCAATATGAATCAAGGGGACTCTCTGATCACTCACCTCTGTCTCTGAAGTGGAGAGAACAACTGGTTCGCCCAATGTGGAAAGTCAACCCTCAGTGGTTGACTTTGATTCCTGAGAAGAGTCAAATAGAATTGCTGTTGCAAGGATTTTTTTAGAGATAACAAATGCTCAACCTCTCTCTGATAGTGGTTTGGGAGGCTATGAAGGCCTATTTACGAGGCGTGATAATTAAAGAAATAGCATTAAAAAGTCAACTAGGCTACGAGAAGAGGAGGTAATGCAAAGAGTGATGCAGACAGAACAGGAGTTTATAGTAGATCCTACAGAAGAAAAACATGTGGCTTGGCAGGAAGCTCAGAAGTTATACAAAAATGTATCTAAAGTTAAGGCAGAAAACGGTAGATATTTGCAGAGTCAAAAACATTATGAAATGGGGGAGCAGGTAGGGCATATGCTGGCTATGATAGCATGGAATCAAGAAGGTCCGTCTGGAATAGCTGTCATTAAAGATATAAAAGACAAAGTGGTATATGACACAGAGAGTATCCAGAGTATATTTATGGACTTCTATATACGGCTTTAAAAATCTGAAATTTCAAATAGAATAAATCAAAATAAACAATTTCTGGATAACTTAGCCCTACCTAAACTGACATCAACAGAAAGTGAATTTTTGGATCAATCTATAACTTTGGTAGAGTTGGCAGAGGCAGTGAGGAAAATCTAAAATAATAAACCTCCAGGAATGGATGGACTCCCAGGGGAGATATATAAAATATATGGTCAGACATTATTGCTAGAGTTGCTTGAAGTTCTGAATGAAGCATATATTAAACAGGAATTTCCTAAATCAATGACTGAAACAATAATAGTCATTTTAAAACTCGATAAAGACCCGTTAAAACCAGATCCATGTTGTCCAATCTCTCTCCTTACATCTGATGTTAAGATCTAAGCCAGGGTATTAGCAAATAGGTTATCCAAATATAATAAAACTCTGATTCATAATAACCAATCAGGGTTTATTCCATCTAGATCTGCGGCAATAAATATCCGAAGACTCTTTTTGAATTTACAGCTATCAATGGATAATGAGGGGACTGGTGCCATTTTATCCCTTGATGCGCAAAAGGCTTTTGATATCGTGGAATGGAAATATCTATGGTCGACACTGAGTGCCTTTTGGTATTGGTCCAGGGTTCTTATTCTGGCTAAAAATATTATATAAAGATCCAAAAGCGAGACTAAGAATCAATAATAGGATGTCTCTGATTTTCTCTTTGTCTAGGGGGACTAGACAAGGTTGCCCTTTGTCCCCATTGTAGTTTGCCCTAGCATTGGAACCATTGGTTGCGGCCATAAGACAGTCGGAGGGGATAGTAGGGTTTCGATGCTCGGGAAGTGAAGAAAAAATAGCTTTATATGCAGATGACGCCCTTATTTTTTTGGGTGACAATGCAGACTCTCTGAAGGAACTTATTATACTTGTCTCTGTATTTGGCCAGCTTTCGGGGTTTCGTATCAATTGGGAGAAATCAATATTGTTGCCTTTGCATGATGTGACTATCTCTTTACCAAGTGGCGCTACACAAATACAAATAAAACATACATTTTAAATATCTTGGGATTGAGGTAACATGAAATGCGGAGGACTATATTGACTTGAATCTCAAACCATTGTTACTCAGGTTTAGAGATAAATACCAAAGATGGTGCAAATTGCCACTAACTGTGATTTGATAGAGCCAACCTCCTAAAGATGATCTGGGTCCCACAGTTGTATATTTTCTATAACTGTCCCATCTGGATAACAGTGTCTTGGTTCAGAAAGATAGAAACTCTGTTCCGCGAGCTTATTTGGGGAAAAAAAAAAAACAATCGTGCATAAAATTAACAAGTTTAATGTTAGCCAAAGATGAGGGGGGCTTGCCATTCCACAACCTAAAAATTATTTTTTGGCCACACAACTACAGCAGTTCTATGGGTGGATGGAAATTGAGGAGACTGACTCCATACAAGGCTTATTACCACCTCTATTTAAGGGAGGGAGATTGATCTCCTTGCTAGAGACAAAAACCTTACAAATGGACAAAAAGTTTGTCAGGTAAACTGTTTTTTTTTAAGATATGGCAGGAAATGAAAAATATTACTAATATCACTTGTTATACCCCTTATACCCCAATCTGGAATAATGTAAACTGTGACGAGCTGCAGAGGCTGGAAGGGTTTGAGCTATGGCAGAGGAAGGGATTGAGACTTATGGAGCTACTGTTTGAAAATGATAGCCTTAAATCATTTTCTCAATTGTCTGAGGAATTTGGGCTTTCAAGGCAGAGGTTCTTCCAATATCTGCAGCTCAGACATGCCTTACAGACCCAGGCCCGTACCTTTGAATTTAAATTCAGTAACTCTAAAATAATCTCACTGTTGAGGGAGAAGGATCAAAAGCAGGGCCTTATCTCACGACTGTATGAGATATTACAAAAAAGTAAAAAATCCATAGATATCCCCTCTAGGGCCCACTGGGAGCAAGACCTAGGACCATTGTCAGAGGATCAGTGGGCAATGGCTCTAGCCATGATCCCAAGGGTATCGTCTTCTGCCACACAAAAATGAACGCAATTGTTTATTCTACATAGATCTTACTATACCCCGGAGAAATTATTTAGTTGAAAGCACGGAGATTCCCCCTATGTCCGTGCTGTGGTGGTACACCGGCAAACTTAATACATATGTTGTGGAGATGCCCTAAACTCTACCGATATTGGCAGGGCATAATTAAAATTATTAATGAGGTGCTTCAGATCAAACTGTCAGTAGATCCTGGAATTTGTATATTAAATATATTGGAGGAATCTAGCTAGTTGAAAAATACTAAAGATACAATAGCGAGAAGTTTATTCCAGGCACGTATGTTAATAGCACAGAAATGGATCTCTGTTTATCCACCGACAGTGGAGGAATGGAGATCGCAAATAAAAAAAAAAAAAAACTATATTAAAAGAGAAATGTACTCTTCTATATAGAAATTGCAGAGGGAAGTTTGAGGCTATGTGGAAAAACAATGAAGGTCCTGGGCCTCGAAATGTGAGTTGCTATGAAATGGAGGGGGGGATATAAGTTGATGGGGTTCTCCTGAGTTGGGGAGGTCGGGGGGTGGGGAGAGGGAGGATGAGGAGGGGAGAAAGAGAGGGCCGATCTGGGATGGGTGTGGGAGAGGATCTGGGATGGGTGTTTTTTTGTTTTTTTGTTTTTTTTTTTTTTTGGGTTATCTGTGGGGTTATTTTATGTATTGTGTAGTTTTGCTGTATCTGGACAATATGAATGTGAAATGTCTGTTGTATTAGTGTATGAAATTTTTTTTTTTGTAATAAAGATTACTGGGTTTTAAAAAAGAACCTGTAGCCAACCCCATTACATTTTTCACACCATAATCCACAATGGCTGCTTAAATGTCTGTCAGTTGGCCACCAAGACAATATCCACTTTTCGCTTCTGAAAAGGTATAAAATGGAAAATTGTATACTGTTTCCCAAGCCCTCTTCCAGGACGGCATATGGGATATAGGCACCATCCTCTAACAGGAAAAGGAAACGCATCACCAAATACACTTTGAGATGAAGTCCTGCTGCTGTATTGGCCAGTTTGTGTCTCCCCTAGCCGGAGGAGACACAAACTGGTTTCCTTTCTCGACTAGTTAACTGAGGCAGGAGGCATTTGCCAGTGCTTGCACAAAGCCTCCTCTACAGTGAAAGAGAGGAGTTGACCTCCACCTTCCAATCTTTTGGATTTTTCTTGGTAAATATCAGACTCCTGCCCAACCTGACCAGTGCCAGGATCCCCTACTCCTGTATACAGAAGATTTATAACGTATTTATCATTCTGGCAGCCTTTGGGGGACGGAGGGGCGGGACGAGTGCTGTCGTTATACAGACAGGAGAATCTTCTTTTACTCGGGGGCCTCTGTAATAGGAAGTCCCGTCTCCTGGGCTAGCATTGTACGACTGTTCTGTCTATCATAGGAGGTGGGACTTTATATTAAAGAGGCCGCCGAGTAAATGGGAGATTCTCCTGTGTGTAATCTGTTGGTGCTTGTCCCGCCACCTCCCTGTCCCCACCGAGGCTGCAGATGGGCATTGATCAGGCGGCACTGGTGAGGCTGCATTCATGGCACCGATGAGGCTGCATTGATGGGCACTGACCCTTATTTTGCTTCACAGTTCTTTATTTAAATTTAGTTTGAATCTTCCCTCTTAAATGATGGGGCGTGTTATACGCCGATAAATACGGTATATACAAATAACACGCTTGAGCTCATCCTTGGACTCTAAACCACAAAAAATATTGTAATGTAAAAATATTTGGAGCATTATATGCGATTAATCAACATTACTTTACACACTGTCACTTGCTTTGACTTTTGCTCCTCCCCCATTTTGTGGTGTTGGTGACAGGTGCTTAGGGCTTATTTGAGCTGCTTTTATAAGGCAGAGCGCAATTGATAGAAGTGCTTTTACCAATGGTATATGTAAATCCAATCACATATAGTGGAACTAAAGTCTGCAAATGCTAAATCCCCAGCAATGGTCGAATGTCCACAAGGTCCCTCATTGGCACCAGGATCCTTCGCCTCAGCTTTTTTTGGGTACTGGTGCTTCAGTCGTTTTGGCTGGTGTAAGGTAACATAACTCCCATGCATGCTCAGGAGTTCAGTCGTCCTGCCACACAAACACCATTCTACCAAACATAGAGATAGATGTATCTTCTATGATAAATAGCATTTCTACGTATAAACAGTTTGCTTTTTTTAATTTAGTTCTCCTTTTAATCACATATAAGCTTAAGCTGTGGAAGCTGAGCTCAAAAAAGGCAAGTGGAGTGCAAAAGAATAGTCAACAATATTGCCTGTAGGTTCTTTGCAACTGATCTTTTCCCAATTACTGACTTACCAAGCCTTGTTCCTTACTATATGTGGCATTCATTAACCCTTTCACTACCAGGTCCTGTGCTCTATTTTGTACACTCAGGTGGCCAGCCCATTTTTGCAAATTTTCCATTGCTTTTTTTATTATTCACTTATAGCTTTCAAAGTTTGTAAAAGAATCCCCCCCCCCCCCCCCCCCAACCATATTTTCTGAAAGCACATGATCAGTAGAATAAAAATGATACACTAAAACCATTATTGGCAGATAAAAACACAGCAAATTTTTCAAAATTCCTACTAAATATAAAAGCTTAACCTGTATTGAGTTAATAGCAAATATTTGTAATTTTTTTGCGAAATGGTGACAATTGAACAGACGCAAAAGTGTAAATCCAAATTTCTCTAAAATCTGAAGGTTTTCATTTTTCCCTTACAGCTTTCAGAATTTGTGAATGACCCCCAAAACAATATATTTTCTGAAAGAATATGACCTCTACAATAAAAAGAAGGTGCTACTGATTTTTTAGACCCAGCAGTATTTGCGCAAATGTTTTATCAAACCAATATATTTGCAAAAAATATACTAAAACCATTATTAGATAAAAACACAGCTAATTTTACAAAATTCCTGCTAAATCTCTACAAAATATAAAAGCTTAACCTGTATGGAGTTAATAACAAAAAATTTTACATTGCGTCTTTTTGCAAATAGGTGAAAATCGAACGTACGCAAAAATGAGAATATCCAAATTTCTCTAAAAATCTGGGGTGGGGGGGTTGCCGTCCCCCAAAAAAGTCACTGGGTCTTACTAGGGTTTTCTTCTTTTTTCTTTGGTGAGATATCAGAGATCTAAACAGACCCCCATATTTTATTTTATTTTTTCCTTTTGAGATAGGAAAAGGGACTGAAGATGGTCCTTTTCTCTGCATCACTTTACTTGAATGGTTAAAGAATCTGTATAGAGCAGTGATGGTGAACCTTGGCACCCCAGATGTTTTAAAACTACATTTCCCATGATGCTCCACTACAGTGCAGAGTGCATGAGCATCATCGGAAATGTAGTTCCAAAACATCTGGGGTGCCAAGGTTCGACATCACTCATATAGAGATTCCATTCATTCATAAACTGACAGTCTGATACATTGTAACACTCGCGGTTACTATTATCAGATGTCAGTGGCCATATAGGAGCGCTCATAGTGATCGTTGCATACGCCCAGACTGCTACTACACTAAGGGGGGTGGTAAACCCATGTTTACCAAGCCCCCCAAGCCCAAACATCAGCCACACCGCTCTCCCCTCCCCCGCCGCGATCCCCAGCCTGTCAGATCAGGTTACTAACTCTGATCAGAGGGTTGTAATTCGCTGATCAGAGTTATAGAATTGAGTCTGTTTATGTTTATGGTGATTGAGGTTTCCATGAGCTTATAGGAGAGGGAGAAAAGAGGTCAGTGCGGCGTACAAACTTGGCCAACTGGGGGCAGTATTGTAAGTCCGTACGCTGTACGGACCTGGCAGCGAAAGGGTTGAAGTGGATGTTTGGGCTAAACCCATCTAATCCTAAACCTGTTCACACCCCCATTCTAAGTCCTATACTAACTAGCCTGTAGGGGAAAGAGGTCTATATTTATCTTTTCTAAGGGTGCTCCGGTCACATGATTGGATCGCAGCATCGGTTATAGGGGAGAGGAGAGAGCAGCAATAATGGATTGAATGCCTGGGCAATGACATCACCCATAGACTTACTATGGGTCATCCGTTGTCGGCTGTCACTCCTCTCCCCGAAGCCAGTGCTGTGAACGAAACCGTATCAGAGCGCACTTAGAATAGGTAAACATAGACATCTATGAGCAGGGTTAAGATTAGATAAGAGTAGCCTGATTTTCCATTTTAAGTATCGTATCGTTTATTAGAAGTCTGTCTTGCAGTAATGTGATATTTTCATGTACATGTTGGGAAAGCGTACATGAATCGTAGAATTGACTAGAATTTAGTCTGCAACACAATTTACTCCCAACATACAACCCCAATTTCAAAATAGGTGGGACGCTGTGTAAAATCTACATAAATCAGAATGCAATGATTTGCAAATCTCATAAACCCATATTTTATTCATAATAAAAAATAAATCAAATGTTTAAACCACAAAAATTTTGGGACAGGGCCATGTTTACCACGGTGTAGCCTCTCCTCTTCTTTTAACAACACTCTGTAAACTGAAGAGACTGGTTGCTGACGTTTTGGGAGAGGAATGTTGTCCCATTCTTTCCTGGTATAGGATTCTAACTGCTTAACAGTTCTGGGTCATCTTTGTTGTATTTTCCATTTCAAGATGCTCCAAATATTTTCAGTTAGTGAAAGGCTTGGACTGCAGGCAGGCCAGCCAGTTAAGTGCCCGGACTCTTCTACTACAAAGCCATGCTGTTGTCAGATGCAGTATGCGGTTTAGCATTTAACTGCTGAAATATGCAGGGCCTTCCCTGAAAAAGAGGTTGTCTGGATGGGACCATATGCTTCTTCAAAACCTGGATATCTCAGCACTGATGGTGCTTTTCCAGATGTGCAAACTGCCCATTTCATGCGCACTAATGCATCCCCTTACCATCAGAGATGCAGGCTTTTGAGCTGAGCGCTAACAAGCCAGCAAGATCCCACTTGTCTTTAGTCCAATGATGCGGTACCCATGGTTGCCAAAAAGAATGTCAAATTTAGATTCGTCTGACCACATAACAGTTTTCCACTTTACATGGTGCATGTATTTGAGAACTGATGCATATGAGGTTAACAACCACTTTAAAATGAAATTCCAGGCTCTCCTTCCTCTCCCCTGCTGACACAGGGAAGCCCCGGATAGCATGACCAGACTGGAGCAGCCTGAAAACAGGTAAACATATACATCTTACACAGAGTTGGTCACAGGTCAGTCAGCATAGGTGTTAGGAGGGGGAATTGAGCATTTTTAAGATTAGTTATGTATGGTCTGGAAATCCACATTTCTCTTATAAACAACTCAGTGGTCTGCGATCGGCGAACACATAAACCTGTTTTTGTCTCCGAAGAAAATTATTTCTCATTGGGCACCACCCTTTTGTACAGCATAGAGCAGGTAAAACTAGGCTATCTACTAAGTCTGGCATGTCAAAGATACTTCTGCCCTTACTAGAACAGCCATATGTCACTGGTCTCTGCAAATGTCATCAACCAGGGGGTGTGGTTAGAGATAGATTTGAGGACTTCGCTCATGAATTTTGATAAATGTGGTACTAGTCTATTTTTAAGAGAGATGTGATTTTAAAATAAACATTTGTACTCAGGTGGATGCAGCATTAGTCCAATGCTGCATCTGTTCCCTGCTGCTTCTCAGACCTAGAAATGAGCGATCAAAGATCACTGACTGCTCAGTTGTCGAGTCTGCTCTGAGCACAGAGCGGTGACTGTCAGTCACCACACAGTGCTCTGCCCTCAGCAGCGCACTATAA
The DNA here is from genome assembly GCF_042186555.1 of Aquarana catesbeiana. NCBI lineage: Eukaryota > Metazoa > Chordata > Amphibia > Anura > Ranidae > Aquarana > Aquarana catesbeiana. Next base: position 57,136,592 of record NC_133333.1, on the reverse strand, counting down.
TTGAACAGTAAGGGGGGACAGACTGGAAACCAAACCCAGCTAGGTAGTAATTGATGGTGATTGCTAAAGTGCTAAAAATTATTTATTATTTAACTTTTTTTTTTTTTTCGTTTATCTTCTGCAGGCTTTGTGTACACATGTGCCACAGACCATCCGAACAATCATTGATTGGACCATGGACTACCTCAGGGACTATGTTGTCCAGTGGATACGTGATCAGGGTGGCTGGGTGAGTTATTTTTCACTTGCAAAGACCTGATTAAATATGTTGCCATTGTTCAAGAAGACATTGATAGCTGTAAATATAAATTCTGTTCAGCAGTAGGAGTCAGTCACACTTGTCTGCTGGGAACCTTTGTCAAAGGGGTTTGTTAGAATTTACTGATCAGCTCCAGACTGGGCAAAAAAATTAATTGTGGGTGTCTCCCCACCTCCCCAGCATATGCAGGATAAAATGCTTATTTAGTCTAAAACAGTGATGGCGAACCTTGGCACCCCAGATGTCTTGGAACTACATTTCCCATGATGCTCATGCACTCTGCAATGTAGTTGAGCTTCATGGGAAATGTAGTTCCAAAACATCCGGGGTGCCAAGGTTCGCCATCACTGGTCTAGAGGGATCTAACAAGGAAGAATACTTGCCTTAATTACCAGTCTCACAGGCTTCCTCCACCCTAGTTGGATGCTCACTCCCAGCAGTACAGGAGTGAAACGTGGGATTGCTAACTGGGAATCTTTGGACAGGCTTCCAGGGGAGCACAAATGGCCTACAGATATGTTAACCGCTTCAGCCCCGGAGGATTTGGCTGCTCAACGACCAGAGCACTTATTACAATTTGGCACTGCGCTGATTTAACTGGTAATTGCGCGGTCATGCAATGCTGTACCCAAATGAAATTTGGGTCCTTTTTTCCCAATAGATAGAGCTTTCTTTTGATGGTATCTGATTGCCTCTGCCATTTTTATTTTTTGCGATATAAACGGAAAAAAACGGAAATTTTGGAAAAAAAATATTTTCTACTTTTTGTCATAAAAAAAATTTAATAAACTCAATTTTAGTCATACATTTAGGCCAAAATGACCCCCCCCCCAAATGACCCCATTTTGGAAAGTAGACACCCCAAGGAAATTGCTATGAGGCATGTTGAGCCTCTCTAAAATTGAATATTTTATTTTTTTTTGTCACAAGTGATTGAAAAATAACAAAAAAAAAATTACACAAAGTTGTCACTAAATGATATATTGCTTACACATGCCATGGTTATATGTGGAATTTCGCCCCAAAATGCATTCTGCTGCTTCTTTTTGATATACTAAATGATATATTATTCAAACATGGCATGGTTATATGTAGAATTACACCCCAAAATACATTCTGCTGGTTCTCCTGAGTACAGGGATACCACTTGTGGTGAACTTTTTGGCAGTCAAGCCGCGTACAGGCCCCCGAAAACCAATCACTGCCTTCAGGCTTTCTAAGGGCGTACATTTTTTTATTTCACTCCTCCCTGCATATCATGGGTTCGGAGGCCATGAAATGCCCAGATAGCACAACCCCCCCCCCCCCCCCCAGATGACCCCATTTTGGAAAGTGGACACCCCAAGCTATCTGCTGAGAGGTATGGTGAGTATTTTGCAGATCTCACTTTTTGTCACAAAGTTTTGAAAATTTAAAAAAGAAAAAAAAAAAAATTTTCTTTTTCTTCATCTTCAAAAATAAATGAGATTTGCAAAATACTCACTATGCCTCTTAGCAAATATCGTGGGGTGTCTACTTTCCAATATGGGGTCATTTGGGAGGGGTTTGTGCTATCTGGACATTTCAGAGCCTCCATAACTGTGATAGGTAGGGAGAAGTAAAATCACAATTTTACGCCTTTAGACTGCGGTAATTGGTTTTCGGGGTCCTGCTAGGCTCCCAAAAAGTCCCACACGTCGTATCCCCGTACAAAGGAGAAGCAGCAGAATGTATTTTGGGGTGTAATTCCACATATAACCATGCCTTGTTTAAACAATATATCATTTAGTGACAACTTTGTGTAAAAAAGAAAAAAAAAGTGTAATTTTCCTAAAACTTGTGGCAACTGTACAGATCGTGCAGAGAGGGGAGGGAGGAACCGGCATCATGACATGACACCGGTTTGTTTACAGGTCATCGCTCCGTCATTTGACGGAGCGATCACGTGGTAAACGGCCGCTATTAGCGGCTGTTTACCGTGATCCGTGATGCACTGGGTCTTCCGGACCCGGAGGTCACGGATGTTCCCGGGTGTGTGCGGAAGCAAGATTCTGGGAGGATGTCCATGGATGCCCTTCCAGAATAAGCCGACCGCGCTGTAGCCGTCTTTCGGCTATGGCCCGGTCGGCAAGTGGTTAAAAAATATATTTTTTTTTTTAGGGGTTCTTCTTTTTTTTTTTTTTTTTTTTCCCCCCTTCAAAAATTTTTTTTTGTAAACATCCCGTGTAATAGGAATAGTGCGTGACAGGACCCTGCATATCTCCTCCAGGATGGAAAGCCTGAGATAAAAAAAAAAAAAAAACAGAACCATCTCCGCTTTCCAGCCGAGTACATGGCAGTATTTACGTCATAACATCGCGCCCAGACCTCCGAGAGTCATAGAATTGACCGGGGGCTATCTTTTCCCCAGAAATCTCTATGGTCAACTTCTGCCGCCGGTAGATTCCTTCTCCGGCTCGCTGATTGCGCGGGGTGGGGTCATCCCCTCCCGCTGCCTATAAGAACTATCAAGTGGCTGAACTGCATTCATGATTATTCTGGCAGTGAAGGGAATTGCTGGCTGAAGAGACTGATAATGATTTGATGCCTGTAGGTGCAGGCATGATCCCGGTATAACCACTGAAAGGGAGGACGTCCCGGCGGAAAGTGGTTAAGATCGTGAGGGGGGGTTGAATCAAGATTGTGATTTTTTTTTTTTTAACGTTTAATCGTGCAGCTCTATTCCCGGCCGTAAATCATTGGCTGGGAATTGCTGATCGGCATGTGCTGGGGCCAGTGACAGCACAGCTGGGCAGGCATGCGTGCCCCCTACCCAAAAATACAGAATCGCTTTTTATATACATGATTCTCCACAGCCGGTCGGCACTGTAGCAGGAAACTGGTTAAAAGAGAAGTATGGGTTACATTTTTTTTTTCCTCCATCATACTTGCTTGATGGATGCAGCATCGGTCCAATGCTGTATCTGTCCCCCGGTGCCTCTACACTGAGAACCGGGCAATCAAACATCGCCGATCGCTCGGTTCTGACAGTTCCCTGAGCAGAGAGCTATAGACTGTCGGTCACAGCTCTCTGCTCTTCTCCCTCCTCGCTCACTGGAGCACTGAGCTGTGGAGGGGGCGGGAAGCGGCCAGCTCAGACTCTCAGCAGCTCGCTGAGAGGCTCAGCGGGGTGTCAGTCTAGGCACCTGGCGGATTCAGACTCCCATTGTCGGGATGACACTGTGCCTGGACTGCTAACTGTGACATCAGCAGAGCGCGGACTTCAGTCCGCGCTCTGCTGAAAACTGGTCACAGGAGTACAAAATGCTTTGCACTCCTGTGATCCATAGGAGATATCCAGCCAAATGAGATTTGGCTGGACTTCTCCTTTTAATATACTTGCATAGAATAGGATCACTTGTTAACAAATGCCAGTATTGCTATATTTTATTATGGGTATGTGCATGTTGATTAGAGAATTTAGTAATAAGCTTAGTTGTTCCTTTATTTTTATATAAATATAGTTTGGTGCCTCCTTTTTATAATTGCTCTCCTTTATATGCCTTATATAGTTTTTATATAACCTCTTCTCAGTAATCTTCATTTAAGGGCATCTGCTTCTGTCTCAAGTTTCCTCATATCAACAGTTCCTCCTTCCTCCTACATAAATATTGACTTAGGATGCTTTGCACCAGTGATTGCGGATGCGTGCTATGGGCATGCAGTATCTTATTACCCACTGTGAGCTTACAATATAATGATGTCCCGATGATGCCGTTGTCCTTGAATAAAAAATGTCAGTGTCCAAAAATTGAATTTTCTTTTAACTATGCATCATCATAAATTTGAAATTATAATCATTAAGAGTTAGTATTTGCATAAACTCTATTTCCGCCTCATTGCCTCCCCACATCATCAAGTCATCTATGTATCTGTACCAACATAGTATGTTGGACAGATGCCTAGCAGATCCTTCATAAGTGCCAGTCTGTTTTTCAGAATATCCTAACACATGTTGATATATTGTAGGCTGTCCATTGCTATTACGTACCCACCTTTGTCAGATGCTTTGATTACCAGCTTTTCATTAATACTCAGGTCTGTTAGGGCCTTATGTTGCAGGTGAGTCAGATTGCCCACTCTCCTTATAGTCCCTTTAGAAGAGCTGGAGTATGTAGCAGGGTAAGGGACAGTCCTCTTCCTCTTTCCTCTGAACTTAAGTGATGCGTCGATCCTTTTTATAATCTTTTCTTTTTATAGCATCCCCATGTTTCTGACTGAGTGCAAGAGTTTAATTTTAGCTCCTGTGGGACAATTTCTGGAAGGTTACCCAATGTTTCCATGGATAAGAGTGGGGTAAAGCTGGATTTACCAAAAGTAACAAATTGCCACTTTTCCATGGGAGAGGTGCCTTCGCTACGCTCATTGGAGACCAATGATCCTAACGTTGTGGCCTCACCTATTCTCTAAGCTCTTCATTCTATAGTCATTAGTTCAGTTTAGTCTTGACTATATCTAGGCATTGTTTAAGTGGCGTTAAATCATCTTTAACAGAGCTAGGTCAGCCCTCCTAGGCCGTAATGTTTTCTGACATTTCTAGAGGTCATTTCCTAGAAAGGAAACATCCTCCTTAATCCCCTTCAACTGATCAGATAGGACAGAGAGCAATTTACTGTGAAGAGCATCTCTTTCAGTGGACCCTCCGTTGTCTTCCTCGGTATGTTTATGCAGGGACTAAGCATCTCTGCTATCACCTTCTGTGTTGCAATGGAATTCAGCTCCTCAGTAAGCCACCCTGTTGCCTGAGCATTGTCTGCCAGAGACAAGGTCTCCAAATGTAGGGGGAGATGGTGGCTGCATAGGGGGCATCTTTGTGGATCTATTGCACCATTGAGTTGAGCTCTTGGCCTAAACCTCCCTGTTCTTGTTGGGTATGGTTGATGAGCCCTTCAGTCTGTTATAAGAGATGGAAAGTAAATACCCTGCTGCCATGACGAGATTGAAAATGACTCTGCCAGCTGTGGATGAATTTTTGTCAACATGCTGCAAGGGCATTCATAGGGTGTTGTGTACTGTATTGCAATGTGTTGTTAGAAAAGTCATATGTTAATTGCAATTTTTTTTTTTTTTTTTGCAGGAGGGGCTCCTGTCTTACTTTGGCACACCAACTTGGCAAACTGTTGGAGTCTTCTTAGCTGGCGTACTCACTGCCACTGTAGCCATCTGGAGATACTCTTAAGACTTCCATTGCAGTTATGAGCTCAGCTCCCTGAAGCTGTTCCTTCTTTTGGAAGCACGTCTGCATTCTGATTTACTCCAGCACTGACATCAAAGCAACAGAACAAGTGCTTCCACAGGGAAATCTCATCACCTCAGCGTTACATGGCTAAACCTCTTTGGCCAGTCTGTCTTTGGGGATCACTTGTTTTATTCTTCTTAAATTTTTATAAGTCGTGCCTTTTTAATATATACAGTAAGATGGTTTTTAAGAGGCTTTTTTGATTTAATACTTGAAAAAAGTACCCTTAGATTTTTTTCTTTGTCCATACGTGTTTTTTTTTGTTTTTGTTTTTTTTGTTTTTTTTTAATGTGAACTTATTAGAATGAAGTGAAAGATACTCTATCATGCACATGGCTCTTGTGGATGAGTATTTTTTTTTTCTTTGAGTGAAATATGTCACAATTGCAAAGTTTGCACCTAGAGGAAAAAAGTTCCGTTATTTAAAGGGAAAATGGTTACAGTCTCTACTCTGTAAGAGCAGCATGTAAAGTGTGGATGTTTATCAGCTGTTGAAGTCCCTGAAAGTAGCCTTTACCTTTTTCGACTGCTGGGATTGGAAACTCATTGGTAGCTGATTCTTTAACCTAAAACATGACATGCTGCTTTAAAAGAAAGCTGTCACCACCAAAAGTGAACCTGGCCAGCATGTACCGTGTACATTTTTTTTTTTTTTTTTAAGAAAAAAAAGTTTTGCATGTATGCATTTGAAACCGTGTATATTTTTTTTTTTTTTTTTTTCTTGAGTCACAATGGTTACTATAAAAATAAAATGAAAAATGATGTTTGCTGACCCTAAAAATGTATAGCCTAAGTCTAGCCAGTTCATGTTGGTCACCCTTTGTTTTTTCTAAACAGTTAATTGATGAAGTCACGTTGTTTAATTATGTTGTGCCTAAATTTCACCTTGAATGTCAGATGATCAGGGCTCAGAGACTATTTGCAAATTGACAGTCATTATCTTGCCAACTGCCCAATCTCTTACTGTCTCCCCACATACTGCAAGTGTTTTTAAAGTCAGTAATAAGAATGTAGACCACCAGTGGGCTTTATGTGGCTCTTATGTTACCTGTGTTGGAAGACAGTGTATGGGGCTGTGTGACTGACAGCTAGGGTCGGATTTAAGTAGACCTCTGACAATCAAGTTGAAGCAATAGGCTTGGATTTAGTAAAGTCAGTTCTTTTCCAGTGCAGCAGAGCTTGATTTACTTTAAAGGGTCCAGTTCCTCACAATAATTGTAGAAGTTGCACATTACAACATGTTTCTAAATAAAACACCTTTAATAAAATGTATTTAAAAGATGAGTGCACTGCAAGTGCAGGTATTCCTGTTCTGAGTATTTTAATTCTAGTATATATTTGCCTAAACTGGGCAGGCCACACTGAAAGGTGGGTGGAGCCCTGAAGGACCAGTGTACTATCATTTAAATAAATAGTTTTAAAATGTTTAGTTACTCATTTGTTATTTTGCAACGTTTAAACAATTTCATTCTTTGTGTAGATGCAAACAAAAATCTGCCTGAACTCAACTGATTAGGAAAATGTGTAGCTGTTACAAATGAAACAGTCTGGGTTTAAATTGAATATAATTAAGTTGGCTCAGGGCTACAAAGATGAGAAAATGTGAGCTGCCTTATGCATCAGTTTGACAAGCCTGCCCCTGTTGGAATAGCTGTATTTTTTTTATTAAAATGGTTTATTTTATGCAAGCGTAGAGGATTAACTTGTGCATTCATAGGGGTACCCAGTAAGAAAATTATGAAAAACTGGTCAATGTTTGTAGAAATCTCTACCCATGAATGTGCAAGAACGATGTTCCTTTGCACTTATATGGACCTAATCTATGAAACATCCGTATTTAGTAAAAAAAAAGCTGATTCTTAAAGTGCAAGTTCACCTTTTTATCAATTTTTTTTTTTACAAAACGTCCCCTATACAATTTTAGATCCCCGTGAATACCAGCACTCCTTATTTTCAAATACCACTCCTGTCTCTCGTTCCTTCTGCAATTACATGTGAGCAGCCACATAGTGTCAGCCTGTCATTTGTCTGCAGCTGAATGTAAACACATGGCCATACCAGCTGCGAAATGAGCTGTTCTTGGCCATGAGAATGAGCCTTTAAAGTTATTCTTTTCCTCAAAAGTAGTGTGTGGTTTTTTTTTTTGTTTTTTTTTTTCAGCATGAATAGCCTGCTATAAACTTCTATTACCTACCACTAAGCCTCTTCCTCTTCATCCTTGCTGTCAAGTTTACAGCCACTGTAATTCTCAGCAGTAAAGGTATGATATGTAAGGACCATTTTCCAATAAGTGGAGAAAATCGTTGAGCTGAGGTTCCCATTCAAGTGTCTCCTGAGCAGCATGCAGTCAGCCCTATCATAGAGAGCTGCATGCTGCTAGGAGAGGCAATGTTTTTAAGAGCAATTTATAAAGCACAATGCTTAATGTATAAGTCATTGTGACTTCCCGAGCAATTTGCCCCTTAGAATAGCACAGGCTGTTTAGGAACAAGGAATGCAAGGAAATAGTCTCAACAGAGAAAAGCACATTGCATAGTGGTGTCAAGCAGCTTGATGGCCCAATCCTGTGTATAGTGAAAGAAATTTGAACAGATCAACATGAGTTATGTAGATGAAAAAGAAAAAAAAAACTTCATAAGTTTATAATGGGGGATGTATTCACTGTATTGACAGAGTAGTAGCATTGTTTTAGAAACCAAAAAATAAATGACCTTTGCAATCAATTGCAATTCTATGTAACAAATTTTTGCTGGATAGGATTGCCTGTTGCAAGAAGGAGAAATAGAGCAGATCTACTTCTAGGATCAATGGATCTATTGACTCGTTTTTACAATTTTAAATTTTGCCCAAAGTTTTGCTTTAACTGCACCCAACCAAATTTGCTCTGATTCTGCCGTTATACCAGTACATGATTAATTCTGACTGGCTGATATTTGGGTTACTACATTGTGGCACTAAAGCCAGGAATACTTACCACTGGGCCAATGCCTGCAAGTGCTCTGGCTTCATCCCAGTGCCAGTCTTTGGTTGTCTTGATTAACCGGGGAGGGATGATGTCATTTCTGCACATGCACAGAAATTATTCATTCCAGCACACTTGGCAGCTCAGTGTACCTTCTACAGGAGACTCTGAACTGGCAGGTAAATTTGTTTCGTTACACCAAGACATTCCAATGCCTCTTCTGCAATAAAGAGGCAACCTGTTAGTATTTTTTTTTCACCTTCACTTTAGGAATCAGTAGCTCTTCTTAATGAATGTTTTAATAGATTAGACAACACTTTTTGCCCATAGGTAGCTATACTTTCACAATTGGCACTATTACTGAATCATCCAGAGCATTTTTTTCTTTCACCAATCTGATTTAAACCTGCTCTGTAAAACCATTGGAATGAAATGTTTTTAATCTGATTGGAGGCTGCAGAAAAGTAAGGATGCTCGTTGGCATTCTCACTTTAGTGCAAAAAACTGCAGTTTTAGTTTAAAAGTTGAGCCTTCAAAACTATGAATTTAAAAATCTTTAGCTTGAGAAGAGCCCATCACAACTGGTCTTATGCAAGAATTGTAACCGTTTCATAGACATTAACTGTGCATGCCACAAATTCATTAAGTCCATTTTCCCAAAACTTTAGCGTTCTGGTGCTATGCCTGTGACAAATTCAAACTTAAATACTACCATATAAACAGGAAAGGTGGCACTAAGCCAGACCAATTCATGCATGGTGTAAAATGGTGATGATTGTGACAGTCCTGTCAAGGTAGCGACATGTACACTGTGTTTCTGATGTGTACGTTGATTTGTGCGCTGGAATTGGGTATCTGAGGCACTTTTTATGGATTCCACTAATTCTATCTTTATTTACTATAAATGTGAAGGTAACTTACTTTTATAAATTATATCTGCACACCTATTTAAATTTGGTGTCTGATTCTTTAGCTTAAGTTAGGGGTGACAGTTGCTGCCCTGCCTGCTGTTCAACCTCACACAGAACACATGATGTATGTTTCTCATAGGTTAAAGGCACAATTTAAAATAAGACCAATTCACATGTTTGCATAAGGCTAGTCATTACTGGTTCTCTTTAAAGGAACCTACTGAGTGTATATATATATATATATATATATATATATATATATATATATATATATATAATAATGTATGTGAGCTGTCATTGTTTTTGAAGGTGAAAGCTTCAGCGTGGTCATTCTAATTTTTCTTTCACTACTTTGTGATTTACTGTTTAAGATAAGCAATTGGCTACAGAGTTGTCAGGGAGCCTGATGTACAGCATGCTACCTTAAGTACAGTCAGGTCCATAAATATTGGGACATCGACAATTCTAATCTTTTTTTTGCTCTATACACCACCACAATGGATTTGAAATGAAACGAACAAGTGATGCTTTAACTGCAGACTTTCAGCTTTAATTTGAGGGTATTTACATCCAAATCAGGTGAACGGTGTAGGAATTACAACAGTTTGTATATGTGCCCCCCACTTTTTAAGGGACCAAAAGTAATGGGACAATTGGCTGCTCAGCTGTTCCATGGCCAGGTGTGTGTTATTCCCTCATTATCCCATTTACAAGGAGCAGATAAACAGTCCAGAGTTAATTTCAAGTGTGCTATTTGCATTTGGAATCTGTTGCTGTCAACTCTCAATATGAGATCCAAAGAGCTGTCACTATCAGTGAAGCAAGCCATCGTTAGGCTGAAAAAACAAACCCATCAGAGAGATAGCAAAAACATTAGGTGTGGCCAAATCAACTGTTTGGAACATCCTTAAAAAGAAAACGCACCGGTGAGCTCAGCAACACCAAAAGACACGGAAGACCGTGGAAAACAACTGTGGTGGATGACCGAAGGATTCTTTCCCTGGTGAAGAAAACACCCTTCACAACAGTTGGCCAGATCAAGAACGCTCTCCAGGAGGTAGGTGTATGTGTGTCAAAGTCAACAATCAAGAGAAGACTTCACCAGAGTGAATATAGAGGATTCACCACAAAATTAAACCATTGGTGAGCCTCAAAAACAGGAAGGCCAGATTAGAGTTTGCCAAACATCTAAAAAGCCTTCACAGTTCTGGAACAATATCCTATGAGACCAAGATCAACTTGTACCAGAGTGGTGGGAAGAGAAGAGTATGGAGAAAAGGAACTGCTCATGATCCAAAGCATACCACCTCATCAGTGAACCATGGTGTTGGTAGTGTCATGGCGTGGGCATGTATGGCTGCCAATGGAACTGGTTCTCTTGTATTTATTGATGATGTGACTGCTGACAAAAGCAGCAGGATGAATTCTGAAGTGTTTCAGGCAATATTATCGGCTCATATTCAGCGAAATGCTTCAGAACTCATTGGACGGCGCTTCACAGGGCAGATGGACAATGACCCGAAGCATACTACGAAAGCAACCAAAGAGTTTAAGGGAAAGAAGTGGAATGTCATGCAATGGCCAAGTCAATCACCTGACCTGAATCCGATTGAGCATGCATTTCACTTGCTGAAGTCAAAACTGAAGGAAAAATGCCTCAAGAACAAGCAGGAACTGAAGACAGTTGCAGTAGAGGCCTGGCAGAGCATCATCAGGGATGAAACCCAGCATCTGGCGATGTCTATGTGTTCCAGACTTCAGGCTGTAATTGACTGCAATGGATTTGCAACCAAGTAGTAAAAAGTGAAAGTTTGGATGATTGTTAATCTGTCCCATTACTTTTGGTCCCTTAAAAAGTGGGAGGCACATATACAAACTGTTGTAATTCCTACACTGTTCACCTGATTTGGATGTAAATACCCTCTAATTAAAGCTGAAAGTCTGCAGTTAAAGCACATCTTGTTTGTTTCAAATCCATTGTGGTGGTGTATAGAGCCAAAAAGATTAGAATTGTGTCGGTGTCCCAATAGTTATGGACCTGACTGTATATATAAACCCCAATAATGGACTTTTCTTATTCTCTTTTGGTCTGGTAAATATACCATTGACATTTTTATCAGTTTTTTCTGAATGCATATTAATAACTGCTGATCCTACCAGATATCCATAGCTGTACTGAGCACTCTACAGTGTTTTTTCAACTGTGTTATAAGCCCTGCCTAATGCTCCTCTGTGAACTACAGATCACCTCTCCCCTATGTTATGGAGATGTTGGGGGGGATACGTGTTCAGTAGTCTTGACACACTTTCTGTATTTTGAGTGACACATAAGTGTACCAAATGGCTGCTCCTCCATAGCCACAATGTGCCCGATTAAATTATTGATGGTTCGTCAAATATTTTTGGTGCATAGAACAAAGATTTTTTGCAATGTACCAAATGATTGTCAAGTTGAAGGGTTTAAACAGTAAAATGCAACTAGCACACCAAATGTTGAAATATTCCATGCAGCACGTCGACCTTTGCCAATATTTTTTATAAAATAGTTTGGCAATATTTTGCACAGTGAAGGTTTGCAGTATTGTGCCAAAAAGATAATGGCACAAGGTGGTCAAGATCATGATTTCTGTGCCTAAATATTTTGCAGTGCAACGTAATGTGCCACTTTTTTAGATTCCTCTACAACCGTTAATCGGGCCTAATGAGTGGGTATCCTCATCCTAGGATAGGATGTGTTACTGGCATGATTGCAAGGTGAAAATTACTTTAAAGAGGGATGGTAGGAAACGCAAGACATTTGCTGAGTGTAAAAGGTCTGCTATTGCAGGGACCTGTCCTTTGACCCCGCCCCTTCTTTGAGAACAATGTTTTGCTATGGGACACTGCAATACATAATAGACATTACAGCTGGACACAAACCACTCTGCTCAATTGTACAGGCTCCTTTCTTATACTGAAATAGCTTTCTATGATAGCACCGCACACTGAGCTTCTCGAAGTGTACATTAGAAAAGGTGCAGCAAGTCAAATAGCGCTAGTCTCATTTCTGGGCTGGAAAATATCCAGCCCCATCTAGTACTGTACTTGCCGACCCACTGCTTGCATCAGAGCTAAGAGCTCTTGAAAGAAGAAATGAGGCAGGCTGATGTGGTGTTTTCAGGAAGCTATGTATAATACCCTGCTGCCCTCTTCCACAGCCTTAGTTTGCCTGCATTGCAAAGAGAAGCACAGAGTCCCAGTTATATTGATGGATCTTAAATAAGATAAAGAAACAAGTTTTATTTGAAAACTTTGTACGGTGTCTTGATAAATGTAAGATGGCTGTAGTGCCTCAAAGTTTGTTAGGTCTAACCAGGAGACCCACATTTTTGTTAGTTTGGCCTGGGCATGCTTTTGCATCCTAAATTTGAAATTGGAAAGAGCTTTGTCAACCATTTTCATAAATATATTGGTAGTTGGCGCATAAGGAATTTTCCAGTAAATCCGTACAGATTTCAGCATGTAAAAACAGCTGTCATCACACAGTTACTATTGGTAGAACTGTGCACAAAAATATGAAGAAAACCTAAAAGGAATACCTCGAGTCTTGAGAACTGCAAAGCCCAGTTTCTGTTGTAAAATGGAATGTACATTTGTCCAATAAATGTGTGTCAGTGGATAAAGACTAGAATATATGAAATTGGTCAGCCACATCACTGTGGAAATGTGAGCAAAGAAAGTGGTTTAAGAGACCCATTTGTTGAAGTTAAGCAGGGAGCCATATATAAATTTGAACTGGTTCCTTGTAGGTTCTACCTGCAGTTTAAGCTTTGTAATAGTAAGGCTGGTCTATTTGTGACATTTTAATATCATCTTAAGATTTTATTCCTTTACACTTGCTGCGTCGGCTATATGTTAACAAAAAGGGGTTCAAATCCCTTGTGAAAAAGAAATTAAATTGTCACTTGTAACTCAGATCATAGTTTAAGTTGTTCTGTAGATAGTGTTTACCTTGCATCTAAATCCACTACAGAGCATATTAAATTCATTGCAGCTTACCATCTAACTGGTCCCCAAATGTGGTGGTCTTGAGTGGTCCTTGGTGGTGTGTGTGTGTGTGTGGTGGGTTTTTTTTTCCTTACCTTTTTTTTCCCTCTTTGATTACCCGGTGACTCTGTCAATGATGCACTTTCTGTCCCAGGGTAACAGTGCTCACTCACTGTATTGTATCTATTGAAAAACAGAAATCTCCATCCCCCCCCATTTTGCTCCATAACAATTGAGAAGGGGTTTCTGTAGTCCTCAGATCACTTGCTAGAAGACTTCTGCACAGTAAGTTATTTGCTAATGAGATTTCTGACAATTTTTTTTTTTTTCGTTTGCTGTTCTCAATCGGCCATAACAAAACTTTTTTCAAATTACACAGACCAAAAGGTCCAAATAAATGTAATTCCGTTATTGGGGTTGACAGTAAACCTCTACATATGATGTGCTACTGGCCACAGACTTTTCTAGACTAATACAATTTTAGGTCTTTTTAAATGTGCCCTTTTCCCCATTTATCCCTGTACAGTAAAATTAACGATTTCATGGCTAGGCCAATAAGTATAAGTAACTAAACCAAAAACATTTCCTAGTCACTACCTTAGACAGAAAAGTTTATCATAAGCACCTCCGTAAATCCTCATCTTTGCTAGAATAATGAGTAATAATCAACACATGGATTACTTACAGGATTTCTACACTGAAAACCAAATGATGAGCTACCATTTTTAAAGTACTTAATGAGTTCTTCATGAGGTCAGTAAAATTAGTCAGGAGAAGCCTGCAAAGTGACACCAGCATTTGAGTTGGGCCCCTTTTACACATATGGACTGTTCGTTTCATCAGTTGTCACGTTTTTTCAAAGAAAAAACGGATGAAGTTTACATCAGTTTGTCATCTGGTTTACATCCTTTTTACATCCTCCAGCTAGAGTCCTTAACCAATAGATCCCCGGAGCCATTTTTTCATACAAAAACCAGACTGTTTGTCTGTTTACATCAGTTTTTCGTCCAGTCCGTTTTTCTAACTGCTTGCCAACCAGCTGCCGCAGTTTTACTGCGGCAGAATGGCACGTCTGGGCGAAACGACATTGCCTTACGTCGCTTTGCCTTTTGGCCACTAGGGGCGAGCGTGTGCCCGGAGCCGATGCGAATGCCTCGCAGGCGCGATTACCGCCGGGCACCCGCGATCGCTCGTGACCGTTTTTTTTTCAGGGGAGTAGACAGATCGTGTGTTCATACTTCAGTATGAACATCGATCTCTCTCTTCTCCTAGACAGTCCCATTCCCCCTACAGTTTGAACACACCTAGGGAACACAGTTAACTCTTCAATCGCCCCCTAGTGTTAACCCCTTCCCTGTCAGTGACATTTATAGAGTAATCAGTGCATTTTTATGGCATTGATTGCTGTATAATTGTCAATGGTCCCAAAAATGTGTCAAGTGTCCAATTAGGGTTTATGAACAGAAAAGTCAGCTGTGAATGTTGTAAAATGACCAAATTTCCACTTCTTTTTAGATATATTAAGCTATGATTTCCTAAGTTCTTGTCATAATGAATCTGTGAATGTTAATACTTTTTATAGAAGCCATCACCTAATATAGTTAGGGATCCTTTACTGATAATGTAGATAACCTTAAAGTGGAGGGCCACCTTAAAATAAAAAAATTGCATGAAAAATCCTAAAAGAATAAAAAAAATTAGAAAAAAAAAATTTTAAAAACTTACCTAAACCTTTGTTGCTTATCTGCCTCTTCCTATTCCGCGGCGTGTTCTGCACCTCGGTGAGCGGCCCCGTTGCCTTCTGGGAATTGTGTGTGTTCCCAGAACACCACAGGGCCATTCACAGAGCGCCGCGCGCGCAGTAGGAGACTGGCAGTGAAGCCGCACGGCTTCACTGCCTGTTTCCCTTAGGATGGCGGAGCCGAGGGACGGGTCGGCCTCGGGCGGCCGACATCGTGGGCACCCAGGACAGGTAAGTACTTATTTAAAGTCAGCAGCTACAGTATTTGTAGCTGCTGACTTAATTATTTTTTTTCACGGCCGGAATCCCGCTTTAAGACTCCTGTTTGCAGCTGCTGGCTTGCACATATTTACAGAATTGTTTTGCTAGTTATGTCTTTTAAACAGCAAAGGGAGGCCAAAGCTGTTCAAGTGCTTTCAACAAAATGCCAATTTATGCCAGTAAGACGTCATGCAGTTATAATGTAGACACTTCCACAAAACATATCAGTATGAGTTGTTCGATGCCTATTAAATGGCATTTTCAACTTTAGATGGAAAGGGACGGCCCCTTCAGACATCTATGCAGCATCATGGATGGATCTGTAGTAATGATCAATCCTGCCAAATACTGACATTCAGCACCGATTTCCAACACACTTTATAGTGCAGTAAAACCATAGAAGCAATTGTGCAAGAGCAACATGCCCATATTACTATTGCCCTCTTCCTTCCCAGCCCATTTGCCAAGCAGCTAGGCTTAATTGTATGCCCAAAATAAGCATTCCTTGTAAATTACTTGCATAATACAGGCTCCTTTAGTTTAACTGCATACATTTCTCATGTTCTTTCATGGTAGATTCAGACAAATGGCACTAGCTATTGTAGAAACTCTTCATTCAGCTGGCCTTTAAAGTGATTGTAAAGTCTTGTATTTTTATTTTATTTTAAATAACAAATATGTTATACTTACCTGCTCTGTACAGTTGGTTTTGCACAGGGCAGCCTGGATCCTGCTCTTCTTGGGTCCCTCTTTGCTGCTGCTGGCCCCTCCCTCCTGTCGAGTGCCCCCACATCAAGCAGCTTACTATGGGGACACCCGAGCCAAGCTGCAGCTCTGTGTGTCCATTCAGACTCAGAGCTGCCATTCTCTCCCCTGATTGGCTAACTGACTTTGACAGCCATGGGAGCCAATGGTGCCACTGCTGTGTCTCAGCCAATCGGGAGGAAGAGTTCGGGACAACCGAGGGATTCGTGGACAGAGGACTCAGGTAAGCATAAGGGGGGCCTGGGGAGGCTGCTGCACACAAACGGCTTTTTATCTTAATGCATAGAATGCATTAAGATAAAAAACATTCTGCCTTTACAACTCCTTTAAGATGCTCTTCAATATGATACTGTCTTTAACAGGGATCAGTGCTTTCCCCATTCATATACATTTAGTTATTGCATGCAACATTCAAACATTTGCCATCTTGAGGATGAACTAAAGCCCAGATAGACATTTAGATTAGTTCTGAACGAGAACCAGTTCAAGCTGTGATGGTAGGTTTTACCTGTACTGTTTCTGCAGCTAAATTAGATTAGTGGTCCCAGAAAATAGGAGGGGAAGGTTAGAACAGCCTGCGCTGTTGCACATCTTGATCTCAGTCAAGGTTTTTGTTCCTTCTCTAAAGTAGAAAACTCGCTAAAAATGTAAAACTATTTGAGCTTATGCATATTCTTTTGTTATTTTTCAGGATTATGAATGATTTACATCTTAAGCCTGGTACACATGGACTCGAGTATTGGCTGGTTCAAAAGAAACCAGCCAAAATTCTGCCTGTGTGTACAGCAGCCTGTTCGGCAGAAGCTGGCTGTACAGGCATGCTGAAAAACCAGCATCCGATCAGCACTGGCAGCCAATGGCTGCGAGCACTGACTGGTGTGGGAGTAGTCATCCTGTCAGAACACAACGGCTCAGTGGAGAGATCGCTGTACTAACGTAGGATAGTTAGTACAGCAAGCTCCTCAATCTTTTTCGTTCAGCCTGCTGGGTTGAATGGGAAAAAAAACTGATAGTGTGTACCCGGCTTTTCCTCTTTTTATTGTAGCTAGAATTGTTTTTGAGGGAGACTTTAGAACTGATAGAGCCCCATGTGATCTGCCCTGTTGTGTTAAAAACACACTGCTTTTCAGCTCCTAACTGTGCATTACAGTAGTTAAGAGCTCTATAGATAAGACTGTTCTCAGCTGCGGGGAACTTTTACTGTAAAATTATAAAAAATGTAATATTTAATTTCTTCCATGGCAAGAGTCATGAATGGACATTATTTCACTCAATTTTATATTTTCTTATGGTTGGAAGATACCTAATCGTGGCTAATTTTATGAAAGGGTCAATCCCACATGTGAATTTTTTTTTTTTCATTTTTTTGAATAGTAAGATAATGTGAATTTGTATTTATTGTGGTTTGTAAGACACCGGATGTAGATGGATATTTCTGTGCATTGATGTGCTTTTACTGGAGAGATACTTGACGCATCACAATACCTCAGCCACATGCTGTGCCACGATTTAGAATTGTTAGTGGTTTGGATTTTTAACATTCATACATATAAACCAGCATTACAAGGATTGAAAGCATGATTATTAGGAATTTTGTAACCAACATCATTTTAAGAATAGACAATCCTTTTATTTTCCATTGTCATGTTTTTTTTAGTGCATATATGATATGTCATTTGATTACCCACCTAAGCAATTTATAGCAATATTTTGTTTCTAGTCAAGCCTAAATGAACTCTGTGGTTTTTACTCTAATACAGTCAGGCTGCATATACAGTAATATACTGTCCTTCTAGTTTGTTTTTTTGGTCTTCAGCGCAAGGGTTAAAATAGTCTGTGCTGGCAGCGTCTTGGACTGCCGCTGTAACAGGGGCCGTATCTTCTATGGTCCTACACGCCCTCCTGTACAATCCTCCAATCAACATTCTGCTCAGAGAAGTAGCGCACTGATGATTGAAGCAGTGTACAAGCAAAAGGGCTGTTGCTTGTGAGAGCAGCAATCAGATTGCCCATGGTGCTGCTAGCACAGGGTATTTTAACCCTCCCCACAGCTCTTAGAAACTAGTTTAAGAAAAAAAAAAAAAACAAAGAAAAGCATCATATATTTTTGTATATGCATTACAATAATACAGAGGGTTCAATTAGGCCCTAACAGTTCCTTGTAGGCTGTTAAAGGGTTTCGCTGCTATCGAGCATACATTTTACCCAAAGATGCTGCCATTTTTATAATTGTGCTACCTATTGATTAGGCTATAGTGTCCTTGATTAAATATGAAGCACTTTGGCCTGTGAATCCAAGATCAATTGCTTTATCTGGCTCTATGAATTGACAGAGTAGTCACAAAATGGCAAATCTCAGTTGTGATAACAGGTGCCCTTTAACTTCAACTTCTTAAAAGGAGTGTTAATCTGTGTTGTAGTAGCCACAGTGAAAACCCATTCGAGATTTCCTTTTCATTTCTATCTCACTTTTACAGGAAGAATTTTGTATAGTTGGTGCTTCCCATGCACAATCAGTGTATTCACTTCTTAAGGTTTGGGGTCTATGCAAAACTTACCATTTGTACTGAATTGTATTATATGAAAGAACGTTGCTAACATTTTTTTATTGCCTTGATTTGATGTATTTTCTGTCTTGTTGAAATAAAATTGTATTAAATAAGATTTTGAAGGTTAATTTATCCAAGTCATGCTATTGTAGTCACATTTGGCTTGTTCGATAATGTTAGACGTTTTACCACTTATCCGAAACACTTTGCCAATTTACATAAATGTTGGGAACGTATCTCAGAATTTACAGTATATCCACATGGGTCAATCTGTCACCTTAGGTCCCATTTCCAATCCAATGCATAATTTTTTGGTGTTATGACACTGTTAGCCCATTTAAAATAGGTGCCAACACACCCCAATTCATTAACCACTGCTATACCAGGCCTATTCTAGCACGCCTTTGCTACATGTAAAAATCCCTTTTTTTTCTTGCTAGAAGATTACTCAGAACCCCCAAACATTTTATTTTTGTATTACTTTTAGCAGAGACCCTAGAGAATAAAATGGCAGTCGTTGCAACTTTTTATGTAACACGGTATTTGCGCAGCAATTTTTCAATAACAATTTTTTGTGTGTGGGGGGGGTTGTCTGACAGTTTTGTGAATAAAAAAAACATAACGGTGAAGTTAGCCCGTTTTTTTTGTATAATGTGAAACATGTCACGCTTTAAAATTGCGCACACTCGAGAAATGGCGCCAAACTTTGGTACTTACAATTCTCCATAGACGATGTTTTAAAAATGTTTACAGACCAAATGGGAAAGAGATATAAGTATTACTTTTAGTGACCTCCAATGCAAAACTGCCATAACCGCTAATCTCCGCATGACACGCTCCTCCAACTTATGGGACCTTACAAATTACAAATCTTAGATGGTATATCTCTCCCGCACAGATACATACGTTCGACAAGTCCCCATCACCTCTATGTTGGAGAAAATGTTGGAAGGCAGGGAATTTATACCACTTACTTTGGTTATGTAACAATTCTGCTTCTTTCTGGAACAATATCTTCAAGCTTATCACTGTTGTAACTGAAATCACAATCCTGCCCTCACCCCAGCTGGCATTACTCAGCATAGGCATCAAAAATATCCATATGCATATGCGGTGCAAAACCATACATATCCTCTTAGCTGCCAGATTGTCAATCGTTAGAGATATGATCGGGGGACTTCCAGTGTCTATCTACGAAACCATCCACCAGGTGCACACACACACACACTACTCATATGAATACATGTTTGTAGTTTCCAAGGGCCGTATGAAATCTGCACAAAGACAATGGGAAATTTTGTCAAACTGGTATGATCCGAACTATCACTACCCTTTCTAAACCTCCCCTTATCGCCCTCTATACCAGTGGTCTAAAAATCTCCTACTTTCCTGTAATATCAAATGTAATGCCAAATGTTGGCAATCACTACTATGTTGTGTTGTCTCCTCCCCCCCCCTCCACACAGTTTAATCCCAGATGGGGTGTTCAGGGGAGATGAACAATACCCTTTACCCTGCGCTTAGCACTTAGGATTGTTTATGATGTTCTCCTATCTCTATTAATTTGACATGCCATACATCTCTACTCAAATAATCCCCCTTACCATGTCTCAATGTATGACAGATTCTGTCTAACTGTTCCTTTTTTTTTCTTTGTGAAAATTTCAAATAAAAACATTGGAAATTAAACTGGTAACCTGTAAACATTTTTAAATTATAGAGGAGATCTTGAGCTAGAATTGTTGCTCTCGCTCTAACGTTTGCGGTGATACCACAAGTGTGGTTTGAACGCTGCTTACAAATGTGGGCGCAACGTACACTTTTATTCCTATTACAAAGAATGTAAACATCCCTATGAATAGAGTATGACAGGTCCTCTTTATGGCAAGATCTGGGGTTTATAAGACCCCACATCTCTCCTCTAGGCAGAACAGACAGATTAATAAAACTATCTCTGCCTTTTCAGCCGAGTGCTCAGCAGCGTTTACATCTGCGGGGCCAGATGTGAAATCATAATGTCGCGCCCGGGCCTCCGAAAGTCAGACTCCTGGGGACGATCTGGTCCACGGTTTTCTCTGATTAACTTCTGCCACCAGTGGATTCCTTTCTCTGGCACGCCGATCACACAGGCGAGCAGGTAGAAGCACCGGAAAGCACGTTGGAGACTCCACGGAACGAGGGGTATGAGAGATCCATTTGCAAAATATCACCTTCTTGGCGTAATACAATAGGTAGTAAGTCAACAATTTAGTATGATGGACCCGCTGATTATCGTCATGAATACCCAAGAGGGCCAACTATAGTCTATCATTAAGGAGAGCAAATGTCTCCAACCAAATGGGTAAACCTTGGGGCAGTCCCAGAACATAGTCATGGCCAAAAATAACGGCACCCCTGCATTTCTGTCAGATAATGCACCACTTCGCCCAGAAAATTGGTGGAATTACAAATCTTTAGGCATTCTCATGTTTATTTAATTTGTATTTAGTATGACAGAGCTGAGAAACAAAAAGTCAAAGCTGACACATTCCAATCAAAACTCCAAAAATGGACTGGACAAAATTGACACGTTAAATTTAATATTTGGTAGCACACTCCTTGGAAAAACTAACTGAAATCAATAGCTTTCTGTAACCATCAATGAGTTTCTTACACCTCTCTATTGGAGTTTTGGACCACTCTTTCGCCAACTGCTCCAGGTCTCTCAGATTGGAAAGGTTCCTTTTCCCAGCTGTTGTTTAGAGATCTCTCCAAACGTGCTCTAATGTAGATCTGGACTCATTGCTGGCCACTTCAGTACTCTCTCCAGAGCTTTGTCTTAAACCATTTCTGGGTGCTTTTTGACATGTGCTTTGGGTCATTGTCCTGCTGTAGGACTCATGACCTTTGACGGAGACCCAAATTTCTGACACTGGCCCCTACATTGCACCCCAGAATTCTTTGGTAGTCTTCAGACTTCATAATGCCATGCACACGGTCAAGACATCCTGGAGCAGCAAAGCAACCTCAAAACATCAGTGAACCTCCACCATGTTTGACTGTAGTGACTGTACTCTTTTCTTTAAAGGCCTCATTTCTTTTTATGAAAACAGTAGAATGATGGTCTTTTCCAAAAAGCTGTAATTTTGTTTTGTCTGTCCACAGCCATTCTCCAAAAAGGATTTTGGCTTCCTGAGGTAAGTTTTGGCAAACTCCAATCTGGCTTTTTTTATTTTTGTGTCAGCAGTGGGGTCCTCCTGGGTCTCCTACTAAAGCGCGTCCCTTTTAATTCAGATGACAAGGTATAGTGTGAGCTGACACAGTTGTACCCTGTGCCTGAAGGTCAGGTTGAATTTGTCTGGAAGTTGATCAAGGTCCTTTATCCACCATTCGAACAATCCATCATTGCAATCTTTGATCCATTTTTCTCTTTCCTCCAGGGAAATTGGCTACAGTGCCTTGGGCTGTAAACCTCTTGACAATGGTGCACACAGTGAACACAAACATTAAGATCTCTGGAGATGGACTTGTAACCTTGAGATTGTCCATGCTTTTCCACAATTTGTGTTCTCAAATCCTCAGACAATTCTTTGCTGCTCTTTCTCTTCTCCATGCCCTGTGTGGCACACAGAGAGACACAACAGAAAGGTTGAGTCACCATTTTAACTGGTTGTCAGTGTGTTTTCTATATTGTCAGCACCTATTAATTGACACAGTTGAGTTTACTTACAAATAACAGGAGCATCAGAAACTTGCAATGCAACTATTTCTTACTATTTTGAGAAGGTGCCAATAATTTAGTGTAGTCCATTTTTTGCATGGAATGTGTCAGATTTGGCTTTTTTCTCCACTTTTTTGTGTCCTAGCAATACAAGCAAAATAAATAAACATGAGAATGCCTAAACATTTTGTAATTGCAATATTTTTTGGGGAGAAGTGGTGCATTATCTGCCAGAAATGTAGGGGTGCCAATATTTTTGGACATGACTGTATGAAAATAGGAACCTGGGTGGGTGGCAGCGCGCACAAAGTATAGTAAACCCTATGGAGAAACTTATTTTGGATTAACTTATCCTTGGTGGAAATAACCAGTTTAGCACAGCTCTCCAGACAGCCTTCCCACTCCTCTCTATCTAGAGCTGGTATATCAGCCTTCCAGAGATCCCAGAGACAGGAAACTTTAGGGCAGTCAATACAGAGGAGGGCAGAGTAAGGAGTGGAGAGAGGTTTTGCCAGGTCCTCTTGAGCCATCAAATCCTCAATGGGGTCAGTCTGGAGGATAGGTGTCTGTGAGTGGACACAGCATGTTATAGCTGGTAGTATCTGAATAGCATCCAGGGCCGTGCGCACTCCCAGCAGAACCGAAAAGCTCTTGATGCCTAATTTGCGATTGTGAACTTATCATGTGACCGCCAATCACAGCGGCCACATGACTGGCATGTCATAGCATTTAGAGCTCTTAAAGGGCTGAGAGGCAGTTGGCGGGTAGGGGTTATTAAATCTCAAATAGCATTTGAAGTTTTCATCTGATATTCCAGCAAATACTAACAAGGAGAGGTCTCGTCCACACCAGAAGCTGCATTAGAAAGCACCTGCTAGTGTGCACTGTGTTGGAGCAGTGCCGATATGTTAAAAACTGCATTGCACTGTAACCTTTTTTTAATTTTGATCAAACTTCATTGAATTAACAAAAGTAATATTTTATTCTGTTCTAATCACTGCAGTGGTGTAGTGAAGCTATATATCGCCTTGTAACCCTCCATATTTAAAAAAATATTACTGCATGTCATACTTGTTTCAGTGCACACTACTGCAGCATAGTGGTGTAAACTGACCTAACTAAAAAATAAACCCTTTCTATAGTGTTTTGGATTTTTATATGGAAACCACTTAATTGCCCTATGACCCTTATAATATGAGGTTTGTCAAGTATGGTGAGCAAGTTTTTCTGAAGATGGATGACAGAGCATTGTGGGATTACCAGAGAGTGATATCACTGATATGGAGATATTTGAGACACATCAGAAAGTGGTGGATTGACATCATAGAAATGATAGTATATTTTGGTACTTTTGAACTTTGACGCTAGTGTTTTACATTTATATAGAAACTTTAAGAATAATGCAAGTTACAATTTCTGTTTATTGTTGCACGTTGGTACTTCAGGTATATCGGGAGAACATTTGTAGCGTTGTTTATTTGAGGTTTTTAAGTGTCCTTATAAAACCATATATGGTAGGGTGTGCTGGGCATCCATTCCCAACACATACACGAGACAATTTGCCTTGAATTCTATTATTTCGATTTACTCCACTGTGCTGAAAAAAAAGTAAGGAGGGTTAGGTTTTTCCGCACAGCAGCTTGACACATTCTGACATTTTGGTAAATAAGAAAAAAAAAGGTAAACTTTTAAAATGCACCAGCTCCGCTTTCTTCAGGGCGTGCACCATGATTTTTTTAGTTTTTTTTTTTTTTTTAAACAGAAGCTTTTATACTTTTTGTTTTGGGCAATTGATATTTGGTAGCGAGGTGAGGTGGTTATATTGTGTGTATATATGCAAGACTGCAAGACTCATCCACCTTACCAACCATACAGAGGTCTCCACCCTCCACTGGCTTCCACTCACCCAACTAATAAAATTCAGAGTACTAACAATAATTTACAAAGCCATCCATAACTCTTCCCCCAGCTACATCACTAACCTAGTCCCAAAATACCAACCAAGCTGCTTTCTTCAGTTATCCCAAGACCTCCTTTTCTCTAGCTCCCTTGTCACCTCCCATGCTCGTCTCCAGGATTTCTCCAGAGCTTCTCCCATCCTTTCAAACTCCCTACCCCAATCTGTCCGACTGTCCCCTAATCTATCCATCTTTAGGCGATCCCTAAAAACCCTTCTCTTCAAAGAAGCCTATCCTGCGTCTAACTCTGTTTTACTTCTTCCATCAGCGCATCCCCCCACAGCTATTAACTTTTGTATCAATTGACCCTTCCTTTTTAGATTGTAAGCTCTAACGAGCAGGGCCCTCTGATTCCTCTTGTATCAAATTTTAATGTAACTGTAATGTCTGCCCTCATGTTGTAAAGTGCTGTGCAAACTGTTGACGCTATATAAAACCTGTATAATATACTGTAGATTGTATACACTTTTTTTTTTTTTAAAGAGTGACAACACTGGAAAATGCCTAGACAATGTGCATCCACACAAAAGCTTATATCTTTTAGATAATCAAGTATTAAATTCTATGCAGAAAACAATTTTCCCATGTACCGTGTTGGTGAAAAATTCAGTGCAATAAAAAAAAAAAACACTTCATTCATTCCAACTTTCTGCCAAAAAACATAGTGCTCCACTCCAACCAGTGTGTGTTTAACCACTTCCCGCCCGGCCCATAGCAGATGATGGCTGGGCGGTGGTTGTTATCCTGACTGGGTGTCATATGACGTCCAGCAGGATAACATGCCGCCGCACGCCCGTCGGGGCGATCGGTGGAGCGGTGTGTCAGTCTGACACACCGCTCCACCGATCTTGGTAAAGAGCCTCCAGCGGAGGCTCTTTACCACGTGATCAGCCGTGTCAAATCATGGCTGATCACGATGTCAATAGGAAGAGCCGTTGATCGGCTTTTCCTCACTCGTGTCTGACAGATGCGGCTCTCCTGACAGGGGGGGTCTGCGCTGATTGTTTATCAGCGCAGCCCCCCCTCAGATCACCACACTGGACCACCAGGGATCGCCACTAGGACCACCAGGGAGAGGGGCAACATGTGGATGGCCAGGTATGCACCCTCATCGGTGCCCATCATTGAAGAAGAAAACGTACTTATTTACAAAAATTTTTAACAGAAACAAAGAAAAACTTGTTTTGTTTTTTTTTTCAAAATTTTTGATCTTTTTTTATTTGTTGCGCAAAAAATAAAAAACGCAGAGGTGATCAAATATCACCAAAAGAAAGCTCTATTTGTGGGAACAAAATGATAAAAAAATTTTTGGGTACAGTGTATCATGACCACGCAGTTGTCATTCAAATTGCGACAGCGCTGAAAGCTGAAAATTGGTTTGGGCGGGAAGGTGTCTAAGTGCCTGGTATTGAAGTGGTAAGCTACTCACCAAAATATATTGTCCTTTGAAGTAACAAAAGGTTTCACAGCACTTGTGTAACAAGGATTCCTGTCTCCTTTCAGCTGCAACAGATCCTCCAAAGTTTTCAGTGCACACAGCCCAAAGAGACATACAGTGGATATAAAGTCTACACACCCCTGTTAAAATGTCAGGTTTCTATGATGTAAAAAAAATGAGACAAAGATAAATCATTTCTGAACTTTTTCCACCTTTTCATTTGATCTATAAACTACAACTCAATTGAAAAACAAACATTTTAAGGGGGGGGGGGGGGGGAGTAAAAATAAAAAACTAAAATAATGTGGTTGCATAGGTGTGCACGCCCTCTTATAACTGGGGATGTAGCTCCGTTCAGAATTAAGCAATCACATTCAAACTCATGTTAAATAGGAGTCAGTACACACCTGCCATCATTTAAAGTGCCTCTGATTAACCCCAAATAAAGTTCAGCTGTTCTAGTAGGTCTTTCCTGACATTTTCTTAGTCGCATCCTACAGCAAAAGCTATGGTCCGCAGAGAGCTTCCAAAGCATCAGAGGGATCTCATTGTTAAAAGGTATCAGTCAGGAGAGGGGTACAAAAAAATTTCCAAGGCATTAGATATACTGTGGAACTGGTCTGATGAAACCAAGGTTGAACATTCTGGCCATAATTCCTAAAGATATGTTTGGTGCAAAAACAACACTGTACATCACCAAAAGAACACCTTACCCACAGTGAAGCATGGTGGTGGCAGCATCATGCTTTGGGGCTGTTTTTCCTTCAGCTGGAACAGGGGCCAAATGCCACGTACACACGATCGGGATTTTGGTCGGAAAAAGATATGATGGCTTTTCCGACGGGATTCCGCTGAAGCTGGTCTTGCATACACACGGTCACACAAAAGTTCTCTGAACTTTCGACCGCCAAGAACGCGGTTTTTACAACACTACGACGAGCCGAGAAAATGAAGTACAGTGCTTCCGAGCATGCGTCGAATTGTTCATGAGCATGCGTGATTTTGTGCGCGTCCGAATTGCATACAGCCGATCGCTTTTTCGGATAGGAACTTTTTCCGACCGAAAAATAGAGAACCTGCTCTCAATCTTTTGCTGGCTGGAATTCCGCCAGCAAAAGTCCGATGGAGCATACACACGGTCGCATTTTCCGACCAAAAGCTCACATCGGTCTTTTGCTGGCGGCATTTCCGATCATGTGTACGGGGCATTAGTCAAGGTAGAGGGAATTGTGAACTGTTCCAAATGCCAGTCAATATTGGCACAAAACCTTAAGGCTTCTGCTAGAAAGCTGAACATGAAAAGGAACTTCATCTTTCAGCATGACAACGACCGAAAGCATACATCCAAATCAACAAAGGAATGTCTGCACCAGAAGAAGATTAATGTTTTAGAATGACCCAGCCCGAGCCCAGGCCTGAAACCAATTGAAAATCTGTGGGGTGATCTGAAGAGGGCTGTGTACAGGAGATGCCCTCGCAATCTGACAGGTTTGGAGTGTTTTTGCAACGAAGAGTGGGAAAATATTGCCAAGTCAAGATGTGCCATGCTGAGAGACTCATACCTAAAAAGATTGAGTGCTGTAATAAAATCAAAAGGTGCGTCAACAAAGTATTCATTTAAGGGTGTACACGCTTATGCAACTATTTAGCATGGATTCATGAAGAATCGTTCTTTCCAAACCAATCTATTAACCTTCTATGAGGAGGTGAGTTGCCATCTAGATAAAGGAAGGCCCATAGACGTGGTGTATCTGGATTCTGCAAAAGCATTTGGCACAGTTCCACATAAACAATTACTGTACAAAGTAAGGTCTTTTGGCATGGGCCATAGGGTGAGTACATGGATTGAAACCTGGCTACAAGGGCGAGTTCAGAGGGTGGTGATAAATGGGGAGTACTCGGAATGGTCAGGGGTGGAAAATGGGGTCCCCCAGGGTTCTGTGCTGGGACCAATCCTATTTAATTTGTTCATAAACGACCTGGAGGATGAGGTAAACAGTTCAATCTCTGTATTTGCGGACGATACTAAGCTAAGCAGGGCAATAACTTCTCCGCAGGATGTGAAAACCTTGCAAGAAGATCTGAACAAATTAATGGGGTGGGCAACTACATGGCAAATGAGGTTTAACCACTTACCAACCGGCCCATAGCCGAATGACGGCTGCAGGGCGGTTGGATAACTCTGGGTGGACGTACTATGACGTCCTCCCAGAATTCCCCTCTTGCGCGCCCCCTGGGGCGCGCACCCGAACACATCCGTGACCGCCGGGATCCCGGTAAATGACCGCTGATCGCGGCCGTTTACCATGTGATCGAGCCGTCAAATGACGGCGCGATCACATGTAAACAGACCGGCGTCATCTGATGACGCCGGTTCCTCTCCTCCCCTCCTGTGTACCGAGCGGTACACTGTGAGCGGGGAGGGGGACGGATGGATGTCTGCAGCGCTGTGGGCTGTATGTGTAGTGCCCACAGCGCTGCACAGAGACATCCATCCATCCATCCATCCATGCTCAGCCATCCCTCACTACTGCAATGCTGTGCAATACTCTGCATTACCCCCACAATACTCTGCAATACCCCCACAATACTCTGCAATACCCCCACAATACTCTGCAATACCCCCACAATACTCTGTGTTACCCTGAAAAATCTATATTTAAGATTTTTCATATCTCATAGATATGAGGTGGGTTAAATAAGAGTTCTTTTCGACGAAGAGTGAAAGCTTAAAATATAATAACATTTATTAGGAAGCAGTTGAAAGTCTAGCTAATACACAATCATCTATCTATCGCCTTACACCAAGGCAGAAAATATTAGGTTGAAATAAAGTATTTACAGGAAGGAATATAGGGTATATTGCTCAATACAGTAATCTACACACATATTTAGTTACAAGTAAAAGGGCATTCCTTTCCCATAATTACCCATCCTTACCAAAGCTCCTTTCAGCTTGCTGGTCATCAGAGAGAGAGAGGTTACCTCCCCCTTGGCTCTGAGTATATCAAACCAAGCTGATGTCTCATTGGTTGGCCTAGCTTGGATCATGATTGGAGGGCTTACTCCATAAGTCGGCCCCCTTTCATGCAAATCCTTGTGACTATGTTGGCCAAGTGTGTTAATTGAATTTCCCCAGGAAGTTAGGTGTTGATTATGGGTTGGGCCCCCTCCAATGCATATCCCAACATGGGATCCTTTCAAAGGAGTAGGTGTAAAACAATGGAATTGGCTCTGCATTGTTTGTATATACAAGCCTTGGCCCACATTCTCTGCTCTTAGCAAAAGCTTAAGTGAAACTTTTTGCCCGGCTTTCATAGATGCCAGCTAAATGAAATATATTCATCAATACAATATTTTACAGTTATTAATGGATATTTCACATAAACTTATAAGGCAACAGATGGCCCCTTGTGGCCAGTTGAGAATATGAGACTGGGCCACACCTAGAATAATGGTTTATGTGCAATCTCCTTTAATATTTGGCACTTTCGGCTTTACCCTCTGAAATGAAATAAAACACTTTGAGAAGAAAAAAAACTTTTAAACTCTCCATCTCTACAGCTCACACTTCTGGATCCCAGTATTGGTAGTCATCACTTGTTCTGGATGTCATAAGTCCAAAATAGAAATCATGAGAAACAGCACCAAAACAAAACAATAAGGAAAAAAAAAAAAAACATGAGGATCCTTGTTCTCAACAGTCCAATAATAACAATAGTCCGATAATAACAGTACGAAAGTCCATAAGGCGAATCTGGTCCTGTTGCCCTTGCTTCTGGGACGGCCTTCACTGGTGATTCCAAGTGGATACAGCATACAATAATAGCCTGGGGACCAGCTTTTCCTGGCTTTCTAGGATTATACTTTATTAATGTGGACAAAGGTAGAGAAATAAAAACACAAGTACATTTAAAACATATGCATTCAACTGAATGCTTGTCTGGTAAGTCTGAGCCGTAAGGACCTTTGATTAGAATTGTCATAGATATACTGCGACATACTAATGAGACCCCTTTCCCAGTGACATGTGTAACAATTTGGTTACGCCCTTCAGCCAGGTGTCTGATTTTCATCCCCCCATCTTTCTTCCTCCATTGTCATATGCCTGCAAGTACCTCTGCCCCACCTTCTGTGGAATACCACATTGTGTGTGCGTGTATGACCCTTCACGTGTTCCGGGGAGTTTTGTTGCCATCGCAACTCACCACTAACTCTTTTTACTGAAACTGGGAACAGTTCAACCTTGGCTGGTGCCAAACCTTTGGGCATATAGCTCTGTCCTTGGCTACCGTGTGTAGCTACTGTATGAATCCTGCCTTTAGCAGGCTACGGAAGAGGTCATCACTTTAAGAGTTCTCAGTGCAGATTAGGCAGTGTCGCCTATGCAGATAAAAATAACTTGATTTCAGAATACGGATAAGTGTGATGTCATCAGTCACTAGTGGCTTCAGGAACAATCAAACTAAATTACTCTTAAGTACAATTGTACTATACTCCCTGCTATTTGCCAATCACTATGAGTCTCACCAGTCCCAGTATATCTATATGATATTCACGCAATGCTCTTTAAACTTAGTTATGGCACGAAAAAGAAAACTGACCAACAAACAAAAAATTGATCAATGACCACATATGATGACTGCCCAATATTAGAACTGTAGAGAGGATTGTATGTCACATATACAACGAAAATAGTCACATGACCAGGTGTTACTGTCATAGTTGGTAATAACTACCATGACATACATTTATATAAAACAATTATCCAATGTCGAAAGAGAAGAAGAAAAACTGTTGGAACTTGGTCCATCCCCAATATTCAATATTTAATATTCTATATCAACATTTCTAACCATTTTAAATGTTCTCCATATAATGTTCCCCCTACTCCCCTCTTTTTTTTTAAATGTATTTATTTATTTATTTCACCCTAGTGACACCAAACTCGAGAATCACCATACAAAAAAATAAATAAATAAATAAAAGGTACTATAGGAAAGAAAGAAAAATAGTAAACATTAAAAAAAAATTCCAAAAAAAAAAATTAAAAATCGTTCTTCCCCCCTTTGTTTTTTCTTTCTTTTGTAAAGAAAAAAAATTACCGTTAAGAAAAAAAAGAATAAAAATGAGAGAAAAAAAAAAATGTAACAAATTAAAAAAAAAATTGAATCTGTATTCTGTCAAAAAAAAAACAAAAACATTGAAACTGCCTTCAAACATTGTAGCTATTCAAAAGGCAACACCCTCTGTCGGTGGTGATTAACATATTAATTGACTCTCAGTGCAAATCTATTTGCAATTCAATCAGGCCACAAGAACTTGTATTACAGAGAGCAGGATCTCTGTTTAAAAAAAAAAAAAAAAAGTTTAAATGTTTTTCTTTTTAGAATTTAGTTGGGCCTGATTGCAATTAATTGGATTCAAGGCTTCTCCTTAAAACAAAAAAAAAATAAAAATTATGTTTCAAGGTCCTCTGTGTTTCAAAGTACTTTGTCCAGTCTGGGTCCAATCATTTGTCCTTGTCTGTGTATGTCTCCTAAAATACAAAACTCAAAAATTAATAACACCTCACTGTACCTCTCTGAGAGGTTCATAATGGACTAAACTAGTAGTGGAGGATTGGAACAGACTTCCAGCTGAGATAATGCGTCCATCCACAGTAAGTACAGTCGAAAATGTACCGACACACCCACATATCTGTACTCTGACAAACAAAAGGTTATAGGAAAACCTGGTGTGTTTGTAAGTACTTAAAGTTTAAGAAGACAACACGTAGACATAAAATCTTTATACATATTAACAGCACATGCGTCAATTTGGAAGGAAAACCAAAACACCAGACCTACTGAATCCATAAGATGCCACAAAGGTGCAAAGCAATGCATTGTTATGTATTTTCCACGTATCAGAGTGAATGAAACTTCACTCTAAGTCACAGGAAAGGAAAAATTATCAAAACAAAATCCCTACAGTTTCTCAGAGTTATAGGGATCGAGATCCCTTATCTGTGCACAGGTTATTTATTCGCGAATACATATAAACTTGTAAAAAAGTATTAATTTAAACTGGTACCAGTATTGAGCTCATTACAAACGAGAAAAATTAATAAAATAATCATAAACAGTACAAAGCATGCACATTAGTGTGATCACACTTATTGATGGCCATAAAAACAATGTACACCCCTACAAAAAAAAAATCTTTCTTTACACATGGACAGTTCATACCCATGCATTCCATCACTCAGACACACACATTCATTTAGATTGAACCCATACATTGTGGATAGAGCTTTGTTAATTACAAATGAAAAGCTAGGAGTTTCAGGCCTCTGGGAGAATACAAAGGAAAGAAGAGAGAGAAAGAAAAACCAACACAATGGACTGTTACACCTTACCTTTGTTAGGCGCGTATTTTACGCATATGTACAGCAACCTACAATACAGCTGCTTTATATGTACATTTATTTTCAGGAACTCACTTAACCTGAAAAAAAACTTGTAGAAAACAGTTATTAACTCTATCCCCCTCTTTTTTCTCTTTAACTTTATTTAAAGCAAACAATACATCATTCATACGTGTATATTGGTAAATGGTCCATAACATTCCTGTCTGGATATAGTGACACTTAAATGCCATAGAACTCTATAACATAACTTATATATTGTATTGCCACCCCGGCTTTAGTGTAGTGGTTTGTTTCTCGATGGACAAATTACTCCCTCCATTTTTCCAATTCAAGGAGTCAATAACGTTTCTTTTAAAGGACTGGAATTCTTTCACAAACTCTTCCCGTTCCTGTTTGATTTGGCTAATCTCCTGCTGTAAAGCCTCATTTTCGGCTTTAATAGTTGAGGAAGGGATGTATGATTTTGCATTTTCATATTTCCTAGGCCCTTCACCCCAGCGCGGTGAGTATACTTCCACATCACGCCTCTTGGTTGTATATTGCTTGTGTTTAAATAACTTTTTCCCAGAAGACAAACAAAACTGCGAAATATGCCCCCATAACCCACACGTGTAGCACTTTATCTTTTGTAAAGTATTAAAGCATCTCTTAACAACTGGTGTGGTTTTAGGCCGCAAATATTCCATGGCTCCAACTTAATTAACCACTTTTCCTGTCTTCCTAGGAGGTCTAGGGGTATTTACAAAAGAGCTCTCACCTTTTAATGAGTTGTTGAAATTAACAACTTCTCCAGGAGGAGATAACTTCCTGTTGTCTCTAGAAAGACTCAACCTGGTTGCATTACAATCTTTGGTATGTGTAGATTGCACACGCTGCCCTGGGCTGGAAGATGCCTTAACCTGGCCACTAGGCTTTCGCCCATCTAAGAGCTCACAGCTCTGTTGTACATTGGTTGTGTGTGGAATGTGTTCATTAGTTTTAATTTTGTGAGTGAAAGCAGCCACACTCTTGAGGGTTTTTACTGGTTGAATTGGATATACCTCTGAAATCCCCTCATTTCCTTTACTATCAAACCCCAAACGTGTTTGATTTCCTTCAGGAGAGGAGAGGGTCTGGATCCTACCCATGATGGGGAACTTGTCTTGCTCCTCATTTGTGGATAGCTGGCCCCCATTGTTTAGTGGGTCTGTGACCATGGTGCATTCTCGATTTTCCTGTGGCTCAGCGATTTCTCCCATCGCCACAGGAAAAGTAGAATTAGGACCCATATCTTCACCTCCCCAGTACTTTTCATATTCCTCTGTTTCCCCTATTTTATAGGCACAAGTAGGTGCCGTAGCATTAGCATGTTCACATCTGCTAGCCCCAGCCACCTGTCCTTTGAGAATTGAAATTGTTTGTAGCAACTGTGACTCTCTTTGTGTGCATTGTGTGTGATCTATAAATTTTCCTTTCTTAGTTTCACGTAACTGATTTTGGATCACTTTATATGCAGTAATTATGTGGTCCAGTTCAGTCTCCACTTTGGTTAGCCTGTTTTTATATTGTACCACTTCTTTTTGAGCCAATTTGTACTTTTTAACATTTTCCTCCTGTGAGGCATTAACCATTTGATTAAGGGTAGTTAAGGTTTGTACTTGGTTATGTAAAGCTGTATTCTCCTTTTCCCTCTCAGAAATTGTACTATTTTTATTATAGACTATATCTTCTAATTGCTGTATTTTAGCATTCATAGCGATGCAAGCCGAATACATGCCTGCTACAGCTAAACCTTTGAGCTTTTTATCCTTTTTGGTTGTTTTACATTGTTCTTCGAATAACTCTTGGACATAGTCCCAAGGCGAACTTTGTAATCTAGCATCACATGCCAATTCATTGCTCTTATATTTAAGAGTATACGTTGCTACAAACTTTTCTAGAGAGGACATGGCTGCCATTATCAACAAATATGCACAATTTGTAAGCTAGATTAAGTTAAATGTTCCCCTGTACTATACAGTCACTATAGAAGGAGGGACAAAACAATAAACAGAAACTCAAATAGAATAAAAATGTTGAAAATACAGTAAAGTGTAGAAAATAAAAAATCTTTTCAGTTCTCAATAACACAATCTTTCAGCTTAGTGGAGACACACTCACTAGCCTGTAGCCTACACACAATAGACTGTAGTTTACCTTGTCTGAGCCTACACCCGCAAAACAATAGGCCCGGGGGACAAAAGGAACAATAGTAAGGCCACCAGGATCAAATAGGGTGGGTAGCCCTCTAGGTTTACAATAGAAAGGTAAACACAGCCGTGTTTACACCAATGTTAAACCAAATTCAGTTTAAAAAAAAAAAAAAATCTACCACAAACTCAGATTATCAAATAATTTTGGATAGGGTTTATCCTTAACAAAAAAAATTTCAAGGTATAATACAGTATGCTAGAGGCACCTTATACCCTATAATAATAATCTTTATCAAATATTAGCTTCAGTAACAAGACGTTCACCGTTTTGTACTTTAACTCACGCCAATGAAAATATTACTGCTTGTAAATTCTCACAGCTAAAAAAAAAACAAACAAATAAACCAAACTACTCTCTTGTAGCTCATTTCCAATGTCCTACACACAATACTATGCCTTTAGTGGACACACCATTTAAATTAAAAACAAAAACCTGTTGAACCTTTTCAACAAAACTAAGACCACCCTTAATCAGTGTCTTTTCAATGAAACACATGTACTCACCATACAGCACACTCAAACCCTGGTTAGATAGAGAGCAATGAAGCTTGGTGAGCCCAAAAGAAACAAAAACAAAACAAAAAAAAAATGTTCCCGCTCTGTACTTCCTCCCCATTACATTTAATCCGGATTATAATGGTACATCCAAAGCACTTTTTTCAAGTATAATTACGGGATATTAAGCAAAACAAAATATGTGGTGTATCCTCCCTCCTTTTTAGAGTTCATCTAATACCCACTAATAAAACAAACAATTACCTATATTTTTCCCTAGATAAAATTGTTGTGACCTCCAATTTCCGGGACAAACTGACTCAGTTTAAATTCCCCCCAATAACCTTAATCTGCCTTACACAAATCTCGGTATTATATTAAATACTTTCAGTCTTGTAATCTACTCCAGTGGTCGCCATCTCTGCAATACTCTGCAATGCCCCCACAATACTCTGCAATGCTGTGCAATACTCTGCAATACCCTCACAATACTCTGCAATGCCCCCACAATACTCTGCAATGCCCCCACAATACTCTGCAATGCTGTGCAATACTCTGCAATACCCTCACAATACTCTGCAATGCCCCCACAATACTCTGCAATGCTGTGCAATACTCTGCAATGCCCCCACAATACTCTGCAATGCCCCCGCCATACTCTGCAATGCCCCCCGCCATACTCTGCAATGCCTCCGCCATACTCCGCAATGCCCCGCCATACCCCGCCATACTCCGCCATACCCCGCCATACCCCGCCATACCCCGCCATACTCCGCCATACCCCGCCATACCCCGCCATACTCCGCCATACCCCGCCATACTCCGCCATACCCTGCCATACTCCGCCATACTCCGCCATACCCCGCAATACCCCGCCATACCCTGCCATGCTGAGCCATGCTCAGCTGTACTCGCCCTCTGTATGTGGCCAGGCTGTGGAAGTCTCACACATGGGGTATCGCCGTACTCAGGAGGAGCAGGAGAATCTATTTTGGGGTGTCATTTTTGGAATGTACATGTTATGTGGTAGAAATATTGTATAAATGGACAACTTTGTGTTAAAAAAAAAAAAAAAAAGCGTTTTAACCACTTCCCGCCCGCCGGCCGTCATACAACGTCCTTGACTTTGTGCGGAGATATCTGAATGATGGTTGCAGCTACAGGCATCATTCAGATATCAGCTTTTTCAGCCGGCGATTCCCTACACCATGAGAACAATCATAGCAGCTGTTCCACTGCTTGATCGTTCTTACGGGAGGCGAGAGGGGACGTCCCCCCTTCCCGCCGCCTTGCGGTGCTTCTACCGACTCACCGCTACGATCGAAACCAGGATCTTTTTTTTTTTTTTTTTAATTTCAGGCTTCCCAGCCTAGAGGTGAGATGTGGGGTCTTATTGACCCCATATATCACTGTAAAGAGGACCTGTCATGCCATATTCCTATTACAAGGATGTTTATATTCCTTGTAATAGAAATAAAAGTGGTCAAAATTTTTTTTTTTTGGAAAAAAGCATCAAACTAAAATAAATAAAGTAAAATGAACAATAAAAAAAAAAAAAAATTTTTTAAAGCGCCCCTGTCCCTGTGTGCTTGCATGCAGAAGCGAACGCATACGTAAGTCCCGCCCACATATGAAAACGGTGTTCAAACCACACATGTGAGGTATCGCTGCGATCGGTAGAGCGAGAGCAATAATTTTGGCCCTAGACCTCCTCTGTAACTCAAAACATGTAACCAGTAAAAAATTTTAAAGCGTCGCCTATGGGGATTTTTGAGTAGCAAAGTTTGGCGCCATTCCACAAGCGCGTGCAATTTTGAAGGGTGACATGTTGGGTATCTATTTACTCGGCGTAACTTCATCTTTCACATTATGCAAAAACATTGGGCTAACTTTATTATTTTGGTTTTTGTAAAGCACAAAACAGTTTTTTTTCCAAAAAAAACGCGTTAAAAAAATTGCTGCGCAAATACTGTGCGAGATAAAAAGTTGCAACGACCACCATTGTATTCCCTAGGGTCTTTGCTAAAAAAACATATATAATGTTTTGGGGTTCTAAGTAATTTTCTAGCTAATAAATGATGATTTTTACATGTAGGAGAGAAATGTCAGAATTGGCCTGGGTGCTCCAGAACGCCTGAAGGTGCTCCCCTGCATGTTGGGCCTCTGTATGTGGCCACGCTGTGTAAAAGTCTCACACATATGGTATCGCCATACTCGGGAGTAATAGCAGAATGTGTTTTGGGGTGTAATTTGTGGTATGCATATGCGGTCTGTGAGAAATACCCTGCTAATATGACAATTTTGTGGAAAAAAAAAAAGTAAAAAAAAAACCTTGATTTTGCAAAGAATTGTGGGAAAAAATGACAACTTCAAAAAACTCACCATGCATCTTTCTAAATACCTTGGAATGTCTTCTTTCCAAAAAGGGGGGTATTTGTACTTTTCTGGCATGTTAGGGTCTCAAGAAATTAGATAGGCCGTCAGTAATTCAGGTGTGATCAATTTTCAGATATTCGCACCATAGCTTTTGGACTCTATAACTTTCAAAAAGACCAAATAATATCCACCGATTTGGGTTATTTTTACCAAAGATATGTAGCGGTATAAATTTTGGCCAAAATATATGAAGAAAAATTACTAATTTGCAAAATATTATAACAGAAATGAAGAAAAATTTATTTTTTTACAGATTTTTCGGTCTTTTTTCTTTTACGGCGCAAAAAATAAAGAAACCAGCAGTGATTAAATACCACCAAAAGAAAGCTCTATTTGTGTGAAAAAAAGGACAAAAATTTCATAAAGATACAGTGTTGCATGACTGAGTAATTGTCATTCAAAATGTGAGAGCACCAAAAGCTGAAAATTGGTCTGGTTAGGTTTAAGTGCCCAGTTGTCAAGTGGTTAATGTAGAAAAATTTAAAATAATGCATTTGGGGGGAAAAAATATGAATGCAATCTACAGTCCCTGACAAAAGTCTTGTCGCTTGTGTACAAATTGACCTGAAGTATAAAATATATTTCTAATCAAGATTTTGTTACAAGAAATGGGTCATTTTAATCCCAACAGCTTTTGTAATAATGTTTCAGTGCAAAACGAAACTGCCAAAAAGTATTCTAATATTCCCAGCTTGGTAAAGCCCATTGAGTCAATTTTTGCCAAGACATAAGTGTTGTCGCCTTGTTATATGAGCTTCACCTGTGACTAATAATAGATCAATTAGGTCTCAGGTGTGTATAAAAAGAACACCAGTACACTAAACCTTCTCAACTGCAACTAGACCTCTGCAAACATGCCTAAGATTCACCCGGAGACTAAAGTGTTGATTATCAAGAGGCTGAAGACCAGATCCACTGCTGATGTGGCAGACACCTTCAATGTGTCTCAGCGTCAAGTTCAGAGGATAAAAAAAAAGATTTGAAGAGACTGGAGACGTTTTGGACAAGGCCAGGTCAGGCCGACCCTGCAAGACAACTGCTCGAGAAGACCGTTTGTTGGCTCGAAAATCCAAGGCCAGCCCATTTTCCACTGCAGCAGAGCTCCACGAGACCTGGTCACCTGAAGTCCCTGTGTCAACCAGAACAGTTTTTGGATTCTGTCTCGAAATGGCCTCCATGGTCGAATCAGTGCTCATAAGCCAGCACTAAACAAAAGACAATTGAAAAACCGTGTGGCATTTGCCAAGGGCCACAGCCTGCTAAAAGGATGGACTTTGGAAAAGTGGCAGAAGGTGGATTTTTCAGATGAATCTTCTGTTGAATTACACCATAGTCGCCGCAAATATTGCAGGAAACCTACTGGAACCCGCATGGAGCCGAGATTTACCCAGAAAACAGTGAAGTTTGGTGGAGGCAAAAATCATGGTCTGGGGTTACATCCAGTATGGGGGTGTGCGAGGGATCTGCAGGGTGGAAGACAACATCAATGGTCTAAAATACCAAGAAATCTTAGCTACCTCTTATTTTCCAACCATAAAAAAGGCCAAATTTTGCAGCAGGATGGTGCTCCATCGCATACTTCCATCTCCACATCAAAGTTCCTTAAGGCAAAGAAGATCAAGATGCTCCAGGATTGGCCAGCCCAGTCATCAGACATGAACATCATTGAGCATATGTGGTGTAGAATGAAAGATGAAGCATGGAAGACGAAACCAAAGAATATTGATGAACTCTGGGAGGCATGCAAGACTGTTTTCTTTGCTATTCCTGATGACTTCATCAATAAATTGTATGAATCCTTGCCAAACCACATGGATGCTGTCCTTCAAGCTCATGGAAGTCATACAAGATATTAAATTTGGATCTCACAGCACCACTACTTAATTTGCTGACATATTTTTGGATTTTCAGTAAAGTTGTTCAATTTCTGTATAGGCGACAAAACTTTTGTCTTGCCAAAATTTGACCTGTCTGTCTTGATTAAATGATAAATCTTTTTTCAGTGAAACTAATTTATTTCAGTGCATTAAACATCATTTGGGAGGGCTTTAGCTTTTCATATGAGCTATTTCTAACACCAATTGATTAATTAAAAGTCAGGTTAATAGCAGGAGTTTCTACAAAATAGAGAAGCGACAAGACTTTTGTCAGGGACTGTATACACTGGGGGGAGAACCTCTTGGGGAATCAAGGATGGAAAAGGACCTGGGGGCCCTGGCAGATGATATGCTCAGCAATGGCATGCAATGCCAAGCTGCTGCTAACAAAGCAAACAAAATATTGGCATGCATTAAAAAGGCGATTAACTCGAGAGATAAAGCGATAATTCTCCCACTCTACAAGACTCTGTTCCTGCCTCACCTGGAGTATGCTGTGCAGTTCTGGGCACCAGTCCTCAGGAAAGATATACTGTAAATGAAGCGAGTACAGAGAAGGGCAACAACGCTAATAAAGGGTCTGGAGGATATTAGTTATGAAGAAAGGTTATAAGCACTGAACTTATTCTCTCTGGAGAAGAGACGCTGGAGAGGGGATATGATTTCAATTTACAAATACCATACTGGTGACCCCACAATAAGGATAAAACTTTTCCCCGGAAGGGAGTTTAATAAGACACGTGCCCACCCATTAAAATTAGAAGAAAAGAGGTTTAACCTTAAACTGCTTAGAGGGTTCTTTACTGTAATGCCCTGTACACACGGTCGGACATTGATCGGACATTCCGACAACAAAATCCATGGATTTTTTCCAACGGATGTTGGCTCAAACTTGTC
The DNA here is from genome assembly GCF_042186555.1 of Aquarana catesbeiana. Taxonomy (NCBI): domain Eukaryota; kingdom Metazoa; phylum Chordata; class Amphibia; order Anura; family Ranidae; genus Aquarana; species Aquarana catesbeiana. The sequence continues at coordinate 57,096,417 of NC_133333.1, read as the reverse complement.
TTGCATACACACGGTCACACAAAGTTGTCTGCATTTCCGAACGCCAAGAACGCGGTGACGTACACCACGTACGACGAGACTATAAAAGGGCAGTTCAATACCAAGCGCGGCACCCTTTGGGCTCCTTTTGCTATTCTCGTGTTAGTAAAAGTTTGGTGAGAGACGATTCAAGCTTTTTCAGACCCGTGGATTTCAGATCGTATTTATGCTGTTCAGTTTGTGCTTGTGGGTTTGTATCTGGTCTTCAATGTGTGCAGTGAGTTCCCATTGATTTGTCATTGTGTTCTTGTCCGTTTGTTACTGATTTTCAGGTCGCTCTTCACAGGCCTTGCTGTTCTTCAGTGCATTCTGTTACTTCGTTCTGACCAGCCGACCATTTTCTAGCCATGTTGCGTGTACTTACTCATCATAGAGTTTGTGCTGTGTGGGGGCTTGGTGTTGGTGTTCTTACTTTGACACAAGCCCAGTCCATGAACAGGGCGAGGAGGAATTCATGGACCAAGAATTGGTTGCTCCAGCGTGACCAATTCTGTCACATGCCTTTGCTCCTTGAGATCCGTGGGAGTAATCCTGATGGTTTCAGGAACTTTCTCAGGATGACAGACCCTGTTTTTCAACGTTTGGCTTTGCTGACCCCTTGTATCAGCAGGCAGGATACCTGCATGAGGCAAGTCATCACTCCAGAGCAGAGGCTAGTCACCACCCTGCGGTACTTGGCGACGGGGAGAAGCCTGCAGGACCTCAAGTTCTCGACAGGCATCTCCCCCCAGGCTCTGGGGATCATTAACCCAGAGACCTGTTCTGCCATCATCCAGGTCCTGCAGAAGGACTATATTAAGGTAAGATTTTTATCCTTTAAATTCACATTTTATTGTATTTAATGTTTGATAATATATTGTATTTCTTTCCTTATTCCCTAATTACCATGATTGTAATATGCTGTGAATGTCCCCTTTGTCCTCATACATGCTGGATTTTTAAAAAAATATTTTTGTCCTTCATACATATTTGCCTTCACTAACCTCCCCAGCATGCTCTCCTGGCCCTATATTCACCTAGTGTAGTCACTTAACAATGTATTTTGTCAGCTCCATAGTAGTGCTTTACCCTAAATGCCCCCTAAAATGTGTAAAAATGTGATTTGTGCTTTAAATTCAGGCAGAGTACCAGAGGTTTTTTTTTTTTGGGTCCCAAAATCATTTGGAACCCTCCCTCCCCCCAACTGCTAACTCAGCTGATACCAATCCTATATCTGCTGACTTTGCCAAACCCATACACACTATATACCCACCTCTTTTGTGGTCAGATTTATGGATGAATTCCCCAAAGCATGTAGTGCAAGGGCCTGCCGGAATACTTTCAAATGGTAATGTTTAAAGTTTTTGTATCCTATTATTATCTTGATAGGTAATAGAATGTAAAAATGTGCTAAAATGTGTACAGTGTGTATATATATCTTTGTATTATGACACTTCTTACCTGTCCAGTGGGCTGCCAATAGTGTAAGGTAAGGAGGGGCTGGCCAAAGTAATACACATTATTTAGGCATTCATCTCTCAATGAAATGGAGAGGGTTACCTGGCCAAAACATCTCCCCCCCCACCCCCCCTAAAAATTTTTAAATGGCTCATCAGAGGGGGGGAGGAATCTGATAGGTGGACCTTATACTTTTTTCTTTAACTACTCCCTAAAATAAATGTTATACTGATGTTGGCCAAGAATGTTTGTGTCTAATCTGCTTTCAATATTTATGTGCAAAATGATTCATTTTTTTCTTGTTTGACTCCACAGTTTCTTTCTAACCCACAGGAATGGCAGACTGTGGCCTCCCACTTTGCCCAGCGGTGGGACTTTCCCAACTGCGTCGGGGCAATTGATGGGAAACACGTTCACATTGTCCCAACCCCCAACTCGGGGTCATACTATTACAACTACAAGGGGTTCAATAGTATTGTGTTGTTGGTTATGGTGTTGGCTATTTACGAGTTCCTGTAGGTGGACGTGAGAAAGAATGGCCGGATGTCAGATGGTGGAGTCATCGTCCCACACGGAGTTCTACAGGCGTCTCCAGAATGGCAGCTTGGACTTGCCACCTCCAGAAGACAATGCGGAAGGACTCCTATTCGTCTTTGTTGCGGATGAAGCGTTTGCGCTGGGGGACCATCTTTTGCGGCCATTCCCTATGAGGACCCTCACCCCGGACCAGAGGGTTTTTAATTACCGGCTGGCCAGTGCCAGAAGAGTGGTGGAGAACACATTTGGAATAATGGCCAGCCGGTTCCGCCTATTTCTTACACCGATACATATGGCGGAATATAAACTCAATCACCTCATCCTGGCTTGCTATGTTCTCCACAACTTTTTAAGGAGAAATTCTGTAAACTATGCTGCCTCAGTTGGGCCTGAGGCCGGAATTCAGAATGAACCAACCCTGATGACACTTGAAACTGGCCGTCCTGGCTTGCCCCCCCCAGAGTGCCTGTGAGGTCCGTCTAAGATACATGGAATACTTTGCGGGTAGGGGGCCATTGATATGCCAGACAATGCCTGAGACATTTTTTAAATAAAAATATATTTTAAACTGAAAAAATATTTGCTTAGATTTACTGCTTGGCTTTCTTTTAGCTGACCATGACCGAAATTTGGGGAGTCCTGAAAATGGCATGATTGTGTAAAATTAGAAAGCACTGTTGGGTGTTATTTACTAAAGGAAAATACACTTTGCACTACAAGTGCACTTGAGACTGCACTGAAACTGTAGTGCAAAGTGGATTTGCCTTTAGTAAATAACCCCCATTGTCACTGAAAACACCAAATTTACTACAAAAAATGCTTTTGAGCAATGAAAGAAGAAGCCACACTTTCAATGACTCGGTCCTTTTGCCATGGTAGCAGATTAAGTAACTTATAGAAACATCCATTTCAATGCTTCAGGAAGAAGCGACGATAAAATGACGAGCGGGTCAACCTTGTGGACTATATCTTTATCTTTCTATCCTTTTTCTTCCTTTTCTTTCCTTTCCTCCACCTCATGATCAAAGCTCTTTATTAGAATACATCTGATCTGTACACATATTACCAACAGTTAATATCTATAGGTGATATATATAGATATGATTTGTTAACCACTTGAGCCCCGGACCATTATGCTGCCTAAGGACCAGAGGTCTTTTTCCAATTTGGCACTGCGTCGCTTTAACTGCTAATTGCGCGGTCATGCAATGCTGTACCCAAACGAAATTTGTGTCCTTTTCTTCCCACAAATAGAGCTTTCTTTTGATGGTATTTGATCACCTCTGCGGTTTTTATTTTTTGCGCTATAAACGGAAAAAGACCAAAAATTTTGAAAAAAAAATGATATTTTCTACTTTTTGTTAAAAAAAAATCCAATAAACTCAATTTTAGTCATACATTTAGGCCAAAATTTATTCAGCCACATGTCTTTGGTAAAAAAAATGTCAATAAGCGTATATTTATTGGTTTGCGCAAAAGTTATAGCGTCTACAAACTAGGGTACATTTTCTGGAATTTACACAGCTTTTAGTTTATGACTGCCTATGTCATTTCTTGAGGTGCTAAAATGGCAGGGCAGTACAAAACCCCCCAAATGACCCCATTTTGGAAAGTAGACACCCCAAGGAAATTGCTGAGAGGCATGTTGAACCCATTGAATATTTATTTTTTTTGTCCCAAGTGATTGAGTAATGACAAAAAAAAAAAAAAAATATTTACAAAAAGTTGTCACTAAATGATATATTGCTCAAACATGCCATGGGCATATGTGGAATTACACCCCAAAATACATTCTGCTGCTTCTCCTGAGTACGGGGATACCACATGTTTAGGACTTTTTGGGAGCCTAGCCGCGTACGGGGCCCCGAAAACCAAGCACCGCCTTCAGGATTTCTAAGGGCATAAATTTTTGATTTCACTCCTCACTACCTATCACAGTTTTGAAGGCCATAAAATGCCAAGATGGCACAAAACCCCCCCCAAATGACCCCATTTTGGAAAGTAGACACCCCAAGCTATTTGCTGAGAGGCATGTTGAGTCCATGGAATATTTTATTTTTTGACACAAGTTGCGGGAAAGTGACAATTTTTTTTTTTTTTTGCACAAAGTTGTCACTAAATGATATATTTCCCTTATCGTCTTTCAGGACAGCACTTGAGAGAGTGACTCCTCCCCTTGCCAACAGGAAACACCTCTTCCACCAAACTTTAAAAGGAGGCTCCTTTCCACACATTGTCAGTTTTTGTGTTTCCTCCGAAGGGAACACTTCGTGGGAAGTCAGGGCTCTCAGGTGCTGTCCTGGGAGCTCAGGTTTCCTGGATTTCCATCAAACACTTTTTTACCTCATGAGAGCTGTTCCTCCCATTCCACAGCTGAGGTGAAGTGCTGCTGGCTGGGCTCCCTCTCCCTCTTCATATGGGCTCAGGGTGAGTCCGACTGTCGTGGGCATCGCTCCTAGGCGGCGGCAAGACAGGCGGTGGCCGTTTACTATATTTTTTTCTCAGGTCCACCGCCTGTTGCTTATTGCACCGCCGCCATCTTGGGGATGGCAGCGGGGCTCCATCCGCCGGAAGTGAGGCATCCGGAGGGGGCGGCGCCCACGGAACAGGCGTGCGGCGTCATTTCCGCCGGAAATCGCAGAGGGAAAGGGGAGGAACGGGGCTGGTGCTTATTTAGCGGTTCTGGTCCGGCGCACTGGCGCTATTGGAGTCCGGAACCGGCGTTTAGCCACACAAACACAGCAAGCGCTCCTCGATGGAATCGATGGCGGCAGCGAGTGGGACAGGCACAGGCACCAGCAAGGCCCAGGTAAGGTGCAGTTGTATACTGTCTTCCTTGTACTGTGGGGTCTCTCTCTCTCTCTCAATCTCCCACCCCCCCGGTGGCAGGGGCCTGTCTGGGCACATAAAGCAGTTAGCTCTTACTGTGCACCTGTGGTGAGCATCCTTGGGTATAGGACAGGTTGTCTCACTGGGATGGTTTCTTCTTTTGTCTCATGGCAAGCCAAGAGCTCTGATCCAGTGGCAAAAAGAAAATGTCCTTCATGTAAATCCAAGCTACCTGAAGGATGGAAGAAGACGTTATGTCAAGCTTGTATTGATTTGCTAGTTAAAGAAGAAGCTTCTTCCGCTTGCAGCGACTTGATTGCATCGGTTAAAAAGGAACTTGATACGACTATTCAATCATTTCGCTCTTCCCTAGCAAACCCATCCCTGAGTCAGCCTACTACCTCACAGTCCTCCCAAGGCTCACTTATAGTCCCGGCGATGGAGACTGAGGCATCTCCTACCCCAGAGGGACATTCCCCCTCTCAATCTGAGGATTCTGATGAGGGTGAGGAAGGAGAAAATTTACCTTCAAGATTTAAATTGTCTTTAGAACAGGTAGATGGCCTGTTAAAAGCAATCTATACCACACTGGGTCTGGAGGAGGAAAGAAAGGAGTTATCTCTGCATTATAAAATGTATGCAGGGCTTGGCGAGCACAAAAATCGCAATTTCCCAGTACACTCTGTTATTTCTGAAGCTATTAAGAAAGAGTGGGCAGAGCCAGAGAGAAAGCCTTTCTTTCCCAAAGCCTTAAAAAGGCGTTTCCCTTTTGATGAAGCTCCAGCGGCGGTTTGGAACAAAAACCCCAAACTAGATGCCGCGTTTTCCCAGGTCTCGAGGTCTACAGATTTGGCATTCGAGGACATGGGGGTGTTGAGAGATCCCATGGATAAAAGGATGGACCAGCTACTAAAGAGGGCTTGGCAATCCATCATGGGAAATCTTAAACCTACTATGGCAACTACAGTGGTATCCAGAAATATGGAGTTCTGGTTAGAGCAACTTAAGGCCCATATCTCAGCAGACTCACCAAAACAAGAAATTTTGGATTCATTTTCAACTCTGTCTGCTGCTGTCGCATTTATATCTGATGCTTCAGCGGAATCAATTAAAATGACAGCTAGATCTGCTGCCCTAGCCAACTCAGTCAGAAGGGCTCTGTGGTTGAAAACTTGGCCGGGGGACGCGGCATCCAAAAACAAGCTGTGTGGGATACCATTCCTGGGTGACTTGCTTTTTGGACCTGATTTAGATGCGGTTCTAGATAGAACTGCTGATAAAAAGAAGTCTTTTCCCATCAAAAAGAAAAAGCAGCCAGTTAAACGTTTTTTTCGTTCCCAAAGGGCTCAAGAACAAACCAAACCCCAGGAGAAAAGAAAAAATTGGGCATCACAGAAGGGTAAAGGCAAAGGAAATGTCCTTTTCCATCCTCCTGCAGCCTCCGGTAAAGCACAATGACTTGTGCGTACCAGTGGGGGGAAGGCTTCAAAGTTTCCTTCCCCTTTGGGCCAGCATGACAGAAAGTCTATATATTTTGGACATGCTGTCCCAAGGTTACAGGATAGAGTTTTCGGATCGCCCGCCAGAAAGATTCTTTGTAACAAACCTACCAAGGGATCTAACAAAGGCTCTGGCCATGAAGAACCTTTTAAAGGATCTGAGGCACCAGAGGGTAGTGATACCAGTATCCCCAGAAGAACAGGGTCAGGGTTTCTATTCACACATCTTTCTGATAAGAAAACCATCCGGAAACTTCCGTCTTATCCTCAACCTAAAACCCTTGAACAAGTCAGTCCTATACAAAAAGTTTTGTATGGACTCAATTTTCACGGTCAGAAACATTCTGACAAAAGATTGTTTTATGGCATCAATCGATCTGAGGGATGCTTATCTTCATATTCCTGTAGCACCTCAGTCCCAGAAGTTCCTGAGGTTTGCGGTGAATATGGGCAAGGAGATTATACATCTTCAGTTCAGGGCCCTTCCCTTCGGTCTGTCGTCAGCTCCTCGTATTTTTACAAAGATAATGGCGGAAGCTCTCGCCCCTCTTTGACTCCAGGGGATTGCGGTAATTCCATATCTGGACGACCTCCTCTTTTTTGCCCCATCCAGGGAAAAGTTGCAGGAGGATTTGAACAAATCCCGCGGTCATTTGGAGTCACTAGGGTGGATAGTGAATGTTCAAAAATCAAATTTCATCCCAGCTCAGCAAGTACTGTTTCTGGGTTATTTGATAGATTCAGTGGAGCAAAAGATTTTTCTCCCAGAAGAGAAAAAGATCAAGGTCCAAAGGGTAATAACGGCACTACAAACAAATCAACTGATTTCAGTCCGAAAGGTTATGTCAGCTCTGGGGACATTAACCTCTTCAATGCCAGCCATCCAATGGGCAAGGCTGCATTTCAGGACTCTCCAGAGGTTCCTTCTAAGGACATGGAACCACAGGACGGAGAGTTTGGATACAAAAGTAAAGATTCCCACCAGAGTCAAACGTTCACTTTGGTGGTGGAAAAGTCAGGTGGTACTGCAAAGAGGTCTTCTTTGGTCTTTTCCGACCGGGAAAGTGGTCACAACAGATGCCAGTTTGCAGGGATGGGGGGCCCACATGGGTCAAGCCTTAGCGCAGGGAACATGGTCCCAGTTTGAGGCCCAAAGATCCTCAAATTGGAGAGAGCTGAAGGCAGTTGCCCTAGCATTAGCTTTCTTCTCTCAAAACCTCATAGGTTGCCATGTCCAGATTTTGTCGGACAATGGCACGGCCATAGCCTACCTGAACAAACAGGGAGGCACAAGAAGCAGGGCCCTTCACTTACTGTCAGTAGAGATTCTGGAGTGGGCGGAGAACCACTTACTATCTCTATCCGCAGTCCATCTAAAAGGCACATTGAACGAAGTAGCGGATTATCTGAGCCGACAAAAAGTTCAGGAATCAGAGTGGAGTCTGAACAGGAAGGTGTTTGCATTAATCACCAGTGTTTGGGGCCTTCCGCAGGTAGATCTGTTTGCTTCAAAACAAAACACGCAGCTCCCGAATTTTTTCTCCCTTCAGAGAGACATTTGCTCTCAGGGGATAGATGCTCTGGCACATCCGTGGGATTTTTCACCTAGGGTATGCTTTTCCTCCATTCCGATTAATCCCTCTAGTGTTGAGGAAAATACTGAAAGAGAGAGTATCAATCATTTTGATTACTCCATATTGGCCAAAGAGAGCTTGGTTTTCCACGATTCTGCAGTTGGCAATCAAACCATGTTGGCATCTCCCGCTCAGTCAGGATCTGTTGATTCAGGGGCCAGTGCTTCATCCAGAGGTAGGCAGGTTAAAGCACACTGCCTGGTATCTGAGGAGCAATTAATGAGAAGCAAAGGCTTTTCAGAACGTTTAACTGCTACGTTGCTTTCCAGTAGGAAAAAGGTAACCAGGGATATTTACGCCAAAGTATGGAAAGTCTATGTTTCTTTCTGTCATTCAGAACATAGAGGGGTTAAAGACCTAGTTTCAGTGCTGGAATTTTTGCAAAAAGGTGCAGACAAGAATCTGGCGGTCAGCACTCTTAAGGTGCAGGTGGCTGCCTTGGGAGTTTATCTGGAGAGATCCTTATCTTCAGAAACTCTGATCATGAGATTTTTCAAAGCACTTTCCAGGTCGAGACCGGTACCGGTGAAGCATTTCCCAAATTGGGATCTCTCGGTGGTTCTGCAGGCTCTGGCAAAAGAACCATTTGAGCCTTTACAGGCCATATCCCTAAAGAATTTAACTTTGAAGACTATTTTTCTGGTCGCAATTACTTCAGCAAGAAGGATTAGTGAACTGCACGCCCTATCAGTAAAAGAGCCTTTTTTGTCAGTTTTTCCTGATAGAGTTGTCCTTAAAGTAGATCCGGGGTTTTTGCCAAAAGTGGCAAGCTTTAGTAACAGGTCTCAAGAGATTACTCTACCAACCTTTTCTGCTAACCCTTCGGGTGCAAAGGAAGAGCAATTTCACAATTTAGACGTAAGACGTATCCTATTACAGTATTTGGAAGTAACAGGAGGGTTTAGAGTTTCAGATTCATTATTTGTTCTTTTTTCTGGAAACAAGAAAGGCCAACAAGCATCAAAAGCATCATTGGCTAGATGGCTTAAGACAGCTATTTCTGTAGCCTATTCTCAAATGGGTTTATCTTCCCCGCTGGGAATTAGGGCTCATTCAACAAGAGCGCAGGCCACTACATGGGCAGAAAGAGCTGGTGCCACCCCAGATCAGATTTGTAAGGCGGCTACGTGGTCAAGCTACTTAACGTTTGTCCGTCATTACAGACTGGATCTCCTATCAGCAGGTGATCAGGCTTTTGGCAGAAAGGTTCTGCAGGCTGTGGTCCCTCCCTAGGGGGGTAAGTCTCTATTATCCTCTCAAGTGCTGTCCTGAAAGACGATAAGGGAAAATTCAAGTTAGACTTACCGGTAACTTGTTTTCCTTGAGTCTTTCAGGACAGCAGCATCCCGCCCTATTGTTTTTACATATATATACTGTGACTAATCATATCTCGATTATGTGTTCCAGTTTGGGGCCGGAGGTTCTCTACTACTACTGACAATGTGTGGAAAGGAGCCTCCTTTTAAAGTTTGGTGGAAGAGGTGTTTCCTGTTGGCAAGGGGAGGAGTCACTCTCTCAAGTGCTGTCCTGAAAGACTCAAGGAAAACAAGTTACCGGTAAGTCTAACTTGAATTTTCTCACACAGGCCATGGGTATATGTGGAATTGCACCCCAAAATACATTTAGCTGCTTCTCCTGAGTATGGGGATACCACATGTGTGGGACTTTTTGGGAGCCTAGCCGCATACGGGGCCCCGAAAACCAAGCACCGCCTTCAGGATTTCTAAGGGCGTAAAGTTGTGATTTCACTCCTCACTGCCTATCACAGTTTTGAAGGCCATAAAAAGCCCAGATGGCACAAAACCCCCCCAAATGACCCCATTTTGGAAAGTAGACACCCCAAGCTATTTGCTGAGAGGCATGTTGAGTCCATGGAATATTTTATATTTTGACACAAGTTGCGGGAAAGTGACAATTTTTTTTTTTTTTTTGCACAAAGTTGTCACTAAATGATATATTGCTCAAACATGCCATGGGCATATGTGGAATTACACCCCAAAATATATTCTGCTGCTTCTCCTGAGTATGGGGATACCACATGTGTGGGACTTTTTGGGAGCCTAGCCGCATACGGGGCCCCGAAAACCAAGCACCGGCTTCAGGATTTCTAAGGGCGTTAAGTTGTGATTTCACTCCTCACTACCTATCACAGTTTTGAAGGCCATAAAATGCCAAGATGGCACAAAATCCCCCCAAATGACCCCATTTTGGAAAGTAGACACCCCAAGCTATTTGCTGAGAGGCATGGTGAGTATTTTGCAGCTCTCATTTGTTTTTGAAAATGAAGAAAGACAAGAAAAATGTATTTTTTTTTTCTTTTTTCAATTTTCAAAAGTTTGTGACAAAAAGTGAGGTCTGCAAAATACTCACTATACCTCTCAGCAAATAGCTTGGGGTGTCTATTTTCCAAAATGGGGTCATTTGGGGGGGGGGGGTTGTGCCATCTGGGCATTCCATGGCCTCCGAAACTGTGCTAGGCAGTGAAGAGTGAAATCAAAAATGTACGCCCTTAGAAAGCCTGAAGGCGGTGCTTGGTTTTCGGGGTCCCGTGCGCGGCTAGGCTCCCAAAAAGTCCCACACATGTGGTATCCCCATACTTAGGAGAAGCAGCAGAATGTATTTTGGGGTGTAATTTCACATATTCCCATGGCATGTTTGAGCAATATATCATTTAGTGACAACTTTGTGCAAAAAAAAAAAAAAAAAAAAGATTTGTCTCTTTTCCGCAACTTGTGTCACAATATAAAATATTCCATGGACTCGACATGCCTCTCAGCAAATAGCTTGGGGTGTCTACTTTCCAAAATGGGGTCATTTGGGGGGGGTTTGAACTGTCCTGGCATTTTATGCACAACATTTAGAAGCTTATGTCACACATCACCCACTCTTCTAACCACTTGAAGACAAAGCCCTTTCTGACACTTTTTGATTACATGAAAAAATTATTTTTTTTTTTGCAAGAAAATTACTTTGAACCCCCAAACATTATATATTTTTTTAAAGCAAATGCCCTACAGATTGAAATGGTGGGTGTTTCATATTTTTTTTTCACACAGTATTTGCGCAGCGATTTTTCAAACACATTTTTTGGGGAAAAAACACTTTTTTTAAATTTTAATGCACTAAAACACACTGTATTGCCCAAATGTTTGATGAAATAAAAAAGATGATCTTAGGCCGAGTACATGGATACCAAACATGACATGCTTTAAAATTGCGCACAAACGTGCAGCGGCGACAAAATAAATACATTTTTAAAAGCCTTTAAAAGCCTTTACAGGTTACCACTTTAAATGTACAGAGGAGGTCTACTGCTAAAATTACTGCACTCGTTCTGACCTTCGCGGTGATACCTCACATGCATGGTGCAATTGCTGTTTACATTTGACGCCAGACCGATGCTTGCGTTCGCCTTTGCGCGAGAGCAGGGGGGGACAGGGGTGCTTTTTTTTTTTTTTTCTTTATTATTTTTTTGCTTTTTTATCTTATTTTTAAACTGTTCCTTTCATTTTTATTTTTTTTTTATTAATTTTATCGTTATCTCAGGGAATGTAAATATCCCCTATGATAGCAATAGGTAGTGACAGGTACTCTTTTTTTAAAAAATTGGGCTCTATTAGACCCTAGATCTCTCCTCTGCCCTCAAAGCATCTGACCACACCAAGATCGGTGTGATAAAATGCTTTCCCAATTTCCCAATGGCGCTGTTTACATTCGGCGAAATCTAAGTCATGAAATGCTCGTAGCTTCCGGTTTCTTAGGCCATAGAGATGTTTGGAGCCATTCTGGTCTCTGATCAGCTCTATGGTCAGCTGGCTGAATCACCGGCTGCATTTTCAGGTTCCCTGTTGGGACAGGAGAGCCAGAGAAAAACATGGAAGACGGTGGGGGGGGGGGCATTCCCTCCCACTGCTTGCAAAAGCAGTCTAGAGGCTAATTAGCCACTAGGATTGCTCTTACATGAAAGCCGACCGCTGGCTGAAAAGAATGATACCAAGATGATACCTAAACCTGCAGGCATCATTCTGGTATAACCACTCAAAGTCCAGCAACATACCAGTACGTTGCTGGTCCTTGTTGGGCATATATTGTAAACTTTTTTTTCATGCAGCCTGTGGGCTGAACGAAAAAAAGATATTGATCGGTGGGTATGCCCACCATTAGAATACCTCCCTTCATCCACCCACTTCTAATGATGGGCATACATGCACCATTTATGCCGAAGCATGGGGGCATCCTCCCGCAAAAGGCAGGAGCAAATCGCTCCTCCACCCACTGCTGCCCCCACGCTTCGGCATATATGCTGAAGTATGTAACTGTAGTGGTGAAATCACCTCCGACAGCGCTGGAGTCACGGCTTTATATATCGTGGGAGCAAACGCTGTTGCTGTCAAGATAAATAAATCCACGCTGCAACTGAATGGCGTACCTGCTAAGCAAATGATGGTTAACAATAAAACAAAGTAACATTACAGTATAACAGTAAGACTTACCATACCTGCAAAGCAAATACAAAAAAAAAAAACATAGTAAAAAATAAAACATTTAACGCAACCTGTGCCTAAAATATATATATGCCGAAGCATGGGGGCATCCTCCCGCAAAAGGCAGGAGCAAATTGCTCCTCCACCCACTGCTGCCCCCACGCTTCGGCATATATGCTGAAGTAAGTAACTGTGGTGGTGAAATCACCTCCGACAGCGCTGGAGTCACGGCTTTATATATCGTGGGAGCAAACGCTGTTGCTGTCAAGATAAATAAATCCGCGCTGCAACTGAATGGCGTACCTGAAAACAATAAAATGGTTACCAACAAAACACAGTAAACAGTAAAGTATAAAAAATCTGAAAAGCAAACATGGTAAAACATAATAACAATAAAACATTGCAGAATAGAATAGAGTAAAAAAGAGCAGAACAATAGAGAGAGAATAGAGAGAGAGAGAACAATAAAACAACAACTATTTTTGTTTTTTTTATTTTATATTTTTTTTGTGTTTTTATTTTTTTTTATTTATTTCTTTTCTTTTTTTTTTACACTTTTTTTTAGTAACTTTTAACTTTTGTAACTGGTTCCAGGTTTGGGTCTCTCAAAATGCAATGGCATCTTGGGAGACCCTGTGTTAGTGTGCCTAGTCTGTGCAGTGCTGAACCCTACGCTAATACTCAACTAGTGTATGGTAGCGTTCAAAGCATTCACCCATGCAAAGACCAGGATTGCCAGGACAGGAGGGACAATAAGACCGGGTGTCACGCCTAAATCCACGCTTGCTGCAGACACGACATCTTTTTTGGGGGGCTCGTTGGGTAGGGGTACTCGGGATGGCATAAAGAAAATGCCTCTCATGCAGCCGGCTTACTGCATTTGGTTGGGGAAGGTGAGGTAGAGTACCGTCTGGAAACAGAAGGGCTCTGACGATCTCTTCCTGGAATTTAAGGAAGGATCCAGTCCGTCCTGAAGCTCTGTATAGCACATGAGCGTTCAGCAAAGCCAATTGAAATAAATAAACAGACACTTTTTTGTACCAGCGTCTGGCCTTACGGGCAACTAGGTACGGCGCCAACAACTGGTCGTTGAGGTCCACCCCTCCCATATTAAGGTTGTATTCGTGGACACAGAGGGGTTTCTCCACAACACCAGTCGCCGTAGGAATTTGGGTCGTCGTGTCTGCATGAAGGGAGGTGAGAATGTAAACATTCTTCTTATCCCTCCACTTCATAGCGAGCAAATTATTATACTTCAAGCAGGCTCTCTCCCCCAGCCTAAGACGGGAATCTACAAGCCGCTGGGGAAAGCCCCGGCGATTAGGTCGCACGGTGCCACATGCTCCAATCTGATGATCAAACAAGTGACTAAAAAGTGGCACTCTCGTATAATAATTGTCCACGTACAAGTGGTACCCCTTTCCGAATAAGGGTGACACCAAGTCCCACACTATCTTGCCAGCGCTTCCTATGTAGTCAGGGCAGTTTGTCGGCTCTACGTGACTATCTTTGCCCTCGTAAACCATAAAACTATATGTATAGCCTGTGGCCCTGTCACAGAGCTTATACATCTTGACCCCGTATCTGGCACGCTTGCTGGGAAGGTACTGTTTGAATGACAAGCGGCCAGAAAATTTAATCAGGGACTCATCAATGCAGACAACTTGATGGGGGGTAAACAAGTCTGCAAAACGTTGGTTGAAGTGGTTTACGAGGGGCCGAATTTTGTAGAGCCGATCGTATGCAGGGTCTCCACGAGGACGACAGAGTTCATTGTCGTTGAAGTGCATGAACCGCAAAATCTGCTCATATCGTGCCCTGGCCATGGAAGCAGAGAACAAGGGCGAATGGTAAATTGGGTCAGTGGACCAATATGACCGCAACTTACTCTTTTTATTCAACCCCATGAGGAGGGAAAGGCCCAGAAAGATCTTAAATTCGGAGACCGTAATTGGTCTCCAATCTCTGGCAAGGGAGGACTGGGGATTAGCGGCGATGTGTTGACCAGCGTATAAATTGCTTTGGTCCACAATAGATCTATAGAGATCTTCGGTGAAAAACAGTGAATAAAAATCCAGTGGCGTAAAGTCAACTGTTTCCACCTGAATTCCGGGTTGGCCAGTGAAAGGGGGAAGTACGGGTGCTGCAGAAGTGGTGGGTTCCCAATTCGGATTGGCGAATGCAGCAGGAAGGGCACTATGGGCACGACGGGCCTGTCTTTGTCTTCTTGGTGGCAGCGGGACACTACTAGTGCTTGCCACCTCACCAGCTTGAACTGCACTTATGGGACTCGCCACGTCACCACGTGATACTGCAGTGCTGGATGTACGACCAGGGTGTACTAGGCCGCTGGTGCTTGCCAGTTCACCAGAAGGCATAGCGGCGCTAGTACTTCTCTGCTCCATACGAGAGCCCTGCGGTTCTTGCACTTCAAGGACAGAAGAAGATTGGGGTCTGGTACGCCTGACCTTAGCAGGGACCACAACTCCGTCGTCAGAGCTATCTGTCATGGAGCCGCTGTCCTCTACAGGATCGTATTCTGAGCCTGAACTTGACAGATGAGTGACTTCCTCTTCACTATCTGTCATGCTCAGAAACGTGTAGGCCTCTTCACTAGCGTACCTTCGATTTGCCATTTTGGGCTCTAAATTTAGGGGTACACTAGTGAGACTCACAGACAAAAAAGCTCCTGACTGTCAGCGACTGTATCAAAACTCTACCAAAAAATTGTTAGCGATCGCAGGGATCAGGCCTGACTCTGCGAACGCTGCAGTTATGTGTGCTTAGTGTTTTGTAAGTGTCAGTTATCGATCGATACTGCACTTGGGTGGGCTGGGCAGGGCTGGACCGAGGGGCAAAACGCAGGTGCTATCTGGGCTGATCCCGCTAACACTGTGTTTATGGGAACCCTAAACTGCTGGGGAGTATAAATCTGATCAGATCAGATATCGATCCGCTCAGATACTATAGAACTAAGGGAGGTGTATGCTGCGTGCGTGGGTTTTAGCGGTACTGGCGCTAACCTGACGCTGCCTGGGGCGACGCAGACCTTAGCTGACCCTAAAAACGTAATTTATATCACCGCCGGGCAATTAGGGGGTTAAACCTTTATAAGGTAATAAACGGCGGGTGCCCTAAAACTATAATAAACTACAAAAAACAAACTAGCTAACCAGCATCACCCGTAACACTTAAACGGTGATCGCTGGTGAAAGGGTTAACTAGGGGGCAATCAGGGGGTTAAAACCTTTAGCAGGTAGTATATGGGGGTCCCTGTTACTATAAAACACTGACAGCGAACCTATATACTTACCTCCCTAACTAGCGTCACCTGTGTCACTAATACAGCGATCAGAAAAACGATCGCTTAGCGACACTGGTGACGGGGGGTAATCAAGGGGTTAACCTTTATTGGGGGGGTTAGGGGGGTACCCTGGACCTAAGGGGGGGGTACCCTATACCTAAAGGGGGCTAACCTAACTGCCCTAACACTTGTAACTGACACAAACTGACACCAATGCAAAAAAAAAAAAAAATCCTATTGGTGTCAGAGTGACAGGGGGTACAGGGGGGTGATCGGGGGTGACAAGTGTGCCTGGCGTGTTCTACTGTTAGTGTAGTGTTGTGCAGACTTACTTGATGTCTCCTCTCCTCGGCGCCGGGATGAAAAGACTGGCTCGAGGAGGGATGACATCACTTCCTTTCCCTCTGTTTACATTACAGAGGGAAAGGAAGCATTTTCATTCGCCGGGAGCGATCGGGAGGGGGTGGCCAACAATGGATGGCCTCCCCCTGACCTCTCATCGCCCGGGAAGAAATGGAGGCCGCCTCGGGCACTGGGGGGGGGGGGTCCGATCGGACCCCCCTCCCGCAGAAGGCAAACCACGTATATGTACGTGATTTTGCCTGTCCGTGCCACCTTGCCGACGTACATCGGCGTGAGGCGGTCGTCAAGTGGTTAAATAACTCTAAAAGAAATTGATGTATTACTTTCCACCTTTATTTAAGGTTTTGTGTACCTAATTTTTATTATCTGATATTTTCAAGTTAAATACTTATACAAATTCTAATGTATAACAATGAGCTTACTTTATAGATCCTTGTAAACGAACTTCATGTATCTTTATATTATTGTATGTTCAATAAATTTTTTGGACAAGGAAAGAAGAAGCCACACATTGTGCTTTGATTAAAAAGATTGATAATCAACAATCACATGTGCATTTCTAAAAGTTTTTTGAACAAACCAACATGTTTGTTTAACAATTTTTTAGGTCACATTAATAAGTAGAAATTGCCTTTTAAGGTAAAACAGGCATGTTTAAAACCATAAAAAAATACACAACTCTGGAACTTACAAAGTTCAACTTTTATAGAAAGTGAAGGCAATATCAGACATGAGTATTTATAAACTGTGTTTGATATTGCGTTCAGCAGATGGGGTGAAGTCACCCTTGGAAAAGCCAAATTTTGAAGATGCACACAAATTGCCGAATGTCAACATGTGCTAGCTGCCATCATGGGGGATCAATGGACGTGTTTTGTGGGTGCAACCCCTTCCTCTCAGCTACTTTATTATTGAGGAAATTCTCCCTAAAACATCAATGATGTTCTTCATTTTGTTTTAAACATCATTGATGTTTTGCTTGATGTTTTCCAAATCCCTATTACACCCCATTATCTCCCCGATGAGGATCTGGGCACTTTCACCGGTGAAGTGACATTCCTCTTCCACATCACGATCACCTAAAATATAAAAAAAAAAAAAAAAACACCATGTATTATAAATATGCCGGCATCCATCTCTTACCTGAGCCTGTGGTCGCAGACACTCACCTGTTGTGACAATTTCCACAACGTCTCCCTCCTCCTCCTCCTCTGGTTGGGTTTGGGGGATTTCCCCTTCTTCCATAGGTGGGGGGTCCGTGGTCTCCTCTGATGAGTGGTGTCCTTCGAGTCTTTTCTCCCCTATGTGAACAAAAATAAGTATACTTGGCACACAGATATTTGTTGACAGAAATAGGAATATGAAACATTGCTTGGAAGTGGGGTACAATTGTCTGTTATGGCAGAGTTCCAAGCTGAAGACATTTTTTTGTCCTTTGTAAAGCTTGAATACTTACCTGTTTTGTGCAAGCTTCACAGATGGAGACACCCCTATAGTATACACTGGAGCACCTGTGTGGGCCCCCTAATAAAAAGGGTAATCTTTTGTCCCACACTAGTGCTCCAGCGTCCAGATGTGTAAACAGCTGCTGAGTGTCCTCTCCTTACACAGAATCTAGTTTGCATTTCATTCTAGTTACAAACCCATCTAGACAAAAAACTTATTTTAAGAGAAGTAGGGCATAAAAAATGTATTGATTTATGCATCTGGACAAAACGAATAATGTGTCCATGAACATGAAAGTTGCCATTTTGATGTGAATGTACAATGTAAAGCGCTGCGTAAATTGACGGCACTATATAAGTACCTGAAATAAATAAATAAAAATAAATACATTTTAAAATGTACAACAGTAATGAAAAGCACAAGGAGCAGCACAAACGTAAGAAAAATAAAGAATAGGAGAACAGGACAACTACTTTTTTGCAGCACTCTCCTGATCCTTCTATACTGATCGTGCTCCCTGATTTTGAGGTCCGACCACCATTTCCCCAGTTGATCCTTGGATCGCCATACCCAGAAATTTCTGTGCAGACTCTTCACAACTTTAGCCATGATCTTGGCCTTTCTGACATTGGAATTGGGGTAAGGTCCATACTTCCCGTCATAGTCTGCTCTCTTCATTATGTCCACCATCTCTACAAAGGCCATATTTGATGCCTTAAATCGTCTCCTCCAGGATTGTGACGTTTCTGGCTCCGGGCTTTCCTCCTCCTCCTCCTCGTTGCTGCTATTATCACACACCTGCTCTGTCTCCGCCATGTGCTCTTCCCCACTGCGCCGAAAGAGAAGGGGCAGGGAATAGAATAGAAAGAACGTCAGGGGCGGGCGGAGTTTCACACATGCGCAGTGTATATAAAGCGTAACACGAGTGCGTCGTACGTACGATCTGTGAGCAGAGGAATGAGTATAGGAAGCACCGATCGTGATAACGAAGGTAACATTTAAAATTGGGCCTATACTGCTTATAGATTGAGGCCTATATTGGGACAAGATTAGGAGACTTTAGCCTGACATTAGTGTTTGTCTTGTGTTGTGTCTTGCAGAGAAAATTAATCTAGTCAATGATCATGACTTTATGCCAATATTCATTGATATGTTCAGGGAGCTGCCCTGTCTGTGGCAGGTAAACCACCCACATTATAACAATAAACAAGAGGAAGGCAGCACTGGATCAATTGGTGGAATTTGTGAAGCCAGTGATCCCCACGGCAGACAACCCCTATTTGAAGGCCCTAATTTGTGGCATGAGGAGCACTTATTTTAGGGAGCACAAGAAGGTCCAGGATTTCCAGAGATCCGGAGCTGCATATGACATTTATGTCCCCAGGATGTGGTACTATGACAAACTGCATTTTCTGGCAGGTCAGACTGAACCCAGGCCAGCACTCTCCAGGCTTCCTTCTACCTCAGCTGAGGCTTCTGACGCCCAACCTGGGCCTTCCAGGCAGCAACATGAGGAGGAGACCAGCTTGAGCCAGGTATAGCATTCTTCTAAATATTTCTGTTGGTCAAATTAAAGCGGGGCTCCGGCCGGGAAAAAAAAAAAATTAAAAGTCCGCAGCTACAAACACTGTAGCTGCTGACTTTAAATAAGCACACTTACCTGTCCTGGGTGCCCGCGATGTCAGCCGCCCGAGGCCGACCCGTCCCTCGGCTCCTAAGGGAAACAGGCAGTGGAGCCTTACGGCTTCACTGCCCGTTTCCTACTGCGCATGCGCGGGTCACGCAGAGCTTTGTGAATGGGACGCGATGTGTTGTGGGACACACACAGTTCCCATAACACACCGTGTCCCATTCCCCAGAAGACAACGCGGGGAGGAGAAGACTGAATATCACCGCGGCGTAGGAAGAGGCAGATTAGGAAGACTGCCTAGCAACAGCCATTTCAGGTGAGTCAAAATTTTTTTTTTTCCCTCCATTTTTTTAGGAATTTTTTTATGCAATTTTTTTTTTTAAGGTGGACCTCCACTTTAATGATGTTAAATATATGTTAGTTTGGATTTCTAATTTCTGATTTCACAAAGTGTTTTACATATCAATAGACAGTAGTGGCCACAAATGATTGTGACAAGAATGAAAAATGGTGGGCTCAGAATGATAACGGAAAATTGAATACTTACCTTTCCGTAATTTTCCTTTCCTGGTGCCTGCCCATGGCAGCATACCCATGGTTGGTTGCTCCGCCCTCTACCAACCCATAGGACCATTTTAACTCTATAAAAAAAGAGTTCCTCCCCTTAGTCAGTATTCTTGTAACTAGATCTCATAATGCTAAGGATCATTGAAGGGAGGGTGTATGCTGCCATGGGCAGGCACCAGGAAAGGAAAATTACGGAAAGGTAAGTATTCAATTTTCCGTTTTCCTGGTGCCTCCCATGTCAGCATACCCATGGTAAATAACTCGCTTACAGGGAGGGTACTGCAATAAAGCAATTTAATTAAACAAAAAAGATACAGTACAGATGACTGCAAAGTCCTTTCCCCAAACTCTCGGGAAGTAAGGACTGCTGGGTCCACACTATAGTGGGACATGAACGTGCTGAAGGACGACCAGCTGGCCACTCGACAAATTGTCTCAGGGGAGACCCGTGCCAAAGCTGTCCAGGAGGAGGCTATTCCACGCGTTGAGTGCGCATTGACCGCATCTGGTACTGGGAGACCACTAGCCCGATATGCTCTTTGGATTAACCTTACAATCCAGCTTGCCAAGGTTGTCTTAGATGCTGCCATTCCCTTTCTGGCACCCTTGGGGATGACAAATAGCCGTTGATCTTTCCTGAACTGCTGCGTCAAATTTAGGTAGTGACTTAGGGATCTGGCTATATCCAACTCATGCAGTTTTGAGGAGGCTGGATCCTCCCCGAATGCTGGAAGAACCCACTCTTGGTTCAGATGGAAGACTGAAGGTACTTTAGGGATGAACTGATGAATAGGTTGCAACACCACCCTGTCGGGAAGAAGGTAATGTAGGGTTCTTGTGACCCTAATGCTTGGATCTCTGATACCCTGCGACCCGAAGTGATGGCGACTAGAAAGACTGCCTTCAGAGAAATATCCTCCAAGGTTCTTTCTTCTGTGGGAGCAAACGGAGGTTTTAAAAGGATATTAAGCTCGATAGTCAAATCCCATTTGGGGTATAGCGTCTTTCTAGGCGGTCTCAATCTTAGAACTGCTTTCAAGAAACGTTCCACCAGAGGATCTAGCGCCCACTGGGTGTCTGTTAGAGCTGAAAGGGCTGAAACCTGGACCTTAAGCGTATTCAGGCCAAAATCTACTCTGTAAAAAGAGGAGTATGTTCTGGATTCCGGGGTTTAGAGGATCGAAATGGTTCGTTTCTGCCAATTCCGTAAACTTTCTCCAAACTCTATAGTATGTGGAATTCGTAGATGCTTTTCTGGCCTGTAGTAGTGTTTGAATGACATTATGCGAACATCCTAACTCGCCCAACCTTTTCCGCTCAACTTCCAAACCCTCAAGTCTAGGATCTCCGGGTGCGGGTGACAGAACTTGCCTTGAGACAAAAGGTTGTCTATGCGTGGAAGGTGAAGCGGTTTGCACAAGGTCATCTTGATTAGCAACGTGAACCACGGTCTCTTGGGTCAGTATGGAATCACTGCTAAAACTGTGATCGCTTCTGTGGTTAGACGTTGGAGAAACCTCAGTATCAGTGGAGTTGGTGGGTATGCGTATGCCATCTGAAAGTTCCATGGCTGGGTTAGGGCATCCACCCCTGCTGATTTCGGAGATGGGAACCTTGAAAAGAAAAGCTGTGTCTTCGCATTGAGCGGGGAGGCAAATAGGTCTATTTGGGGAGTGCCCCATTGTTGGCATATCCAGGAGAAGACCCTCGGATTCAGAGACCACTCGTTGTTGTGGCTGAAAGATCTTGAAAGCTGATCGGCTAACTGGTTCTCTGGCCCTGGGATATATGAGGCTCGTAGGTTGACTAAATTCCTCTCGGCCCATGTCAGAATGGGTGTCACTTCATTCAGAAGGGACCTGCTGTGCGTTCCTCCTTGATTCTGAAGCTACTGCCGCTTTGTTGTCCATCTGGAGAAGGATGGATTTTCCCCTGAAGAAGGTGGCCAGAGACAGGATTGCTAACCAAGCCGCCCTTAGCTCCAAGGTGTTTGATACTACCTCTGTCGCATTGAATTGCCATTTGCCCTGTACCAACTGGTCTTGGTAATGTGCCCCCCATCCTAACTGACTTGCGTCTGTCGTCAGAACAGTCTATGGGATGGGGCCAAGGGGACAGTGAAGCAGAAGGTTGGATGGTCTTGTCCACCACCAAAGGCTGGATTTCATTGTAGGTATAATCAATATCCTCTGCTCTAGGTGATCTTTCTTCCACTGTGATAAGAAGCCCACCTGGAAAGTCCATAGATGCCATCTGGCCCATTTCACCATAGGTATGCATGAAGAGAGGGAACCTAGCAGGCTTAGACAGTCTGATGCTGCCATAGAATGGCTCGCTAGTGCCCTTTTCACTTTCCCTATCAATGAAGGGATTTTTTTCTGCCGGGAGTGAAACTGCTCTTCCTGGAGTGTTGAAGAATGCCCCTAGGTAAATTATCTCCTGTGTGGGAGTAAGTTGACTTTTGGCGTAGTTGATTAGCCAACCAAACTTTATCAGTGTTTCTAGGACCAACTGTACATATCACCAAGGTCTGCCTGTGCTGAGAAAGAACTAGAATATCGTCCAAATAGTGTAGTACTCGAATCCCCTTCTCTCGAAGAGGAGCCAAGATCGCTACTAGCACTTTGGTGAAAGTTCTGGGCGCTGTTGAAATCCCGAAGGGAAGGCATTGGAATTGAAGATGTAAGTCGCCTATTCTGAACCGAAGAAAAGGTTAAAACTGAGGGCAGATACGCATCCTGAAGCTCTATGGACGCCATCCAATCTCCTGGCTGAACAGATAGAATGACCGTATTTAAGGACTCCATCTTGAAATGTTCCACCCGGATATACCTGTTCAACCTCTTCAGGTCTAGCACCGGCCTCCAACCCCCCGATTTTTTGGGGACCAAGAAGACTGGGGAATAAAAGCCTAAGTGCTTCTCCAAGTCTGGAACTGGTACTACTGCCTGCTGGAGAACAAGCATTTTGACATATTGAAGAAGGGCCTCCTTCTTCTCTCTGGAGGTTGGAATCTTGGTGGCCTGAAAGGAATAGAGGGGAGGCTGCCTTTTGAATCCCCAGAAATGACCTTGACAGACCGTGGACACTGCCCACTGGTCTACGCAACCTTCCACCCAAACCCGGGTGTCAAAAGGACTTCTGGTCATCAACTGTGGATGTAGAGGCTTTTGGTTTAGCCGACCTCAGGAAGGTAGCTTGTGAACGTTTCCAGCCCCTTCTATACTCCCTTCCCAGACGGTAGGATCTAGAGTCCTTCCCTCTTAATGGGCCCGCTGGGCGGTTTGCAAATCTCTTCCTCCTGCTTCTGTCCTGGGGAATTAGCCCACTTTTCCCCCCTGTGACTCTGGTAATTGCCGTATCCATTTTTTCGCCAAACAGGGCTTTCCCATCATATGGAATACGACACCATGATTGCTTAGACGTTGGGTCGGCCGACCATGGTTTTAGACACAATGCTCTTCTGGCTGTTATGGAATACAGCATGGCCCTGGAAGAGCATTTTAGGACGTCAATAGCCGCTTCTGCTATGAAATCTGAGGCCAGCTTTAATTCATCCAGTGCCTTAATGATTTCTTCTGAACCTACCCCTTGTCTGAGGGCCATTTCCACATTGTCTGACCATACTCTGGTGGCCCTTGAGATCGAAGTCAGAGCTACCGCCGGCTTGCATGCTCCCCCAGCCTCCTGATATGTTTTTTTCAGGTCTGAGTCAATCCTTCGGTCAAGGACATCTTTAAAGGAGACTGCGTCTTCTAGTGGCAAGGTCGAGTTTCTAGCCAACCTCATAACTGAGGCGTCCACGGTTGGTACAGCATCAAAAAGTTGCGCATCTGCTTCTGCCAGTGGATATAACTTAAGAAAACGATTATACGCCATAGGTCTTCTGTCTACCTTCTGCCATTCATCTGTTACCACCTCCTTGATTTCTTCCATCAAGGGAAAAGTTGATACCTTCTTTTTCAGATGTGGGAAATATTTCTTTGTTTTAGAAGGTGGCTCCGGATTTTCCTCCCACTGGATTGCATCCTTGACCGCGGTTATGAAAGGCTCAACTAGAGCGAAGTCAAAAGCTGAAATATTGCTATCCACCCCTTCCGCCTCGTCTTCAGAATCCACCTCTGCGTCCAAATGAGGAGTGGACGCGCTTACTGCTGCTTCAGGCGAGGGTGGGTTAATTTGGTCTTGGGAGAGGGCCAACTCCCTGATTGAATCCTTGATCAAGCTCTTAACTGATTCCAGAGACTGCTGCTTATTTTTCTCTTTATCCCCTGTAGCCTCTAGTAGACACTTCTCGCATACCAATTTTTCCGGCAGCGCTTGTCTTCCACATACCCAACAGGTCTTCTCTTTTGGATACACCGGTCTGTGGGATTCGTGTCTGCTAGGGGTATGTCGGGGTGACCTCTGGCCACTGCGGGAGGCATGAGCTGAGGATGAGTGAGAGTGTCCTGAGCTCCTATGACCTTTGGATCTCCTATCTGAGGAGCTACGGTGAGATGATCTGCGGGATGATCCCCGATGCGGGCTGTAGAAACAAAAAATATGTTCTAATTTGCCCGTAGTGCTCTTTTTTATTTTCCTTTAAAACTTACCTGATTGTTGCAGCCCTTACCTAGCGGTATGATGAGGATCTTTTTGTTGCGGTATCACATTACTAGGGACAGCTGGGAAAGAGAAAAACAAAAAAAAGATAGATTTCTTTCTGCTTTCCTTTTTAACCATATACATACATTATATATATATATATATATATATATATATATATATATATATATATATATACACACACATAGATACACATATCTACACAATACATATACATAACATTAAACAAAAGTACCCATTTGCAAGCCCCTAAATACCTTGGCCAGGCTCCATTGCAAAAAATAGGGAAGACACTTAAGGGAGATGTCTTCACCTTGATAGCTGGCCCTGTAATGAATCCCAGGCTCTCCATTTATGCTGAGAGCATTTTGGGAGTACCAAGATGGCCGCCGACAGCTTCAGTTTGCTACTGGGCATGCACCGTACTGTCACATGTGCAAGTAACAGCCTGCTCACATACGGATAGGAGACATACCATCAGGGAAGAGCATAGAGGAGAGGCTTAGCTCCTGTTAATCTTCCAATATGGCCCAAAAAAAGATCCACAGAAAAAAATGGCCTCCCATACTTATCTGGCGCCTTAGCAGCCCAAGCGATGGGACTCCATACTGCAGGAGAGCATGAACCTGCAACGGTTACACCATAAAGCGGTGAGGTAAGGCTGATAATGATCCTGCAGGCATGAGGACAAAGAAAAGAATACTGACTAAGGGGAGGAACTCTTTTTTTATAGAGTTAAAATGGTCCTGTGGGTTGGTAGAGGGCGGAGCAACCAACCATGGGTATGCTGACATGGGAGGCACCAGGAAAGTCTTTTCTATTTATTAACATTCAATTTGCAACAGCCATGAGATGAAAATTGTGTGTGATTGATGAACCAAAAACTAAAACTATGTCCTCTTTTTCATACCCCGGAAAGTCTCAGCCAGGAGGTGGCGGGGATAAGTGGTAGCCAGGAGGTGGCCGGGCCCAGTAGCCTGCCCGACACCCAGGTCCCTCCCCTCCGCCTTCAACCAAAAAGTGGCAGGAAGAGGAGTAACATGAAGGAGGCAGCAATTGGCCTATTTTGGAAGGCTGCTGCGGCCCTCAGAACCCCCCACAGTGTTCAAGAGGACTCTGCATACATAACAGCCTGCAAAATGCTGGAAATGGAGGAGGGCCAGCGCCTAATATGTGAGTATATCATCTTACAAGCCCTAAATAAGGGGTTGAGGGGCCAACTCACAAGCCAAAGCCACGTTTGTGAGTTCAACCATGGTTTTCCTCCAGGTCCTCCTCCTCCTGCCACACCTCCAACACCAGAGCCACAGCCTGGGAGGAAGCGTCTAAGGAAGACCAGAGAGTGATGGCCTGGGTTCAGTCTGGTCTGACAAAAGATGCAGGCTCTTGTATGACCACAGCCTGGGGACATGTATGTCATCTGCTGCTGTTCATGATCTCTTGGACTTCTGGACCAGATTGTACTCCCTTATATATGGACTCCTCAGGCCACCAATTTTGCATTAAAATAGTTGATGTGTGCCCTGGGGGCCAAAGACTTTGCCAATTTCTGCAGTTTCTCCAGCGTTGCCTCCCTCTTTCTTTGGTTATGACCCCTAATAAAGGTAATTTTTTTCTATTATACTCGCCTATGTGTGTTTTCCTTCAAAAAGGACAGTTTGTGAGGAGGCAGGTACATTTCAAAAATACAATGTGAAATTAACAAGAAACACCAATACCAAGCAATCTGCAATGATGGTGTTGTGGTAACTTGAGACACAAAACACACCCAAAACTATTCTGGAGTTAAAAAAAAAATTAATAAAAAAAACAGGAGATCAGGATTTAAACAAACTAAAACAAAATAATACAAAATCTAAAAACATTAAAAAATATATTCTTTTCGGCAGATGTGACTAATCAAAATATTATATTCATGAAATCACGATAAATAATAAAGACAGAAGTTTGTGAGAAGTCTGTGTGAATATAAGCTGCAAAACAACTTCATTCTTCTAGCATTATAAAGAAGAAGAGAGTGCGCTGCATTAAACCATTTAAAACATTGCAGCGTGACGAAAGTGCTATATCCATTACGAACGCTAATTTTACCAGACTGAGCAGTTCCGTCTCAGAATTTATTCTGAGCATGTGTGGCACTTGTGCACACATGCACGGAATTGTCCACACACGGTCGAAATTTATGCGAACGGATTTTGTTTTTGGAAAATTTTATAGCCTGCTCTCAAACTTTGTGTGTCGGAAATTCCGATGGAAAAAGTCCGAAGGAGTCCACACACGGTCGGAATTTCCGACAACAAGCTCTGATCGCACATTTTCCGTCGGAAAATCCGACCGTGTGTACAGGGCATAAGAATGGCAAAGATGTGGAATTCCCTTCCACAGGCGGTGGTCTCAGCGGGGAGCATCAATAGTTTCAAAAAATTATTAGATAAGCACCTGAACGACCACAACATACAGGGATATACAATGTAATGCTGACATATAATCACACACATAGGTTGGACTTGTGTCTTTTTTCAACCTCACCTACTATGTAACTATATTATTTTATTTTTTTAAGATTTCATCTTGTTTTTCAATTGAGTTGTACAGTTTGTAGGT
Organism: Aquarana catesbeiana; assembly: GCF_042186555.1. Taxonomy (NCBI): domain Eukaryota; kingdom Metazoa; phylum Chordata; class Amphibia; order Anura; family Ranidae; genus Aquarana; species Aquarana catesbeiana. The sequence goes on along the minus strand of NC_133333.1, from coordinate 57,069,436 downwards.
CACATTAAAGATGGATCAAGTTCTGACATGATATATTTGTCATTTTTTACATCACAGAAACTTGACATTGTAACAGGGGTGTGTACACTTTTTATATCCACTGTAGGCTTGTACAGGGCAGAAACTAGGAGGGGGGGCACACGCCCTAGGTGACACGTCTACGGGGTGCGCTGCCAGGGGTTCTACTCCCAACTGCACTGGGAAGCGCTGCTCTAAGGGTGTCACTGCGGCCCGATCAAGTGTAATGGACAGGCAGCGCCTGCTGCATAGTTTGCCAAATACCAGAGAATCAAATAGGAGGGAGACTGCACAAGCGCACTAGCACTGAATCACTCTGCTCCTCCCACCCACCAGCGCTATAGAAAGGCATTCCAGAATGACGCTTCAGCATGGGAGAGCCTTCCTTGAACTGAAAGGCATTTATTAGTACAAGGAGAGGGGTTTGTGTGCAGAAGGCCCAGTACTAGGAATTTGGGGTTGGTATGGCAAAGGATTAGGGGGGTGAGGAGGAGGCCCTGGACTGGGGGGTGCAGTGGGGGCCTTGGGCTGATGTGGGGGGCGGAGGAGACACGGGGCTTGGGGGGGTGAAGAGGAGGCCCTGACCCGGGGGGGCAAACAGGGGACCCTGGACTTAGGGGGTACAGAGGAGGACTTGGGGTAGGGTGCGGAGGAGGCCCTGGGCTGCGGGGGATGGTGCAGAGGAGGCCCTAAACTAGCAGGGGATGCAGAGAAGGCCCTGGACTAGAAGAGCGTACACAGGAGGCATTGGGCTTGGGGGGTGCAGAGGGGGCCCTGGACTAGGAGGAGAGTACACCGGAGGCCCTGGACTGGGAGGTGTAAAGGAGACCCTGGACTTGAAAAGTGGGGTTGGTGTGGTAAAGGACCTGGATTCGGAGGACAGGGTGCAGAGGAGGCTCTGAACTTGGGAGGGGGGTGTAGAGGAGGCCTTGGACTCGGGAGGGGGGATGCAGAAGAGGCCCTTGAGATACGGACTAGGTGAGGGGGTGCCTGGAGGTCCTAGATTAGGGGAGGTGGTGTCTGGAGGCCCTGGACCATAAGAGGGGGATAGTGGAGCCCTCTGGACTAGGAAAGAGGGTGCCTGAAGGACCTGCCAGCCTCAGGGAAAAATAGCCTGGATCTAAAGCCTGGGCTGAGGAAGAGCCTGCTTGGGCCCTGGAAGGTGAGTTTACATCATAAATGGGGACATTTATCAGTAATGCCAAACAGGAACAGAGAGACTGGTCGTGTGATAGATTTATTGGTTATTTGACTGTACTTCTCCTGTGGATCACAGCAGTGCAGATTGTTTTGCACTCCTGTGACCCATTTTCAGCTGACAGTGGGCTGTCGGCTGACATCACAGAGCTGGTCCAGGCTTGTGAAAGATCACAACCATATGGTCAGGATCTGCTCACATGCCTGGACCAGCACCCAGCTCAGCTTCTTAGCGGGACGCTGAGAGCCTGAGCCAGCCGCTCCCACCCCCTCCACAGCCCAGTGTTTCAGTGAGTGAGGGGGGGTCAGAGCAGAGAGCCAGAGACTTAGTCACCAGCTCCCTGCTCAGGGAGCACTGAGAACTGACTTTTTGATTACTTGGTTCTCAGCCTTAGAGCCGGCGGGGGACAGATGCAGCATCCATCTAGGTAAGTATGATTAAAAAAAAAATTCCCATACTTCTCTTTTAATTACCAGACATCTCCTCTCTCCTGCTATCTGGCCCACATGACTATTCACATGGAGCATATGTGTCCATGCCCAGTGTGATGGCCGTGTACCGCGTAGGGATACTTGGTGTTCTGTGCATCCCTATGCAGGCAGTCCAGTCAATGTCATTTGGGATGCAGAAGCAAAATTTGACATGCAGCCAGGAAGGGATGCATGTATCCAAACGCACAGTGACTGCTTTCAGATCTGTGCACCCACTTCTATAAATGAAGCTCTCTGGTGGATGCAGATGCAGCAAAAAGTGGCTCAGCATACAGGCCCTTCGTCTCAGTGCCTGTCTAAATAAGCCCTTAGGAAATTTATCAAAATGAGTGCAGACAGAATCTGGAGCAGCTGTGCATGGCAACCAGTCAGCTCGTAGCTTTCATTTTCAAAGCTGAACAAGCTGAAGGTTGCCATGCGCAGCTGTTCCAGATTCTGACTACACCAAATTCCCCTCACTGTGTTTTACATTTCTTACTCCTGGCTACTGCATTCTAAGTATAGCACATTCTTTGTTAACCACTTGCCGACCGCCTAACACAGATATACTGCGGCAGAATGGCCCGGGCAGGCAAAATCGCGTACCTGGTACGTGATCTGCTTCCCGCGGGTGGGGGCGCATCGCCCTGGTGCCCTGGTGCCTGAGGCGGTCGGCTTCGTTAGGGGAGCGATCCAGGCTGAGGGGGAGACCACTCATTCGTGGCCACCCCCTCGCAGTCGCTCCCAACGAATGAAAATCTTCCTCTGCTGCTGTAATGTAAACAGCGACAGAGGAAGTGATGTCATCTCTCCTCGAGTCGGTATTTTCCGTTGCGAAAGACATCTGAGTAAGTGCACAACACTACACTAACAGTAAAACACACTAGGCACACATTTCACCCCCATCACCCCCCGATCAACCCCCTGTACCCCCTGTCGCAGTGACACCAATAGCAGTTTTTTTTTTTTTCTGATTACTGCATTGGTGTCAGTTTGTGACAGTTATAAGTGGTAGGGCAGTTAGTGTTAGCCCCCTTTAGGTCTAGGATACCCCCCTAACCCCCCCAATAAAGTTTTAACCCCTTGCTTACCTCCCGTCCCCAGTGTCACTAAGCGATCGTTTTTCTGATCGTTGTATTAGTGTTGACGCTAGTTAGGGAGATAAGTATTTAGGTTCGCCGTCAGCGTTTTATAGTGTCAGGGACCCCCATATACTACCTAGTAAAGGTTTTAACCCCCTGATTGCCCCCTAGTTAACCCTTTCACCAGTGATCACCGTATAACTGTTACGGGTGACGCTGGTTAGTTAGTTTATTTTTTATAGTGTCAGGGCGCTAACATCCACGCACGCACCATACACCTCCCTTAGTGGTATAGTATTTGAACAGATCAATATCTGATCTGATCAGATCTATACTAGCATCCCCAGCAGGGTTCCCAAAAACGTAGTGTTATGCCCCATACACACGGTCGGATTTTGTTCGGACATTCCGACAACAAAATCCTAGGATTTTTTCCGACGGATGTTGGCTCAAACTTGTCTTGCATACACACGGTCACACAAAGTTGTCGGAAAATCCGATCGTTCTAAACGCGGTGACGTAAAACACGTACGTCTGGACTATAAACGGGGCAGTGGCCAATAGCTTTCATCTCTTTATTTATTCTGAGCATGCGTGGCACTTTGTCCGTCAGATTTGTGTACACACGATCGGAATTTCCGACAACGGATTTTGTTGTCGGAAAATTCTATATCCTGCTCTCAAACTTTGTGTGTCGGAAAATCCGATGGAAAATGTGTGATGGAGCCTACACACGGTCAGAATTTCCGACAACAAGGTCCTATCACACATTTTCCATCGGAAAATCCGACCGTGTGTACGGGGCATTAGTGGGATCAGCCCAGATACCTGCTAGCACCTGCGTTTTGCCCCTCCACCCGGCCCAGCCCAGCCCACCCAAGTGCAGTATCGATCGATCACTGTCACATATAAAACACTAAACGCATAACTGCAGTGTTTGCAGAGTCAGGCCTGATCCCTGCGATCGCTAACAGTTTTTTTGGTAACGTTTTGGTGAACTGGCAAGCACCAGCGGCCTAGTACACCCCGGCCGTAGTCAAACCAGCACTGCAGTAACACTTGGTGATGTGGCGAGTCCCATAAGTGCAGTTCAAGCTGGTGAGGTGGCAAGCACAAGTAGTGTCCCGCTGCCACAAAGAAGAAGACGAACACAGGCCCGTCGTGCCCATAATGCCCTTCCTACTGCATTCGCCAATCCTAATTGGGAACCCACCACTTCTGCAGCACCCTTACTTCCCCCATTCACATCCCCAACCAAATGCAGTCGGCTGCATGAGAGGCATTTTCTTTATGTCCCCCTACCTAACGAACCCCCCAGAAAAGATGTTGTGTCTGCAGCAAGCGCGGATATAGGCGTGACACCCGCTATTATTGTCCCTCCTGTCCTGACAATCCTGGTCTTTGCATTGGTGAATGTTTTGAACGCTACCGTACACTAGTTGAGTATTAGCGTAGGGTACAGCATTGCACAGACTAGGCACACTTTCACAGGGTCTCCCAAGATGCCATTGCATTTTGAGAGACCCGAACCTGGAACCGGTTACAGTTATAAAAGTTACAGTTACAAAAAAAAGTGTAAAAAAAAAACAAAAAAAAAAAAATAGTTGTCGTTTTATTGTTCTCTCTCTCTCTATTCTCTCTCTATTGTTCTGCTCTTTTTTACTGTATTCTATTCTGCAATGTTTTATTATTATGTTTTATCATGTTTGCTTTTCAGGTATGCAATTTTTTATACTTTACTGTTTACTCTGTTTTATTGTTAACCATTTTTTTGTTTTCAGGGACGCCATTCAGCTGCAGCGCGGATTTATTTATCTTGACAGCAACAGCGTTTGCTCCCACAATACATAAAGCCGTGACTCCAACGCTGTCGGAGGTGATATATGCCGAAGCATGGGGGCAGCAGGGGCGAAGGAGCGATTTGCTCTTAACTTTTAAAGCGGATGTCCCCATGCTTCGGCATATATAAATGGTGCATGTATGCCCATCATTAGAAGTGGGTGGATGAAGGGAGGTATTCTAATGGTGGGCATACCCACCAATCCATCTCTTTTTTTCATTCAGCCCACAGGCTGCATGAAAAAAAAGATTACAATATATGCCCAACTGGTATGTTGCTGGACTTTGAGTGGTTATACCAAAATGATGCCTGCAAGTTTAGGTATCATCTTGGTATCATTCTTTTCAGCCAGCGGTCGGCTTTCATGTAAAAGCAATCCTAGCAGCTAATTAGCCTCTAGACTGCTTTTACAAACAGTGGGAGGGAATGTCGCCCCCTCCCACCGTCTTCAATGTTTTTCTCTGGCTCTCCTGTCCCAACAGGGAACCTGAGAATGCAGCCGGTGATTTGGCCAGCTGACCATAGAGTTGATCAGAGACCAGAATGGCTCCAATCATCTCTATGGCCTAAGAAACCGGAAGCTACGAGCATTTCATGACTTAGATTTCGCCAGATGTAAACAGCGCCATTGGGAAATTGGGAAAGCATTTTATCACACTGATCTTGGTGTGGTCAGATGCTTTGAGAGCAGAGGAGAGATCTAGGGTCTAATAGACCCCATTTTTTTCAAAAAAGAGTACCTGTTACTACCTTTTGCTATCATAGGGGATATTTACATTCCCTGACATAACAATAAAAATGATTAAAAAAATAAAAAAAAATGAAAGGAACAGTTTAAAAATAAGATAAAAAAGCAAAAAAAAAATAATAAAGAAAAAAAAAAAGGCCCCTGTCCCTCCCTGCTCTCGCGCATAGGCAAACGCAAGCGTTGGTCTGGCGTCAAATGTAAACAGCAATTGCACCATGCATGTGCGGTATCACCGCAAAGGTCAGATCCAGCACAGTAATTTTAGCAGTAGACCTCCTCTGTAAATCTAAAGTGGTAACCTGTAAAGGCTTTTAAAGGCTTTCGAAAATGTATGTAGTTTGTCGCCACTGCACGTTTTTAAAGCATGTCATGTTTGGTATCCATGTACTCGGCCTAAGATCATCTTTTTTATTTCATCAAACATTTGGGAAATATAGTGTGTTTTAGTGCATTAAAATTTAAAAAAGTGTGTTTTTTCCCCAAAAAATGCATTTGAAAAATCGCTGCACAAATACTGTGTGAAAAAAAAATGAAACACCCACTATTTTAATCTGTAGGGCCTTTGCTTTAAAAAAAACATATAATGTTTAGGGGTTCAAAGTAATTTTCTTGCAAAAAAAAATATTTTTTCATGTAAACAAATAGTGTCAGAAAGGGCTTTGTCTTCAAGTGGTTAGAAGAGTGGGTGATGTGTGACATAAGCTTCTAAATGTTGTGCATAAAATGCCAGGACAGTTCCACCCCCCCCAAATGACCCCATTTTGGAAAGTAGACACCCCAAGCTATTTGCTGAGAGGCATGTCGAGTCCATGTAATATTTTATATTGTGACACAAGTTGCGGGAAACAGACACATTTTTTTTTTTTTTTTGCACAAAGTTGTCACTAAATGATATATTGCTCAAACATGCCATGGGAATATGTGAAATTACACCCCAAAATACATTCTGTTGCTTCTCCTGAGTACAGGGATACCACATGTGTGAGACTTTTTGGGAGCCTAGCAGCATACGGGACCCCAAAAACCAAACACCGCTTTCAGGGTTTCTAAGGGTGTAAATTTTTGATTTCACTCCTCACTGCCTATCACAGTTTCAGAGGCCAAGGAATGCCCAGATGGCACAAACCCCCCCAAATGACCCCATTTTGGAAAGTAGACACCCCAAGCTATTTGCTGAGAGGTATGGTGAGTATTTTGCAGACCTCGCTTTTTGTCACAAAGTTTTGAAAATTGAAAAAAGAAAGAAAAAGATACATTTTTCTTTTCTTTCTTCATTTTCAAAAACAAATGAGAGCTGCAAAATACTTACCATGCCTCTCAGCAAATAGCTTGGGGTGTCTACTTTCCAAAATGGGGTCATGGGGGGGGGGGGGGTGTTTGTGCCATCTTGGTATTTTATTGCCTTCGAAACTGTGATAGGTAGTGAGGAGTGAAATAAAAAATTTACGCCCTTAGAAATCCTGAAGGCGGTGATTGGTTTTCGGGGCCCCGTACGCAGCTAGGATCCCAAAAAGTCCCACACATGTGGTATCCCCATACTCAGGAGAAGCAGCAGAATGTATTTTTGGGGTGTAATTCCACATATGCACATGGCATGTTTGAGCAATATATCATTTAGCGACAACTTTGTGCAAAAAAAAAAAAAAAGTTTGTCATATTCCCGCAATTTGTGGCAAAATATAAAATATTCCATGGACTCAACATGCCTCTCAGCAAATAGCTTGGGGTGTCTGCTTTCCAAAATGGGGTCATTTGGGGGGGGGGGGGTTGAACTGTCCTGGCATTTTGTGGCCTTCAAAACTGTGATAGGTAGTGAGGAGCGAAATCAAAAATTTACGCCCTTAGAAATCCTGAAGGCGGTGCTTGGTTTTCGGGGCCCCGTACGTGGCTAAGCTTCCAAAAAGTCCCATACATGTGGTATCCCCATACTCAGGAAAAGCAGCTAAATGTATTTTGGGGTGCAATTCCACATATGCCCATGGCCTGTGTGAGCAATATATCATTTAGTGACAACTTTTTGTAATTTTTTTTTTTTTGTCATTATTCAATCACTGTCATTAATATTCAATGGGCTCAACGTGCCTCTCAGCAATTTCCTTGGGGTGTCTACTTTTCAAAATGGGGTCATTTGGGGGGGGTTTGTACCGCCCTGCCATTTTAGCACCTCAAGAAATGAGATAGGCAGTCATAAACTAAAAACTGTGTAAATTCCAGAAAATGTACCCTAGTTTGTAGACGCTATAAGTTTTGCGCAAACCAATAAATATACGCTTGACATATTTTTTTACCAAAGACATGTGACTGAATACATTTTGGACTAAATGTATGACTAAAATTGAGTTTGTCGGATTTTTTTTATAACAAAAACTAGAAAATATCATTTTTTTTCAAAATCTTTGGTCTTTTTCCGTTTATAGCGCAAAAAATAAAAACCGCAGAGGTTATCAAATACCATCAAAAGAAAGCTCTATTTGTGGGAACAAAAGGATGCAAATTTCGTTTGGGTACAGCATTGCATGACCGCGCAATTAGCAGTTAAAGCGACGCAGTGCCAAATTGTAAAAAGTGCTCTGGTCAGGAAGGGGGGTAAATCCTTGCGGGCTGAAGTGGATAAATTGGTTGTAAAGACACAAGCTTTTTTTTACCTTCATGTACTCTATGCATTAAGGTAAAAAAACTTTTGTGTGCAGCAGTCCCCCCAGCCCCACCTAATACTCACCTGAGCCCCCTCTTGATTCAGCAATGTCCACGAGACCCTTGACTCTCAGGGGGAATCACACTCCTGATTGGTTCCCACTGCTGTCAATCACAGCCAGTGAGCCAATCAGGAGACAAAGTGGGCGGTAGTGTGCCTGCTTGGATGCCCTCATAGCAAGCTGCTTGCTGTGGGGACACCCGGCAGGATAGAGGGCCAGGGGCGCAGGTGAGGGTCCTGAAAAGAGGAGAATCCAGGCTGCTCTGTTCGAAACCACTACACATTTTATTTGCAGCAAGCAGGGACAGTCATTGGAGCAAAATTTTCACCAAGTTTGATGAACTTGTGTATGGATATATGGGGAAAAAAGAAGTGTTTTTCGTGTTTGGATCACGATATTAGGGTACAGGGGATTTAGATCATTATCAAAACTCTTTAAAGATACAGATTGTAATGGATGTATATTTCCATTTCAAGCTGTCATCATTAAAAGTGGCTTGTTATTATACCAAGAGGGCAGTTTTTATGCTTGAAGATAAACCACACCACACAAGATTTCCCTCAACAAGTGAATATTCTTGAGAACAATTTTGTACAAAAATGTTATAAGAAGGAACAGCTGGACAAAGAATTTAGAAATCCAGGAAAAAAAAGGAGTACACAAATGTAGCGCTGGTAGATTTTCAATCTACCGCTTATAGGTAAATTTAGTGGGTTACCTGTTCATACATAGTCAGATTTGGCCTCTGTTCCAGTTTGGCTGTGTTGCATGTAGTTTCACACTGTGCCTGTGGGTGTCGTTGTCGCCATGGGTCGGTGTTGGAAAGGCAACAGTTAAAGTGTATAAGTGCTCCTCTGTCCCGGAGATAACTCGGTGGAGGTGGTCCTCCGAGTTGCATTCTGGGAGAGGGTATTTATGGGACAGACGCCATGTTTTAGGGGCTCTTTCGTTCAACCTGCTGGCCCTCCTGGCCGACAGGTATGTGTTAGGAGTAATACCTCGTGGTCCTCCGACGTTGCTGCAGCATGTCGGTGGGCCCAGAAGCCTGTCTGGGGCCTACCACAGCGGCAAAGGAATGGTCCTGTGCTGTCTGTCCTACGGGAAGAAGCTGGACAACTGAGAAGATCCCAGGGGAGGACCCGTCATGAAAGGATCATGCAGAGTGCTGGTCTGGAGAGGGGCCTGGTGACTCAGTTGGAGGACGCATCCTAAAGTTAACCTACCACATAGTACTGCCGGGTCGGCTTAAAGGTTCTAGTGCTGTGTTTGCTATTCATCATAAACCATTACATCCTGTGTAATTCCAATTCCTAATACTACACAAAGAAAAGGTATTTGAACTTCCCTGCAACTCTTCTTCTACCTCTTTCCTGCTACTTCCTTCAGTTACTCTTTATTAACCGCTTCAGCCCTGGAAGATTTTACCCCCTTCCTGACCAGAGCGTTTTTTGCGATTCGGCACTGCGTCGCTTTAACTGACAATTGCGTGATCGTACGACGTGGCTCCCAAACAAAATTGACGTCCTTTTTTTCCCACGAATAGAGATTTCTTTTGGTGGTATTTGATCGCCTCTGCGATTTTTATTTTTTGCGCTATAAACAAAATAATAGCGGCAATTTTGAAAAAAATGCATTATTTTTTACATTTTGCTATAATAAATATCCCCCAAAAATATATAAAAAAACATTTTTTTTCCTCTGTTAAGGCCGATCGTATTCTTCTACATATTTTTGGTAAAAAAAAATCGCAATAAGCGTTTATTGATTGGTTTGCGCAAAAGTTATAGCAAATACTAAATAGGGGATAGTTTTATGGCATTTTTATTAATAATTTTTTTTACTAGTAATGGCGGCGATCAGCGATTTTTATTCTGACTACGACGTTATGTCGGACATTTTTGACACATTTTTGGGACCATTGTCATTTATACAGCGATCAGTGCGATTAAAAATGCACTGATTACTGTGTAAATGACACTGGCAGTGAAGGGGTTAACCACTAGGGGGCGGGGAGGGGTTAAGTGTGTCCTAGGGGAGTGATTACTAACTGTAGGGGGATGGGCTAGCAGTGTCATTACTCTGATCACAGCTCCCAATGACAGGGAGCTGTGTTCAGTGACACTTGTCACTAGGCAGAACAGGGAGATGCTGTTTACATCAGCATCTCCCCGTTCGTCCTCTCCCTGAGGCGATTGCGGGTATCCCCACGGCGATCGAGTCCGCGGGACCCGTGACCCGACTCACGGAGCTCACAGCTGGCGCGTGCGCACGCAGTGGCACAGCGGGGAATTCAAATCAACGTACAGGTACGCCCATTTGCCCAGCCATGCCGTTCTGCCGACGTACATCGGCATGCGCCTGTCGGGAACTGGTTAAAACCTTGGAAAAGATACTCAAGTGTCCAGTGCCTACATTGTCTGGAATTAAGCTCAACGGAACCCTAGACCCGGTTCTGGTGAAATTGAGGTAACGAAGGTGACGGTAACAGCCCGCTTTAAACCAGCAGCTCCACCGTGAGTTATTGCTACATGTGGGCGCTCGTCCGGGATTGTTAACCATCAACCTCCCGCAACCCTGAGAAGTATTTCACCGGGAGTTTATGTTAAAAGAAGTTTCTGGACTCTTTCATTTTTCCAGGAAAGGAAGGAGTTAAGTTGCAGGACTTTATTTCTGACTGCGTAGGCTGTGGTTGAGAAGTAAAAGCCCGGGAGCTACGTGATCAGAAGAACAAGTGGGAGGAGCCTAACCTACTTGTTACCGCGTGGGACGCGTGTGTGTGTGTTTGGCACCAAAGGAGAAGAGAGGCCTTGTGATCGTGCAGAAAGAATCAGAGTGCGACCATGTCTTCTTTTCCATTGATACCGTCTATTATGGGACCCAAGATGTTCCCTACAAGTACCGCTGCAGGTGCTATGCTGACCGGAACCCTGCTGACAGATACCGGCATTCATCTGAAGCCGCAGGGGAGGTTTGTGCTATACACAGTTGGAGATATCGAAGGGCTGGGCATGCTTTGCCACAAGTGTGAAGGACTGGCCATACATCTCCGTTCATTTGTTCGATGTTTGCAGTGTGGAAAATATTTGTTCACAGTGGAACAACCTACCAGGTCGCCCCGTGCTTATCGTGTGGATTGAGCTACAGGATTTGCCACAATGGAGACTGCTGCCATTGCTGCTGGAGAGCAACAGGCTGTGATCTCGCCTGCTACCGTGAGTGCTTCCGAGGCAGATGTTGCTGTTACCGCTTCCTCAGCGGACATCACCGTTACTGTATGTCCACGTCTACTACACCTATCCCTGTTGCACCTGTCCAGAAGAAGGTGGGATATGTAAAGGCTTCCCGCGGCCGTGGTCAAGGCCTACCCCAGAGACTGCCCGAACCAGAGCCGGAGAAGTATATGGATCCAGAGAAGTCCACATCAGGAACGTGTGAGAGATCAAAGGGGAACATATCTGGGACTATTTGTAAATATTTGCCAGCAGAAGAGTTGAGAGACTCGGAGATAGATTTTATGTCAGATCTCTCCGATGATGATGATTTGTTTGAAACAATGTCACAGGAACTATTGTGGGCCCAGGGTGAAGATGTTGCTTCTGCCCTTACTTTCTCAGAGTGGACAGCCCTGTATTCTGGGAAGACATCGCCTTGTGTGGAGCTGCACAGTACTACCAAAGAGACATGTCTAAAGTTGCTAGTTTGCTTCCGACACCCGTCGGATCTATGGTGAGTAAATCACCAAACTCTTGTGTGCCTCCTGGTTTGGGGAAAAATATACCTTTGCCTAAACTTGCCCATTTACAGAGAGTGCTCATCAAACGAGTTGCCACAGAATATGGTCTGGAATTTCCCTATGTTACTCAGGAAATTATGCAGGAAATTGAGGCCAACCGGGAACAGTGGTACAGTGAAGCTGTTTGGGACTATTTGTCTGTGCCAAAACCTTTCCGGAGAGCTGGATGTTCTGTTGCCATGGATGAACACTTCAGTGGATGTTTCCTACATTGGAACTATGGTTGGCACATCTATGCTGACAAAGTGGTCATCTGCAGACCAGGAAAAGATGATGTTGTGTACTTTATCACTACCGTGGATAAACTAGGAAAGAAACTGACATTGCCAGATCCTCGGTTTTATTGGTGATTATAAAAAAGAACTTTGGGGTATGTAGTTAGAGAGTGTCAGTGTCTAGAGATCTCCGTGGTCAAGAGGTAATATTCATCCCAGCGTTCTCAAATCCAAAGACTCTTTGCTAGCTGGATTTTCTTGATTGATAGGATGTAATTCACTTAGAGATAGGGATGGACTTCTTTTCAAGTTACTTTAGTTTATTTCCATTAAAAGGAAAATATGTGGGAAGAGTGTCATTCTTTTTCTGGAATGAGGCTTTGCTCCTAAACTGTTTAGTGATGATACTGTACATATTTAGTGTGTGTTTGACTTTGTTTTTTTTTCAGGAACAATTGGATCTATCAAGCTGTTAGGCTTTTCAGCTAGATAGATAGTGGGGTTTGTGACAGTCATAATGTGATTTTGTTTGCGGATGTGAACATGTTGTTGTATAAATGTTGAAACTGTAATATCTCTATACTGTCTTTTCTTCTTCCTTGCCCTTATCCAAGTTTTTAAGTTCAAATACCTACTCTCAGGCTTGGGAGTTATTTTGACAGACGTTGAGGACAACGTCTATTGTAGTGGGGGGAGTATGTAGCGCTGGTAGATTTTCAATCTACCGCTTATTGGTAAATTTAGTGGGTTACCTGTTCATACATAGTCAGATTTAGCCTCTGTTCCAGTTTGGCTGTGTTGCATGTAGTATTACACTGTGCCTGTGGGTGTCGTTGTCGCCATGGGTCGGTGTTGGAAAGGCAACATGTTAAAGTGTATAAGTGCTCCTCTGTCCCTGAGATAACTCAGTGGAGGTGGTCCTCCGAGTTGCATTCTGGGAGAGGGTATTTATGGGACAGACGCCATGTTTTAGGGGCTCTTTCGTTCCACCTGTTGGCCCTCCTGGCCAACAGATATGTGTTAGTAATACCTCGTGGTCCTCTGACCGGGAGGACCACGTTGCTGCAGCGTGTGGGTGGGCCAAGAAGCCTGTCTGGGGCCTACCACAGCGGCGAAGGAATGGTCCTGTGCTGTCTGTCCTATGGGAAGAAGCTGGACAACTGAGAAGATCCCAGGGGAGGACCCGTCATGGAAGGATCATGCAGAGTGCTGCTCTGGAGAGGGGCCTGGTGACTCAGTTGGAGGACGCATCCTAAAGGTAACCTACCACATAGTACTGCCGGGTCGGCTTAAAGGTTCTAGTGCTGTGTTTGCTATTCATCGTAAACCATTACATCCTGTGGCAGAGGATCGTACGGGTTTCTATTACATTTAAGTCTGTAGCAGAGACTTTTGTTCGTGCTGCGTATCGGCTGCTAGGTTAGTGACAAACCTATCCGGGCGGGCAAAGATTCAACTCTAAAAGGAGAGTACATTCATCTACAAGATTCCAATTCCTAATACTACACAAAGAAAAGGTATTTGAACTTCCCTGCAACTCTTCTTTTACCTCTTTCCTGCTACTTCCTTCAGTTACTCTTTATTAAAACCTTGGAAAAAATACTCAAGTGTCCAGTGCCTACATTGTCTGGTATTAAGCTCAACGGGACCCTAGACGCGGTTCTGGTGAAATTGAGGTAACAAAGGTGACGGTAACAGCCCGCTTTAAACCAGCAGCTCCACCGTGAGTTATTGCTACACTAATAAAGCATACAGGTAGAAAAGGAGATGGTTTTGGATTTACAATAAGATGCAATGGGGGTTATTTACTAAAACTGGAGAGTGCAAAATCTGGTGCAGCTCTTCATAGAATCCAAACAGCTTTCAGGATTTGTTGTCAACGCTTAACTGAAAAAGCTGAAATTACAAGCTGATTGGCTACCATGCACAGCTGCATCAGATTCCGAGTGCTCCAGTTTTATGAAATTTCCCCCAAATTTCAACATAAAGTGGTGGATAATAATTCTAGGAAACACTGGCCCGTTCTTCTGGGCAATAAGACTTTGGGTCCACTATTACCACATAAATCCCATTTTATACAACAAAGCCTTAATATTGTTGAATAAATTGGCAAAGAGGTGGTGAATCCACCTATTGGAATACCTTTTTAGACAAATTAGGCTTATTTTTAAATGTCGTAGATGTTAGGGTTATCGTCACAGAGTTAACAAAAGATTTAGGGTTTTTTTTTTCTCAAATGACAAAGAATATTCTATTAACACGTTCCCACCCATCTTATAGCAGAAAGACGGCCAGGCGGTGGCTTTACTGTTTTGAGTGGAGGTCATGTGGCGTCCTCTCAGTGCAACTGTGTGATCTGTCACAGGCTGTGTCCACCAGACACATTTGCTGCCAGTACCATGTGATTGCTGTGATCAATCACAGTAGGTCACGTGACCGTTGTAAACAATGGGTGGCTTCCTTTTCATGTTGTACAATTGTGTTGCTAGCTGTGATTGGTCAATGTTATCACATGGTACAAACAGGGCCAATCACAGTTTATCTGTACCATGTGATTAGTTACATGTATGACCAATCACAGGTCACTGCAGCAATAATAATGTGTAAAAAAAAGCCCCCCAAAATTAGGGATGAGCTTGATGTTCACCCGTTCGCTGAAGAGTGAACATTATGGGGCATTTGAGGCAAATTCGAGCACTGCGGAACGCCTCATAGTGCGCTGCAAGATTGCAGTGCATTGCTGTATGATGATTGGCCAAAGCATGCACCTGACCTGCATGCTTTGGCCAATCCCAGCGCCCTCTGCTAAGAGAGCCATAATCGGCCAAAGGCAGGGTGCCTTTGGCCAATCATGGCTCAGGGGGACTAAGTCCACTCCCCACACTATATAAGGCTGCCCACAGGCGGCCCAGTGTAGTGTTGTTGGTGTGGATGGAGAAATAGCTTGATTTAGATTTACATACACAGTCAGTCTAGTATATATATATATATATATATATATATATATATATATATATATATATATATATATATATATTCTGCATCCAGTGTAGCCTATATCTACAGTGCATTCTGTGGTGTACTGTTTCTAATACACTTCAGGCAGTGTTTATTAATATATATACAGTATCTTACAAAAGTAAGTACACCCCTCACATTTTTGTAAATATTTTATTCTATCTTTTCATGTGACAACACTGAAGAAATTATACTTTGCTACAATGTAAAGTAGTGAGTGTACAGCTTATATAATGGTGTAAACTTGCTGTCCCTTCAACATAACTCAACACACAGCCATTAATGACTAAACCGCTGGCAACAAAAGTGAGTACACCCCTAAGTGAAAATGTCCAAATTGGGCCTAATTAGCCATTTTCCCTCCCAGGTGTCATGTGACTCGTTAGTGTTACAAGGTCTCAGGTGTGAATGGGGAGCAGGTGTGTTAAATTTGGTGTTATCGCTCTCATTCTCTCATACTGGTCACTTGAAGTTCAACATGGCACCTCATGGCAAAGAACTCTCTGAGGATCTGAAAAAAAGAATGGTTGCTCTACATAAAGATGACCTAGGCTATAGGAAGATTGCCAAGACCCTGAAACTGTGTTGCAGCACGGTGGCCAAGACCATAGAGCGGTTTAACAGGACAGGTTCCACTCAGAACAGACCTCGCCATGGTCGACCAAAGAAGTTGAGTGCACATGCTTAGTGTCATATCCAGAGGTTGTCTTTGCGAAATAGACATATGAGTGCTGCCAGCATTGCTGCAGAGGTTGAAGGGGTGGGGGGGTCACACTGCAGCAAATTGGTCTGAATGGCTGTCGTCCCAGAAGATAGCATCTTCTAAAGATGATGCAAAAGAAAGCCCACAAACAGTTTGCTGAAGAAAAGCAGATTAAAGACATGGAACTGTGTCCTGTGGTCTGATGAGACCAAGATAAACTTATTTGGTTTAGATAGTGTGAAGGGTGTGTGGTGGCAACCAGGTGAGGAGTACAAAGACAAGTGTGTCTTGCCTACAATCAAGCATGGTGATGGGAGTGTCATGGTCTGGGGCTGCATGAGTGCTGCCAGCACTGGAGAGCTACAGTTCATTGAGGGAACCATGAATGCCAACATGTACTGTGACATGAAGGGCATGATCCCCTCCCTTCAGAGACTGGGCCGCAGGACAGTATTCCAACATGATAAGGACCCCAAACACACCTCCAAGATGACCATTGCCTTGCTAAAGAAGCTGAGGGTAAAGGTGATGGATTGGCCAAGCATGTCTCCAGACCTAAACCCTATTGAGCATCTGTGGGGCATCCTCAAGTGGAAGGTGGAGGAGTGCAAGGTCTCTAACATCCACCAGCTCCGTGATGTAGTCATGGAGGAGAGGAAGAGGACTCCAGTGGCAACCTGTGAAGCTCTGGTGAACCCCATGCCCAAGAGGGTTAAGGCAGTGCTGCAAAATAATGGTTGCCACACAAAATATTGACACTTTGGGCCCCATTTTTACATTTTCACATAGGGGTGTACTCACTTTTGTTGCCAGCGGTTTAGACATTAATGGCTATGTGCTGAGTTATTTTGAGGGGACAGCAAATTTAAACTGTTATACAAGCTGTACAGTCACTACTTTACATTGTAGCAAAGTGTCATTTCTTTAGTGTTGTCACATGAAAAGATAGAATAAAATATTTACAAAAATGTGAGGGTGTACTTACTTTTGTGAGATACTGTAAGATACTGTATATATATTAATACACCGCCTGAAGTGTATTAGAAACAGTACACCACAGAATGCACTGTAGACATAGGCTACACTGGATGCAAAGTATATTTATATACTAGACTGACTGTGTATATATGTATGTATGTGTATATATATATGTATATATAATCAAATCAAATACACTGCCACTAACTGAATAACCTACCTAATCTAAATCTAGCTATCTCTCCATCCACACCAACAACACTACACAGGGCCGCCATTTGGGGAGTGAACTTAGTCCCCCTGAGCCATGATTGGCCAAAGGCACCCTACCTTTGGCCAATTATGGCTCTCTTAGCAGAGGGCGTTGGATTGGCCAAAGCATGCAGGTCAGGTGCGTGCTTTGGCCAATCATCATACAGCAATGCACTGCGATCTCGGGGTAGTTTATCTTCTCGGGACACTCGGGATGTACATCAGGGCAACTTCCCAAACATTACATTTTTAATACTGGATCGCTTTCACCCCAATAACAGAGGGGGTGACTGAGACAAAACCCTTCTACAAAGAGAAACAAGGTGGATAGTGGCCTTACGAGCCACCTCACCACCAGGCCTCAATGATTGTATTAGCTATCGTCCATTCTTACAAGGGTTTACATCCATTGTCTGGGAAGGAGTGAGTTAAACATTCTAAATAAAAAGAATAACTATGCTAATTGAAGTAGTGAGCTCTGATTTTGTTCCACACGTTTCCTAGTTTTTTTATATATGGGAATCTGACGCTTCCTCCCCCTCCCAGCATCCTATACCCTAATAATATATCAGTGTTAACGTTTTGGCTTCCTACCTTCAATGAAACATCATATATAACGTGGTGGAAATGGAATTGCTTTTGTTCATAGAAGGTCCCACTACATTACTGTTACTTTATATTCTCTCATTTGTTTCCCAAAAAACAATATATACTTAGGGTATGCATATTCATACCTGTAGTGATTCTAAATTTTGTATGTTTTTTGTTTTATTGCTGTACTTCTTTGTTTCCATTAGGTGGCATTATGTCTATGGGGATGTGTATGGACAAGTTACCATCATTTGTCTAAACCCGAGGAACAGCACAGAATTATCTATCTTTTTGGAATCCATTATTCTGGCAATTTGAACACATGTCCCATTATTTTCCAATCTTACTTTTCTTTCCTTCTAAGTGTAGCAATAACTCTCGGTGGAGCTGCTGGTTTAAAGCGGGCCTGTCCTCTTACCTCTTTACCCCTCTTAAATTGTTCAAACATCAAATTAGTGAGACTAAAATCCAGTTCCTTGATCTTGAAATAGAACTAACAGCCAATATCATCAGCACAAAAACTTTCTTCAAACCGGTGGAAAGGAACAGCTATATACCAGTAACGAGTTGCCACTATGAGCCATGGTTAATCAACATTCCGAAGGGCCAGTTTATTCGCTTACGGAGAAATTGTTCAGAAAATAATGACTATCTTAAACAAGCTCAGTGGATAGGTAAGAGGTTTGAAGAAAAAAGGTACAATAAATGTTTTATAGAAGAAAAAATAACAGAAGTCAATCAAACCTCAAGAGAAGCGCTGATCCAAGATAAAATCAAGGTAAATGACAAAACAGATGACGTACCTCTGATAATGGACTTCAGTATACAACACAGGAGGATGGAGAGGATTATAAAAAGACATTGGTCTATTTTAAAAACTGACACTACTTTGGCAAATATACTCCCAGAAAAACCGAGATTCATTTATAGACGAGCTCCAACCCAACCCACCCAAGAGAATAACTGATTTAACCTTTTTTCAGGGTAAAGGATTCTATCCCTGTAAAAGGTGTTATGCCTGCATAAATACTAATCAAAATGGATACAAATGTCAGAAATTTTCTTCAACAAATACTGGACAAGAATTTGAAATAAAGGATTTTATATCTTGCAGGACTGAGGGGGAGGTATATGCTTTACAGTGCTCCTGCTCCCTCCAATACATTGGCAGAATGAAGCGACCAATGTGGAAGAGAATAAGAGAGCATATCCAGAACATTAGAAAAGGCTATCCAAAACACAGTGTTTCAAAACATTTTGATAGGTATCATAACAGAGACCCTAGGGGTCTCCAATTCTGGGCTATTCAAAAGTATAAGGCTCATTGGAGGGGTTCCCATAAAGTGAGGGAACTCAGCAAGAATGAATCCAAATGGATATTCCAGATGGGTACATTAGAACCCCATGGTTTGAACATTGAATTCGACCTGAATTGTTTTATTTCTGATTTTTAGAGGTTTGTCAGATTTATATATATATATTTTTATGGTATATATTTTAATTTAATTTTTTATATTTTATTTTTTATTTTTATTTATTTTTTGGTCCAATATTCTCATTATTTGTCCAATACCAGTTTTTTCTGAGTGGCAATATCTGGTTCAGTTCTAGCATATAAATAATGATCATCATCCATTTTTGCAATATTCTATCATGGAATTTTTAGATTTTAATTTTACATTTTAATATTATTTCCCTATTTCTTATATCATATCTTATTTTAATTTTATATATGTATATTTTATATATATATATATATCATGTCATCTTGTTTACTCCGTTTTCCATACATTTATGAGCAGAGCATGTGAATACCCCATTTTTGTGATATCATGGGGCACTGGTCAATTATCAAAACCATTAGAGACAACGCTTTGCCATATAGTCCCTCTGTGAGATGTTATACCAATTGTGACCACTGGAGGGAGTTGAAAAAGTAAACGTGATTAGAGATATCAATATATATATTTTTTACTTTTTACACACTGCGTTTTTTACACATGGAATCGTGGTTTTGATAAACCAACGATATTCATATGAATTACATGTCTAATAAAAGTAGGTTTTAACAGGATTGAAGTTTATGCAGGAAGCAGGATGATGTTAAACTCATGCTGTAGCCATGGCAACCACTCTGCTGTTGTGCTATAAAGCTGAGTCCTTCAGAGCTTGTATTATCCTTGAAAAAGTCACGTGACTGTGATGTAACGCGTGGGAGGAGCCAAGGACGCTATGTGCAGATCAGCAGTATCACACAGTGTACTGCACTGAATCTGCTCCTGTCTAAGGTGGCTGACTGCTATAGTAAAACCTGCATATGCCTTATCATTATAAGGCACACGTGAGTGGATTGAAGTTTGCCTGTGTACCTTGGTATCCTAACTATTGCACAATGATTGGTTTTTTCTCTTATCTGCCTGTTTATGATTCTCACATTGGTTGTGAATAGAAGCAAAAAACACATTGGTACTATGAAGGTCAATGAGCACCTTGATTAAGCAAGTGTTTTTAAACAGCTTTGCTAGTGATCAAAAGCTCTATACCAATCAGGATTCTACACCTGTATAATTGAACCTTCTGAATACATCCTTATATTTATTTTTATGTGGATTTTTTATGTGAATTTTTTTACACATTTGGTGTCACTAATTTTTTATAATGTTACACTATTTTGATTGCTGGATTTTTTAGGAATTTTTACTCACCGCTGGATTTATTTTACTATTTATATTTATTCTTATATATTCATTTTCATGCACATTGTGAAGCGCTTCAAATATCATTATTTATGCAGATGTACTGTTTTCCAACTTAACTTGTTCTGTGGGACTATCAGTCCCAGCAACACTCTGTAACAGTTCTAAGTGTGTGTAGTATTAAACAAACTTCCGGGTGTTAACCCTCTCACCACACGGGATCCAGGCAGATGGATGTCTCTGTTTCAGCAGTTCTCAGTCCGTATGGAGGCACCACCATGCCGTCACACTGTTCCGTCCACTAACGACCATGAGTCCTTGGTTACCCCCCCACGGGTCTCCGGAACGATCACTTCTGCTGCTCCACCAAACTGTGATACGATGGCAGGATCCTTGCAGCTGCTCCGCTCCTTCTCAAAGTAGGCCGCAACCCTGTGGGACACACATCCACAGAGTCCTGCTGGCAGGCCACGCGTCCCAGGAACAAGAGACCTAAGATGGCCGCTCCTTTATATCCTCCCACAATGCAGTTCAGTTCTCCTCTTGTCCAGGAGCATTGTGGGTGGGTCACAGCTAAAGTTCCGAAGTAAACAATCACTTCCATGTCACTTCACTTAATCATGAAACGTAAAAGTATTGTACCTTTTCAATTATCCACAAGATGGCACTATAACAACTTATGTACTGCATAACACACATATAGCTAAAAACAACAGTTGTCAGCGCTACATAAGTTTGCAACAGAGATGCAATCTATTGGCACAAATTTCCGCCCCTTTGGGATGGTCTCACACTTGCCACGCATAGCACCGCCTCCCCCAATCCAGAGAGACGCGCGCTGCGTTCCATTCACACCTGAAGCGCTGATGCCGTGCGCGTGCGCCCTCTTGTCACTTGCTCGCACATGTGCGATCGTGGTAAATTAGTGCGCACGTGCTGGCGTTCGGCACCATCATACAAATAGATCCCTGCTCTGTCAGCCTGATAGGCACTGCAAAACGGGGGCGATGACAACCATATAGACCTGTTCAAGCATATTCGTAAGTACATTTACCTTTATGGCCTCCACTTATGCTGCATGAGCCGTTTGCGGACGACCATGCACATTTTGATGTGCCATATGTCCCCTGAATGGTTGTCTTGTCCCCCTTAGGGATGACTGATGGAGATAAGGATTTTTTGGTGCTATCTGCTTACCTGGAGCCTTATTGAAAGCTCTTGTTAGCTGCCTTCCTTACTTTCCACACAGCGGACACTGGTAAATAAATATATAACATATCCTTTGAATCCTTATTTCATTTATATTTTAATTATTTAAAATATGAGTGTTCCATACACCATATGGTTTAGTAATAGTTTTTAAAGACTCTATATTAAATATTACAAGCACCACTCATCTTCTTTTTTCTTTCTTCTTTTTTCTTTTCTTCCTTGTTATTATAGAAGCAAACTTTTCTATATCTCATGTAATTTTGGTACTGTGTTCCTTTTATTACCAGTTTAGCTAAAGTGCTGGAACACCTGGGAACTTTTTGTTCCACGACCATATTACTGCTTGGTTGGCGTCAATCTGCACCCCCATTGGGACAGTTGCCTCACCGATTTTCTTTATGGAATCACTTTACATGGTATGTCATTTTTGTAATGGCATGGCTGTTCATCTATGGCTACTGTGCACATCCCATTTTTGGTCGTACCATTTTCTGATATGTCCTTTTTATTTTTTAGAGTAAAAACAAAAAAAAACAATTTATGACTATAACTACCTCTATCCTATAGCCCTGATGAAAGTGTTTAACCAGAAACGCGTTGGGTACCGGGGATAACTATGTACTGGAGAGTATTATTATCTCTTTGTCATTTTTTCATGTAAATTGTCTTTGTTTATATATATATATGTACACTTTGTAAGAATTTTTGATGTTTTTTCATATCGATCATTCTATTTTTTCATATTACATCAGTGTATGTGACCTTTAAAGTCCCACTGAAGGGGAATCTCTCCTTTTTTCAGTACACAATACAGTGCAGCCATAGTACAGTTTCTACTACTTTTCTGGTGGTGTACACAGTATCTAACACAGTGTGTACAGTTTCTACTACACTTCTGGTGGTGTACACAGTACACAATACAGTGCAGCCATAGTATAGTTGTTAATACACTGCAGGCAGTGTACACAGTATCTAATACAGTGTGTACAGTTTCTACTACACTTCTGGTGGTGTGCACAGTATAAAATACAGTGCATCCGTAGTACAGTTGTTAATACAGTGCAGGCGCTGTACACAGTATCTAATACAGTGTGTACAGTGTCTACTACACTTCTGGTGGTGGACACCGTATAAAATACAGTGCATCCGTAGTACAGTTGCTAATACAGTGCAGGCAGTGTACACAGTATCTAATACAGTGTGTAGAGTTTCTAGAACTTCTGGTGGTGTACACAGTACACAATACAGTGCAGGTGGCGTACACAGTATCTAATACAGTGTGTACAGTTTCTAGTACACTTCTGGTAGTGTACACAGTATAAAATACAGTGCATCCATAGTACAGTTGCTAATACACTGCAGGCGGTGTACACAGTATCTAATACAGTGTGTACAGTTTTTACTACACTTCTGGTGGTGTACACAGTACACAATACAGTGCAGCCGTAGTACAGTTTCTACTACTTTTCTGGTGGTGTACGCGGTATCTAATACAGTGTGTACAGTTTCTACTACACTTCTGGTGGTGTACACAGTACACAATACAGTGCAGCCATAGTATAGTTGTTAATACAGTGCAGGCAGTGTACACAGTGTCTAATACAGTGTGTACAGTTTTTACTACACTTCTGGTGGTGTACACAGTATAAAATACAGTGCATCCGTAGTACAGTTGTTAATACAGTGCAGGCAGTGTACACAGTATCTAATACAATGTGTACAGTGTCTACTACACTTCTGGTGGTGTACACCATAAAAAATACAGTGCATCCGTAGTACAGTTGCTAATACAGTGCAGGCGGTGTACACAGTATCTAATACAGTGTGTAGAGTTTCTACTACACTTCTGGTGGTGTACACCGTATCTAATACAGTGTGGTCTGGTGTTGCAAAACAAAATAAACATCATGTCCGGAAGGCCACCAAGGAGAGGCAGACGTTCACAGGCCACTAAAAGAGGGCAAGCAGCCTCTGTGTCTACAGTCAACAGTGCTGGTTGTGAACTTGGTGCATCCTCTGCAGGTGGCCGTGGGGCACACTTGTCCTTTTTGTCTGCTGCTGGCCTTGTTATTGAGCCAGAACATGCAGAAGAGTTGGTGGAGTGGATAACAAAGCTGTCCTCATCCTCTGTCACCCAGGCTCAGAATGGTTTGCCTTCCATTGCAGCTGCCAAATTGGCCTATTCCCAGGGCTGCTTGTCCACAGTCACTCCTTCTGTAGCCCCACCATCATGCACGGAAGAGTCCCCAGAACTATTCGACCACAGTGTCGGGTACATGCTGCTGGAGGATGCGCAGCTATTTGAAGGCTCAGATGTTGGTTCCCAGGTTGAGGAAGGGAGTAGCATGAGCCTAGAGAGAGGGGTGCTCAAGAAGGACAAGAAACTGGCAGTCATGTTCCCCCAGCTGCAGCTTACTGCCAAGTTTGCTCCAGTGACGAGGAGGGAGGGGATGATGAGGTCACTGACTCTACTTGGGTGCCTGAGAGAAGAGAGGAGGAGGAGGCACAATTCCAACGAGGCAGGATGTCCTCTAGGGGGCAGCTTAAGGGCAGCTGCCCTACTTCATCACACCGCAGAGCTCCACAGGTGCAGGGCGCTGCTGACTCCCCGCTGACTTTTAAAAGTTCCTTGGTGTGGGCCTTTTTCGACACGTGTGCAGCAGATTACACTGTTGCTGTTTGCAACCTATGTCTGAAGCAGATCAAGCGTGGCCAGTACAGCAGCCGCTTGGGCACCCACATGCTTGACCAGACACATGAGGACCTGCCATGCAGTCCGTTGGCAACAGCACTTGAAAGACCCACATCAAAGAAAAAGACGGACTTTTCCTTACTCCTCATCTTGGATCTCCAACCTGCCTATACCTCCAGTCCTCTCAAAAACCTGCACTGAGAGGAATGAAGGTATAGCAATAGGTGTCCCAAGTACTTGCAGCCAACCTCCCAGCAGTACACCACCATCTGATTTTAGCAGGCAAATTTCCCTACTCCAGTTGCTGAACCTTGAAAAGAAATTCGGTCCCTGCCATCCACATGCTCAGCGTCTGAATGCTACCTTGGCCAAATTGCTAGCACTACAACTGCTGCCTTCTCAGCTGGTAGACTCTGCCCCCTTTCGTGAATTTGTGGAATTTGCTATACCTCAGTGGCAGGTTCCCAAACGTAATTTTCTTTCACAGAAGGCCATTCTGGCTCTCTTCCAGCATGTGGAAGTCAATGTTTTTGCCTCGTTGGACAGGGTGGTCAGCAGTAAGGTGCATATTACCGCTGACTCATGGCCCAGCTGGCATGGGCTGGGACATTACCTTTCATTTACGGTGCACTGGGTAACTCTGCTGGCAGCTGGGAAGGATGCAGGACAGAGTTCAGTATTGTTGGAGCTTGTTCCGCCACCATGCCTCCAAAATGCTAGTGGTGATTCTGCCACGGCTCTCTCCTCCACCCCTCCTCTTCTTCTTCCTCTATGGCCTCTTCTGCAGATTTGTCCTTTGAACCAACGGTGCTCTGTAAGCGTTCAAGGGGCTATGCAAGCAGTCAGGCAAAAAGATGCCATGCGGTGCTTTAGCTGGTCTGCTTAAGGGACAGGAGCCACACTGGGGCAGAGATTCTGTCAGCTCTGCAGAGGCAGGCTCAGAGGTGGTTGACACCACGCCTGCTTCAGCCAGGAAAGGTTGTATGCGACAATGGCACCAACCTTCTTTCCGCCCTCCGACAGGGATACTTGACCCATGTTCCATGTTTGGCACACATCTTGTATTTGGTGGTGCAGCAGTTCTTGAGCAGGTACCCAGGCTTACAGGATCTCCTGAGGCAGGCCAGAAAAGTCTGTGGTCATTTCCGCCAGTCATATAATGCCAGTGCTCGGCTGGCTGACATTCAAAGGGAATGCAACCTGCCCACCAACTGCCTCATTTGTGACATACCCACCAGGTGGAACTCAATGTTGGCAATGCTGCAGCGGCTGTGAATGCAGCAGAGGGCCATCAATGAGTACCTGTGCAAGTATGGCACCAGGACAGGGTCAGGGGAGCTTGACTTCTTTTCGCCATGTCAGTGGCTACTGATCAAGGATGCATGCACTGTCCTGTCACCATTTGAGCAGGCCACAAGGATGGTGAGCAGCGACAATGCATGCATCAGTGACACTCTCCCTCTAGTCTTCATGTTGGAGCACATGGTTTGTGGAATAATGGACAAGGCACTTGAGGCAGAACAGCGGGAGGAAGAGGAGGACTTCCTTACCTCTCAAGGCCCCCTTTATCCAGATAGCATTCCTGCGTGCCCGCCAAACACACCGTGTTGCTTCAGTCAGAGGTAGAGTGGAGGAGAAGGTGGCCGGCTGACCCATGCCTTTAAACAATTGTTCAGTCCTCAGCGACAAGGTCTGATCGGTTCAAGCAACCATCTCCAGCATCTGCATTACATGGTGCAGGAATATCTAGGGGCAAGAGCAGACTTGGAGACCTTTCCAACAGAGCATCCACTGGGTTACTGGGTCTTGAGGATGGACCACTGGCCAGAACTTGCTCAATGTGCAATTGAGATACTGGCCTGTCCTGCATCCAGCGTTTTTTCTGAACGCACAATTAGTGCTGCTGGAGGGTTTGTAACGGATCATAGAGTGCACCTGTCCACAGACTCCGTTGATAAGCTCACATTCATAAAAATGAATCATCAGCAGCTATCAAGCACCTGATGCTGATGTAACTGATTTGAATTTTCTATGGATGTGGGATCCCTTGAAGATTGCCTATGCTGACTATCCTATTCCTTCTCAATCTTGATGATGCTAGCTTCCAACAATATTTTTGGTTTAGGGCACCACCACTCAAGGCCCAATTTTTCTGCCCCTGTTTAACAGGGGCATGTAATTACAATTTTTGATATATTATTGCATTGCAGGGCCCATTCCTGCGCTCAACAAGAGTATCTGTGAGGGGTTACAGTGTTGTGGCACTACCACCCAAGGCCCAATTTTTCTGCCCCTGTTTAAAAGGGGCATGTGATTACAATTCTTGATATAATATTTCATAGCAGGGCCCAATCCAGTCTGTGACCATCTCCTGTGCCATCTCTGTAGTCTCTGACCGTCTCCTGTACCATGCCTGCAGTCACTGCTGTCATTCTGCTCGTTGCCTTCTCTTTCCCACCACCAGATGTCACCTCTGCCCCCATGTCTCTCAATGACCCTCCCTTCCTCATCCTCCCCCCCAGCAATCACAGCCTTTTACATCCCAACTATCCCACCCCACAATACCTATTTTACCACATCCTCAACTACCCTGCCCTCACCCAACTCCCTAACAACCCCTCTACCTACTCTTCCCAGACAATGGGCATCAGTAATTGTTATCTACGAGTACTTTAAAAAAAGTATCGGTACTCTGTGTTAAAACAATGGTATCGGTGCAATCCTAGTGAGCATGTATATAATATTAAGAGGATATAAAAACTATAATATTTTTACTCATTTTGCTATATATCATAACCTAGGAATCTAGAAGGCTTACAGTTTAGGGGCATAGAGAAAATGAAGAGTAATTGGAGAAGAGGGAATTTCAAATGCAAAATTTCTTGGGAAGAAACAAAATGGAGCTATATACTTGACACTATGGTACCCAAGGGGTGGAATGTTGATCTGTTAACATGATTGATTTACTAAAACTGGAGAGTGCAAAATCTGGTGTAGTTGTGCATGGTAGCCAATCACATTCTAACTTGTTCATTTAAGCTTAGACAAAAAAAAAAAACTGGAAGCTGATTGGTTTCTATGTAGCTCTGCACCAGATTTTGCACTCTCCAGTTTTAGTAAATCAATGCATAATTTTGTGTTTTAATATTTTTTATCTTTTATTCATATTACTTTTATCTGTTTACTTTTTTTGTAAATATGCATTTATACAAAAAATATAGATGCTTTAATTGTGTGATGTTAAAAAGTTTGTTGCACTTTTTGGAATTGTATTAATACTACTGACAATATCAAAGTGCATGATGTAGGTGAAGAGTTTTGTGATGCTTGATGGTAATGGATAAATTGATAACAAGTAAAAGTAAGGAAAATATGGGGCCCGTATACATAGAGGCTATAATTTGTAAGGAATTGTATGTAGATTGCAGTTCCAAATCATATGATGCATGTTAATATTCGGATGGCCCATATTGGTAATGTAATGGTAAGGTTTGGTATAACTATTGAGTACGGTGAGTCGGTGTGCACGCCCTGCCTCTATCCTAAGAAAAAGTTGTGATTATGAAATGCATCGGTAGGAGCTAAAGGATTGCACACTGGAGTTCCCTGGATGGGAGCAGTATAAGAAAAAAATTTAGTGATCAAAATTCTTTCATTCAATTCCTGTTTGTGTATGAGCTTTTACATACTGGTTCAGGGGGTGCACCTTTTAGTGTGAGTTCAGTCATGCACACGGGACGTTTTTACAGCTGCTGTTTTTGGCTTCAGATGTTTTTTTCTGCAGCCAGTAAACATCCCAGCATGTTAACCTATGTGTCCATGCACACATTGGCTGTTATCAGCAGTTTTTGGCAGGAGGTTTTCTGGCTGGAAAAAAACCCCAGAACTAGTGGGTTTTGAAAGGAGTTTTTCAGCTGTAAAAACACTCTATCTCTGATAAAAGCTTGAAAACGCTGAAAAATGCCCAAAAACTTGGCTATTTGGCGTTCATCAGCATTTTTGAGCCATAGGCTTTTGCGGGGGTATGGTTGTGCTAAAAAAAAAGCTAACAAATGCTACAACTGAAAAACACTACTGCAAAAACGCTGAAAAACTCACTCTACAGCTACAGCTTTCTAAAGCTAATGCTACTGGCTTTTTTATAACGTCCAGTGTGCATGAGGCCTAATTGATATACAATACCATGGGTGTAGCATAAGGGGTTGCAGGGGTCACAATCGCAACCTAGCTCCAGGGGGGCCCTGCATCCTCCCTGTCATATTATATCCTCCACAAAGTCTGATCTGCCTTAGGGCCCCACAGCCATGCTCCAGTACTGGGCTTCCACTTTGCCTTCCACAATCCACACCCCTCTGTTCTCATTAGCTGGGGAGAAGCTGTGAGGCATTTCCTGAATGGAGAGGAGCATGAGGTGAGAACAGCCCAGGATGGGGAAGTGTCTGTGCTGTGTGCTGGCAACATGAAATGGTAACCGAGCTCAGCAAGTTAAGAGGAGGAGAGTGCCGTCCTGTAGTCACGATGGGACCAATGTCACTGGTGAGGTAAGACACCGCTCAGTGTCTTCTAGTCACTAGCTGGGATTCTCTGTAACCCCCTACCTGGGGATGTCCACTTACCCCACTTCCCTGACAACTGGGGAAAAGACACACACCTGCCTACACTGACAGATAAACCTTCAGAAATTGCTAAAACAAATCCTTTAACACCTCCTGATGGGCCCCAGAGGGGCTGCAGGCTCCAGATTTCGTGTCACATGGCTTTGCCCCCCCCAGATCTAAGTTGCGCCCCCCCAAAGCCCCCTGCCACCCCCTCCGCCCTGGATGATATGCCCGCTGCTGAGCTTCTTTCCCAGTACAGCACTCTATACTGCTCCTCCTCCGCAGGGCTGAAATCACATTCCTTTACAACACAGCCAGTCAGCCATGATCTGCACAGGGTGTATCTGCCTACTGCAACTACACTGCTGTTCCGACCAAGTGATTTCACAGGTCAGAACGGCAACATAAAAGCCAGATACACCCTGTGAAGGCTGATGTGTAAAGGAATGTGATTTTAGCCCTGTATTGTGGGGGGGGGGGCTGTTTACAGTGCTGGAATGAGAAAGGAGCTCGGCCAAATGACCTGCCAGGGGTCCCTGTCCTCTGATTCTCCAGCAGTGATCCCTGTCCTCTGATTCTCCAGGGGTGATCCCTGTCCTCTAATGTAAGGAGGAACTCTCTGAACTTTAAACTCTTAAGCCATTTTGAGTATCTTGGAATGCGGTGGGTGTATTTGCACACACAGTGAAGTGGTGGGTGGTAGTGGGGGGGCCCAGGTCAGCTTTTGCATCGGGGCCCACAGGCTTCAAGCTACGCCTCTGTACAATACAATACATGTATGTCAGTATTTATGTCTCTATTTGAGCTGTTTATACTGAAATGCACAGGGATCTGTAGTTGATAGGAGATAATAATCTCTGTTACATGAGAGCTTTCAGACCTTTTGCTAACTCAAAGGTCAATATGTTCTGGCGATTAATTTAAACACACAATGGGTAGAGTGGAGCATGGTGATCATTTGGGATGAAGGAGCACAGTTTTTGTTTTATATGAGGAAGAGAAATTCTGTTCTATATTATACAGTATCTCACAAAAGTGAGTACACCCCTCACATTTTTGTAAATTTTTTATTATATCTTTTCATGTGACAACACTGAAGAAATTACACTTTGCTACAATTGAACGTAGTGAGTGCTTGTATAACAGTGTAAATTTACTGTCCCCTTAAAATAACTCAACACACAGTCATTATTGTTTAAACTGCTGGCAACAAAAGTGAGTACACCCCTAAGTGAAAATGTACAGATTGGGCCAAAAGGATCAATATTTTGTGTGGCCACCATTATTTTCCAGCACTGCCTTAACCCTTTTGGGCATGGAATTCACCAGAGCTTCACAGGTTGCCACTGAAGTCCTCTTCCACTCCTCCATGAAGACATCACAGAGCTGGTGGATGTTAGAGACCATGCGCTCCTCCTCCAGCTGTTTGAGGATGCCCCACAGATGCTCAATAGGGTTTAGGTCTGGAGACATGCTTGGCCAGTCCATCACTTTTACCCTCAGCTTCTTTAGCAAGGCAGTGGTCATCTTGGAGGTGTGTTTGGGTCGTTATCATGTAGGAATACTGCCCTGCTACCCAGTCTCCAAAGGGTGGGGTTCATGCTCAGCTTCAGTATGTCACAGTACATGTTGGCATTCATTGTTCCCCCAATGAACTGCAGCTCCCCAGTGCCGGCAGCACTCATGCAGCCCCAGACCATGACACTCCCACCACCATGCTTGACTGTAGGCAAGACACACTTGTCTTTGTACTCCTCACCTGGTTGCCGCCACACAAGCTTGACACCATCTGAACCAAATAAGTTTAACTTGGTCTCATCAGACCACAGGACATGGTTCCAGTAATCCATGTCCTTAGTCTGCTTGTCTTCAGCAAACTGTTTGTGGGCTTTCTTGTGCATCATCTTTAGAAGAGGCTTCCTTCTGGGACAACAGCCATGCAGACCAATTTGAAGCAGTGTGCGGCGTATGGTCTGAGCACTGACAGGCTGACCCCCCACCCCTTCAACCTCTGCAGCAATGCTGGCAGCACTTATATGTCTATTTCCCAAAGACAACCTGTGCATATGCGCTGAGCACGTGCACTCAACCCCTTTGGTCGACCATGGCGAGGCCTGTTCTGAGTGGAACCTGTCCTGTTAAACCGCTGTATGGTCTTGGCCAACATGCTGCAGCTCATTTTCAGGGTCTTGGCAATCTTCTTATAGCCTATGCCATCTTTATGTAGAGCAACAATTTTTTTTTCAGATCCTCAGAGTTCTTTGCCATGAGGTGCCATGTTGAACTTCCAGTGAGAGCGATAACAGCAAATTTAACACACCTGCTCCCCATTCACACCTGAGACCTTGTAACAATAACGAGTCACATGACACGGGGAGGGAAAAACGCTTATTGGGCCCAATTTGGACATCTTCAAATAGGGGTGTACTCACTTTTGTTGCCAGTGGTTTAGACATTAATGGCTGTGTGTTGAATTATTTTGAGGGGACAGCAAATTTACACCATTATACAAGCTGTACACTCAATACTTTATATTGTAGCAAAGTGTCTTTTCTTCAGTGTTGTCACATGAAAAGATATAATAAAATATTTACAAAAATGTGAGGGGTGTACTCACTTTTGTGAGATACTGTATATGCTTTTGGTACACACAGAGTGCTCTGAATGTATAATATTAGTTGAAAGGCTTCTTTCCGAGCAACACTTATACTTTTTATTTTATTTCTTATATATATTTTCTAAAAATTCAAGTGTTGGGATTTTTGATTTTATATTGTGACCATTATAGGATTGTTTTGCGGCTTTCATTTCCCCTGCAGTCTCCCCCTGGGTATGCACTTTTGCCTCCATCAGATGTGAGTACTCATAGCAAATGTAGTGTGTATGTTTAATGTAATTGTTGATGTTTTCTGCTGCAACTTCCTTTATGTGACTTCTGATGAAGGAGATTTTAGAATATCTGTGAAATGCATCAAGAGCCTACCACCACCCGCTTGCAAGCATTGTAACATAGTTACATAGTTACATACTAGGTGAGGTTGAAAAAAGACAAGTCCATTAAGTTCAACCTATGTGTGTGATTATATTTCAGTATTACATTGTATATCCCTGTATGTTGTGGTCATTCAGGTGCTTATCTAATAGTTTTTTTAAACTATCGATGCACCCCGCTGAAACCACCGCCTGTGGAAGTGAATTCCATATCCTTGCCGCTCTTACAGTAAAGAACCCTCTACGCAGTCTAAGGTTAAACCTCTTTTCTTCTAATCTTAATGAGTGGCCACGTGTCTTATTAAACTCCCTTCCACAGAAAAGTTTCATCCCTATTGTGGGGTCACCAGTAGGGATGAGCTTTCTGTTTGGGTCGAACATGAGTTCGACTTGAACATTGGCTGTTCGCCCGTTCGTCGAAAACCGAACATTATGGCCCGTTCGCGCCAAATTCGTGTGGTGCGTAACGGCCCATAATGCACTGCGGAGCAATGCAGTGCATTGCTGTATGATGATTGGCCAAAGCATGTACCATGACCTGCATGCATTGGCCAATCCCAGTGCCCACAGCAAAGAGAGCCATAATTGGCCAAAGGCAGGGTGCCTTTTGTCAATCATGGCTCAGGGGGAATAAGTCCACGCCCCACACTATATAAGGCTGCCTGCACGTCGGCCCCGTGTAGTGTGTTGTTGGCGTGGACGGAGAGAGAGGGTCATTCATTTAGATTGAGCAGGCAGGCAGGTTATTCAGTTAGCTGCAGTGTATTTAATATATATATATATATATATATATATATATATATATATATATATATATATGTATGTATATATGTAGCACTAACTCTTGGTGGAGCTGCTGGTTTAAGTGGGCTTGTTACCTTCACTCTCGACACCCCCTGTTTCACCGGCACCGGGTCTAGGGTTCCGTTGAGTTTACCTCTGGATGATAAAAGCACCAACACTTGAGTACGTTTTCAATGCTTTATTGAACCAAGTGACGAAGGAAGTAGCAGGAAAGAGGCAGGAGGGAAGCTGCAGGGAAGCTCAAATACCTTTCTTTAGGATTCTTGAGAACGTCCTTTAAAGTTGAATATTGTAATCGGATGCACTCCCCTTGTGGGACACAATCTTTGCTCGCCTGGATAGGCCTCTCTCACTTGTCTAGCAGCCAGTACGTAGCATGAACAAATGTCTCTGCCACAGACTTGCTTGAAGTAAACCCGTACGATCCTCTGCCACAGGATGTATTAAATTTTGCGGTGAATGTCAGACACAGTACTTGGACCTCTAAGCCAACCCGGCAGTACTATGCTGTAGAACTACTTTAGGATACGTCCTCCAACCGAGTCACCAGGCCCCTCTCCAGACCAGCACTCTGCATGATCCTTCCATGATGGGTCCTCCCCTGGGATCTTCTCGGTTGTCAAGCTTCTTCACTCTGGATAGACAGCTCAGGACCATTCCTCGGCTGCTGTGGTAGGCCCCAGACATGCTTCTAACCCCACCCACGCGCAGCGAACCCCAAAACATGGCGTCTGTCCCATAAATACCCTCTCCCAGAATGCAACTTGGAGAACCACCTCCACCGAGTTGTCTCCGGGACAGAGGAGCACCCATACGCTTCGACACGTTGCCCTTCCAACACCAGCCAATGGTAACAGCGACACCCACCGGCTCAGTGTGGAACCACACGCAACGTCAGCCAAGCTAGAACAGAGGCAAATATAACTCCCCTAACGAGCAATTCACTAAATTTACCTCTCAGATGGTAGATCATAAATCTATCAGCGCTACATACTCCCCCAAATACAATAGACGTTGTACCCAACGTCTGTCTAAAAATAATGATAATAACTCCCAAGCCTGGGAGTAGGTATTTGAGCTTAAAACTTGGATAGATAGAGAAGAAGGAAAGACAGTGGAAAGACATTATGAGATTAACATCTATAAAACAATATGTTCGCATCCGTAAACAAAACCATACTATGACTGTACACAACCTCACTATCTATCTAGCTCAGGGATCCTCAAACTATGGCCCTCCAGCTGTTGTGGAACTACACATCCCATGAGGCATTGTAAAACTCTGACATTCACAGACATGACTAGGCATGATGGGAATTGTATTTCTTGAACAACTGGAGGGACATAGTTTGAAGACCCTTGATCTAGCTGAAAAGCCTCACAGCTTGATAGGAGATCAAATAGTTCCTGAAAAGGAAAACATATTAAACACACATATATCCTGTACAACTTCAGGAGCAAAGCCTCATTTAAAAATGAGACTCTCTTCCCATAATCTATTATCAAAAATAATCTTTAGGAGTCCATCCCTGTATAAATTTTTTTTCACATGAAAGAAATCCGGCTAGCAAAAAGAAGTCCTTGGATTTAAAAAACTGAGATGAATATCCAGACCTTGACCACGAAGATCTCTTTATACTGACACCAACTAACTAACTAACTTCAAAGTTCTTTTGTCCATAGTTACCAATAAAACTGGGGATCTGGCAAGGTCAGTGTCTTTCCCAGTTTATCCACTGTGGTAATGAAATATACAGCGCCATCTTTTCCGGGCCTGCAGATGACCACTTTGTCAGCATAGATGTGCCGACCGAAGTTCCAGTGCATAAAACATCCACTAAAACGTTCATCCATTTTAACAGAATGTCCAGTCTTTCGGAAAGGCTTAGGCACAGACAAATAGTCCCAAACAGCATCACTGTACCAAAGTTCCCGGTTAACTTCAATCACTTGCATTACGTTCTGAGGGACATAGGGGAACTCCAAGCCATACTCCACAGCTACACGCTTGTTTAACATTCTCTGCAAACGTGCAAGTTTGGGCAAGGATCTGTTCTTTCCCATGCCAGGAGGCACACAGGAATCCAAGGATTTGCTCACCATAGACCCAGCCGGTGTCTGCAGTGAACTAACAACTTTTGACAAAGTCTCATTTACAGTGCTGTGTGGCTCCACACAGGGTGACGTCTTCCCAGAACTCAGGGCTGTCCATTCAGGGAAAGTCATAGCAGAGGCGATGTCTTCGCCTTGTGACCATGACAGCTCTAGTGACATAGTCTCAAACAGGTCATCATCACCGGAAAGATCATGGATTCTATTTCTGAATCTCCCAACTCTTCCGCTGGCAGATACTTATTTACAGTCCCAGATACATTCCCCACCAGCTGCTTACCCGTTCCTGTCATGGACTTTGCTGGATCCGGTTCGGGTAGCCTCGGGGGTAGGCCTCGGCCACGGCCGCGGGAAGCCTTCACATATCCCACCTTCCTCTGTACGGGCACAACAGAGACGTGGTGTGGTGGACTCAGAACTCAAAGCAAAGTCCGCTGATGAGACGGCAATAGCAGTGTCTCTCTCCGGAACATTTTTGGCAACAACAGGCAAAGTGACGGCCTGCTACTCTCTCTCGGTAGTAATAACAGGGTCTACTGTGGCGATACCTGTTGCCCAATCAATCCGATAAGCACGGGGTGACATGGTAGGTTGCTCCACCACAAACAAATACTCTCCACATTGCGGACATCGACCAAATGGACGGAGATGTACGGCCAGTTCTTCACATCTATGGCAAATCATGCCCAGTCCCTCAATATCTCCTGAGGTATACAGAACAAACCTCCCCTGCAGCTGCAGACGAACACCAGTATCTGTAAGCAGGGCTCCGGTCAGCACAGTATTCAACGCGGTACTTGCAGGGAACATTCTTGGTCCCATAATTGGCTGCATCGCCGAAAAAGACATGGCCACACTCTGATCTTCTCAGCACGATCACGAGGCCTCTCTTCCCACGCGGTACCATGTAGGGTAGGCTCCTCCCACTTGTTCTTCTGATCACATAGCTCCCGGGCTTTCACTGGCGCCCACCGCCTACGCATTCAGAAATAAAGTCTACAACTTTTAACCTCTTCTCTTCCTGAAAAATTTGACAAAGTCCAGCTCTCACCATAAACTCCTGGTGAAACACCTCTCTGGGTTTCTCGAATTGATGGTCAACAAATCCCGGACGACGCCCCCACATGTAGCAATAACTCTCAGTGGAGCTGCTGGTTTAAGCTGGCTTGTTACCTTCACTCTCGACATCCCTGTTTCACCGGCACCGGGTCTAGGGTTCCGTTGAGTTTACCTCTGGACGATAAAAGCACCAACACTTGAGTATGTTTTCAATGCTTTATTGGTTCAATAAAGCATTGAAAACATACTCAAGTGTTGGTGCTTTTATCGTCCAGAGGTAAACTCAACGGAACCCTAGACCCGGTGCCGGTGAAACAGGGATGTCGAGAGTGAAGGTAACAAGCCAGCTTAAACCAGCAGCTCCACTGAGAGTTAGTGCTACATGTGGGGGCGTCGTCCGGGATTTGTTGACCATCAATTCGAGAAACCCAGAGAGGTGTTTCACCAGGAGTTTATGGTGAGAGCTGGACTTTGTCAAATTTTTCAGGAAGAGAAGAGGTTAAAAGTTGCAGACTTTATTTCTGAATGCGTAGGCGGCGGGCGCCAGTGAAAGCCCGGGAGCTATGTGATCAGAAGAACGAAGGAAGTAGCAGGAAAGAGGCAGGAGGGAAGCTGCAGGGAAGCTCAAATACTTTTCTTTAGGATTCTTGAGAACGTCCTTTAAAGTTGAAAATTGTAATCGGATGCACTTCCCTTGTGGGACACAATCTTTGCTCGCCTGGATAGGCCTCTCTCACTTGCCTAGCAGCCAGTACGTAGCGCGAACAAAAGTCTCTGCCACAGACTTGCTTGAAATAAACCCGTACGATCCTCTGCCACAGGATGTATTAAATTTTGCGGTGAATGTCAGACACAGTACTTGGACCTCTAAACCCACCCGGCAGTACTATGCTGTAGAATTACTTTAGGATACGTCCTCCAACCGAGTCACCAGGCCCCGCTCCAGACCAGCACTCTGCATGATCCTTCCATGATGGGTCCTCCCCTGGGATCTTCTCGGTTGTCCAGCTTCTTCACTCTGGATAGACAGCTCAAGACCATTCCTCGGCTGCTGTGGTAGGCCCCAGATATATATATATATATATATATATATATATATATATATATATATATATATATATATATATATATATATATATATATATATATATATATCCACTGTATCCTACTACTTTTCTGGTGGTGTACACAGTACACAATACATACAGTGCACCCATAGTTGTTATTACACTTCTGTTGGTGTACACAGTACTGTGCACCCCTAGTGCAGT
Organism: Aquarana catesbeiana; assembly: GCF_042186555.1. NCBI lineage: Eukaryota > Metazoa > Chordata > Amphibia > Anura > Ranidae > Aquarana > Aquarana catesbeiana. The sequence continues at coordinate 57,032,399 of NC_133333.1, read as the reverse complement.
TGCTACTACTTTTCTGGTGGTGTACACAGTACACAATACATACAGTGCACCCATAGTTGTTGTTACACTTCTGTTGGTGTACACAGTACCGTGCACCCCTAGTGCAGTTGCTACTACTTTTCTGGTGGTGTACACAGTACACAATACATACAGTGCACCCATAGTTGCTATTAGACTTCTGGTGGTGTACACAATACCGTTCACCCCTAGTGCAGTTGCTACTGCTTTTCTGGGGGTGTACACTACACAGTACACCCATAGTTGTTATTACACTTCTGTTGGTGTACACAGTACCGTGCACCCTTAGTGCAGTTGCTACTACTTTTCTGGTGGTGTACACAGTACACAATACATACAGTACACCCATAGTTGTTATTACACTTCTGTTGGTGTAAACAGTACCGTGCACCCCAGTGCACTTGGTACTACTTTTCTGGTGGTGTTCACAATACATACAGTGCACCTATAGTTGTTATTACACCTCTGTTGGTGTACACTACCGTGCACCCCTAGTGCAGTTGCTACTACTTTTCTGGTGGTGTACACAATACACAATACATACAGTGCACCCATAGTTGTTGTTAAACTTCTGTTGGTGTACACAGTACCGTGCACCCCTAGTGCAGTTGCTACTACTTTTCTGGTGGTGTACACAGTACACAATACAGTGTAGTGTGCTTTTGCTAAACAAAATTTACAGCATGTCTAGAGGGCCACCAAGGAGAGGCAGATGCTCACAGGCCACTAAAAGAGGGCAAGCAGGCTCTGTGTCTACAGTCGACAGTGCTGGTCGTGGACACGGTGCATCCTCAGCACGTGGTCGTAGGGCACGCTTGTCCCTTTTTTCTGCAGCTGGCCGTGTTATTGAGCCACAACATGCAGAAGAGTTGGTGGAATGCATAACAAAGCCCTCCTCATCCTCCTCATCCTCTGTCACCCAGGCTTAGAATAGTTTGCCTGCCAATGCAGCTGCCAAAGTGGCCTATTCCATCGGCTCCATGTCTACAGTCACTCTTTCCCTAGCCCCACCATCATGCATGCACGAAGGAGTCCCCCGAACTATTCGACCACAGTATCAGGTACATGCCGCAGGAGGATGCACAGCGATTTGAGGGCTCCGATGATGGTACCCAGCTTGAGGAAGCGAGTAATGTGAGCCTAGAGAGAGGGGGTGCCCAAGAAGGTCAAGCAACTGGCAGTCATGTTCCCTGAGCTGCAGCATACTGCCAAGTTTGCTCCAGTGACGAAGAGGGAGGGGATGATGAGGTCACTGACTCTACTTGGGTGCCTGATAGAAGAGAGGAGGAGAAGGAGGCACATCTCCAACAAGGCAGGATGCCCTCCAGGGGGCAGCTTAAGGGCAGCCACCCTATTGCATCACACCACAGAGCTAAGCAGGTGCAGGGCACTGCTGGCTCCCCGCATATTTTGAAAAGTTCTTTGGTGTGGGTCTTTTTTGACACGTGTGCAGCAGATCGCACCGTTGCTGTTTGCAACATATGTCTGAAGCGTATCAAGCGTGGCCCAAACAGCAGCCGCTTGGGCACCATATGCTTGACCAGACATATGACGACCTCCCATGCAGTCCATTGGCAACAGCACTTGAAAGACCCACATCAAAGAAGAAAGCGGACCTCTCCTTGCTCCTTATCAGCTGAGATCTCCAACCCCACTATACCTCCAGTCCTCTCAGAAACCTGCACTGAGAGGAATGAAGGTATAGAAATAAGTGTCCCAAGTACAGGCAAAAAGGCTACACTGGGGCAGAGATTCTGTCAGCTCTGCAGGGGCAGGCTCAGAGGTGGTCGATGCCATGCCAGTTTCAGCCAGGAATGATTGTATGCGACAATGGCACCAACCTCCTTTCCACCCTCTGACAGGGACACTTGACCCATGTTCCCTGTTTGGCTCACATCCTGAATTTGGTGGTGCAGCGGTTCTTGAGCAGGTACCCTGGTTTACAGGATCTCCTGAGGCATGCCAGGAAAGTCGGTGGTCATTTCCACTGGTCATATAATGCCAGTGCTCGGCTGGCTGGCATTCAAAGAGAATGCAACCTGCCCAAGAACCGCCTCATTTGTGACATGCCCACCAGGTGGAACTCAACGTTGGCAATGCTGCAGCAGCTGCACATTCAGCAGAGGGCCATCAATGAGTACCTGTGTGAGTATGGCACCAGGACAGGGTCGGGGGAGCTTGGCTTTTTTTCGCCACGCCAGTGGCTACGGATTAAGGATGCATGCACTGTCCTGTCACCATTTCAGGAGGCCACGAGGATGGTGAGCAGTGACAGTGCATGCATCAGTAATACTGTCCCTCTTGTCTTCCTGTTGGAGCACACGCTTCATGCAAAATGGACATTTGAGGCAGAACAGCGGGAGGAAGAGGAGGACTTCCTTACCTCTCAAGGCCCCCTTTAGATACTAGTATTTCTGCAGGCCCGCTGATCATACAGGAAGAAGAAGAGGAGGAGGATTGTGTCAGCATGGAGGTGGAGGATAACACTCAGCATCAGCAGCAGTCTTCAAGGGATCGTTTGCAGTCCCTAGAAACCCATTGAGTTGTACGTGACTGGGAGGAGGTGGTTGAGGATCATGTGATCCTTAGTGACCCAGAGGACTCAGGATCGAATGCCTCTGCAAACTTATGCTGCATGGCCTCCCTGATCCTGCAAAGCCTGCGAAAGGACCCTAGGATTCGTGGTATCAAGGAGAGGGATCATTACTGGCTGGCAACCCTTCTTGATCCACGTTACAAGGGTAAGGTTGTAGAACTTATCCAGCCTTCGCAGAGGGAGCAGAGGATGAAACCTCTTCGGGAGGCCTTGCAGAAAGGTTTGTGCAATGTGTTTCCAGAGCCTGGGAGGTCACAACTTCCTGGTGCTGGACAACGTGTGCTGAGGCTTTGTTCAATCACAGAAAGAGAGGTGGAGAAGGTGGCCGGCTGACCGATGCCTTCAGACAATTCTTCAGTCCTCAGCGCCCAGGTCTGATCGGTTCCAGCAACCATCGCCAGCGTCTCAATTACATGGTGCAGGAATTTCTAGGGGCAAGATCAGACTTGGAGACCTTTCCACCAGAACATCCACTGGGTTACTGGGTCTTGAGGATGGACCACTGGCCAGAGCTTGCTCAATATGCAATTGAACTACTGGCCTGTCCTACATCCAGCATTCTTTCTGAACGCACATTCAGTGCTGCTGGAGGCTTTGTAACCAATCACAGAGTGTGCCTGTCCGCAGACTCTGTTGATCGGCTCACTTTCATAAAAATGAATCAGTCTTGGATCACCAGCTACCAAGCACCTGATGCTGATGTAACCGATTAATTTTTCTATGGATGTGGGATCCCTTGAAGACTCCATATGCCAAGTGGCTATCCTATTATGCTGAATGACTATCCTTTTCCTCCTCAATCTTCATGATGATAGCTTCTAGGAATATTTTCGGTTCAGGGCACCACCACCACTGCCTAAGGCCCAATTTTTCTGCCCCTGTTTAACAGGGGTGTGTAATTACAATTTTTGATCTAATATTTCACAGCAGGGCCTGTTCCTGCGTTTAACAAAAGTATCTGTGAGGCTTTACAGTGTTGTGCCACCACCACCACCACCACGTCCTAAAGCCCAATTTTCATGCCCCTGTCTAACAGGGGCACGTAATTACAATTCTTGATATAATATTTTACAGCAGGGCCCGTTCCAGCGCCCACCAAGAGAAACTGTGAGGGCTTACAGTGTTCTGGTACCACCAACACCTAAGGCCCAATTTTCCGCAGAGTGTATAGGGCAGGCTGTATAGTATATACAGGCGGTCCCCTATTTTCAAACATCCGACTTACAAACGACTCCTATTTAGAAACGAAGGGAGACAACAGGAAGTGAGAGGAAATCTACCCCTAGGAAGGGAAAATCTCTCCTGTTATGCCCCATACACACGGTCGGACTTTGTTCGGACATTCCGACAACAAAATCCTAGGATTTTTTCCAACGGATGTTGGCTCAAACTTGTCTTGCATACACACGGTCACACAAAGTTGTCGGAAAATCCGATCGTTCTAAACGCGGTGACGTAAAACACGTATGTCGGGACTATAAATGGGGCAGTGGCCAATAGCTTTCATCTCTTTATTTATTCTGAGCATGCGTGGCACTTTGTCCGTCGGATTTGTGTACACACGATCGGAATTTCCGACAACGGATTTTGTTGTCGGAAAATTTTATATCCTGCTCTCAAACTTGTCGGAAAATCCGATGGAAAATGTGTGATGGAGCCTACACACAGTCAGAATTTCCGACAACAAGGTCCTATCACACATTTTCCGTCGGAAAATCCGACCGTGTGTACGGGGCATAAGAGTTACTATGGGAAAAAGGTGTCACCACTGATGCTTTATCCCCAATCCTTGTTTCCCTAATAACCCAACATTTTCTAAATCCAATTGTCATTGGGACAGAAAATGAGGTGAAATCTTCTGAACAGGGGCACAGACAGCAAAACAAATGTTACAGGGGTGATGATAACCCTTCCCTATCTTATCCAAAAAACGTAAAAATAGATTTTTTGGCTGGAGCTACACTTACAAAATGCATCAGTTCCAAATTACAAACAGATTCAACTTAAAAACAAACCCACAGTCACTATCTTGTTTGTAACCCGGGGACCACCTGTATAGTGCTGCTTTTCAGAGTATATAGGGCCTGGGGGCCCCACGCCTTTTTTTTTTTAAATTTGGGTGCGGGGTTCCCCTTAATATCCATACCAGACCCGAAGGGCCAGGTAATGGGCTGGGGGGGGGGGGGGCAACATTACATTACAGCCGTAAGCAGTTTTAAATTACTTTTATTCCTTTAGAAATGCCATTTTGTGCAGGGACTGTTCTAAACACGGGAAAAATGTGCAACTTTACAGGCATACTATAGTCACCCCCCAGGCACGATATTTAAAGGAATATTTAACTTTTATTGTTTCACTTTAAGCATTATTAAAATCACTGCTCCCGAAAAAACGTCTGTTTTGAGCCCTCATGCACACAGGCTGTTAAAAAAACGTTATGAAAACGCCAGTATCTTTGCAGTGATTTTTTTTTAACTTTTTTCAGCGTTTTTCAGCGTTTTTGCAATAGCGTTTTTGAGCGTTTTTGAGCGTTTTTCCGCGTTAGCGTTTTTGAGCGTTTTTTTTTTTTTTTCAAATTTTTTTTTTTTTTTTTTTTTCAATGGATCAAAAACACTAAAAAACGTTGGTGAATGACGTTTTTGAGCGTTTTTGAGCGTTTTTCAGCATTAGAGCATTTTACAGCTGAAAAACGTCTCTCAGAACCCACTGGTCCTGGGTTTTTTTTACAGCTTAAAAACGCCTATGCCACTTGCAGCTCAAAAACGCCTAGGTGGGCATGAAGCCATAGACTAACATAGACAGGCCTTTTTAAGCTGCAAAAAAAGCTCAAAAAAGCAGCTGTAAAAACGTCCGTGTGCATATGGACTTAAAACTTTTTTTGCATTGATACATTTTTATGACAATAACTTGCATATTAGCCTTTAAAATTAGCACTTTAGATTTTTCACATTCGAGACCCATAGATTTTAATGGTGTTCGCACAAATTTTTTGCCTGTTCGCATGTTCTGCCGCGAACCGAACTGGGGGGGGTGGGGGGGTGTTCGGCTCATCCCTAGTCACCAGTATGGTATGTGTAAATTAAAATCATATCCCATCTCAAGCGTCTCTTCTCCAGAGAGAATAAGTTCAGTGGTCGAAACCTTTCTTCATAACTAATATCCTCCAGTCCCTTTATTAGCTTTGTTGCCCTTCTCTGTGATCACTCCATTTCAAGTGCATCCTTCCTGAGGACTGGTGCCCAGAACTGGACAGCATACTGTAGGTGAGGCAGGACCAGAGTTTTGTAGAGTGGGAGAATTATCGCTTGAGTTAATCCCCTTTTTAATGCATGCCAATATTCTGTTTGCTTTGTTGGCAGCAGCTGGCATTGCATGCCATTGCTGAGCCTATCATCTAATAGGACCCCCAGGTCCTTTTCCCTCCTTGATTTCCCCAGAGGTTCTCCCCCCAGTGAGTAGATTGCATTCATATTTTTGCCCCCCAAATGCATTATTTTAAACTTTTCCACATTAAACCTCATTTGCCATGTAGTTACCCACCCCATTAATTTGTTCAGATCTTCTTGCAAGGTTTCCACCTCTTGTGGAGAAGTTATTGCCTTGCTTAGCTTAGTATCATCTGCAAATACAGAGATTGAACTGTTTACCCCATCCTCCAGGTCATTTATGAACAAATTAAATAGGATAGGATAGGATACTGACTATTCCGAGTACTCCCCATTTATCACCACCTCTGAACTTGCCCTTGTAGCCAGTTTTCAATCCATGTACTCACCCTATGGTCTATGCCAATGGACATTACATTGTACAGTAAAAGTTTATGGGGAACTGTGTCAAATGCTTTTGCAAAATTCAGATACACCACGTCTACGGGCCTTCCTTTATCTAGATGGCAGCTCCCCTCCTCATAGAATGTTAATAGATTGGTTTGGCAAGAATGATTCTTCATGAATCCATGCTGATTACTGCTAATGATACTGTTTTCATTACTAAAATCCTGTATATAGTCCCTTATCATCCCCTCCAAGAGCTTACATACTATTGATGTTAGTCTAACTGGTCTATAATGCCCAGGAATGTATTTTGGCCCTTTTTTTAAATATTGGTACTACATTGGCTTTTCTCCAATCAGCTGGTACCATTCCAGTCAGTAGACTGCTCATAAAAATTAGGAACAATGGTCTGGCAATTACTTGACTGAGTTCCTTAAGGACCCTCGGGTGCAAGCCATCTGGTCCCGGTGACTTATTAATGTTAAGTTTTTCAAGTCTTTTTCTAATTCTGTCCTCTGTTAACCATGAGTGTGCTTCCTGTGATGTGTCATGAGGATAAACACTGCGGTTTTGGTTACAGAAGCACCCCGATTCCCTCGTGATGACTAAGGAGAAGAATGAATTCAATACCTTTGCCATCTCACCATCCTTTGTAACCAGACTTCCTTCCTCATTCTTTATGGGGCCAATATGGTCTGTCCTCCCTTTTTTACTGTTTATATACTTAAAGAATTTCTTGGGATTTTTTTCTCTCCTCCACTATGTGTCTTTCGTGTTCTATCTTAGCTGCTCTAATACCACCCTTACATTTCTTGTTGCATTCTTTGTAAAGTCTGAATGCTGATGATGAGCCCTCAGCCTTGTATTTTTTGAAGGCCTTCTCCTTTGCTTTTATATGCATTTTTACATTGGAGTTAAGCCATCTAGGACTTTTGTTCACTGTTTTAAATGTATTACCCAATGGGATGCACTGGCTAATGCCCTTATTTAATATGCTCTTAAAGCAAACTCATCTCTCCTCCATGTTCTTTTTTCCTAAGATTTTATCCCAATTTATATCTTCTAGCAAGGTTCGTAGTTTAAGGAAGTTTGCTCTTTTGAAATTCAATGTCTTTGTATTCCCCTTATGTTTTCTATTTGTGTGATTTATACTGAAGCTAATTGACCTGTGATCACTGTTTTCTAAATTGCCCCTTATTTCCACCTCTTATTTCCATCTGTGATCAGGTCTGTATTGTTGGTAATTAGTAGGTCTAGTAACGCTTTGTTTCTAGTTGGTGCATCTGCCATCTGACCCATGAAATTGTCCTGCAAGACATTTAGGAACTGGCGAGCCTTTCACGAATACACGCTTCCTTCCGCCCAGTCTATGTCTGGATAATTAAAATCCCTCATTATGATGACACTTCCCATCCTTGCTGCTAATCCAAATTGTGATAGGAGGTCTGTCTCCCCCTCCTCCCTCAGGTTAGGAGGCCTATAGCATACTCTCAGTATTATTTTCCCCTTAGTTTCATCAATTTGGAACTCTACCCATAAGGATTCCACCTCCTCCCTTGCTCCCTTAGTTTGTCCCTTAGATGTCATCTCTCACATTCACTTGTACATTATTCTTGATATACAGGCATACCCCTCCCCCTTTTTTACCCTCTCTATCCCTGCGATAAAGGGAATACCCTTGAATGGTTGCCAGCCACTCATGAGAGCTGTTGAACCAAGTCTCTGAAATTCCCACAAAATCTAAAATCCTCCTCGTACAACAGTATCTCTAGTTCTCCCATCTTGTCCGCCAGGCTCCTGGCATTGGTGAGCATGCCACGTAGTTTAGACTGGTCGCATACTGTCCTCTTATTGGGTGTTCCGAGATTGCAAATAGGACTTGTTACTATACTTACCCCAGGTTTATGTGCTTTAGTCAACCTACCACTAATGCCCCAATACTACCTTCTGGAATATGTTCCACGCTGACTATCTCTACCTCTGGACCCTCCCCCCATCACCCAGTTTAAAAGCCCCTCTAACTTTTCAGCCATCTTTACTCCCAGCAGATCTGCACCCTCCTCATTTAGGTGCAGCCCGTCCCTTCTATAGAACTGGTGACCGACCTGAGAAGTCGGCCCAGTTCTCCAGGAACCCAAACCCCTCCTTACTACACTAGCTTCTCAGCCACTTGTTTACTTCCCTAATCTCCCTCTGCCTTTCTGATGTGGCTCAAGGTACCGGTAGTGTTTCTGAGAATACTACCTTCTAGGTCCTTTTCCTCAATCTAGCTCCTAAGTCCCAAAAATCGTTCTTAAGGTTACCCTATCTGCCTCTGACTTTGTCATTGGTGCCAACGTGCACCATGACAGCCGGGTCTTCCCCAGCCCCTCCCAGTAATCTGTCTACCATATCCGTGATGTGCCAACTTTCAATATCTTAGCGATGGTCAGGAAATGGTAGCAAAACATGACAAGGTATCTGTGATGTGAATGTGCATTTTGTTACTGTACCCAGTTTAGTAGCCTGCATTCTACATCTAATCTTTCCTTTTTTTTTATATACAGTACTGTGCAAAATTATTGGGCAGATGTGAGAAATGCTGTAAACTAAGAATGCTTTCAAAAGTATATATTTTAATTTGTTTATCAATTTACAAAGCATAGTGAGCGAACCAAAGAAATGTTTAAATCAAATCAATATTTGGTGTGACTATTCTCTGGCTTAAAACCAGCATCAATTGTTACACTTACACAAAGTCAGGAAATGTATAGGATTAGAGTCAGGTGTATGATTAACCAATTATACCAAGCAGGTGCTAATGATCATGAATTTCCTATGTAGTTTGAAACACAATTATTAACTGAAACAGAAATAGCTGTGTAGGAGGTTTATAACTGGGTAAGAAACAGCCAAATCCTGATACAACTAAGGTGATATTGTGGAAGACCATTTCATTTCACTGGTCATGCACCATGGCAAAGTTTATTATATGTGTGTCACTTGCGCAAAGGTGAATATAAAACCTGATTTCTGGGTTTCAGCAGGTTAAATGATAATACCATGTAATATAATGTGAAAATAAAATCCTGCGCTCCCTGTGGTAAACCTATGAGCAAATCTAATATATGTGCTATTTATTAAAGTGTCACCATCAGTGTCACAATATTAAATAATTATATTGACATAAACTTTAAATACAAAAAAAAAATGCAAATATAGGTATGGACCCCCTGAGCTTATGCCGAGGTGGGTCTGACAGGCTTGCATTTAGTGATGGGTTCTCTGGTACTCCCCCTCGCTGTGCTCGTTTCATACAAAAGATGGAACAACAGAAACCAACATAGTGTAATCCCGCTTTATTAAAACACTTAAAAAAAGCTAAAATCTTCACTTACATTTGCAGGTGCCATACTCCCAGCACTGGGAATGATCTGCCAACAGTATAGTATATACGTCGCTGCTCCACATTCCTCTGGAACCAGCGTGCGTTCCACTAGGCGGAAGTACAGTAATGTCCATCCACAAATGGAAGCCTCCACAAGGGGATTAGAAGCAAAATTCAGCAGGAGCTACAGAGTATAAAAGAGAAGAGAGGCGCCTCTAAGTGTAGCAATATGGTTACATTTAATGAAGGTACAACATTTAGCAACTCACATGGTTGATGACTAAAAGAAGCACATCTAAGTATGCAGGCATCCGGGGTATAGCTGTCCACACAGACCATCCCCTGCACAGCCGACTCTCAACGCTGTCTGTCTGCAATCGTGACCGGGAAGACTACCCTGCAGTAGAGCGATTTGAAAATGTGGCTTGAACCATTCATGGAGCACAGCGTGGCAGGGAGGATGTTGATGGCGGTGAGGAGAATGATCTATGTGGACAGCTTTACCCTGGATGCCAGCATACTGAGATGTGCCTGTTTTAATCATCGACCATGTGAGTTGCTTAATGTTGTACCTTCATTAAATGTAATCATATTGCTACACTTAGAGGCACCTCTCTTCTCTTTTATACTCAGTTGTGACATGGCGCTACTTGTATATCAAGACATCGCTTGTATATCAAGTCAAAATTTATTTAAAAATGTTCAGTCTTGCAAAATGCTCTCAAACCAAGTTACTCTCAAACCAAGGTTTTACTGTACTGGGGTACATGACTGTATTGCCTGCCCCTATGCATTTCGTCATCTAGATGTCTTCAGGAGAGGTGGTCACGTATACCCTGTCCGCCATTCATGTACCCCGTCTTAGTGTATATTGGATTGCATAATTTAGGAGTTCTGTATGCATTAACTGTATTCTATTGTTGGCGGATGATTCTTACAAATATTCAAATATATTGCGAAAAACTTTAATTTAAAATACTCTATAACTACAGGGAGCGCAGGATTTTTTTTTTCTCATACACCATGACAAGACTGAGCACAGCAACAACACAAGGTAGTTATAGTGCATCAGCAAGGTCTATCCCAGGCAAAGATTTCAAAGCAGACTGGGGTTTCAAGATGTGCTGTTCAAGCTCTTTTGAGGAAGCACAAAGAAATGGACAAGATTGAGGACCGTAGACACAGTGGTCAGCCAAGGAAACTTAATGCAGCAGATGAAAGACAGATAATGCAACCCTTCAACATCAGAGGATTTCCAGCAGTGGCATCAGTAAAGAACTGTGGAAACCACTGGGACTCAGGTACACCCATCTATTGTCCAGAGAAGTATGGGCAGAAGTGTACTTCAAGGAAAGTTTTCTGCCAAAAAGCCATAGCTCTGATATGGAAACAAGGCTTAGTGACTCAAGTATGCATGAAAACATAGGAACTGGGGTTCAGAAAAATGGCAGCAGGTGCTCTGGACCGTTGAGTCAAAATTTGAAAAATTTGGCTGTAGCAGGAGGCAGTTTGTTCACAGATGGGCTGGAGAGTGATACAATAATGAGTGTCTACAGGCAACAGTGAAGCATGGTGGAAGTTCCTTGCAAGTTTGGGGCTGCATTTCTGAAAATGGAGTTGGAGATTCGGTCAGGATCATTAGTGTCCTCAATGCTGAGAAATACAGACAAATACTTATCCATCGTGCCATACCACCAAGAAAGGGTTGATTTTGGCCCCAAATTTATTCTGAAGCAGGACAACGACCCCACACGTACAGCTAACTATCTTAGGCTCTGTTTCCACTAGTGCGACTTATTTTGCGACTTGACACATGTCAAGTCGCATGACAAGTCAAAACCCATGTATTTCAATGGTCCCCGTTCTAATTGGTGCGACTCAAGTCGCAGCGACTCGAAAAAAGGTTCTTGCACTACTTTGTTCCGTCTTCGGTGCGACTTGTTCTCCATAGAAAGGTATTAAGTCGCAATGAAGTCGTATGTACATGTCTGACACCGCGACTTTGTTGCGACTTCCACGGAAGTCTACGGAAGCACATGATCTCTGCTCCTCCCAAATACATCACTTCCTATATTGATGTATGTGAGTGTGGAAGACAGCAGGAAGCATGCCTAGGGCTAGAAAAAATAAGCGACAAGTGCATGACAATGAGGAAATTATTTGGCTTGTCAGACAACGTCCGGCAATATATGACCTCAGAGATCCAGGTTACAAAGATCATGCAAAGAAGGAGAGAGCATGGTTGGAAGTGGCTCGCATATATTATGAGACCTGGGACTCTTTATCAGCCACAGAACGTTCTTCAAAAAGTAAGTGGTTGATATATGCTGCTTAGCACTTTCTGTAACCAATGGGTGTGTGTTAACAATGTGCACTGTGTTTTCTTGGTGGGGACCGCTTCTCCTGCCAGGAGATCACAATGGTTTGGCAGGAGGGAATCCCCTGTCAACACTATCTGTGTTGATGGTGGAATTTATATAGTTACTTTCCTGTAACCTGTGGCTTCCAGAAAGTAAATCTGTGTGTGTGGGCCAGCAAATAATATTTGACCAGGGTCCAAATAATATTAAATAATATTAAAGATGGCCCTGTCAACATCCTCCAGCACATGTCAAATTATGTAGGTGTCATGGGTAATATATTTAGCGCTTGTTTTAACACCATCCATATCAATTATGCAGCCTAGCAAATGAATGACCTATAGGCAGTTACTAAAGTGTTTTTTTTTTATTTATTATTTGCTTTATATTTTGTAGTGCACTCGTTACAAACTCGATGGAGAAGTCTCAAAGACTGCTACAACCGGTACTTACGCAAATTAAAAGAAGGAAGGAGTGGTTCCGGCTCAAAAAGATTAGCCCCATATGCCCATGCCGGGGATCTTGATTTTTTGAAACCAGTGTTGGAAATGCGAGAGTAAGTTATCAGCAGGCATATGTTACGAATTGTACATATCAAATAGTAATGCTTACTTAAAAAATATGTGATTTGTATTTCAGAACCCAAGCAAGCTGGGAAGACAGCACACAGGGTTTGGCAGCAGAAGATGAGGCAGAGGAAGCTGCGGAGGAGGAGGAGCAAGAACAATTCCAAGACAATGTTGACAAGGAACTGTTGGTAGATGAATCAAGGTCAACATCAAACTCAATGAATGAGGAGGATGCAGAACCAGGACCTAGCAATGTCTCTAGGCCTTTGCGAAGGTCTTCAAGGGGCAGTGCCCGGCCTGTGAAACCCATGGATAAAATTTTAGATGTAGTCAGTCAGATGTCCACTAAAATGGCTGAAAACCAGTGTGAAGACACAGCATTTCTCACTGTAATTTTAGGCATATGTAAACAGGTACCCCCTGAGAAAAAATATGCACTCAGGATGGCTTTAATGTCAACTGCTCAATCATTTGTGGGTGAGGGGCCAACAACATCCTCAGCATATATGCAACCCCCCCTTCCCCAATATCCCCCTTATCAACAATACACTCACTTTCCAAGTACACAGTATGCTCCACCAATAAACCGTCCATACGGTGACCAGTATGGTAATATGCTGAATCCCTCAAGGCCACGCATGTTGCATCCAATTCCTGCCCCCACTACCTCTACCCTTGGCCCCCCAACCACTCACCAACTTAGGCAGCCTACACCCAGTCCTGTTCCGCCTTTTCTGGAAAGGAAATATTACCCTGGTCCATCAGTGGATTTCCCTGGACCAACCAATAGTTCAGTTTCCGGGACCACTGAAAACAAAACATACGAGCAATTGTAATTTACTATTATTTTTGATGTGGGTTTAAGACCTGTTCTATATTTTTTGGTTGGTTGAGGAGGCCAAAACAACAACTGTTGAATTTTTGAGTTCATGGAACATATTTCTTTATTTTTGCCTTCTTGCAAAAAGAGTTGTCTTGTAAAAAAGATTCAGATTATATTTTTTTTATTTTTTATTACTTTTATTTTGGTGTTTTTCAGAGTGAAATATTTTATTATTTTAATATTTGTTGTGCTTGTTAAAAAGTAAAAAAAATGGTGTAGTTCACCAAAACACATAACTAAAAAATTTTGTGTGCTTTCCTGCACAAAAATCCAGAAAATAAAAATTATTTTGGTTACATTGTGCATTTTCTGCTTATCCTTTTTTCGAATTTGAGGTAAAGACATGTTATTCTGCATTTGGATGCAATGAAACATAACATACATCTAAATAATATTCCAAGAAAATGCATGGCATACATTATGCTATGGCATCCTGCTGCCAGGGGACAGAACCAGCAGCAGACATAAAATAAGATGAGAATCCCTCACGCACACTGGCACCATTGGTGGTGCCCCTACTGGCACTCCATTGTGCACCTTCCAGATCGTGCATGAGGGAATCTTCAAAAAGATAGCCATCACGAATTCTAACAAAATTATGAAGCACACATGCTGCTTTTACTGCAGATATTGCATTCTCCAGTTTTAAATTTATCGGTGTATGTAGCAAACGCCACTTGTTGGCTAAAATGCCAAAAGAACATTCTACCACTCGTCTTGCCCTCGTTAACCGGTAATTGAAGATTCGCTTCTCTTCACTCAGACACCTATTGGAATAAGGCCTTAAGAGATGCTCACTGAGAGCAAAGGCCTCATCCCCAACAAACAAATGGCATTGGCGGCCCATTTGTTCCTGGCAATGGACAGTCCTGTGGCAGGTCCAGACCATTTTCCCGCAACATTCTTCCAAAGGATGATCTTTGGAAAATACTGGAGTCTGAGCTGCTGCCATATGATCCAATGTCTATATAGCTAAAACAATAATTGGCATCAGCCACTGCTAGTAATACAAAAGAAAAATATTTTTGTAATTAAAGTATTTTGTTCCACTGCCAATGGGCATCACTACCCTCATATGTTTTCCGTCAATTGCCCCTAGACAATTTGGGAAATTGCAACGATCCCAGAAAAGTTCCGCTTTCTTGCACCAATCTTCGCAAGTGGGCTTCTTCAGGACCAAATCCCTAAGGACATTCCAGATGTCTCGGCAGGTATCGTGGACAATATTGCTGACAGTAGTTTTGCCAACCAAAAACTCATAATGCAAACTTGAAAAGGAATGTCCAGTTGCCAGGTACCTAAAATGGAAAAGTACATACATTTTATGATAATGATACATATTTACACTAAGCTACTTCAATAAACAAAAAAAAAAGAGCTAGGAAGGAGGTGCCTGAGGACGTGAAGAATGAAGAAGAGGAGCAGGAGAAAGACACTGGTGATGTAGAGGCAGAGTTAAGATTGTAAAAACAAGCTTACGCACAATTACATGCTAGTATTTATTTTTGGACTTCATGTAAAGATGATGAAAGAATGATGTGGATCTCCAAATGCCACATAGAAGTTAAGAAGAAGAAACAGTAGGTATGAAAAGTTACCTCAATGTTATTATGAGTCTTTCAACAGCTGGAATACTCCTTCTGAAACTTGTGTTTTGTCACTCTAGATGACTAGAGAGCAAAGCCAACAATTCATCAAAACTGTAAAGAGACAAAATATGGCTATTATCTACACTGACCATGTAAAAATCAAACATTTACAAATGTTCCATTTTTCTAAAAATTTGATCAGATTATAGTTAACACTTCTAGCTATTCAAATGTAAAAATAATAAAAAGAGTCATACTGACCAGGCATATACACATTTTCATAAATATATCTGGCAGCATTTGCAAGTTGACATCAAAAAATGTTCTCACCTTCTAATTGACATCCTTGTGTAATTGAAGAATTTGTCTTCATGAGCCCGGAGGTCATTGTAAAGGACCCCAAACTGGCCTCTCACTTCCCTTTGGGCGATGATGGGATGTATCCAAAACCTATGCCTTCTCCTCCTCCGGTTATCCTCCTCTTCTTTATCTATAAATGCTGCTACAGCAGCCAAAATGACTGCTGACCCAACATATTGCATAGCCAACATGTTTGCTAACAAACATACAAACATACAACACGTGACAACGAAAGAGGAAGGGGAAATAAATAAGCAGGATAAGGAATTACATCACTATGACTAAATCGCAGAACATCCAAGTCGCACAAAGTCGTTATTAAAGTCGCAACAAAACACACCACAAATCGCAGTGTAAATCGCGCGACTTTGGGGACGCAATAGTGGAAACATAGCCTTAAGCATAAAGAAGAGTAAGGAGTCCTGGAAGTGATGGTTTGGCCCCCATAGGCACCTGATCTCAACATCATTGAGTAATGTCCTGGAATACAGGAAGAGAGAAGGATTTGAGGCAGCCTACATCCACAGAAGATCTGCAGTTAGCTCTGAAAGATGTTTGGACAACCTACCTGTTGAGTTCCTACACTGTGTGCAAGTGTACAGTACCTAGAAGAATTGATAATGTTTTGAAGGCAAAGGAAGGTCACACAAATATTATTTTGATTCAGATTTCTCTACACTTCTATTTCTGAAGCATTCTTAATTGACATAATTTTTTCACACCTGCTTAAAATTTTTTCACAGTACTGTATGTGCACTAAAAACAAGGCTTTTATCAGGCTTTAATTTTGTCATTACTATACAATAATGTTGGCACCTGAAAAGTCTCTTATGAGTTTTAGATGGTAATAAGAAATTAGTTGAATTGGGATATATGGTGCCTGGATATTTGGACCATTATTATCATTACTTACTATTCATTACTAATAGATCTACATGGAAGAATATTTGCAGACTATTCACAAATCTACAAATCCCTCATATGCATAAAGAAGGATGGGCAATTATACATCCTTTATAGTGTAGAATAGCCTCATCTTCTTGTTCCAAGTAAATTGGGATTTAGGCCCAGGTTTATTTACTGAATAAAAATGTTGTACACAGCTGCGAAGGCAAGAAATAAAGTTAATAACTCTATCACAGATCCAGTTTAAATTTTTGGAAGTCCCAGGCAGTGTTGTCCACTGAGCTACTCTTTTTGCCCTTGGCATAGAACTCCTGGCAATTTTGTTAAGATCCTCTCAATTGAATAAGGGATTAACCATCAACTCATTAGAGTATGTCTTTCCCTATTCTGATCATACGGATCTATCCGAAAGTCCCTAATCTATTAAATACCCTTAACCCCTTGACTCCAATGTAACACATGCACTCACTGGCCACTTTATTTGGTACACCTTGTTAGTATCAGGTTGGACCCCCTTTGCCTTCTGAACTGCCTTAATTCTTCGTGGCATAGATTCAACAAGGTATTGAATTCCTCCGAGATTTTGGTCCATATTGACATGATAGCATCAAGCAGTTGCTGCAGATATGTCGGCTACAGATCCATGATACGAATCTCCCATTCCACCACATCCCAAAGGTGCGCTATTGGATTGAGATCTGGTGACTGTGGAGGCCATTGGAGTACAGTAAACTCATTGTCATGTTCAAGAAACCAGTTTAAGACGATTTGAGCTTTGTGACATGGTGGTGCATTATCCTGCTGAAAGTAGCTATCAGAAGATGGGTACACTATAGGCATAAAGGGATGGACATGGTCAGCAACAATACTCAGGTAGGCCATTAAATGATGCTTAATTGGTACCAAGGGGTCCAAAGTGCACCAAGAAAATATCCCCCACACCATTACACCACCACCAGCAGCCACCAGCCTGAACCATTGATACAAGGCAGGATGGATCCATGCTTTCCATGCCAAATTCTGACCCTACCATCTGAATGTTGCAGCTGAAATAGAGACTCATTAGACCGGGCAACGCTTTTCCAATCTTCTATTGTTCAATTTTGGTGAGCCTGTGTGAATTGTAGCCTCCGTTTCCTGTTCTTAGCTTCCAGGAGTAGAACCCGGTGTGGTTTTCTGCTGCTGTAGCCCATCTTCTTCAAGGTTCAATGTGTTGTGCGTTCAGGGATGATATTCTGCATACTGTGGTTGTAAGTGGTGATTAAAGTTACTGTTGCCTTTCTATCATCTCAAACCAGTCTGCCCATTCTCCTCTGACATCATATTTATGTCCACACAACCGCCGCTCACTGGATATTTTGTTTTTTTCGGACCATTCCCTGTAAACCCTAGAGATGGTTGTGTGTGAAAATCCCAGTAGATCAGCAGCCTTTGAAATACTCAATCCATCTGGCACCAACAACCATGCCACGTTCAAAGTCACATAGATCCCCTTTCTTCTCCATTCAGCAAGTTATCTAGATGCCTAAAGGCATTGAGTTGCTGTCATGTGATTGGATGATTAGCAATTTGTGTTACAAAGCAATTGCACAGGTATACCCATTAAAGTTGCTGGTGGGTGTATATGCGGCACTGGGCTTTTTGCCATGGGGCCGCATATTTGCATATCCCCCTTTGTGCTGGGAGCACACCACACAGCACAGAAGTATGGCTTTTTGCTTGCATGTCTTCCATGAAGTCCACTTCTAGCCAGACTTCTTCTGACAGTCCTGGCGCCACCGCACTTATGTATTGTTTGCCAACTACATGCTCCCGATGAGGGAGGTTGGCGCCAATCGCTGAGCACCCATTGAGCTCAGGTGCGGACGCCGCCCCTCCTGGGATGCACGCACGTGGTGCTGGTGGCGTGTATATACACATCCCCATTTGGAGCAGGCTGTCTACACGGCCAGTCTCCTCCTGGGCTCCTTGCAGACTGGCTGTTGGTCCGCTGGTATTGTTTGGATGCAGCATTTAGGCAAGGGCTTCTTGGTCACCCCTCACTGTCTCATTCTGGGTGTCAGGTTTCCTGTTTCTCTCTAATCTGTCTCTCATCATTTTGACTTGTTCACATACCTACTATTTCTTTTAAGTTTATTTAGCACTATGCACACCAACTATTTAGCTTATTCATATTCCCCTTCTTTACACTACTTCATACACATCTGGGTTTATTTAATAATTACTTTAAAACAACTTTTATGGTTTCAAATTATACATATATGTAATATTCATTCCCAGATATTCCTGTTTGATGAGCTACACAATACTGCCATGTTCATATGGGCACCATTCCTTACCCATGCACTCTTCACACCATCCCATGCTGCAATCCTCTATACACGTCACCTCAGCCCCCATGGAGGGGTCATTTGCCTCTGGCTCTCCGTGTGCCATTTCCCGCATGCTTTACTATCTGCCCGATTTGGTAAGTCTGTTTGGCCAATTATTTCTAGCATAAGTCTACTATTTTTATTCCCCTCTACATTGAGTGTGGTTTATCATATTTATTATATTCTATAGGCAATTGTCGCATCTGCTCCTGACGAGTGAAGGTATTGAGGAAACGCGTCGAGATACGAGTTTAATCTGATGCCACCTCTATATTAGTTATCTACCCATTTTTATATAAACATGTGATCACGGACACAGTTATCGAGCATGCCACTCTTGGCACTTGTAGGCCACATTATTGCTCTGTATGTTAATACTTTTATTATCATGTATCTATCACGATATGTGTTTCATGGATATTTACCTCTGTATTTATTACACCTACATTTGGTGCTAAGGATATATATGTGTATATATGAATGAATTTCCATTTTTTATTATTACTACTTTACGGAATAAAACTTTTTACTTTTACCTTTGCATTCCATCTGCTTCATTTAATGTCCCAACTTCCCTTTGCTGTATATCTGACAGTAGATGGGTGTACCTGGGTCCTACTGGTTTCCACTAGTTTTGTGCTGATGGCACTACTGAACATCTTTCGATGTTGAAGTAAGCATGATGTGTCTTTCATCTGCTACATTAAGTTTCCTGGCCGACCACTAGGTTAGCAGTCCTCAACATTGCACAATCAATGATGTCCTGAATGCTGAAAAATACAGGCAAATATTTATCCATCATGCCATACCATTAGGGATGCCTGTGATTGGTCCCAAATGTATTCTGAAGCAGAACAATGACCCCAAAAAGACAGCCAATGCCATTAGGAATGATCTTCAGTGTAAAGAACAAGGAGTCCTGGAAGTGATGGTTTGGCCCCCACAGAGCCCTGATCTCAACATCGAGTCTGTCTGGTATTACATAAAGAAAGAAGGATTTGAGGCAGCCTACATCCACAGAAGATCTGTGATTAGTTCTCCAAGATGTTTGGAACAACCTACCTGCCAAAGTTCCTTCAAAAACCGTTTGCAGTTGTACCTAGAAGAACTAATGCTGTTTTGAAGCCAAAGAGTAGTCACACCAGATTTGATTTGGATTTTTCTTCTGTTCGCTCACTTTGCATTTTGTAAATTGATAGAAATATAAACAATTAAAATATGTTTTTAAAAGCATTCTTACTTTACAGCATTTTTTCACACCTGTCTAAAACTTTTTTTGCAGAGCACTGTACTTGGGTATATCAATAGGACTATTTTCAGAAATGATTGGTCTGCCTACCCAAATAACACAATTTTGGGAAATTCATCTCTGAGTTTTTGACAGATCCTAGCGCTGAGTTATGGTCCTCTCTAGGCATATTTATACATTAACGTTTTGTTGGCAATAAGTTTAAAAGCTTACAAGTCTTTTAATTAGAGTGTGGAATCTCCACAGATATATTTTCATGCTATTAGCAAGTTAGATATGCAGTGACTATTAAATTTAGGGCCCTAGAGGCAAACATGTGTCAAACTCCTCTGGAACAACTTCTTTGGACCTTCAAAAACGTAACTCAATTAATCTCACTGTATTATGCAGAGTTACTCTCTGACAGAATGGACCAACCGTCTTATGTTAGAAATAAATGGCACCAAAAGTTGTCTCAGCTGACATCAGAGGATTGGAAGGGTTTTAAATAGGCTTATATGTCCTCAGGCGCCTCCTTCAAAGTCAAATTATAATACAGGGGTGCCCAACCTTTTGAAGAGTGAGGGCCACTTAAGTGACTTGTTAACCGGTCATGGGCCACAATGAGCAGAGCAGGCGGATGACAGGTCTATGTCTACTCTGCATATGTAGAGCGGACACGAACACAGCCCTCTCTACCTTATGGGCCTTCCTATCCGATCCACCCAGACGGGACGGATGCTCTTTTGGATTTTTAGAGGTAAATGGAGGGTCCGGTTGGGTCCGCCTGAAAAACGATGATCAGACCGATCATTTGAAAATGGCCTAAGGCTGCTTTCACACTGATGCATTGCGGGTTGCCAGCACAGTGGGTGCAGCGCAGCGCCCCTGTGGCTTACCTGCAAGTTAGCTGCACTTTGCCATAGACCTCTATTAGACTTCTATTATATTCTGCAGGTGGGGTGCACTTTCTGAAAGTGCACCAAATCTCTTTATTCAGGCATTTTGGTGCACTTTCAGAAAGCGCACCAAACCCGCAGGTAATAACAGAAGTCTATGGCTCATCACAGGTAACCCACAGATGCACTGTGCTGCACCTGTGGATCAATTTGAAAGCAGCCCAGTCACCACTGCAGAGCAGGAATGGCCATATATACAAAGTGATTTTAGTAATTAACTGACCTTTAAAGAGGGAGTCCTGTGAAAAAAAAAAAAGTCAGCAGCTACAAATACTGCAGCTGCTGACTTTTAAAATAAGGACACTCACCTGTCCTAGGGTCCAGCGATGTCGGCACCTGAGACCGAATCGTCCCTCGGTCCTCGGGTGCTGCCGCCGCCATTCTCTGTAAGGGAATTAGGAAGTGAAGCGCTGCGGCTTCACTTCCCGGTTCCCTACTGCGCATGCGCGAGTCGCGCTGCGCTTCCTAACTGGTCCTCGCTGTCTCTGGGACCCGTGTGTGTCCCGGCAGACCGCGCGGTGGGGACGGGAAGAGGCATAGACTCCCGTGGGAGTCTATGCCGGAAATGGGTGCAAATACCTGTCTTAGACAGGTATCTGCACCCCCCTCCCCCCTGAAAGGTGCCAAATGTGACACCGGAGGGGGGGAGGGTTCCGAAAAGCAGAGGTTCAATTTTTTTGTGAACCTCCGCTTTAATAACAGTCTTCCATTCAGGTATCGCCGGCTGTTGCTGTCCCAGGCAGAGTGCATTTGGTATCACTGTGACAGGAGCTGATGCTATACAGGAAGCATTAGCTTATGTGGCTCTGCTCCACAGCCGCTTGCTTCTTCTACCACCGACTCCATTTACAACACTATTTCTTTGGGATGGCAGGTCGGCAACTTGTAAGCTGAGCTTGCTGACCTGCCATCCCAGAGCAGGAGGTCGCGGACCACATCAGAGGGCTCCACGGGCCACTGGTTGGGCACCCCTGACATAATACAACCTAAACTGTCACCAAATCTACCACACTCCTTTGAGGCTTTATAGATTGAACTCTGGTCATTATATAAAGTGGTCATTGACCACTTTGCTTTCAAGGTTATAGTCAGGCAGTGGATGTTCATGTGGTCTTGTCCTTATATACACCAATTTTGGGTACAAGTTACTTTATTATTTATTTTATTGAATCTACATCTAGTCTCCCTAACATTAGTTTTCTCAAAGTTTGTCACCAGTGGTTGGTGAATGACCTAAAACTTCCTTCCCAGGCCAATACATTTTTAAAGCACTATACGCCTATGCCAAAATGGTGGAGAAATTTGTTCATAACCATAAAGTATTGGAGATATTGGATATAGTTTGAAAACACAGCTTTCAAACATTTTCTATATGGTTCGCTGCATGACCCAGAGAAAGTGTTATTCAACTGACCCATCTATCCATGATTGAAATTGCAGTTTTTAGATTACCAGGAAAGCATCATTGCTACAAACTGTGTCCTACTAGAGACAGCTTGAGGGATGAAGAGAGCCTGAGTTACTAAAGGAGACATTTTAGCTGTCAGAACTGACAAAGTAATATTCTCTAGTTATAAACTGTGATCTGTGGAAAGTCGCTGTAATAGCTTGCTCATAAATGAATCTGCTTCTATCCACTGCTCTAGTTCTCTTTTTCCATCACCCCTCCCCCCAGTCGCGGTACGTCCATAAGGGCGCACGGGCGCCGCCCCCCTCTCCAGCTACCCCCTCTATGACTAATGGATAGATTCATGCATTGAAGCCACCTCCTATTCAGGCGTCTGGCTCCTTTTCAGACGCCAGGCGCCGGAATTACAGCGGCTGGGTTTTTTTTAAGCACCTGATTAGAGCCATAGGTTTTAAATGGCTTCAAAAAAGGTGGACTTGTGGCGCAAAGCATTGCACTCGGAGTCCACACAGGTGTGTTAGAAAAGCGAAAGAATATTTGCTTTCCTAACACTGAACCGCCTCTCCGCCTATCAGGTGCACAGGTCTGTTACCCGTCACCTGATTGGCTGAAAGGACAGGCGCTGCGATTGAATGCCTGTCAGGAAGAAGGGAGGAGATGCATGGAGGACACAGGAGCGGCTGCCTGACCCGCTGCAAGGTCCCACCGCTCGCCGCTGTCACCCACATGCCTGACCCACCATCGAGACAGGGTAAGTGCAGGGCAGACGGTGAGCGGGCGGGGGGGTCACAGTGGCACTATTTGATAGGGCACAGTGGCAGCGTTTGATGGGCAGAGTGGCAGCATTTGAGGGGCACAGTGGCAGCATTTGAGGGGCACAGTGGCTGCGTTTGATGGCACAGTGGCTGCGTTTGATGGCACAGTGGCTGCGTTTGATGGGCACAGTGGCTGCAATTGATGGACACACTGGCTGCATTTGGGCACAGTGGGGCTGAAATTGATGCTTTTTTTCCAGAACTTTTCAGTTTGTTTGCGCCCCCCAAAAATTTTGAGCACCAGCTGTCACTGCCTCCCCCCCTACACTTTTTCTTCACTCTCTCCTTCTTGGACCCTGGTGCACTAGCTGCTCACCCTTCTCAGGTGCAGTTCCCCCAATATAACCCTTATGGATCTCCCCTGCTGTGGGGACTACCCTGGGTTGAGAGAGCCCTAAAGGTTGCTTTCATTTAAACTATCCATAGGGGTTGATTTACTAAAACTCGAGAGTGCAAAATCAGGTGGCCAATCAGCTTCTAGCTATAGCTTGTTTAATTAGAATTTAACAAAAACCTGGAAGCTGATTGGTTTCTATGCTGCACCAGATTTTGCACTCTTCAGATTTAGTAAATCATTCTCATAGTCATATTTTCAGATTTCAGACCTAGATTGCATTCCAGATCTCCCTCTACTGGGCCTTTTTTTTCTTTGTTAAAGTGCTTGTGCCCTGAAAAAAATAAATCTGTAAGGTAAAGGCATAATGAGCTAGTATGCAACGCATACTAGCTCATTTTGAAATACTTACCTTAGAACGAACTGCCTCCCAGTCACTGCTGAGGGAGCTGACATGTTTCCTCTGCATTTCTTCCGGGTTCACGGCTCCGGCGCTGAGTGGCCGAAGCCGTGATGATGTCACGCCCGCGCATGCACGCAGGAGTCCTCTTTCCAGCAAGGTCCGGCAGCATCTGCCGGACCTTCAGAGAGCATGCGCCACTGACATCAGCGGCTGCATGCTAGGTGAATATTTCCTTAAACCATACAGGTTTAGGAGATATTCGTTTTACCTACAGGTAAGCCTTATTATAGACTCACCTGTAGGTAAAAATGTGCAAGCGGGGTATACAGCCGCTTTAAGGGCAGATCACATATGCTGATTTTCATATGTTACTCTTTGCTTCAAGCACCATGGTTTGGAAATGCAGTCTTGGCCACTGATGGATGTCCCTGCACTCGTATGTGGCACCAAGCTAGACAAGGGCCCTAGAGAGGAATACGCTTATACTCCAAACAGCCACACTGAGTTTAAGGCAATCTTGACTCACTGCAGTGTACAGGCAGTACATTTTGCATACTGTATCTACAGTGTCACCATCCTGGCCTGTTTTTATTGCTGAAACTTCAAATAAAATATAAATTACTTACCTCTTTCATCACTGGGCACTCCTTTATCCTCATTTCTTCTACACCATCCTGAAAAGACATCGTTTTTGCAGACACTGAAAATGCAACTGTTGAACATCATAAACCGGTGCATTTTCAGGGATTTTTATCGACTGTCTTTAATTGTACATATGGCTGGGAACTTTGCATGCATACATAGGGTAGGTTTAGATTCTGTTTCACTGGGCTCAGTTAAGCCATTTCCGCTGTCGCTGTAGTGTGGCTACACCAACTTCTCACCATAGCACCGTGCTGCAGGGAGATTCACCCTCTCTATTTCTGTTCACTGTTGTCATTTAAAGTGAAAGTAACAGAAAAACCCAAATTTTGGTTTGTCTCCAGAAAAGTAAGAAAAGGGGAAATTTTCTAATTGGGACACTAGTTCTGGTGAGCTAAATGTCTCCAAGGAATTCCTGTAATTTGCAGGGATTTCCTCTCACTTCCTGTTGTGGCTACTGGCAGGGCCGTCTTTAAAATGGAGCTTTTTGGCAACAACAATAAACGCTACATTTGGGGAGGAGTCAACAAGGCCTACGATGAAAGGTACACCATTCCTACTGTGAAACATTTTGGGGATGTGTGAGCTACAAAGGCGCAGGAAATTTGGTCAAAATTGATGGCAAGATGAATGCAGTATGTTATCAAAAGATACTAGAGGAACATTTACATTATTCAGCCAGGAAGCTGCGCATGGGACGTACTTGGACATTCCAACATGACAATAAACCAAAATACAAGGCCAAGCCGACTTGTCTTTGGCTATAGCAGAATAAAGTGAAGGTTCTGGAGTGGCCATCTTTGTCTCGTGACCTCAATACCATTGAGCCACTCTGGGGAGATCTCAAACATGCAGTTCATGCAAGACAGCCCAAGAATTTACAGGAACTGGAGGCTTTTTTGCCAAGAGGAATGGGCAGCTTTACCATCTGAGAAGATAAAGAGCCTCATCCACAAATACCACAAAATACTTCAAGCTGTCATTGATGTTAAAGGGGGCAATACATGATATTAAGAACTGGAGTATGTAAACTTTTGATCAGGGTTATTTGGGTAGTGTCTGTCGATATTATGATTTAAAAAGAGTAAACACAGTTAATTGATAATAAATGGCTTCAGCCAAACACTAACCATGTGTGAAAGAGAAGTTTTTGTGTTATCATTCATATTCTCTGAAAAATGGCCAAGAAATCAAATTCTGTCAGGGTATGTAAACTTATGAGCAGAACTGTACTTATTTTGGGTATTTTTACCAAAGATATGTAGCAGTATAGATTTTGGACAAAATTTATGAAGAAAATTTACTATTTTGCAAAACTTTATAACCTAAACGAAGAAAAATGCATTTTTTTTACAAAATTTTCGCTCTTTTTTAATTTATAGCACAAAAAATTAAAAACACAGTGTTGATCAAATACCACCAAAAAAAGCTGTATTTGTGTGAAAAAAAGGACAAACATTTCATATGGGTACAATGTTGCATGACTGAGTAATTGTTATTCAAAGTGTGAGAGCACTGAAAGCTGAAAATTGGTCTGGTTAAGAAGGGGGTTCAAGTGCCCAGTAGGCAAGTGGTTAAAGCAGAACTTCAGTAATTTTTTTCGTCTTTTGATCTCTTAAATCTTCTGCCCTTGTTGTTTTAAGTTTGGATAGTAAAACATTTTTTTTCTGCCAGTAAATACCTTATACAGCCCACTTCCTGTTTTTGGATGATAAAAAGCCTAAGCTTATGACATCATGCACAGCTCTCCCTCTCACTCTCGTGAGAGTTTGCCAGGAAGGGAAGAGGGATGAGGCATAAGAGGGCCAATGAGAGCTGCAGAGCTGGAGGTGTGCCTCTGTGTGTCTGTGTAAATCCAGGAAGTGAACAGGCAGCAGCTTCAGCTGCCCACAGTTAAAATGGTTGCAGCTAGACTCAATGGAGGGAGATTTCTGCAGCATATTTGGCAAGTACAGAACCACAGTATATATAAAATAATATGCAAAGTGGTTGGAGGGAAGCTTCAGAATGTGAGCAGACTGCAGTTCCTCTTTAAACTATGTTTTTAAAAGTGTTAAAAATGTCTCTAAATGCACTAAGGCAAACTAAAAGAATCCCTATCTTTTGAAGAGTGCTACTATAGTATAACCCTCTGAACATACCTGTCGAGGTGACAGTGAAAGTTATTTTAAAATCATAGTTGTCATTGCTGTTGTTGTGAAGGATTGATAGGCCCAAAAGCTATCTGGTGGCAATTTAAAAAGAGTTAATTGCTTAGTTATCTTAACCCAGTGACAATCACTCTGTTGGCACTTAGATTGTGGTCCCACGAGCTGGAAAATTTATGTGCAGGGTAAGGCTGACAGTGTCATTGTTGCGTAAGTGACAGCACGGTGTGAGGTTGACCAGCCTTTTGTCACAAATTGGTGAGAAGGGCAGTGGTCTGGCACCATGTGTCATCACAAGGACAACTAGAGAGGGCCCTGACAGACAGCAATAAAAACTTGATAGGTGTTCTACTCCATCTCCACTCTATCCTAAACTAAAAAAAAAAAAAAAAAAAAAAAGAAGTATCGCCTAGTTGTACTTTAATGGTTATACTGTTCCTCTTTTCTGGAAAAGTGAAGACAAATTAGAGAGATCACTCTGAGATAAGATGTTGAAAAATATGAAGCAAGAAGATTTGGGCAACAAATAATTTGAAAGATTAACCATCTCACCTCACACAAGATAGGCAACCCAATCCCAAATGTCTCAATGGTTATCATTGAGTGGTAACAGGGTGTTAAAAGTGCAAATTCTTGAGTAGGAGAGGTTCAATTTCCATTAGGTTTTATAGTAACACCTTCCAGTGAGTTTTCAATATTCTCACCAATACTTACACCAATCCATCCCATTACTGGCCACAATAAAAAGTGACTTTCCATATTTAGAAAAGGATGCTTTCATTCCATTGTTCTTTTGACTGTTCTCCGATTCTTTTTTTATCACGTGTATAGAGAGATCAAGGCTCACATCAAAGTAAAAGATGCCAGGTGAAAACAATAAGTACTTATTGTTTCCATAATTTGTGAGGTCGTTTAGACAACCTTATACTTGGTCTATGACTAAGCAATTTAGTATCTCCAGGACCAGGAGTATAATAAATTATGTAGGATATTTAAATGACTAGACTAATCAGTGTCTCCAGAATAATACATGTAGGATATTTATGACATCTCCCTTTGATTATTAAATATAGAATGTTTCAAGATAAATGGTGTGACATTCAATGTGCTTGATGCTATATACCAATTCTTTGTTATATATTTAAAGGTTAAGGGCTCTTTCACACGGGCTGTCCGATCAGGTCCGCCTGTCAGGGTTGAATGGAGGGTCAGATCAGGTCCGCCTGAAAAACTATGGTGCGGCGGATGTCAGCAGACACATGTTTGCTGACATCTGCCGTTATCCAATCTGATCCTGTCCACAAAATCCAGACAGCTGGAGGTCCTATTTTCCATCCGTCTGGCGGAGTAGATCAGATATGATCCGATGAAAATTGACAGGCAGTTAGTTTTCATCCGATCTCCCTATAGAGGAGAGCGAGACTGGGTCTGTCTCTCAGTAAGCAGAGACGGACCTGTCATCCGCCTGCTCAGCAGGGATTAGCGGAGCGATCCCCCGCTGAGAAATCGGATCCCACAAAACAGAGGCGGCCGTGTGAAAGGGGCCTAACTCCACATCTGTGTAAAAAAAATAGCAAAATAATGTAGCAAATACAATAGCTACAGCTTCCAAGTTTTATTGTCAAAGCTTAAAAGAACAAGGTAACGTTAGAAGCTAATTGGTTACTATGCACAGCTACACCAGATTCTGTGTGCACTAGTTTTAGTAAATCTCTCCCTTAAGGTTATTAAAAATTACCTTTCCTTTTTAATTTCTAGCCGCTGCAATTTTCTGTAAAATGAAACATAATATGGCAACCTGGAGACATTCTGTACACAGTTGGTGATTGACTCACTGATTTTTTCAGAAGTCTGCACTAAGATACAAGGCAGATTTTAGGCATCCTCTGCAATGAAACTTTAATTTTGGTGAGATACTCCTAAAGGGTTAATTACATCTAAAGGGATACAGACTCTGCAACTTTCTTCATTAGAACACCACAAGTGCATCAGCTTATTAATAATGAAAAGGTCACTCCTACTCCGATTCACTCTGTACAAAACAAACTGCTATTTCTTCAGAGCAGAAACAGGTAGGAGTGTGCAGCAAAGTTTCTTAAAATCCTTGCAATGTACATTGATCACCCAGAAGGGATTGTTTTTTTGTTTAAATTTTAAGTCAGTGCATTAAAAAATAGATTTTTTTTAAGATTTGGTAGCTGCTGGGGAGTGAAACTACCTACAAGGGAGGAACTAAAACCATGAACTTTTCAAGGGTCGAAGTCCCCAAAGGATATAAAACCTACAGGGTGGCTCAGCCAGACTTACTTTACCAATAACTGAAATATAATTTTTGGGTGCACTGACTCTTTAGCATGTCAGAAATTGGATGACCTCAACCAGAAGGAAAAAAACCCTTTTACTATGATGTCATAGCTGCTTGCTCTAGTCTGATCTTTGAAATCTTAGCCTGTATTCACCATGATGCAATGGAAGAGTCGGCACAATTGTAAATTTTATCAAGAAGTAAGGTCCTATATTGTATTTAATCTTCATTTAAAAAAAAAAAAAAAAAGTATATAAAAAGTATACAGTTGCTTTATATAGCTACTTCAAAGGCTAACATATTTAAAGCAGTGTCTTGGTTTTCCAATAGACTGAAGTTCTGTAAAATGGATGGATACTCATATCATATGATGTATATTTTCATTAGAGGTGGCTCATTTACTTTTTTCTATCTACTAGAACATATTGAGAGCCCCAAAATATGTAGCATTCTAATATGCAAATATTAAGTCTGCAATTGGCCCCACCAGCTACTGGTCTCTGTTAGTCATATTGATGGACCAATGGAGAGCCAGGGAGGCTGTATGGGGTGGTGTTGTGTCCCTTCTTATGAATTAAGTTTTATATTTACATTATAGTGCACCCCAATTTTGGAGTTCTTGTGGTACATATGAAGAATACACCAGTATTTAGTTTTGGTAAACACGTTTTGTCTTTTTCTTCAAAAGTGAAGACAGATTAGCAGGGATTCCAATCCATTCTGGGAGATAAGATGTTTCATACCTGAAAAATCTGAAGTAAGGAGAATTTGGTAACAAAAAATTTGAAACATGAACTGTTTCACCTCCCACAAGATAGGCAACCCAAATCCCAAAAGTTCCAATAGTTATTATTGAGTGGTTACAGTCTGTTAATAGTGCAAAATCTCGAGTAGGAGAGGTTTCATTTCCATCTCCAGCTAAATAAACATCTCCCAATGAGTTATTAATATTCTCTTTACACCAATCCATCCCATTACTGGTCACAATAAAAAGTGGGTTTTCATACTTATTTCTGAAGTAATCCATGGCTTTTTGCAAATATCCCTTGTCTGCTACAACTCCTTTCCATTTCTTGGGCATAATTTCTACATAGTCCCCTCTACGGACATGGACACCAACAAATGTAACATTTTCCCTGTCTCCTTTGACATTAGAAAGATAGGCATTGGCTTCTTCTTTAACAAAGTCATGGAAAGTAAACTCCTGATGTATCTCCTCCCAAATATGGCGATGAAAGGTCCATGAACAAGGCACTCCAACCAGTTTAACATACTGACCTGAAATGTTCTTGTACTCTGGACACATCCAGTTCTTGATCGGATACTCTCTCCATTTGATACGATTATGTACTTCTTGGGCAATCATAGGCAAGTTAATCTTGAATAACTTGGACAAGGTTTCATGCATTCTAGGAACGATATAAGCTGGATGTCCATTTAGTTTGGCAAGGTAGTAAAGAGTTGCATATTGCCCAATCTGATTGCCAAGTCGACCCACTGGTTTCACAGTCCAAATTCGGCTTGAGGGCTTGCTGGAGAGTTTTGAAAACTGATTTTTAACTAGGTTTATGTCAGGTATTACAACTTTAGTGCTTTGACTGCCTACAGTACAGAACAATGATGAAGATCTACTACTGATCTTGAAGGAATAGTGCCAATAAGACACATACATAATGATGAGTATGAAAGAGAACACAATCTTTGCCCAAACTGACAGTTGCTTCATCTTCTTATTTCAAGTTCCAGTACTGTAAATAAAAGGAAAATTTGGGAAATTAAGTTTGATTTACCTAAAGTTGAGAAATATCACAAAAACCCTTTAGAAAGTATTTACAAGTGATGCATTTACACCAGCTAAATACCTCACCTCTTGTTAGAACCAACCTATTTTACAGAGACCAACACTAACATTTTAACATAAAGTTCACTAAAACTACTGAATCAATAAAAATCCAATTTCAACAAACTAGAGAAAAGTGTCATAGACTGTTTATCTCCTGGTTTAGACAAAAAATTCTGGTTTTATAGCTAAAGGCTGGTCTAAAATTCTCGAACATGTTAGGTTAGGGTATGACTAAAACAAAATAACTGTCCATCTGTCCATCCCTAACTCATTACTTCCTCACCCCCTTTCCTGCTTTCTGTTTTATTTGTTTCCTGATCCTTCTTTCCCTTGTTTCTTATATTCTCTGTCGTACAATTTAGTTTTGTTGCTCTATATTGTTAATCAATTTTTCCATTACTTTGCTGTACTTTAGATTGAATTAAAGTTAAAGTTTCTAATACAATTATTAATTTTTCTTACAACATATTTTGAGAATATTTATAATGCACCTGGAGCAGCCTTTTTCAAACAGGGTGACCAGGCACCCTGGAGTGTCTTCATGTTTATTTAAGGGTACCTTAGAAAAATGCCTAAAAATTGCCCAGTTAGTTACACAAAGCCACAGGTTTTCATTGTGCACCATTACAACCTTCACATGTCGACGTCCTAACAACTGCTGGAGTCATTGGTTGATAAGGAGGATGTTGGATGCCTGTGCAGTATCCTTTTTTGCCCCTCTCCATCAGCACTGGGGGTCACATAAGCAGGGTAAGGGAAAGAAACTGAGGGAGAAGAGAAACATTGGAATACTAGTCAGTATCAGTGTGCAAAGGTGTATTTGCTTTGGAAGAATAAATCACCTCCTAAGTTGGGTGTCCTATGTGCGTGGACTTTGCTGCGTTATTTAAAACGATTAGTTTTATTTTTTGATATCTTAGAATGGGGTGCCTCGAGATGCATAATTTGACTGAAGAAAGGTTGAAAAACACTGACCTGGAGGACATTATGCCATGAATGTTTGATGAAGGTCACATTCACTGCTCCTTAAATATACTTGAATGTATTAAACTAGCATAGTTAACCTTTTAAACCTTGTTTTGATGTTTTTATTATTTATCTCACATATCCAATAGATCTATTTACATTTATTAACACTTTCACTGCTACCCCTGTAAAATATGCAAAATTTACTCTCTTCTGTCTCCAAAAAACTACAGCTAAAAAAACCTTACTGTCAGGACTTTTTGTCTTTAGTGTTTATTATAAACAGGGTTTCAAAAGCTCCAAAATCTAGTAATAAATTGATTTTTGAAAAAAATAGAGGTATAGAAAATACATTTATTGGAGGTATATTTTTTATGCAAAATACATTGTCTGTTGGTTATGTTTTATTGATCTAGTGTATACAACTGCAGAAAGCAAAGCTGGGAAATCTGACAGGGCTAGCAGTAAAAGCCTCAATAAAATGTAAATGAGTGTATAAGGTTTATGAGATAAACAATAAAAACAAAAAAGCAATAAAAAGTTACCTATACTGGTTTAAAAAATTGGATTGTAATTATAAAGTGGTGAATGTGATATTTATCCAGGTACCTCCAGGTACAGTTTTAAATGACAATGATCATGTTTCCAGGAGTGGTTAATTTAATATATACATTTATGTACAAAATAGGAACAAGTGATGCTCATTATCAAGTTGCAAACATAAAGTGAGAGAAAATGCACCAGGGGCTGCTTAATAAAGCAGTGAATGCGATATTCACCAAATACTGCCAAATGTTTGGTGAATGTCCCATTCACTGTCTCAAACGTAGTTTACTTAACTGCACTGTATAAAAAATATCTTAAGTAAACACCTCTGTCAGCAGTAGTCACTGGTGCTTATCTCTATATCATACCATGCACAAAAATAACACATACCTACCTTAGTCCAGATAATCTTGGGTAGTGCCTTCTTTACACCTTGAACACTACTGAACTGCTATCACACAGCCTCTCAGTAAGATCTCTGCAAGGACATTGCCTACTATGACATTGCTTTGTTTGAACTGTTTATCATTTGGACTATCCTAGTGGTGACAGCAGCTTGTAGCTTCCTCAATTGTTTTTATTCATTTAAAGGGTTGTAAATTGAGAAGGTTTTTTATCTTAATGCAGTAAGATAAAAAGCCTTCTGTGTGCAACAGCCCCCTCCCAGCCCCCCTAATACTTACCAGAGCCCCATCTAGATCCAGCGATGTCCATGAGTGCCTTGGCCATCCAAGACTCTCCCTCCTGATTGGCTGAGACACAATCAAATTCAGCCAATCAGGAGAGAGAGAGGCTCCATGTCTGAATGGATACACGGAGCTGTAGCTTGGCTCGGGTACCCCCATAGCAAGCTGCTTGCTGTGGGGGCACTCAACAGGAAGGAGGGGCCAGGAGCTCCAGCTAGGTACCCGAGAAGAGGAGGTTCCGGGCTGCTCTGTGCAAAACCATTGCACAGGGTAGGTAAGTATAACATGTTTGCTATTTTAATAGAAAAAAAACTGAGACTTTACTATCAACTTTTGTTCATATTTCCTATAGAGGACCTTTTTTTTTTAAAATGGTGTTTATTTAAGATTTTTGATTTTGTAACATACAAAGCAAAAGAAATCAATTGCCATCTAAACCAGGGAGATGGCATTAACTTCTGGTTATGCAGAGCCCAACAATAGTAAGGAGCACAATAATTCGGAATACGTGTATATACGTTGGGGCTTTGACAGTGGTGGCTGGTGATCAAAATTGTTGGGGGGGCATGAACAAACTTAAACATTCTGAAAAATACTTAAAAAAAAATCAATTGCAGCCTCACTGTGCCCGGCAAATGCAGCCACTGTGCCCGGCAAATGCAGCCACTGTGCCCGGCAAATGCAGCCACTGTGCCCGGCAAATGCAGCCACTGTGCCCGGCAAATGCAGCCACTCTGCCCGGCATATGCAGCCACTTGTGCCCATCATGTGCAGCCACCGTGCCCATCATGTGCAGCCACCGTGCCCATCATGTGCAGCCACCATGCCCAGCATATGCAGCCACTGTGCCCAGCATATGCAGCCACTGTGCCTACCAAATACAGTCACTGTGCTCATCATAAGCAGCCACTGTGCCCATCATATACCGCTTCTGTGCCCATCAAATGCAGCCATTGGTGCCCGTCAAATGCAGCCACTGGTGCCTAGTATATGCAGCCTCTTATGCCCAGTATATGCAGCCACTTGTGCCCACTATATGCAGCCACTTGTGCCCAAATGCAGCCACTTGTGCCCATCATATGCAGTGACTTGTGCCCACCAAATACAGCCACTGCGCCCACCAAATCTGTGCCCATCATATGCAGCCACTTGTGCCCAGTATATGCAGCCACTTGTGCCCAGTATATGCAGCCACTTGGGCCCATCATATGCAGCCACTTGTGCCAGTAACATTCAGCCACTTGTGCCCAGCAAATGCAGCCACTTGTGCCCAGCATATGCAGCCACTTGTGCCCAGCATATGCAGCCACTTGTGCCCAAATACAATCACTGTGCCCATCATGTGCAGCTGTGCCCATCATATGCAGCCACTGTGCCCACCAAATACAGCCACTGTGCCCACCAAATACAGTCACTGTGCCCACCATGTGCAGCCACTGTGCCCACCATGTGCCCATCAATTCAGTGTCCATGAGGCTCCAATCTCTGCCTGTCTGAAATTGTGCAAGCCTGGCTGCTGCCTTGGTGGAGAAGGAACGATGGTAATCATAAAACAAAAAGCAGCCACTTGTGCCCAGCATGTGCAGCCACTTGTGCCCAGCATGCGCAGCCACTTGTGCCCACCAAATGCAGCCACTCGTGCCCACCAAATGCAGCCACTGTGCCCATCACATGCAGCCACTGTGTCTACCAAATACAGCCACTGTGCCCAGCATATGAAGCCACTGTGCCCACCAAATACAACCACTGTGCCCAGCATATGCAACCACTGTGCCCAGCATATGCAGCCACTGTGCCCATCAAGTGCAGCCACTGTGCCCATCATGTGCAGCCACCGTGCCCAGCACATGCAGCCACTGTGCCCAGCCCATGCAGCCACTGTGCCCAGCACATGCAGCCACTGTGCCCACCAAATACAGTCACTGTGCCATCATATACAGTGACTGTGCCCAGCATATGCAGCCACTGTGCCCATCAAATGCAGCAACTTGCACCCATCATATGCAGCCATTTGTGCCCCATCAAATGCAGCCACATGTGTCAAGTATATGCAGCCAGATGTGCCCTGTATATGCAGTCACTTGTGCCCATCAAATGCATATTTCCTATAGAGGACCTTTTAATTTTAAAATGGTTGTCACGGAACGTCCCACACTCCGCTTGAGTGCTTCAGTCAGTATACCGCTTCCTAAGTTCTGGAACACAAGTCCAATGGATCTGGCTATAGGAACCTCCAAGAACTAGACAACACCAGTCTTGGAGTACATCAGGACTAACTTTATTTAGAATGAAAATTACAAGACTTTATATGCCGTTGGAACCTCCTCTAACAATACAACTGTAACCTAATTAACATGAGCTAATTATCTAATCCTTTATACAGCCTAGGTGACTGAGACATGATCTTTCGCCCAGACTTGTGGGCACCGAGCTTCACACAGTAATATAAACACAATAGCTGGAGCTAATTACAATTAACAATACAAACAAAACCTAACTAACCTAATTAACATGAGCTCCAATAGGAGTCGTCCCGTCTCCTACATTGTATAGAGGACAATGTGATCAGCTCATTCAATTAACAGGTTGCGTTCAGAATCAACCAAACCAATAATAGTCTCTACATACATCCTGGGAGATATTGTGGACAAATATTACTGTCCCATTTTAAGTAGTCCAAGATATATTTTCTCCCTCACCCTGTGCCAGGATGGCACAGGGTGACTTAGACATAAGATGTATTCTGAGTTCCACGGGCCCTCCCGTTACATCTCTCCCCTTTCGGCAGGAGACTAACACAGGAGGAGACCCCAGACGGGTTGACTCCGAAGTTAGTAAGTAGTTCCAGTCCTCTACTGCCTGTACCCACACAGTACCCCAAACAAATTGTTCCAAACAGAGTATTACTCACCCAGCCAACCTCTGCCTCTCTCAGAGAACATATCTGCCACTGGGGAGAGGCCTGGACTGGCTCTTCTCCCGGGAATCCTTTCTGCCGCTGGAGAGAAGACAGGGTGTCTGGGCTCACTCTGTCATGCTGTTGGGGATCTGGGCCGACTGCCCTGCATCCCTGGGGTATACAGGTGGAGACTGAAGTCCCATCCACCTTCATAGGAAATCCATCCTCTGTTAGTTGAGGGCAGAGTCCAGCAGCCCTCGGCCCTGTTGCCAGCCCTTCTGCTGGAAACCCCACACCATCTGTTCCGGCTAACTGTTGGAGAGGGAGGCCGACTGCCCCGCCTCCCTGGAACTCTGTAGTTGTTGCCGGTGCTGGGCAGAGGTTGGTAACACTCTGCCCTGTTGCCAGCACTTCTGCTGGGGACTCCGCATCCCCCGCTCCGGCTAACCGTTGGGGCAGGAGGCTGGCTTCCTCCACTCTCAAACTGTGTAGCTGCCATTGGGGAGGTGAGCCGGCTGCTTCCTTTTCTATTCCCTCATCTGGCTGCTGGGACAACATGTCGAAGGTACTGTCTCCCAGGTACACGGATCTTTGCTGGTGAGGAAAGCCTGCTTCCTCCACCCTGGCCAACTGTTGGGGAGGGACAACACACACCTCCTCTCCCTTCTCCCCCTGTATCTGCTGCTGGGAAGTGATTGCCATCTTCTCACCCTGAGCCTCCACAATTGCTGCAGGTATGGGGCAGAGGTCTTGGACCCTCTGTCCAGTTGCCAGCACTTCTGCTGGGGGTTTGCCAGGTGGTTCCTCCTCTACAGAAATGTCTATTAAATCCCCAGTCTCTGGAATTGGTAAAAGTGTGGGACAGAGGTCTTGGACCCTCTGTTCAGTTACCAGATCTTCAGCTGGAGAAGTTTGTTTTAACTCCATAGATGCTGCTGGCAGAAAATCAAATGTCCCTGTCAGTGCTGTGGGAGAAAGGCCGACTACCTCTTCTCTCAAGAAGGCCGAAGCCACTGTTGGTGCTGGGCAGAACACAGTGAACTTTGGCCCTGATAGCAGCTCTTCTGCTGGAGGCTCATCAGGTTGTTCTTCCTCAGCAGAAAAGTCTATCAAATCCCATGTCTCTGAAACTAATGTCTGGGGATAGAGGTTCACCATCTCCTGTCCATGGAACCCAGAAGATGCTATCATTTCTGGGCAGAGGTTAGCAGAGCTCTGCCCTGTTGTCAGCACTTCAGGTTTGGGGACGGCAATCTCTGGATTTTCCACTGCCGATTCTCTGGCATGCTGCTGAACTTGTTCTAGCAGTTTCCTGTATGCCCTTTCCAGATGCTGTTCCTTCCTTAGCAAATGGTCCAGATCAGGTTTGAGCTCTGAGACCCCTGCAAGACCGAGCATAGACTCTCTATATTCTCTCAGGTCCTCAAGGTCAGGTTCCCCTTCATTGCCAAACATAAAAAGATCTGTAAGGCTCTCCCACAGCAATCCAGGGCCGCCAAAGTCATATCCCTCCGGAGAGCATTCTGTTGTCTCCCCTAAATATCCCTCCTCTGCGTGCCATTGCAGAGCCCGATAACGATTGTCCAGCTCTATCTCCTGCTGGACCAACCTGTCCAACTCAGTCACCCATTGCTCCTGGGGCTGCTCTCCAAGGAATGCCATCCGCAATGCCCGTTGGTCACTGGCCCGTTGCTCTTGGGTTGGAAAGCACTTGCCCTGTTTTATACCAGCGAGACGGAGGGCTGCAATCCAGAGCTCCACCCGAATT
Organism: Aquarana catesbeiana; assembly: GCF_042186555.1. NCBI lineage: Eukaryota > Metazoa > Chordata > Amphibia > Anura > Ranidae > Aquarana > Aquarana catesbeiana. The sequence continues at coordinate 56,994,657 of NC_133333.1, read as the reverse complement.
TGCTGCCTAAGCTCCAGGTATTCATCCTCAGACACAGTCCTGGTGTATGTTGAAAGGATGATCCGCAGCAGCCCCGGGAATTCTGATGCCAGGTCCATATCTCCGTTGGGGTGACTGAAGTCTGCTATCCTGATCTTGGATCCAGGTGGAGGTTTAGATTTCCCAGACTGCAGGAAGCTATCCCACCGCTGCCACCAATGTCACGGAACGTCCCACACTCCGCTTGAGTGCTTCCGTCAGTATACCGCTTCCTAAGTTCTGGAACACAAGTCCAATGGATCTGGCTATAGGAACCCCCAAGAACTAGACAACACCAGTCTTGGAGTACATCAGGACTAACTTTATTTAGAATGAAAATTACAAGACTTTATATGCCGTTGGAACCTCCTCTAACAATACAACTGTAACCTAATTAACATGAGCTAATTATCTAATCCTTTATACAGCCTAGGTGACTGAGACATGACCTTTCGCCCAGACTTGTGGGCACCGAGCTTCACACAGTAATATAAACACAATAGCTGGAGCTAATTACAATTAACAATACAAACAAAACCTAACTAACCTAATTAACATGAGCTCCAATAGGAGTCGTCCCGTCTCCTACATTGTATAGAGGACAATGTGATCAGCTCATTCAATTAACAGGTTGCGTTCAGAATCAACCAAACCAATAATAGTCTCTACATACATCCTGGGAGATATTGTGGACAAATATTACTGTCCCATTTTAAGTAGTCCAAGATATATTTTCTCCCTCACCCTGTGCCAGGATGGCACAGGGTGACTTAGACATAAGATGTATTCTGAGTTCCACGGGCCCTCCCGTTACATCTCTCCCCTTTCGGCAGGAGACTAACACAGGAGGAGACCCCAGACGGGTTGACTCCGAAGTTAGTAAGTAGTTCCAGTCCTCTACTGCCTGTACCCACACAGTACCCCAAACAAATTGTTCCAAACAGAGTATTACTCACCCAGCCAACCTCTGCCTCTCTCAGAGAACATATCTGCCACTGGGGAGAGGCCTGGACTGGCTCTTCTCCCGGGAATCCTTTCTGCCGCTGGAGAGAAGACAGGGTGTCTGGGCTCACTCTGTCATGCTGTTGGGGATCTGGGCCGACTGCCCTGCATCCCTGGGGTATACAGGTGGAGACTGAAGTCCCATCCACCTTCATAGGAAATCCATCCTCTGTTAGTTGAGGGCAGAGTCCAGCAGCCCTCGGCCCTGTTGCCAGCCCTTCTGCTGGAAACCCCACACCATCTGTTCCGGCTAACTGTTGGAGAGGGAGGCCAACTGCCCCGCCTCCCTGGAACTCTGTAGTTGTTGCCGGTGCTGGGCAGAGGTTGGTAACACTCTGCCCTGTTGCCAGCACTTCTGCTGGGGACTCCGCATCCCCCGCTCCGGCTAACCGTTGGGGCAGGAGGCTGGCTTCCTCCACTCTCAAACTGTGTAGCTGCCATTGGGGAGGTGAGCCGGCTGCTTCCTTTTCTATTCCCTCATCTGGCTGCTGGGACAACATGTCGAAGGTACTGTCTCCCAGGTACACGGATCTTTGCTGGTGAGGAAAGCCTGCTTCCTCCACCCTGGCCAACTGTTGGGGAGGGACAACACACACCTCCTCTCCCTTCTCCCCCTGTATCTGCTGCTGGGAAGTGATTGCCATCTTCTCACCCTGAGCCTCCACAATTGCTGCAGGTATGGGGCAGAGGTCTTGGACCCTCTGTCCAGTTGCCAGCACTTCTGCTGGGGGTTTGCCAGGTGGTTCCTCCTCTACAGAAATGTCTATTAAATCCCCAGTCTCTGGAATTGGTAAAAGTGTGGGACAGAGGTCTTGGACCCTCTGTTCAGTTACCAGATCTTCAGCTGGAGAAGTTTGTTTTAACTCCATAGATGCTGCTGGCAGAAAATCAAATGTCCCTGTCAGTGCTGTGGGAGAAAGGCCGACTACCTCTTCTCTCAAGAAGGCCGAAGCCACTGTTGGTGCTGGGCAGAACACAGTGAACTTTGGCCCTGATAGCAGCTCTTCTGCTGGAGGCTCATCAGGTTGTTCTTCCTCAGCAGAAAAGTCTATCAAATCCCATGTCTCTGAAACTAATGTCTGGGGATAGAGGTTCACCATCTCCTGTCCATGGAACCCAGAAGATGCTATCATTTCTGGGCAGAGGTTAGCAGAGCTCTGCCCTGTTGTCAGCACTTCAGGTTTGGGGACGGCAATCTCTGGATTTTCCACTGCCGATTCTCTGGCATGCTGCTGAACTTGTTCTAGCAGTTTCCTGTATGCCCTTTCCAGATGCTGTTCCTTCCTTAGCAAATGGTCCAGATCAGGTTTGAGCTCTGAGACCCCTGCAAGACCGAGCATAGACTCTCTATATTCTCTCAGGTCCTCAAGGTCAGGTTCCCCTTCATTGCCAAACATAAAAAGATCTGTAAGGCTCTCCCACAGCAATCCAGGGCCGCCAAAGTCATATCCCTCCGGAGAGCATTCTGTTGTCTCCCCTAAATATCCCTCCTCTGCGTGCCATTGCAGAGCCCGATAACGATTGTCCAGCTCTATCTCCTGCTGGACCAACCTGTCCAACTCAGTCACCCATTGCTCCTGGGGCTGCTCTCCAAGGAATGCCATCCGCAATGCCCGTTGGTCACTGGCCCGTTGCTCTTGGGTTGGAAAGCACTTGCCCTGTTTTATACCAGCGAGACGGAGGGCTGCAATCCAGAGCTCCACCCGAATTTGCTGCCTAAGCTCCAGGTATTCATCCTCAGACACAGTCCTGGTGTATGTTGAAAGGATGATCCGCAGCAGCCCCGGGAATTCTGATGCCAGGTCCATATCTCCGTTGGGGTGACTGAAGTCTGCTATCCTGATCTTGGATCCAGGTGGAGGTTTAGATTTCCCAGACTGCAGGAAGCTATCCCACCGCTGCCACCAATGTCACGGAACGTCCCACACTCCGCTTGAGTGCTTCCGTCAGTATACCGCTTCCTAAGTTCTGGAACACAAGTCCAATGGATCTGGCTATAGGAACCCCCAAGAACTAGACAACACCAGTCTTGGAGTACATCAGGACTAACTTTATTTAGAATGAAAATTACAAGACTTTATATGCCGTTGGAACCTCCTCTAACAATACAACTGTAACCTAATTAACATGAGCTAATTATCTAATCCTTTATACAGCCTAGGTGACTGAGACATGACCTTTCGCCCAGACTTGTGGGCACCGAGCTTCACACAGTAATATAAACACAATAGCTGGAGCTAATTACAATTAACAATACAAACAAAACCTAACTAACCTAATTAACATGAGCTCCAATAGGAGTCGTCCCGTCTCCTACATTGTATAGAGGACAATGTGATCAGCTCATTCAATTAACAGGTTGCGTTCAGAATCAACCAAACCAATAATAGTCTCTACATACATCCTGGGAGATATTGTGGACAAATATTACTGTCCCATTTTAAGTAGTCCAAGATATATTTTCTCCCTCACCCTGTGCCAGGATGGCACAGGGTGACTTAGACATAAGATGTATTCTGAGTTCCACGGCCCTCCCGTTACAATGGTGTTTAAGATTTTTGATTTTGTAACATACAAAGCAAAAGAAATCAATTGCCATCTAAACCAGGGAGATGGCATTAACGTCAGCTATGCAGAGCCCAACAATAGTAAGGAGCACAATAATACAGAATATGTGTATATACGTTGGGGCTTTGACAGTGGTGGCTGGTGCCCACCAAATACAGCCACTGTGCCCACCAAATACAGTCACTGTGCCCACCAAAGACAGCCACTGTGCCCACCAAAGACAGCCACTGTGCCCACCAAAGACAGCCACTGTGCCCATCATGTGCAGCCACTGTGCCCAAAGACAGCCACTGTGCCCATCATGTGCAGCCACTGTGCCCACCAAATACAGCCACTGTGCCCACCAAATACAGCCACTGTGCCCACCAAATACAGCCACTGTGCCCATCATATGCCCATCAATTCAGTGTCCATGAGGCTCCAATCTCTGCCTGTCTGAAATTGTGGAAGCCTGGCTGCTGCCTTGGTGGAGAAGGAACGATGGTAATCGTAAAACAAAAAGCAGCCTCTTGTGCCCATCAAATGCAGCCACATGTGCCCAGCATATGCAGCCACTTGTGCCCAGCATATGTAACCACTTGTGCCCAGCATATGCAGCCACTTGTGCCCAGCATATGCAGCCACTTGTGCCCAGCATATGCAGCCACTGTGCCCATCATGTGCAGCCACTGCGCCCAGCACATGCAGCCACTGCACCCAGCACATGCAGCCACTGTGCCCAGCATATGAAGCCACTGTGCCCACCAAATACAGCCACTGTGCCCATCATATGCCCATCAATTCAGTGTCCATGAGGCTCCAATCTCTGCCTGTCTGAAATTGTGCAAGCCTGGCTGCTGCCTTGGTGGAGAAGGAACGATGGTAATCGTAAAACAAAAAGCAGCCTCTTGTGCCCATCATGTGCAGCCACTGTGCCCATCATGTGCAGCCACTGTGCCCATCATGTGCAGCCACTGTGCCCACCAAATGCAGTCACTGTGCCCACCACATGCAGCCACTGCGCCCACCACATGCAGCCACTTGTGCCAGTAAAATTCAGCCACTTGTGCTCAGTATATGCAGCCACTGTTGCCATCATATGCACCCACTGTGCCCAGCACATGCAGCCTGTTTTTGACAGGTCCCCTTCCCCACTTCTGGGAGACGGGCCGCGGCCCGATCTTCCAGTAAGCTCGGCCCCCCTCCTCCTTCCGCCGAGCCAATTAGAAAGTGCAGCGCGCTTTGTGCATGCACAGTAGGGAACCAGCAGTGAAGCCGAAAGGCTTCACTGTCTGGTTCCCTTACCAGGAAGGGCGGTGGCAGCACCCGGGATTCGATCCGAAGATCGACTCCCAGGTTGCCGACATTGCGGGCTCCCTAGACAGGTAAGTGCCCTAATATTAAAAGTCAGCAGCTACAGTATTTGTGACTTTAAATTTTTTTCATCCAGGCTGGACCACCTCTTTAAAGTGTATTTTTTCCAAAAAAATTGCATTTGCAAAACCGCTGCTCAAATACGGATTGCTGTTTTATTCCCTAAGGTCTCTGCAAAAAAAAATTATAATGTTTGGGGGTTATAAGTAATTTTCTAGCAAAAATACTGAATTAAACCTGTAAACAAAAAGAGCCAGAAAAAGCCTGGCCCTAAAGTGGTTAAACCATCCATAGAGTATTACAACCGTTAGCAGAAATAATCTCCTACAGAGGACCTTGATACAATGATGTAGTCCACCTTTTCCTGCTCCAAAATAAACTGGGGGAAGTAGTTTTGTAAAAAAAAAGTGACACTTAGGGATACTTTATCAGATGATCACTGTCCAATAAAGTAATATTCAACAATCAGTGATTTATTTTAACCTAACAGACAGAGCACAATAAAATAAAAACTTTTCCTAGTGTTTCTGACTCCTGTTCTCTTGGAGTGCTGCTTTTCTAAACTTCCAGCCCTGATAAAGTTAACAGTGAACATCGCAGTCTTGAGCAAGTCTGTTAGCTTGAAGAAAGGAGGGGAGGGGAGGGAGGAGCAGGGGAGTGCCTTGCCATCCTAGGCTATGGGGCTGTGTTTTTTTTTCTATTGATGCACACAGTGTAGGAAGACACAACAATAATCTTTGCATACAGATGTGGTTCCATAAAATGCTGCGAGAGAAAGGAGCCATCCTGAAACAGAAAACCTGGGGCAGTGGTCATGGCACCTGCTTAAACAGAAACCTGAGCAAGGATTAACGATAAAGGAGCTATATACTCAGCATGGGATTTAACCAGTTTCTGAAGTGCTTTAAAATAAGCGGGTTTAATATCACTTTATTAACTTGTTAAAAGTGAACACTGATGAACATTATTGTTCACAATTATTTTCATGTGACCTTCCATAATGTGTGGTAACAATTTGCACTGTGTCAGTTACATAGTTACATGCTGTAGTTGGTAAGGTTGAATAAAGACATCCATCTATCCAGTTTAACCTGTATGGGTGTGTGTGTTTGTCAAAACCATTTCCCAAATCCCTGTATGCTGCTTTCTCTAAGATGCCAATCTAAGAGTTTTTGAAACTATTGATACTTCCTGCTGACACCACAGATTGTGAAAGAGAGTCCCACATCCTCACCACACTGACAGTAAACAACCCCCAACTTCTAAACCACTTCTCCTCCAATTTCATTGAGTGGCACCCATGTCTTCTTATGCCGCGTACACACGAGCCGACTTTCCGGCAGACTTGGTCCGGCGGACCGGACTCCGTCGGACAATTCAATCGTGTGTGGGCTCCAACGGACTTTTTTTTCCCCAAAAGTCAGACAGACCTAGAAATGAAACATGTTTCAAATCTGTCTGACAAACTCGGCTTTCTAGCGCGCAAACCATTCGTCTGTGTGCTAGTCCGGCGGACCAAAACTGACGCATGCTCTGAAGCAAGTACAAGAAGGAAGCGCTCGGTCTGGTAAAACTAGCCTTTGTATTGAAGCTAGCACATTCCTCACGCTGCTAATTCTGTGATCTTTTAATACAGCGCATTCTTTTCTTCTTTATAATGCTAGAAGAATGAAGTTGTTTTGCTGCTTATATTCACAGAGTTCTCACAAACTACTTTCTTCATTACTTATCCTCATGTCATGACTAATATTATAGTTTTTAAAAGCCAGATCTCCATAAATAATTTAGAAACTTATTTATTTGACTCATCTTTTTTACTTTTATATTTCAACAATATATATTTTACAATTTGTGAAAATTTATAAAAAAATCAATTTATTTAAATGTGTATTTTTTTTAGGAGTTTCAAGTTACCACAATAACATTATTATCTTGTATTGTTTAGGAAGCTTAATGAGGTTGGTGTCCCTTGTTAATTTGACATAGGGGGGTTATTTTCAAAAGGCAAATTCATTTAGCACTACAAGTGCAAAGTACACTTGAAATTGCACTGAAATAGCACTTGGAAGTGCAGTCGCTGTGGATCCGAGGGACACATGCAAGGAAACCAAGAAAAATTCATTTTAGCTTGCACATGATTGGATGATAAAATCAGCAGAGCTTCCCCTCATTTCAGATCTTCCCCTCAGATTTACAGTGACTGCACTTCCAACAAGTGCACTTGCAGTGCAATTTAAAGTGCACTTTGCACTTGTAGTTTGCGCCTGAATAGCGAACTAATTTTGCCTTTTGTAAATAACCCCCATAGTCTTTTTGACATGCACCTGCCTACTCACAAACAAAATGTCCTTTTTGAATAAAAACACATAGTAAATAATTTTAGTTAAATAAAATAACCATTTATTCTGGGAAAAACACAAATGAGGAAGGCAACACTGGAGACACTTTTGGAATTTGTGAAGCCTCTTGTCCCCCAGGGCACACATTAAGTCAGTGGAAATCAAAATTGGGATATTGCGGAGTCCATAGTATAGGGAGCACAATCTGTGTCTTCTGTCAGACCAGGGGCCTAGGCCTATTGGTGGTAAGGCAGAGGGGAGGCACCTGGCATTCGGTGAGGCTTCTACTGGGCCCAGCCACCTCCTGCCTGCCACTGGGCATGGCCTCCTCCTCTCTCCCACTGGGCAAGGCTTCCTCCTTTATACCACTGGGCACGGCCTCCTCCTGGCTGAGCTCATCCTGTGTATCAAAAAAGGCACATGGTTGTAATTTTTGCTTCCTCAATCACACACAATTTTCAGCTCATGACTTGCAAATATAATTTTAAACAAATAGAAAAGGCTATCATTTTGACCCCACCATTATTCTAGCTGTTCACCAATCTTTGAACAACATTTTTGGCCACTACTGTCTAGTGATATGTATACATAATAATAATTGGGATTAAATAATAGATTTGTAAGCAATTCCAACATTTTAGTTTACATTATTAATATTTAGACAATCCAAAATTAACCAAAAAAGTATACCTGGCTGCAGCTGGGCGCATCCACTTCATCAAGGATGAAAGGGCCCGATTCTTCCTGGGACGCCTCAGCTGGGGTGGAGGGAAGGGTGGAGGGAAGGGTCAAAAGCAATTGCCTTGCTTCTGTCTGGTCATCCAGAAATCTCAGTTTGTGGTAGTACCACAGCTTGGGGACATAAACCGTGTCTGCTGTAGCTCCTGATTTGAGGGAATCCTGTATCTTCTTGTGTTCCCGCCTGTACATATTCCACAAGATCCCAATTTTATTTTCCACTAACTTAATGTCTGCCTGAGGGACTCGAGTCTTTACAAACTCCAGAAGTCTCCCCAGTGTTGCCTTTCTTGCATGTTTAATGAAATACAAGGGGTGCTTGACCTCCCACAGGTTTGTGTTCTCTTGATAAAGATCAATAAAATGAGTCAAAAAATCCTCCTCCTTAAAGGGATTCATTTTTTCTGAAAGACAAGACACAAGATAAAAACTGTAATGTCAGTCCAAACTCCCAGGATTATTTTTATCAGAATATAGGGTACACACACAAACACGCGTACTAGCTTTTTATACACTGCGCATGTGTCATGCTCCGCCTGCGTCGCCCGCCCCTGACGATCTTTGGAGCGATTTTTCCCCGCCCCTTCACTCTTCGTTGCGCAGTGGGAGTATATAGAGAAAGATGGCAGAGAGATTATCTGGAACTAGCGCGGAGGAAAGCCCGGATCCACAAACATCCAGATCCAGGAGGAGATATAAGGCCACCAACATGGCCTTTGAAGAGATGGTGGAGATGGTGGCCATATTGAGGAGGGAGGACTATGATGGCAAAAAAGGACCGTACACCAGACCCAATATGCGGAAGGACAAAATAATGTCCTCAGTTGTCACCACTATTGAGGAAAAATTTGGAATTAAACGGGCTAAAGAACAATTGAGAAAGCGCTGGTCTGACCTAAAAACTAGGGAGCCAGAACAATATTGGCAAATCAAGAAGGTGCTTAAAAAAAAGTAAGTCCTTGTCATGTGTTCCTTTTTGACATACTTAACTTGCATGCTAATCCATATGCTTTTCGTTTATACAGCATCATTCGTAAAGATCGTTCTTTTGAAACTACATATGATTATAATAAAATGTTGTTCATTTGGAAAGAAATATGATGGTACAGGGTTCTACATACATTTAGGTCTTGATAATTTGTCATATTAAAAGAAGTTTGAGATATTGTTGTGTAGATGTGTTTGAAACTAGAATGCTTAATAAAAAATGATTCAGTGTAATGTAATGACAGGACACAGCAGCTGTTTCCACATCTGGACTCAGGAGCACTAGTGTACTGTGTGACACCAGAGAACATTTTTGAGGGTAATCCACACAGGGGCTCCAGGGGATACTTGAGGTGTCTCCATCTGTGAAACTTGGACAAAAATGTTAAGTATTGCAGTTTTGTTAAAAGGGAATTTGAATCCTGGCTTCAAATAGGTTTTTTTTTACAAACAGACAATTGTCCACCACTTCAAAGCAAGGTTTCATATTCCTATTTCTGGACTGAAATATCACTGTGTTAAGTATACCTTTTGTTTCATTCTCATAGGGGAGAAAAGATCCCAGGACCCCACAAAGTCACCAGCCTGAATCGGGAATGACCCCAAGCCCAAGACCACGCCCACCTGAGGATCTGGAGGAAGGAGAGGTGGAGGAAGTGGGCGAGATTTGCACCCCACCAAGTAAGTGTCTGACACCCCAGCTTAAGGTAATATATTTAGGCGTGCATATTTATAAGTAAATTTTTCTCCTCAAATTTTAGGTAATGTTCTGGTTATGGAAGGCCAAGCGGCAGAGCCATTTAGCATAGACAGTGCACAAGGACTTATTGGGCAGATAATGGTGTGGAATGGCCAAACTGACAGCATGAGAAATCGGCTGGACAGCATGCAACAGAAAATGAAGAACATGATTGATGTTTTGGGGAGAATCTAATCACTTTTTGCCTAAAACATCAATCATGTTCTTCATTTCAGTTATTTTTATTTATTTTTTTTAAGTTTTTTCAAGTTGTTAAATAGTAAAAGCCAAATTTAGCAGATGCACACGGTGTGTCATCATGTGCTATCTGCCATCAGGGGATCTCAATATACTTGTTTTGTGTTTGCAATCCCTTCCTCATAATGCTAGTTTGTGAGAGGAAGGGATTGCACCCACAAAACACGTCTATTGATCACCCATGATGGGAGATAGCACATGTTGAGTCCATTTGGACTCACAATTTGTGTGCATCTGCTAAATTTAGCTTTTAAATGGGTGACATCACCGGCACATTTTTTGACATGTTGAACTTTGTAAGATCCAGAGTTATGTATTTTTATTATGTTTAAAAAAACCCTGTTGTAAAAAACAAAGTTGTCTAGTCAAATATTTTTGAAAAAATATGCATAAAATAACCAAAAATTATTAGATATAAAATCCCCAAAAAATGATAAAAAAAAAAAATTAAAAATGACGTTTTCAAAAACTGCACCTTTGAATGTGCGCACAGTAAAATGTTTTTACTACAACAATGTGTGTGGCTTCTTCTTTCAATACTCAATACCAGTTTTGTATATTTTTTTTGTGTTTACAGTGACAAAGGGCCTTATTGACTAAAGGGAAATGCACTTGCCACTACAAGTGCACTAGGAGACAGCCAAAAATATAATCAAACAAGAATAAAAACAAGAGATTTAATCCAAAATATTTTTTTTTATTAGTTTAAATTTTGAAGATGTTCTGGCATTGCAATGCCCCCCTACCATTAAAATAATTGACATATCTGTCCCGCACTTGACGGGCGGTTTGGGGAGCCAAGCCAGTACGGCCAGTATCCAGGCCTGTGAGTTCAGCCTCAGGTGAGATATGTTGTAGAATGTCTTCTTAAAAAATTATGTAGAATGCAACAAGCCATGATAAGATAATTGATTTTATGGTCCGCCATATTGATGGCCGAGAGGAACAAACGGAACTGGTTGGCCATAATCCCCGAAGGCATTCTCCACAACTCTTCTTGCTCTGGCCAGCCAGTAGTTAAATACCCTCCTCTCCGGGGTGAGGGATCTTTGGGGGAATGGCCTCATCAGGTGCTCGCCAAGAGCAAAGGCTTCATCTGCGAAGAAAACAGAGGGGAGTCCCTCAACGTTCTCGGCATCAGGTGGCAATCCCAGGCCACCAGTCTGGAGACGCTGACACAACTCGGTCTTTGCGAAGACTCCTCTGTCCGACATCCGGACGCTCTTCCCCACGTCCACGAACATAAAATCCAATTGTGCCGAGACCACCGCCATCAATACTACACTATTAAACCCCTTATAATTAAAGTAGTAAGACCCCGAATGGGGTGGTGGCACAATGCAAACATGCTTCCCATCGATCACCCCTACACAGTTGGGAAAGTCCCAATGGTCAGCGAACTGGGAGGCCACAGTCTGCCATTCCTGTGGGTTGGAAGGAAACTGTGGAGTCAAACAAGAAAAAAAAAAATATATATATCTATATATATATATCTATATCTATATATATATATATATATATATATATATATATATATATATATATATATATATATATATATATAGATATAGATATATATATATATATAGATATGTACATATCTATATATATATATATAGATATATATATATATATCTATATATATATAGATATAGATATATATAGATATATATCTATATATCTATATATATAGATATATATCTATATATCTATATATATATATATATATATATATCTATATATCTATATATCTATATATAGATATATAGATATATATATATATATGTATATATACATATATATATATATATATATACATATACACTGTATATATATTTTTTTATAAGTACTTTTAAACATAACTTTGCTAGCAGATTACACAAAAACATTCTTGCACAACAGCAGTCTAACATTTTTTATAAGTATTATTTCTATAAATGTAAAAAATAAGGCCCACTTATAAGATTACTCACCCTCTCTGATGGCCCATTGATCAATTTGTATGTGGGGGGGGGGGGGTGGTAATTTAGTAGGAGACCACACATGACATTTGCAGACATTTAAGGGGGTGGGGGGGGTTGTAATTTAGTAGAAGACCACACATGACATTTGGAGACATTTGAGGGGGTGGGGGTGGGGGGGTTGTAATTTAGTAGAAGACCACACATGACATTTGCAGACATTTGAGGGGGTGGGGGAGGGTAAAGCAGTACAATGGAGCTGACAATATACATTGTTAAAGGGACTAGGCTATAGGTGTATATAGGCACAGGATTGCATGGTGGGGAGGTTAATGAAGGCAAATATGCATGTAGGGCAAAAAATGATTTACCAAAAAAACCATGCATGCATGAAGATAAAGGGGACATTCACAGCATATTCCAAGCATGGTAATTAGGTAATGATGACATTAATACAATACATTAGCAAACATTAAAGACGTATCATGTAATGCTAAAGGATAAAAAAAAACTTACCTTCATATAGTCTTTCTGCAGGACCTGAATTATGGCAGAACAGGTCTCTGGGATAATGATCCCCAGAGCCTGGGGGGAGATGCCTGTCGAGAACTTAAGGTCCTGAAGGCTTCTCCCAGTCGCCAAGTAACATAACGTGGCAACTAGCCTCTGCTCCGCAGTGATGGCTTGCCTCATGCAGGTATCCTGCCTGCTGATATAAGGGGTCAGCATAGCCAGCAGACATTGAAAAACGGAGTCCATCATCCTGAGATAATTCCTGAAATCCTCAGGATTATTCTCACGGATCTCACAGAGCAAAGGCATGTGCGAGAATTGGTCACGCTGGCGCAGCCAATTCTTTTTCCATGAACTCCTCCTCGCCCTGTTCATGGACTGGGCTCGGGTCAAAGTATGAACCCCAACACCAAGCCCCCACGCAGCACGAAATCGAGAATGAGTACGTCCACGCACCGTGGCTTCAAAACGGTCGGCTGGTCAAACAAACTTACACGAAAGCACTGAAGAACAGCAAGGCCTATAAAGAGCGACCTGAAGATCAGGAACAAGCGGACCAGAACGGCCTGCTATATAGGTTATGAACTGACCAACACGCACTGAAAACCAGATACAAACCTCACAGGCACAAACTGAACTGCAGAAAACGATCAAAATAAGCTGAAGTCTGAAAAGCGCGAATGGTCTCTAACCAAACTTCTACTAACACGCGGTAAACACGAGATTAGCAGAAGGAGCCCAAAGGGTGGCGTAATGGGGCTTGAACTTCCTTTTTCTAGTCCCGTCGTACATGCTGTACATCACTGCGTTCAAAACCATTGGACTTTTGGAGTGATCATGTGTGTCCAAGTCCGTCCGTTTGTAAGTCCGGCGGACCTATGCTACAAAGTCTGTCGGAAAGACCGTCAGACCTAGTCCATTAAAAAGTCCGCTCATGTGTACGCGGCATTAAGCTCCCTGAAACTGAATAGTTTTTTCTCTATGCTAGAATCATTGTTGAGGTATTTGTTTATCGCTATCATATCTTCTTTCAAGTGTCTCTTCTCCAGGGAGAATAAGTTTCATGTTTGTAGCTGTTCCTCATAACTGAGGTCCCCTAGTCCCCATATTCGCTCTGTTGCCCTTCTGTGGATTCTCTCTTGAGTTCCAGCACATTCTTTCTGAGAATTGGTGACCACAACTGAATGGCAAACTGGCAGATGTGGCTGAACCAGAGTTTTATAAAGTGGCAGGATTATTGTTTTAGCTCACGAATAAGTACCCTTTTTAATGCATGCTAATATTCTGCTAACTTTGCATTCTACAGCTTGCCATTACATGCCATTGCTGAGCCTGTCATCTAATAGGACTCCCAGATCTTTCCCCCAGAGGTTCTCCCCCTAGTACAGTGGTCATCAACCCTGTCCTCAGGGCCCACTAACAGGCCAGGTTTCCAAGATAACTGAAATACATCACAGGTGATCTCATTTGCTGCTCAGTGATTGCAGTATTCTAGTCTGCATCTCCCCAAGGTAATACATAAAACCTGGCCCGTTAGTGGGCCCTGAGGACAGGGATGATGACCAGTGCCCTAGTGAATAACTTGTGTTCATATTTTTAGCCTCCAAGTTCATTACTTTACATTTCTCAACATTAAACTTCATTTGCAAAATAGTTGCCCATCCCATTACTTAATTGATATCTTCCTGTAAATTTTGTATATCCTGCTGTGAAGTTATTGCCCTGCTTAACGTATTATCATTAGCAAACACTGACATTAAAGTGTTACTAATCCCACAACAGTAAAATCAGTCTGTATATGCAGTAAAGCATGCTTTTTATACTCACTGTGGAACCTAAGGCTGTTTGATCTTGTCTTCTCTGATCTTTCCTTTCTACCACAGTCCCCAAACCATCTGAACAGAACAGATCCTTGGGGCAAGCTGCACCTGCTCAGTTTGGTGTGTATCGCTCTAGAGTTTTTTTTTCTTGGGGGAGTGCATGTAATCAGCACAGGACCAATCAACACTGTCCAAACAGAGGGTCAGGGATCCTGCAGCCTCATAGGACAATCAGGGGAGAATGACAACTCCTCCTACAAGCTTTAACCAGTGCTCATCCAGACACTGATAGAAGTCACAAGACTGCTCTAACTGCTGATGAGAAAAGGTATTTAGCAGTTTATATTTACTAAAACTATTGCATTTCCATGTTCCGTGTACTGGGGGAGACCAGATATACAGTAGTGAATGCAGGGTCTTGGGTTTAGTAACACTTTAAGTTATTTGTACCAACCTGTATATCAGGAGTATTGAATTAAAATTCATGGAGGTCTGATCAGTAAATTGTTCTTTCAGCAGAGGTCCGAATCACATCTTTGGGTGATGATTCAGATCCTGTTTATTACAGCCCCTTCATTTTATATCACAATCCCGTTCATCCCCTTTAATCCTGCTCAATCCCCTACATCAGTGTTCTCAGTCCCACACACACCACAGTTCCCTACTTCACATCCGTTTACCCATCATATTAGTGTCCACTGCCCCTTCATATCACTCCTCCCCTTTATGTACCCCCCCATAGCACTTGCCCCCTTTACATCTCCCCTCCTCACCAGCACTCACATTATCCCCCACAGCACTGCTCCTATTTGCATCTCCCCCCCACAACATTTGCCCTCCTTTATATCTCCCCCACAGCACTTGCTCTCCCTTCACATCACCCCCCACAGCACTACTGCCCTTTTCATCCCGCACTTGCCCTCTGGTACACCCCCCCACCCCACAGAACTTGCCTCTCTTCACATCACTCTCCCCCCACAGCATTGCTCCCCTTTCATATCAACCTCCACACAATAATATGCCCCCTCTTCAAATCACCCACCCACACGCAGCACTGCCCCCTTCATGTCACCCCTTGTCCACCCTACCTTCACAGCCATGTACTCTTTCCCATTTTTGGTCTCCTACCTTACAGAGAGTGGGAGGCACAGCAGCACTAAATCAGGGGGCTTCAATAACCAAAACTGCAGTGTTTATCCTTATGACACATCACAGGAAGCATCTCCATGGTTAACAGAGGACAGAATTAAAATTAGACTTGGGAAACTTAACATTAATATATCACCGGGACCAGATGGCTTGCACCTGAGGGTACTTAGGGAACTCAGTCAAGTAATTGCCGGACCATTGTTCCTAATTTTTACTGACAGTCTACTGACCGGAATGGTACCAGCTGATTGGAGAAAAGCCAATGTAGCACCAATATTTAAAAAGGGCCCAAAATACATCCCTGGGAATTACAGACCAGTTAGCCTAACATCAATAGTATGTAAACTCTTAGAGGGGATGATAAGGGACTATATATAAGATTTTAGTAATGAGAACAGTATCATTAGCAGTAATCAGCATGGATTCATGAAGAATCGTTCTTGCCAAACCAATCTATCAACCTTATATGAGGAGGCGAGTTGCCATCTAGATAAAGGAAGGCCCGTAGACATGGTGTATCTGGATTTTGCAAAAGCATTTGACACAGTTCCCCATAAATGTTTACTGTACAAAATAAGGTGCGTTGGCATGGACCATAGGGTGAATACATGGATTGAAAACTGACTACAAAGGCGAGTTCAAAGGGTGGTGATAAATGGGGAGTACTCGGAATGGTCAGGGGTGGGTAGTGGGGTCCCCCAGGGTTCTGTGCTGGGACCAATCCTGTTTAATTTGTTCATAAACGACCTGGAGGATGGGGTAAACAGTTCAATCTCTGTATTTGCGGATGATACTAAGCTAAGCAGGGCAATCATTTCTTAAGATCTGAACAAAATAATGGGGTGGGCAACTACATGGCAAATGAGGTTCAATGTAGAAAAATGTAAAATAATGCATTTGGGTGGCAAAAAATATGAATGCAATCTATACACTGGGGGGAGAACCTCTGGGGGAATCTAGGATGGAAAAGGACCTGGGGGTCCTAGTAGATGATCAGCAATGGCATGCAATGTCAAGCTGCTGCTAACAAAGCAAACAGAATATTGGCATGCATTAAAAAGGGGATTAATTCCAGAGATAAAACGATAATTCTCCCGCTCTACAAGACTCTGATCCGGCCTCACCTAGAGTATGCTGTCCAGTTCTGGGCACCAGTCCTCAGGAAGGATGTACTGGAAATGGAGCGAGTACAAAGAAGGGCAACAAAGCTAATAAAGGGTCTGGAGGATATTAGTTATGAGGAAAGGTTGCGAGCACTGAACTTATTCTCTCTGGAGAAGAGACGCTTGAGAGGGGATATGATTTCAATATACAAATACCATACTGGTGCCCCCACAATAGGGATAAAACTTTTTTGCGGAAGGGAGTTTAACAAGATTTGTGGCCACTCATTAAAATTAGAAGAAAATAGGTTTAACCTTAAACTACGTAGAGGGTTCTTTACTGTAAGAGCGGCAAGAATGTGGAATTCCCTTCCACAGGTGGTGGTCTCAGTGGGGGCATCGATAGTTTTAAGAAACTATTAGATAAGCACTTGAGCAACTGCAACATACAGGGATATACAATGTAATACTGACATATAAACACACACATAGGTTGGACTTGATGGACTTGTGTCTTTTTTCAACCTCACCTACTATGTAACTAAATGGAGGTCGGAAGCGGGAGCTGCCACGTTTAACTTTAAATAAAAACAATAACACCTTCTAGTTAATATAGAAAGTTAACTTGTGCAGCTCCCACTCCTGCCTTCCATCTAGTGTGGCTGTGCCTCCCGCGCGTCATTCTTTGCTATCCTGCCTCCTGCTCTCCACGCTGCCTAAATGGCACAACAGCAGGTCTGGATGGAACAGTGGCTTGCCATTTAGTGATCATTATCATTAGCTCTATATCATTAACCACTTCAATACCGTGCAAATTCAGGCTGACTTTGCTGTACCTCTGTCTGCTGAGTGAAGTTTGGGTGGCCCGGAAATAATTATCCTCCCTGCTGCAAGAGTACACTAGTAATCTCAATCAATAAAACAGACAAATAAAGAGGCAGAGGTATGGCTCAATAATAATATATGAAGTAACAATATTATGACAAGTTAGCAATAAATATTATACACCTTTCAGAAAAAAGAAATCAGGACAAATACTGTAAATATGCAGTGCTATAAAACTACAACATACAGTAGGTCCAATGTGAACGTATAACAAAAGAGGATTACCCACAGAAAATATCCATAAAAGCACACAGGGAAACATACATATCACAAGTCTTCCATATACAGTATACCACAGGGATATGAATGGGCCTAATATTCAAAATACATTCTAATCAACCTTAGCAAGCATGCTTTATGCCGTGTTTGTATAAAATATAGGTTTATGGTATCAGTAAATTATACTAATAATAATAATAACAACAACAACAACTGTAATAATATAATATATGTATATTTTGATCAATGCTCATATAAGATAAAACTAAAAGTAAAGCAAAAAGATGGATTGAATTAAAAAATGTGACTCACCTAACTTATTGAGATTAGCGTAATTAATATAATAACCATTGTTAAAATATATCAATCCTATGTGAATCTGTTAATTACATAGATGTTGGTAGTTACCAATGGAAAATAGCACCACAACTAGGCAATAATGGACTTTACTTGTCCATAGTGACATTTAGTGGTATGAATTAATGAAGACGAACTGTATTATCCTCTAGTGACATCTAGTGGTGTAAATAGATAGTGGCATAAATAACTAGTGATCATAATAAGCTGTGATGGTTTTTAGTGATATCCACTAATATCAATTGGTGGTGGATTACCCATAGACAGCCCATCCGACAGACTTTCGACAGACTTTCGACGGACCTCCGACGGACTTTTGGCGGACTTTCAGCAGACTTTCTAACGACCGGACTTGCCTACACACGATCACACAAAAGTCCGACGGATTCGTACGTGATGACGCACACAGGACTAAAATAAGGAAGTTGATAGCCAGTAGCCAATAGCTGCCCTAGCGTCGGTTTTTGTCCGTTGAACTAACATACAGACAACCAGATTTCTGGGTCCGGCGGAGTTATGACGTAAAGATTTGAAGCATGTTCCAAATCTAAAGTCCGTCAGATTTGCTGGCTGGAAAAGTCCGCTGAAAGTCCGGGGAAGCCCACACACGATCGGATTGTCCGCCGGACGTGGTCCGTCGGCGTCCATCGGACTTTTGTAGCCGAAAAGTCCGACCGTGTGTACGCGGCATAAGATTTATGTAATTTTTTAACTTTGATGGATCCTTATCTTGATACCTTTTTGACATAATACCTTAATATGCTATGTTTTTGAAAACCCATAATAGCTGAGTTAGACAATTTGATCAGCAATTTGGGGTGTTATGTTATTTCTTACAGGATGTCGTTATTAGTCTGCCCTTCTTTGTAAAGAATTCAGGTCATATGCTGGACATATTGACATTGAGTAACTCTTACCTGCGCGCTGAGAGTAACCATCATCCCAAATGAATCTGCAATGTCCCCTTTGGACAATTTTGTAGGTTGAGGAGGACATGCACAAGAAAAGTGGACTTTGAGGAAAGCCGCCTAGGCTTGAAGAAGAAATTTATTTGAGAAAGGTTATGAGGCCTCATTGATCAAAGATGCCTACCCTAAATATAGTTGTAAAGGTAGGTAAAAAGGAGCGCCCCGATATCCAATGAAATGCAAGTTGAAAGATGAATATGTGATTGTTTTATTGAAAGTAGCGACAAGTGGTCAAGCCAACGTGTTTCAGGGGAACAGAGACTCCCCCTTCCTCAGGGCTATCAGAGAAAAATAAGAGTGTTCAGAAACACACACACACACACACACACACATATATATATATAGATATAGATATATATATAGAGAGAGAGAGAGAGAGAATGTAAATAGAAATGAGGTTAAAAAATAAAAATAATTTATATAATTGTATATCAGAACATCTTATAAAAAGGTGAAGCATATGAAAACTATTTGAAACACATACATGTATATATATTTTTTGCATAATACTCAAAAAGATAAAAGCAGCAAAAGTGAAAGAAAAGAAAAACAATAAGAAAGGGATAAAAGGTGTTTATTTAAAAGTTAGCATCCTAAAAAGTAATGAGTCTCCTCATGTATTAAAGGAACATAAAAATAATAGATGTATATGACCGTTATATGGTAATATATTGAATAGAGTGATCAATGTATACATTGCCTTGAAAAGTATTCATACCCCTTGAAATTTTCCACATTTTATCATGTTACAACCATAAATGTAAATGTATTTTATTGAGATTTTATGTGATAGACCAACACAAAGTGGCACATAATTGTGAAGTGTAAGGAAAATAATAAATGGTTTTCCAAATTTTTTACAAATAAATATCTGAAACGTGTTGCGCAAATTTGTCTTCAGCCCCCTTTACTCTGATATTCTTAACTAAAATCTAGTGGAACCAACTGCCTTCAGAAGTCACCTAATTAGTAAATAGAGTCCACCTGTGTGTAATTTATTCTCAGTATAAATACAGCTGTTCTGTGAAGCCCTCAGAGGTTTGTTAGAGAACCTTAGTGAACAAACAGCATCATGAAGGCCAGGGAACACATCCGGCAGGTCAGGGATAAAGTTGTGGAGAAGTTTAAAGCAGAGTTAGGTTTTAAGAAAATATCCCCAGCTTTGAACATCTTATGGAGCACTGTTCAATCCATCATTCGAAAATGCAAAGACTATGGCACAACTGCACACGTACCAAGACATGGCCGTCCACCTAAACTGACACGCTGGGCAAGGAGAGCATTATTCAGAGAAGCATGCAAAAGGCCCATGGTAACTCTGGAGGAGCTGCAGAGATCCACAGCTCAGGTGGGAGAATCTGTCCACAGGCCAACTATTAGTCGTGCACTCCACAAATCTGGCCATTATGGAAGAGTGGCAAGAAGAAAGCCATTGTTGAAAGAAAGCCATAAGAAGTCCCATTTGCAGTTTGCAAGAAGTCATGTGGGGGACACAGCAAACATGTGAAAGAAGATGCTCTGGTCAGATGAGACCAAAATTTAACTTTTTGGTCTAAAAGCAAAACGCTATGTGTGGTGGAAAACTAACACTGCAAATCACCCTGAACACACCTTTTTTCCAGCAGGGACAGGGAAGCTGGTCAGAGTTGATGGGAAGATGGATGGAGCCAAATACATAGCAATCTTAGAAATCTAAGAAAACCTGTTATGCCGTGTACACACGACCGGACTTTTCATTGGACTCAACTCTGAAGGACATTGACGGAGTTCCGACGGAGTTCCAACGAATTGGACTTGCCTACACACGATCACACCAAAGTCCGATCTTTTCTAACGTGATGACGTACGACCAGACTAGAATAAAGGAAGTTCATAGCCAGTAGCCAATAGCTGCCCTTGCGTCGTTTTTTGTCCGTCGGACTAGCATACAGACGAACAGATTTTTGGATCGGACTCGAGTCCGTTGGAAAGATTTAAAACATGTTCTATTTCTAAAGTCCGTCTGATTTTTCGACAGCAAAGGTCCGATGAAGCCCTCACACGATCGAGTTGTCCGGCAGATTTGTTCCGTCGGACCTTTGCATGACGAAAAGTCCGGTCGTGTGTACACGGCAAAATACTTGAGACTGGGGGGGGGGGGGTTCACCTTCCAGCAAGACAATGACCCTAAACATACAGTCACCTGAAAACAAATGCACGGCACACTTTTCAGATATTTATTTGTAAAAAAATTTGAAAACCATTTATCATTTTCCTTTTACTTCATACTTATGTGCCACTTTGTGTTGGTTTATCACATAAAATCCCAATAAAATACATTTACGTTTTTGGTTGTAACATGACACCATTTCTAAGGGGTATGAATACTTTTTCAAGGCACTGTATAACCCTTTGTCCTTTTGGGGACCACATGTCTCCTTGGGAGCCCCACTGGATCAGTGAGACACTTTGGTCCCAAGGAAGCTTCTGTGAGACTAGGGGGGGTTATTGGGGGTAAGCGGAGGGAAGGATGTGGCTGGGGTGGTGGACAAATTAGATTGGGCCTCTGATCTGTTATTTTATGGGGCATGGGATAGGAGTTAGAGATTGACGCAGTGTGTAGGAGAGGCTAATGTGAAAGGGCCGGGAACATGAATGGGTTGAAGAAGCTACTGAGAAATGGACTGGAGATGGTGGTGGATGGTGGGCGGGACTCTGCGGAGCCTGAGGGAGGGATGAGAAGGGATGGGAGAGACATTGGGCAGTGGTGACAGCTGGCGGTTAAAACAAGCAGTCCATGAGCACATAGGTTGGACTTGATGAACTTGTGTCTTTTTTCAACCTCACCTACTATGTAACTATGTATGTAGCCTGACGACTGTGGATGTGTGATCGTGCAGGAGAGAAAGGGCGGGCTGGAGGGAGAGGTGAATGCTGGGAGTATGCAGGGGAGCTATGGTCCGTGATTGCGGAAGAGAAGAAATTATGGTCCATTGTGGCAGCTGGCGGGAGAGGGATGGAGCGATGATCGCTGGCGTGAGAGGGATGGAGCGATAGACCTTGGTGACAGCTGGTGAGGGAGGATTGTGGCAAGTCAGCCGGCTTGGGCAGCGTAGGTGGATGACCAGACTGGAGCAGGAGACAAGTTGGCGGGAACGCAGACTCACAGCAGGACAGTCCGTCAAGGTCCAAAGATGGACTACCATCAAAAATAGAGTCCCCCCAAAACCTAGGCAATAAAGCTACCATTCCCTACAAAAAATAAGAAGAAATCAGAGACCCGGTGAGAAAAGTTGAAGAGGAAGACCCCTCTCCAATCATCGCAACTCTAACAGGAGCAGTCCCCCAGGACCCCCCACCTATCCTTTCAATCTATTCCAACCAACCCCCCTAACTCCCATTGATTTTTTAGACCTACCAACCAGTTCAACCACCATCTGAATACACCCCCAAATACAGAGTCCAAAACCTCAGAAAATAACCCAGTTCTTCACACCTTTAAGAACAAAGCGCCAACACACAGACACCGGAGAAGAGGATGTAGAGGAGGAGCCAGAAAAGGGAAACCACAAGAAGACACACAAAACACAGTGAAAATTTTTAACCTATCTACACATAAGCTCTCCCAGGCCGAAATAGCACTCTTGAAAAAAAGGCCTGAACTTTTGCCCCTCAACCAAACCCAACACATTTGAGCCATTTGTGGACCTACAAAGTTATATAAGAAAACTCACTCTCCACAAATTTTATGGTACCATGCGTCCATAACATTCAAAAAACAGAAAATTACAGAGAAAACAATTCCAATACTGCTCGGTAGCCCTCCACCCACAAATGATATCCTTTCCAGATGCATAAACACGGAGCAAAATCCAAAGCCTATCCTGTACAACATAAAGGGAATTTTATATCCACCTTTCAATCTCTGGTAACGACCGATTTTAACATTCTAGCCACCAACCAGGGGAAAACCATCAGCAACCTCAATAAATCTGAGCGCAAAGCACTGAAGGAGAATAGTGAAATTGTCATAAAAATTGCAGATAAGGAGGAATAATAATCCAAAACTGAAAAAAGTATATCGCAGAAGCAAAAAGAATCCTGGGAGACAAGGAATATTATACAACTCTCAGGGAACACCCCACAAAAGAGTTCTCGACAGAATAGCAACACTTTATCCAAAGAGCGCATACTGAAAACCTAATAACAAAAAACGAAAAAGAGTTCCCCACTGTTGAAAACCCAAACATCCCTTTTCTATCACCTTCCAAAGATCCACAAGTCTAAAGACAACCCCCAGGCAGACCAATCATATTTGGCATCAATTCTCCCACATCCTATCTCTCCAATTTCATTGACCTCCACCTCCAAAAATTTGTAAAAAAGGTTACCATACTACCTCAGGGACACAACAAACCTCTTACTCAATCTGAAGGATTACACTTGGTCCACAGACTCACTCCACAGACTCCACTAGCTCACTCTGGATGCAGCTTCGCTATACTCTAACATCCCTCATTCCAACGGAATCTTTGCCACTAAACAATACCTATTCTCTGACCCACTAATGCCCAGACAGCAAGCTGCTTTTCTTCTAGAAGCAAGTCTATTTCATCCTTACCCATAATTACTTCACCCATCTAGACGACTTCTACCTACAAACCAAAGGAAATGGGAACCAGGTCCGCCCTGAGCTATGCAAATCTATATATGGGCCAAATTGAACAAGAACACAATGTTGCCAAAAAACCCTTACCCAATATATCTTCTTCTACAAACAGTACATGGACAACCTGATCCTCATTTGGCGCGGCGACCCTGAGAAGATTCTAGGGTCCATCAACCATCTGAACCATAACGGCTGGGGCCTCACCTTTACCTACCACACACACCCAACCACCTTAGACTATTTAGACATCACTATCAATGGAAACACAAATGGCACAAGCACCACTACCAATTTATTTAAGAAGGTAGACAGCAACAGCTATCTACACTTTAACGCAGTCTGCCAAACTACCGGCCACCAGGTGCTAAGTCTGTTTCCCTCTTAGGGTGTGGGTACTTTCTTTTTGGGCCTTACATCCTTTGGTCAGGTTCTGGTTTCTTGTTGCTTCTCACTGGTTTCCATCTCCCCGCCCTCACACAGCTCCCGGGGGAAGCTTGGTGGCATGGTTGGCATTTTATGCATTTATCCATCTACTTTTATGGACGTTTTGTTTTGAAGTTTATTTTATAAAGCTAGGGTGGTACACCCACCCGTATACATCAATCTTTCTACTACTTTACAAAAAGTCATCTATACTACGCTAGTAGGCCAGGAGCTTCTTGTCAATTGCATCTATCTGTGCTTCTCCCAAAGAAGCAAGGCCCCTCTCGCAAAACGAGTCAAGACCTAGCACAGTTTTCCCAGACTACTGACAGTCATCTTTATGACATATCCAGGTCTCATGGAAAGGTTTATTACATGAATGTAAAACTTACCAATATGTTAATGCCTAATATATTTTATTTTTTTCTGTATTACATGTTGTTTTTAAATGTGTGTTAATAAATCATTTATAAATAAACCTGGTACGTTCTGAGGTGTGCTCTTTAAAAGTCCCATGGGAAATTTTGTTTTTTTGTTGTGTACACTTTAAGAGTTGCCACCACAAACCATGGCTGAAGAAGATACCGCTCAGTGACAGACCTTCAGATCCAGGTTCAAAGCCAAAGGATACCCCTACCAACTAATGGAGGGAGCATTCCAATGAGTTTCAAACATTTAATATTAAGATTGCCTGAAACCATCTATTGCTAATGATCCAACAAATCTCCCCACACAGTGTAATTTCATTACGAAGTACAACATGGATCACACATTTTACAATCAGATTCACTCCCCAAAATCACTCTGCCCCTCCAACCCAGACTCATCTTCCAGAGAGCCAAAACTATCAAAAAACCCAGCAGACTACCTCCCATTCAAGGGCACCATAAGTGCCCTTGAATGAGCACTTATGGTTCTCAGAGGATGCAGGATGCTACAGATGCAACAATTCCAGATGCCTCTCCTACACCATACTTACCAATGGGAACAAAACCTTCCAGTCGACCAGCCACCCCAAAACCTGAGCCATCACTTCTTACCTAGACTGCTCCTCTTAGTTTATCATTTACCTACTGACTTGCCCATGCAACATGCAAAATGTCTGAAGAACCATTCAGACTTTCCTCCAAAGATTCAACAAGTATAGTTTCAACATCAAGAATGCAGTCCTGGAACACAGTGTCTCCCATCACTTCTCCACACATCATGATCGTAACCCAAAATGAATAACCGTTACAATTATGGAACAGATACCAGAATCCATCAACTATAACCGATACACCAGCCTGTGCCAAAGAGAATCTTATTGGATATACCAGCTCAATACTCCTACTTCAAATGGACTCAATGAGATGATAGAATCATATTAAAAACGAATGCATTGTGCGATGAACCCTTCTTTTGTTTCCAGATCCATTCACCAGCATTTCTTTTGTGTTTATTTAACTATTTTATTATTATTAATAATATGCTTTTTCCTCTCTCCTCTTCCTTATCGATTATTCCTACATAGAATTAGGATTTTTGCTTTTCTGTTACCACTTTGCCCTTTTTATTTAATTTTTTATTTTTTATCCTTGATTTCATTCTTGCATAACCATATGGGATGTACATGGGTGTGTATTTAGGCATGTGGAGGAATGGATGTTGTGTACATGTATATTTCTGCACATATATACATACACACATATATATATATATATCTGCATGAACAGTCAGGGATGGCCCACAATAACCTGTTTTTTTTTTTTTTATTATATATATATATATATATATATATTTATATATATAGCACTAACTCTCGGTGGAGCTGCTGGTTTAAGCGGGCTTGTTACCTTCACTCTCCTTCCCTCTGTTTTACTGGCACCGGGTCTAGGGGTTCCGTTGAGTTTACCTCTGGACGATACACGCACCAACACTTGAGTACGTTTTCAATGCTTTATTGAACAATTTACTAAGGAAATAGCAGGAAAGAGGCAGAAGGGAAACTGCAGAAGAAACTCAAATATCTTCTTGTAAGGTTCTTGACAAATGTCCTGGTAGAATTTGGATATTATAATAGAATGCGCTCCCCTCATGGGACACACTCTTTGCTCGCCTGGATAGGCCTCTCTCACTTGCCTAGCAGCCAGTACGTAGCACGAACAAAAGTCTCTGCCACAGACTCGTTTGAGATAAACCGGTATGATCCTCTGCCACAGGATGTATTGTTTTTTTTCTGCGATGAACGTCAGTCACAGTGCTTGAACCTTTAAGCCAACCCGGCAACACTATGCTGTATAGTTACTTTTAGGATACGTCCTCCAACCGAGTCACCAGGCCCCTCTCCAGACCAGCACGCTGCATGATCCTTCCATGACGGGTCCTCCACTGGGATCTCCTCGGTTGTCCAGCTTCCTCCCTTTGGATAGACAACTCAGGACCATTCCTCGGCTGCTGTGGCAGGCCCCAGACAAGCTTCTGGGCCCACCCCTGCACCACAGCGACCTGGGCCTCTGGAACGGAGGACCACGAGATGGCTTCTCTAACGCATACCTGTCGGCCAGGAGGGCCAGCAGGTGGCTGTAAAACGAAACCCCACAATATGGCGTCTCCTCCCATAAATACCCTCGCCCAGAATGCATCTTGGAGGACCACCTCCACCGAGTTGTCTCCGGGACAGAAGAGCATCCATACGATTAGACACGTTGCATTTCCAACACTGACCAGTGATAACAGCGATACCCACCGGTCAGCACGGAAACACACACAACGTCAGCCAAGCTGGAACAGAGGCAAACCTAACCTATTTAACAAACAAGTTACTAAATTTACCTAACATATATATGTCTAATATATATATTAACAAACTTTTACAAAATTCTTTTACTGTTTTGTAGATTTGTATAATTTCCCCCCATCAGGGTACACACTCCTCCCAACACACCTCCACACAATCCATCCCAGATACTCCCTCTGGGAACCTAGTCCGCCTCCACATCTGTCAAACCCAAACCACACCCACCTGTCAAGTTCAAATTCAAGTGATCAAGCCACCACATTTTGGGGTAACAGAGACTCCCCCCCCTTCCTCAGGGCTGCCAGAGAAAAATAAGAGTGTACAGAAACATATATATAGAAGAATGTAAGTATGTAGAAAGGAGGTTAAAAAATAAAAATCATTTACATAATTGTATATCAGAACATCCTGTACATAATTGTATTTTAGAATTCCTGTGGCACCAACTGCCTTTCTCTATGCTGTCTCTGCAAACACATCAGACATTCTCCATTTCGGTCAGTATGATCCCCCACCAACTGTCCCTCACACCATTCTCTCCAGCCATACACTACCCACCCCTTTTTCTCTCTACCACCCCGCCAACTCATCTCCTGCTCCAGTCCTGTCCTCCACCTCCGCTGCCCGACCTGACCATCCCTCTCCTGCCAGCTGTCACAGCAGACCATCATTTCTTCTCTCTCCCGATACCATGGGCCATGGCTTCCCTGCATTCTCCCTGCATTCCCCTCTCCCTCCAGCCCTCCCTTCCTCTACTGCATGATCGCACATCCACATAGCTCCCCGCAGGCTCTCACCCACTATCCACCACCGCCTCTAGTCCATTTCTCAGTAGCCTCTTCAAACCCATTTATGTTCCCAGCGCTTTCACATTAGTCTCTCCTACACCCCACATAAATCTCCTATCCCATGCCCCATGCAGAAATAGATCAGAGGCCCAATCTAGCTTATCCAGCCACCTCCCCCAGCCACCGTCTGGCACATCCTTCTCCCCGCTTCCCCCTCTTCCCCCCGTCAAAGTCCCCTTTCTCCCACCCCCACTCCAGGTCCTTATACCCAACTTCCCCCCCCATTCCCTACGCCTTTCTCTCCACCCTTCCACCTCCCCAATCCCCCTCCCGTCCTATGCTGCCCCCCCTTCCCAATTTTCCCTTGCACTAACACCGGATTGACTCTTTTTATACAGATTTCGGTGTCACAGACACACCTGTTTGGGATCCTTCCCCATTCACCACAGCTAAAAGACTTTTAACAGAAATAGTGTGCAGATATGGTGTCCCAGAGGTCATGGAGAGCGATCAGGGGCCGGCTTTCACGGCCTCAGTAACCAAGGAGATATGGACAGCTTTAGGTAGGGGTCACACTAGCTTTCCACACCCCATACCGTCCTCAGAGCAGTGGGAAGGTGGAAAGAATGAATAGCACAATAAAATCTAGAATGCTAAAAATGTCTCAGGAAACGGGAATGAGTTAGCCAGACAGCCTACACATTGCCTTTGCCATTGCCTTATTCAGTGTTAGGTACACTCCAAGGGGAAACCATGGTCTGTCATCCTATGGGATATTGTTTGGTTCAGCCCTCAGTCTAGGTTGTTATTTCCCACAACAGTTGCAGCTCCAATCTGATGTATTAACTGATTATGTGACTGTTTTATCTCGAGAATTAACCCATATCCATTCGGAAGTGTTTTCTTCCATTCCAGATCCTGAGCTAGATACAGGAACGCACAAGCTGGTTCCTGGTGACTGGGTCCTGGTAAAGAAGTTTGTGAGGAAACACACCCTTGAACCCAGATATGATGGTCCTTTCCAAGGACAACTACCACATCAGTAAAAGTGGCTGGAAGGAACTCGTGGATACACGCCTCTCACTGCAGGAAAGTCCCTGTGCCCGAAGAAGAGGCTGAGGAGACCAAGCCATGATCCTGTTTATCCTTTTTGTTGTGATTTTTGCTCAGGCCCAGGAGGTGGCCATCAAACAGAAAGATGGTATAACTCAATTCTGGTATAACTCATCCAATACACATGTTGCCACTTTCATATCCCCTTATAAGATACTTCCAGGTACTGATTACAGTGTCCGGTTCAATGAGAGAGCAAAAGGTCCCATGACTGTGTATGTAGGTGTAACTGACACCTACTGGGGCAACAACTGTGATTATTGGGGAGCAGTGGGTTGGAACACTGGGGATGAAAAATGGGAAGTCACTCTTAGATAGAATGACAATCAACAAGCACACAGATCAATACTTCACCAAAGAGTTCAGACTGACCATTGAGAATCCCAGCCCAGGAGACAGTGGGACCTATGTATTGGGCCTATGGTGGGGAAATGGGTATTACGGTTTTGGAAAACCTTTCCAACTGAAAGACATGTTCAATAACCCAGAGTGGACAGTTCCCCAATCTACTGAACTCGTGTATGTGTCAGTAATTTGCTTCAAGTGTGCACACTTTTACAATGAAGGCTAATTTGGCCAGGGGGACAGAAACAAAAGTACTGAACGGTTCTGGTTCAGTCCAAAACATTTGGTGCCCAACAAGCGTATGCGGACCGCAAGATATACATATTCATTATTATTATTAAAGTATAAGCTTTCAGCTGGGTTATCTATATAAGGGATCTATATAAGGGAATAGCAAATTATCATAGCTAAATAGGGTGTCTTGTTTCCAGTTCTTAAAAAAACAGGCGCAATCTTCTTTAACTTGTTCTTAACTCTCGCAGTTCTGTTCCACATGAAGGGGGAGGGTAAGCTGGCAGACATCTAATTGAATATGGTTAAGGCTGATAGCAGAGGCTGAAGTAAGCACTTATATCTATATGGTTATATTGGAAATAGGCATTTCACCATAACACTCATATTCACATCCATTACACAGCAAAGGTTACTAAACTATTTTTCTGGTAAAGTATTTTTCTGATGAACCCTAGTCTTGCAGAAGCCTCCTTGGGACCAAAGTGTTTGGCTTACTGACTCTAGATATGGGTCCCAGTGGGGCTCCCAAGAAGACGTACGGGCCCCAAGGGGAAAAACGGTTATATACATTGATCACTGATTACATTATATTAAGAAGCAAAATGGCTGACGGATCATTTCCTGTTTGCAATTTCTCTAAGGAGAGGATTAGAGCAGTTTTGAGAGGCTATATAAACTAGTTTGACGTCTGACACTAGAGGACCCCTTGATAAGGTCCTATTGGACAAAACGCATAGGGGAGGAGACACTAGTGCTGATGTCAGGCCACTGTCCGATACTGGGTCGGCAGTGGCACCCATTGTCATATGTTTTTATGATTCATTTTATATTGGCTTTTAACATACAAATCCAATAAATACTACACTATAGAGACTTCATCTGGTTTCCGGTGAGCTATATTTACTACAGCTACATCTGGGAGGTGCAAATTGCTGAACAACCTTCCCCACAACAGATGGTGGATCTACACTGAATGCGTGTTTACTGCTATAATGGCAGCCAGCTTTTCCGGTGAGTGTCCATTTCACAGGGGTGCGGTGGATGATTCTGGAGCACTGTACTGGATCACCTCTTCACTTTTCAAGTCACCACCAATTTTTTTGTGCACATCTTGGCACTGAACTATTGTGCTTTCACCAATAAGTTTATATTGCTGATCCTATCATGGGACTGTGCATTTAAATCTATATTTTTTACTATATTGTTTTTTTATTGTTGATTTCCATTCAAGATTGGACTTTTTTTTTTACTTTAGCATTTTTTTCTCTTCAAAGTGCTGTCTATATATAACACAGTAATCACGTTTCATCAATTCCTGTCAGTAATTTCAAGAAAAACTCGCCACCACTCAAAATACCACCACTGCGCCACAGGACAGAAAATCTATCTAGGAGCTGCCACTTTAAAAGAAATCAAATGAGAGCTGTATTTTAACCACTTGTCAGAGAAAAAATATATTTATGACAATGTGCAAAAATAGTGGCGCTAAATAGCGCCACTATTTTTTCTCATTGTCATATATATACTTTTTCTCTGACAAGTGGTTAAAATACAGCTCTCAATCACGTTTCATCGCTGTTTATTTACTTTTGGCAGAACACACTTTTTCTTAAGAATATTTATAAATTTGGTATATTACTTATCTGTCAGCTGCCGCCCCACCACAGCGCAGAGATACATCTTTTTTATTTCATATACATTATATCACCATGATATAACAGTCATATACAGTGGATATAAAAAGTCTACACACCCCTGCTAAAATGTCAGGTTTCTGTTATGTAAAAAAATAAGACAAAGATAAATCATTTCTGAACTTTTTCCACCTTAAGGCTCTGTTTCCACTAGTGCGACTTTTCATGCGACTTGGGACTGAAAAGTCGCATGACAAATTGTTTCCCATGATTTCCAATGAGTACCGTTCATATCTGTGCGACTTCAAGTCGCAGCGACTTCAAAGTAGTCCCTGCACTACTTTGGTCCCACTTTGATGCGACTTGAGGTCTATAGATACAGGCATTGCTTCAAATCGCGGTAAAAAGTCGCGGTAAAATCGCGGTAAAAAATCGCGGCAAAATCGCGCGACTTTGGGGACGCACTAGTGGAAACATAGCCTTAATGTGACCTATAAACTGTACAACTCAGTTGAACAACAAACTGAAATCTTTTAGGTGGAGGGAAGTAAAAATAAAAAACTAAATGAATATGGTTGCATAAGTGTGCACACCCTTACACTAATACTTTGTTGAAGCACCTTTTGATTTTATTACAGCACTCAGTCTTTTTGGGTATGAGTCTATCAGCATGGAACATCTTGGTTAAACCAAATTGTACACACGCTGCGCTTATCAAAATAAAAAATAAGAAATTTCCACTAAAATATTAATAAAGTGATATTGTGCTTAACATATACAAAATCTATTAATACTATACTATACGTTAATGTGCAATAAATTTCAATGAATGAATAAATAGGTAAAAGTGCTCCAATAAGCCTGTGTATTGCAAATATTCCACAAAGCTTGTGCAATTTTCAAACATTAATAGATAATTCAACACAAACATCCATGCGATTTAGTGTTGCATCCAAGCATATCAGTACTGCACCTATGCAATATGGTGTTAGTGCAATGTTCGAACAATAAAAAGTTAAAAAATACAAAAAAATGCATCCATGCGATTTGGTGCTACATCCATGTGATTCTATGCAATTTAATGCTGTGTTGCTGTGCAATGATTAAATTAACAGTCCGATTTAGTGTTGCATCCATACATTTCAGTGCTGCATCTATGCAATATGGTGTTAGTGCAATGTTCAAACAATAAAAAGTTAAAAAATACAAAAAAACGCATCCATGCGATTTGGGGGGGCATCCGTGTGATTCTATGCAATTCAGTGCTGTGTTGCTGTGCAATGATCAAATTAACAGTCCACAGATCTTCCACAATCCATTCATGTGTTATGGTGAACACAAACTAAAGTGCTGTGCACTCATACAAGTGCTCCCCCCCAGGTGATAGCCCCTCACCTTAGGGCGTGCGACCTTGCAATTAAGCTTGGTCAGAATGCGCCTTAGAACCTCTCTGGGTTCGATGTTATATGGAGGGTCCTGGATAGATTTGCACTGGTGCCTCTGTTCCTCACAGCAGTCCCGTTTGTACCTCAATATATCAACATAAAAAGGACTTCATGGTGCAGTATGTACTAAATTTATTAAAATCATAAACAAATCCTGCAATGGATACTCACAGTAACAAGGCACCACACTAAAACAGCAGAGACGAACGGGCAACAGCGGCCGGTATGGGGTGGCGTGCTAATCTGTCCCAACAGGTTGTATGTATAACGTTCCGTCCTGTCCCCTTCCCCTACGCGTGTTCGATACAAGGGATATTCCGTATCTTTATCAGGGGGTGATTAAAAGTCATGGACCATGGCTTTATGAACTTTATTTGGGGTTAATCAGAGGCACATTAAATGATGGCAGGTGTGTACTGACTCCTATTTAACATGAGTTTGAATGTGATTGCTTAATTCTGAACACAGCTACATCCCCAGTTATAAGAGGGTGTGCACTCTTATGCAACCATACTATTTTCGTTTTTTTATTTTTACTTACCTCCACCTAAAATATTTCAGTTGTAAAGTTTATAGGTCACATTAAGGGTGGAAAAAGTTCTGAAATGATTTATCTTTATCTAATTTTTTTTTACATCACAGAAACCTAACATTTTAACAGGGGTGTGTAGACTTTTTATAGCCACTGTACATCTACTATTATTTTTATGTCCTTTTAATACATCAGGTGACTCCATAGGCGTGCGCACAGGGTGTGTCGGGTGTGCCTGGGCACACCCTAATCACCCCATGTGCATTAGCATTATCCAGAAGCAGCACCAGGTGGGTGGTCGGGGGTGCCAGTGGCCAGTGTAAATGCCACCATTATGTAAAAGTCTAGGTTCAACTTTAGGAACACGTTACACCAGTATTTAGGGTGTACCATAATATGCTCCCAATCGACTGCCTCCCACCACCAGAGCCCCCTTCCTGTGACAGAAGGTGGCATTTATGTGTGTTGGAACTTTGGGGTGCATACCCTAATGCAATAGGCTGCGCACACCTATGGGTGACTCACATTACTTTTTAGGATGCTAACTTTAATATAAGCTCCTTTTATCCATTTTATTGTTTTTCTTTACTTTCGCTTTTGCAGTTTTTATCAGCTTTTTGAGTACTATGCAAAAAATATATATACATGTATGTTTTTTAAATACAGTTTTCATATGCTTCACCTTTATAAGGTTTTCCGAAAAACAATTATGTAAATTATTATTATTTTTTTTGAAACCTCCATATTTACATTCTTCTATATATATGTTTCTGTACACTTATTTTTCTCTGATAGATAGCCCTGAGGAAGGGGGAGTCTTTGTTCTCCCAAAACACGTTGGCTTGATCACATGTCGCTACTTAAAAAAAAAAAATTTGCACAAATTCACCTTCCAACTTGCATTTCATTGGATATCGTGTGCTCCCCGTACGTGGCTAGGCTCCCAAAAAGTGGTATCCCCATACTCAGGAGAAGCACCTAAATGTATTTTGAGGTGCAATTCCACATATGCCCATGGCCTCTGTGAGCAATATATCATTTAGTGACAACTTTTTGTAAATTTTTATTTTTTTTTGTCATTATTCAATCACTTGGGACAAAAAAAATAATATTTAATGGGCTCAACATGCCTCTCAACAATTTCCTTGAGGTGTCTACTTTCCAAAATAGGGGCATTTGGGGGGGTTTGTACTGCCCTGCCATTTTAGCACCTCAAGAAATGAGATAAGCCGTCATAAACTAAAAGCTGTGTAAATTCCAGAAAATTTGTAGACGCTATAACTTTTGTGCAAACCAATGAATATATGCTTGTTGACATTTTTTTTTTGCCGAAGACATGTGGCTGAATACATTTTGGACTAAATGTATGACTAAAATTGAGTTTATTGGATTTTTTTATAACAAAAAGTAGAAAATATTGTTTGGGTACAGCATTGCATGACCAAGAAATAAGCAGTTAAAGCGACGCAGTGCCAAATTGTAAAAAGTGATCTGGTCAGGAAGGGGGTATATCCTTCCGGGGCTGAAGTGGTTAAATAGGCACTTAAACCAGCCTAGGTGACCAGACTATTCAGCACCTACAACCCTACAATAATACAAGGTACTATACAATACACATTATTATAAGCAAAAAATATAACATCTCACAATAGTTCCATAAGTTAAAGTGTTCACAAGATTAATCTCATCTACAAGAGATGCTCAGACAGACAGAAACAATAGAACAATGGAAATGACCTACTTAACAATAAACACATAACAAACCCCACCCCACCTCAGACTATCCGGTAAAAAGTCTACAACCTTCTATGAGACAAACTCCTACAATATTCCAGCAGTCTGAAAAGGTGGTATTAATTTACCTTCGTAGATTTCTTAAGGGATATTGTTGATAAATATTTCTGTCCCAAGTGAAGGCGCCTCTCCAACTTAGTCTGCAGGAGGGCAACCATATTCCCTCTGACCATTAACCTGTACAATATTCATATTACCTCTTTCCATCTACTCCAGAAGGGCAGCTTTATTGTCCTTATTCAGAGAAGTAACCCAAACCACACTCTCAGCATTCATTATTAAAGAATGATCTGCTCTCTCCCTGGGCCGTAATCAGTGGGTAGCAGGCTTGCTACCAAGTCCTCTCCAAAAGCCCCTGTCCTAGCTTGATCTGTCACAAATCTCCAACCCTAAAAAATGACCCTAAATATAGGAAGTCTAGGTTACCAACATTGAACCTAGTTGAGTACAAAGCAAGTTTTTGCACAAAGTACAACAGAGTTTGAGATGCAGCTAATTTTTAAGAAAAATTGGAACATCCAAAAGCAGGACCCTATTCTAAGGGAAACTCTTCCCGGCTAGATCCAAGATTATCTTTAGGAGACCTAAGGATCTAAGTGGCATGATTGCTCCTAGTAGAGTCAAGTAAACTGTCAATAGTCAGGACCCAAACCAGGGGGTTTGCTATTCGACCAAAAGGGGAACTATAAATGCGGTTCAAGGAATTGCTGTGCATGCAAGTTAATGTGGCATCGAAAAAAGAGAGTCATGGGGACAGATGGTAAAAATACAATTATGCAATTCATTAATTTCAGTACCCAATATGCTATCTATGGGTTGATCTGTTCATATGGACTACTCTATGTAGGCCGCATGTTTTGATCCCTAAAAGTCAGTTCAGGGAACATAAACACAACAATATAACCAACCAGACTGCTGGTTGGAAGCTAAACAGTGGGGACCTTGAGTGGAGAGTGTGAACAAGTTTTGCTTTTTGCCTGCTGGTGATTGCTGGGTTGCATTTTTCGGTTCTTTTTGGGGCTTTTCCTTATAGCTTTTTAACACCTCTTTCTGTCACTTTTTAAACAGCTTTTTTTTTCTCTTTGCTTCCTTTAGCCTACTAATTTAGGGTAGTAGTTAATTGGTCACAGATGCTTGAGCTCTGTAGAGCACATCTGAAATTGCCAGACTGCTGGTTGGAAGCTAAACACTGGGGACCTTGAGTGGAGAGTGTAAACAAGGTTTGCTTTTTTCACTGCTGGTGCTGGGTTGCATTTTTAGGTTCAAAATTTAACCCCATTTTTAGGTTATTTTTGGGGCTTTTCCTTGTAGCTTTTTAACACCCTTTTCTGTCACTTTTTAAACAGCTTTTTTTTTCTCTTTGCTTCCTTCAGCCTACTAATTAAGGGGAGTGGTTAATTGGTCACAGGTGCTTGTGGCCTATATAACCTTCTGTAGAACTCATTGTGAGCCTGCTCATCTTTGAACTTGCTGGAACTTAGACCAAGTGGAACTGGACTAAGTGGTGCGTTAAAAAAAAAGAGAGTTAGTGGAACTGGACTAAGTGGAGAGTTAAAAAAACAGAGTTAGTGGAACTGGACTAAGTGGTGAGTTAAAAAACAAGAGGTTGTAACAGGGGTCAAGTACCTGTGTAGGGTGAGTGTGTACCTGTGTATTGTAAGTACATGAGTGCTGCGAGTGTACAAGGGCTGTATTGAGAAGTAGTGTCAGGTAGTACCTGTGTATTGTGAGTACCTGAGTGTTGTCTGAGTAGTGTGTGTGGATCGTTATTACTTGTGTATTGTGTGTGTGTGCACGTTGGTCAGCGAGTGCACGTTGGTCAGCGGGTGCACGTTGGTCAGCGAGTGCACGTTGGTCGGCGAGTGCACGTTGGTCAGCGAGTGCACGTTGGTCAGCGAGTACCTGTGTATTGTCTTGTTGAGTAGCTGTGTATTGTCTTGTTGAGTACCTGTGTATTGTCTTATTGAGTATTAGTGTCAGGAAGCTAGTTGTTAGGTAATTTGGACAGGGTATAATCCCCAATCCTCATTAAATTAGTAGATATGATGCCCGGTGGGTGTGGAGATGCGACTCGGTTTACATCTTGGGGCATGTATGCGTTCCTTGATCATCCGATCGAGGAGGAATACTGCTGTGCAAAATGTAAGCACATTGATTCCCTGGAAGCCCAGGTTCTGAATCTGGGGAAGCAACTGTTAGCACTAAGAAGTCCCTTCATACTAAAGGAGAGCCAGGAATGTACATGGCAGGTGCCAGCAGGGGCCAGCACCGAGGCAGGTAGAGACAAAGAAGTGCAGGTGTTCTGCCATATAGTGTCCTCCTATCGGATAGTGTCCGCTCCGTACTGCGCAGGCGCAGCGCTTGCGCAGTACGGAGCAGAAGGAGATGCCGAAAATGTCCGAAGTTGATCAGCTGACCATCAGCTGTACACGGCGCTTCGGCAGTTCTTATCGATGGCTGTGTAAGAGGGCCCCTCACGAGCTCGCTTCGCTCGCCACGCTTCGGGCACGGCCTCGCTGCGCTCGGCAACTATATATTCTCACTCTATGTCCACTTGGATAGTAGGGAATGATCCTGGACATAGGGTGAGAATAACAGCGCAGGCGCCGTGTACAGCTGATGATCAGCTGTTAAACTTCGGAGACTTTCGGCGTCTCGTTTGTCCTCCGTACTGCGCCTGCGCAGTACAGGGAGGACACTATATGATAGGGGACTGTATTTGACAAGACACCGGCACTAGGAAAGAGTAGATGGGTGACAGTCAGAAAGGGTAGAGGGAGAAGTGCCGGAGAGGCTGATCCAGGGCTGGAGCATCCCAATAAGTACGCTCCATTGAGTGACATTGGTGAAACCAGTCAGGGATCAGCACTGCTGGAGCTGAGGAAGTCTCCTAGCTGCCGGGGGAAGAACTCCTCCAGTGAGAATGGGGGGGAAGTGAAGGGAAAGGAAAGACAGATTCTGGTGGTAGGGGACTCAATTCTTAGAAGGACAGAAAGGGCAATCTGTAACAAAGACCTGAAGCGCCAAACTGTATGTTGTCTACCGGGCACTTGGGTTCGGCACATCATGGATCTCGTGCCAGAAAGGCAGATGGAGAGGGATATTAGGGAAGTAAACAAGTGGCTGAAAAGCTGGTGTAGTAAGAAGGGGTTTGGGTTCCTGGAGGACTGGGCCGACTTCTCAGTCGATCACCAGTACTATAGAAGGGATGAACTGCACCTAAATGAGGAGGGTGCAGATCAGCTTAGAGTAAAGATGGCCAAAAAGTTAGAGGGGTTTTTAAACTAGGCGACGGGGGGAGGGCCCAGAGGTAGACATAGTCAGCGCTGAACATATTCCAGAGGGTAGTAATGGGGGCATTATTGGTAGGTTGACTAAAGCACATAAACCCAAGCTAAGTATAGTAACAAGTCCTAGTTGCAATCTGGGAACATCCAATAGAGGATAGTATGCGACCGGTCTAAACTACGTGGCATGTTCACCAATGCCAGGAGCCTGGCGGACAAGATGGGTTAACTGGAGATACTGTTGCACAAGGCTCTAGACTGAGTATTTCACCAAAAGTAGACCACAATGTTGCCATCATGCCTAATATAAACTTGTACATTGAGGGTCCCCCACAATTGGGTTGGGACTTTAGGTTCAATAAGTTTTTATTGCATATAAAATAATTTTCCAAACGGAAGATGAATACATTACCAAGACCAGATGCTCGACATCGGGCAAACTGACTTAATAGGAAAGGAACATACATAAGCAGAAAGGTGCAATATTATGCATTCTGTCGTCAATATGTAGATAACTTGGTGTCTCGACAGCTTTCAGAGCTTTTGCTGTTAAATTTATTAACAAAAATTCCTGAGATCTGGACGCCCCAACGGGATCTTGCTGCGTCCAGATGTCAAGAAACTAAAAATAAACAGACAGGTAATATAAAAGCCAACAGCATATATACATTGGCATGTTGTCTAGTATGCTGGGTGTTTGAGAAAATTAATACTGAAGATCAGAATACTTTGGGTTACAAGTCGTGGCTATAGATAGCCACAGGGGCTGAGGGTTGGGACTTTAAAGGCAACTGGATATAATAGAAAAGGCAATAAATCTAAAAATAAATATATTTTATTGTTGTGTCAAATTTAAAAGAGTTAGTGCATATGACTATTGCAACTGACTCATTAGTAACAGCAATGACATAAAAAAGGGGGTATCAAAATACAAACAGATATGGTCTCCTCTTTAAGAATGAGAAAAAAGCAAAAATATCAATATACAAACAAATATGGTCTCCTCTTATGAAAGAGAAAAAGAGCCTGATGCATTTCAGGAGCTTGTCCTTTCTTTAGGGGCTTGTTATATGTGGAGACAGATGTGCATCTATAAGAAAAACGCATTCATCAGAGTTGAACAATGTGGGGACAGGAGATAAGAGGAGCATCGGTGAGGCAAACAAGGCAAGCTGACCATGAACAGGCCCACAAAAAAAAAAAAAAAAAAAGGGACCATAAAGGATAAGAAAACAGTGAAAGAGTAAATCAAAATAATAACCCGATACAAGAACTGGACGTGTTTGCTGGTAAATGTTCGCTGGATAAAATTGGACAAGAAGCAAGTCCAGAAAAGAAGATTGAAGTAATCCACTATGGTCAGGCGATATAAGGTAGCACTCAATTGATGTATGTTGTATGTGACCACAGCTGTGCGGTGTAGCACTGAGCAGTGCCCTATCATAAGGATTTCAAGTTAACCTATGGTATACCTGTGTGATCAAAAAAAAGATTTTAATAAGTATAATACACAAGCTTTCCTTCAAAAAGGAGAAAGCTATTCATCTTAAATAGACAAGTGTGTTTAATCTAAATATCAAAAATATATTTTGAAACAATCAATTATATATAAATTATATATTTAATCTTAAATAGACAGGTCTGTTTAGTCTACATATCAAAAATATATATTGAAATAATCAATTACCGTATATACTCGAGTATAAGTTGAGATTTTCAGCCCTTTTTTTTGGGCTGAAAGTGCCCCCCTCGACTTATACTCGAGTCACTGCCATCTGCCTACATGATCAGCGTGTCATGCAGGCAGACGGTGGCCAGCGTGTGCTATTACTATTCGGCGGCCAATTACTGTTCAAAAGCCGCGCTTCCTCCTCGTCTGTGATAGGCAGTCAGTGTACAGCCTACCATGGACATTCTCTCATCCTTGTCCGTTGTATGAGGATGAGAGAATGTCTGTGATAGGCTGACTGCTGGGAAATGGAGTTTTCTGCCTATCATGGACGAGGAGGAGGCGCGGCTTTTGAACAGTGAATGG
The DNA here is from genome assembly GCF_042186555.1 of Aquarana catesbeiana. Classification (NCBI taxonomy): domain Eukaryota; kingdom Metazoa; phylum Chordata; class Amphibia; order Anura; family Ranidae; genus Aquarana; species Aquarana catesbeiana. Next base: position 56,954,623 of record NC_133333.1, on the reverse strand, counting down.
CCGCCGAATAGTAATAGCACACGCTGAACGGTGCAGAGCGGCACATGGAGGCATGCACAGGACACAGGTACATATACACATGACACATGCCCATATACACAGGACACAGGTACAGGACACATGCACATATATACATGACATATGCACATATACACAGGACACATGCACATATACACATGACACATGCACGTATACACAGGACACATGACACATGCACAGGACACATGCACAGGACACAGGGAGGTATACAGCTGCTGATGAGCATTGTTGACCCTCTTTTTCCACTTACAGTAGCTGCTGCATTTCTCACCCTCGTCTTATACTCGGGTCAATAAGTTTTTCCCATTTTTTTGTGGTAAATTAGGGCCTCGACTTATACTCGGAACGACTTATACTCGAGTATATACGGTATGTATAGACTATATATTTCCAAACGAAGGATAAATATTCTATAAGGCTTTAATATATTATTAAAAAAAAAAAAATTGTACTTATAGAGCGGAAAAAATTTCTATATAGGATTGATTGTTCCTTAACCATGGTATAAAAAGACCTTTAAGGGGTTAAAGCATGCCATAATAATGTGTCCAATGAATAGTGGTAATACATAAAGTATCAAGTGCCAGTGGGTTTAAACTTGTCATACAATGTAGTGATCAAGGTACATACCATAGGTTAGGATCAGGGTAAGTGTCCAGATTACAGAGTCGCCATCCCATCAGCAAACGGCCTGAATTGTGACCGTGACGATGCCTGGCTTTATATGAGTGTAAAGAGTCCACTGCGTCTGCGTGGAAGTGTATGAACAGCTGATTTGTATCAGCATCGGATCCCTGGGAGTGTGTGACGCCATATGTCACAACGGGGGGGTGGTGCCGCTTTGACAACAGCGCGTGTGTAATGCTGTTTGTGCGCGCATCATACTAGATGGGTATATTGTGCGTGCGCATCGTAGATGGGTAATGCTGTGTGCACGCACATCGTACTAGATGGGTATAAAGGCCTATTGAAGGAGCAGCCGCTCCGAGCGCGTAGCCTATCCAGTGCTCTCCCACTGCCTGAATCCTCCCTCTATGTGAGCCCTCCCCCTGGAGTGTACCCGGAAGCTGGAAGCCGCTGAACGGCCCGTGACGTCACGCACACCCTCTGTGCGCTCCACGCCGGCCCCAGCTTCCCCCTGATGGCCACAGGACGAACCACCTGCTGAACAGCTTCCCCTGCAGCCTTACACCGCTGACACACCATCCAGACTGGAGCCCGAGGAACTCACCAGGATTACCCATCTACAGATGAGCCTGTTTAATTATGTCTCTTGTAAGTGTTTTTTAACTTTGTGTCATTAAAAGTACCTACTAATGCTGCACTCAGGTGGCGCTTCCTTTCTTCACCCTCTCTTGCATATCACAGAGCCAGCTCTCTGAGGACAGCAGCTGCCTCCTAGATCCACTGCTCCACCAACCCACTCCACATACTCTGAACTGTCAGATCCTTATTAACCCCTGGACTGCCAACTTTTTAGCCATGTAACCTACTTTACATGCTCCGAACTGTCAGACCCTCATTAACCCCTGGGCTGCCAACACTTTAGCCTTGGACTATATGCCTGGCCAACCTGATTAATTCTGATTACTGTATGCTGTATATGCGCTTTAAGTTATTATTACTTTTATATATTGTGCGCGCATGCACAGTGGAAGTTATCGGCACCATTGGAGAGCCGATGCCGATCGGAGGCTGTTGTAATGACCAAAAGGGGTAAATAGATCCAAAGTGCGGCTGCGTGGTGACACCGCACGGTGGATCTATATCACTACAGGAAATTTCTCCTATGTAAAAAACTGCCATGCATGAATTGAACATCAAGATTATTTTGGATTAGCCAATGAAGAATATAGTAAGGTTTTTTTGTATGGATCCAAAAATAAAAATAAAAATAAAATTAAATATAAATATATAAATAAAAAAAATAAAAAAATTGAGCGCATGGCCAAGTTGTCTTCCTCTACTCAAGGGATTATTCAGTTATTGATAGGACGTGGGCGCTTCACAGCGGGGCCCCACTCTGTTGAAAATAGAGAAAACAGTGCCTAAAGCAGTCCCTGCAAAATGATGTTGTCTGATTGTATTGGATGACAACGAATGACACACAACACAGACAAAAACAGTAGAGCATCACTTTTTACAGAGCATGAATGAAACCTCCAGTAGTATCCCAATAACATATCTTTCTCCAAATTACAAACTTTTCTTATAATATTCATCTATATGTAATATAACAAAGCACAATTCTGTACAGAACATGAAAAGAAAATTCAGGCAGTTTGAATGTCATAATACATATCACTAGGGAACCCCCCGGTTCGGTTCGCACCAGAACCCGCGAACGGACCGAAAGTTCGCACGAACGTTAGAACCCCATTGACGTCTATGGGACTCGAACGTTCGAAATCAAAAGTGCTCATTTTAAAGGCTAATTTGCATGGTATTGTCCTAAAAAGGGTTTGGGGACCCGGGTCCTACCCCAGGGGACATGTATCAATGCAAAAAAAACTTTTAAAAACGGCCGTTTTTTCGGGAGCAGTGATTTTAATGATGCTTAAAGTAAAAAAAAAAAAGTGAAATATTCCTTTAAATATCGTACCTGGGGGGTGTCTATAGTATGCCTGTAAAGTGACGCGTGTTTCCCGTGTTTAGAACAGTCCCTGCACCAAATGTCATTTTTAAAGGAAAAAATCTCATTTAAAACTGCTTGCGGGTTTAATGTCATGTCGGGTCATGGCAATATGGATGAAAATCAGTGAGACAAACGGCATGGGTACCCCCCAGTCCATTACCAGGCCCTTTGGGTCTTGTATGGATATTAAGGGGAACCCCGCACCCAAATTAAAATAAGGAAAGGTGTGGGGCCACCAGGCCCTATATACTCTGAACAGCAGTATACAGGCGGTGCAAACAAGACAGGGACTGTAGGTTTGTTGTTAAGTAGAATCTCTTTGTAATTTTGAACATTTTTAACGTGTTTAGCTCCAGCCAAAAATTCTTTTCTAAGCTTTTTGGAAAACATAGGGAAGGGTTATCACCCCTGTGACATTTGTTTTGCTGTCTTTCCTCCTCTTCAGAAGATTTCACCTCACTTTTTTGTCCCAATGAAAAATGTTTTTTGAAAATTTGGGTTTTTTTGTGGAACAAGGATTGGAAAGCATCAGTGGAAAGGAGAAATTGTTTTCCCATATTAACTCTTACAGGAGAGAATTTCCCTTCCTAGGGGTAGATTTCATCTCACTTCCTGTTGTCTCCTTCCGTTTGCAAGTAGGAGTCGTTTGTAAGTTAGATGTTTGAAAGTAGGGTCCTGCCCTATATACTCAGCAGAAATTTGGGCCTTAGGTGTTGCTGTGGCCACAACACTGTAAGCCCTCACAGGGCCCTGCTGTGAAATATTAGATCAAGAATTGTAATTACATGCCCCTGTTGAACAGGAGCTGAAAAATTAGGCCTTAGGCACTGGTGCTGGTGCCACAACACTGCAACCCCTCACAGACACTCTAGTTGGAACGCAGGAACGAGCCCTGCTGCAAAGTATTGCTTCAAAAATTGTAATTACACGCCCCTGTTAGACAGGGGCAGAAAAATTGGGCCTTAGGCACTGGTGCTGGTGCCACAACACTGCAACCCCTCACAGACACTCTAGTTGGAACGCAGGAACGAGCCCTGCTGCAAAGTATTGCATCAAAAATTGTAATTACACGCCCCTGTTAGACAGGGGCAGAAAAATTGGGCCTTAGGCACTGGTGCTGGTGCCACAACACTGCAACCCCTCACAGACACTCTAGTTGGAATGCAGGAACGAGCCCTGCTGCAAAGTATTACATCAAAAATTGTAATTACACGCCCCTGTTAAACAGGGGCTGAAAAATTGTGCCTTAGGCACTGGTGGTGGCGCCCAGAACCAAAAATGTTCTTACAAGCTATCAGCGTGATGATTGAGGAGGAAGAGGATAATTACTCAGGGATAGTCACTCAGCATCAGCATAGGCAGTCTTTGAAGGGATCTGAGATTTCAAAAAAAATTATTCGGTTACATCAGCATCAGGTGCTTGGTAGCTGGTGGTGATCCAAGACTCATTCATTTTTATGAAGGTCAGCCGATCGACCGAGTCGGTGGACATACGCACCCTGTGATCGGTTACCACGCCTCCAGCAGCACTGAATGTGCGTTCCGAAAGAACGCTGGATGCAGGACAGGCCAGTAGCTCAATTGCATACTGTGCAAGCTCTGGCCAGTGATCCATCCTCAAGACCCAGTAACCCAGAGGATTTTTGGTGGGAAAGGTGTCCAAGTCTGATCTTGCCCCTAGGTATTCCTGCACCATGTAAAACAGACGCTGGCGATGGTTGCTGGAACCGATCATACCTTGGGGCTGCGGACCAAAAAATTGTCTGAACGCATCGGTCAGACGGCCACCTTCTCCACCGCTCCTTCTTTGACTGACCGAAGCCTCAGCAACACGTTGTCCAGAAACAGGAGTTTGTAACCTCCCAGTCTCTGGGAACGCGTTGCACAGACCTTTCTGCAAGGCCTCCCGAAGATGTTTCATCCTCTGCTCCCTCTGCGATGGCAAGATAAGGTCCGCAACCTTACCCTTGTAACGTGGATCAAGGAGGGTTGCCAGCCAGTATTGGTCCTTCTCCTTGATACCACGAATACGAGGATCCTTACGCAGGCTTTGCAGGATCAGGGAGGCCATGCAGCGTAGGTTTGCTGAGGCATTCGGTCCGGAGTCCTCTGGGTCACTAAGAACGACATGGTCCGCAGCCACCTCCTCCCAGCCACGTACAAGTCCATGTGTTTCTTGGGACTGATCCCTTAAAGACTGCTGCTGATGCTGAGTGCCAGGCTCCACCTCCATACTGACACAATCTTCCTCCGCCTCCTCTTCCTCCTCGTCCTCTTCCTGTGTGATCGGCGGGCACGCAGGAACACTGTCTGGATAAAGGGGGCCTTGAGAGCTAAGGAAGTCCTCCTCTTCCTGCCTCTGTTCTGCCTCAAGTGCCCTGTCCATTATTCCACGCAGCGTGTGCTCCAACAGGTGGACAAGGGGGACAGTGTCACTGATGCATGCACTGTCACTGCTCACCATCCTCGTGGCCTCCTCGAATGGTGACAGGACAGTGCATGCATCCCTGATCATGGCCCACTGGCGTGGGGAAAAAAAAACCAAGCTCCCCTGACCCTGTCTTGGTGCCATAGTCGCACAGGTACTCATTGATGGCCCTCTGCTGCGTGTGCAGCCGCTGCAGCATGGCCAACGTTGAGTTCCACCTGGTGGGCATGTCACAGATTAGGCGGTTCTTGGGCAGGTTAAACTCCTTTTGGAGGTCCGTCAGCCGAGCACTGGCATTATATGACCGGCGGAAATGCACACAGACTTTCCTGGCCTGCCTCAGGACATCCTGTAAGCCCGGGTACCTGCCCAAGAACCGCTGCACCACCAAGTTAAGGACGTGAGCCAAACAGGGCACATGGGTCATTTGTCCCTGTCGGAGGGCAGAGAGGAGGTTGGTGCCATTGTCGCAAACCACCATTCCTGCCTTAAGTTGGCGTGGCGTCAACCACCTCTGAACCTGCCCCTGCAGAGCTGACAGAACCTCTGCCCCAGTGTGGCTCCTGTCCCCCAAGCACACCAGCTCAAGCACCGCATGGCATCTTTTGGCCTGCGTACTTGCGTAGCCCCTTGAACGCCTACGGAGCACCGCTGGTTCCGAGGAAGAGGCCATGGAGGAAGAAGAAGAGGAGGGGGTGGAGGAGAGAGGTGTGTCACAATCAGCATTTTGGAGGCGTGGTGGCGGAACAACCTCCAACACTACTGCACCTTGTCCTGCATCCTTCCCAGCTGCCAGCAGACTCACCCAATGCGCCGTGAAACTTAGGTAACGTCCCTGTCCATGCCTGCTGGACCATGAGTCAGCGGTAATATGCACCTTACCGCTGACCGCCCTGTCCAGCGAGGCATGGACATTGCCTTCCACATGCCGGTAGAGAGCCGGAATCGCCTTCCGTGAGAAAAAGTGGCGTTTGGGTACCTGCCACTGAGGAACCGCACATTCCACAAACTCACGGAAGGGGGCAGAGTCTACCAACTGAAAAGGCAGCAGTTGAAGTGCTAGCAATTTTGCCAAGCTAGCATTCAACCGCTGGGCATGTGGATGGCTGGGAGCAAACTTCTTTCGGCGGTGCAGCAGCTGGGGCAGGGAAATTTGCCATGTACAATCTGACGTCGGTGTACCAAAAGCAGATTGCCCACAAGTACTTGGCTGTGACACACCTAATTCTACACCTTCATTCCTCTCACTGCAGGTCTCAGAGAGGACTGAAGGTCTAGTGGGGTTGGAAATCTCAGCTGATGAGGAGCAAGGAGAGATCCTCTTTGTTCTTTGGTGTGGGTCTTTTAGATACGCTTGCCAACGAACTGCATGGCAGGTCAACATATGTCTGGTCAAGCATGTGGTACCCAAGCGGGAGATGTTTTGGCCACGCGAGATACGCTTGAGACATATGTTGCAAATAGCAGCGGTGCAATCTGATGCACTCGTCTCAAAAAAGGCCCACACCAAAGAACTTTTTGAATAACGCGCAGAGACTGCAGCGCCCTGCACATGTGGAGCTTTGGGGTGTGATGCAGTCAATGTGCTGCCCTTAGGCTGGCCCCTGGAGGGCATCCTGCCTCGTTGGTGATGTGCCGCCGCCTCCTCCTCCTCCTCCTCCTCCTCCTCCTTCTCCTCTCTCCTATCAGGCACCCACGTTGAGTCAGTGACCTCATCATCCCCTCCCTCCTCATCACTGGAGCAAACCTGGCAGTATGCTGCAGCAGGGGGAGCATGACTGCCAGATTGCTGTCCTTCTTGGGCACCCCCTCTGTCCGTGCTCATGTTACTGCCTTCATCGAGCTCAGTATCGTCATCAGAGCCTTCCAAACGCTGGGCATCCTCCTGGAGCATGTACCCAACACTGTGGTCAAACAGTTCGAGGGAATCCTCATGAGGACATGGTGGAGCTAGGGAAGGAGTCACTGATGACATTGAGCTGAGGGAAGAGGCCGCTGCTTTGCCAGACAAAGCACCCTGGGCATGGGTGAGAGAGGATGAGGAGGATGAGGACGGCTTGGTCATCCACTCGACCAAGTCTTCCGCATGTTGCGGCTCAACACGGCCAGCTGCCGAAAAAAAGGCCAAGCGTGTCCCATGGCCACGTGCTGATGAGGATGCACCGTCTCCACGACCAGCACTAGACACAGAGCCTGCTTGCCCTCTCTTATTGGCTTGTGACTGTCTGCCTCTCCTTCTTGGCCTTCCAGACATACTAATGGCCTGTAGCTGCACTAAGCTGGGATAGAACACCTGTAATTTTCTTCAAGTAGCTTTATATACTGTAACCAGACAAGCCTGCCTGTCAGTAGGAAGATAACAGGAACGGATCTAGCTGAACACTGTGAGCAGGACGCACTGTACTAAATGTAAATAGTCTAGCTGCCTGACCGTGGTACTAATAGGATCAAATAGAACACCTGTAATTTTCTTCAGGTAGCTTTATATACTGTAACCAGACAAGCCTGCCTGTCAGTAGGAAGATAACAGGAACGGATCTAGCTGAACACTGTGAGCAGGACGCACTGTACTAAATGTAAATAGTCTAGCTGCCTGACCGTGGTACTAATAGGATCAAATAGAACACCTGTAATTTTCTTCAGGTAGCTTTATATACTGTAACCAGACAAGCCTGCCTGTCAGTAGGAAGATAACAGGAATGGATCTAGCTGAACACTGTGAGCAGGACGCACTGTACTAAATGTAAATAGTCTAGCTGCCTGACCGTGGTACTAATAGGATCAAATAGAACACCTGTAATTTTCTTCAGGTAGCTTTATATACTGTAACCAGACAAGCCTGCCTGTCAGTAGGAATTTAACAGGAACGGATCTAGCTGAACACTGTGAGCAGGATGCACTGCACTAAATGTAAATAGTCTAGAAGATAACAGGAACGGATCTAGCTGAACACTGTGAGCAGGACGCACTGCACTAAATGTAAATAGTCTAGAAGATAACAGGAACGGATCTAGCTGAACACTGTGAGCAGGACGCACTGCACTAAATGTAAATAGTCTAGAAGATAACAGGAACGGATCTAGCTGAACACTGTGAGCAGGACGCACTGCACTAAATGTAAATAGTCTAGAAGATAACAGGAACGGATCTAGCTGAACACTGTGAGCAGGACGCACTGCACTAAATGTAAATAGTCTAGAAGATAACAGGAACGGATCTAGCTGAACACTGTGAGCAGGACGCACTGCACTAAATGTAAATAGCAGGAACGGCTCTAGCTGAACACTGTGAGCAGGACGCACTGCACTAAATGTAAATAGCAGGAACGGATCTAGCTGAACACTGTGAGCAGGACGCACTGCACTAAATGTAAATAGTCTAGAAGATAACAGGAACGGATCTAGCTGAACACTGTGAGCAGGACGCACTGCACTAAATGTAAATAGCAGGAACGGATCTAGCTGAACACTGTGAGCAGGACACACTGCACTAAATGTAAATAGCAGGAACGGATCTAGCTGAACACTGTGAGCAGGACGCACTGCACTAAATGTAAATTGCAGGAACGGATCTAGCTGAACACTGTGAGCAGGACGCACTGCACTAAATGTAAATAGTCTAGAAGATAACAGGAACGGATCTAGCTGAACACTGTGAGCAGGACGCACTGCACTAAATGTAAATAGCAGGAACGGATCTAGCTGAACACTGTGAGCAGGACGCACTGCATTAAATGTAAATAGTCTAGATAGAAGATAACAGGAACGGATCTAGCTAAACTGAATACAGTGTATATATATATATGCAACACCTGGGATGCATATATATACACAATACACTGTAAGTGCAGCTAACTGAATGACTGTTCTGCCTAATCTATCTAACTCAAATCAAATGACACTGTCTCTCTCTCTCTCTATCTCTCAGCACACCGGAACACACACTACACAGGGCCGCCGTGCAGGCGGCCTTATATAGTGTGGGGTGTGTACTAAATCCCCTGAGCCATAATTGGCCAAAGCCACCCTGGCTTTGGCCAATTACAGCTCTCTCTACTGACGGCGCTGTGATTGGCCAAGCATGCGGGTCATAGTGCATGCTTGGCCAATCATCAGCCAGCAATGCACTGCGATGCCGCAGTGAATTATGGGCCGTGACGCGCCACACGAATTTAGCGCGAACGGCCCATAACGTTCGCAATTCGGCGAACGATCGAACAGCCGATGTTCGAGTCGAACATGGGTTCGACTCGAACACGAAGCTCATCCCTACTAGCTATTAAGTTCCAGCGTTCAGGAGAGCTTTTAAAATGTGCTGTGTACATGAAGCCTTATTGTTAACTGTAAACAACAAGCACATAATGCATTTGGGTGGCAAAAATATAAATGCAATCTTTACACTGGGGGGAGAACCTCTGGGAGAATATAAGCACCTGAATGACCGCAACATACAGGGATATACAATGTAATACTGGCATATAATCACACACATAGGTTGGACTTGATGGACTTGTATCTTTTTTCAACTTCACCTACTATGTAACTATATATATACTGTAAACATAAAAACACTTAAAGTGAATGCAAACCTTCACATATACCCAGTGAAGTGAACAGCCTCAGATGATACACAGAAATGAAACAAATCTCCCTACATAAGTTTAGCATGTATATCTGCTGTCTTTAACTTTCTACATTCTATAGAAAGTGCACATTGTGTTAGAAAATTTTCTTCCTGTGTCAGCAGTGGGAGGGGAGTCTGGGCATACACTGTGTGTGAGCTGATTAAAGGAAAGACACACACTCCCCCTCCACATGTGAATAGAGAAGCTCTCTGCTTATCTGTCTCTAAGTTCCCTCTGGACACAAATTTTCAGCTGCTTTCATCTCCTGTCAGAGAACTTGTCAGACGTTATCATGTTGATAACAGAGGAATGGAGCAACAGAAAGACACAAGACTTATGCCGCGTACACACGGTCGGACTTTTCGTCTACAAAAGTCCGACAGCCTGTCCGACAGACTTCCGACGTACCTTCGGCGGACTTGCGGCAGACTTTCTTACGAACGGACTTACACACACACGACCACACAAAAGTACGACAGCCTAGTACGCGGTGACGTACACCAAGTCCGACGAGACTATAAAACGGAAGTTCAATAGCCCGTACGACACCCTTTGGGCTCCTTCTGCTAATCTCGTGTTTATCTCGTGTTAGTAGAAGTTTGGTGAGAGACGATTCGCGCTTGTGAGACTCGTATTTTTCAGTTCGTTTTAACTGTTGTTCAGTCTGTGCTTGTGAGGTTTGTATCTGCTTTTCAGTGCGTTTGGTCAGTTGGCATTGAGAAATCTTTGTTTTATTGGCCGCTCGTTCCTGATTTTCAGGTCGTTCTTCACAGGCCTTGCTGTTCTTCAGTGCGTTCTGTTTAGTGCGTTCTGACCAGCCGACCGTTTTGAAGCCATGTTACCTGTACGTACTCGTCGTAGAGCTCGTGCATTGTATGTGCTTGGTGCTGTAGTTTATTCTTCAGCCCAAGACCAGTCCATGAACAGGGCGAGGAGGAGTTCATGGACCAAGAATTGGTTGCTTCAGCGTGACCAGTTCTGTCACATGCCTTTGCTCCGTGAGATCCGTGAGAATAATCCTGAGGATTTCAGGAACTTTCTCCGGATGACGGACCCCGTTTTTGACCGTTTGATGGCTTTGCTGACCCCCTATATCAGCAGGCAGGATACCTGCATGAGGCAAGCCATCACTCCGGAGCAGAGGCTGGTCGCTACCTTGCGGTATTTGGCCACAGGGAGAAGCCTGCAGGACCTTAAGTTCTCGACAGGCATCTCCCCCCAGGCTCTGGGGATCATTATCCCAGAGACCTGTTCTGCCATCATACAGGTCCTGCAGAAGGACTATATTAAGGTAAGATATTTTTCTTTTATTAGCATCACATGTTCTTTTATGTAATCTTTGATAATATAATGTATTTCTTGCTTCAAACACTACTTACCATCATTGCAATATAGTGTGAATGTCCCCTTTTTATCCTCACACATGCTGGATTTTTTTCCTGTTATTTTTTGTCATGCATGTATATTTTCCTTCAATAACCTTCCCAGCATGAAGTGATGGGAACATATCCACCTAGTCTACTCATTTGGAATGTATTTTGTTTGAGTGTATTTAGTGTGCTGCTAATGAGCAATTATCTAGATTTCACAAACCCCCCCCCCCCCCCACCTAAACTCACTCCAAATAGTGTGCTGCTAATGAGCAATTATCTAGATTTCACAACCCCCCCCCCCCCACCTAAACTCACTCCAAATAGTGTGCTGCTAATGAGCAATTATCTAGATTTCACAACCCCACCCCCCCCCACCTAAACTCACTCCAAATAGTGTGCTGCTAATGAGCAATTATCTAGATTTCACAACCCCCCCACCCCCACCCTCGTTAAAATTTGCTGGAATGTTCTGTGGTGTTGATTTGTCTAAAGCAAATATATGTTGCACTTTGCAAAATGCATGTGCACTCTACAAGTGCATTTGTTCCAGTGCTTTAGTAAATGAGCAGAAGCTCTGCTGATTTCCATCATCAAATCATATGCAAGCCTCAAAGTGTTTTCATTAATTGCCCTTGCATGTGATTGTGTACTCCTTGCAACATGAATGCCTTTTTACATTACCTCATTTACTGTAAGCTGGTTAGCAACTGCACCTGCAGAGTGCGACAACTGCAGTCTTGTAGCCTTTTTAGTCCCTAAATTCCTGCGTGTCCTAAAAGTAATTTTTTTTAGGGATTTCACAACCCCCTAAAATGTAATCAATGTTCCATCAGAGGGGGTGAGCAATCTGATAAGTGTGCCTTTCCATATTAGTTATTCCAGAACAATTAAATTATTGAATGTTATACTGATGCTGGGGAATAATGTTTTTAATTGTCTAATTTTCTTGCAATGTTAGCTTCCAAATTAATTGATTTTGGTTTTCTTGTTTGATTTCCCAGTTTCCTTCAACGCCACAGGAATGGCAGACTGTGGCATCCCATTTTGCCAGCCGTTGGGACTTTCCCAATTGTGGAGGGGCTATAGATGGGAAACATGTCCACATTGTGCCACCACCCCATTCGGGGTCATATTATTTTAATTATAAGGGGTTCCACAGTATTGTTTTAATGGCGGTGGTGTCGGCACACTATGATTTTTTATATGTGGACGTGGGGAAGAATGGCCGGATGTCGGATGGAGGAGTATTTGCCCAGACGGAGTTCTGCCAGCGTCTCCAGAGTGGTGGCCTGGGATTGCCACCTGATGAGGATAACGTGGAAGGACTCCCCTTTGTCTTCATTGCCGATGAAGCCTTCGCTCTCAGCAAGCACCTCATGAGGCCATTCCCCCAAAGAACACTCACCCCGGAGAGGAGGGTTTTTAATTACCGGCTGGCCAGAGCTAGAAGAGTGGTTGAGAATGCGTTTGGAATTCTGGCCAGCCGGTTCCGCCTGTTTCAAACAGCCATTAATTTGGCGGAATACAAACTTAATTTTATCGTTTTATCGTGCTGCATTCTGCACAACTTTTTAAATAAGCATTCTACAAATTATATAGGCACAGTTGGGCCTGAGGCCGGACAAATAGAAGCCAACCTTACAGGCCTGGATACTGTCCGTACTGGCTTGGCCCCCCAAAGTGCCCGTCAAGTTAGACAGCAATATGTTAATTATTTTATGGGTAGGGGGGCCATTGCAATGGGCC